>NC_037342.1:15978768-17228768 GCF_002263795.3 Bos taurus
CTCTCTGGTTCTTTACAGAAAAAATGTATGCTGATACCTGCTTTAGAGCTTTGAAAATTTAGAGTACACTGAAACTGTACAGGATTTTACAATTTCAAAGCACCTTGGCAAATGTCAACACATTTAATCCTTGTTTTGCAAGGGTCATTCACTCACTATAAAGGAGGAAGTTAATTTAAGTAACTTGCCTAATCAGGGTCACAGAGGCAGTGGCAGAACCACATACCCAGGTTTGGACTCCAGATTGTGAGCTCCTTCCATGAAGCTACCCTATCTCTTCTAAATTACTGCTAAGGAAGGGTTTGGAAACTGGAAAAGACCTGTGAATACTAAAGGTGAGTCAGACTGTCTTCCTGTTGTCAATATCATTCCAGGTGCACTGGTAATTAAAGTCATCAAGCACTAAAACTAGTAAATTAAATTTGTAATAAATTGGAAAGAAAAGTTTAAGAAAGCCATTTTAGAAGGTGATGTATTTCTATGTATTTTTGTACTAACATATATGAAATTTTAAACTGCTCAACTTAGAATGACTTGAAAAATGAAATTACATAAAATGAACAATTGCCCATTTCTCTTGCTATTTGATGAGATTAGCCTTAAAATAAATTGTTTTTTTCCTTACCTAGGATTTTCCCATGAATAAAACTGCAATTATACCTTCCTCATGCTTAGCAATAAAAAAATACATGGTTAGTTTTAAACAGACTTAATACTAAAGAGAGTAGTAGTAAAATAATACTTAATATAACTTAACAAAAACTTAATATAACAAAACAAATTTAAAACAAAATTTTTTTCAAAGAAAGCATAGGTGCTTCTTCCTACCCTGCAAATTCAAGCTCAATCTAAACAGCAATGATGCATCTTGAATAGCAAGTATGGCTAGCTTTAGGGATTCATTTGAAATACATGATATGAGGTCACTTGCTTTTTATTTCAGATATATTCTGTAACATATCTTGAGATTTAATTTCATAATCCATATAAGCGGATATGGAGGCAACCTGAAATCACTCCAAGAAGGGGAAAAAACCCTATTTTTCTGTCACCAATTGAGTCACCACTACGTGTTAGACACCTTTTTATTTATTCTCTGAACAGCTCATAAGCTGCTATGAAGCCAATTCCTGCTCCATTTTACAGATGAGAAAACTGAGGCCCAGGGTTATTACCAATTTGCCTGAGGTCACATGGCTGGAATTCAAATCTAAGCCAGAGTACCTTTAAAATCCAAACTATCTCCCAACTGTCCCATGTAGATTTCCAATAACCCCAAGATCATTGGCCAATAAGTCATAAATAGTTATTTAAAGAGTAGAATTTTTCCTTCTTTACTGAATGACTCTACTTTGATACTGTAATTCTGCCCATGCTATAATATTTCAATGAGAAATTTTATCCAGGGATTTCAATTTCTCTTTTTAAGGAAAAGGAAGAACTGAAGCACCTAGATTTTAGTGAGTTTTTCAAGTCTGCAACAAATGCTCACAGACAAGTTACTTCATGAATCAGCTCATTGTACTAATCAAATGCAAAATTACTGTTTACAGCAGAATTCTGTATAAACCTAATTAATGTTGGACCTCATCCATAATTAGTCACTGAGGGTGCTTATAATAAATCAAAGAGGAAAAAAAGAGCCCATTATTTTAGGCTTTAAATCAACTGGCTTTCTAATAATTGATTTATGGTACTATTAATGTCACTTTATTATTTATTATTAATTTAATACATTAATAATAATTATTATTAATTTATTATTAATGTCACTAATTTATTCTTCCTCTTCAAATTAGGAGTTTGGGATTAACAGATACATACTATTATATGTAAAACAGATAACAAGGACCTACTGTATATCACAGAGAACTATATTCAATATCTTGTAATAAGCTATAATGGAGAAGAATCTGAAAAAGAATATATATACCTATAATATATGTTATAGAGAATGTAGGGCTTCCCAGGTGGCCTTAGGGGTAAAGAACTGGCCTGTCAATGCAGGAGACATAAGAGACTCGGGTTCAATCTGTGGGTCAGAAAGAATGTTTACCCACTCCAGTATTCTTGTCTGGAGAAACCCATGGACAGAGAAGCCTGTAGGACTACAGTCCATAGGGTTACAAAGAGCTGGACACGACTGAAGCTACTTAGCATGCATAGATAATATACGTATTATATATTACATATATATACACAACTCAATCACTTGGGTGTATACCTGAAACTAACATCACATTGTAAATCAACAATGTTAATTAAAAAAAAAGAATGTTACTTTAACAAATAAGTTCTGCCAATTGCTTTCTGACAAAAGTAGATTTCAACAGCCTTAATGATAGGGACCTTGTCTTACATATTTTTGTCTTTCTCACACTCAGGGTCTCACACAGTGCAGGTACATGGTGACACCTAACATGCTGTTCATTCCACAGTTTTTAGTCAATGAATATAGTTTCAAAGTTGGTCCCACAGCACAGTCTCAAGGGCCATAGAAATGTTTGTATCTGGATGGTAAAGAATCTGCCTGCAATGCAGGAGACCTGGGTTTGATTCCTGGGTCAGAAAGATCCCCTGGAGAAGGGAATAGCAACCCACTCCAGTATTCTTGCCTGGAGAATCCCATGGACAGAAAAGCCTGGCAGGCTACAGTCCATAGGGTCACAAAGAGTCAGACATGACGGAGCAACTAAGCACGTCCACGAACGTACTACTGGGCAGACCAGAAATCCGGTGGCCCCAGGCAGAATTGCAGATTTTTGTAACAAAAGATAAAGTTTTACTGCAGGCACAGATTTAGTTCTATTCCCTAGCAACCATTTAACTTCAAACTGACAAGAGTCAAAAACTGCCATTAACAGCCACCAGACTTTTTTCCTTTTGCATGATTCCATAATACAGTGCAATCTCACTCTCTGTTCTGCAGAGGGGTAATGCCAGCACCCCTGGAGGACTGACTTTCTGGGTTTAAATTTCAGCTCCCGTAAAGACACAAAAATAAATAATTCTGTGGAAAATGACAGTATGGCTTCCTTTTCTATGTAAACACAGGCTGGATTTCTGGGATGAAGGGAGAAGAAGGTTGCTTCTGCTTTATTTTCACATCTATAATTATGCTTTTTTAAAAACCCAGGTTATAGAAAAACGGATACAGAAGAAAACAGGAGATGATTATTCACATTGTAAAGGGATTCTCCACAGGGTTCCATAAACACTGCGCTCTCTTATAACAGTGGATTTGATTAAAAAGCGGCCTTTCAGGAATACATTTGTATAAAGCGAGGTACACCAAATATTCACTCTCCCTCTTCTCCAAGGACAATCCAGCATCTTGTTTCCATTCATAAAGCAGGGGAACAAACAACAGTAGTTGTTACTGAAGTCAATGGAGTCTTGGATCACCCTCCTCACCTTTCTTAGGCGATGAGGCTTTGAGGAATCCAGGTACAAAGAGTAAGACCCTGGTGGCCACAGTCCCTTCACTATCCTGCAAAAAGGCTCTTTCTAAAACCAGGGTTTTGCAGCATTTGGCCCAGGGACATGTGACTGGAGGAGTCTGTGAAATTTGGACTCAGCACAGGTCACAAATATAGCCTGTGGCTGATGAGGAAATTCAGAGCCACAGACCATGGTTTCTTGTAGGTAAGCTGTTTCCTCACCTTAAAATGAGGAGGAAACGTCCCCTTCTTCATCCCTGAGCTCGGATGCCCTCGGACAACCGCGAGTTATGCAAAAGCCATGAGCACCCAGGATCCTTCCCACCCAGTCTTTGTGTTGAATGACATTAATTGGTAAATCAATTTGTTCCCATAGATTAAAAACGGGTATTTAGGAAATGCAGTCCCACGACTTGGCCGTCAAGGAGAGGCACCGCAGAGCATCCAGACATGGCTTCCAGGGTCACACCCAGGGGGACAATGACCTCACTGTTGAAACCAGCCAGCCAAGTTGGGGACGCTCTTGCGTTGGTTCCCAGCCTTCTGCACAGCCTGGCAGGCCAGGCACCAGGGCTCATCCCAGAAGGAGGTGACATGCACGGCATGGCTCCGGCGCCACCTGAAGTAGCCGCGATAGACAGTCGGGTTGCGGTCCAGGAACTGCAGGTGGGCGGCCAGGGAGGAGGCAGAAGGGAAGTCGTCCACGTGGATGAAGGCATTGGAGGGCACGAAGCGCTCGTAATTGGTACGGTTGGGGCCCAGCACGACCGGCACGGCCCCGGCCAGGAAGGCGTTGCGCCACAGCTTCTCGGTGATATAATCCAGGTGCTGCGAGTTCTCGAAGGCCAGGTAGAACTTGTAGCGGGCCACCGTGTGCACGAGCTCTGCGTCGGGCAGCGGCTGCCCGGGCCCGCCCTTGCCGAACACGTCCACGGTCACGTATTGACTCAGCTGGCGGTAGTAGCGCACGCGCGCCTGGCGCTCATCCCAGTTGCTCACCACCCAGGCCACCAGCCCCTGCTTCCGGGCCAGCGGTGGGACCAGCCCCGGCGGCTGCTCGCTGGGATGGGTCCTGGGGTAGAGGTAGCCGTAAGGCACGAAGATGTCCGAGTCGGCCCTGTAGGAGAGCGTCCAGTTGAAGATGTTACCTGCCAGGCCCTGCAACCCTGGGGAGTGGGAGGGCGACTCGAAGTTCATCCACACCCAGCGCTGGCCCGGGGGCCGGGGGCCCAGGGCGGCCGAGGTTTCGGCCTCAGCCTCTTGCCCCTCGTCGTCCATCACCAGCCCTTCCCGCTCCTCCACCGGGGGCATCTGGACGCCCCAGGGCGGGGGCCAGTCCGGGGGTCCCTTCACCAGGTCTCGGTGGTGGAAGAGCACCGCCTGGGCCTCCTCGTAGGCCGCGCGATCCGTGTGCAGGACGCAGCCGCTGATGTTGAAGCGCCGCTGGCAGTCGGGGGGCGGCCTGCGGGGGTTGTGTCGGCCCCTGAAGGGCTCCCACCACAGCAGCACGTTCACCGGCCGCGGCGGGCTGGGGGACGCCCAGGGCAGAGGCGGCAGCTGCTTCCAGCAAACGTAGATGGCCACGGCGGTGGACAGCAGGCTGGCGGCCAGCAGCGCCAAGTGGGTGCCGGGCAGCCCCGGACCTCCGCGCCGGGCGCCCCGCCGGCCCCAGCGCGCGCGCATGGCGAGCGCGGGCAGAGCCGCCGCCGCCGCCGCCGCCCGCCGCGCGGCCGCGAGCGTGGAGCGCCGGCGCCCGCTCTCATGCTGCTGCAGCGGCTCCAGCCTTCTTAGGCGCTTGCCCCCCGCCCTGGAGCGCGAGAGGGCGGTCCCGGGATCTGAGGACGCGCGGGTCCTGCTCTCCTCCCCGCCGCTCCCCTCCCGGCGAGGTTCCAGGGTGAGGAGGGCGGACCCGACGACCCAACCTGGCGCCGCTGGGTCCCTCCCCTCCACCGCGTCGCCGGCCCGACCGGCCCGGCCAGGCCCCGGGCGCCTCCTGCGGCACCTCCGTCCGCTCCTGCGCCCCTCCAGGGTTCCTGGATTTCCCCTCCGCGGCCCACCCCGCGGCTCCGGATGCTTCTCTCCGCACACCCCACGTCTCGGCCCGAAATATTCCCTCCCAGCTACGCCCCAGCCCTCAATCGCGGCGGCCCAGACGCTTGCCTTCCAGGGTGAGGGCCGGGCTCACCCCCTGGCGCTGGCAGGCGGCGTGAGACCCTCCCGAAGCCTCGGTGGCGGCGCGAGAGGAGGCGGGCACCGGAGAAAGGCGGCCCGGGGGTGGGACCGGGGAACCGCTTCCTTCCTCTTTTGCTGTCCAGGGTCGGTTACGCCTGCGGGAGGGAGGGAGCCCGCGAGGCCGAGGTGCTGAGCGGAGGGAGGCGCAGCCTAGACCTCGTGACCTGCCGCCGACCCCCGCAGGTCGTGCACTCGGCCTCCTCGGCGCGGCCACAGAGGTGGTGCATTTTGTGAAACCAAGTTTTCCAGGAAAGCCTGCTGTCAAAAAGACCTTCGCTTTGCCTATGCTCCAGCAGTGGAGAGAGAATTGTTTCTGAACAATGGAATTGTTCTGTTTCTTCCCTCCGCCACTGAATGAACGCTTATGCCTGCTGGCTCAAAACTTTCTTTGTACCAGGGCTAGGAGAACTCAGAAACCAAACGTAAAAATGTGGCCCTTGTGGCCATTGTCCTCAGGGAAATCCCTGCCTATTCAATGAGATGGATGAATGAACGCCACCTTTTTTTTTTTTATTTTTTATTCTAAGCACTTAAGAAACGGCTTATCTGCACTTAGGAATAGGAAGATCATTCAAAACACAGGACTATAAAATGATGACTAAGATAAATATCATAGCATCCAAGTTTAGGATATAAAGGATAAGTATCACAGTGGTACCTTCTGGTTGATCAACGAAGCAACCGAGGCATCTACCTCCACAGTGACTTAAGGAGTTTTTTCCCTATGGCTTGATTTTGAATTTCTGGATTTTGACCTTCATTTATGTAACTAAACTTTTCTTCAGCAAATTTCTAAATAGGGCATGGGTGGGCTGCTGACCTGAGAAGAGCAGGCTGTTTTGAGAGAATTTTTAGAGCCCAGCGGTGCGTGGGTGGTGTCCCAGCCCACTGCCAGGTAAGTTACAAGATGTTAGGGAAGAAATAGACTTGCTGGGAAGGGGCCAACCTGACAGGTGTTTTTGATGTTATGCCGTATGGATTTATTGTGAAGAACTTTTTCATTGTAAACCAAGTACAGATTGTAAAAGCTTCCATAAAAATGGTTTCAGGTGGCACTTCCTGCCTGGCTACACTGACAGCTTGGAAGCTGAAAGAACAGTGTTAGGTGCTCTGGCTATACCCATCAACCTAGTGATACTTTCTCCTACACCAAAACTTTTTATAACGTTTTTCTTTCCATAGAATCACTTTTCAAGATATTAATAGTTAAGCAAATGGGCTTTGAAATAAGATATCTCAGTGATTCTTCAGTTTATTTTTAATTAGAAAGAAAAAACTATAAATGAATGAATAACTTCCTTTCAATCAAAGGAAGGAAAGCACATGTTGGGTTTTCTTTTTATAACGATTCGGAAATCTATACCTTTATGCCCATCCTCTCTCCCCCACTTCAGTAAAATGAGACATCATAGACAGAGCCTAACACTGTGTTTGGCATTTGGTAAATGTTAATCTGCTTGCTTATTTATTCAGTTTTCCCTTGTTGTTGTTCAGTTGCTCAGTCACGTCTGACTCTTTGCAACCCCATGGACTTGCAGCACACCAGGCTTCCCTGTCCTTCACTATCTCCCTGAATTTGCTCAAACTGATGTCTGTTGGGTTGGTGATACCATCCAACCATCTCATCGTCTGTCGCCCCCTTTTCCTCCTGCCCTCAATCTTTTCATAGCATCAGGGTCTTTTCCAGTGAGTCAGCTCTTTGCATCAAGTGACCAAAGCAATGAAGCTTCAGCTTCAGCATCAGTCCTTTCAGTGAATATTCAGAGTTGATTTCCTTTAGACTGACTGGTTTAAGCTTGCTGTCCAAGGGATTCTCAAGAGTCTCTCCAGCATAACAGTTTGAAAGCATCAGTTCTTCAGAGCTCAGTCTTCTTTATGGTCCAACTCTCACATCTAGACATGACTACTGGAAAAATCATAGCTTTGACTAGATGAACCTTTGTAGGCAAAGTGATGTTTAGGTTTTTAAAATACGCTTTCTAGGTTTGTCATTGCTTTTTTTCCAAGGAGCAAGTGGAAATGGCAACCCACTCCAGTATTCTTGCCTGGAAAATCCCTGTGGACAGAGAAGCCTGTTGGACTATAGTCCATGGGGTCACAGAGTTGGACATGATTTAGCAACTGAAAAACAACAACAACATAACCAATTAACAATGCTGTGATAGTTTCAGGTGAACAGCAAGGGACTCAACCATACATATACATGTATCCATTCTCCCTGAAACTCCCTTCTCATCCAGGCTGCCACATAACATTGAGCAGAGTTCCATGTGCTATACAATAGGACCTTGTTAGTTATCCATTTTACATATAGCTGTGTGTACATGTCCATCAAGATTAGTATTTTTAAAAGCTCACTTGTGAAAGGAGATGTGTATACACATGAGATGGGCTTCTGGCATGCTGGCCATGTTTATTGATGTGGGCACTGGTTAATGGGTGTATTTGCTTGAAGAAATTCATCAGACTGTATGCTTACATATGTAATTTTATGTATGTATAGTATGTCAATAAAATGTTGCTAAGAAACAAATCATTCTGTCATCAGTGAAGAATGAACTGGGTATTGTGCTTAGTTTCTCAGTCGTGTCTGACCGTTTGGACTGTAGCCCCCCAGGCTCCTCTGTCCATGGGGATTCTCCAGACAAGAACACTGGAGTGGGTTGCCATGCCCTTCTCCAGGGGATCTTCCCAACCCAAGGATTGAACCCAGGTCTCCCGCATTGCAGGCAGATTCTTTTCCATCTGAGCCACCAGCCATTAGGGACCAGGATAAGAGTAGAAGTATCTAGTCCAGTTAGAAAACTCTTGCTATAATTCAGATGTGAAACAAGAGAGCCTGGACTAAGATAGTAGCTGTGAGAATGAGATTAAATTAAACTTAAAGGAGAATCAATTCAGAGATGTGTAGCAGGCCAGTCTCTTTTTCCAGGAAGCCCTCCTGGACGTCCATATGCATACATCTGGGGTAGGTCACATGCCCCTCCTGTGTGCCTCTATATACATCTTTCAGAACATGATTGGGCAGTGATCATGGCTGTTTCTGTCAACCTCTATCCCTAGCACAGAACCAGGCATCTAGTTGTATTCATCATCTCAATGAATACTTGTTGAATGAATAAATGCTCTAATTGTATTATTAAAATGCTCTGTTAATATCACTGATCCCCAACTAGAAAGTGGGCAAGTATCAGGAGAAGCTGGCTATTCGAATGACTTGTGACTTTAAGAAGTTCCTTAGGCTTTCAGTGGTAAATGCTATACATATATTAATCAGGACCCTGGGGACAGTCATCAGAAACTCCATCAAATTAGGCTGGGTCTCACTGGCACAACCTGGACTAGGCACTTATGCTTGAAGAATCACTGTGGTGAGGGCATGAGGACTCCCTTTAGACCTTCTTCTGGGTCTAGGGGGTAGAATCAATCTCATATAAAGACTGTGGACTAACAATGGGGGGAAAGTAATTCCCCAAAGGAAAAAGTGAAGTGCTCTTACCTGAAGAAGAGAGAAGGGACAGTGGCAGAGACCAAAATCATGTGTCTACCAGCCTTATGCAATTCTAAATTCTAAATCACTTTAGAACTTTAAATATTCTATGATTCTTTTTGACTTTGTAACAATAAGCAAATGCTTCTTTTGTATGTATTTAAAGACCTCCTAGTTTCCACAAAATATTACACAAGAAGAACTGGATTTCAGTCATAAGCATGATGACAATGTCAGGTATCAATAAGGAATTTTGACTAAAGGTTTGTACAAACTAGAGGAGAGCTCCAAAATTCAAGGCTCACTTTATCAAGATGGTTGAGGGATCCATGCACAATGGGACCGAGGATGGTGTATTCAGTTCCAAAATTTGATATAGAGACTGGATTCTCTGGGGGCAAGAACCAGGCCAACTGTGGTTCCTAAAAATTCAACTCATGCTTTGTTCTTCTCCATGGAAAGAGTTCATTTTAAGCCTGTCCTGCTGCTCCTCAGGACTTACCAAGTGGTGCAGTGGTAAAGAATCTGCCTGCCAAAGGAGGAGATGCAAGAAACATGAGTTCCATCCCTGGGTGGGGAAGATCCCATGGAATAGGAAATGGCAACACACTCCTGTATTCTTGCCTGGAAAATTCGATGAACAGAGGAGCCTGGCAGGCTATAGTCATAAAGAGTCAGATGTAACTAAGTAACTGAGCACACACACACACTGCTCCTTCCCAGAGACAGATGCTATTTTCCAGAGATGCCTCAGAATGTGTTGTGACTGCCCTGGGTCTGCCCACCAGCACCAAATTCACGGTCAGCCTGGGTCCATGAGAACCAGACTGTCCTCAAATGGGTTGCTATTTTTTATTAGATCTGAGATTTCTGCAACTGAACATTGACCTGCTAAGTATACTTCAATTTTTTTTTTTCCATTGAAGACAGAAAAGGGCAAAGTTCCTCCCAGGATGACATACTTATTAGGAAATGGGGAGCAACCAGTGAGCAGATACAACTGCAAAAGCTAACTCGTATGCAGAAAGGTGATTATTTCTTTTCTCAGATACTATTTTTTTCCTGTGCATAATTGGGCTGACGATTATGGAGTTACTTAGTTAATAACTGTTAAGGATTGTGTAAGTTCCATAACAATCCACAAGTTATTGTTCATTGCCCTATTAAACCCTTGATAGAAAAATAAAACTAGCACCAACTTTTAAGGTTGTTTGTCTTTATCCCAGTGCAAAATTTTACTGCCCCTAAAAGATTGTCATGAATAGTCAATATGAGAATGTATTACACTTACTTTAGGATTTTAACTCTTATGCACTCAAGTCCTTTCTATATTCTTACTTGACTGAACAGGTAATGCAAGAGTTTTGGATGTTCAGGAAAATGTACATTGTGAAATTCTGGTTTACAGTCAGAAATATTTGTATCATATTCACAATGTTTGTAGGGCTTACATCTGCATTCTCCTTGTTAAACTACTCTTTCTTAGAGTGTATTTGCAATCACGTGTACAAGTTATGGAATACAAGACTTACATGAAAGAAAATTATTTTGGCCTTCTGAGGTGACCCACAATCTGTCTGTGGAATGTGTTTCTCTCTACATAAACCCACTTCTTACCTCCCAAAAAAAGAAATAGAAAATTACATTGACATTGCAATGAACATGTTACTATCACATAGTGTAGTGCCTGGCACATGTAAGGTGTATAATAAATATTTGTTACATAAGCGAATAGATGAGTGAATGAGTGAACAACACTTATAATTTTTTTTTTTTTTTTGTCCACATCACTCAGTATGTGGGATCTTAGTTCCCTGACCAGGGATTGAACCCACACCCCCTGAGGTGGAAGTACAGAATCTTAATCACTGGATCACCAGGGAAATGCCCACTTTTAATTTTACATTTCATGAAGCACTTATGAAACAGTTCACTTTGTTCATTCATGAAGAGTATGGAAAAGACTGGACTGAAAAATAATGACTAAGGTAAATAATATAGCACAAATGTAGGGTAAACACGTGGAGTATCATACTGGCTTCCCCAAGTCCTCTTCATGTTCACCAGCACGATCTTCATAGCTCACCTGAAGTCTATTTGGGTCCTTGGTCAAATGAGTTAGCACAAATCCTGTACGGTCTCAGGATCGCAAACAGGTCTGATCTGGGTTTACTATGGTACCGGCTCCACATCAGAGCTTATGTGTGGCCATACTCAAGGCAATCGGACCCTAACTCAAGACAAGACCTGAACTCAGGAAGGCAGCCCAACTCTTTACAATTGGAGGAAGGGATGGTGAATCCCCTCACCTTTCCCCTGTCCTGACCCCACTTCTCACACAGACCCAGGGCACACCTCACTACAGAAAATGGAGAGGAGATGCATTTTCCATAGAAATCAGGGAAGTCCGCCTCGACCAGCAAATTTCCCTCGAGCAACCACTGAGAACACAAAAGTAGTCAGATCAGATTCCATCACGCTTATTCCTGTGATTCTTCTTCTAAAAGGAGTCTGAGGAACTTGAAATATTAGGAAATACTTGCTGGATTAAAGTCAACAAAACTAGTGACATATGAATGATTTTGAAAGTATATCGGAATGGAAGGGTAAATCCATGTTGCTCATGCATGGCAAGGGAGAATTATTGCCAAAGAAGTGGGGCAGCCACATTTTATAGTTTCATGACCAGCTTCAGTTTCAGTTCAGTTCAGTAACTCAGTCGTGTCCAACTCTTTGTGATCCCATGAATCACAGCACGACAGGCCTCCCTGTCCATCACCAACTCCCGGAGTCCACCCAAACCCATGTCCATCGAGTTGGTGATGCCATCCAACCATCTCATTCTCTGTCGTGCCCTTCTCCTCCTGCCCTCAATCTTTTCCAGCATCAGGGTCTTTTCAAATGAGTCAACTCTTCGTATCAGGTGGCCAAAGTATTGGAGTTTCAGCTTCAACATCAGACCTTCCAATGAACACCCAGGACTGATCTCCTTCAGAATGGACTGGTTGGATCTCCTTGCAGTCCAAGGGACTCTCAAGAGTCTTCTCCAATACCACAGTTCAAAAGCATCAATTCTTTGGTGCTCAGCCTTCTTCACAGTCTAACTCTCACATCCATACATGACCACAGGAAAAACCATAGCCTTGACGAGATGGACCTTTGTTGGCAAAGTAATGTCTTTGCTTTTTAATATGCTGTCTAGGTTGGTCATAACTTTCCTCCCAAGGAGTAAGCGTCTTTTAATTTCATGGCTGCAATCACCATCTGCAGTGATTTTGGAGCCCCCAAAAAGAAAGTCAGCCACAGTTTCCCCATCTATTTCCCATGAAGTGATGGGACCAGATGCCATGATCTTCATTTTCTGAATGTTGAGCTTTAAGCCAACTTTTTCACTCTCCTCTTTCACTTTCATCAAGAGGCTTTTTAGTTTCTCTTCACTTTCTGCCATAAGGGTGGTGTCATCTGCATATCTGAGATTATTGATATTTCTCCTGGCAATCTTGATTCCAGCTTGTGCTTCCTCCAGCCCAGTGTTTCTCATGATGTACTCTGCATATAAGTTAAATAAGCAGGGTAACAATATACAGTCTTGATGTACTCCTTTTCCTATTTGGAACCAGTCTGTTGTTCCATGTCCAGTTCTAACTGTTGCTTCCTGACCTGCATACAGATTGCTCAAGAGGCAGGTCAGGTGGTCTGGTATTCCCATCTCTTTCAGAATTTTCCACAGTTTATTGTGATCCACATAGTCAAAGGCTTTGGCATAGTCAACAAAGCAGAAATAGATGTTTTTCTGGAACTCTCTTGCTTTTTCCATGATCCAGAGGATGTTGGCAATTTGATCTCTGGTTTCTCTGCCTTTTCTAAAACCAGCTTGAACATCTGGAAGTTCACAATTCACGTATTGCTGAAGCCTGGCTTGGAGAATTTTGAGCAGTACTTTACTAGCATGTGAGATGAGTGAAATTGTGTGGTAGTTTGAACATTCTTTGGTATTACCTTTCTTTGGGATTGGAATGAAAGCTGACCTTTTCCAGTCCTGTGGCCACTGCTGAGTTTCCCACATTTGCTGGCATATTGAGTGCAGCACTTTCACAGCATCATCTTTTAGGATTTGAAATAGCTCAACTGGAATTCCATCACCTCCACTAGCTATGTTTGTAGTGATGCTTTCTAAGGCCCACTTGACTTCACATTCCAGGATGTCTGGCTCTAGATGAGTGATCACACCATCGTGATTATCTGGGTCATGAAGATTTTTTTGTAGAGTTCTTCTGTGTATTCTTGCCACCTCTTGTTAATATCTTCTGCTTCTGTTAAGTCCCTACCATTTCTGTCAGGTATGACCTAAATAAAATCCCTTATGACTACACAGTGGAAGTGAGAAATAGTTTTAAGGGACTAGATCTAATAGACAGAGTGCCTGATGAACTACGGACGGAGGTTCATGACATTGTACAGGAGACAGGAATCAAGACCATCCCCAAGAAAAAGAAATGCAAAAAAGCAAAATGAGTCTCTGAGGACATCACAAATAGCTTACAAATAGCTGTGAAAAGAAGGAAAGCAAAAAGCAAAGGAGAAAGATATACCCATTTGAATGCAGAGTTCCAAAGTATAACAAGGAGAGATAAGAAAGCCTTCCTCAGCAATCAATGCAAAGAGATAGAAGAAAACAATAGAATGGTAAAGACTAGAGATCTCTTCAAGAAAATTAGAGATACCAAGAGAACATTTTTTATGACCAGCTTGAAAGTGAAAGTGAAGTTGTGTCTGACTCTTCGTGACTCCATGGACTGTAGCCTACCAGGCTCCTCCGTCCATGGGATTCTCCAGATGAGAGTACTGGAGTGGGGTAAACCACAGTCCAGAAATCTTGCACGATTCACTGGGGTGAAACCACAATAAAAATGCTCGTTATATTATTTTCAATCACTCCAAAAAGAACCTTTGGGTCTGAATTTACCCTTAGCAATATTTCTGTATGCTCAGTCGTGTATAATCTTTGTGACCCCACGGACTAGAGACTGCGAGGCTCCTTTGTCCATGGAATTTTCTAGGCAAGAATACAGGAGTGGGTTGCTATTTCCTACTCCAAGGGATCTTCCGGACCCAGGGACCAAACCTGCATTTGTTGAGTCTCCTGTATTGGCAGGCGGATTCTTTACAACTGCACCTGGGAAGCCATAACAATGTTTAACCGGATTCAACAAACATTTGATCTCAGGAGGAAGAGAATCTACAGGTGACTAAACACTGCGCCAACTGTCTGATTGCATTGCCGGAACTACTTCTGGCCTCGCAGCACCACACAACGCTGCACAAAAAAAAAAAAAACCCGGAAACTTCTTTGCATGAGTCACTGTTCAAAGGCAATTTCCAGGAGCATCTAAGACAGTAGGAGGAGTGCAGCTCCTCTTAAAGTCAGAGAAGAGAAATTCGATGTGATTGAAGACTGGAGATGCTGTCCGACCACCATTTATAGAGCCTGCTTTTCATCACTGTAAAGCTGCTTTGCCTCTTGGGTTCCCTCCAGGCTCTCAAGGACCCATTTCCCTGTCCACAGTTTGAGAAAGAACTTTAGGGATTGTTGTTAGATTTTGGTATGATGACCTCAGGATTGCCTGTGTTCCTTTAAAATATAAAATGCTGTGATTTTTCTCTATTTTGATATATTTTGACATTATCAGCTTGCAGAGCTATTCCTAAAGTGTTTTCCAAGCCATATGGCACTGAGAATCATTCTGTATTGATATTGGGTTGGTTTAAAACCAAACAAACTTTTTGGCCAACTCCATATTTGCAGGGCTACATTAGGGTCAGAACTTGTTTGGGTTTAAAAATTTGCAAAAGCTATAACTTCATGTAGTAACACTTATTGGATGTCAAGTGTGTGCCAGGTGTGAGGAAACAAACAAACGAACATTTCTACCCCTGTGGGACATGCTAACTGTCACATTCAACCCATACTGTGAATTGTAGCTTTAGAGAAATTTCAGACTTGAAGAATCCAAAAGTAGACTTTAAAAGCTGTGATGTGAGGTGAAAAAACGCGCCTCTTCCCTGGCTAGCCCTAATTTGCATAGGGCAGGCTCACTGGGGAGGAGACAAAAACTTATAAAAAGAGGGAGCCAAAACGCATTGGGCTTCCTTGGTGGCTCAGAGGTTAAAGCGTCTGTCTGCAATGCAGGAGACCTGGGGCAGATCCCCTGGAGAAGGAAATGGCAACCCACGCCAGTATTCTTGCCTGGAGAGGGTCATAGTCCAACCGGGTCGCAAAGAGTTGGCTTTCACTTTCACTTTCAAAACCCACTGAGGCCTCTCCGTTGGAGTCCGCTTGCCCTCACAACTGGAGGTTGTACGACAGAACTGTAAAAAAAAAAAAAAAAAAGCTGTGGCTTTTAGTAACCCTGCCCATTTGCCTCTTGAAGCAACATTTCCTTGATCGCCTTGTCACTTTGTCCTTTGTCATTTTGAATTAATCAAGTGTCACCATCAGAGTGGAAAGTTTTTTTAGACACCTATCTCTGCAACTCTTTCATATACAATTATAATTAGTTAAGCAAGATTTTTTCATACTGTCACATAAATTTTTCAGGTTAAAGGGAAGCTAGGATTTGTGAGGGGCGGGGTGTAGACAGTGGGTCTCTCCACCCAAAGTTTCTACTCTCTCTCCTTTAGTTATAGAGATGTGGAAATAAAACTAGAAGGAAGCTATTTAGCCCATAGGTGTGCTCCAAGGAAGCACTATAATTAAGACAGATAAAACTAAAGGCAGTTGTACTGTTGCAAGAAGGGGGACCCCTTCCAGGGCCCGAAACTGGGCTCTTGTCTAACACTCAGAAATGAATTGTCTGAGGAGACACATGTGCTGACAAAGCAAGAGATTTTATTGGGAAAGGGCACCCCGGTGGAGAGCAGCAGGGTAAGGGAACCCAGGAGAACTGCTCTGCCACGTGGCTCGCAGTCTCGGGTTTTGTGGTGAGGGGATTAGTTTCTGGGTGGTCTTTGGCCAATTATTCTAATTCAGAGTCTTTCCTGGTGGCGCACGCATCGCTCAGCCAAGATGGATGCTAGTGAGAGGGATTCTGGGAAGTGGACAGACTTGCCATGTCTCCTTTCGACCTTTCCCGAACTCTTCCGGTTGGTGGTGGCTTATTAGTTCCGTATTCCTTATCAGGATCTCCTGTCATAAAACAACTAATGCAAATAGTTACTAGGGTGCCTGGCCAGGGTGGGCGATTTCAATCAGTGTGCTTCCCCTAACAGTACTACAAAGGATTCTTTTGGTTGCAATTACAGTGGCCTGCCAGAGGCAGCTTTTGACAAAAAAGAAAAGGGTAGGGGACAAAATTTACTATTATGTAAGAAGTAGGTCTCATCAGTTCAGTTCAGTTCAGTCGCTCAGTCGTGTCCGACTCTGCGACCCCATGAATCGCAGCACGCCAGGCCTCCCTGTCCATAACCAACTCCCGGAGTTCACCCAGACTCACGTCCATCGAGTCAGCGATGCCATCCAGCCATCTCATCCTCTGTCGTCCCCTTCTCCTCTTGCCCCCAGTCCCTCCCAGCATCAGAGTCTTTTCCAATGAGTCAACTCTTCGCATGAGGTGGCCAAAGTACTGGAGTTTCAGCTTTAGCATCATTCCTTCCAAAGAAATCCGAGGGCTGATCTCCTTCAGAATGGACTGGTTGGATCTCCTTGCAGTCCAAGGGACTCTCAAGAGTCTTCTCCAACACCACAGTTCAAAAGCATCAATTCTTTGGCGCTCAGCTTTCTTCACAGTCCAACTCTCACATCCATACATGACCACAGGAAAAACCATAGCCTTGACTAGGCGGACCTTTGTTGGCAAAGTAATGTCTCTGCTTTTGAATATGCTATCTAGGTTGGTCATAACTTTCCTCCCAAGGAGTAAGCGTCTTTTAATTTCATGGCTACAGTCACCATCTGCAGTGATTTTGGAGCCCCCAAAAATAAAGTCTGACACTGTTTCCACTGTTTCCCCATCTATTTCCTATGAAGTGATGGGACTGGATTCCATGATCTTTGTTTTCTGAATGTTGAGCTTTAAGCCAACCTTTCCACTCTCCACTTTCACTTTCATCAAGAGGCTTTTGAGTTCCTCTTCACTTTCTGCCATAAGGGTGGTGTCATCTGCATATATCTGAGGTTATTGATATTTCTCCCAACAATCTTGATTCCAGATTGTGTTTCCTCCAGCCCAGCGTTTCTCATGATGTTCTCTGCATATAAGTTAAATAAGCAGAGTGACAATATACAGCCTTGACATACTCCTTTTCCTATTTGGAACCAGTCTGTTGTTCCATGTCCAGTTCTACCTGTTGAGTCTCATAGTGACCCTCTTTTTTTTTTATTTTTTTAAGAGTTGAAGAGTTTTATTAAAGATAGCAAGAAAGCTAGTGTAATTAAGTTATAGAGTCACTCAGCAGAAACTTCCTTAAATGATCAAAGATTTAAGCCATCTGTAAGGCCAAAGGCCCCTCCACTGAGGGACACTCTCACCTGACACTCATGGGTAGCTAAGGCCTTGGTGTCCTGCACCCAAAGTGAATCTGTGACAGAGGGCTCGCTTGAACAAAAGTTACTCTCTTGTGAGAAGGGTTTCAAAGTCCAAAAGGAGGACTGTGGGACAGAGAACGCTGTCAGAATTCTACATCTGCTTCTTTCCCTCCACCCCACCACCCCCATCAGCTCTCTGTTTCTCCTGTTCGCTGGGCAGAACATAATCCTCCATAGCTCCATGATTCTCCAACAGCAGTGTCTGACAAGCAACTTTGATTTTCAATTTTAAGTCTTTGGCAGCAAGAATCTGACTGGACTATCTTGGGTGTGGTGTTCACCTAGTGAAATTAGCTATGGTCTGGCATAGGGTCCAAAGTTGTGGTGGTCAGCGGGTGGGCTGGGGGAGGGAGTGGGGATGGTAGTTTTCAGAGAAATGAACACCTTTGTGAGCTGAACAGTTCTGAAGAGGTGTCTGACTCTTGTTTTCCTTTTTATTTTAAACAGATGACCAAGGAAGAAACTTTCTCAGTCTATTATTTCCATAAACAAATGCTTCCTTATGTCTACTGTAAAACAACTTATTATGAAAAACTATAAACACAGGAAGAAAAGGGTGATGAGCCCCTCAGTTCCCTTCATCAAGATTCAGCAATTATTGATTACCCACATATGCTCCACTTAACCACTTTCCCTTTATTTCTTTTTATGTTTTCAAGTAAATCTCATTTATCATATCATTTCATTCCTTCATGACTGTGCCACCTACAAAATCTACTTACTCAAAAGGGATTACATGAATCTAATCAAGCCACCTGGTAACTTGACACCAGGTGGCACTCAGTGTTCCATTGTCGCACTTGTGTCATTTGAAGATAAACTACAGATTCTGGTGGTGCCCAGCCTTCCCTCCCAATGAGGAACCTCCCATCAACACTCGTCTAATGGTTTCATCCACTGATGAGCACAGTCAGTCAACGCTTTGTGGATTATAAAATGATGGTTTCATTAATCTCTCATTCTTTCCACATTTATTAACTGAAATTCTGTAAAGAGGATTTCCCTTAATCTACTAGGGCTCTTAGGTACCTAAATTACCAAATTGTTCAGAAAAGGTAAGATAATAGATGATTCTTTCTTTTCAGTTACTACCTTTGTAAATAAGAATTAATGCCTTTGCAATCTTAGTTGGTATTTAGTGAAACTGGGTTTTGTTTCTGTTGTTGCCATTTGCCTTCATTCTCTTTCATTTAAAAAAATATCCATATGAACTCATGGCTCTTTGTATTTTCAGTGTGTGTCATTTATTTTGTGCTCAAATTTCGCCATCTTTGGACAGAGGACTGCTTTATGGTGACTCCCAAGTGCTTTGGATGTGACCTATTAATTTTGGAAACTTCCCTGTTTTCTGGTACAACAAGATGTCCTAAATTCACATTGGAGATTTCCTGCCTTGGGTCTAGAATCAGACATTTTCCAAGGAGCTCTGGTTTCTTTTTTAATCTAAGTATTTTTTAAAAATCAACTTTATTGAGGTATTAGGAGTTAGGTTTTCAACATAAAATTTTTGTGGAGACACAATCCAACTTATATTCAAACCGGGGAGTTTTTAAAAATGTTATGAACAATATTATTTTACTTATCAGGATTTCCTTTCAATATTGGCTACCAGGATCAAACTTGGTAAACTTTAAATTAGAATTTAAATGAAAGAATATAGTGAAGTAAAGATCAGGATCAGGAGGAAAAAGACATAGCTTTTAATGATCCATGCACACTTACAGTAGGGAGACTAAATCTCATTGTACAGGAAACTGAAGTGACAAATCTCCTTTTGAAATTGGCCAGAGCATAAAGAAATAAAGGCTAGATGGGGAAGGAACAAAGGAAGGCAGACAGACAGTCAGAAAGAAAAAAACAAAGGAAGGAAAGAAAGATGAGAAAGAAGAAAGGAAAAAGAGAGGGAGTATAACAGGGGAGAAATGAGAGAAACAGAGAGAGACAGACTCTTTGGCCAAATTAGGAAGTGGGTTGAAGCCCTATGACTCAAGTGACCCAGCACCCCATGGCAGCTGTCCCTGGCTTGAACCCAGGAAGCACGGGAATTCCAGACCCGGGAGCAGATAAGATGAAGGAGGAAAGTGGGCAAGATCCAAGCATCTTTAGGAAAAAAGCAGTTTTCTTTTGTCCTCTCCTCAAAAAGAATCGGAGAAGGCAGTGGCACCCCACTCCAGTACTTTTGCCTAGAAAATCCCATGGATGGAGGAGCCTGGTAGGCTGCAGTCCATGGGGTTGCGAAGAGTCGGACATGAAAGAATGCTTCTGTCGCATTTCATCAAGAATAAAAAGAGCCATTGGTTTAAGATTGCTATAGATTTTTATCATTTGAAAGAATGTCCTTGTAACCCTGGCTTTCGAGGAGGTTTCATTTAAAAGTGCTTTTAAAATTTAAAAAAGAAAAAATAACAAGAGGCATCCTATTATATAGTAATTTTAAAAATCATCCTCTACATTATTCATTATTATAAATAATCCTGACATGAAAAACCCTCTACATGAAACCGGTTTGGAAGATGTGCAGTGGGGCAGTGAAGAACAGAATTTAACCCCAAAAGGACCAAGGCCCCAAAGTGGAAAAGAGAGAGGAGTCCTAGCAAGGAAATAGTGCTGTGACATCAGTCCCTAGGGGGAAGGCTGCCGTGTGTGCTAGAGGCTGCTGGGAAGCCCCCGGCCCGGACCGCAAAGCTGAGGATGAACTGGGGGGAACTTGTTTGGGGGCAGGAGTAGAGCAGACATGGGGAAGGATATTTCTAAAGTCACCCTGAAAGCCCAAGTGCAAGAGGACATCATTTCTAGTCAAAGAGGACATCATTTCTGAAAACAGGTGGCTCAGTGGTAAAGAATCTGCCTGCCAATGCAGGGGACTTAGGAAACGTGGGTTTGATCTCTGGGTGGGGAAGATCCCCTGGAGGAGGAAATGGCAACCCACTCCAGTATTCTTGCCTAGAGAATCCCATGGACAGAGGAATCTGACTGGCTACAGTCCATGGGGTTCCAAAGAGTTGGACATGACTGAGCAGCATGTGCAAATAAAAGTCAGTCACCTACAGAGTCCCACTTGGGGTCTGTGAGCTAACAGCAAGGCTTGTATCTGCTCTGCAGGTAGAATCAATAGAAACCGAGCTATCTTATAGTGAAACAAGATTCAGACTTCTGGCATTGACAGCAGACTTGCTGCTGCCTAGATGGACCTACCAGCCAGCTCCCTTGGGGACAACATCATTCCAGGTCCCTTTTGCCTGTGGCCACATGGAAAGGTATATGAGCCCAGAAATCTTCTCTGAGTATTACTGTTTGGTGTTGTATCTGTACTTGAGTACCTAATAACCATTTTTTTTTTCTATTACAGTAGGAAAACAGTTTTCAAAGTTCTTTTCTAATCTTTCCTTACATAACATGTTTATTAATCAGAAATAAAAGGATGCTGCCTCTTTTGTCATGAAAGTTCAAATCTATTCAGCCAATATTTATAGAGAATAGTCTAATCATCTGGCATTTATGTCACCTTATGAATTAGGGCAAGTTTTGGGATCTGGGGCAAATTACCTAAATACTCAGTCTTGGCTGTCTTGTCATATGTATATGTGATTTGTAACATGAGATTAGCAATGTATTTATTGTTAAGTAGGATCTTGCTATTCAAGCAAAGAAGGAAATGGCAATCCACTCCAGTACCCTTGCCTGGAAAATCCCATTGACGGAGAAGCCTGGTAGGCTACAGTCCATGGGGTTGCAAAGAGGCAGAACTGACTGAGCGCCTTCATTTTCCTTTCCTTTCCTTTATTCAAGAAAATAAGACTTGCCCCAATGCCTGCTACTGCTGCTAAGTCGTTTCAGTCGTGTCCGACTCTGTGCAACCCCATAGACAGCAGCCCACCAGGCTTCCCCATCCCTGGGATTCTCCAAGCAAGAACACTGGAGTGGGTTGCTATTTCCTTCTCCAATGCATGAAAGTGAAAAGTGAAAGTGAAGTCATGTCTGACTCTTAGCAACCCCATGGATTGCAGCCCACCAGGCTCCTCTATCCATGGAATTTTACAGGCAAGAGTACTGGAGTAGGGTGCCATTGCCTTCTCCGTATACAGTCACTGCTGCTGCTGCTGCTGCTGCTAAGTCGCTTCAGTCGTGTCCAACTCTGTGGGACCCCAGAGACGGCAGCCCACCAGGTTCTGCTGTCCCTGGGATTCTCCAGGCAAGAACACTGGAGTGGGTTGCCATTTCCTTCTCCGCCCCAGTGCCTGGAGCCTAGTAAATAATGAATAAAAGGTAACTGACAAAACAATGATGCCAGTGATGATAAGTAGGAATAAAGTCACATTCATCATTCATTTTCTGAATATTAACGATAGCAATCTATGTTTTATGCCGTGGAGCACATTAGTAAAAGTAGTATATATACACACACAGAAATGTTGAAAGGTTGCAGAAAGGTTGATGATATGAATTTTGATAAGGTTAAGATTTTAGATTCATAAGAATAGTAAATGCTTTACCCCAACTCCAGGTAGTTTTTGGTGTTATATTTCTTGGCTCATTGAAGATATAATCTCTCCAATTTTAGCCACTGGCTCACAACACTGTTTTTTAAGTATCCAGTGATGAGAGAGTTCCATAAACATGGTGGTGGCTGGAACTGGCTTACATGTAGGATCTCTTAATGTGTATTAACTAAGTGGAAATTTTTATATTAAATCTGGAAAAGTTTGGATTTTGACTCAAGATTGTTGACTGTTTCATAGCGTAAATATTTTTAAGTAGGGAAGGGACATACGCAGTCAACAAATCTTTGTTGACCTCAGTTGATTTATTTCATTAACTCTGAGAAATGAACTCGAGAACTATAAACTGGAGAAAATTTTAAGATGAGCTTTAGAGTGGAAGGTGAATGAAAGTTGTGTAATCACAAGACTAGGAAAAAAAAGTTTTTTAAATTTGAGGGGAAGGCTGTAAGTAAACTGGGCTTCCCTGGTGGCTCAGCAATAAAGAATCCACCTGCAATGCGGGAGATGCAGGAGATGCTATCCGAAAAACCCAAATATCCAAAAAGTAGAGTAATAAATGCAAAAAAAAAATTAGTACAAACATATACAGATTTTTAATATAATTATTCATTATATTTTAATGAATAGGAATGATATGTTAAAAAGGGATAACATATATACCATACAATGTGATTTCAAACGTGAAATAAAACATGCATAGGAAAAAAGAATAAAACTATATAAGCATGTTTGCAGTGGTTATTTCTAGAAATGAAATACAGATGGTTTTTTTTCCCTTTATTTTCCAGTTTTCTATATGGTATATATATTATTTTTGACAATTGTGGGGGAAAGGAAGGTTAGGGGTTTTTGTTTTTGTTTTTCTCCTTTTCAACCTGTTTTTAGCCCAGTAGTATTATATTGAGTATTTGTAAAACCTCTCACCCCCACTCCTGTTTTCAAGATCACTTCATAAATTTCCCACTTCCTTACTTTTTAATGGACAAAATTCTAGAGAAGTGATGAGTTCTACCAAGGCTAACATTAAAATGGTTGTCTCTGAGTCAGAGGCTTTTCATCTTTGCCATTCATTTACTAACTTTTACCTACATGGATAAAACTTTTACCTGGATATTCTTTTTAATGGATGACCATAATCATGCTACAGTGAAAGGTTAACATATTTACCTTGAGGACTCAATAAAATGCCTTTGTTTCTTATCATTTTTGGCATGTTTAATAAAATAAGCTGAATTAGACATCCAATGTATTCTAACTGTGACAACTAAAAATAAATATAATATTTTCTTTCATTGTTTTCAGGTACTTAGCGAACTTTACCAATAGTCTTTCGTTGCTTTGGATTAATTTACAGATAGGAAATAATACCGATAATAGGAATTACAGGCTAATATATGCTTCTTGTACACATCTAAACTGTGAAACAAGCTTGGGTTTCTTCTGTTTTTCAGACATCAGGAGAAAGCAGTTTCTTCTCAATGGAAAAGTTGTTCATCTTATCCTAGAGTAAAGAAATAAGTGGACAAATAAGCAAGTTTGTCCTTTGGGGGAAATGTTTTTTAGTCCCAACCCCATTTTAATCTAAAATTGATTTAATGTTCTCAACAGTGTTTCATTGGGCAGAGCACCATGTAAAAGCATGTAAATCACCCAAGAGATTCAAGTAACTGGAGAAACCTCAGTCTTCTAGATCCCCCTATCTCAGAGCATAGTGTCTGGACTGGCACCAGCATCATCACCTGGGTGCTGGTTAGAAATGCAAAACCTCAGACCCTACCCTAGACTGACTATATCAGAAACTGCTTTTTAATAACATACCCATGTAATTTACAGGCACATTAAAGCCTGAGAAGAGCTGGGCTAGATAACTTTATTATTATTGTTTTGTTGTTCAGTTATATGCCACAGAATACGAAGGAAATGATACAAGTAAATAACTCAATCTTATTAGTATAATCAAAGCAGGAGATACTTCACAGTCTCTAACTAAAGTGGTTTTTAAAATTTTTTTAAATTATAAAAGTATGATAACACATTGATAGGAGATTTGGAAAATACAGAACAAAGTTACATATAGTCCCACTATATATTACAATTATTTTATTATTTTTTTATTGGAGAATAATTGCTTTACAGTATTGTGTTGATTTCTGCCATACCTCAACATGTGTCAGTGCTTTTCAGGTCTACTATATCCTTCTACTTTGCTGTCTATTCATTCTAGTAATTTTTGAGAGTTTGATATTGAAACTCCAACCAAAAACTTCACCTTAAAAAAATAAAGATTTTTAGCTGGAGTTTCAACATCAAGCTCTCAAAAATTAATAGAATGGATAGACAGAAAAGTAGAAGGCAATAGAAAACCTGAAAAGCACTATGAACTGATTCAACATAACTAAGATTTATACAATTTTCACACAACAGCAGGATACAAACTCTATTCAAGTTCCCATGGACAACTGTAAGACACTGGAACATATCCAGGGACATAAAACAAGGTGCAAAAATTTCATGGTCTAAAGGCGTTGAACTCATACAGAGTCTGTTCTCCTATCACTGAGACATTATGTTAGAAATCAATATCAAAAGATATTTGAAAATAACCCACATATTTTCAAGTGCAATGTGACATTTTCCAAGACAGACATTTGACTTAGTCATTGAAAGCCTCAATAAAGTTAAAAGACTGAAAAAACACAGATTGCAGAGAAGAAAGCACTTAAATGAGAAATTGATATCAAAGATATTTTTTAAATACCATATATTTGGAAATTAAATGTCCACTTTTAAATGATGGGTGTATTGAAGAAGCCATAACAAGAAAAATTAGAAAATAATTGTAAGAGAATAAAAGTGAAAATAATTTATCAGAATTTGTTGTATGCAGCTGAAGTTGCTCAATGCAACTAAACACAATGTAGAATCTTGAACAGGTATGAAAACAAATAATGGAAACTAGCATAAAATTTTGTGAAATTTGAACAAAGCTGTACTTTAGTTAATAATACTGTGCTACTGCTGCTGCTAAGTCGCTTCAGTCGTGTCCGACTCTGTGCGACCCCATAGACGGCAGCCCACCAGGCTTCCCCGTCCCTGGGATTCTCCAGGCAAGAACACTGGAATGGGTTGCCATTGCCTTAATTTCTCGTTTTTCTTTTCTTTTTTTTACAGTTTAGCATTTCTTTGTATCCTCAGAATTGGATTAAAAGTTCCAAGCTTCAAAGTTTAAAAAAAAATTATTAAGATAATAAGCTGTCTAGACTTTTTGCAGTAATACTAGATGCCAGAATAAATGGGACGATATCAAAGTTTTGAGTGAACATAAATTAGAAATCTAGCATTCAATTCATACTTAGTCAAAGAAGTGGAACCAAAATGTCATAAATTTTTTAGTGAAGCAAAAATTCATAAGTTTCCTAAGCTATAAATATTATGTCAGATCTGAAGGTGGCTGGCAGTGAGGGGCAGCAGGGTCACTCTTCAACTGGCTTTTCTGGGTTTGGCATCTGAGAGAGAGTTTCTGACAGAGTAAAGGTACTCCTTTCTGCTACTCTCTTGAGATCTTTTAGGGGCAGGTCCCTATATCTGGGAACTGGAGATACAGAAACTGAGCGTTGGGGCAGGGAACTGCTCACTTAGCAGCAGAGCCGGGTTGGGCCAAGTGCTTAGGGTAGTGCCTTGCACAAATTCCAGGTCAAGTTAGTGGAGTAGGACGATCCTGGGCTCACCTCCTCCCAGGGACACACCAAAACTACAACCTCGTAGAGAACAACTGTCTCTCAGGACTGACCTGAAGACTAGCACAACAGACTTTCTACAACTAATGGTATAAGGATAAGGCCACGATGAGAAAGGCAGGAGGTGCAGAGTCCTGGTCTGTGAGAACCAAACCTTGGTTTTACTTCTGTGCGGCAACCCACAACCCCAAGAGACATCACAACCACAGAGGTACCCCCTGAGGAGACAGGGGGCCAAGTCCCAAATCATGCTCCCCAGCACCAGGACCTAACTGGGAAGCTGAGTCCCCAAAAGAGCTGGTTCTGAAAACCAGCAAGGATTAAATCTGGGGGCGTGGCAGTGGGGGGACGAGGATGGGGGCGTGCCCTGGGAAAGGGGGGAGACTTCACTCTTAAAGTACTCCTCGCAGAAACTCACTCACTCCAAACCCAGTGCAGAGGCAACAGCTTGAAAAGCTCCTGGGCCATACAAGATGGGGAGTCCTTGACTCATTTTGGGGCCCAGAGTGGGTGGGGTTTGTCATAGTCTTTGTAGACCGGGACCTGGGGACTGGAGTTGATGAGAAGAGGGACGCAGGGGACCCAAGTCTCAAGTGAAACAAGGGTGCTGTATTTGCAGAAACACATGTTTATATATCTTCATACAAGGCAGCTTTAGACAGTAAAAAAAACTGAACAAAAACAAAGCCAAGCAAATAACAGTCTTCAAAGGGCCAGAAAGCATTCCATATCCTGAGTAAGAGGGGCATAACTGAATAGATTACATTTAAGTAAGGTCACTGAGAGTTCCAGAAAAAATATCTATTTCTGCTTTATTGACTATGCCAAAGCCTTTGACTGTGTGGCTCACAATAAACTGTGGAAAATCCTGAAAGAGATGGGAATATCAGACCAACCTATCTGCCTCTTGAGAAATTTGTATGCAGGTCAGGAAGCAACAGTTAGAACTGGACATGGAACAACAGACTGGTTCCAAATAGGAAAAGGAGTACATCAAAGCTGTATATTGTCACCCTGCTTATTTAACTTAAATGCAGAGTAAGTACATCATGAGAAATGCTGGGCTGGAAGAAGCACAAGCTGGAATCAAGACTGCCGGGAGAAATATCAATAACCTCAGATATGCAGATGACACCACCCTTATGGCAGAAGGTGAAGAGGAACTAAAAAGCCTCTTGATGAAGGTGAAAGAGGAGAGTGAAAAAGTTGGCTTAAAACTCACCATTCAGAAAACGAAGATCATGGCATCTGGTGCCATCACTTCATGGGAAATAGATGGGGAAACAGTGGAAACAGTGGCTGACTTTATTTTTTGGGGGCTCCAAAATCACTGCAGGTGGTGCCTGCAGCCATGAAATTAAAAGACGCTTACTCCTTGGAAGAAAAGTTATGACCAACCTAGATAGCATATTGAAAAGCTGAGACATTACTTTGCCAATAAAGGTTCGTCTAGTCAAGGCTATGGTTTTTCCTGTGGTCATGTATGGATGTGAGAGTTGGACTGTGAAGAAAGCTGAGTGCCAAAGAATTGATGCTTTTGAACTGTGGTGTTGGAGAAGACTCTTGAGAGTCCCTTGGACTGCAAGGAGATCCAACCAGTCCATTCTAAAGGAGATCAGCCCTGGGATTTCTTTGGAAGGACTGATGCTAAAGCTGAAACTCCAGTACTTTGGCCACCTCATGCGAAGAGTTGACTCATTGGAAAAGACTCTGATGCTGGAAGGGATTGGGGGCAGGAGGAGAAGGGGACGACAGAGGATGAGATGGCTGGATGGCATCCATCATCCATCATCGATGGATGTGAATCTGAGTGAACTCCGGGAGTTGGTGATGGACAGGGAGGCCTGGCATGCTGCAATTCATGGGGTCTCGAAGAGTTGGACACGACTGAGCGACTGAACTGAACTGAACTGAACTGAAGGTCACTGAAGGGAGTCACTGATGGGAGTCACTGAAAGGAATCCAAGCAGGTGCCTCTTCTCATGATCTCAGTCCTGAGAACTGCGTGCATCTCTACTCGTTCCTGTTTTCCAAGAACGGATAAGGAATAGAGAATCCTTGAGAAACAGAACACAAAACAAAAGAATAACATATTGGATCCCTTAAAGCTGAACGTCCCCTGACAGGCGTCCAGTGGAACCTCCTCTGGGGGCGGAAGTGCCTGCCGAGCATCATTCGTTTTCACTTTCTTCCCACGTAGCTGGCCTGGTGCTAGTGAGCACCGTTTCTATCAGTCTCCATAAGACTAACTAACACTACCTGCTCTGGCCCTGCTTTCTCCTGAGAACCCAAGAGGCCAGGCCTACACACCAGCACCTGCTCCCTACAGTGGTCACAGCCAGGTCTGTGGACATTTGGACCAGGAACCGACTCCACCTACTAGGATGTCTGCTGCAGTCACAGGGAAGCCTGCCTGGGGACCAACCTCACCCACCATCACACCCACAAAAACTGTTGTCCACCCATCACAGGAGGGCACACGCAGCCTGCACTGGGGATACCCCTGGGGCACCTGGCTGTGTTGACCAGGGGAGATTGTACCGCTGGGCCCTATAGGATACCTCCTACACAAGGTCACCCTTTCAAGACTGGGCGATGAAGCTGATATATGCAGAAACAGAGTTCAGGAGTCAGTCAGTTCAGCAGTGTCTGACTCTTTGCAACCCCATGGACTTCAGCACACCAGGCTTCCTTGTCCATCACCAACTCCCGGAGCCTGTTCAAACTCATGTCCATCGAGTTGGTGATGGCATCCAACCAGATCTCATCCTCTGTCATCCCCTTCTCCTCCAGCCTTCAGTGTTTCCCAGCATCAGGGTCTTTTCCAATGAGTCAGTTCTTTGCATCAGGTGGCCCAAGAATTGGAGTTTCAGCTTCAGCATCAGTCCTTCCAATGAATATTCAGGACTTATTTCCTTTAGGATGGACTGGTTGGATCTCTTTGCAGTCCAAGGGACTCTCAAGAGTCTTCTGCAACACCACAGTTCAAAAGCATCAATTCTTCAGTGCCCAGTTTTCTTTTTAGTCCAACTCTCACATCCATACATGACCACTGGAAAAACCATAGCTTTGACTATATGGACCTCTGTTGGCAAAGTAATGTCTTTGCTTTTTAATATGCTGTCTAGGTTTGTCATAGCTTTTCTTCCAAGAAGCAAGTGTCTTTTAATTTCATGGCTGCAGTCACCATCTGCAGTGATTTTGGAGCCTCCCAAAATAAGTCTGTCACTGTGTCCATTGTTTCCCCATCTATTTGCCATGAAGTGATGGGACCAGATGTCATGATATTCATTTTTTGAATGTTGAGTTTTAAGCCAGCTTTTTCACTCTCCTCTTTCACTCTCATCAAGAGGCTCTTTAGTTCTTCACTTTCTGCCATAAGGGTGGTGTCATCTGCGTATCTGAGGTTATTAATATTTCTCCTGGCAATCTTGATTCCAGCTTGTACTTCAGTCCAGCATTTTGCATGATGTACTCTGCATATAAGTTAAATAAGCTGGGTGATGATATACAGCCTTGACGTACTCCTTTCCCAGTTTGGAACCAGTCTGTTTTTCCATGTCCGGTCTGGTTAGAAATGGAATTAGGCAAAATGAAAAAACTACAGAATATCTTTCAAAGGGAAGAATAAGACAAAACATCGGTGGTGGGGTGGGGGGAGGGGGGGTGGGTGGGGAAAAGAGCTAAAGGAAAAGGAGATAAAGTTTATCAGATAAAGAATTAAAAGTAACAATCATAAGATGTTTATCAGACTCAGTAGAAAACTGGATGCATTTAGGGAGAGAATCAACAAAAGGCTAAAAGGATTGTAAGCCTCTTTCACCAAAGGGCTAGAAGATATAAAAAAAGAAAGTTTTTACAGTTTTGAATTCATTAACTGAAGTAAAAAATACACTAGCAGAAACCAGCAGGAGATCAGATAATACAAAAATAAAAATACAGACCAGTGATCTGGAAGATAAGGATAGTAGAAGTCACTCAATCAGAATAGCAAAAGGGAAAGAAAACAAAATAAATAAGAAGAGGGCTCATGAGGGGTCCCAGCTCCTCTGGCAGCAGGAGGAGCAGCAGTGGACAGGCAGCCCAGCTTCTGGATTTCTCTCAGCCCCCACAGTGTGCGCCCGACAAGGGCAGCTCCGCATAGAGGACAGCAAAGGAAGACTCCAAGAGGAGAGCTTGGAGGTTGCCATCTAAACCTGCTCCTCCAAAAGTGGAAACAGAGCCAAAAAAGGCAGCAGGATGGGATACATCTTCGGACAGAAAAGTGCAAACAAAACGGAAAGGGGGAGCGAAGGGAAAACAGGCAGAAGTGACTAAACCTCTGGTTGGAGGTTTGCCTGCATAAAATGGAGAAACTGAAAATGAGGACAGCCCAGACTCTGAGGAAGCAGGAAAGAAAGAAGCTATGTGTGGTTAACATCACACACCGGGTCCTATCGGTGGTCCCTGTCTACCTTCTCATTCAATCCAGATGAATATTTTTATTAATTAGTTTGTAAATGCAAGTTTTTTTTAGCAGTTCTAGTAGTATTTTTAAGAAAGGGAATCCCACTTCATTTTTAAAGTGTAAGTGCTTGTTTTCTTTAAATTGGAGTATAGTTGATTTACACTGTTGTGTTAGTTTCACGTGTATAGCGAAGTGAATCAGTGTATATGCATGTATACATATACATAGATCCACTCTTTTCTAGATTCTTTTCCTATATAGGCCATTACAGAGTACTGAGTAGAGCTCCCTGTACTATAGAGTAGGTCCTCATTAGTCATCTATTTTATATAAACTATGTGTCTTTGTCAACCCCAATATGTTCCCCCCTTCCCCGCTGGTAACCGTAAGTTTGTTTTCTACATCTGTGACTCTATTTGTTTTGTAAATAAGCTTATTTGTACCATTTTTAAAGATTCCACACATAAGTGATATCATATGGTATTTGTCTTTCTCCGTCTGACGTTACTCAGTATGACAATCTCTAGGTCCATCCATGTTGCTGTTGTAAACAATTTGCTGGTTGCTTTGTTTGTTTCTTTTTTTGGTCCAATCAGAAATAGTGGGATATTGAATATGGGAAATTTTGATTGTGTTAGGTGTCAGCTTAATATTCCATAGATGGGGTAGCTTTTATATCCTATGATACAAAGAATACCAAATGACAGTTTGGAGTCAGTTGTGCATTTAATGTCTTGAATACTTTTTTTTTTTTTTTGGCTGTGCCACATGGCATGCAGGATCTTAGTTCCCCGAGCAGGGATCGAACCCATGCTCCCTGCATTGGGAGCGTAGAGTCTTAACTACAGGACCACCAGGGAAGTCTCACTGAACACTTTACTTCTCTTCCCATGTTGATTTTGGGTAGAATTATTTCCTAAAACAAACCACTCCTTGATCTTGGCTATCCTGGTCAGAATTTTGTGCACTCTGTACCATCTTTCTTTGGTCATGGTAGTCCAATTTTCCTGGTAACTTTGTTAATGTGCTGTGAATTCATCAAAAACTTGAAAAACTTGAGTAGATTTTGTATATAATATCAAATTGTGAATTAGTGGGACTTATGACATAACAGACCCACTCCAGTGTTCTTGCCTGGAGAATCCCAGGGACGGGGGAGCCTGGTGGGCTGCCGTCTATGGGGTCGCACAGAGTCGGACACGACTGAAGTGACTTAGCTTAGCTTATGACATAACAGCACATCAACATTTGAAGATATTGGTACTTGTATCCTGTTAAGGAAAATTTGCCTCGACCTTTTCAGCTGGAAAGTCACTGGAATAACTATTCAGAAAGAATCACATCTACATGATTTTTTAGATTTTTCGGTATGTATATTAAGAATTGTGTACAAACTGAAATGTCTGTGTCCTGATCCTCAAAACAACCAGTAAAATCTCAGTCATGAAAGAAAAGAAAACAAAAGTGAGGATAGTAAAGGGACCACTGAGAGAACGTCAAGGGGAGGAACAGTCACATAAAAGAGGTCCCAGAACAAGAAAGAGAAAGGGACAGAAAGCTTATTTGAAGAGATAATGGCTGAAAGCTTCCCTAATCTGGCAAAGGAACCAGACAACCAAGTCCAGGAAGCCCTGAGTCCCAAACAAGATGTACCCAAAGAGACCCCCACTAAGACACATAATTAAAATGTCAAACTATCCCACAGGCCTCATGGCCAAAAAAAAAAAAACCCAGAACATAAACAACAGAAGTGGGTTTCCTGGTGGTTCAGTGGTGAAGAATCCACCTGCCAATGCAGGATACATGGGTTTGGTCCCTGGTGCAGGAAGGGATCCCTGATCCCTTAGTTGCCGTGAAGCAACTAAGCCTGTGGGCCACAACTACTGAGCCCAAGAGCAGCAACTCCTGAAGCCTGTGAGCCCTGGAAACCATGCTCCGCAACAAGGCAGGCCACGGCCACGAGAGGCCCGAGCACCGCAACCAGTGAGTGGCCCTTACTCTCCGCAGCTAGAGAAAGCCCACATGGCAATGAAGACAGCACAGCCAAAAACTAAAAGGTAAAGGGTTACCCTTTTTGCTTTGGGGATGCTGATAAGACTCTGATTCCTATTCTAAGTGCTGGTTACTCAGATGTGCTCAGTTTGTGAAAACTGAGCTGTACACCTACAATATGTGAACTTATTTGTATGTATATTATGCTTCAGTTTTTAGGTCTCTCCTCTAGTGTCTTTCTCCTCCCTAGAGACAACTTCTATAACCAGTTTCTACGTCCTTCTTGAGTTATTTTAAGCATATAAAAGTTTATATCTTTTAAAATATATATATTATATTATGCATATTACTTATATATGTATGTGTGTGTGTAAGTCGCTCAGTTGTGTCCGACTCTTTGAGACCCCATGGACTGTAGCCCACCAGGCTCCTCTGTCCATGGGATTCTCCAGGCAAGAATACTGGAGTGGGTTGCCATGCCCTTCTCCCAGGGATTTTCCCAACCCAGGGATCAAACCCAGGTCTTCTGCATTACAGACAGATTACTTACTGTTTGAGCTACCCGGGAAACTCCATTTATATACATATGTATGCAAAAGCTTTTCTACTACACTTGATAAAGGCTTGAGAAAGAACAACAACAACAACAAAGACACAAATTGGAAAACATAAACTAAATGAAAGCACTGAATTGAAATACAAAGGGTAAAACAAATTAGATAAAAGTAAAACATCATCATTGGAGAAGGCAATGGCACCCCACTCCAGTACTCTTGCCTGGAAAATCCATGGACAGAGGAGCCTGGTAGGCTGCAGTCTCTGGGGTCGCAAAGAGTCGGACACGACTGAGCAACTTCACTTTCACTTTTCACTTTCATGCATTGGAGAAGGCAATGGCAACCCACTCCAGTGTTCTTGCCTGGAGAATCCCAGGGACGGCGGAGCCTGGTGGGCTGACGTCTATGGGGTCACACAGAGTCGGACACGACTGAAGTGACTTAGCATTAGCATTAGCAAAACATCATCATAGAGTCCAGTTGTTTCTAAACATCGCTGCTCATTAGAATTACATCTGCAATTCTGGAGAAAAAACCAGTACCTGGGCATTTGTATTTTTCAAAAAATTCCAAGATAATTCTAATGTACTTTTGGATTTTAAAAAGTGATTACAGGTTTTTTTTTTAATTAAATGGTAGTTTTAGTGATATAGAATTCTATTATTTTCTGTTGACCAATCATGATACAATGGTATTAAAATGAGTAATAGTTACATAATCACAGTAGTAAAAAATGTTTATCAGTTTTCACAATCAATAGCCAGACAAAAAAATAAAAGATAATTTCAATTGCAAGCCATAATAGAAACATGATTAACCTAACAATTTAACGTAATTATGTACAATTTGGGGAGTTAAGTACAGTGATGTTGTAGGTGGAAGTGCATACATGTACACATTTTCATCCACTCAGCCAGTCTATGACTTTTGGTTGGTGCATCTAATTCATTTATATTTAAGGTAATTTTCGATATGTATGATCCTATTACTATTAATTACTTTTTTTTTTTAGGTCTTTTTCTTCTCTTGTGTTTCCTGCCTAGAGAAGTTCCTTTAGCATTTGTTGTAAAGCTGGTTTGGTGGTGCTGAATTCTCTTAACTTTTGCTTGTCTGGAAAGCTTTTGATTTCTCCAGCAAATCTGAACAGGAGTCTTGCTGGGTTGAGTATTCTTGTCTAACCTAAGTGTTTTAGAATTTAGAACTACAATTGATTCTAGAATTAAAAAGGATTCTAATTTTAAATGGCGTGTGTTAAATGTTGGAGGAGTCACAACTCCAGTGATCACTACACTGCAGACAGTGATTCTTCCTATCAATTATCAACCGATTCTTATGGATTCATCAGCTATGATTTGTATAGCAGATAGAAGCATTTTAGATGGCAAAATGCAGCTGGTAACTTACAGAGTTGTAGCTAAAACATTCAACAATAACAGTTACTGTAACATGATCACTGTAAGAGCTTGACAGTGGGCTGGAGATAGAGGGCTGAGGGCTGCTAGGAAGGTAATGTGGAAGAGTATCAATGAGTGGGAGCTGTGAATAAGTTTCTCCTAAACTGTATGGGTGAAAGTATTGTAATTATAGTCCAAATCAAACATATGTTTTTTATTATATGCCCTTAATTGATAAGTCAGGGAATCTGTTGCACTTCTATGTCTTAAGCTGAAGGTAACTTGTTCTTCAAACCGGTCTTATAATATGACCTTAGAAAATCACCTTTAAAATAAATTGCTTTGTGAGTTTTATTGGAATGTTGGATTTACCCTCTAGAGTTGGGACCTGAGTAACTGGGTGGAAAGTTGAAATAAACAGTCCCCGCTGGGCAAGTGTCCCAGACTTGGGTTGAACAAGCAGTACTTTAGGACACGCACATCTGTGGGTTTTCATTCAGTTGCCTCCCAGGTCCCTAACCCTGCATTCCTTGGCCCTGGCATTTGAGCCTGTTTAACCACTGCTATTCAGCCCTTGTTGTCCGATGTGTGAATTTCTCTGCAGTGGTTTCACAGAGGTTGAAGCATAGTGTTGGAAGTGAGACAGACATCGGCTTATAGTTCTGGCCTCACTACTCCCTAGACACAGGAAGTTGGGTAATGCAAAAAGTCTCCAAGCCTCAATTTTCTCACCTGGAAAATGGAGACTAAAACCCTCATCTTGTGTGACTCTGCAGATTACATAACTATAAAACTCCCGCTGCCATGCCTGGCACACTGTAAATGGTGATTACGACTACGTTATTATTATTAAACCCAGGTGTCCATTACTGGTTCCTTTTTGCTACGTGAATCCCTTAGGTAACAAGTTTTTATCTTTTCACTTTGTGTGTCAGTCTTTAGTGGCTGTATTTTCCTCCTGCTGCTGCTGCTGCTAAGTCGCTTCAGTCGTGTCCGACTCTGTGCGACCCCATAGACGGCAGCCCACCAGACTCCGCCGTCCCTGGGATTCTCCAGGCAAGAACACTGGAGTGGGTTGCCATTTTCTTCTCCAGTGCATGAAAGTGAAAAGTGAAAGGGAAGTTGTTCAGTCGTGTCCGACTCTTAGCAACCCCATGGACTGCAGCCCACCAGGCCCCTCTCTCCATGGGATTTTCCAGGCAAGAGTACCAGAGTGGGTTGCCAGTGCCTTCTCCATATTTTCCTCCTACTGAATCCATATTCCAGAGGCCGCCTCCCTGGGAGCCCCTTCTTTTGTGGCACTTGGGCTGAGCCCTCACCTGCCTCCAGGCCCAGCGGACAGCCCAGCTCCTATGCACTGCTGACTCACAGAGCTGCTGGTGTCTAGTCACTTCTTCTCACTAGCTGACTGACTTGAGTAAATTATTTCAAGCTTTCTAGGTCTCATTTTTCTCATCTGTGAAAAGAACTGTACCTGCTTCATATGATTGTTGTGAAGATTTAATAGATAATTACATTAAAAGGGTCTAGAATACAAAGCGCTCCATAGCACTTGCCAGTATGACTCACATTTAGGTAAAGAGTACCCAAGCTTGGCACTTACCCACTTCTCTCTTCTCAGCCCAGGGTTCCCTCTCAACGTAGAGCTGTTTTCAGGACCTAACTGCATGTCCCTCCACTATCTGGACACTGCTTGTACCCCCATGTGAGAATCCCTGCCTTCTCCACATCCTGCCACAAATATTGCTGGCAGACGCTGGCAGGAGAGTGAGGAATGAGTAATACTTTTTTCCCCAAACATACTGTCTGTGAGGAACAGTGTACTGGGGCCACCCTGTTGGCCTCCTACCTAAAATAGGATAAAACTCATGGAACCAAGTAAAACAGTTACCTTATTCTTCCTGAATTTCGTCATCTCTCTTTCCTCATTGCCACTAGTAAACACAGATCAACCATCTACAAGAAAAGGACAGTGCAAGATTCCTACCCACTGAGTCTGTGGGCTGCAAAGTGTGCCACGGATAAAAAGAGTCAGGGGTGTAACTCAGGAGTGTGAACTTCTATTGTATCCATGGGGTAAATTGGTTACCTGAACTATAACTGTTCAAGTTCCACAATAAAGCAATGAATTGAACTGCTGAACTACAAGTAACCTGAGAGAAACAAGTCAAAAAAAGATTGGATTTTGACTGAGAACTATAAATAAAACACATCACTGGTTTATAAACTGCTCAGCGCTAGTGGTAAAGAACCTGCCTGCCAATGCAGGAGTCGTAAGATGCAGGTTTGATCCCTGGGTTGGGAAGATCCCCTAGAGAAGGGAATGGCAACCCACTCCAGTATTCTTGTCTGGAGAACCCTTTGGATAGAGGCATCTGGTGGGCTACAATCCATGGGTTTGCAAACAGTCGGACATAATGGAAGTGACTTAGGACAGCATAGCAATAGCACCCTCCACACTGGGCTTGGAAATCAAGTATGAAAGAAAGAGTTAGTCGCTCAGCATGTCCAACTCTTTGTGATCCCATGGACTGTAGCCCACCAAGATTCTCTGTCCATGGGATTCCCCAGGCAAGAATACTGGAGTGGGTTGCCATGCCCTTCTCCAGGGGATCTTCCCGACTCTAGGATCAAACCCAGATCTCCCTCACTGAAGACAGATTCTTTACCATCTGAGCCACCAGGGAGCAGGGGGAAATCAAGGGTATCAGGATCTTACTTCTCAGGCCTCCGTGCCTTGAATAGTATTTGGCTTGTGGCAGTAAGCTGTTCCTGCTCTGCAGTCCTGGCTTCAAGCCTCCCACAGGGAGGTTCCTTTTAATGCTCCAAATCCCTTCCAGGGCCACTGTCAATATTTTCAAAAGCAAGATAATGATTATTAGTTTCTACTGTTTTTAGCACAGAGTGTTTTTAAACTATTTACCTGGTGATTATTTTTCTCAGATTTGGATGGAGACTTATTTGAGTTAATTACACTACCCAAAGACTTTAGCATTTGTTTAATGTGTAATTCCAGTTCATTTGTTCAATTATTTCCTATGCAGTTAAACATCTACAGTGCTACTAATTTAACTTCCCCTGAAGAAAGAGATGAAAAGTCATTAAAGAAACCAACATCAAAACACAGAGAAATTAGGAATATGTAATAGGTAAAACGTGGACTTCATTGGTCAGTCTTATCTGATTCTGATTTAACTTCTAGAAGCACAAAATATTTCCAAAGATAACATAACCTAAAGTTACCAGATTAACTCCTCCAGTAGATCCTACAATCTTTTAAACTAGATGCTGGTTAATCTTCCCCTTGAAACAGTAAACTAACTGGAAAACATCACGGCAAAATATTTGTAACGTAATGTCTATTAAGAGGAGGTGGCAAGAATACACAGAAGAACTGTACAAGAAAGATCTTCATGAACCAGATAATCATGAAGGTGTGATCACCCACCCTCACCTAGAGCCTGACATCCTGGAATGTGAAGTCAGGTGGGCCTTAGGAAGCATCACTACGAACAAAGCTAGTGGAGGTGATGGAATTCCAGTTGAGCTATTTCAAATCCTAAAAGATGATGCTGTGAAAGTGCTGCACTCAATATGCCAGCAAATGTGGGAAACTCAGCAGTGGCCAAAGGACTGGAAAAGGTCAGTTTTCATTCCAGTCCCAAAGAAAGGTAATACCAAAGAATGTTCACATTATCACACAAGTGCACTCATCTCACACACTAGTAAAGTAATGCTTAGGATTCTCTAAGCCAGGCTTCAGCAATATGTAAACCATGAACTTCCAGATGTTCAAGCCGGTTTTAGAAAAGGCAGAGGAACCAGAGATCAAATTGACAACATCTGCTGGATCATTGAAAAACCAAGAGAGTTCCAGAAAAACATCTATTTCTGCTTTATTGACTATGCCAAAGCCTTTGACTATGTGGATCACAATAAACTGTAGAAAATTCTGAAGGAGATGGGAATACCAGACCACCTGACCTGCCTCCTGAGAAACCTGTATACAGGTCAGGAAGCAACAGTTAGAACTGGACATGGAACAACAGACTGGTTCCAAATAGGAAAAGGAGAAGGTCAAGGCTGTATATTGTCACCCTGCTTATTTAACTTATATGCAGAGTACATCATGAGAAATGCTGGGCTGGAAGAAGCACAAGCTGGAATCAAGATTGCCAGGAGAAATATCAATAACCTCAGATATGCAGATGACACCACCCTTATGGCAGAAAGTGAAAAAGAACTAACGAGCCTCTTGATGAAAGTGAAAGAGGAGTGTGAAAAAGTTGGCTTAAAGCTCAACATTCAGAAAACTAAGATCATGGCTTCTGGTCCCATCACTTCATGGGAAATAGATGGGGAAACAGTGGAAACAGTGGCTGACTTTATTTTTCTAGACTCCAAAATCACTGCAGATGGTAACTGCCGCCATGAAATTAAAAGACACTTACTCCTTGGAAGGAAAGTTATGACCAACCTAGATAGCATATTCAAAAGCAGAGACATTACTTTGCCAACAAAGGTCCGTCTAGTCAAGGCTATGGTTTTTCCAGTAGTCATATATGGATGTGAGAGTTGGACTATAAAGAAAGCTGAGCGCCAAAGAATTGATGCTTTTGAACTGTGGTGTTGGAGAAGACTCTTGAGAGTCCCTTGGACTGCAAGGAGATCCAACCAGTCCATCCTAAAGGAGACCAGTCCTGGGTGTTCATTGGAAGGACTGATGTTGAAGCTGAAATTCCAATACTTTGGCCACCTGATGTGAAGAGCTGACTCATTTGAAAAGACCCTGATGCTGGGAAAGATTGAAGGCAGGAGGAGAAGGGGACGACAGAGGATGAGGTGGGTGGATGGCATCACCGACACAACGGACATGGGTTTGGGTGGACTCCGGGAGTTGGTGATGGACAGGGAGGCCTGGCATGCTGCGGTTCATGGGGTCGCAAAGAGTCCGACATGGCTGAGGGACTGAACTGAACTGAATGTCTAAATCCTGATACTGTCAATAAGTGTTGGCTTAGTAATGATTTGCACTGGGCTTTTCTATGTATCTTAAAATCACATGTTTACATTTGGGGAGTCAGTTAACAAGTATTTAGTGAGAATTTACTGTGTAGAAAACTGTGACCCAAGTTAAACAAAGAAGTGAATTCAGGTAAGTGCCGTTAAGTTGGTTTTCCCATTTCTGAAGCTACAAATGTTAATATCCAATATTCTCCATAGACGTAAGGTTTCCTATGGCAAACACACTGACATGACCCCTCCAGAAAGGAGTCTATAGCAGGTAATGACTGGGGGCACAGCCTTTGGGATCTGAGGAGATCTGGGTTTCAGTCCCTTCTCTACCACCTACCAGTTTTATGACTTTGGGCAAATCATTTAATCCAGTATGTGTCAGTCCTCTCACGGGGATGACAATAATATCTACCTTGAAGGATTGTTGTTGCATTTGGATGAAATGGACATAAGTGCTTTGTACCCAATAAATAGTAGCTTTTTTTTTTTTTTTTTACAGAGACAATGATTTTCCTGTCCAAGCATGGACTGAGACTCTGTTTCCAGAGGCACAGTCATTGAAGTGACTCACTGAACTGACTCCTTCTCTGCTCCTGAATGGAGTGGCTGAAGCTATCTGTCAAGATTAGTTCCCCCCTCCTTTCTAAAGACCTTCAAGGAAGTCTCCACAACTTCCTTCTGCCAAGACCTTACAAAATTCAAGCTGTTTCTAATATCTAACCCAAATCTTCTCTTAACTGATCAAGGCAGTTTCCTCTTTTGCCCTGTGTAGACATAGAAAAGGGTAATAAACTCTCAGATGAAGGAGTCCACAAACATTTATTCAATACTCTCTGTGACACCCTATGCAACACTAAGGAAATACGTTTCGATTTATTCCATATTGTGGGAAGGTCTGGTAAATAGAAAACAGGTAAAAATCCAGAGGCAGGGACTTCCCTGGTGGTCCTGTGGATAAGACTCCGTGCTCCCAATGCAGTTGGCTGAATTCTATCCCCGGTCAGGGAACTAGATCTCACATGCCACAACTAAGAGTTCATATACAGCAACTAAGACCCAGTACAGCTAAATAAATAAATATGAAAAAAAAAGATCCGGGGGCAAAACTCTGTAGAAAACCCATCTCAAATTAGATGGAAAGATTGTACCAATCTAATTTCGTTTGCTCTTTCAGATGCAAGCACAACTTGATAGAAACAATCTGTTGCTGTTGTTGTTTATTCCCTAAGTCACGTCCAATTTTTTGCAACCCCTTGGACTGTAACCCACCAAGCTCCTCTGTCCTTGGGATTTCCCAGGCAAGAATACTGGTGTGGGTTGCCATTTTCTTCTCCAGGGGATCTTCCTGACACAGGGATCAAAGCCGAGTCTCCTGAATCGGCAGGAGGATGCTTTACTGCTGAGCCAACCGGGAAGCCCTAACAGAGAAAGTACCTGAAACACAAATGCATATGCCCAGAAACACCTGGGTGAGAAAAGAAAACTCTCAAAGCAGAATACTGTTAGTCACAAGCATTTATTGTACTTGGGGATAGAGGCTGCTGGGATAAATAGCGTGATTTTGAGCAGATAGGATATTTTTGGATGAAAATGTTATGGAAAGTGATACATTCTCCTGGAGGAAAAGAGGACGAGCAAGAAGTATGAATACCCATTGAAGCAGCGGCATCTTTAAAGGGAGCTTCAGCCTCTAAGCTCTGGGCAAACGCTTTCCAGGTGGAGAAAGGAAGACAAGGAGGGGGAGGGGTGGAGCTGGCCAGAGAGACCTCTGCTGGCAGCTTAACCTGAAAAGAGAAGCAGGCACAGAGAGAAGCCAGGAGAAAAGAATTAAGTCCTTTCTGGAAGGTAGGAATATTATAGAGATTCTTTTCTTTCTCCTCTTTTCTTGCCTCCAAGCCTATTCTACTCAGAAATCTTTTTAGGTGTGTTTTTATCCTGAATTTGAAAGCTACAGAACAAAGTCTTTATGCTGAAAATTTTGGCCGATGGGATCTGACCTGGTCCGACAGAGAAGGCTGCCCTTTAAAAACATTTTTGTTTCCTTCAGCTGTCTCCAGACTGTGAATAATGAACATTAGACCTTGAGAAGCCAGCTTAGAAACATACTGTCCATGCTTCCTTTGTGTAAACGTGGTCAGAGGAAGAAAATTTCAAGTCATTTAAACTTTTGTTTGGTGACTTCTGAGCTCTGTAATTATCTCTCTTTTTTTTTTTTGGTAATTATTTTAACATGCTTTTGGTGTCTAGTAAGTTCCTTGTATATTGCAGGTACAAAAACATTTTTGTTGAATGTGTTAATGAATAGCAAAAATATCCGCAATTGCTGGGTAACGTTTTACATTTCTTAAATTTATACTAAACATAATAAACCAGACTCAAAGTAAGTTTGCATGCATTCAGGCACATATAGACACAAATGAATGTGTCTGGTACCACACTCCCAAAATTAATCAGGAAATAGAATGTTGTGTAAGAGAAAACTAGTAAGCTTCATTCATCAAATTTTTCACGACCACCATAAACTCTGCTAGTTTTAGCCAGAAAAATACAAAAAACCCTAGCAACTTAAAAACATTAAATTAGTACATTAATTTACTCCTGTGTGGTTCTCTTACAGAATTTTTTGAAATGTAGATATTGTTTTAAAATCAATGGCAAAATGAATGCAATAGTCCTGTAATGCATGCCTCATAAACCTACCTCTTCTTTTAAAAAAATTGGAAGGAGGGGGAAAATTTCAGGGAACCACTAAAAATACATGAATTATCAGTTCAGTTCAGTTCAGTCGCTCAGTCTGACGACTCTTCGCGACCCCATGAATTGCAGCACGCCAGGCCGCCCTGTCCATCACCAACTCCTGGAGTTCACTCAGACTCACGTCCATCGAGTCAGTGATGCCATCCAGCCATCTCATCCTCTGTCGCCCCCTTCTCCTCCTGCCCCCAATCTCTCCCAGCATCAGAGTCTTTTCCAATGAGTCAACTCTTCACATGAGGTGGCCAAAGTACTGGAGTTTCAGCTTTAGCATCATTCCCTCTAAAGAACTCCCAGGGCTGATCTCCTTCAGAATGGACTGGTTGGATCTCTTTGCAGTCCAAGGGACTCTCAAGAGTCTTCTCCAACACCACAGTTCAAAAGCATCAAATCTTCGGTGCTCAGCCTTCTTCACAGTCCAACTCTCACATCCATACATGACCACAGGAAAAATTATAGCCTTGACTAGACAGACCTTTGTTGGCAAAGTAATGTCTCTGCTTTTGAATATGCTATCTAGGTTGGTCATAACTTTCCTTCCAAGGAGTAAGTGTCTTTTAATTTCATGGCTGCAGTCACCATCTGCAGTGATTTTGGAGCCCCCAAAAAGAAAGTCAGCCACAGTTTCCCCATCTATTTCCCATGAAGTGATGGGACCGGATGCCATGATCTTCGTTTTCTGAATGTTGAGCTTTAAGCCAACTTTTTCACTCTCCTCTTTCACTTTCTTCAAGAGGCTTTTTAGTTCCTCTTCACTTCTGCCATAAGGGTGGTGTCATCTGCATATCTGAGGTTATTGATATTTCTCCCTGCAATCTTGATTCCAGCTTGTGTTTCTTCCAGTCTAGTGTTTCTCATGATGTACTCTGCATATAAGTTAAATAAGCAGGGTGATAATGTACAGCCTTGACGTTCTCCTTTTCCTATTTGGAACCAGTCTGTTGTTCCATGTCCAGTTCTAACTGTTGCTTCCTGACCTGCATATAGATTTATCAAGAGGCAGGTCAGGTGGTCTGGTATTCCCATCTCATGAAGAATTTTCCACAGTTTGTTGTGATCCACACAGTCAAAGGCTTTGGCATAGTCAATAAAGCAGAAATAGATGTTTTTCTGGAACTCTCTTGGTTTTTCGATGATCCAGAAGATGTTGGCATTTTGATCTCTGGTTCCTCTGCCTTTTCTAAAACAAGCTTGAAGATCAGGAAGTTCACAGTTCACGTATTGCTAAAGCCTGGCTTGGAGAATTTTGAGTATTACTTTACTAGCGTGTGAGATGAGTGCAATTGTGTGGTAGTTTGAGCATTCTTTGGCATTGCCTTTCTTTGGGATTAGAATGAAAACTGACCTTTTCCAGTCCTGTGGCCACTGCTGAGTTTTCCAAATTTGCTGGCATATTGAGTGCGGCACTTTCACAGCATCATCTTTCAGATTTGAAACAGCTCAACTGGAATTGCATCACCTCCACTAGCTTTGTTCATAGTGATGCTTTCTAAGGCCCACTTGACTTCACATTCCACGATGTCTGGCTCTAGGTGAGTGATCACACCATCGTGATTATCTGGTTCATGAAGATCTTGTTTGTAGAGTTCTTCTGTGTATTCTTGCCACCTCTTCTTAATATCTTCTGCTTCTGTGTTAGCTAAATTCTTTACTTATCCAGAAAGTTACATGGTGGTGGTCAGCCATTTAGTTGCTAAGTGAAAGTAAAGTGAAGTCGCTCAAGTCGTGTCCAACTCTTTGCGACCCCATGGACTGTAGCCCACCAGGCTCCTCTGTCCATAGAATTCTCCAGGCAAGAGTACTGGAATGGGTTGCCATTTCTTCCTCCAGGGGGTATTCCCGACCCAGGGATTGAACCCTGGTCTCCCGCATTGCACTCAGACACTTAACCGTCTGAGCCACCAGGGAAGCTCAGACCCTCATGGACTGTAGCCCACCAGGTTCCCCTGTCTATTAGATTTCCCAGGCAAGAACACTGGAGTAGGCTGCCATTTCCTTCTCCAGGGCATCTTCTGACCCAGGGATTGACCCACATCTCCTGTATTACAGGGCTTCCCAGGTGGTGTTAGTGCTAAAGAACCTGGCTGCCAATGTAGGAGATGTAAGAGATTTGAGTTTGATCCCTGGGTTGGGAAGATCCCTTGGAGAAGGAAATTGTAACCCACTCCAGTATTCTTGCCTGGGGAATCCCATGGACAGAGGGGCCTGGTGGTCTACAGTCTATGGGGTCGCAAAGAGTCGGACACAACTGAGCACTGAGCGCACACACACACTTCTGTATTACAACTGGTCTCCTGCACTGCTGGTCAGAAAGCTGCATTTCTTTTTTTCAGGATGGTGAGATTCTGTAGATCCAGGCCCAATGGCTTATCTGACAGAACGTGTAAAGCCTCTGAAACCTGTTCTATCTCAGGTTTGAACCTGAACCTGGATAAGATCATGACAATCTTGTGTTAACCGAAAATAATACTATTCGCTACCAATGCAGTTTCAAATCTTTTTTCCCTCTAAGAAAATATAATCTTATAAAGTATAACCCAGTGACAAAGAGCAAAGATACCAGCTTCAGATGAACCTACATTCATGTATCAGTTATTCCACTGAGTGGCAACAGTTACTGTACCTTCCCCTAGTCTCAGCTTCTAGAGCTACAAAATGGGAAGAATAGTGATACGGAAAGAGTAAAGGGACAAAGTAGGAGATTAAATAGCTAATCCCACTGGGGGACTGTAAGTGAAGCAAAAGGTATAGGAGACTCCTGTAAGTTAATGATGACTGAAGGAAGCAGACTTGCTTAACAACAAAACCAAGTAGGCTTGTTTAGCAACAACAACATGTAACAAGAGCAAGAGACATGCCCCCAAACAATAAAACAACGCTAGAAGTGAGGCCCAGTGAGGTCAATAAGTTAACGATTCCCAGGATTTAGTACACCCCCGGGTGTACTCTGGGGGTTGATGATGGACAGGGAGGCCTGGCGTGCTGCAATTCTCGGAGTCGCAAAGAGTTGGACACGACTGAGCGACTGAACTGAACTGAACTGGGTGTATATAAAGAACAGTATATATTGCTTAAATTCAAATAAAAATATATATTCATATGTGTATATACACATAGAAAAAAGAGAGAGAAAGGGCCAGGCAAATAATATAAGTAAGTAGAGGAGGCTAGAGGTAAGAAATAATTGGCTCTCCCAGTTTTTTCTTTTTCTACATTTATTGGAGGCATGGATACCACAGAAATACTTTTTTTCTTATTGCTACCACTTGCTCCATGGAAGAAAAGCTACAACAAACCTAGACAGCATATTAAAAAACAGAGACATCATTTTGCTGACAAAGGTCTGTATAGTCAAAGCTTTGGTTTTGCCAGTAGTCATGTACAGATGTGAGAGTTGGACCATACATAAGGCTGAGTGCTGAAGAAATTGATGCTTTTTAACTGTGGTGCTGGAGAAGACTCTCAAGGGAATTTCAAGAAAAACTGTGTGGCTAAAGTGGAGTCAGAGAGTATGGGAGATGAGTTCACAGAGGTGAGCAGGCCACACGACAAAGGTGAAATTTAGCCTAAGGAAAATAAGAAGGCATTGGAGAGCTTTAGCATGGCGGTGATGGGCAAAAATTTATGTTTGTCAGAGATGCCTCTGGTTTCTGAGAAGAGAATAGACTGCAGGGGGAAGGAGTAGAAATTGTCACTGGGGGCTATTGCTGAGCCTGCAAGAGACGACTGGGGTTTGGGGCAGGTGATTGTGGGCAAAGTGGTTGCTATTGTTCAGCTGCTTAGTCACGTCTGACTCTTTGTGACCCCATGGATTGCAGCATACCAGGCTTCCCTGTCTATCACCATCTCCTGGAGCTTGTTCAAACTCATGTCTATTGAGTCAGTGATGCGATCCAACCATCTCATCATCTGTCGTCCCCCTCTCCTGCCTTCAATCTTTCCCAGCATCAGGGTCTTTTCTAATGAGTCAGCCTTTCCCATCAGGTGGCCAAAGTATTGGAGTTTCAGTTTCAGCATCAGTCTTTCCAATGAATATTCAGGACTGATTTCCTTTAGGACTGACTGCTTTGATTTCCTTGCAGTCCAAGGGACTCTCAAGAGTCTTCTCCAGCATCACAGTTCAAAAGCATCAGTTCTTCAGTGCTTAGCCTTCTTTATGCTCCAACTTTCACATCCATACACGACTACTGGAAAAACCACACCTTTGACTAGACTGACCTTTGTTGGCAATATGCTGTCTAGTTTGGTCATAGCTTTTCTTCCAAGGAGTAAGTGTCTTTTAGTTTCATGGGTGCAGTCACCATCTGCAGTGATTTTGGAGCCCCCCAAAATAAAGTCTCTCACTGTTTCCACTGTTTCCCTATTTGCCATGAAGTGATGGGACCAGATGCCATGATCTTCATTTTTTGAATGTTGAGTTTTAAGCCAACTTTTTCACTCTCCTCTTTCACTTTCATCAAGAGGCTCTTTAGTTCTTCATCTTCTGCCATAATGGTGGTGTCATCTGCATATCTGAGGTTATTGATATTTCTCCCTGCAATCTTGATTCCAGCTTGTGCTTCCTCCAGCCCAGCATTTTGCATGATGTACTCTGCATGTGAGTTAAATAAGCAGGGTGACAATATGCAGCCTTGATGTACTCTTTCCCCAGTTTGGAACCAGTCTGTTGTTCCATGTCTGGTTCTACCTGTTGTTTCTTGACTGGCATACAGGTTTTTCAGGAGGAAGTTAGGGTGGTCTGGTATTCCTATCTCTTTCAGAATTTTCCATAGTTTGTTGTGATCCACACAGTCAAAGGCTTTAGCATAGTCAGTGAAGCAGAAGTAGATGTTTTGGGCAAGGTGGGGAGATTTCAAATATCTTTCAAATGTAGATTTCACAGGATTCACTGATGGACTGACCATGGAGAGAGGATTTGCCTTCTAGGCCTAATCAACTGAGTGAATGGTGGTACCATTTCTTGAGATGGGGAAGACCCACTGAAGAGTGGGATTTAAAAGCTGGGATTTAGGGATGTCCTTGGTGGTCCAGTGGTTAAGATTTCACCTTCCAATGCAGAGGGTGCAGGTTTGATCCCTGGTCAGGGAATTTGGGCTTCCCTCGTAGCTAAATCGGTAAAGAATCTGCCTGCAATACAGGAGACCTGGGTTCAATCCCTGGGTTGGAAGATCCCCTGGAGAAGGGAATGGCACCCCAACTCCAGTATTCTTGCCTGGAGAATCCCATGGACAGAAGAGCCTGGCAGGCTACAGTCCACGGGGTTGCAAAAGTCGGACACGACTTAGAAACTAAAACACTACCACCAGGGAACGAAGATCCTGCATGCCTCGTGGCCAAAAACCCAAAACATACAACAAAAACAATATTATAAAAGATTTAATAAAGACTTAAAATGGTCCATATTAAAATTTTTCAAAGATTTTTATTCAGTTCTGTTCTGGTCATGCTAAGTTTGAGAGGCCTTTAGATATCCAAGCCAAGTAGGCTTCTGGGAATTTGAAAATCAGAGGGCAGAGATATAAATTTTGGAGTTGTCAGCACAAGAGGGCCAAGTGTGATCTGCAGGGAGGGAGTATGGATACAGAAAAAGGTCTATGACTGAGTTTTACACATTTTAGAGCATAGAAGAAGCAGAGTCAGCAAGGAGGACAGAGAACGGGTGGTACAACTCAAACCAGGAGACTGGAGCATGGTGACCTGGAGGCTGAGCTGAGAAAGTGTTTTCCGGGGAAGGAGTAAATGGTTATGTCATATGCTGTGGAGAAGCTGAGTTTGTGGATTGGATTTGACCTTGAAGATCACTACCTTTGACCTTAACAACAAAGGTCATTTGCAATCTGGAAAGGAACAATTTCCTTGTATGCGTGGAAGCAAAGGCCTAATTGGGATGGGTGACAGAGCCAATAAGTGAAAACGTAGAAATAATGGGTCTAACTTCTAACATCTAGGGATGGCTGCTTATAAGTCATGTGTGTGCGTGCTCAGTTGCTGTTGTGTCTGACTCTTTTGCAACCCCATGGACTGTAGCCCACCAGGCTCCTCTTTCCATGAGATTTCCCAGGCAAGAACACTGGAGTGGGTTGCCATGCCTTCCTCTAGTGGGTTGTCATGCCTTTCTCTAAGGGATCTTCTCAACCCAGGGATCAAACCCCTTTCTCCTGCGTCTCCCTCATTCACAGGCAGATTCTTTACTACTGTACTACCTTAGAAGACTACATTCAAGGTCCTAAAAATCCCTAAGAGTTTTATGCAGAATTCTGGGTGTGTGTGGCAAGGTGTGTCCTCCAGCAAGAGAGGCTGTATCTTTCTTCTGATATTTAAAAGAGTTTGTCACTGTAAACCTTGCAGTTTACAGTAGCTGATGAACACTGCCAGCCTTAGCTCTCCGGGCTAGGCTGGAAGAGTGTGGAACTCTCCCTACGTGCTAGTTTCCTGTTCTGGTCCACATGGGGCTTCCAGCCGTGAAAAGGAGAAGAAACGAAAAAGAAAAAATTTAGTAGGCTTCCGTTTTTTATCCATTAGAGCCCTTTAAAACTTAACGTTACAGAAGCAATTCTCAGCTTTGAAATATTTTTTCTAGGCTAAAATAGCACCTCTGTGCGACCTCTGGTGGATGCTACAAAAAATGCAGCACCCCATGCGGTCTTCATTTCATATGAAAAATATTTAAGAAGTCTTCCCTGATAGCTCAGTTTGTAAAGAATCCACCTGCAAGGCAGGAGACCCCAGTTGGATTCCTGGGTCTGGAAGATCCTCTGCAGAAGGGATAGGCTACCCATTCCAGCATTCTTGAGCTTCCCTTGTGGCTCAGCTGGTAAAGAATCCATCCGCAATGCACAAGACTTGGGTTCAGTACCTGGGTTGGGAAGATCCCCTGGAGAAGGAAAAGACTACCCACTCCAGAATTCTGGCCTGGAGAATTCCATGGACTGTATAGTCCATGGGGTCGCAAAGAGTTGGACATGACTGAGCCACTTTCACTTTCAATATTTAAGATTGCCTAGAAAAACAAATTTTTATAAACCAAATGATTTTTCCTAATTATTCAGACTGACATAAATAAATTTATCCATTAAGAATCAACACACCATCCAAATAGTGTATAAATGAGCTTTTATGTAATCTCTGAAATGAAGGGGACCCAAATACAATTGCAGATTGGGTTTCAGAGAAACAATTTAGTTGGTCATTCTGCATCCATCTGTAGAGTTCAAACTCTAAGACTTTAAACTTTCCTTCAAGACACAGTATGAACAAAATTAGCCATTCCTTTGACCTCTCTTTCCATAAGAATGGGTGATGCAAGAAGACCCTAAAAGGCGTTTCTATGCTGGTTTTAAAATGTAAAGTGGAGGGAAAACAATTCTTAAAGGAAAAAGAAGACATTATGAAAAGCTGTAGTATCAATGTGGCATTGAAATAGATCAATGGGACAGAACAGGGAGTGAAGAAATAGGAAAAACCCCATAAAGTGTGAAACTATGTCACAGAGTCTGAAAGTTGTACCTCTGGGCCTGCAGCCTCTGCTCTAATTTGGGTCCCACTAGCCTGGGCTTCCCAGGTGGCACCTATGGTAAAGAACATGCCTGCCAGTGCAGGAAATCTGAGACATGTTTGATCCCTGGGTCAGGAAGATCCCCTGGAGAAGGAAATGACTACCCACTCCAGTATTCTTGCCTGGAGAATTCCACGGACAGAGGAGTCTGGTGGGCTGCAGTCCATAGGGTTGCAAAGAGTTGGACACGACTGAAGCAACTTAGCACAGCAGAGCCTGTTTTTCAACAATTCTCCTCAGAAAATGTCAAGTTCTCTACGTACAGGAGTCATGTCTCATTTCTTTTATATCTTCAAGCAACTGCTGGTATCCAAGAGGGTTTCAATAAAAACATGAAATATGCACCTAGTAATCACAGAGAAGGAACTATAAAAAATAAGGAGCTCCAGCAGTTTCAAAATAATGTCTATAAGGGATTCTTTAGAGCATGCATGTGTGTGTGCTCAGTTGCTTTAGTCATATCCAACTCTGTGCGACCCTAACCTGCCAGGCTCCTCTGTCCATGGGATTCTCCAGGTTAAGAATACTGTAGTGGGTTGCCATGCCCTCCTCCAGGGAATCTTCCTGACCCAGGGATCGAACCCACATCTCCTGCATGGATAGGCAGATTCTTTATCTCTGAGCTCTCAGGGAAACCCTCTTTAGAGCATATCTTTTTTCAAATGAATCATCAGTGTGAGCTATCAATGCCCAGACCATGTAACCCATATACTATGTGTATGTGAGATAAAATCCTGGGATGAATTGACCTATTTAAATGACTTAGATTCTTCTGAGTCAGTGATTTGCAAAGTGGGGTCTCTGGACCAGCATCATCAACTTGGGACTTGGTAGAAATACAAATTCTTGGGCCCCATCCCAGACTTTCTAAGCCAGTTACTCTCTAGATGGGGCTCAGCCGTCTGCTTTTAACCTGTAATTCCTAGATAATTCTGATGCAGTCAATACTTTGAGCATCACGGTTATTGGTACTACTTATGGAGAAGGCAATGGCACCCTACTCCAGTTCTCTTGCCTGGAAAATCCAATGGGCAGAGGAGCCTGGTAGGCTGCAGTCCATGGGGTTGCTAAGAGTCAGGCATGACTGAGCGACTTCAATTTCACTTTTCACTTTCATGCATTGGAGAAGGAAATGGCAACCCACTCCAGTGTTCTTGCCTGGAGAATCCCAGGGACAGGGGGCCTGGTGGGCAGCCGTCTATGGGGTCGCACAGAGTCGGACATGACTGAAGTGACTTAGCAGCAGCAGCAGCATATTGATAAAGGTTGAGGATGTTATTGTGCTTTCCAGACACTTGGAAAAAATTCTACTTATCATTAAGTAGAAATAAATCCATCAAAAATGTGGAACAGCAATGTAAATACATTAATTTATTTGGGCAAGGGCAAAATAATTATATAAAATTATCCAAGAACCTCTCAGGGGGCTGTTTTTCTTTTAATACTCATGGTTTTACAATAAATAAAATAATCACTGCCATCAAACAGGTAATTTTATATCCATTTTGCAAACATACTTAATTTGTCACTGAGATTACCTGCAGGTGGATGTTTAATGTGGCATTCATCTCTTTTAATATAAAGTTCTTCTTCGAGTACTTCCTTAATTCTCTTATGTGGTTCACAATATAAAAACTTCTTCCCTGTAAAGGTATTAACAAAATTGGTTACTTATTATAAATTCTGCCCAACCTTCTAGCCATTATTTACATAAATAACTATTTTTTAAAGAGACAAATCCTTCCATACAAATAACAGGTGTTTCATCCTGCAGACTCTATTTTGGAAAGATCCCTTCCAGTGTAACTTTTAGCTTTGCCGGGGGAGAACTTTATATTTTGTGGTTAAGTTTCAGATAACTTATTTTAAGTATTATGAAGTAATATATGAAGTTTTCTTCATTAACTTGAAGAAAACTTTCATTTATTCAATAAATTCTTATTAAAGACATACTCTGTGCCAGGCATTTGGGGCAGAGGACACAGCAGTGAATAATAAAGATATATGGTGGCTCAGACAGTAAAGAATCTGCCTGCAATGTGGGAGACCTGGGTTTGATCCCTGGGTTGGGAAGATCCCCTGGAGAAGGGAAAGGCTACCCACTCCAGTATTCTGGAGAATTCCACGGACTGTATAGTCCATGGGTTCAAAAGAGTTGGACACGACTGAGCAACTTTCACTTTCCATGCATACAGCCTACAATCCAGATACATGATACAGAACAGTCTAGTAGTATTTCATCAGCTTTTTAAAAGAATAAACCTGAATTGTAGTGGAGTGTCAGTAATGGACATATGACCTTTTCCTGACCTCCAAACCTGGCCCCACAAGACTTCACTGTTATAGTTGAGGATGGACTGTTTTTTCTAAGCTCTTTAGCTACATTTCTTCTGCTCAGCCCAGGGAGTCATCTGAGCCCATACTTCTCTCCAGACTCTCCTGTCAGCCCTTCTCTCTCTTGCTCTCTGAGCTCCGGCCATGTGGCCTTTCTGTCCATCCCCACACATTGTCTCTTTTGTACATTCTGTTTTCTCTGCCTGAACTGTCCTTCTCATAATTATTTTTGCCTGGGTGACTTCTACCTGAATGTCAGGTCTAGGCTGAGATGTCAGTTCTTTAAGGAAATTTTCCTTGGCTCCACAATGTCCCTGGTTACTTTTTCTCATAGTATTTTCCTCTTTGCTTTCATTTGACTTATTGCAATGTGTATGCAGCCTCATTTACTTTATGTACAATTTTATTTGTGTAACTATTAGTACCGTATGTCTCCCTTGCCAGGCTATATACCGTGAGAGCAGAGGTGTCTGTTCAGCTCATCAGAGTCCTAGAACAGAGTGTGACATAATAGTAGATGCTCAACAGGATTTCCCTGCTGGTCTGCCTGCCAATGCAGAGGACACGGAATTTGATCCCTGGTCAGAGAACTAGATCCCACATACGTCGGGGAAGCTAAGCCTGTGCACCGCAAACTGCTGAGCCTAGAGCCTGTGAACTACTGAAGCCCCTGCTCCCCAGAGCGTGTGCTCCTCATTGAGGGATGCCGCGGCAGTGAGAAGCCGGCATATTAGAGAGTAGCCTCTGCTTGCCCCAACTAGAGAGTGCCTGCGTGAAGCTACGAAGACCCAGCACAGCCAAAAATAAATAAATACAAATTAAAAAAATAATAGATGCTCAACAAGTGTGTGTTCAAGTGGAACCAAAGCATTGTTCAATCAGGTGGAGCGCAGATTCCTCTGTGTGTGTGTCTGCCCACCCAGCCCTGTGAAGAGCAGGCAGCCAGTTCTAGTAGTTCTAGTCCTAGTGCTTAAAAACTCAGTCCAGGGAGCCATGGAGAATCTCAATGACCGATGCAAAGATATGGCAGGTGTCCTCTTTTCTAGACCAACTGAAGAAGAACAAATTTGACTTGTGTGCAGACTGGCCCAAATGGGGCAAGAGACCTAATGCTTCTCGCCACGGGTCTAGGTCATTCCTGGTCGTGAGACCCAAACACACCCTCAGACATGAACAAGGTAGAGTGAGATATTCTCTGGGTCTGGGCTTGTTTTCCCCCAAATTCAGAGTCATACGAATGAGAGATGAATGTGGGTCAGCATTACTCAAGTTTAACTCTGGATTAAAATTTAGTTAAATCATGATCTTCAGGCAGAAAAGGGTTTAAGAAATTTGGCTAAGAGGAAAAGCCTATAATAGCTCAGTAGAAATGAAGAGATCACTTGCTGTAATTTGATGTCTCTTGACAAATTTCAGCCCTTCTCTCACAAGAATTCACAGAAGAAATCATCAAAGGTTTCAAGGAACTATGAAAAATGACAGACTTGTAAACAGCTGTGTGTGTGTGTGCATGTGCACGTGCGCGTGTGCATGTGCATGCACACTAAGTCATGTCCAACTATTTGGGACCCCATGCACTGTAGCCCGCCAGGTTCCTCTGTCAATGGGATTTTCCAGGTAAGAATGCTGGAGTGGGTTGCCATTTCCTACCAGGGGATCTTCCTGGACTAGGGATCAAACCCGTGTCTCCTGCATTGGCAGGTGGATTCTTTACCACAGTGGCACCTGGGAAACTCATAAAGAGCTAGTTTGGGCAAATATTCCTTGCTCTAAGAAAGACAAAGAGAAAGACAAGAAAGGAAGGAAGCAACGAGCTGGCTACTAACAATTGCTACGGTTTATTGAATGCTACCATGTTCTAGGCATCTTATGTATACTATCTTTCTTCTTGACAATCAGCCTATAGGAAGGTAAAATTATTCCTACTTTATGTAAGAGGGGCTTCCCTTATGGCTCAGCTGGTAAAGAATCTGCCTGCAATATGGGAGACCTGGTTCAATCCCTGGATTGGGAAAGGCTATCCACACCAGTATTCTGGCCTAGAGGATTCCATGGACTACAGTCCATGTGGTAGCAAAGGTTTGGATACAACTGAGTGACCTTTCACTTATGGATGAGAAAGTAAGTTTCAAAAGTTTTTAAAACTAGTCATAAAAATTAAAAGAAATTGATTCTTTCAAACTGTGGTTCAAGAGAAAACTTTTGAGAGTTCTTTGGACAGAAAGGAGATCAAACCAGTCAATCCTACAGGAAATAAACCCTGAATGTTCATTGAAAGGACTGATGCTAAAGCTGAAGCTCCAATACTTTGGCCACCTGATGTGAACAGCTGATTCTTTGGAAAAGACCCTGATGCTGGGAAAGATTCAAGGCAGGAGGAGAAGGGGACAACAGAGAATGAGATGGTTGGGTGGCATCACTGACTCAATGGACATGAGTTTGAGCACACTCCAAGAGATAGTGAAGGACAGGGAAGCCTGGGATGCTAGCAGTCCATAGGGTCACAAAGAGTCGGACATGATTTAGTGACTGAACAACATAGCTGACCCTCTCAAACCAAGTTACTAAACTGGCTAGATTAAGGAGATGTTGTACCCATAGTATAGTATTTGCATTTCGGCAAGACATTTGATAAAGTGCATTCATATAGGAGGCAGAGTGCCCAGCCAAAGATGCTACTTGACAGATCAGGGGCTTCCAGAGACTCTACTTGGACTGTGGGGTTCACCATTTAATTAGTTAATCTGAATATAGGAACTTTCAGCAAACTCACCAAATGTGAGAATGACACAGACTTGGTGAATGGTTTACAGGCTGAATGGCAAACTCAGGATTCAAAGGGCCTTCCATACTTGGAATGAAATGTTCATATCCATAGGATGGTATTGATGGGGATAATATAACGACCTGCATTTAGAACTAAACAGAGGAACTCCGTAAGTATAGGACAGAAAAGGCCTTGGTCAAATGTTTTCAATTGGACAGATGGGAAAAGAGAAACTAAGGATGTCATAGATTGCATTTGTTGTGTGTTAAGAATCTAATGTGTCTGCCTAAACAGCTATTGTGAATTTATATAGATTCACCTAATAGAAGTATAACGTTCAGATCAAGCGAAGTTATGGTCCTACCACACTACCCTAATCTGATGGTACCTAGTATACTGGATTCAGTGATTTAATAAAACGGAGAATATTGGGATAGTTCAGCCCATGGTGAGAGCACTACAAATTATTTTAAAGATAACACTAAAATGAATAAATAAAGGTAACACTGAGGCGATAAAAGATTTGGTGGGGCTCAAATAGCCACCGTTATATAATTCAAAGATGTTTCAGTGGGAAAGGGCCACATTTTATCTGTGTATATTTGGGAGCAGATGTGTGATTAGGGAGTAGAAGCTGTACAGACACTGAGGACCTTTCCAAAAAATAGAGACTGAAGATTTAAAAAAAATTTTTTTTTGAAAATTAAATAGGTACTTGTGCCCATTTAATTTAACAGGTATGAATAATCTGTCTCTACTTGAGCTGAGGCCCTAAACAATGAGCTCAGGAAGGTTGAGGCAGGCACTCTTCGTATGTTTCTACCCTGACTCTGTCAGCCCCTGTGTAAATTAGACACCAGCCTTAATTCATTACTCATTTCCCAGCAACTGCCCAATGGAAGGCACGCAATCAGGACTCAATATTTGTTCAACTGACAAGCAAATGGCTAATTCCACCTTTTACTCCTACAGCCAAAAGGAATAAAGAACCTCTAAATTCTAGTGTCGCTTATGAGAAAATTTCCAGGTTGAATTTCAAGTCAGAGTAAGGAATTCCTTAAATATACTGAATACTTACATATACACTGAACTTAGTCGCTCTAAATAAGGTCTCTGCCTGCTGTTGACAAGAACAAGAATGAGGCATCATAATCAAGTATATTGTGACTGATGCTGAGGAAAGAGGCAGGCAACAGCAGTTCTGAGGCTCCTAGGGAGGTGCCGGGCTCTCAAGAGGGGGTGTGTGGTCCCTGGGGGAGTGGAAGTCGAGCTTCTTCGGCCCAACCCTTGCTCTCTAGAGGGGTAATCAGCGAGGCTCTGCAGAATGGCTGGGAATTGCTCACCTTCTTCAGACTATTATTTTCATCTTCATCATTCCTTAGCACCTACTGAAGACATGTGGAGCACACGGGGCTGGGAAATATCTGTAAATTTATGGAACAAGATGGATAAGCGCTTTGACCTGGCGCGGACTCAACTTTCAACTATGTTGGTTGTGAACCAGAACTCCTTTTTACTTCTTGCAAGGTTGTTTGTATGTTTGGCAGGGCAGGAGGAAACAGCAGCAGTGTGTTAACATGTGACCCATAATTGTGAGACTCTAAAAGGGTCAGGTAATCATAATTTATGAACGGAGAATCCAAGAGATGGGAGTTTAAGTGTTTGAAGGCGTTCTCCTGCACTGAGTGATGCTGGGCAAGGTATATCCTTTCTGCTAGTTTAGACTTTAGTTTCCCGGTTTGTAAAATGAAGGAATTGACAAAAATGATACGTGTATTTCCATGCGTGTATATATAATTTATGTATTTAAAAATTAATTTCATATTTTATATGTAAAACAAATTTTTATATTTTACACAATTTTAATTAAAATATATTTTGTAATTTAATATTTTGAATACTATATGTATGTGTATTCATACGTGCACAATTTTTTTCAGTACCTTCCAGGCCAATGCCACTGCCCATTAAGTTGGAGGCTACCTGGGCTCAGATAACCTTTTATGAAGGAGGGCTTGGGGAAATGGACCAGATGCCTTTGGCCCTTACCTTTGTCAAAACAGCAACTCCAACCCCTCCCTCCAAAACCTTTGCGGCTTCAGCTAGTCCCACCGCAGTTTCCCCGTTCGCCTTTCACGGATTCTCCTCGCCCACGTCCCTCCCACCGTGTCGACGGCTGGAAGGGAACTCACACTGCTTGCGGGACTCCTGGGGACCACCGCCGCCCGGTTCTCCGCGCACCGCCGCGCACCCCAGGCCTGCGGGAGGCCCGGGCTGCTCGCCATCGCGGCCCGCCTGAGGCACCGTCACGACTGCCGCGGCCTCCTCCTCCCTCATGCCGCCGGGGTCTTCGTGGCCGGCAGCCGGCTGGCCTTCTCTGCTCTGCCGCGGGCAGCCAGGGAACGCAAGGCGTCTCTGGTTGCCATGGTGACAGGATCCTCCCCCTCCCCCCCACCCGCCGCCTAGCAGCTCTATTATGCTGGTGTCTCCTGTGTTCCGCGCGCCCAGGAAGACAGACGCTGGAGTTGGGAAGCTGTGATTACTTACCCACCAAAGCAAAGGACTTTCTGTTAATTTCTCATGTGTTTGTCACAGCAGTTTCGCAAGAGAGGCTTTACTATTGCCTCGTAGGGAAGCGGAGATTCAAAAAGCTAAGAACATTGTCTGAAGTTAGGCAACCAGAAGTGGCACAAGCTGGAATCCGAATTCAGAAAAGTTTGGTCCCAGAGGCCAAAGAGTAGATAGCCACCTGGAACAGGTAAGAGCGGGTGCAGGGACTGGACACGTGAGTTCAGGCAAGGTCACTGGTTTCACGCAGTGATAATGTTTGTTGTGTCCCGGCTCCTTGCTACACACACAACATGATGGAATAAATCAACATTAAGGATTCCTAACTTTTGGATTGTAAATTCTTGTTGTTAAACAACTCTTGTAGTGTCCAAGCACTTTTGTATTCACAATCTATTTCAATCCATATAATAAGGGATTTTACAGATGAAGTCAAACTCAAAGTTCAATTTGAATAGCAAATGGGAAACTCTAGGGTTTTTGGAGTATGAGGTTGCTTTTGTTTTTGCAGTTATTTAAAACAATGTTGTGGTTTTACTTTTATGAAAGCTAAATGTGCAGAATTAAAAAGTTCTACAAGGAATGTAGTCCAATGTAACTGCCTCCATCTTACCTCCATTTTACTCCACTTTTCACATCTTTGGGCTGATAATTTAGTATCTACAACACATAACCAAATGCTTACTTTGCCGCTTTTTATATTTTTCCGTTTTAGGTATCATATCTTGATTTCCTAGTATAGGAGATAAGAATTTAGCTCTCTTCCATGCTTCCCACCTCACATGTACTTACTACACCTCAAGACTCTGAATGTAGATAAACTGAAATTTTTCCTAGAGTTTTTTCATTACTATGGCTATGTAAACTCTAATTGCAGACAAGTTTATCCACCCCCTAATACCCTAGGGTCACTTTTTTCATTTGCATAACCTTTGAATTACTTGGAGTTAATAGTTGCCTTGTTCTTTTTTTCACTTCTTTCTACTTTGCCAACAAAGGTCTGTCTAGTCAAGGCTATGGTTTTTCCAGTAGTCATGTATGGATGTGAGAATTGGACTGTGAAGAAAGCTGAGCGCCAAAGAATTGATGCTTTTGAACTGTGGTGTTGGAGAAGACTCTTGAGAGTCCCTTGGACTGCAAAGAGATCCAACCAGTCCATTCTAAAGGAGATCAGTCCTGGTTGTTCTTTGGAAGGAATGATGCTAAAGCTGAAACTCCAGTACTCTGGCCACCTCATGCGAAGAGTTGACTCATTGGAAAAGACTCTGATGCTGGGAGGGATTAGGGGCAAGAGGAGAAGGGGATGACAGAGGATGAGATGGCTGGATGGTGTCGCCGACTTGATGGACGTGATGTTTGAGTGAACTCCGGGAGATGGTGATGGACAGGGAGGCCTGGTGTGCTGTGACTCATGGGGTCGCAAAGAGTCAGACACGACTGAGCGACTGGACTGAACTGATAGTTAATTTACAGTGTTTTGATAGTTTCAAGGGTACAGCAAAGTGACTTGGTTTATGCATATGTGTATATGTAGTGTATACACTACATATATTATAATATATATACATATATATTGTTTTCCAGATTCTTTCCATTATAGATTATTGCAAGATATACGGTACAGTTCCCTATGCTACACAGTAGGTCCTTGTTGTTTACCTATTTTTTATACAGTCGTATGCCTCTGTAATCCCAAACTCTTAATTTAGCTCCCCTCCATCCCCTTTGTTAACCACGTTTGTTTTCTATGTCCGTGAGTCTATTTCTTTCTTTTTTTTTTCGTGAGTCTATTTCTGTTTTGTAAATAAGTTCACCTGTATCATTTACTTTAGATTCCACATATAAGTGATATATGATATTTATGTTTCTCCTGACTTGCTTCACTTAATATGATAATCTCTAGGTGACTTGCTAATTTGTTAGATTTTTCATGTGCTTATCACTGATTAATTCCCAAATTCTCTTTGTGTAAAGCTCTTAGTATGTTTAAACACATGAAGAATTGTATCAATTTCATCTTTTTGAAAAAAAGATCCCTTCCAGAGAGACCTGTGATCTGCTCCAGTCTGCACTGGTCGCTCTCCAGACCTGTGGGTGCACAGCTGCTGTGTAAGGATTTCCCTTCACCATCATACCTCTCTCTTGCATTGAATCCCTGATTTGTGGAGCCCTCTTCCTCACTTTCCTAGTTTACTTGCTTGGTGGAGCCTACCTCCAGGAGATTTTTTTCAGAAGTGGTGTATGGGAAATAAAATGTCCAGGTGTAGAAGTGTCTTTATTCTTTACTAATGTGAGTGTCTAGCTGGTTAAATAATCTAATTTGGAAATCATTTTTCTTCATAACATTAAGGTCATTGCACCATTGTCTTTTGGCATCTCCTGTGGCCAATAGAGAATTCTACTGTCATTCTATTCCTGCCCCTTGAATAAGACCCATCCTTTCTTTGAAACGTGGAGGATCTTCTCTTTGCACTCATTGTTCTGAAATTTCATGATACTGCACCTTGATATCATTAAATTTTCAACCATTATACTGGGAACTCATTTCAATCAAGAAATTCACATCCTTCACTTTGGAGACTTTCTTGAATTATTTGTAATCTTTATTTTCTCTGTTCCCTTGGGAATTCCTGTCATTTGTATATTATTAGTAGATTTTCTGATTTGTCCTCTAGTTTTATGACCTATTTTTTCTATTTTATATCTATTTTTGCACTATTTTCTAGGAAATATCAACATTATTTTTTAAACATTTTATTTTTCACTTCTGCTATCATGTTTCTATTGGTTTGCCCCAAAAGTTCCTTCAGTTTTTAAATAAAACTAAGACACAATTTTCATTTTCACAAAGAATGTTATTGAACAATGTACTCACCATTTTGTTTCACTACCTTCTGCCATTTTCCAGGCAACTTCATAATTCCATCTTCCCAAAATTGTTTATATTTTTGAGCAAAGAACTGTTCCAAGTGCCCTTTACAGTCTTCCGGGGAATTAAAATTTTTTCCATTAAGAGAATTTTGTAAAGACCAAAATAAATGGACATTTGAAGTTGTAATGTCTGGTGAATATGGAGGATGAATCAGAACTTCTCAAACTGTAACAGTTTTTGCTTGGTCATCAAACAAACATGTGGTCTTCCATTATGCTGATGGAAGATTATGCATTTTACATTGACTAATTCTGGATGCTTTTTATTGAGTGGTGTTTTCAGTTGGTCTAATTGGGGGCATTTGAGGATTAATCACTTGGTTTTCTGAAGGAGTTCCCTTCTAATCCTATCGTGTACACAACATCACCTTCCTTGTATGAAGAGCAGTCTTTGGTGTGGTTGATGGTGATTCATTTTACTTGCCCCATGATCTCTTCTGTTCCACATTATGTACAATATCCACAGTATTCCTTGCCCATCACAATTTGTTTTAAAAATGAAACATTTTTGTTACATTTCAGTAGAGAATCACATGCAAAAATATAGTCAAGAAGGTTTTTTCACTTATGTGAAACACAAACATCAAAGCAATTAATGTAACCAAGCTAGTGCAGGTGATTTTCAACACTTGATTTGCATATTTTGAGTATGTCACATATCTCCCTCGTGGTGTAACGGAGATTGTTCTCAGTTTATGTCCCCATTTCATTGCTATCAGTTTCAACAGGTGTACTCGAATATGAAGCATTGTCCAGCAAGAAATCTCCGGCACAAATCTTCGCCAACCACTTTTGACACATTTGATAAATCAGAGCACTTTATCCAAACACTGCACAAATCTTTATTTTGTGATTCAGTTGTGTTTTCACCTTTATTGACCTTTATTTATGATATGCTGAAAATGTTGCTTGTTTCTTCCATTTTCAATATTAAAATGGCTATACAAAAATTCACCCCTTTTGATAAGTTTTTTAAAAAATGCAAGCTAATATGACAGCTGTCACAATAGTCTAACAAAATTGTTTTGAATGAAGTTAAAGACAACTCAGTGCTACTAGAGTCATCGTACTGAAAAAACTGAACAAACTTTTTGGCCAACCCCCAAATTTCTCAGAACTCTTTTGTGTGTGTGTGTTAACACCTTGCCCTTATATCATGGATGGAATATCTTATCTCTCTAAGGATATTAGTGATGTTATTCCAGTATTACTTTTTCCTTGTATAACTGCTGCACCCTCCAAGTTAAGTGTTTTGGTTTGTTTTGTCCTCTATCTTTGTAGCTTCGATTGATGGTTGACCATCTTGCCCCGTCTAGTAGGAGAGTATGACTCTCTGCATACAGGTGGACTTGTCGACTGGGGGTTTCACTGATGGGTGATCTGTTTGGAGGCAGCCCTCATGTCACTGTTACGGCCTTATTTCTTGAACTTCTCTGATTCTTCACAGAGTGACTTGTCTTGTCTCCCTGCTGGAGAGTATCAGTCTGGTGCCAGCACCCTAGGAAGTGAGGGGAGGAAAGAAGTGAAGGCTCAAGAAGAAGAATGTAAATATTCATGAAATTTCCACTTCGGTGTAGTGCTCCTACCCTCAAGAGTGCTCCTTGAGGTACTCAAGAGCACCTCCCACCCATGAAAGTCTGTTTGACTTTCTTCAGAGAATTACCCTCAGTCTTCTGCTAGGGTAGAGGTGGGGGTGTCATTCATCTGGCTGCTATGAATGGGGGTTTTGGAGGCCTAACTGGTTTTTTATTGTTGTAAAATGTACATAACATAAAATTGACTCTTTTAACCCTGTTTAATTATATAATGCAATGGTATTAAATACACTCACATTGTTGTACAGCCATCACCACTATTTCCAGACTTTTTTCATTATCCCAAACAGAAGCTGTATCCATTTAGCAATAATTCTCAATTTCCCTCTCTCCCAGGACTCTGGTAACCTCTTCTCTTTTTTCAGTCTCTATGAACTTGACTACTTGTACATTTTGTATAAATGGAATCATACAAAATATTCCTCCAACAATAGTAACAAAATTATTTTCCTCCAACAAAAATAACAACAATAATTTGTTGTTATTTCATCCAACAAAATGTTTTTAAAGTTCATCCATGTTGTAGCATGTATCGGAATTGCATTCTTTAAAGTTGAAATGATATTCCATTTTATGTACACAATATGTTGTAACATATTGTATATCTGTTCATCTGGTGGACATTTGAGTTGCAAATAATGCTGAAATGGTGTAAAAAGATCAGTTTGAATTCCTGCTATCAGTTCTTTAGAGAATATACTTAGAAATGCAATTACTGGATCATGTGGTAGTTTGATGTTTAACTTTTTGAGGAACCATCAAACTTTTTAAAGTCCCTGCACCACTTTACATTCCCACTATCAATGCACAAAGGTTCTAATTTTTCTATATCCTTGTGGACATTTGTTAGTTTCATTTTTAAAAATGTAACAGCCAGCTATTCTGATGAACATGAGCTGGTATCTTTTTGTGATTTTGCTTTGCATTTCATGTGCTTATAGCCCATTTGTACATCTTCTTTGGAGAAACGTCTATTCAAGTATTTTATCCATTTTCAGATTGGGTTTTTTGTTGAGTTTTAAGAGTTCTTTGTATATTCTGGATATTAATCCTTTATCACACATATGATTTATAAATATTTTCTCCCATTTAATGAGTTGCCTTTTCACTTTGTCTTTTGATTTAAAAAATGTTTCAATTTTGATGTAGTCCCGTTTATCTCAATTTTTCCTCTAATGCCTATATTTTTGGTGACATATCCAAGAATTCATTGCCAAATATAAAATCATAAAGATTTCTCATATGTGTTTTTCTAAAAGTTTTATAGTTTTAGCTTTTACATATAAGTATTTGATCATTTTGAGTTTATTTTTGTATTAACATTATAGTATGATAGATGAGCCCAACTCATTCTGTTGCATGGTTTTCCCAGCACCATTTGTTGAAATGGCTACTATTTTCCTCCATTGAATTGTCTTGACATTGTTGTCAAAAGTATTCAAAGATCCATAATGTGAGGGTTATTTCTGGACTCAAAATTCCATTCACTGATATATATATATATATACACACACACACACATATACATTTATCATTATGCCATTACCACAAGGTCTTGATTAACAACAGCTTTCTAGTACATTTTGAAATCAAAAAGTGTGAGGCTTCCAACTTTGTTTTTTTTTTCAAGATAGTTTTGGTGCTTCTGGGTTCTTTGCATTTCCATATGAATTTTAAGATCAGCTTGTCACTTTTTATGAAGAAGTTAGCTGGAATTTTGACAGATTGCATTGAATCTATGATGTTAAAACTATGATGTTAACTTTCAAGAGATATTATACTGCTTCAGGCATAAGTTAAGAACCTTCCATTTCTCTCTTCCCAGTATTATATAAATGACAACATATATTTTGCATTTAGATATGCTATAAACTATAAAAATTGTTAGTATTTTTGTTAAAATGGTCAATTATCTTTTAAAAATACTTAGTTTCCAAATCTGTATTATAATATTTATTTGTAAAATTAATGTATGAGACGATTTAAGCATTCTGACAATCACAAACAATTGCAGTTATATTTTTTATATGACTAATAGTTTTTTAACCATCTTAACCATTTTAAAGTGTTGAGTATATTAACATTGCTGTGTAGCAAGATCTCTAGAATTTTTTCATCTTGCAAAACAGAAACTGTGTACCTATGGAACACCAACTCCCTATTTTTCCCTTCCCCCAGCCCCTGGTAACAACCAGTCTATTTCTATGAATTTGAATATTTTAGATGTCTCATATGAGAATTTACTTAACAATCCTTTCCTGCCTTCCTTTGTGTGTAAGACCAAGGTCACCCTTCCACATATCAGTTTATAAAGCCTGGCTCCACCCATTAGTCTGTGTAGTGCTACCAGTAACATTCCTACTATGACTGAGGAAATAGGCTAGAGAGAGACAGAGCCCTCAGTTTGTTTAAATTCTCTAGGCCCCAATGCTGGAAAAGATTGAAGGCAGGAGAAGAAGGGGACAACAGAGGATGAGATGGTTGGATAGCATCACTGACTCAATGGACATGAGTTTGAGCAAGCTCCAGGAGCTGGTGAAGGACAGGGAAACCTAGGATGCTGGAGTCCATAAGGTTGCAAAGAGTCAGACATGACTGAGTGACTGAATTGATACTGATGAGTAGTTCGTAGGTGCTAAGTTGCTTTAGTCGTGTCCAACTGTTTGTGACCCTTTGGACTGTAGCCCACCAGTCTGTCCATGGGATTCTCCAGGCAAGAATACTGGAGTGGGTTGCCATGCACCCCTCCAGGAAATCTTCCCGACCCTGGGATTGCACCCACCTCTCTCATGTATCCTGCATTGATAGGCGGGTTCTTTACCACTATCGCCACCTGGGAAGTTTGTCTTTTTGTGATTGACTTATTTTATTTAGCATAATGACCTCCAAGTTAATTCCTGTTGTAGCATGTGTCGGGATTTCCTTCCTTTTTAAGGCTTAATAATATCATATTTTACATATACACTGCATTTCTGTATTCATTACCTATTTATTAATCCTGGGCATTTGGATTGCATCCATATCTTAGCTATTGTGAATAAAGCTATAATGAATGTGGGTAAGCAAATATCTCCTCAAGATCCTTCTTTGAATTCTTTTTGTGTGTGTGTGTGTGTATCTATATATATATCTCTCTCTCTCAGAAGTGGAATTAATTGCTCAATCATATGGTAATTCTATTTTTAATTTTTGAAGAACTATGTCAACATGGTTATACACATAGAAAATGCAAATGAATGTATACACAAATGATTAATATTAGAATTAATACAGTTATTAGGATCAGTGGACACATAGCCAATAAAGACAAATAAATTTCACTTTGATATATAGAAACAAAAATATAGAAAAGTGGAACTATTTACAATAGCATAAAAAGTGAGCAAATGCATGGGTAAATCTTTTTTTAAAAAGGAAAGAATACCAGAACACTCTAAAACATTATCAAGAATAAATAATGAATATCTAAATACATGAAGGGATATATTACATTCAAGAATTGTGACACTTTATTATAATGTTAATTCCTCAAATTGATCTATAGTGTAACCTCAGTCTACGTCTTAGCAGGGTTGTTTTAAAATCAAAATTGACAAAGGGACTCTAAAATTGAAAAGCAAATGCAAATATCCAAGAATGGCAGAAACAGCGTTGAAGAATAAAAACAACATTGGAACATTTATATGACCACATATCATGATTTCCTATAGGGGAATTCCCTGGTGGTCAGTGCTTAGGAATCGGCACTTTCACTGCTGGGGCCCTGTTTTAATCCCTGGTTAGGGAACTAAATCTCACAAGCCACATAGCCTGGCTGAAAAAGACAACTTACTATAAAGCTATAGTATCAAACCTGTGGTATTGAGGGAAAGATAGGTCAATTTGAACAAAACAGAAAGTCTAGAAACAGGCCCAATCACATACAATCACCAAATACATGGCACAGTTGTCACTGGTGTGTAACATGTGACATTTGTGTGTGTGCGGGGTGTTTTTTTTTTTTTTAATACATAGTATTGAATATATGGGATATTTATATAGGTAAAAAAGTGAACTCACTCCTACCACAATCAAACAAAAAAATAAGTCAAAATGAATTATAGCACTGAAACTAAAACAGTAAATTTCCTAGAAGACAACTGTGAAAAAATATGTTGATGATCTTGATGCAGGCAAAACTTCTTAAAAATGAAATAAGAAACACTAACCATAAAGAAAAATAGTCAATAAATTAGAGGTAATTGAAATTAAGATCTCTTTATTAAAATTGCCATTAAGAGAATGAGAAGTCAAGTCATAGACTGGGAGAACATTTTTGTAACACATATGTTTTATGAACGATTGTTGCTGCTGCTGCTGCTGCTAAGTCGCTTCAGTCGTGTCTGACTCTGAGCAACCCCATAGACGGCAGCCCACCAGGCTGCCCCGTCCCTGGGATTCTCCAGGCAAGAACACTGGAGTGGGTTGCCATTTCCTTCTCCAATGCATGAAAGTGAAAAGTGAAAGTGAAGTTGCTCAGTCATGTCTGACTCTTCGTGAACCCATGGACTGCAGCCTACCAGGCTCCTCCGTCCATGGGATTTTCCAGGCATGAGTACTGGAGTGGGTTGCCATTGCCTTCTCTGATGAATGAATAATATCTAATATATAAAGAACTTCTACAAACTGATAAAAACAGGGCACACAACCCAACAAGAAAATGGAGAAAGATTTCACAAAAGAGAAGATCCAGATGTAAAATCAGCATATAACAAATTGTTCCACATCATTAATCATCAGAATAATGCAAATTAAAACTTCAGTGAGACATTATTACATACGCACTAGAATCAGTTCAGTTTAGTTGCACAGTCGTATCCAACTCTCTGTGACCTTGTGGACTGCAGCACTTCAGGCTTCCCTGTCCATCAACGTCTCTTGGAACTTGGTCAAACTCATGCCCGTTGAGTTGGTGATGCCATCCAACCATCTCATCCTTTGTCATCCCCTTCTCCTCCTGCCTTCAATCTTTCCCAGCATCAGGGTCTTTTCCAATGAGTCAGTTCTTTGCATCAGGTGGCCAAAGTATTGGAGTTTCAGCTTTAGCATCAGTCCTTCCAATGAATATTCAGGACTGATTTCCTTTAGGATTGACTGGTTTGTTCTCCTTGCAGTCCAAGCAACTCTCAAGTCTTCTCCAACACCACAGTTCAAAAGCATCAATTCTTCGGCACTCAGATTTCTTTATAGTCCAACTCCCACATCCATACATGACTACTGGAAAAACCATAGCTTTGACTAGATGGACCTTTTGTTGACAAAGTAATGTCTCTGCTTTTTAATATGCTTTCTAGGTTGATCATAACTTTTCTTCCAAGAAGCAAGTGTCTTTTAATTTCATGGCTGCAGTCACCATCTGCAGTGATTTTGGAGCCCAGAAAAATAAAGTCTGTCACTGTTGCCATTGTTTCCCCATCTATTTGCCATGAAGTGATGGGACCAGATGCCATGATCTTAGTTTTATGAATGATGAATTTTAAGCCAACTTTTTCACTCTCCTCTTTCATCAAGAGGCTCGTTAGTTCTTCACTTTCTGCCATAATGGTGGTGTCATCTGCATATCTGAGGTTATTGATATTTCTCCCAAAAATCTTGATTCCAGCTTGTGCTTCATCCAGCCCGGGATTTCACATGATGTATTCTGTGTGTAAGTTAAATAATCAGGGTGACAATATACAGCCTTGATATACTCCTTTCCAGATTTGGAACCAGTCTGTTGTTCCATGTCCAGTTCTAACTCTTGCTTCTTGACCTGCATACAGATTTCTCAAGAGGCAGGTAAGGTGGCCTTGTATTCCCATCTCTTGAAGAACTGTCCACAGTTTGTTGTGATCAACACAATCCAAGGCTTTGGAGTGGTCAATGAAGTAGAAGTAGATGTTTTTCTGGAACTTGTTTTCTTTTTCAATGATCCAATGGATGTTGGAAATTTGATCTCTTGTTCCACTGCTTTTTCTAAATCCAGCTTGAACATCTGAAAGTTCACGGTTCATGTACTGTTGAAGCCAGGCTTGGAGAATTTTGAGCATTGCTTTACTAGCGTGTGAAATGAGTGCAATTGTGTGGTAGTTTGAACATTCTTTGGCATTGCCTTTCTTTGGGATTGGGATGAAAACTGACATTTTCCAGTCCTGTGGCCACTGCTGAGCTTTCCAAATTTGCTGGTATATTGAGTGCAGCACTTTCACAGCATCATCTTCTAGGATTTGAAATAGCTCAACTGGAATTGCATCACCTCCACTAGCTTTGCTTGTAGTGATGCTTCCTAAGGCCCACTTGACTTCACATTCCAGGATGTCTGGCTCTAGGTGAGTGATCACATCATTGTGTTTATCTGGGCCATGAAGAACTTTTAAATATAGTTCTTCTGTGTATTCTTGCCACCTCTTCTTAATATCTTCTGCTTCTGTTAGGTTCATACCATTTCTGTCATTTATTGTGGTCATCTTTGCATGAAACGTTCCCTTGGTATCTCTAATTTCCTTGAAGAGATCTCTAGTCTTTCCCATTCTGTTGTTTTCCTCTATTTCTTTGCATTGACCACCGAGGAAGGCTTTCTTATCTCTCCATGCTCTTCTTTGGTACTCTGCATTCAGATGGGTGTATCTTTCCTCTTCTCCTTTGCCTTTCACTTCTCTTCTTTTTTCAGCTATTTGTAAGGCCTCCTCAGATAACCATTTTGCCTTTTTGATTTCTTTTTCTTTGGGATGGTCTTGATCACTGCCTCCTGTACAGTGTCACAAACCTCCATACATAGTTCTTCAGACACTCTGTCAGATCTAATCCCTTGAATCTATTTCTCACTTCCACTCTATAATTGTAAGGGATTTGATTTAGGTCATACCTGAATGATCTAGTGATATTCACTCCTTTCTTCAATTTAAATCTGAATTTGGCAATAAGGAGTTCATAATCTGAGCCACAGTCAGCTCCTGATCTTGTTTTTGTTGACTATATAGAGCTTCTCCATCTTTGACTACAAAGAATATAATCAATCTGATTTCAGTATTGACCATCTGGGGCAGGGACTCTGGGGGCAGCAAACCTGGGTGTGACATAAACCGTCTTGGAGGAGGTCACCATTAACCCCAGCACAGAGCCAACAGAACTTACACAGGACTGGGGAAACAGACTCTTGGAGGGCACAAACAAAACCTTTTGCACACCAGGACCCAGGAGAAAGGAGCAGTGATCCCACAAGAGACTGAACCAGACTTGCCTGTGAGTGTCCAGGAGTCTCCGGCCGAGGCGTGCGTCAGCAGTGGCCCGCTGCAGGGTTGGGGGTACTTAGTGTGGCAGTGCATACATAGGACCTTTTAAAGGAGGTTGCCATTATCTTTATTACCTTCACCATAGTTTGGTCTCAAGTCAAACAACAGGGAGGGAACACAGTCCCACCCATCAACAGAAAATTTGATTAAAGATTTACTGAGCATGGTCCTGCCCATCAAAACAAGACCCAGTTTCCCCCTCAGGCAGTCTCCCATCAGGAAGCTTCCATAAGCCTCTTATCCTTATACCTCAGAGGGCAGACAGACTGAAAACCAGAATGACAGGAAACTAATCAAACTGATCACATGGACCACAGCCTTGTCTAACTCAATGAAATTATGAGCCATGCTGTGTATGGCCACCCAAGGTGGATGGGTCATGGTGGAGAGGTCTGACAAAATGTGGTCCACTGGAGAAGGGAATGGCAGACCACTTCAGTATTCTTGCCTTGAGAACCCCATGAACAGTATGAAAAGGCAGAAAGGTAGGACACTGAAAGATGAACTTCCCAGGTTGGTAGGTGTCCAATATGCTACTGGAGAAGTGTGGAGAAATAACTTGAGAAAGAATGAAGAGACAAAGCCAAAGCAAAAACAACACGCAAGTCTGATGCTGTAAAGAGCAATATTGCATAGAACCTGGAATGTTAGGTGCATGAATCAAGGTAAATTGGAAGTGGTCAAACAGGAGATGGCAAGAGTAATCATCGACATTTTAGGAATCAGTGAACTAAAATAGACTGGAATGGGTGAATTTAACTCGGATGACCATTATATCTACTACTGTGGGCAAGAAACCCTTAGAAGAAATGGAGTAGCACTCATAGTCAATGAAGGAGTCTGAAATGCAGTTCTTGGATGCAGTCTCAAAAACAACAGTATTATCTCTGTTCATTTCCAAGGCAAACCATTCACTATCACAGTAATCCAAGTCTATGTGCCAACCAGTAAAGCTGAAGAAGCTGAAGTTCACTGGTTCTAAGAAGACCTACAAGACCTTCTAGAACTAACACCCAAAAAAGATGTCCTTTTCATTATAGGAGACTGGAATGCAAAAGTAGAAAGTCAAGAGATACCTGGAGTAGCAGGCAAATTTGGCCTTGGAGTACACAATGAAGCAGGGCAAAGGCTAACAGAGTTTTGCCAAGAGAACACACTGGTCATAGAGAACACACTGGTCATAGCAAACACCCTTTTCCAACATCTACACATGGACATCATGCACTAGAATAGTTATTTAAAGAAACAGACATGGCAGTAAGAAGGGTGAGGAGGGTATGGTGCAATTGGAGATCTCATTCTCTGATGCTAAGATTATAAACTGGCATAACCACTTTGAAGATCTGTTTTGGCAGTTTTTACTAAAGCTGACTGTATAGGTATACCCTGCATCCCAGCAGCCCTAACATATATGTACATCAAAATCTTGTACTAGAATATCATGCCAGCACTATTTACAAAAATACCAAACTGGGAACAGTTCAAAGGTGCTTCAAAACTGGCATTAAAATGTATATATTGTATATTCCCATAACAATACAACAATGAAAAGGAATAAATTCCTGCTACATGAAGAAATATGGATGAATCTCACAGCTGTGATGTTTAGTGAAAGAAGCAAACAAAAACATACAAAATTAATGATTTCATTTAAGTAGGCAAAACAAATGATGGTGATGGAAGCTTGAATAGTGATTACCTCTGAGAGAGCATGGAAAGAGGGAGCACAAGGTTGACTTTTGGGGCACTGGCTTTGATCTGTTTTGCAGGGAGGGGTGGCTGCACTACACAGTGTGTGGGGTCTTAGTTCCCCAGCCAGGGATTGAACTTGGGCCACGACAGTGAAAGCACCAAATTCTGACAACTCGACCCCCAGGGAATCCCTGCCTGTTGTGTTCTGTGTCTTGATGTAGGTGGTAGTGAAATGGACTTGTTCATTCTATAGAATTCATCAATTTCTAAACTTTACTGCATTTGCCATACTTCTATAGAATTATACAAAATTAGCATATTTTAGTTATAAAAAATTAGTATGAAAATTTTTTTACTCATAAGAAAATGTGGTTTATTTTGATCAAATGGTAAAGAATTATCCAATTATTGCTTTTGTCTGCAGTACCAAAATACTTGGAGATAATTATCATCAATTATAGTAACTATATTAACTTAAGTGGTTTATTTCCTCCTTTCTCCTAAATGGCTTTTGGTTTTCTGTTCCCAATTATTACATGCATGCAACTAATTATATACCACCTGAGATCTTTTGGGGAATAAATATTGACAAAAATAAGTACTTTTTTATCCATGAACTGTGGTCACCATTTTTTTCTTACTTTTTTTTTGTAATTCCAAAAAACTAAAAATGAACAACAAAAGCAGAAAGCCTTATTGTCCTTTTTCATTTTAGTTAAATGAGAAAGACCAAAATGTCCACTAGATGGAGGCAAAACCCAAGGCTAAGTTTTTCTGGTTGCTGCTGCTGCTAAGTCGCTTCAGTCGTGTCCGACTCTGTGCAACCCCATAGATGGCAGCCCACCAGGCTCCCCCGTCCCTGGGATTCTCCAGGCAAGAACACTGGAGTGGGTTGCCATTTCCTTCTCCAATGCATGAAAGTGGAAAGTGAAAGTGAAGTCGCTCAGTCATGTCCAACACCTAGCGACCCCATGGACTGCAGCCTACCAGGCTCCTGCGTCCATGGGATTTTCCAGGCAGGAGTACTGGAGTGGGGTGCCATTGCCTTCTCCGAAGTTTTTCTGGTAACAAGTAAAAAATTGTATGTAATGTATAAACAGAAATTCTTTATCAAGGAAAGAAAACAAGATATTCCCCAAGTTAATATATTACTTTGTGTTACTTAATGGTATATTAGTAAAAAAATCTGGGTGGATTAACTTTTACATTCTATATTTAATTCTATAGATTTTAAACACATCTCGAGAAGTCATCTTAGTCTTTCTTCTGCTTAGTAATAGGACAATCGAATAAGCAATGGGATGTTTAATGTTATTTTTTTGGTAAAAATTTTGGGATTTATTTATTTTTAATTTTTTATTTTATGTTGGAGTAAACCCAATTAACAATGTTGGGATAAAATATTTTTGTTTTTTCTTCAGAGGAGTAGATGCTACAATCACTTTGGTATGCTATTCTAGATTCTGACAGCCTTGATCTAAATTATTTTAAAAGCCAACAAAATCCTTCTTACAGTAACTATAAACCATCTTTTTCAAATTTGCTGAATGCTGTCAAGTGACTATTTGAGGGCAAATATTTTGTTTCCTACTCTATCATTTAATTAAGAATCTGCTCCTTGCAATTACAAAGGGTTTTTGGACTTGGATTTTAAAATTCCAGTGAATTGGTGACATTTTTTTTTTTTTTTGATAACTCACAACACTCTGCAAGCCCCCAGGAAGATATACCCCTAGAATTTGGGGAGGAGGTTCTCATATATTCCTCCTTGCTAGTGAAAATAACAAAAGGATGAAATTAGTCATCCCTGGATGACAGTTTTTGAAAATCAAACTTATTAAAGTATAACTTATGCATTAAAACAAAGATCATGGCATCTGGCCCATCACTTCATGGGAAATAGATGGGGAAACAGTGGAAACAGTGTCAGACTTTATTTTTTTGGGCTCCAAAATCACTGCAGATGGTGACTGCTGCCATGAAATTAAAAGACGCTTACTCCTTGGAAGGAAAGTTATGACCAACCTAGATAGCATACTGAGAAGCAGAGACATTACTTTGCCAACAAAGGTCCATCTAGTGAAAGCTATGGTTTTTCCAGTGGGTCATGTATGGATGTGAGAGTTGGACTGTGAAGAAGGCTGAGCACTGAAGAATTGATGCTTTTGAACTGTGGTGTTGGAGAAGACTCTTGAGAGTCCCTTGGATTGCAAGGAGATCCAACCAGTCCATTCTAAAGGAGGTCAGCCCTGGGTGTTCTTTGGAAGGAATGATGCTAAAGCTGAAACACCAGTACTTTGGCTACCTCATTCGAAGAGTTGACTCATTGGAAAAGACTCTGATGCTGGAAGGGATTGGGGGCAGGAGGAGAAGGGGATGACAGAGGATGAGATGGCTGGATGGCATCGCCGACTCGATGGACGTGAGTTTGATTGAACTCCGGGAGATGGTGATGGACAGGGAGGCCTGGCGTGCTTCGATTCATGGGGTAGCAAAGAGTCGGACACGACTGAGCAACTGAACTGAACTGATGCATTAAAAACTTCATCCCACTTAAAGTATAGAATTCAATTACTTTTGGACAATATATACTTGTAAAACCACCACTGCAGTCAAGGTACAGAACATTTCTACCACCTCCAAGAGAATTTTCCTGACCCTGTGCAATTGAACTTATGTATCTGTCACCAAGCAACCACTGCTCTGCTGTTTATAAAGTAATTTTTCCCGAAATGACTGTTCAGTTGTTCTGGATTATTTTAAGAGAATTCCCCCTCCCCCAACAAAGAGAACTCACTGCATTCCTCAGCATCCTTGTCAAAAATGAAGTGACTCTTGTTCCCCCTGCTCCCTCTTGTAGTCACGTTTTGCCCTGCCATGAAGTTTTGCTTTGTCCATCGGAAGGCGACCTGCAGCCTCTGCTTTGCCTTGCTCTCGGACCAGCCTCCGCCCCAACAAGGGGATCAGCTGGGTTCTATGAACCTGTACAGTACCTGTGATTACACAGTACCACCAGTGGAAAAGGGCTTCCCTGGTGGCTCAGCAATAAAGAATCTGCCTGCCAATGCAGGAGAGGTGGATTCCATCCCTGGGTCAGAAAGATGCCCTAGAGAAGGAAATGGCAACCCACTCCGGTATTCTTGCCTGGGAAATTCCATGGACAGAAGATCCTGGCAGATTACAGTCCATGGAGCAAAGGAAAGTTTGAAGTCAAAAAGAGTGATCGAATTGCACAGCTCATGTATGAATGGATATTTTACCCCAAAATAGAGGAAGTTCACGTTAGATGACACTGAAAATGATTTAGGTGGTTTCAAAGGTTCCACTGGAAATAATTAAAATTTAAGCCAAAACAGAAAATGAGAAAATGTAATTTTTTCTTGAAAATAAAGACTTTGCTTAAAGGGGCAAAAAAATGAAGTGACTAGTGTATATCTGGATCTATTTCTAGACTGTGTTCTATTGGTTTACATTTTCACCCACCAGTACCATAATTTTTTTAAACAGTAAGTCCTTGTTATGCGTTTTAAACACAGTAATGTGTACATGTCAGTCCCAACAGTAGCCTTGATAACTGCTTTTTTATAATTATCAAATCAGGTTGTATAAATCCACCAACTTTAAAAAAAAATTACTATGGCTCTCATGATTTCCAACTGATGGATTCTTTGCTTATGTTTTTGTGCTACAAATTGCAACTTTCTCCTAATAATAAGTGAAACTCGCTCCTCTTGTTGGACGCTTTGCCACCCCATGGGGATTTCACAGGGTGAGAGCAGTGCTTTTGCCAGCAGAACTCAAATGGCAGGTTCACGCCCATCATACCTCTCTGCTGTGTCCCAGCCCTGAAAATACACACTTGGCACTAACAAGCTTTCCATAATGGCCAGAGTTGAACTGATTTCTCTCTATGGGGTAGGTGGCATAAACGTAAATGCATTAACAACGCTGGTGTTCTATGAGGTGAGCTTTTAGTATGGACATCCAAGCTCATTGTTTCCTTTAGGAGTGTCACTTCCTTACATTTATGGACTGTAATGAAGTCAATTACCCAAGGAAAGCAAGCACCCAACCTGTTTTCCTAGGTGGGTTTGAAAGTGAAACACTCTTAGCTTGCAAAGGGTGAGAAAACGGCGTTTGCGCACTGAACGTAAATGGCCGAGGCACACCCCGCGTAATCGGCGGCTGTCTGGCAGCGCTAGAAACGAACAGTTAGTACAAACCGAAACTGCGTTTAGTGAACTCGTCTCTATGTGGTGAGTGGCAAACCCATACGACACAGTAGGAACCTTAGGTGTTAAGCAGAGCTGGTAGTAAGGAGAGTCAGGCAGATTTTACTTTAGAAAATTTACTTGATTGCACTAAACATGGATGGTCGTGAACTGAGAATCAAGGTGTTTTTGGAAGAGGCTTCAGACATGCCAGCAGTCCACAAACGGCAAGTTCACAACAAGTGAACTGGTTGATCACTGTGCCGTGAGTGGCTTCACCCTCCAACATGTTATGAAGCTAGGCATTCTGTGGGCACACCTCCTAGTAAGGAGATGCAAGTACAGCGTTTCTTCAGAAAAGTCATGGCCAGGTGACCAGTACTGACGGTAGCAAGGAGACAAGGAGCACCCAAAGTGTTTTCTCAAACACCCAAAGTGTTTTCTTAAATAGCCCAAGTGTTTCCCTAGGTGGGTTTCAGAATGACACATATCTGCTTTCACAGAATGAGAGCAGACTTCCTGCTAGCAGAGCCCAGTTTCCAGTTTGACACCCAGCATATTTCCTTGCAGTGTCTCAGCACTGAAAATACACACCTGAGTCAAACAACCTTTTAACAATGGAAGTGGAGTGAACTGGTTGTCCTCTGTGGGTTGAGTTGCAAAACCATACAAGAAATTATGAACCGAGGCATTCTAGAAGATGAGCTCTTAGGAAATCCGAGGACTGTGTTTCGGCCAGAAAATTCACGTGCTGGCATCAGGAATTGTTTGTAGTGAAGAAAGAATCAGCACCCACAGAATTTTCCCACGTAGAGTTGAGAGTGAAACAGTCTAGGTTTCAGGGGCTGAGAGCAGTCCTTTTGCCAGCAGAACTCAAATGGCAGATTCACACCTATCATACCTCCCTGCCATGCCCCAGTCCTGAAAATACACACTTGACACTAACCGAAGTTTCCGTAATGGCCGAGGTCACGCTGATTTCTGTGTGGTGCGTGGTATAAACATAAACCATAGGAACTTTGGTGTTCCGCGATGTGAACTCCTAGTATGGATATTAAAGCACGTTGTTTCCTTTAATAGTGTCACTTCCTTGCACTTATGGACTGTACTGAATGAATTACCCAAGGAAAACATGCACCCAAGCTGTGTTCCTAAGTGGGTTTGAGAGTGAAGCACTCTAGCTTTCAAAGGGTGAGAAAATGGTTTTTGCCCACTGAATGTAAATGGCCGAGTCAGACCCAGGATATTTCTTGTATGTCTCACAGCACTAGAAATGCACAGTTGGTACAAAATGAACCTTCACATTTAAAAAGTTACATGAACTGTTCTCTATTTGGCTAGTGCAAAACCCATACAACACAGTATGAACATAGGTGTTCTATAAGCAGAGCTGGTAATAAGGAGAGTTGGGCAGATTTTACTTTAGAATAGTTACTTGCTTGCATTAACAATTGACAGTAATGATGTGAGAATCAATGTTATTGTAAGGGGCCTCAGAGTGAAACATTCTCAGATTTACAGGGTGAGCACACTGTTTATTCTAGCAGTCCACAACTGGAGTTCATACCCAGCATACTTCCTGGCAGTGTACCAAATTTTAAACTACTCACTCGGTACACACTGAACCTTTCCACGAAGGAAGTGGTGCGAACTGGCTGATTCTGTGTCGTAAGTGGCGTGGCCCTAGAATGTGTTATGAACCTAGGTGTTCCATGGGAACAGGTCCTAGTAAGGATATCCAAGTACAGTGTTTCTTCAGAAATGTCATGAGCTAGTGACCAAAATTGATGGTAATGAAAGTGTTTTCCTAGGTGGGTTTGAGAATGACACATTCTTGCTTTCACAGGCTGGAGTACAATTTAGGCTAGCAGAGCCCCATTGCCAGTTTCACACTCAGCATGTTTCCTTGCAGTGTCTCAGCACCAAAATCACACACTTGAGTCAAACAACCTTTAGTTGACAGAAGTGAGGTGAACTGTTTGCTCTCTGTGTGTTGAGTTGTGTAACCAAACAAGGCATATGAACCTAGGTTTTGTATGAGACAAACTCCTAGTAAGGTGATTCAAACATGGTATTTCTTCAGAATTATCACTTGATAGGGACAAAAATTGTCTGGAATGAAGGGAGAATCAGCACCCAAAATGTTTTCCTCAGTGGGTTTTGAGAATGTCTCTTTTGAGCTTTCACCATATTCAAGCAGTGTTTTTGCTGCTGCTGCTGCCAAGTCGCAGTCGTGTCCGACTCTGTGCGACCCCAGAGACGGCAGCCCATCAGGCTCCCCCGTCCCTGGGATTCTCCAGGCAAGAACACTGGAGTGGGTTGCCATTTCCTTCTCCAATGTATGAAAGTGAAAAGTGAAAGTGAAGTTGCTCAGTCATGTCCTACTCCTAGCAACCCCATGGACTGCAGCCTACCAGGCTCCTCCGTCCATGGGATTTTCGCTAGCAGACCCCAATTGGCAGGTTCGCACAGAGAATAATTTCCTGCAATGTCCCAGCACTAAAAATACACACTTGGATCAAACTGAACCTTTCCATGAGGAAGTGGTGTGAACTAGTTGTTCGCTGTTTTTTAAGTGGCGTAACCATACAAGGTGTTCTATAAGCAGAGCTTGTAGTAAGGAGACTCAGGCACAGTTTTTCCTTCAGAAAAGTAACTTGATTGCACTAAAAATTGATGGTAGGTGAAATGAGAATCAAAGTGTTTTTATGACTTCAGAGTGAATCATTCTCAGACTTACTGGGTGACCACAGAGTTTTTGTCAGCAGTCCACAACTGGTAAGTTCACACCCAGCATATTTTCTTGCAGTGTTACAGAACTGAAGGTGCTCACTCTGAACAAACTGAATCTTCCACGAAGGATGTGGTGTTAAATGGTTTATCTCTGTGTCGTGAGTGGCATAAGCCTACACTATATTATTAACCAAGGTGTTCTATGGGCAGAGATCCTAGTAAGGAGATCCAAGATCAGTATTCCTTCAGAAAAGTCAGGAGCTGGGAACCATAACTCACGGTAGTGAAGAGAGAATCAGCACCCAAAGTGTTTTTCTCAAACTCCCAAATTGTTTTCCTAATTTGTGGGTTTGAAAATGACACATTCTTGCTTTCACAGGATGAAATCAGAGTTTTTCAAAGCAGAGCCCAATTGCCAGGATCACACCCAGCGTGTTTCCTTGCAGTGTCTCAGCACTGAAAGTACCCACTTGAGTCAAACCACCTTTTGACGACAGAAGTGGGATGAACTGGTTTTTCTCTCTGTGTTAAGTTGTGTAACCAAACAAAGCATTATGAACCTCGATATTCTATGATATGAGCTTCTAGTAAGGCGATCCAAGCATGGTGTTTCTTTAGAATAGTCACTTGTTAGTTACAAAAGTAGAATGGAGTGAAGGGAGAATCAGCACCCAAAGTGTATTCCTCAGTGGTTTTTGAGAATGTCACATTCAAGCTTTCACAGTATTCAAGGAGTGTTTTTTGTTAGCGACCCCAATTGGCACATTCACACTGAGAATAATTACCTGTAATGTCCCAGCACTGAAAATGTACACTTGAGTCAAACCAAACCTATCCACGAAAGAAGTGGTGTGAGCATGTTGTTTACTGTGTGTTTAGTGGCATAACCGTACAAGGCATTATGAACCTAGGTGTTCTAGGAGATGAGTCTTAAGATGGAGATCCAAGCACAGTGTTTCATTCAGAAAATTAACTTGCTTGCACCAAGAATTGACTGCAGTGAAGAGAGAATCCCAAAGAGTCTTCCCAGGTGGGTTTTTGAGTGAAATAGTCGTGCTTTTACTGTTTGAGCACACTGTTTTTGCCAGCCATCCCCAGTTGGCAAGATTATACTCAACATATTTCCTTGCAGGGTCCTAGAATTGAGAACACACACTTGTAACAAACAGAACCTTTCCATGAAGAAAGTGGTGTGAACTGATTGTTCTCTATGTGGTGACTGCCATATCCATACAATGCATTTTGAAGCTAGCTTATTCTAGGAGATGAGATTGCAGTAAGGAGATCCAAGCACAGTGTTTCTTCAGAAAAGCCAATCTCTGGCAATAAAAATTGCCTGTAGTGAACATAGAATCAGCACCTAAAGTGATTTTATAAGTGTCTTCAGAGAGAAACACTTTAGGATTTATAGGGTGAGCACACTATTTTGCCAGCAGTCCACAGTTGGCAAGTTCACACCCAGCGTGTTTCCTGACAGTGTCCCAGAGTTGGAATTACTCACTTGGAACAGACCAAATATTTCCACGAAGCAACTGGTGTGAACTGGTTGGTCTCTGTTTCGTGAGTGGTGTAAGCCTACAACGCATTGTGAACCAAGGTGTTCTATGGACAGAGCTCCTAGTAAGGAGATCCAAGCACAGTGTTTCTTCTGAAAATTCATGAGCTGGTGACCAAAACTGACAGTAGTGAAGAAGAATCAGCACTGAAAATGCTTTTCTCAAACACCCAAAGTGTTTTCCTAGATGGGTGTGAGAATGACACATTCTTGTTCTCAAAAGATGAGAGCACAGTTTTGGCAGGCAGACCCCAATTGCCAGGTTCACACCCAGCAAGTTTCCTTGCAGTGTCTCAGCACTGAGAATATGCCCTTGAGTCAAACAACCATGTGATGACAGAAGTGGGGTGAACTGATTTTTCTCTGTGTGTTGAGTTGCATAACCGTACAAGGCATTATGAACCTAGGTGTTCTATGAGATGATCTCTAGTAAGGTGATCCAAGCCTAGTGCCTCATTCAGAAAATTCAGTTGCTTGTGCCAAGAATTGACTGTAGTGATGAGAGAATCAGAACCCAAAGAGTCCTACCAGGTGGGTTCAAAAGTGAAACATTCTTGCTTTCACAGGGTAACCACAATCTTTTTGCCAGCCGTCCCCAGTTGCCAAATTCACACTCAATGTATTTCCTTGTAGGGTTCCAAAATTGATATTATTATTTGGAACCAACAGAACTTTTCCATGAAAGAAGTAATGTGAACTGGTTTTTCTCTTTGTGGTGCTTCCAAAACCGTACAATGCTTTTTGACCCTAGATTGTTTTAGGAGATGAGATCCCTGTAAAGGAGATCCAAGCACAGTGTTTCTTCAGAAAAACCACTTGCTGGCCATAAATGTTTACTGTAGTAAGTGAAGATAGAATCAGCACCAGATGTTTTCAAAGGTGGGTTTGACTGTGAAACAGTCTGCTTTCACAGGGTGAGAGCTGTGTTTTGCCACCATAACTCAAATGGTCCCCGCAGTGTCCCAGGCTTGAAAATACACACTTGGGACAAACTGAATCTTTCCATGAAGGAATTGGCTGAACTGGGTGTTCTCTGTGTCGTGTGTGGCATAAAAGTAAATGCCTTATGAACGTTGGTGTTCTACGAGACGAGCTCCCAGTGTGAAGACCCAAGTGCATTGCTTCCTTTAGTAGTGTCACTTCCTTGCACCAGTTGACTGGAGTGAAGAGAACAGCAATATCCAAGCTGTTTTCCTAGGTGGCTATGAGAATGAGACATTCTAGCTCTCAAAGGGTGAGAAAACTGTTTTTGCCAGCTGAACTTAAATGGCTGATTCACACCCAGCATATTTCTCTGCTGTGTCACAGCACTAGAAATCTAAAGTTGAGACAAACTGAATCTTTCCATGTGGAAAGAAGTGTGAACTGTTTTCCATGTGGTGAGTGACAAACCATAAGACAGTATGAACCTAGGCATTCTGTAAGCAGAGTTTGTAGTAAGGAGATTCAGGCACAGTTTTTCCTTTAGCGAAGAAACTTGCTTGCATTAAATACTGTAAAGTAATTAGTCTCCAATTAAGATACATAAATTTACATTAAAAAATTAACTGTAGAGAATTGAGAATCAAAGTGTTTCTGTAAGAGGCTTCTGAGTGAAACATTCTAGGATTTACAGGGTGAGCCCACTGCTTTTGCCAGCAGTCCACAACTGGCAATTTCTCATTCAACATACTTCCTTGCAATGTCCCAGAGTTTGAAGTACTCACTAGGAAGAAACTGAACGTTTCCACGAAGGAAGTGGTGTGATCTGGTTGATCTCTGTGTCGTGAGTGACATAACCCTACAAACATTATGAACCTATATGTTCTATGGGCAGAGCTTGTAGTAAGGAGATCAAAGCACAGTGTTTCATCAGTAAAGTCAAGAGCTGGCAATCAATACTGACAGTAGTGAAGAGAGATTCAGTACCCATGTGTTTTCTCAAACACCCAAAGTGTTTTCCCAGGTGGGCTTGAGAATGACACATTCTTGCTTTCACAGGATGAGAGCAGAGTTTTTGCTAGCAGACCCCAATTTCCAGGTTCACACCCAGCATGTTTCTTTGCCATGTCTCAGCACTGGAAATACACCCTTGAGTCAAACTTTCAACGATAGAAGTGGGGTGAACTGGTATTTCTCTGTGTGTTGATTTGCATAACCATACAAGGCTTCATGAACCTAGGTGTTCTATGAGAAAAGCTCCTAGTAAGGTGATCCAAGCATTGTGTTTCTTCAGAATCGTTACTTGATGGCACCAAAAATTGACTGGAGTGAAGGGAGAATCAGCACCCTAAGTGTTTTCCTCGGTGGGTTTTGAGAATGTCACATACGATCTTTCACATTATTTGAGCACTGTTTTTGCTAGCAGACCCCAGTTGACTGGTTCACACCCAGAATAATTCCCTGCAATGGCCCGGCACAGAAAATAAGCCAAACCTTTCCACGAAGGAAGTGGTGTGAACTGGTTGTTCACTGTGCGTAGAGTGGCATAACCATACAAAGTATTATGACCCTAGGTGTTTAAGAGATGAGCTCTTAGAAAGGAGATCCAAGCACAGTGTTTCTTTTTTTTTTTTTAGTTTTAATTAGGAAAATGGTTTGAGATTTGAAAACTTTTTAAAAATTATTTTAATTGGAGGTAATTACTCTACAATATTGTGTTGGTTTTTGCCATGGGTATACATGTATTCTCCTGTCCCAAACACCCCTCCCACCTCCCTCCCCTTCTCATCCCTCTGGGTTGTCTCAGTGCACGAGTTTTGAGTGCCGTGTTTCATGCATCGAACTTAGATTGGCCCTCTATTTCACAAATGGTAATATACAGGTTTCAATGATATTCTCTCAAATCATCCCACCCTTGCCTCTCCCATAGAGTCCAAAATTCTGTTTTTTACATCTGTGTCTCTTTATCTGTCTTGCATATAGGGTCATCATTACCATCTTTCTAAATTCCATATATATGTGTTAATATACTGTATTGGTATTTTTCTTTCTGACTTACTTCACTCTGTATAATAGACTCCAGTTTCATCCACCTCATTAGAACTGACTCAAATGCATTCTTTTTTATAGCTGAGTAATATTCCATTGTGTAAATGTACCACTGCTTTCTTATCCATTTGTCTGCTGATGGATATCTAGGTTGCTTTCATGTTCTAGCTATTGTAAACAGTGCTGCAATGAATATTAGGGTACACATGTCTCTTTCAATTCTGGTTTTCTCAGTGTATATGACCAGCAGTGGGATTTCTGGGTCGTATGGCAGTTCTATTTCATTTTTTAATGAATCTCCACACTGTTCTCCATAGTGGCTGTACTAGTTTGCATTCCCACCAACAGTATAAGAGTTACCTTTTCTCCACATCTTCCCCAGCATTTATCATTTGTAGAGTTTTTGATGCTAGCCATTCTGACCAGTGTGAGATGGTACCTCATTGTAGGTTTGATTTGCATTTCTCTGGAAATGAGTGATGTTGAGCATCTTTTCATGTGTTTGTTAGCCATCTGTATGTCTTCTTTGGAGAAATGTCTGTTTAGTTCTTTGGAACATTTTTTGATTTGATCGTTTATTTTTCTGGTATTGACCTGCATGAGCTGCTTGTATACTTTGGAGATTAAGTTTTTGTCAGTTGTTTCATTTGCTCTTATTTTCTCCTATTCTGAAGCCTGCCTTTTCACCTTGCTTTATAGTTTCTTTTGTTGTGCAAAAGCTTTTAAGTTTAATTAGGTCCCATTTGTTTATTTTTGCTTTTATTTCCATTACTCTGGGTGGTGGGTCATAGAGGATCTTGCTGCGACCTATGTCAGGGGGTGTTTTCCTCTAGGAGTTTTATAGGTTCTAGTCTTACATTTAGAGCTTTAATCCATTTTGAGTTTATTTTTGTGTATGGTGTTAGGAAGTGTTCTAGTTTCATTCTTACAGGTGGTTGACCAGTTTTCCCAGCACCACTTGTTAAAGAGATTGTAGTTTCCTCCTTTGTCAAAGATAAGGTGTTCATAGGTATGTTTATTTATCTCTGGGCTTTCTATTTTGTTCCATTGATCTATATTTCTGTCTTTGTGCCAGTACCATACTGTCTTGATGACTATAGCTTTGTAGTATACTCTGAAGTCAAGCAGGTTGATTCCTCCAGTTCCATTCTTCTTTCTCAAGATTGCTCTGGCTACTCAAGGTTTTTTGTGTTTCCATACAAATTGTGAAATTATTTGTTCTAGTTCTGTGGAAAATACCATTGGTAGCTTGATAAGGATTGCATTGAATCTCTAGATTGCTTTGTGTAGTATACTCATTTTCACTATATTGATTCTTCTGATCCATGACAGTGGTATATTTTCCCATCTGTTTGTGTTATCTTTGATTTCTTTCATCAGTGTTTTATAGTTTTTTATATATCAGTCTTTAGTTTCTTTAGGTAAATTTATTCCTAAATATTTTATTCTTTTTGTTGCAATGGTGAATGGGATTGTTTCCTTAATTTCTCTATTTTCTCATTGCTAGTGTATAGGAGGAGAAGGCAATGGCACCCCACTCCGCTACTCTTGCCTGGAAAATCCCATGGACGGAGGAGCCTGGTAGGCTGCAATCTATGGGGTCACGAAGAGTCGGACACGACTGAGCGACTTCACTTTCACTTTTCACTTTCATGCATTGGAGAAGGAAATGGCAACCCACTCCAGTGTTCTTGCCTGGAGAATCCCAGGGACGGGGGAGCCTGGTGGGCTGCTGTCTATGGGGTCGCACAGAGTCGGACACGACTGAAGCAACTTAGCAACAGCAACAAAAGTGTATAGGAATGCAAGGGATTTCTGTGTATTAATTTTATATACTGCAACTTTACTATATTCATTGATTAGCTCTAATTTTTAATTGCTTACATTTAATTAATTAATGATTAGCTCTAATTAAAGTAACCACTAGTAATTTTCTGGTGGTGTCTTTAGGGTTTTCTATATAGAGGATCATGTCATCTGCAAACAGTGAGAGTTTTACTTCTGCTTTTCCAATCTGAATTCCTTTTATTTCTTTTTCTTCCCTGATCAAGTACAGTGTTTCATTCAGAAAATTCATTTGCTTGCAACTAAGAATTGACTGTGGTAAAGAGAGAATTGGTACCCAAAGAGTCTTTCCAGGTGGGTTTGAAAGTGAAACATTCTCACTTTAACAAGGTGACCACACAGTTTTTGCCAGCCGTCCCCAATTGGCAAGTTCACACTCAATGTATTTCCTTGCCGGGTCCAAGAATTGAGATTACACACTTGGAAACAACAGAACTTTTCTACGAAGGACATGGTGTGAACTGGTTGCTCACTGTGTGGTGACTGCCATACCATACAGTGCATTTTAAACCTAGGTTGTTCTAGGAGATGAACATCTTCTAGATGGTTGATCTAGGAGATCTCAGTAAGGAGATCCAAACACAGTGCTTCTTCAGAAAATTCAGGAGCTGGCGACCCAAAATGACAGTAGTGAGGAGAGATTCAGCACTCATGTGTTTTCTCAAACACGCACTGTTTTCCTAGGTGGGTTTGAGAATGACACATTCTTGCTTTCACAGGATAATAGCAGAATTTTTGCTCAGTTCTTCACCCAGTCATGTCTGACTCTTTGCGACCCCCATGGACTGCAGCACACCAGGCTTCCCTGTTCCTCACCAACCTGCAGAGCTTACTCAAACTTAGGCCCACTGCATTGGTGATGCCATCCAACCATCTCATCCTCTATTATCCCGTTCGTCCACTTTCAATCTTTCCCAGCTTCAGGGTCTTTTTCAATGAGTCAGTTCTTCACATCAGGTGGCCAAAGTGTTGGAGTTTCAGCTTCAGCATCAGTCCTTCCAATAACATCCAGGACCGATTTCCTTGAGGATGGACTGATTGGATCTCCTTGCAGTCCAAGGGACTCTCAAGAGTCTTCTCCAACACCACAGTTCAAAAGCATTTATTCTTCAGTGCTCAGCTTTCTTTATAGTCCACTCTCACACCCATACTTGACTATTGGAAAACTATATCTTCGACTAGATGGACCTTTGTCGGCAAAGTAATGTCTCTGCTTTTTAATATGCTGTCTAGGTTGGTCATAACTATTCTTCTAAGGAGTAAGTGTCTTTTAATTTCATGGCTGCAGTCACCATCTGCAGTGATTTTGGAGCCTAGAATAATGAAGTCTGTCACTGTTTCCACTGTTTCCCCATCTATTTGCCATGAAGTGATGGGACCAGATGCCATGATCTTAGTTTTCTGAATGTTGAGTTTTAAGCCAACTTTTTCACTCTCCTCTTTCACTTTCATACAGAGGCTCTTTAGTTCTTCACTTTCTGCCATAATGGTGGTGTCATCTGCATATCTGAGGTTATTGATATTTCTCCCAGCAATCTTGGTTCCAGCTTGTGCTTCATCCAGTCCAGCGTTTCTCATGATGTATTCTGCATATAAGTTAAATAAGCAGGGTGACAATATGCAGCCTTGATGTACTCCTTTCCCTATTTGGAACCAGTCTTTTGTTCCATGTCCAGTTCCAACTCTTGCTTCCTGACCTACATACAGAATTCTCAGGAGGCAGGTCAGGTGGTCTGGTATTCCCAGCTGTTTAAGAATTTTCCACAGTTTGTTGTGATCCACAGAGTCAAAGGCTTTGGCATAGTCAATAAAGCAGAAATAGATGTTTCTCTGGAACTCTCTTGCTTTTTTGATAATCGAATGGATGTTGTCAATTTGATCTCTGGTTCCTCTGCCTTTTCTAAAACCAGTTGAACATTTGGAAGTTCATGATTCACATACTGTTGAAGCCTAGCTTTGAGAATTTTGATCATTACTTTACTAGCGTGTGAGATGAGTGCAATTGTGTGGTAGTTTGAGCATTCTTTGGCACTGCCTTTCTTTGGGATTGAAATGAAAACTGATCTTTTCCAGTCCTGTGGCCACTGCTGAGCTTTCCATGTTTGCTGGCATATTGGGTGCAGCACTTTCACAGCATCATCTTCTAGGATTTGAAATAGCTCAGCTGGAATTCCATCACCTCCACTAGCTTTGTTTGTAGTGATGCTTCCTAAGGCCCACTTGACTTCACATTCCAGGATGTCTGCTCTAGGTGAGTGATCATACCATTGTGGTTATCTGGGTTGTGAAGATCTTTTTTGTATAGTTCTTCTGTGTATTCTTGCCACCTCTTCTTAATATCTTCTGCTTCTGTTAGGTCCATATCATTTCTGTCCTTTATTAAGCCCATTTTTGCATGAATTGTTCCCTTGCCCACAGTAGTAGAATAATGGTCATCTGAGTTAAATTCACCCATTCTAGTCCATTTTAGTTCGGTGATTCCTACAATGTCAATGTTCACTCTTTCCATCTCCTGTTCAACCACTTCCTATTTGCTTTGATTCATGGACCTAACATTCCAGTTTCCTATACAATATTGCTCTTTACAGCATCGGACTTTACTTCCATCACCAGTCACATCCACAACTGGGTGTTGTTTTTGCTTTGGCTCTGTCTCTTCATTCTTTCTGGAGTTATTTTTCCACTGATTTATAGTAGCATATTGGGTCCTACCGACCTGGAGAATTTATCTTTCAGTGTCCTATCTTTTTGCTTTTTCATACTGTTCATGGGGTCTCAAGGCAAGAATACTGCAGTGGTTTGCTATTCCCTTCTTCAGTGGAGCACATTTCGTCAGAACTCTTCACCATGACCCATATGTCCTGGGTGGCCTTACATGGCATGGCTCATAGTTTCATTGATTTAGACAAGGCTGTGGTCCATGTGATCAGATTGGTTAGTTTTCTGTGATTGTGGTTTTCATTCTGTTTGCCATCTGATGGAGAAGGATAAGAGGCTTATGGAAGCTTCCTGATGGGAGAGACTGACTGGGGGGAAACTATGTCTTGTTCTGGTGGGTAGGGCCCACAGTGTCCCAGCACTGAAAATAGACAATTTGGTCAAACTGAATCTTTCTTTGAAGGAAGTGGTGTGAACTGGTTATTCTCTGTGTGCATAGTGGGAAACCCATACAATGCTTTATGATCTTAGGTATTCTTGTAGATGATCTCCCGGTAGGGAGATGCAAGCACCGTGTTTTTTTTTTTTTTTATTTTTTTTCAGAAGTGTCACTTGCTTGAGCCAAGAATTGAATGCAAAGAAGAGTGTCAAAACGCAAAGCTTTTTCCTAGGTAGGTTTGAAAGGGAAGCATTCTAGCTTTCACAGGGTGAGTGAACTGTTTTTGCCAGCAGACCTCAATTGACAGATTTCCACCCAGCATATTGCCTTGTAGTGTCCCAGCGCTGAAAATACACACTTGGAACAAACTATACTTTCCACAAAGGAAGTGGTTTGTTCTGGTTCTCTGTGTGGTGACTGGCATAACCATAAAATGCATTATGGACATAGGTGTTCTATGAGATGAGCTCCTAGTAAGGAGATCCAAGCAGGTTGTTTCCTTCAGAAGTGTCACTTCATTGTATCAAGAATTGACTGTAGTTAAGAGAGAGTCAGCACCCCAGGTGTTTTCCTAGGTGCATTTGAGAGTGAAACATTCTAGCTTTCAAAAGGTGAGAAAAAATGTTTTTGCCTGCTGAACATAAATGGCTGATTTACACCCAGCATATTCCCTGCTGTGTCCCAGCACTAAAAATGAACACTTGAGACAAACTTAACCTTTCTATGTAGAAAGTTGTGTGAAATAGTTGTTCTCTATGTGGCAGGTGGCATACCCATACAGTGCAGTATGAACCTAGGTGTTGTATAAGTAGAGCTCATAGTAAAGAGATTCAGGCATAGTTTTTCCTTCATAACAGTCACTTGCTTGCACCAAGAATTGACTGTAGTGAAGTGAGAATCAGCACCCAAAGTGTTTTCGTATGTGGGTTTCAGAGTGATACAGTCTAGCATTCACAGGGTGAGAACACACTTTTTACCATCAGACCCCTATTGGTAAGTTCACACCCAGAATATTTCCCTGCAGTGTCCCAGCACTAAATATAAATACTTGCAGCAAAGTGAACCTTTCCAGAAGGAAGTTTTGTATGTTGGTTGTTCTCTATGATGTGTTATTTACCTAGGTGTTCTATGAGATGAGCTTCTAGCAAGGAGACATAAGCACAGAGTTTCCTTCAGAAAAGTCACTTGCTATCACAAAATATTGACTGCAATGAGAATCAGCATCCAAAGTGTTTTTCTAGGTGCATTTGAGAGTGATACATTCTAGCTTTCACAGGGTGAGAACTGTTTTTGCCAGCAGATCCCAATTGGCAGGTTCACAGCCAGCATAACTGCCTGTAATATCCCAGCACTGAAAATACACACTTGGTTAGACTTGAATCTTTCTATGAAGGAAGTGATGTGAACTGGTCGTTCTCCTTGTGGTGAGTGGCATACCCATACAATGCATTTTGAACAGAGGTGTTTTATTAGATGTGCTCCTAGTAACAAGATCCAAACATAGGGTTTCCTTCAAAAAAATGACTCACTTGCACCAAGAACTGACTGTTGTTAAGATATTCAGAAAACGAAGATCATGGCATCTGGTCCCATCACTTCATGGGAAATAGATGGGGAAACAGTGGAAACAGTGTCAGACTTTATTTTTTTGGGCTCCAAAATCACGGCAGATGGTGATTGCAACCATGAAATTAAAAGATGCTTACTCCTTGGAAGGAAAGTTATGACCAACCTAGATAGCATATTGAAAAGCAGAGACATTGCCAACAAAGGTCCATCTAGTCAAAGCTATGGTTTTTCCAGCGGTCATGTATGGATGTGAGAGTTGGACTGTAAAGAAAGCTGAGCACCAAAGAATTGATGCTTTTGAACTGTGGTGTTGGAGAAGACTCTTGAGCGTCCCTTGGACTGCAAGGAGATCCAACCAGTCCATTCTAAAGGAGATCAGTCCTGGCTGTTCTTTCAAAGGAATGATGCTAAAGCTGAAACTCCAGTATTTTGGCCACATTGAAGAGTTGACTCATTGGAAAAGACTCTGATTCTGGGAGGGATTGGGGGCAGGAGGAGAAGGGGACGACAGAGGATGAGATGGCTGGATGGCATCATTGACTCGATGGATGTGAGTTTGAGTGAACTCCGGGAGATGGTGATGGACAGGGAGGCCTGGCGTGCTGCAATTCATGGGGTGACAAAGAGTTGGAGACGACTGAGTGACTGAATTGAACTGAAGAATATCACCACCCAAGTTTTTTCAAAGGTGGGTTAGATATTGAGACATTCTAGCATTCACAGTGTGAGAACACTCTGTTTTTGCCAGCAGAACACTACTGGCAGGTTCACAAACAGCATATTTCTCTGCAGTGTCCCAGCCCTGAAAACGCACACTCGGGATAAATTGAACCTTTCCATGAATGAAGTTGTGTGACCTGCTTTTGCTCTGTAATGCTTTATGAACCAAAGTGTTGTATTAAATAAGTTCTTAGTAAGGAGATCCAAACAGGCTTTCCTTCAGAAAAGTCACTTGGCCGGTGCCAGAATTGACTGTAGTGAAGATAGAATCAGCACCCAAAATGTTTTCCTGGTGGATTTGAGAATGAAACATTCTAACTTTCAAAGAGGGAGAACAGTGTTTTTGCTCACAGAGCCCAGTTGGAAGGTTCCTGCCCAACATATTGCCCTGCTGTGTCCCAGCACTGAAAATACAAACTTGGGACAAAGTGAACCCTTCCATGAAGGGAGTTGTGTGAATTGGCTCTTCCCTGTGTGGTAAATGGCACACCCATACAATGTATTATGAACCTAGGTGTTCTATGAGATGAGCTCCTTGTAAGTTGATCCAAGTGTAGTGTTTCCTTCAAAAAAGTCACTTGCTTGCCTGAAGAATTGACTTCAGTTAGAGAAAACCAGCACCCAAATTGTTTTCCTAGGTGGGTTTCATAGTAAAACATTCTAGTAAAACAATGCTAGGGCAGTGTTTTTGTGTGCTGGTTCATTCACACCCAACATATTTCCCTGCAGTGTCCCAGCACTGAATATATACACTTGGGACAAACTGAACCTGTCCATTAAGAAAGTTGTGTGAACTGGCTGTTCTCTTGTGGTGCGTGGAATACCCACACAACACATTATAATCTAAGGTGTTCTCAGATGAGCTCATATTACAAGATTCAAGCATAGTGTTTCCTTCAGAATAGTCACTTGCCTGCACCAAGGATGGAATGTAGTGAACAGAGGATCAACACTCAGCGTGTTTTCTTAGGTGGGTTTGAGAGTGAAACACTCTAGCTTTCAAATGGGAGGACACTGTTTTTGCAAGTTAGATCCCAATTGGCAGGTTCACATCCAGCATATTTTCTGAAGTGTTCCAGCACTGAAAATGCACACTTGGGAGAAATTGAACCTTTCCATGAAGGAAATTTTGCAAACTGGTGTTTCTCTTTTTATGTCCATCCTGGCCTGAACTCCAGAGGTAAAATTCTCTGTCCTGCAAATAATCTCCTTACTCCTCATATTATTATCTGATAGAGGTCAGAGAAAAAAAGAGAAAAGCCCACAAGGCAGACAGGGAGATTATTGCAATCTCTCTTATGAGAAAAATTTATATATAGTTGACACAAAACATTATTTTAGTCTAAGTTATACTATGTAGTAATTTGACATTTCCACACATTATGAAATGGTTCTATAATCTCTTCATGTTTCTTATCAAAGTTTCATTTTGCTATCTTGTCATTGACCAAATGTAGAAAAATCAAGAGACCCTGACATTATCATAGAAGCAGTATTACAGAAATTTTATTTGGAGGGGGGCACTGTTTTAACACAGCCATAAAACAAGTGGAAACATCAAGTAGGAAAGATGTTATGGTGGCCCATAAGGATTATGAATTTTTGTAGGGTTTATGTGTGTGGTAAGTGTTCAAATTAGAGTCTGTGGTTCAGGAGATAGAATAGGCAATAATACCTACTTGATTTCCAATATTGTCATTATTTCTTAATTAATACCTGCTGATCACATCCTTGGAGAAGGCAATGGCAAAAAAAAAAAAAAGAGGCCTGATTTCCTCTGCTAAGAGGAGAAATTATGCAGCTAGCAATTAGCAGACTGAGAAGGCAATGGCACCCCACTCCAGTACTCTTGCCTGGAAAATCCCATGGACAGAGGAGCCTGGTAGGCTGCAGTCCATGCGGTCGCGAAGAGTTGGACACGACTGAGCAACTTCCCTTTCACTTTTCACTTTCATGCATTGGAGAAGGAAATGGCAACCCACTCCAGTGTTCTTGTCTGGAGAATCCCAGGGATGGAGGAGCCTGGTGGGCTGCCGTCTATGGGGTCACGCAGAGTCAGACATGACTGAAGTGACTTAGCAGCAGCAGCAGCAGCAGATCACATCCCCATCTTTCTTTTACTTTGCCATGACCCCATTCCATACCCTTATTACTCTTACTGAGACAATTCCAGAACAGACACCATCTCCCTCAGCCTCTCCCTTCCCCTTTATCTTTTAAACACTGCTTTTAGATTAACCTTCTGGAAACTCAGCCTCATGTCACTCCCCATATCATGGATCAGGAACACAGTTCCAAGTATCAGAAAAGTTCATATACAAAACAAAAAAGCATTTTTCTAATTTCCTATTCATCTATGATCTGCTAAACCCTCATTAAATGATAAAAGCATACCTTGCATCTTCCTTCATCCAATCCTGCAATTCTTAACAGTTGAAGCACCAGGGGAAACAAGAAAGTGTGTATTTTTCCTCTAGTTGTAGTGGACTTTATTTTTCTTTATATATAAAAAAGCAATGGGAACTTCCCTGGAGGACCAGTGGTTAAGACTCAGTGCTTCTAATGAAGGGGACAAAGGTTTGATCTCTGGCCAGAGAACTAAGATCCCACATGTGTCATGGTTTGGCCATTAAAAAAAAAGAGTGCCATACATAAGGAAATTGCACTCAGTAGAATGTTATTGAGGTCCTACATAATGTATATATTATGTATGGGAGGGGTTTTGTTGGCCTGAGTGCTGTCAGTTTGTTTGTGCACATACAGATCGTTTGGGGACCCAAATATTTTGATGACATCTGCCTAATCTGCTCTATTTATTCTGAACAAAGTGTGGGAAAGGAAATTAGGAGATAGGGGCAGCAAAAGATGGAAAGAAGACGCCAAAAAGAATAGTTACTATTAAAAATACAAACATATGGAGGCTAAACAACACGCCTCTGAATAACCAACAAATCACAGAAGAAATTAAAAAAGAAAGCAAAATATGCATAGAAATGAAAATGAAAACACAACAACCCAAAACCTATGGGATTCAGTAAAAGCAGTGCTAAGGGGAAGGTTCATAGCACTACAAGCTTACCTCAAGAAACAAGAGAAAAATCCAATAAATAACCTAACTTTACACCTAAAGCAACTAGAAAAAGAAGAAATGAGGAACCTTAGGATTAGTAATTATTAGAAATCATAAAAATTAGGGCAGAAGTAAATGAAAGAGAAACAAAGGAGACTATAGCAAAAATCAACAAAACCAAAAGCTGGTTCTTTGGGAAGATAAATAAAATAGACAAACCATTAGCCAGACTCATCAAGAAAAAAAGGGAGAAGAATCAAATCAACAAAATTAGAAATGAAAATGGAGAGGTCACAAAAGACAACACAGAGATACAAAGGATCATAAGAGACTACTATAAGCAACTATATGCCAATAAAATGGACAACTTGAAAGAAATGGACAAATTCTTAGAAAAGTATAACCTTCCAAAACGGAACCAGGAAGAAATAGAAAATCTTAACAGACCTATCACAAACACAGAAATCGAAACTGTAGTCAAAATCTTCCAACAAACAAAAGTCCAGGACCAGATAGCTTCCCAGGTGAATTCTACCAAAAGTGTAGAGAAGAGCTAACACCTATCCTACTTGAACTCTTCCAGAAAATTGCAGAGGAAGGTAAACTGCCAAACTTATTCTATGAGGCCATCATCACCCTAATACCAAAACCAGACAAAGATGCCACACACAAAAAAAGAAAACTACAGGCCAATATCACTGATGAACATAGATGCAAAAATCTTCAACAAAATTCTAGCAAACAGTATCCAACAAAATATTAAAAAGATCATACATCATGACCAAGTGGGCTTTATCCCAGGGATGCAAGGATTCTTCAAATCAATCAATGTGATACACCACATTAACAAATTGAAAGATAAAAAATCATATGATTAGCTCAATAGATGCAGAGAAAGCCTTTGACAAAATTCAACATCCATTTATGATAAAAACCCTTCAGAAAGCAGGCATAGAAGGAACAAACCTCAACATAATAAAAGCTATATATGATAAACCCACAGCAAACATTATCCTAAATGGTGAAAAATTGAAAGCATTTCCCCTAAAGTCAGGAACAAGATAAGGGTGCCCACTCTCACCACTACTATTCAACACAGTTTTGGAAGTTTTAGTCACAGCAATAAGAGAAGAAAAAGGAATAGAAGGAATCCAGATTGGAAAAGAAGAAGTAAAACTCACTGTTTGCAGATGACATGATCCTCTATACAGAAAACCCTAAAGACACCACCAGAATATTACTAGGTCTAATCAATGAATATAGTAAAGTTGTAGTATATAAAATTAAAACACAGAAATCCCTTGCATTCCTATGCACTAACAATAAGAAAACAGGAAGAGAAATTAAGGGAACAATCCTATTCACCATTGCAACGAAAAGAATAAAATACTTAGGAATAAATCTACTTAAAGAAACAAAAGACCTATATATAGAAAACTATAAAACACTGATGAAAGAAATCAAAGATGACACAAATAGATGGAGAAATATACCATGTTCATGGATCGGAAGAATCAATGTAGTGAAAATGAGTGTAGTACCCAAAGTAATCCACAGATTCAAATGCAATCTCTATCAAGCTACCAATGGTATTTTTCCAGAACTAAAACAAATAATTTCACAATTTGTCTGGAAAGACAAAAAACCTTGAATAGCCAAAGCAATCTTGAGAAAGAAGAATGGAACTGGAGGAATCAACCTGCCTGACTTCAGACTGTACTACAATGCTACAGTCATCAAGACAGTATGGTACTGGCACAAAAGCAGAAATATAGATCAATGGAAAAAAATAGAAAGCCCAGAGATAAGTCTATGGACATCCTTATTTTTGACAAAGGAGGCAAGGATATACAATGGAGAAATGATGATCTTTAACAAGTTGTGCTGGGAAAACTGGTCAACCACTTGTAAAAGAATGAAACTCAAACACTTTCTAACACCATACACAAAAATAAACTCAAAATGGATTAAGGATCTAAATGTAAGACTGGAGCCTATAAAACTCCTAGAAGAAATCATAGGTAAAACACTTTCTGACATAAATCACAGCAGGATCCTCTATGACCCACCTACCAGAATATTGGAAATAAAAACAAAAATAAACAAATGGGACCTAATTAAACTTAAAAGCTTTTATACAACGAAGGAAACTATAAGCAAGGTGAAAAGACAGCCTTCAGAATAGGAGAAAATAATAGCAAAGGAAGCAAATGACAAAGAATTAATCTCAAAAATATACAAGCAGCACATGCAGCTCAATTCCAGAAGAATAAACCACCCAATCAAAAAATGGTCCAGAGAACTAAACAGACATTTCTCCAAAGAAGACATACAGATGGCTAACAAACACATGAAAAGGTGCTCAACATCACTCATTACCAGAGAAATGCAAATCAAACCTACAATGAGGTACCATCTCACACTGGTCAGAATGGCTGGCATCAAAAAGTCTACAAACGATAAATGCTGGGGAAGATATGGAGAAAAGGCAACTCTTATACTGTTGATGGGAATGCAAACTAGTACAGCCACTATGGAGAACAGTGTGGAGATTCATTAAAAAATGAAATAAAACTGCCATACGACCCAGCAATCCCACTGCTGGTCATATACACTGAGAAAACCAGAACTGAAAGAGACACGTGTACCCTAATGTTCATTGCAGCACTGTTTACAATAGCTAGAACATGAAAGCAACCTAGATATCCATCGGCAGACAAATGGAAAAGAAAGCAGTCGTACATATACAGAATGGAATATTACTCAGCTATAAAAAAAGAATGCATTTGAGTCAGTTCTAATGAGGTGGATGAAACGGAAGCCTATTATACAGAGTGAAGTAAGTCAGAAAGAAAAATACCAATACAGTATATTAACACATATATATGGAATTTAGAAAGATGATAACTATGACCCTATATGCAAGACAGATAAAGAAACACAGATGTAAAAAACAGAATTTTGGACTCTGTGGGAGAAGCAAGGGTGGGATGATTTGAGAGAATAGCATTGAAACATGTGTATTACCATATGTGAAATAGATCACCAGTCCAGGATTGATGCATGAGACAGGGCACTCAGGGCTGGTGCACTGGGATGACCCTGAGGGATGGGATGGGGAAGGAGGTGGGAGGGGGCTTCAGGATGGGGACACATGTACACCCATGGCTGATTCATGTCAATGTATGGAAAAGCATTACAATATTGTAAAGTAATTAGCCTCTAATTTATTAAAATACATAAATTAATTTTTTAAAAAGTATAGCTACTGAGGGATTTTAAGGGTTAAAAAAGAGGTAGTTTTATTTGTATGTTATTTTTAAATGGTCTAAATTATCAAAAAGGAAACTAAATTGACTAAGACATTGATACTGAATAACAGAATGATAGTAAGAAATGCACATACCAAATGATACAAAGCTATGAAAATATATCTACATGACAAAAATTTGTGATGCAAATTAGCAAGATGATTGTGATGATGATGAGGATGATTAATGTTTATTGGATATCTACTTTGTGTCAGGTTCTTGTGTTTTTTCCATTAAATCTTTACAATATAGATATAGCTTGTAAATGAAAAATAAGGCACACAGGTATCCAGGAATTTGGACAAGTTATATAGATTGTAAATTGCAGAACCAAGATCAGCCTCCAGAGCCTGCATTTCTAACTACTCCATATAGAAACTAAAGTGTCATCATCACTAAATTAGGCTAGAGTGACTTTTTATAGTTTTGCTTTGGTCTATCATGAATTTTTCTGTTATATAATTAATAAAATCATTATGACAGCTGATTTCTTTTTTGAAAGAAATGGTAAATTTTTTTGCTCTTGTAAGTCTGGGGCAATCTAACCTGTGTCTTCTTCATTCATTCTTCTCCTAACCCTCTATTTCCATGTGAAGGTAATTTTATCCCCACTGGATATTCTTGAGGCATAAGTTTTGTCCTTGATCCTTATTAGATCTTGGGCTAGAATGAGTGAACTCTATCTTGAACTCATCTTAGTGAAAATAGGGTATTATCAGCCTAATCACTGGGAAAAGTAGTTTGAATAAAGAGAATGCCTATTTGAGAGAAGGTTAAAATACAGGACTGAAATGGGGAAAAAAGGGACTGATCCATCATACAAAGCCTGACAAAGATACTTGTGGTGTTTTTTCCCCCCTGAGGCAGATGACAGTTATTTGGGGGTCTAGCTTTTCCTCTAATCCAGATTAACCTTCCTGAAATAAAACTTTTGGTACATCATTCTCTAGTTCAAATTGTCAATAGGTCACTGTTGCTTATTGAATTAATTCTGGGCCTTTGCAACTCTCAGCAAAATTTCCTCAAACTCCCTTTGACGTGGAGTTTTACTACATCCCTTCATTATTTTTATACTTCAATCAAATGAAAGTTGTTTATTCTCACTCATTATGATCCCACTGTTTCTTCATCTTGGAATACCCCTCTTAATCCCACTCATCTTGACATGTCCAAATTTCACTCACTTTCAACTGTGGATAGTCTCATGCAAGTTTCTCATTTCTCAGATGGAAAGAACTTCTCTTATCTCTGAATTCCCAGAACATGCATTTATCCCTCATATTAGAAATGCCATTTTCAGCCTTGCTTGATAATTAGGTCATTATCATCTCCATATCTACCTCTTGATACAGCACCTATATCTAAATCATCTTCATATTTTTTATGACACTAAGCAAAATACCTGTACATAATAGGTGCCAGGGTGTGTACCACATTGAAGTGAATAGATGACTGTGAACAGATGTCCTCAGATCATATTTGAAACAGTTCTAAGGCCTTTTGATATCTTGTTAATAATAAAAGTATAGGCACTAGTGTTATTTGCTCAGTTGTGTCCAACTCTTTGTGACCCCACTTACTGTAGCCTGGCAGGCTCCTCTGTCCTTGGAATTCTCCAGACAAGAATATTGGAGTAGGTAGCCATTTCCTTCTCCAGGGGATCTTCCCAACCCATGGATTAAACCCAGGTCTCCTGCATTTCAGGCAGATTCTTTACCACTGACTCCCCAGGGAAGCCCCAGTAAGAGTATAAGCTCTAGTGAAAACTAAAGACCCCTATAGAATTAAGGCATTCATTTCTCCAGTTGGGAGTGTTACCTCACAGGGCTCATAGCTGAGCCCTTTCCCAGAAGTTGCTTCACCCAATGTTATGACCCTTCTCTATGGACAATTGGCACTCAATTATTGAGATTGGTTTCAAAAACTCTTCCCCCTTGCCTCAATTTGAGAGATCTCTGAAAGGCTATTTCTGCTTCAAAACTTCCCAGTTTTCTCAGGGTATATGCCTAGTAGTGGGATTGTTGGGTCATATGGTAGTTTTATTCACAGTTTGTTAAGAAATCTTTGTACTGTCTTCCATAGTGGCTGTATCAATTTATATTTCCACTAACAGTGCAAGAGAGTTTCTTTTTCTCCACACCCTCTCCAGCATTTATTGTTTGTAGATTTTTTGATGATGGCCATTCTGACTGCTGTGAGATAACATACTACAAATCTACAGTCATCAAGACGGTATGGAACTGGCACTACAACAGAAATATAGACCAATGGAACAAGATAAAGAGCCTAGAGATAAACCCACAACTGTTCAGTTCAGTTCAGTTCAGTTCAGTCACTCAGTCATATCCGACTCTTTGTGACCCCATAAATTGCAGCACGCCAGGCCTCCCTGTCCATCACCATCTCCCGGAGTTCACTCAGACTCATGTCTGTCGAGTTGGTGATGCCATCCAGCCATCTCATCCTCTGTCATCCCCTTCTCCTCCTGCCTCCAATCCCTGTCAGCATCAGAGTCTTTTCCAATGAGTCAACTCTTCGCATGAGGTGGCCAAAGTACTGGAGTTTCAGCTTCAGCATCAGTCCTTCCAATGAACACCCAGGACTGATTTCCTTTAGAATGGACTGGCTGGATCTCCTTGCAGTCCAAGGGACACTCAAGAGTCTTCAACATCACAGTTCAATAGCATCAATTCTTCAGCACTCAGCTTTCTTCACAGTCCAACTCTCACATCCATACATGACCGCTGGAAAAACCATAGCCTTGACTAGAGGAACCTTTGTTGACAAAGTAATGTCTCTGTTTTTTAATATGCTATCTAGGTTGGTCATAACTTTCCTTCCAAGGAGTAAGCGTCTTTTAATTTCATGGCCGCAATCACTATCTGCAGTGATTTTGGAGCCCCCCCAAAATAAAGTCTGACACTGTTTCCACTGTTTCCCCATCTGTTTCCCATGAAGTGATGGGACCAGATGCAACTATGGGTACCTTCTTTTTAGACGGAGGCAAGAATATACAATGTGGCAAAGATAGCCTCTTGGATAAGTGGTGCTGAGACTGTTATATGTAAAGGAATGAAATTAGAACACTTCCTAACACCACACACAAAGATGAACTCAAAATGGATTAAAGACCTAAATGTAAGATCAGAAACTATCAAACTCTTATAGGAAAACACAGGCAGAACACTCTAAAGTATACAAGCAGCTTATTTAACTCAATAGCAGAACACAGAGAAGGCAATGGCACCCCACTCCAGTACTCTTGCCTGGAAAATCCCATGGATGGAGGAGCCTGGTAGGCTGCAGTCCATGGGGTCGCTAAGAGTCGGACACGACTGAGTGACTTCACTTTCCCTTTTAACTTTCATGCATTGGAGAAGGAAATGGCAACCCACTCCAGTATTCTTGCCTGGAGAATCCCAGAGATGGCAGAGCCTGGTCGGCTGCCATCTATGGTGTCGCACAGATTCGGGCATGACTGAAGTGACTTAGCAGCAGCAGCAGCAGAACAACAACAAACAACTCAATAAAAAAAGTGGGCAGAAGACCTAAACAAACATTTCTCCAAAAAAACACAGACAGGCGGCTAATAAACACATGAAAATATGGTTAACACTGCTCATTACTAGAGAAATGCAAATCAAAACTATAATGAGATATCACTTCAAACTGGTCAGAAGATAACCTTTTTAATAAATCATGCTGGGAGAACTGGACAGCTACATGTAAAAGAATGAAATTAGAACAATACCTAACACCATACAAAATTTAAACTCAAAATAGAATAAAGACCTCACTTTAAGATCAGACACTATAAAATTCTTAATGGAAAACAATGGTAGAATGGTCTTTGACATAAACTGTAGCAAGTTCTTTTTGACCCAACTCCAGAGTAATGAAAAATACAAAACAAATGGAACCTAATTACTTTTCTACATCAAAGGAAACCATAATCAAGATGAAAAGTCAACTTTCAGAATGGGAGAAAACATTTGCAAATGAAGCAACTAAGAAAGGATTACTTTTCAAAATACACAAACAATTCACATAGCTCAATTTAAAAAAATCAAAAAATGGGCAGAAGCCCTAAATATATATCTCTCTAAAGAAGACAGTCATATACCAAGATGGATATGAAAAGAGGTTCAACATCCAGAGGAGCCTGGTGGGCTACAGCCCAAACAGTCGCAAAGAGTTGAACATGACTGAGAGTGTGCATGTACAAACACACAGACAAACACACACACACACACACACAGGTATTTCAGCTGGATGTAGAATTCTGTACTGGAAATGATTTTTCCTTAGAATTGTAAAGACACTAATTATTAGAGAAATGCAAATCAAAACTACCAGGTATCACCTTACACTGGTCAGAATGGCCATCATCAAAAACATCCACAAACAATAAGTGCTAGAGAGAATGTAGAGAAAAGGGAACCTTCCTGCACTGTTGGTGGAATTTTAAGTTGATACAGCCATTAAGGAGTACCATATGGAGTGTCCTTAAAAAACTAAATATAGAACTATCATCTGACCTAGCAATCCCATTACTGGACATATACCCAGAGAAATCTATAATTTAAAAGTACATATGTACACCAGCACTCATTGCAGCACTATTTTCAATAGCCAAGACATAGAAATAACCCACAAGTCCAATGACAGACAAATGGATAAAGAAGATGTGATACTTATATATAATAGAATATTACTAAACCATAAAAAAGAATGAAACTGAGTCATTTGAAAAGATGTGGATGGATCTAGAGTCTGTCATACAGAGTGAAGTAAGTCAGAAAGAGAAAAACAAATATCAGATATAAATACATATATTTATGTATTTCCCTACATAAGAGACACATATGTAGAGAATAGATATGTGCACACAAGAGGTGAAGGGGAGAGACACGTATGTAGAGAATAGATATGTGCACACAAGAGGTGAAGGGGAGATTGGGACAAATTATGATATTATGATTGACATATATACAACAACACCATGTGTAAAATAGATAGGTAGTGGGAATCTTCTATAAAGTACAGGAAGCTCAGCCTGGTGTTCTGTGATGATCTAGATGAGCAGAATGAACGGGTGAGAGGGAGATCCAAGAGAGAGGGTGTGCAAGTATACATACAGCTGATTTACTTCATTGTACAATAGAAATTAGAATACAATTGTAAATAAATTTTATTCCAGTTAAAAACTAATAATCCCAATCTTCCATAAAATAAAGTTCAGTGCTAAAGCCACGCACCTATAGCCACTTAATCTATGACAAAGGAGGCAAGATATACAAGGGAGAAATGTTAGTCTCTTCAATAAGTGGTGCTGGGTAACTGGACAGCTAGATGGCAAAGAATGAAATTAGAATACTCTCTAAGATCCAACACAAAAATAAATTCAAAATAGATTAAATACCTAAATTTAAGGCAGGATAGTTTAACTCTTAGAGGGTAATATAGTGAGAACATTATGACAGAAATTACAGAAAAATCTTTTTCATTCTCCTGACTAGAGTAATTAAAGTAGAAAAAAGAAAAAAAAAAAAAAAAGGGCTCTAATGAAACCTAAAATCTTTTCACAGCAAAGGAAGCCATAAAAAAATGAAAGGACAACCTCAGAGTGGGAGGAAATACGTTCAAATGAGGCAGTTGACAAGGGATTAATCTCCAAAATATTTTTAAAAACCTCATGTACCTTAATATATATAAAACAAACAAACAACCCAGTCAAAAAATAGGCAGAAGACCTAAAAAGACTCCAAAGAAGGCATACAGATGTCAACAGTCAGTCAGTTCAGTCGCTCAGTCATGTCTGACTTTTTGCGACCCCATGAACTGCAGCATACCAGGCCTCTCTGTCCATCACCAACTCCTGCAGTTCACCCGAACCCATGTCCATTGAGTTGGTGATGTCATCCAACCATCTCATCCTCTGTCATCCCCTTCTCCTGCCCTCAATCTTTCCCAGCATCAGGGTCTTTTCAAATGAGTCAGGTCTTCGCATCAGGTGGCCAAAGTATTGGAGTTTCAGCTTCAACATCAGTCCCTCCAGTGAATACCCAGGACTGATCTCCTTTAGGATGGACTGGTTGAATCTCCTTGCCGTCCAAGGGACTCTCCAACAACATAGTTCAAAAGCATCAATTCTTTGATGCTCAGCTTTCTTTATAGTCCAACTCTCACATCCATACATGACCACTGGAAAAACCATAGCCTTGACTAGACGAACTTCTGTTGACAAAGTAGTGTCTCTGCTTTTAAATATGCTGTCTAAGTTGGTCATAACTTTCCTTCCAAGGAGTAAGCGTCTTTTAATTTCATGGTGTAATCACCATCTGCAGTGATTTTGGAGCCCAGAAAAATAAAGTCTGACACTGTTTCCACTGTTTCCCCATCTGTCCCATTAAGTGATGGGACCAGAATGCCATGATCTTAGTTTTCTGAATGTTGAGCTTTAAGCCAACTTTTCACTCTCCTCTTTCACTTTCATCAAGAGGCTTTTTAGTTCCTCTTCACTTTCTGCCATAAGGGTGGTATCATCTGCATATCTGAGGTTATTGATATTTCTCCCAGCAATCTTGATTCCAGCTTGTGCTTCTTCCAGCCCAGTGTTTCTCATGATGTACTCTGCATAGAAGTTAAATAAGCAGGGTGAAAAATATACATCCTTGACATACTCCTTTTCCTATTTGGAACCACTCTGTTGTTCCATGTCCAGTTCTAACTGTTGCTTCCTGACCTGCACCCCAATACAAAATAAAAAGTAAGAAGAAGAAGAAAAAAAGATTTTCACAGATAGGTGAAGTAGAAACTCCTTGGAAAGTTCCTTGCAAACACAAATTCAGTTCTATGAAACTTGAAAAGAAAGCATAATTACCTGTTAAATGGAATATCACTTGCCATATCAGTTAACAAAGAAGGTCGAAGTCATCAGACATTATAGCCACAGTGTATGGTGAGCTGCTGAACCCTGAGGGAATCTCTGGGAAGAAAAGAATACTTGCCATCTAGAGGCCATGGCTGCTCCCCATGGTGAATCCTGAGGAAACTCAGAATATGGAAACATAAGATACTGGCATAAGATAGCTGAGGTGCATATCAAAGAAATGATTTCAAGAGCCCAGACTTTTGCATCTTTCCATACATAGAAAAGTGCTAAATCCCTTAACTTGACATATCTGGTTTTTAACTAATCATCTTTTGATGTTTGCCATTTGTTGCAAAACTTCTGTATATCATGACTTGCCTCCTCAGAGCAGTTTATCAGGGTTACTTGAGATACTGTCTTCTAGGCTTGAAATCCTAAAAGTTTCCGTTCAATAAAATGTTAACTCTTGAATTTTAGGTTGTGAATAACTCTTTAGTCAACATACCTCAATATAGTTTATGTTGTCAAATACAAGTTGGCGCTTACCTGTCAACTACAAATTGGCACTAGCCAAAAGCATTGCCTCTGACTGAACAACAAGGGCATTTACCATCTGCCTCTGCAAAGATTGAACCCTGTGCTGCTGCAGCTGTTGACCTTCAACACCCCTACAGTGAGTTCAGGGTAGAATAAGGCACTCTGTGCTTCAGGGAATCTGGTGCTACAGGTCTTTAGATTGCGGTCCATGGGGTCGCTAAGAGTCAGACACGACTGAGCGACTTCACTTTCACTTTTCGCTTTCATGCATTGGAGAAGGAAATGGCAACCCACTCCAGTGTTCTTGCCTGGAGAGTCCCGGGGACGGCAGAGCCAGGTGGGCTGCCGTCTATGGGGTCGCACAGAGTAGGACACGACTGAAGTGACTTAGCAGTAGCAGTAGCAGTCACTCAGTCATGTCCGACTCTGTGCCACATGGACTGCAGCACGCCAGGCATCCCTGTCCTTCAAATCTCCCAGAGCTTGCTGAAACTCATGTTCATTAAGTTGGTGATACCATCCAACCATCTCACCCTCTGTTATCCCCTTCTCCTCCTGCATCCAGTCTTTAGATAGTTGGATGTTTTTAGGAACTGATTTCATGATCCTAATCCTTGCATCTCCTCATATCTAGAAAAGCACTGAATAGCTTCTTGATGACGTCAGATCCTTGTGAGTAGCAGAATACCTCTTGTGAAGTAAGAACTTGATTGCACTGAACTCTCCTTCACTAAAATCTTATCTATTGACTTCCCCCAGCTGCCTCTTTGGTGCAGATGATGCCACCCTTATGGCAGAAATTGAAGAACTAAAGAGCCTCTTGATGAAAGTGAAAGAGGAGAGTGAAAAAGTTGGCTTCAAACTTAACATTCAGAAAACTAAGATCATGGCATCCAGTCCCATCACTTCTTGGCAAATAGATGGGGAAACAATGAGAGACTTTATTTTGGGGGGCTCCAAAATCACTGTAGATGGTGATGTAGCCATGGAATTAAAAGATGCTTGCTCTTTGGAAGAAAAGCTATGACCAAACTAGACAGCATATTAAAAAGCAGAGAGACATTACCAACAAAGGTTCGTCTAGTCAAAGCTATAGTTTTTCCACTTGTCATGCATGGATGTGAGTGTTAGACTATAAAGAAAGCTGAGAGCCAAAGAAATTATGCTTTTGAACTGTGGTGTTGGAGAAGACTCTTGAGAGTCCCTTGGACTGCAAGGGGATCCAACCAGTCCATCCTAAAGGAAATGGTGTTAGAATCTAGATTTCTTCTCCTTGCATTTTTTCAGCCATAGGCTGGTGTTAGTAATCCAGCCACTGAGTCTAGCAGTTGGGTGGTTCTGCAGCCTTCTTTCTGATAAGCAACTATAAGGGGAAGGGTATTGTAAGAGTAAACACCAGATGTTGCTGTTCAATCACCCAGTCATGTCCTACTCTCTTCGACCCCATGGATTGCAGCATGCCAGGCCTCCCTGTCCCTCACCATCTCCCATGCCCAAGTATTGATGATGCCATCCAGCCTTCTCATCCTTTGATGCCCCCTTCTCCTTCACACCAGATAGTGGATGTATTTAACACAGAGTCAAAGGAAAATAGGTGTGAAGTGTAGCTCCTGCAGAGTTAAGGGGCAGAAGAGTAAATTCAGTTACATTCAGAGTTAGAAGCTGTTAAAGTAAACAAAAACAAAAAAACAAAACTAGGAATACTCATGCCTGCTCGCTGTTCTCGTTTATCTTCTTTATTCTCTGGAAAGGGAAGAAAAAAACTCATTCCTTTTTTTTTCACTTGTTACTGAGACAGTATGAACAAACAATATGAGGTCAGAAAAAATGTTACACTTTAAAAAAGTATAAATTATGAAGTGCAATGCAAAATTCACATGACTTTTTCATATACTGTGCTTAAAAAAAAATCCACCAAAGCAAAATGCTGACTCTTTAAAGCAAGTCTTCTCTCCTGCTAACTTGCACTGTCTTTCTGGCCAGCCTTCCTTTAGTCCATTCCTCCAGCACAGAAACCTCTTTCTCCATAAGGGCACTTTGATAGAAATCTTTGCAACATGTACCTTTAATCTGCCCGAACCAAGCACACTGCAGAAAGTTTTAAGGGGAGATAAGGACAAAAAAGATCTTCACGACCAAGATAATCATGATGGTATGATCACTCACCTAGAGCCAGACATCCTGGAATGTGAAGTCAAGTGGGCCTTAGAAAGCATCACTACGAACAAAGCTAATGGAGGTGATGGAATTCCAGTTGAGCTATTTCAAATCCTGAAAGATGATGCTGTGAAAGTGCTGCACTCAATATGCCAGCAAATTTGGAAAACTCAGCAGTGGCCACAGGACTGGAAAAGGTCAGTTTTCATTCCAATCCCAAAGAAAGGCAATGCCAAAGAATGCTCAAACTACAGCACAATCACACTCATCTCACACGCTAGTAAAGTAATGCTCAAAATTCTCCAAGGCAGGCATCAGTAATACGTGAACTGTGAACTTCCAGATGTTCAAGCTGGTTTTAGAAAAGGCAGAGGAACCAGAGATCAGATTGCCAACATCTGCTGGATCATGGAAAAAGCAAGAGAGTTCCAGAAAAACATCTATTTCTCTTTTATTGACTATGCCAAAGCCTTTGAGTGTGTGGCTCACAATAAACTGTGGAAAATTCTTTAAGAGATGGGAATACCAGACCACCTGACCTGCCTCTTGAGAAACCTGTATGCAGGTCAGGAAGCAACAGTTAGAACTGGACATGGAACAACAGACTGGTTCCAAATAGGAAAAGGAGTACGTCAAGGCTGTATATTGTCACCCTGTTTATTTAACTTCTATGCAGAGTACATCATGAGAAACGCTGGGCTGGAAGAAGCACAAGCTGGAATCAAGATTGCTGGGAGAAATATCAATAACCTCAGATATGCAGATGACACCATCCTTATGGCAGAAAGTGAAGAGGAACTAAAAAGCCTCTTGATGAAAGTGAAAGTGGAGAGTGAAAAGTTGGCTTAAAGCTCAACATTCATAAAACGAAGATCATGGCATCTGGTCCCATCACTTCATGGCAAATAGATGGGGAAACAGTGTCAGACTTTATTTTTTTGGGCTCCAAAATCACTGCAGATGGTGACTGCAGCCATGAAATTAAAAGACGCTTGCTGCTTGGAAGAAAAGTTATGACCAACCTAGATAGCATATTCAAAAGCAGAGACATTTGCCAACAAAGGTCCGTCTAGTCAAGGCTATGGTTTTTCCAGTGGTCATGTATGGATGCGAGAGTTGTACTGTGAAGAAAGCTGAGCGCCGAAGAATTGATGCTTTTGAACTGTGGTGTTGGAGAAGACTCTTGAGAGTCCCTTGGACTGCGAGGAGATCCAACCAATCCATTCTAAAGGAGATCCACCCTGGGTGTTCTTTGGAAGGAATGATGCTGAAGCTGCAACTCCAGTACTTTGGCCACCTCATGCAAAGAGCTGACTCCTTGGAAAAGACTCTGATACTGGGAGGGATTGGGGGCAGGAGGAGAAGGGGATGACAGAAGATGACATGGCTGGATGGCATCACCGACTCGATGGACATGAGTCTGAGTGAACTCCAGGAGATGGGGATGGACAGGGAGGCCTGGCGTGCTGCGATTCATGGCGTCGCAAAGAGTCAGACACAACTGAACGAATTAACTGAACTGAACTGAACTGAAGGAGAAGGCAATGGCACCCCACTCCAGTACTCTTCCCTGGACAATCCCATGGACGGAGGAGCCTGGGAGGCTGCAGTCCATGGGGTCGTGAAGAGCTGGACACGACTGAGCGACTTCACTTCAGCTGTGAAATGCCGTCAGTCCCGTGCAAACTGCGTAATAAATGTACGAGGACACAAGTCCTGTTCAGGCCAACCCCAATATACGAAGGAGGGTAACCCCTTGACTTAACTCTTGCCTGGAAAATCAAATGGAAAATCCCACGAGTGTGGTAGGCTACAGTCCATGGGGTCGCTGAGTCGGACACGACTAGCGACTTCACTTCAGCTGTGACATGCCGTCAGTCCCGTGCAAACTGCGTAATAAATGTACGCTGACACAAGTCCTGTTCAGGGTAACCCCTTGACTTGAACCTTCTGTTTCTTCCAAACCTACTGCTACTGCTGCTGCTAAGTCGCTTCAGTCGTGTCCGACTCTGTGCGATCCCAGAGACGGCAGCCCACCAGGCTTCTCCGCCACTGGTATTCTCCAGACAAGAACACTGGAGTGGGTTGCCATTTCCTTCTGCAATTCATGAAAGTAAAAAGTGAAAGTGAAGTCGCTCAGTCGTGTCCGACTCCCAGCGACCTCATGAACTGCAGCCTACCTGGCTCCTCTGTCCATGGATTTTCCAGGCAAGAGTACTAGAGTTGAGTGCCATTGCCTTCTCCGAACCTAAGGGTTAGACAATTAACCGAAATAATAAGCAAGTTTGCGCATGCTCTTTTGGTGGCGCAGATTCCCTCCTCCCTCTAGTCGGAAGTCCCGCTTTGTTTACTGAATTACGACAGTCGTAAACCGAGATTTTTGTGCCGGCTTCCTAGCTTTACGACAACAACTATGGCGGCTGCCGGGGTTAGATTTGAAAGTGAGAGTAGCGTCGAAGAGCGTAAAGAACAGATTCGAAGTGCCAGGACCGAGGTGTTGCGCCAGGTACTTCAGTTTTGAGGCTTTGGGAATCATTTAGAATTGAGGGTGGAGGCCTTCTGGTAGTTAGGCGTCTAGCTCTCCTGCCTCCCCGCACTCTTTCTTGATTCAGTTCCTTAGTATCTTACCTTATCTAGTTGTGTGGGGATAGATGTTTTCCTTTGGGATGCTCACACACTGTTGGGTATCCTTTGCCTCTTAGATGCTCTGGAAGGCTCCAGTTGCTCATATTCTTTTCCAGAAAACTTGTTTCTTTCCTCTGACGTTCCTTATCTTTTAAAGCGTCTGTGCTTGACATTTCTAGCACCTGATCACCTGTGCTGCGCACTTTCAAGGGACCCCACTATTTTCCCTGCATATCTTACAGCTTGAGTCCTCCCTCTTGCTATATCTGAAATGAAATTTTCCGTTTTCAGAAACTCGTGTGAGGCACGTTAAAGTAGATCGTTTCATTCTCCTTTTAAGTTATTTGTGTCAGTTATCCGGCTTATTGCAAACCCATACCGAACCAAACAGCGATTGAGACAGAGATCTAAAACATTTAGCTCCTCGAAAAAGTTGAGAAACGTGTTTTCATTAAGATTGAAATGAGTAGAGGTAAAATAAGGAAGGGAGGAAGTAAACTGTACTATTGACTTAGCTCATAAGATGGGAGAAGTGTGGCAGGGGAAAAGAAGTGTGAAGGGGAAAAGTTGTAGTTAGAGAACAATGTAAGGTGAAACAAGTGATGATCATTATTTTATCTGTTTTAAGCTATAACCGTTTAAAACACATTTAAATGCTGCTGCTGCTGCTGCTGCTGCTGCTAAGTCGCTTCAGTCGTGTTCCACTCTGTGCGACCCCACAGACGGCAGCCCACCAGGCTCCCCCGTCCCTGGGATTCTCCAGGCAAGAACACTGGAGTGGGTTGCCATTTCCTTCTCTATTAAATACAAATAAGGAACCGGTATAGCAGACAGGAAGGAGAAGTTATAATGACTGCAGTCAGATTTTACAGGGGAAGAAAAGGGCAATAAGTCTTAACAGAGGTGAAAGGTTGGTGGTCCCTGATTTCAGCATATGTAATATATGTGTATAATAAATATCCTTCATCCTTGTCTCTGATATTTTTGGAGGGAGTGGATTTGTAAATTATGATAAATTTTATAGTATAGCTATGTATAGAATTTTGAGAAGGACCAATCCTAGCTTTGAAATTTGGGCAGAGAATGAAAAGGCAGGAACAGCTTCTTAGGAAGCTGTTACTTAGTTTGTTTTTGAATGATAAAAACTTACCAATATGATCATTTGTTTTTAGAAAGGTGATTCTTTTTGAAGCATTTTGAGGGTGTGGGTAAAGGATTATGGACGTTGCAGACTGAAGGTATGGAGATCAGTCTCCTAACAGTTACAGAAGTATCAGGCACTATCAGTGGGATAGTGAAGGGAAAAGAGATTCAAGTCATTTTTGAGGTAGGGAGCTTAGGGGAGAGGAAGAGGTCTATAGTAGGTCCCAAGATTCTGTCCTTGCTTGGTGGCTCATTTCACTGTACTGTGCTTTGCTTCCTCTTGCAGTCGTGTCTGACTGTTTGTGACCATATGGTCTGTAGTCCACCCAGCTCCTCTGTCCATGAGGTTCTCCAGGCAGGAATACTGGAGTGGATTGCCATGCCCTCCTTCAGGGGATCTTCCAAACTCAGGGATTGAATCCAGGTCTTCCACATGCAGGCGGATTCTTTACTAGCTGAGCTACCAGGGAAGTCTGGCTCATTTCACTAGTGATTGCTAACTGATAATGCAGTTGGTAATGTGGAAGGAGAATTTGTTGTTTTTAATCTTTCTTACACTTTGGTAGGGGCTTCCCAGGTGGTGGTAGTGGTAAAGAACCCACCTGCCAGTGCAGGAGATGTAAGAGATGCGGATTCAGTCCCAAGGTTTGGGGAGATGCTCTGGAGGAGGGCATGACAATCCGCTCCAGTATTCTTGTGAGGAGAATCCCATGGACAGAGGAGCCTGACAAGCTACAGTCCATGGGGTTGCAAAGAGTCTGTCATGACTGAAGTGTCTTACTACACATGCACACAGACTTTGATAGAAGCAAATTGTGGTGAGCCTTACATGAAAGTGGGGGAGGTTTCTGTTTTGCTTTTTTGGTGAGAAGTAGGTGGGTTCAATTGTTAATTTTTATTTTTTTCACGGTTTTAGGCTAAAGCCAATTTTGAAAAGGAAGAAAGGCGTAAAGAACTGAAACGACTTCGGGGTGAGGAAACATGGATGCTACCTGATGTGATTAAGAGAGTTGAACAAATCTCACAGGTAAATACTAGCAGCCTTACTTGGTGTAAGCTTATTTTTTTTTTTTTTTGCACTTATTCAAGTTAATACTGGAAGAACAAGTTTATAAACTCTTTTTTACAAGTTACAGAATGAATACCACATAGTTGACAGTACTGAATATTTGTCTCTCTGGCTAGAGTAGTTTATATTAATATTTTGGACATGATATTGGAAAGATTGTATTAGTTGAGTTGGCTGGTAGAAAGCTTAGATCCAAGTTTCCAGTCCACTTGTGGTAAGTTTATGGATCTAAAGTGTTATGTGTTTTAAACTTAATGTGATGCTTTTTTTTTTTTTTTTAAGGGGGATGTCTCAATTCTTGCTTTCTCTTCCCACAGTTTATGCTGTCTTGTTAGATTTCATGTGGTTCATAATCTATAAATTCTCTTGGGCTCATGGAAGGAGATATATACACACTGTGTTTTCATATATATGTTTGATTATATCTGTCTGTCAATATATTTACAAATAAATTAAAACTTTCCTTGTATTTTTCCAAAAAATTTTAGTTATATGGTTTATTAGTAGTGCATATATTATAGAAGCATGTCAAAATTTTTTAGAAGAAGCTATTTATTTAATCATATTCCTTGTCTCCTCTCATGAAAGATTTAAAGTGTTTTAGGACATAGATCTTTTCCTCAAAATACTTACTTTTTAAAGTAAGCTAAAACTAAATTCTTGCCTCTTCAAACTGATTATTTATAGGAAGACTGTGTGAAGAAAAAGAAGAAAAAAGACAAGCATTCAAAAAAAGTAAAGAAAGAGAAGAAAAAAAAGAGCAAGAAACAAAAGTGTGAAAAAAATGAGTCAACCGACAGTTCATCAGTAAGTATGTGCTAAAACTAACCAAAGAAGCTACTTGAGAATATAGTATATAAAGGAGCAACATATGGGGACCTAAAATACATGTGAGAACTTGGGAAATATTACTAGTGAAGGTATACTCCCAAGAAAATGCTTGGGAGTCATCTACTTGGAGGTGTACAGGAAATGGTAGAAATATGGATCTTAGGTTTTAGATAAGGGCTAGAGGATGAAGATATGATTGGAGAGTCATTGCTGTTTAAAGCCATTAAAATGGATGAATTGCCTTGGGAAATTGAAAAGAAGGAAGAATACCAATACTGAGAAGGCAGACAGCAAGTAAAGGATTTTAAGTAGAAGCAGTTGGAAAATTAGGAGAAACAGGAAAGAGTGAAAGGGGAGTAAAAAGAGTACCATAAAATAAGGGAAAGAGTACCAAGACTTTTCAGTTTGTATTTCATAGACGTTAACAATTAAGTGTTTAAAATGGGTTGTATTTGTATATTTATCTTTGGGACAGAAAGGAAGAAAATGCTGGATCTGTTGTGTCTCTAGCCAGGTTTTGGATGAGAGGACTCACAAAAGAAAGGAAAGCAAGGCAAACCCTCATGGTTATTTTCAGGAAGAGAAAAGTATGTGGTGCTTAATGAGATGAGCTGGAGGTGTTTAGTGTAATTGCACTCCTAGGTATGCTCTTCAGAGGATTATACAGATGAGTCTTCATAAGAGGGCCAGACTGGACTCCAAAAAGTCAGTCCAGTCTGGCCCTCTTGTAGTTTCAGAAATTAAATTTTGGCAGTATGCCCTGAGATGATAATTGGCTCACGAAAGCTTGTTTTATATAAGAATGTTGTTGTTTTAGTCACTAAGTCGTATCCGACTCTTTGCTACTCCATGGACTACAGCACACCAGACTCTGTCCTCCACTATGTCCTGGAGTTTGCTCACATTCATATCCATTGAGTTGTTGATGCAATCTGACTGTCTCATCCTGTGCTGCCCCCTTCTCCTTTTGCCTTCAGTCTTTCCCAGTATCAAGTTCTTTTCCAGTGAGTTGACTTTTTGAATTAGGTGGCTGAAGTATTGGAGCTTCAGCTTCAGCAACAGTCCTTCCAGTTCAGGGTTGATTTCCTTTAGGATTGGCTGGTTTGATCTCCTTGCAGTCCAAAGGACTCTCAAGAATCTTCTCTAGCACCACAATTTGAAAGTACCGATTCTTTGGTGCTTAGCCTTCTTTATGGTTCAGCTCTCATATCTGGACATGACTACTGGGAAAACCATAGCTTTGACTATATGGACCTTTGTCAGCAAAGTGATATCTCTGCTTTTTAATGTACTTTTGAGATTTGTCATGGCTTTCCTACCAAGGAGCAAACATCTTTTAATTTCATGGCTACAGTCACCATCTGTGCTGATTTTGGAGCTCAAGAAAATAAATTTTGTCATTGCTACCAGTTTTCACCCTTCTATTTGCCATGAAATGATGGGACCGGATGCTACAGTCTTAGTTTTTTTCATGTTGAGTTTCAAGCCAGCTTTTTCACTCTCCTCTTTCACCCTCATCAGGAGGCTCTTTAGATCCCCTTTACTTTCTGTCGTTAAAGTGGCAGATATTCCATGTGCATATCTGAGGTTGTTGATGTTGATCCCAGTAGTCTTGATGCCAGCTTGTGATTCATCCAGCCTGGTGTTTCACATGATGTACTCTGCATTTAATTTAAATAAGCAGAGTGACAGTATACAGCCTTGTCGGTCTCCTTTCCCAATTTTGAACCAGTCCATTGTTCCATGTCTGGTTCTGACTGTTGCTTCTTGACTCCCATACAGGTTTCTCAGAAGACAGATAAGATGGTTTGGTATTTCCATCTCTTTAAGAGTTGTCCACAGTTTGTTGTGATCCACAAATTCAAAGGCTTTAGTGTAGTCAATGAAGCAGATATTTTTTTGCAATTCTCTTGCTTTTTCTACGATCCAACAAATGTTGGCAGTTTGATTTCTGGTTCCTCTGCCTTTTCTAAATGCAGTTTGTATATCTAGAAGTTCTCAGTTCACATACTACTAAAGCCTGGTTTGAAGGATTTTGAGCATAATTCTGCTAGCATATGAAATGAGTGCAATTGTATGGTAATTTGAACATTCTTTGGCATTGCTCTTATTTGGGATTGGAATGAAAACGGACCTTTTTCAGTCTTGTGGCTACTACTGAGTTTTCCAGATTTGCTGACATGTTGAGTGCAACACCTTTTCAGTATCATTTTTTATCATTTGAAAGTAGCTCAGTTGGAATTCCGTCATCTCTACTATCTTTGTTTGTAGTGATGCCTCCTAAGGCCCACTTGACATCATGCTCCCGGACGTTGGGTTCTAGGTGAGTGACCATACCATCGTGTTTATGTGGGTCATTGAGACCCTTTTTTGTGCAGTTCTTCTGTGTATTCTTGGCACCTCTTCTTAATTTCTTCTGCTTCTGTTAGATCTTGACTGTTCCTGTCCTTTATTATGTCCATTCTTGCATGAAATGTCCCTTAATATCTCCAGTTTTCTTGAAGAGATTTCTAGTCTTTCCCATTTGATTGTTTTCTTCTGTTTCTTTGCATTGTTCATTTAAGAAGGCCTTATATCTCCTTGCTATTCTCTGGAGCTCTGCATTCAGTTAGGTGTATCTTTCCCTTTCTCTTGCCTTTCCCTTCTTTTCTTTCTTCAGCTACTTGTAAAGCTTCCTCAGATAACTACTTTGCCTTCTTGTATTTGTTTTTCTTTGGGATGGTTTTAGTCACTGCCTCCTGTACAATGTCATGAACCTCCATCCATAGTTCTTTAGGCACTCTCTTTACCAGATATAATCCTTTAAATCTATTTGTCACATCCACTGTATAATCATAAGGGATTTGATTTAGATCATACCCGAATGGCCTAATGGTTTTCTCTACTTTCTTCAATTTAAACCTGAATTTTGCAATAAGGAGCTCAGAGCCACAGTCAGCTCCAGGTCCTGTTTTGCTGACTGACTTTTGATGACTTCTCCGTCTTCAGCTGCTAAGAATATATCAATCTGCTTTAGGTATTAATCATCTGATGATCTCCATGTGTAGAATTGTGTCTTGGGTTGTTGGAAAATGGTTTGGTGTTACTGTTGTGTTCTTGAGAAAACTGTTAGCCTTTGCCCTGCTTCATTTTTTACTCCAAGGCCAAACTTGCCTGTTACTCCGGGTATCTCTTGATTTGCTGCTTTTGCATTCCAATCCTCTGTGAGGAAAAGAGCATCTCTTTTTTTTTAGTATTAGTTTTAGAAGGTGGTGTAGGTCTTCATAGAACTGGTCAGCTTCACGTTCTTCAGCATCAGTTGTTGGGGCATAGACTTGAATTACTGTGATGTTGAATGGTTTGTCTTGGAAATGAACTTAGATTGTTCTGTCATTTTCGAGGTTGTACCCAAGTACTGCATTTCAGATTCTTTTTTTGACTCAGGGCTACTCCATTTCTTGTAAGGAATTCTTCCCCACAGTAGTAGATACAGTGGTCATCTGAATTTAATTCTCCCATCCTTGTCCATTTTAGTTCACTGATTCCTAAGATGTTGATGTTTACTCTTGCCATCTTCTTCTTGATCACATCTAATTTACCTTGATTCATGGGCCTAACATTCCAGGTTCCTATGCAGTGTTGTTGTTTACAGCTTTACAGTGAGAGTTGTTCTTTACAGTGAGAATGAAGCATCTTCATTCACAGTGAGAAATACAGCTGGATAGTTTTATCAAGTATCCAGCATGTTTTGTAATGGTAGGAATATTATATAGAAAATAAAATTCTTTTGAATATAGCTCAGGACAAAGGGAGTTGGAAAATCTTAAAGGAAAAGCAAAATAGGGGTAATGTTTCCACAATTGTGGGATTGAGTTGCTGACTTCATTGAGAATCTGATAAAACTGATCTTCTCTTCAATAAGAAATTTATATACAAAGTTGTTTATTTCAGTGGAGTTTATAAAACTATCAGAAATTTACACAAGTATCACAGCTGTTAAGAATCCCCATCCCCTGGGATATATGTGTCAGGGTGACTAATCATTTATGCCATTTGATTAAGGGCACTTGCTTCCCTTTGTCAGAGACTCACTGTCCCATTCTTTGTTTTCTTTTTATTGTTGTTGTTCTATTGTTGTTGTTATTGTTGCCACATATAGCATGCACATTTGTACTGCCTTTAAAGTTGTGTAACGTACCTTACAGAGAGTAATTTGAATGAATGCTCAGTGCCCACATCACATTGAGGTTGACTGAAGAAGTAAAGAAAAATTTACACTGGCAGTGAAAGGAAAGAAAGAAGAATAATTTGGGGAATCAGGTTGGTTGGGAACTCTTTTTGAGAAAATGTTTTATGGAGACAGGCTTAGATATTCTTGAGAATGATGCATTTGGGTGAGCAAGGTTTCAGAGGAAGGGGTAATCTTAATGGAAGGAGGAGCACCTTGTCTTCTTAGTAGGAAAGTAATAAAGATGTACTTTTTAGCAGGGAAGTAATAAAGATGTACATAAACACATAAATGAAGAGGAAGTAGCAGATAAATAAAGCAAACAGATTATTGATGGTATTTCTGCTTGATGTTCTGTTTCCTTTATGAAGTGGAAGGTAAAATCATGTGAAAAGACAACTTGAGAGTAGAAGTAGGATAGAGGGATTGAGGAAATTGTGTAGATTTGAAACAACTTTGCTTAGGTAGTAATAGAAGCAAATGGGAACCCTTGAAGATCCATGTGAGACTGGAAAGCATATCTTGACTGTCACAGTCTCTTGATTTTTTTTTTTTAACTTTTAAAATCAGTTTTGCTGAGGTATAATTTATAAATAATAAAATAATCCTCTATTAATTCTACTGTTTAATTCTTATACCTGGTTAGCCCTATCATTTAAGGTATAGAGCATTTCCATTCCCCATAAAGTTCCTCATGGCTCTTTGCAATCAGTTCTTCCTCACCCTCCCTCTTCTTTCTCACCCTCCCTCTTCTTCCTCCTCTCTGGCCAACGATAGGTCTGCTTTATCACTCTATAGATTTGTTTTCCCTATATTGGGATTCCATATAAATATTCACATGGGCTTCCCCGGTAGCTTAGGTGGTAAAGAATCCGCCTGCAATGCGGGAGACCCTGGTTCGATTTCTGGGTTGGAAAGATCCCCTGGAGGAGGGCACAGCAGCCCACTCTAGTGTTCTTGCTTAGAGAAGCCCATGGACAGAGGAGTCTGACGGGCTACAGTCCATGGGGTCACAAAGAGTGAGATATGACTGAGCGACTAAGCATAACACAGCTGCTGCTGCTGCTGCTGCTAAGTCGCTTCAGTCGTGTCTGACTCTGTGCGACCCCATAGATGGCAGCCCACCAGGCTCCACCATCCCTGGGATTCTCCAGCCAAGAACACTGGAGTGGGTTGCTATTTCCTTCTCCAGTGCATGAAAGTGGAAAGTGAAAGTGAAATCACTCAGTTGTGTCCAACTCTTCGTGACCGCATGGACTGCAGCCTACCAGGCTCTTCCGTTCATGGGATTTTCCAGGCAAGAGTGGAGTGGGTTTCCATTGCCTTCTCCGAAGCATAACACAGCAGCAGCATAAATATTCATATATGGTTAATCCTTGAACAACATCAGTTTGGATTGTGTAGGTGCATTTATATGTGGCTCTTTTTTGAGAAATATATACTATAGTACTACATAATCCACAGTTGGTTGGTTAAATCTGCAGATGTGGACCTGTAGATACGGATGGCCAACTGTAAAGTTACATGTTCGTTTTCCACTGCACAGAGGGTAGGCACCTCTAAGCCCCACACTGTTCAAGGGTCGACTATAATACAATCTTTTTTATGTTGTGATTCTTTGGCTTGACGTTACATTTTTGCAACTCAAGTGATTGCATGTATCAGTATTTCTTTTCTCTTTTTTGCTATATTACAGTATGTAGATATACCATAATTTGCTTGTCTATTTTATCTGTTCAGAGTCATTTGAGTTGTTTTTTAGTTTGTGGCTAATATGACTAATATGCCAGCAAATTTGGAAAACTTAGTAGTGGCCACAGGACTGGAAAAGGTCAGTTTTCATTTGATCCCAAAGAAAGGCAATAATGTTAAAACCAGTGTGCAATTGCATTCCTCTCACTTGCTTGCAAAGTAATGCTGAAAATTCTCCAAGCTGGGTTTCAACAGTACATGAACCGAGAAGTTCCAGATGTTCAAGCTGGGTTTAGAAAAGGCAGAGGAACCAGAGATCAAATTGCCAACTTACATTGGATCATAGGAAAAGCAAGAGAATTCCAGAAAAACATCTACTTCTGCTTCATTTACTATGCTAAAGCCTTTGACTGTGTGGATCACAACAAACTGGAAAATTCTGAAAGAGATGGGAATACCAGACCAGCTGACCTGCCTCCTGTATATGCCGGTCAAGAAGCAACAGTTAGGACCAGATATGGAACAATTGACTGGTTCCAAATTGGGAAAGAAGTACATTAAGGCTGTGTATTGTCACCCTGCTTATTTAACTTACATGCAGAGTACATCATGCGAAATGCCAGCCTGGATGAAGCACAAGCTAGAATCAAGATTACTGGGAGAAATATCAATAACCTCAGATATGCAGATGACACCACGCTTAAGGCAGAAAGTGAAGAAGTAAAGAGCCTCTTGAAACTGAAAGAGGAGAGTGAAAACATTGGCTTAAAGTTCAACATTCAAAAAACTAAGATCATGGCATCTGGTCCCATCACTTCATGGCAAATATATGGGGGTATTCTTGCTGTGAAATCCCATGGGCAGAGGAGCCTAGTGAGCCATAGTCCATGGGATTGCAAAGAGTTGGGCCCAACTTAGTAACTAAAAAACACTGAATAAAGCTACTGTGAATGTTTACAAGTCTTTTTGTGGACATGTTTTTCTCTTGGAAAAATACCATTGTTTTCCAAAGTGTTTGGACCATTTTATACTCCTTCCAGCAGTTTATAAGAGTTCCAGTTATTCTGCATCTTGAAGAGCACTTGGAATATTCAGTCTTTGTAGTTTTCTAGCCATCCTACTGTGTGTAGTTATTTCATGTGATATTTCCTTGAAGATCAATGATGTGGAGCATTTATTTAAATCTTTATTGGCCATTCTGTTTTCTTTTATGAACTCCAGTTTATCAATTATGTTCTTTTACCATTAATTTCTCCTCATTACTGCTTTTGATGTCCTAACTTTTGTACATCTCAAGGTTGTGAAGATTTTTTCCTATGTTTTTTTCAAGAAATTTTGTAGCTTTGGCTTTTTTGTCAGTAATTCATTTTGAGTAATTTTTGTTTATGGTATGTAGTAAGTGTCAAAGTTTAATTTTTTTCCATATGAATTTCCACATGTTCCAGCATCATTTGTTGAGAAGGCTAACCTTTCTCTGTTAAATTACTTAGGCTCCTGTGTTTTAAATACAATTGAGCATATATATTTGTGGGATAATTTCTAGACTCTTCTGTTCCGTTGACTTGCATGTCTCTCCTTGGTCTTAATTACGGCAATTCTAGGGTAAGTCTTGGAATAAAGTAGTGTAAGTTCTATGATTTTGTTCTTTTTAAAAAGTGTTTTGGTACTCTAGGATATTTGCATTTTTAAAGTAAATTTTATAATCACTTACCATTTTCAGCAAAAGTGGCTACTGATGTTTTGATTGGAATTGTTTTGCATCAATAGATCGATTTTGAGACAATTAATATCTTAAAATAGAGTCATGCAACCCATCATGCATATGGTATATCTATCTTTCAAAGTTTTTAAAAATTTCTCTCACAGTTTTCTGATATTTTCAGTGTAGAGGTCTTACTATCATCTTTTGCTATATTTTTATATTTTATTTTCTTGGGGTGCTGTTGGAAATGGAATTAAAAATAAATTTTGTTTTTCTTGTATTGGCAGCTAGTATATGTCTTTACAATAGATTCTTGCATATTTGCCTGTATCTTGTCACCTTCCTAAATTCACAAGTACTAGTGTTAGCTTTTTTTGGTTGATTTCTTAGTATATGATTGTGTTATGTGTGAGTAAAGACACTTTTTTTTTCTTTCCAATCTCTATGCCTTTTACCTCATTTGTTAATATTTTATTTCACTAGCTAGGACTTCAGTATAGTGTTCAATAGAAGTGATGAGGCTGGACCTCCTTACCTGTTCCTTAAGTGGAAAGTACCTTTCATTTGAAAGCATGATGTTAGCTGTGGGCTTTTCATGTATGCCCTTTTAGATTAAGTAAATTCTTCTCTATTTTAATTTTTTTCTAAGAGTTGGTGTATCGAATAAGCATTGGATTTTGTCAAATTACTTTTACACATCTATTAATGTAATCATGATTTTTCTCTTTTATTCTGTTAACATGAAGAATTACATAGGTTAACTTTTTTAATGTAACAGGAAGCTGAATTCCTGGGATAAACACTGTTTGGTCATTTTTCTTTATAAAATATTTTATTTATATATATTTACATGTGAATTTTACTGAATATGTTTCTTTATGATTTGATTTGCCCACAGTTGGTTGAGAAGTTTTGCATCAGTGTTTATGAGGGATATTGGGTTTTAGTGTTAAGGGAATCCTGGCCTCACATATGAATTAGAAAAAAATTCCCTTTTCTTCTGTTTGTAGAAAAGTTTGTGTTAAGATTGGAGTGGCTTCTTCCTTAAATGATTGTTAAAGCTTACTAGTCAGACTGTTTGGGCCTAGTGTTTTCTTTGTGGGATGCTTAAAGTGCAAATTTAATTCTGTTAAAATCTGTATTAAATGTTTTCTCTTTATTCTTGAGTTATGGTAATTTAGATTTGCAAGGAATTTGTTTATGTCATCTAAATTGTTGAATTTACGTTCCCTCCTTTCATTCCTGATTTTAGCTATTTCTATTTTTTCTTTGTTTTCTTGGTCAGTATAGTTTTAGGCTTATCAATTTTATTAATCATCTTTTTCAAAGAATTGCCTTTTAGTTTCATTGATTTTTCCATTTGTGTACATTCTGTTGATTTCCATTGTCTTTCTATTTCCATTTCTTTCTATTATATATTTTGTATTTCCTTTTCTTTTTCTAACTTCCTGAAATGGGTACATAGGTCTTTCATTCTAAACATTTCTTATTTTCTAATTGAGTATTTATAATCTACAGATTTTTCTCCTAGCACTGTTATATCTCCATGTAACTGATTTTGGTGTTATATTTTCATCGTCATCCTTTTCAAAATATTTTCTAATTGACTTTGTTATTTTTTAAACTTACAGACTGTATATGAGTTTTAAATTTTTCCAGTAATTTGTGGATTTAACCCATTTCATTTTTGTTTCTGGCTTCAAATTTAATTCAGTTGTCATAAAACATACTATGTATAACTTACAGTTTTTTAAAAAAATTATGAGGCTGAGTTTATGGCTTAGCCTATGCTCTATCTTGGTGAAAATTTCTTGTATAATTGAAACGTATGTATATTCAGTTGTATACTGAATATACATAGTTGTAGTGTTCTGTGAATGTCAACTTGGGAGAAAGTTTATTCATAGTGTAAAATCTCTGTGTTGTGAATTTGTCTTTTTCTTCTTCGGATTTTGTCAGTTTTACCTCATGTATTTTGAAGTCTTGTTAGGTAAATACACTTTTAGGATAGTTATATCTTGTTGATGAATTGATGATTATAATATCATGAAATGTTCCTCTTTATTTCTGATAATATTCTTCTTTAAGGCCTACTTCTGTCTCATGTTAATAAAGCCTTTTTAGTTGTGTTACTATTTTTGCTTTCATGGTATATCTTTTAAAAAAATTTTTTAGGTTTTTTTTTTTTTTTTAACTTTACAATATTGTATTGGTTTTGCCATATATCAACATGAAATCTGCCACAGGTATACATGTGTTCCCCATCCTGAACCCTCCTCCCTCCTCCCTCCCCATACCATCCCTCTGGGTCATCCCAGTGCACCAGCCCCAAGCATCCAGTATCGTGCATCGAACCTGGACTGGCTACTCGTTTCATATATGATATTATACATGTTTCAATGCCATTCTCCCAAATCATCCCACTCTGTCCCTCTCCCACAGAGTCCAAAAGACTGTTCTATACATCAGTGTCTCTTTTGCTTTCTCGTATACAGGGTTATTGTTACCATCTTTCTAAATTCCATATATATGCGTTAGTATACTGTATTAGTGGAAATTGATCAGCTAAATAAAAAGGCAAGCATTAAATATAGACTGTCCATAAGAAATACACTTTCAATGTAAAATAAAGATATATCAAGGTATATAATAAAGATACAATAAAGATAAAAAACTAAAAATTTTTAGTTTTAATGTATCTTTATTTTACATTGAAAGTGTATTTCTTGTGGACAGTCTATATTTAAGGCTTGCCTTTTTATTTAGCTGATCAATTTCTTCCTTTTAAATTAGGGAATTTTCTCCACTATATAATGTGATAGCCACATTGAGTTTTAAATTTTTAATCAAAATTTATTGAAGTTATCAGGTTGAAAGATCATTTCTTTAGTCTCACTAGACAGATTTTTTTGTGTTCACAGACACATATGGCTAGATTAAGGTAAGGTAAGGTGAAGTCGCTCAGTCGTGTCTGACTCTCTGCGACTTCACATCTGTAGCCTACCAGGCTCTTCCATCCATGGGATTTTCCAGGCAAGAGTACTGGAGTGGGTTGCCATTTCCTTCGCCAGAGGATCTTCCTGACCCAGGGATTGAACCCAGGTCTCCTCCATTGTAGGCAGACGCTTTACCATCTGAGCAGCCAGGGAAGTCTCTATGGCTGGATTAGTGGCTACCATATTGGGTGGTTTAGATATAGAAAGATCCTATTAGACAGTGCTGAGATTATTTATGTTTAATATAATTATAGATATGTTTGAGTTTCTCTTCTTGCCAGTCCCTTTTCTATTTGTCCCGTTTGTTTTTATTCCTTTTTCTCTTCTTTCTCTTAGCTTCATTTGGTTAGTTGTTTTTTTTAGCATTCTTCTTTTTTTTTTTTTTTTTTAACATGGTCCATGGAATTCTACAGGTCAGAATACTGGAGGGTAGCTGTTCCCTTCTCCAGGGGACCTTCCCAACCCAGGGATTGAACCCGTATCTCCTGCCTTGCAGGAGGATTCTTTACCAGCTGAGCCACGAGGGTTTTTTTTTCTAGGTTTTTTTCCCAGTCTATTTTAATTCTAGTTTTGTGGTTTCTCTGCTGATCTGGCAGTTTGTGAGCTCTGGAGATCTCTCTGCTTATGTGTGTGTGCTCAGTTGTGTCTGACTCTTTGCAACTCCATGGACTGTAGCTCATCAGGCTTCTCTGTCTCTGGAATTTTCCAGGTATGAATACTGGAGCAGGTTGCCATTTCCTACCTCAGGGGATCTTCCCAACCTAGGGATTGAACCTGCATCTCTTGGATCTCCTGCATTGGCAAATGGATTCTTTACCATTGTTCTGCCGGAAATAGCATAATTGTTCCTTATATGGTAGTTATTCTAATAATTGTTTCTTACACGGTAGTTATTCTTTGTGTATCCTTATGGACTTACATTGTAAACGTGTTCGGTTTGTTATTGAGTTAAAGACTACAGGGGTCTCATATAGTTTTCTAGAACTCTTTCTCTGTGTAGGTTTCTTTTCATGGATACTCTGTCTCAGTCATCATGAAGTTAAAATTCTATTTCTTTTAACTCAGTGAGATTGTCATACTGTGCTTGAATTACCTCTCCTTGTGCCTTTGTCTAGAAAGTGCCAGCAGGCAAGAACCAGTAGAGTGTAATTGTAACTTTCACTTGTTTCTCTTTTCTCAGTGATCATAGTCCTGCACAACTGAGAGTCAATGTCTAGAAACAGTTGTTTCTTATATTTTCTACTTTTGTTTTCTTTTCTGTATATTTCTAATCTGATGTGCCATTTATTTTTTTCATGACCAATGCAGAAGTCCTCAAGTACCTTGAGAAATATACATATTTATATATATATATATACACATTACATGTAAAGCCTATATTTTACATATATAAATTTTATGAATTTTATGTGCATATATAACATACATATATAAAAATATGTATATTTTCATTGGTGGCACTTTTCTGTCTTGGTTCTGTCTTTAGGCTTTGACTGTTAGATGGGAAGAGGAGTGTGGTTAATTATGATGGCTACACATAAGAAGAGTCCTGGGACCTCTCTTAGGTCAAGAGTCACATTGATAGTTTATAAATTCTTCAAGGTAAGGTGGAGAATTGAAATTAAAATCAGCAAGAGAACTTAGGTCATGGTGTTTGGGGAGGGGAACATAAATCATGCTGAAGTGGTGAGGTGAGTGAATAAGAGTGAAAATTAGCAACAAAATTAATACAGATGAAATGGAGGCAGGAGAGCTATACAGAATGGTCCATGTGTCATTGTTGTATAAAGGAGGAAGACTGTCAGCTGTGTCACATAGGCTTCTTTCATTCAGCGCCTGATATTTAATGCTTGGATGCAGGCTGCTGCCCAAAGTCTCTACCTTGAGTTGTTGGAAGAGTCAGTTCAGCTAATTTTAATGCACATTTATTGAATGCTGACTTTTTTGCCAGATACTTTCATATACGTGGGGAATATAAATATATAGAGTTCGAACTTTTGGGGAACTCATTAATTAAGTAGAAACATACTTTCAGTATGTAATCTCATGATGCCATGGCATTTCAGGGTATTAGGGAAGAAGGATTTTATATGCAGGTTTATTGAGGAAATGACGCTGGAATTGAGATTTAAAGGATGAGTAAGAATCAACCTTGCACATAGGGGTGTGTGCGCACAAGGAATTGTGAGAGCAAAGGCATGGAAGTAAGAAAGAACATGGTATAAAAGTGTGTGCATGTATGTTTGTGTATATATGTATGTAAATTTAACTATAAAGAACTTAACAGTGTTAGATTCAGTTCAGTTCAGTTCAGTCGCTCAGTCGTGTCTGACTCTGTGACCCCATGAGTCACAGCACGCCAGGCCTCCCTGTCCATCACCAACTCCCGGAGTTTACCCAAACCAATGTCCATCGAGTCGGTGATGCCATACAGCCATCTCATCCTCTGTCATCCCCTTCTCCTCCTGCCCCCAATCCCTCCCAGCATCAGGGTCTTTTCTAATGAGTCAACTCTTTGCATGAAGTGGCCAAAGTATTGGAGTTCCAGCTTCAGCATCGCTCTTTCCAATGAACACCCAGGACTGATCCCCTTTAGGATGGATTGGTTGGATCTCCTTGCAGTCCAAGGGACTCTCAAGAGTCTTCTCCAACGCAGTTCATCAGCATCAATTCTTAGGTGCTTAGCTTTCTTCACAGTCCAACTCTCACATCCATACATGACCACTGGAAAAACCATAGCCTTGACTAGATGGACCTTTGTTGGCAAAGTAATGACTCTGCTTTTGAGTATGCTGTCTAGGTTGGTCATAACTTTCCTTCCAAGGAGTAAGCGTCTTTTAATTTCATGGCTGAAGTCACCATCTGCAGTGATTTTGGAGCCCAGAAAAATAAAGTCTGACACTGTTTCCACTGTTTCCCCATCTATTTCCCATGAAGTGATGGAACCAGATGCTATGATCTTCGTTTTCTGAATGTTGAGCTTTAAGCCAACTTTTCACTTTCCTCTTTCACTTTCATCAAGAGGCTTTTTAGTTCCTTTTCACTTTCTGCCATAAGGGAAGTGCATATCTGCATATCTGAGGTTATTGATATTTCTCCTGGCAATCTTGATTCCAGCTTGTGCTTCTTCCAGTCCAGCGTTTTTCATGATGTACTCTGCATATAAGTTAAATAAGCAGGGTGACAATATACAGCCTTGACGTTCTCCTTTTCCTATTTGGAACCAGTCTGTTGTTCCATGTCCAGTTCTAACTGTTGTTTCCTGACCTGCCTATAGGTTTCTCAAGAGGCAGGTCAGGTGGTCTGGTATTCCCATCTCTCAGAATTTTCCACAGTTTGTTGTGATCCACATAGTCAAAGCTTTGGCATAGTCAGTAAAGCAGAAATAGATGTTTTTCTGGAACTCTCTTGGTTCTTCGATGATCCAGCAGATGTTGGCAATTTGATCTCTGGTTCCTCTGCCTTATATAAAACAATAGATGAAGCTGTAGTGGTTGATAGGATTTTGTAAACCATGAAGTTTGGTTTATAGTAGTAATAGTAAATGTATCATCAAATTAGATTCATTTGTATTTATTAGAGAACTTCAGAATAGCCGTTGGTTAATATAAAATATGTATAATGTAAAAGTAGTTAACTTTTCTTTCATGTAAAGGAAATCAGGTAGACAACTTAATGGTAGTGTGGCCTTCTGGGACCAAGGCTTCTAGTTTTGTCATGCTGTTGTCTTTAAAAAGTGCCTCTTAGATTACATAACAGTAGAGAGGATGCCCTCTTTTTCTTAACTTCTAGAACGTCCTACACAATACTTTCATTTCCACCTTATTGGAGATTTGATTAAGCCTTTACTTTCCAGGAAGGGAGGCATGTTACATCTTTAAATAAAATTGAATTTTATTGGTCAGAAGGAAGAGGAGTAAAAGTAGTCTTTATGACAGGTAGTCAGAGAAGAGTAGTACTGTGACCAGATGTGCCCTTTACATTGCTCTAAATGTATTTAGAGTGGGAGTTGGAGAATGAAAGGGAGCAGGAAAGACAGGGGTTATGGAGACTAATTTGGTTTTTCCAGATGAGAAATAAGCAGATCTGATCTAGGGCTGTTGCTTTAAGGATGGGGAGGAAAGAGTATATATTAGTTGGAACTATTGATTGTAGGTAACAGAAACCAAATGTAAATTGATTTCAGGTCACTTCAGTTGCTCATTTGTGTCCAACTCTTTGCGACCCAATGGACTGCAGCACGCCAGGCTTCCCTGTCCATTACCAACTCCTGGAGTTTGCTCAAACTCATGTCCATCAAATCCATGATGCCATCCAACCATCTCATCCTCTGTTGTCCCCTTCTCCTCCTGCCTTCAATCTTGCTTAGCATCAGCGTCTTTTCCAATGAGTCAGTTCTTTGGATCAGGTGGCCAAAGTATTGGAGCTTCAGCTTCAACATCAGTCCTTCCATTGATTATTCACGACTGATCTCCTTTAGAATGGACTGGTTGGATCTCCTTGCCGTCCAAAGGACTCTCAAGAGTCCCAACACCACTGCTCAAAAGCATCAATTCTTCAGCGCTTGGCTTTCTTTATAATCCAACTCTCACATCCATACATGACTACTGGAAAAACCATAGCTTTGACTAGATGGACCTTTGTTGGTAAAGTAATGTCTCTGCTTTTGAATATGCTTTCTAAGTTGGTCATAACTTTTCCTCCAAGGAGCAAGTGTCTTTTAATTTCATGGCTTCAGTTGCCATCTGCAGTGATTTTGGAGTCCCCCAAAATAAAGTCTGTCACTGTTTCCATTTTTTCCCATGTATTTTCCATGAAGTGATGGGACCAGATGCCATGATCTTAGTTTTTTGAATGTTGAGTTTCAAGCTAACTTTTTCACTCTCCTCTTTCACTTTCATCACTATTAAAGCAGCAGAGTCTCATAGGACATATAGCAGTGCAGGTGGGTTTTAGGAAATACCTGGACCTAGAGTCATGAATGCTTTAATGAGTCTTCTTTCTATCTTCCTTTTCTTCCCCTCTTAGTTCTGTTTTTGTTTTTCTTGATACTGATAAATTTTTGCTGAATTCTGTGCCTCATGGTAGAAATGGTCTCGCCACAGTCTTTCCAGTTCTCCTTAGTTATAGAGTAAACCATTTCAGATTTCTGGAGAGTGACTAAGATTGAAATCAGTTGGTTTAGGTAACAACCTCTGAAACAGTCAGTTCTGGCCAGGGGTGGAGGTGGATCCCATGATGGTCATTTGATGTTCACTGTATGGTATAGTTTGGAAATCTTTTCGAAATACAGTAGTAGGTTTAGATGGCAGGGGCAAGATGATCCTGAAACTTCTGACTTGGGGAAGTGGGTGGGTAGTGATGCTTAATTCAAATATATAGGAAGAGGCACAAGTATTGTAGAAGTATATGCTGGGTTTACTTTTTGTTCTTACTGAGTTCAGTGTGGCATTTAAATGTTGTAGGCAGTTGTTTAAATTATTGAAACTTAGGGTTTATAAATTAGAAAGATGTCAGCATAATTGGTGGTAGTTTAAGCCATGAGAATGGATTTAATTCCCCAAGAGGAATATTTAGAGATTAGAAAGTATAGTGGGCAAAGACTGGAAACCCAAATAAGGTTGGTATTTTAGGGATGAGAAAAAATGAAAGAGTGCAACTACACAGAGTTTTTATATGAAACTATGTAAATTTGAGAATTTTACTTACATTCTAAATATTCTTAGAGCTCTGAAGATGAGTGGGTTGAGGCTGTTCCCTCCCAGACTCCTGGCAAGGAAAAGGCCTGGAAGATTAAAGATGAAAAGTTAGAAAAAGAAGATAATCAGATTATTCAGGTAAGCCACCTGATTTTAAACAAGTGTGAACTTACAAGAGTAGGTTAATGTTAAAATGAAATCAGTATAATTTCTTCAGTAGAAAGATTAGACTTTGTAAACAATAAAAATTTACAAGTAATTTAGCAATAACGCAATCTGCTGAGCTTTTGAACTTCGTTTCTTCTCCTGTGGGAAAGTTAACATTTATCCCTAGTCTAGTCTCTCAGGGTTTTCTGCTTCTGATTGTTGACAGGGAAGTGGTACTTCTCCCCTTATGTACTTGAAGCTTTGTACTGTTATATCTATCTGACCTTTCTATAGTTAGTGGAGTTCAAGTCACAGTTTTTCGCTTCACTGCATGCCAAAATTTTATTAGCAATGCTCTTAGTTGAATAGGTCACAGTTTTGGGTTATAGTTCATATGCCAAAGAAGACTGTTATTTTTATATTGTTAGCAACAGTGAAGAAAGAAAGGTGGGAAGAACTAATGTCTGAGTGCCTGTTTTGTATCAGGCATTGAGCTAGATGCCTTAAGTCAGTTTCTTGTTAACTCCTTATAGCATTCCTGAAATGTAGGTGTTTTTACCCATTTTTAGAGGGAAGAGTTATGGCTTACAGAGACTAAGAAACTTGCTAATAAATTATACAGCCATGTGTCTTTAATCCAGGTTTCAATGCCCCTAGGATCTCTAAAATTTATTACTAAATGTTTAGTGTTGTTCTAATCAATTTATACTGAAGTGACTTCTTTTTCTTAATAGAGGGATGAATGGATGACTGTTGATTTTATGTCTGTTAAAACTGTGTCGTCATCATCACTCAAAGCTGAAAAGGAAGCTGCAAGGAAAACACAGCAAGAGAAAACCCAGGCACTTGAACAGGTAAGAGAATATTTAAAATACTTTACCTTTCTAATTTGCCTTTAAGTGATACACATGTATATAAATGCAGTTTTACTTGTAAGATATTATTTTTTGTGGTATTTAATAAAATCAGTGGGAACAACTATGAAATGTGATATAAGTTCTTTAAAAAATTTTTTTTTGCCGGAAATAAGTATAAATGTATGTTGTATTTATAATTCTAGGGCATATATGGCTGAGTATAGAATTTGGTTTACAGCTTTGATTTATAAGGGTTTAGGACTTGAACCATGTTATATATGTGGTCTGAAAATCTTTGAGGTGAGAATTTAAAGTATTCTTGAGTTAGTAGTGCCTTGAAGTGATTGGCAAAAGTAACTATTGGTCCTTTCTAGGGGATGACCCTATCAACTTAGGCCTCACATGTCTCTCAGAAACAAGTTCTATGGCATTGAAGGTCATAAGCTAAAATCATAAAATACATGAAAATGTAATGATGGTCTGTAAATGAGATTCACTTGAAACAATAAACAACAGATGAATCGATAAGGAAGTTGTGGTACATATAAACAATGAAATATTCAGTTCAGTTCAGTTGCTCAGTCATGTCCGACTCTTTGTGACCCCATGAATCACAGCACGCCAGGCCTCCCTGTCCATCACCAACTCCCGGAGTTCACTCAAAGTCACATCCATCGAGTCGTTGATGCCATCCAGCCATTTCTCATCTTCTGTCGTCCCCTTCTCCTCCTGCCCCCAATCCCTCCCAGCATCAGAGTCTTTTCCAGTGAGTCAACTCTTTGCATGAGGTGGCCAAAGTACTGGAGTTTCAGCTTTAGCATCATTCCTTCCAAAGAAATCCCAGGGCTGATCTCCTTCAGAATGGACTGGTTGGATCTCCTTGTAGTCCAAGGGACTCTCAAGAGTCTTCTCCAACACCACAGTTCTAAAGCATCAATGCTTCGGCACTCAGCTTTCTTCACTCTCCAACTCTCACATCCATACGTGACCACTGGAAAAACCATAGCCTTGACTAGACAGACCTTTGAACTCAGCTATAAAAAGGAGCACATTTGAGTTAGTTCTAATGAGGTGGATGAATCTGGAGCCTATTATACAGAGTGAAATAAGTCAGAAAGAGAAAGACATATACTGTATGTTAATGCATGTATGCAGAATTTAGAAGACAGTACTGATAATCCTCAGAGAAGGCAATGGCACCCCACTCCAGTACTCTTGCCTGGAAAATCCCATGGATGGAGGAGCCTGGTGGGCTGCAGTCCTTGGGGTCGTGAAGAGTCGGACACGACTAAGCGACTTCACTTTCCCTTTTCACTTTCATGCATTGGAGAGGGAAATGGCAACCCACTCCAGTGTTCCTACCTGGAGAATCTCAGGGATGGGGGAGCTGGTGGGCTGCCATCTATGGGGTTGCACAGAGCTGGACACGACTGAGTGACTTAGCAGCAGCAGCAGCAGCAACCGATGATCCTACTTGCAGGGCATCAAAGGAGACACAGATTTTGGACTCAGTGGCAGAAGGCGAGGGTGGGATGATGTGAGAGAATAGCATTGAAACATGTACGTTACCATATGTAAAATAGATGACCAGTGCAGGTTTGATGCATGAAGCAGCACACTCAATGCCAGTGGTGCTCTGGGACAACCCAGAGGGATGGGGTACGGAGGGAGGTGGGAGGGGGGTTCAGGCTAAGGGGAGACACATGTATACCTGTGGTTGATTCATGTTGATGTATGACAGAAGCCATCACAATATTGTAAAGTAATTATCCTCCAATTCATTGATTTTTTAGAAAAGAAATAAATATCTATACCAATAAAAAAACACTAAGCAACAGAATCAGCCCCATATCTGATCTAAAACCTTTTATCTTTTGGAATATTTAATAGCTTTATATAGTAACAGCAGGAATAGGAAATATGAATATGGGATAAAATATTAATAACATGGATTTGAGACAGAGCCAGTACGAACTTGTAGAAATGACAAATATGAGAGTTGAAATTAGAAAACTTGTAAATGGTCAAACAACAAACAGCTGAACACAGTATTAGATAACAAGAACAAGAAAATAGTCTTTAAGAATTTACCTTGAGAGCTACTGTATAGCACAAGGAACTCTGCTCAGTGTTGTATGGTAGCCTGGGTGAAAGGGGAGTTTGGGCGAGAATGGATACATGTGTATGTATGGCTGGGTCCCTTTGATGTTCACCTGAAATTTGTCACAGCATTGTTTGTAAATCAGCTTTACCCGAATACGAAATAAAAAGTTTTAAAAAAAGAATTTACCTTGAATGCCACATAGAGGCACAAATAAATGAAAACTGTGAAGGAGTGATCGTGAAGTCCTGTGATCAATTTTTTTTGTTTTGTTTTGTTTTCTTTCCCCCTCAGTTCTGTTTTAATTTTGAAAATGTTGGTGTGGTAATCTGTATTGGCTTTATAATTAAGGAGCTGTCCATTTGGAACTTCAGGGCCAGGCATTTTTGGAACACCTTTATTTCTGTTTTGTCTCTGAGTTAGACCTGAAGAAGTTGGGACTCAAGGGCAAAGTAGCATAGGGAGATATCCAGTGGATAGTAGAGCAAGAGAGAGGAGTTGTATGATGTCAGGAAGTTGATTTTACCCATTGCTGTCACATGCTTGCTTCTGAAATCATGCTCTGCTCTTTGTAGGCATGAACAGTCTGGTCTGTTAGGGTATCACTGGCTTAGGATCTTAGGTTTTGCACGTATTCAAGCCTGTTCTCTATATCAATAGAACGTAGTAAATTCTTCAGTATTTTTAAGTAGATCGAAATAATAATTAGTTTTTCTTAGAAATACTATTACAGAAAACCTTTCCTTTCCTAAGAAACTGTAGTACTTTGACATGCTTATCAACTTTCTAGCACTGAATTTGGAGAAGGCAGTGGCACCCTACTCCAGTACTCTTGCCTGGAAAATCCATGGACAGAGGAGCCTGGTAGGCTGCAGTCCATGGGGTTGCTAAGAGTTGGACACGACTGAGCGACTTCACTTTCACTTTTTACTTTCATGCGTTGGAGAAGGCAATGGCAGCCCACTCCAGTGTTCTTGCCTGGAGAATTCCAGGGATGGGGGAGCCTGGTGGGCTGCCATCTATAGGGTCGCACAGAGTCGGACACGACTGAAGTAACTTAGCAGCAGCAGCAGCAGCAGCACTGAATAACAGGCTTTCTAATTAATATAATCTTTTCTTACAAATTCTTATATATAAACTTCTCTGATTCAAGTAAGTTAGCATCTGTTGATCTGCTCATTTGATAATGTAGTTTTTGTCTTTTGCACCTGTATCATTGTTTTCACTCCTGTTCCTGCTCCTCTAGTTTGAATGCCAGTTGTTAGTTGTATGTCTTCTCCTCTCTGCCTCATTTATGTCCTCTCTGCTGGACCTGAGTTAGTATGTGTAGTGACTGAGGAGAGCCCCTGAAACTAGGAAACATACAAGGTTAAATATTATTGTGGTTCAGGCCATGGTTTAACTCTTGCCTGGGCAGTTACAATAACACCCCCCCCCCCTTTTTTTTTTCCCAGCAGCCTTGCACCTGATGTCAGATTAACTTTTTCAGAGTACAGCTTCTGTCATGGTCTTATTACTCTGTTTAGAAGTCTTCAGTGATTCAAGTTAATGAGAATGTGTCTTTGCCATTTCTAGTATTTCCTTTTCCACAGATGAAGCTCTGCTAGTGGTGTTTTGTGCTCTACCCTCCTTTCTCATTCTGTCCTTGAGGATATGAAGTACTTTTTCTATTAGAAAATTTGCAAAGAATAAACTGGGCATGCTTGGCTTAGCCCTGCCTTTCCTTCCTATGGAACAGACTGCAGAGATTGTGTGGCGAATGAGATGATGTGGGGGTTCAGTTCAGTTCAGTTCAGTTCAGTCGCTCAGTCGTGTCCGACTCTTTGCTACCCCGTGAATCGCAGCACGCCAGGCCTCCCTGTCCATCACCAACTCCTGGAGTTCACTGAGCCTCATGTCCATCGAGTCAGTGATGCCATCCAGCCATCTCATCCTCTGTCGTCCCCTTCTCCTCCTGCCCCCAATCCCTCCCAGCATCAGAGTCTTTTCCAATGAGTCAACTCTTCGCATGAGGTAGTCAAAGTACTGGAGTTGCAGCTTTAGCATCATTCCCTCCAAAGAAATCCCAGGGCTGATATCCTTCAGAATGGACTGGTTGGATCTCCTTGCAGTCCAAGGGACTCTCAAGAGTCTTCTCCAACACCACAATTCAAAAGCATCAATTCTTCGGCGCTCAGCCTTCTTCACAGTCCAACTCTCACATCCATACATGACCACAGGAAAAACCATAGCCTTGACTAGACGGACCTTTGTTGGCAAAATAATGTCTCTACTTTTGAATATGCTATCTAGGTTGGTCATAACTTTCCTTCCAAGGAGTAAGCATCTTTTAATTTCATGGCTGCAGTCACCATCTGCAGTGATTTGTTCATCACATTCTACACCTGGGAAAGTCTGCCTCATTGCGGGGTTCAGTTAACAGATGCATTTGGTGTCCACTGAAAGAAAAATTCCACTTTAGCCTTCATTAACAATAAAGGTTGGAGAAGGCAATGGCACCCCACTGCAGTACTCTTGCTTGGAAAATCCCGTGGACAGAGGAGCCTGGTGGGCTGCAGTCCATGGGGTCGCTAGGATTCGGATATGACTGAGTGACTTCAGTTTCACTTTTCCCTTTCATGCATTGGAGAAGGAAATGGCAACCCACTCCAGTGTTCTTGCCTGGAGAATCCCAGGGACGGGGGAGCCTGGTGGGCTGTCATCTCTGGGGTCTCACAGAGTCGGACATGACTGAAGCAACTTAGCAGCAACAATAAAGGTGATTTTTGTCTTTTATTTCTTTTTCTTTTGTGTGTGTATGTTTGTGTGTGTGTGAGTGAGTGTTTGTTTCTTACCTTGCTCAGAGCCTAGATTGAAAAGAAAGGAGCTATATTTATTGTTCTTTTTTAAAGACCTCAAAATGCTGCCTGCAAATGGAGTCCAAACAGATTGGACTCTTTTCTTTTGGGTGATTTGCACTTCAACCAAAATAGTTAATTACTTTGTGTTTTTCTGCAATTTCCTGTCTCGGAATTTTTGTTCATCTGGATTTTTCTAAGTACATGCCCTCTATGTCTCTATGGCTGCATCTTGTTTATCCTTCAAGGCTTAACTTGATATATATGATGAAATTCTTACTATTTCTCTTGATTGAAATAAATCTCTTCTTCCTTTATGTTTCCATAGTACTTTATTTGTTCCTTTACTTTCTAGTACTTGCAGTTTTCTATAAAGTGCTCTAATTTAATAGTCTTATTTTACTTCCCTTATGAGATTATACACTTTTTAGAAAACTATATGTGCTGCTTTATTCCTTTTATACATTTGAAAGGGAAGAATATTTAATATTCTTTTACCCATGAATTTATTTTGCTGCCTTGTAAATACCTGGATTTAGTCCTAATGTTTCATAACCTGTAGTAATTTTTGATTTTTGCTTAGGTAAAAATTCAGATTATTGTTCAGGAGTAAATCATCTAGATAATGAGTGAGACTGGCCAGTTTTCAAACATCCACAGACCAGTTTGAGTATGTTATGCCTGGCACATCATGTTAGTCTCTTGTTTCTTTCTTCAGATGATGGTTAGCATTTTAATTTTTTAAAATTTTTGTAATTGGTATTTAAAAGCTTTATTGTGCTTTTACTTTAATTTTATTTTTTATTGAAGTGTGGTTTATATTCATTATTAGTTTCAGGTGTGCAACATTGTGATTCAGTATTTTTGTAGTTTATAAAACAGTGGCTATACTTCCCTGTGCTCTACAATATGTCCTGTAGTTTATTTTGTACATAGTAGTTTGTACATCTTAATTCCCTACCCCTGTTGAACCTCTTGACATTACCTTTCCTTACTGATGACACTAGTTTGTTCTGTGAGTCTGTTTCTGTTATTCATTTATTTCACACATAAGTAATAACTGCAGTGTTTGTCTTTCTCTGCCTTGGCTTATTTCACTAAGCATGATATGCTGTAGGTTCATCCATGTTTTTGCAAATGGCAGAATTTCATTCTTTTCATACAGTTGAGTAATATTCCAGTATGTGTGTGTGTATCACAACTTGTTTATCCATTCATCTATTGATGGATACTTAGCTTTCTTCAATATTTTGACGGTAGTGAACAATTCTGATATGAACATTTGAGTACATATGTCTTTTTGAATTAGTCTTTCATTTTCTTTGAATATATACCCAGGAATGCAATTTCTGGATCATATAGTAATTTTGCTTTTATTTTTTTTGAGGAACATTCATACTGTATTCCATAGTGGCTGTCTCAATTTACATTCTTTCCTAGAATGTACTAGGATTCTTCTTTCTCTGCATCACCAACACGTTATTTGTGGTCTTTTTGAGAAAGTGAAGAGGAACTAAAAAGCCTCTTGATGAAAGTGAAAGAGGAGAGTGAAAAAGTTGGCTTAAAGCTCAACATTCAGAAAATGAAGATCATGGCATCTGGTCCCATCACTTCATGGGAAATAGATGGGGAAACAGTGGAAACAGTGTCAGACTTTATTCTTTTGGGCTCCAAAATCACTGCAGATGGTGACTGCTGCCATGAAATTAAAAGACGCTTATTCCTTGGAAGGAAAGTTATGACCAACCTAGATAGCATATTGAAAAGCAGAGACATTACTTTGCCAACAAAGGTCCATCTAGTCAAAGCTATGGTTTTTCCAGTGGTCACGTATGGATGTGAGAGTTGGACTGTGAAGAAAGCTGATCGCTGCAGAATTGATGCTTTTGAACTGTGGTGTTGGAGAAGACTCTTGAGAGTCCCTTGGACTGCAAGGAGATTCAACCAGTCCATTCTGAAGGAGATCAGCCCTGGGTGTTCTTTGAAAGGAATGATGCTAAAGCTGAAACTCCAGTACTTTGGCCACCTCATGTGAAGAGTTGACTCATTGGAAAAGACTCTGATGCTGGGAGGGATTGAGGGCCGGAGGAGAACGGGATGACAGAGGATGAGATGGCTGGATGGTATCACCGACTCGATGGATGTGAGTCTGAATGAACTCCGGGAGTTGGCGATGGACAGGGAGGCCTGGCGTGCTTCGATTCCTGGGGTCGCAAAGAATCGGACATGACTGAGCGACTGAACTGAACTGATGATAGCCATTTTAACAGGTGTGAAGTGACATCTCATTGTGGTTTTGATTTGCAGTTCCACAGTGGTTAGTGATGTTGAGCATTTTGTCTTGTGCGTGTGTGCTAGCTGTGTTTTGGCACACATAGGCGTTTGGAAAAATGTCTATTCAGGTCTTCTGACCGTTTTTTAATTGAGTGGTTTACTTTTTGATATTGAGTTGTAAGAATTGTTTGTATATTTTAGATATTAACCTGTTGTCAAAAATATTATTTGCAAATGATATGACCAATATTTTATTTTAGAGATTGATTCTGTTGATGTATTTTATTTCCATGTCATTCCTTTTACTTACTCAGTAGTCTTTCATAATCTAACTCTGCCGTTTTGTAAATTTCCATTCCACTTTTGTTGTTTTTCACTCTTACAAACTATTACAAGCAGTGCTAAATTTCTCCATAGTACATATTTAGAAGTGAAATTGCTAAGTTATGAAGTATGCATGTATTTTCTTTACAGACACTTGCAAAGACATAGTATCTGTGTATTGTCCCTGAACAATGTATGTTTCTTTACCATACTTAGTGTCTGTATTGTCATACTTAATTTTTGTCATGCTGATTAATGTGTAAGAAATTGTATTTTGTGCATTAATATGCATTCCTCTGACTACTAGGGAAGATCTCTTCATTGTTTTCTTCTGTCATTTAGATTTCTCATAATATGAGCTGCCTATTTATGTTTTCTGTTAATTTTTGTTCTGGGGTTGTCTTTTTCTTACTGATAGTAGTTCTATATATATTCAGTCGTGTGTCTTTTTTATACTTTCAGGTAGTATCTCATAATTTGTATTACTTGTCAGTTGTCCACCTCAGTATGTAATTTTAGTCTTTGTTATCCTGTTGAGTATCTGATGCGTATCTCTTTGAGTGTCTGAGAGCACTGGAAGGAATTTCTTGATTGTAGATACTAGGTATGTTATAGTAGACTAAAAAAGGAGGTGACAGAATCTTTTTGTATATACTATAAGAAGTCAAATCATACTACTTTGTTTATCCCTCCAAGTTAACCTTTAACTAAAATTTTTTGTTTGTTTTTTATTTTTTTCTATTTTTTGGCTTGCAGCACGTGAGATCTTAGTTCTCAGACAAGGGATTGAACTTGCTTACTCTGCAGTGGAAACGTGATATCTTAACCACGGAACTGCAGAGAAGTCCCTAACTTAAATTTTGTTCATTGAAGATTCTGTACTTTTTTGTCAGCTCATGAATATGTTTCAAATGCTTTAAAATTTTTATTTTCACCAAACATTTTTGTTTTCAAAGGTTGGTTCATATTACTAGAAACTAACATTTAATTCCTTCTATTCTTTTCTATCCAGTTGCCTTTATTATTTCTAGTAATTGCAATTTTTAGTTCTAAGAAGCATTTTCTGACCCCCTAAGTCAAATTGGATACCCCTAGTATATGTTTCTGTAGTAATTTTATAGTGCTTATCTATATTAATATTGCTGTCTTTCTCCTTTCTCAAGGCCATAATTTCTTTGATGGTAAGAACTATGCCTGGCTTGTTAATTATAGCCTCAGTGCCTAGCATCCCTCATCACTCAATGGTAAAGAGTCCACCTGCAATGCAGGAGATGTAGGTTTTATCCCTGGGTCAGAAAGATCCCCTGGAGAAGGAAATGGCAACCCACTCTAGTATTCTTTCCTGGAGAATCCCATGGGCAGAGGAGCCTGGCGGGCTATAGTCATGGGGTCGCGAGAGTTGGTCATGACTCACGACTAAACCACCACCACCAGTGCCTGGCATAGCGCTTGGAACATGGTAGACTCCCGTGTTGTTACTAGGTTATTATCCTCTCTCTCCTGATTACTGTCACAGTTTTCTGACTGGTTTCCTACCTCTAATGTTGCTCTTCTCCAGTCTTTTGTCCATTCTGAAACCAGTTTGCTCTTTGTATAATACAAAGCTGATCGTGTTTATGACTCACCATTGCCCCAGCATGAAGCTCCAATAGCTGTTTCAAGTGGCTCCTGTGACCTAGCCTCTGATTATTGTACAACCTAATCTCTTGTTGCTACTCATTCGTGCTTCTAAAGTTTTATTTAAGTCTGAATTACTGTCTTTCCTAAAACTGCAGTGCTTTTCCTTTCCTCTAGGGTTTTATGAACATGCTTTTATTCTTGTCCTTGGCGCACCTTAATGCTCTCGGTACCCACAAAAGAAACTGGCTAATTCTTACTCGTTCTTAGGTTTAATACTCCTCATAGTACTTCCTCTAGGAAGTCTTTGATTTGTCACCGTGAGAGGAGTTTGAATTGTATATGGTTTTAGCACTCTGTACTTCTGTCTTCAAAGCACTTGTCAATTACTTGTATATTATCTATATTCCTCACTATCTTATAAGCTAGCAAGGGCTGAGTTAGCGGTATTGACTGTTTTATCTTCTGCATCTAACACAGTTCCAATTCATGGTAGGCATTCAGTAAATACATTGAGTGAATGTTAATTTAGACATTATTTCCTCCAAGTTGGAAGAAGTGTGTCTTAAGAGTGTTTTATCAGTTGCTTCGTTTACTATTATTTTCTCCCATTCTGAAGGCTGTCTTTTCACTTTGCTTATAGTTTTCTTCATTGTACAAAAGCTTTTAAGTTTAATTAGGTCCCATTTGTTTATTTTTGCTTTTATTTCCATTACTCTGGGAGAAGGTGAGGGTGGGATGATTTGAGAGAATAGCATTGAAACATGTATATTACTGTATGTGAAATAGATTGCCAGTCCAGGTTCGATGCATGAGACAGAGCACTCAGAGCTGGTGCACTGGGATTGACCCTGAGGATGGGATGGGGAGGGAGGTGGGAGGGGAGTTCAGGATGAGGTACACATGTATACCCATGGCTGGTTCATGTCAATGTATGGCAAAAACCACTACAATATTGTAAAGTAATTAGCCTCCAATTAAAATAAATAAGTTAATTGGGAAAAAAAAAAGAGTGTTTTAATATTTCCCTAAGGTTGCAATTGTTAACTGAGTCTCAGATTTTTAATGTATTAATATATTTTATAGTGGGGTTATTTTAAAATTAAAACCTCTAAAAATGTTTTATTCCAGTCCAGACTGCTGGAAAGAGAATTGAATCCATACTGGAAGGATGGTGGGACAGGTCTTCCACCAGAAGACTGTAATGTATCATCAGTCACTAAAGGTATCTTTATATTTTGCTTGTAGCCACATAAACATTTCTTGTTACTTGGTATTCCTAAGGGAATGACCTGAGTCTGCTAGTAGATTGGCAAGATGTATTATGAATTCCAAAAATGAATAACAATCCAAATCAGATTTTGAGATGTATTAAATCTGAATTTTATCACTACTTATTTAAATATTTCTGCTTGATGCTATAATTTTGATCAAGTCTGAAAACATCTGTGTCTGTTTATATATTTGCAAAACAATGATGTATATTGATTTTTTGATGTGAAATTTGTAGTTTTCTATTATGAACATCTATGGATTATTGCTAAAGGTTCAGTTTACATATAGGAAAGCAATGATAAAACATTTGCAGTCTTTGAAGACCTTATTTAAATTACAAGAACTTGGCAAGATTATTTTACCTTGAATATGGTAGCAAATTGATCAAATATTTTTATACTCAATAACATTTTTATATTTTAGTTTATATTTTGAATGGACTAATGCCAAGCATGGTTCTGTAAAGATATAATTTTGTTTTGGTTTGTTACATTATATGTGTGATGTATGCATGCTCAGTTGTGTCCAACCCTTTTGTGACCCCATGGTCTATAGCCTGCAGGCTCCTCTATCCATGAAATTTTCCAGGCAAGAATACTGGAGTGGGTTGCCATTTCTTCCGGGAATCTTTTCAACCCAGGGATTGAACCCACCTTTCTTTCACCTCCTGCATTGGCAAGCGGGTTCTTTACCACTGCGGCACCTGGGAAGCCCTTTACAAAATGTATAAAGTGTTAAGGTTGTGAAGTTCCATGAAAATAATGTATAAGTATTAAATATGTGATTTCATATCTTTAGAAGTTTTTACTTTGCCACCATTTATAAATTTGTGTTGACCTTAGGATAGTGCTGTTACTTTGCAGCAGATGGACAGAAAATACTTAAGCTATATAATCACACATAATTTAAAAAATACTTATATGCCAATTAAGTGTTACATTGACAACTCAGTGAAAAGTTTAATTAATTACAGTTAACCAAGTATACACATAGTAATATTATAAATTTTTATCTTTTCATCTTAGTGATTTCTCAACAGAATGTTCTCTTTCTTATTATGCACAGTGTATTTTTATTTTGGCCATTTATCATGTTCCTTTATATTTTATGAGAGATGTCCCTGGAGCCACCTTATAGGTTCCTTTTATTTTGTACTGATATTATTAGTAATTATAGCCTTTTCTTTATTGCCTTTCATCATGGGCAGAAATGTCTCTGCTGGGCTATATAATAATAGCTATAGTCATATAAAGGTGTCTTTGAAATACTGAGTTTTAGAAATTTAAGAGTTTGAGGATCATAGGTTTTCTCAGTGAACCGTTATGTAGGACTGATTAAAGCCTTTACCAATACCTGTTTTCAGAGAACAGTCAATAAGTTCATATATGGGAAAGACTTAGAATTGATAAATCCTGTCCTTGAGTATATGTAGTCAGCAGGTTCTTCACTGATTGAAGACCCAAAATTCTACCCTGAGTAGTATCTTTCAGCTGGCTGATCCAGCAGAATCAAAGGCAGTAGGAGAAAAATGACCTACACAAAGGCTTTAGAGAGCCTGTTTCTGTTCCCTTTCACATCATATTCTCACTATTTCCCTCTCATATTTATTTAGGAGGAAGAATGACAGAAAGCTCCAAATGTCTGTCAGACATTCATATCCCAGAGTTGAAATTAAGCTTTAAAAAATGATCTACAGGGTTGTTGTTTTTTTTTTTTTTTTGGCATATGCAGGTAGTGTAGTCATTCTGTTTAGACTAGTGGTAGAGTTGAAACTATAAGACACCTGAAAGTATTCATATTATAAGAGTAATACTAAGAATGTATGTAGAGCTGGTGTTTATATCGAAGGACTTGGACTTTGGAGTTTGACTTCTTGAGATTAGAATTTTGGCATTTCCACTTATTAGTTCTGTGATTTGGGGAATGTTTCCTGACCTCTCTGAGCCCAGTTTAAATGTAGTAGAAAATAATGGTATTTCCTGTCTTATACGGTTATTGTGAGAATTAAATGAGAAAAATCTTTTATCATAGTATCTGCTGCTGCTGCTCATGTCCGACTCTGTGCGACCCCATAGACAGCAGCCCACCAGGCTCCCCCATCCCTGGGATTCTCCAGGCAAGAACACTGGAGTGGGTTGCCATTTCCTTCTCCAATGCATGAAAGTGAAGTCTCTCAGTTGTGTCCGACTCTTAGCGACCCCATGGACTGCAGCCTACCAGGCTCCTCCATCCATGGGATTTTCCAGGCAAGAGTACTGGAGTGGGGTGCCACTGCCTTCTCCGTCACAGTATCTAGAACATAGTAGATGATAATGATGATGTCAAATAACTGTCCTTAAGAGGAAATGTTTTGGGAAGATTTTATCAACAGATTTTTGTGTGTGTGATGATTGAAGTGCCACATACATACAATAATTAATGTTACTCTTAATATTTTTTCCTTAGAGAAAATTAAGTGGAAAAGTAAGCATGTTTTCATTGTCCATACAAAATTATCTTCAGTCATATTTTAGTAATGGGAACATTTGTACAATTTTTAAGTTTACATGGCACATTTTTGTATTAGCTTATTTTCAGTAATAGCCATGCGAGGGTAGCAAAGTAGATGTCCCAATTGATTATAGTTAATATCTAATTTTCAGGAAACTAAGACTGAAATTGGTCAAGTTATTTGCCTATAGTCATGTGAGTACTACTTAAACCCAGCTTTTCTTTCTAATTCTAATATAGGGTTAGTTACTCTAAATTTTCATTAGAGGACTTTGTTACCATGTAGTGAGTAAAAATTCTTGCTTTAAATCTCTTTATTTTTGTTCATCGAATCGAGTTTTTCCCTCTTCATTTTTTGGCTTTCTCTTATAGAACCTTTTGAGAAAAAATTTAAAAGGTAATTTAAATCAACTGCCTTATTTTACAGATAGACAAAGTTTGAAGGCGTTAATGACTTGCTTACAACTGTTTAGTAATAACAACAAGACTAAAATCTAGGTCTCCTGGTACTGAGTTTATTGCTACTTTCATATTATTCTGTCTTCTGAGAAAAATGAGGATATGGCACCCCACTCCAGTACTCTTGCCTCTTCAATTTTTTTCAGAAAGTTTGAGATCAATAAGTGTTTACTCTTTTCTAAATGTTGCATAGAATTCACTGTGAAACCATGTGGTCCTGGGCTGTTATTTGTTGGAAGATTTTTAATCACAGTTTCAATTTCATTACTTGTGAATCTTCTGTTTATAATTCTATTTCTTCCTGATTCAGTCTTGGATGGTTGTACCTTTTTAAAAATCTGTCCATTTCTTCCATGTTGTCCTTTTTATTGGTTTGCAGTTGTTGTATTCTTTGTATTTCTGCAGTGTCAGCTGTAACTTCATTTCTCATTTCTAATTTTACTGATTTGAGTCCTCACTTTTTTTCTTGATGAGTCTCAATGAAGGTTTATCAGTTTTATCTATCTTCTCAAAGATCCTGGCTTTTTATTTCATTGTTCTTTGCTATTCTTTTCTTTGTTTCTATTTCAGTAATTTTTGTTCTGATCTTTATAATTTCTTTCTACTAACTGTGGGTTTTGTTTGTTCTTTCTCTTGTAGCTCCAAGTATAAGTTTAGGTTGTTTGAGATGTTTTTTCTTGTTCCTTTAGGTGAGATTGTATTGCTATAAAGTTCCCTCTTAGAACTGCTTTTGTTGCATTACGTGGATTTTGACTACTCATGCTTTTGTTGTCATTTGTTTCTAGGTTTTTTGATTTCATCTTTTATTTCTTCTGTGATCCACTGGCTATGCAGTAGCGCATTGTTTAGCATCTATATGTTCGTGTGTTGTACAGTTTTTTCCCTCCTGTAATTGATTTCTGATTTCATACCATTGAGGTTGGAAAGGATGCTTGATATGATTTTAGTTTTCTTAATTGTACCAAGGTTTGATTTATGACCCAAGCTATAGTCTATCCTGGAGAATGTTCCATATGCACTTGAGAAGAAAGTATACTCTGCTGCTTTTGGATAGAATATCCTATAAGTATCAGTTAAAACTATCTGGTCTAATATTTAAAGCTTTTTGTTTCCATATTAATTTTCAGTCTGGATGATCTGTTCATTAGTGTAACTGGGATATTGACGTCCCCCACTATTATTGTGTTACTGTTGATTTCCCCTTTTATGGCTGTTAGCACTTGCCTTATGTATTAAGGTGTTAGACGCATAAATATTTACAGTTGTTATATCTTCTTCCTGGATTAAACCCTTGATCATTATGTACTGTCTTTCCTTATCTCATGTAAACAGCCTTCATTTCACAGTCTATTTTGTCTGATATGATTATTCCTACTCCAGTTTTATTTTGATTTCCATTTGCACGGATTACCTTTTGCCATTCCCTCACTTTCCATTTGCTTGTCTATAGGTCTGAAGTGTGTCGCTTTTAGACAGGTTATATACAGATTTTGTTTTTGTGTCCATTCAGCTGTGTCTTTTGGTTGGAGTATTTAATCCATTTACCTTTAAGTTAATTTTTGATATGTATGTTTCTCCTGCCATTTCCTTAATTGTTTTGAATTTGTTTTTGTAAGTCTTTTTTTTCTCCCTTCCTCATTTATTCTCTTATGTTTCTTGCCTAGAGAAGTTCCTTTAGCAGTTGTTGTAAAGCGGGTTTGGTGGGGCTTTATTCTCTTAGCTTTTGCTTATCTATAAAGCTTTTGATTTATTGAATGTGAATGAGACTGTTGCTGGGTAGAGTATTCTTTGTTGTAGATTTTTTTCCTTTCATCACTTTAGATATATCCTGTCAGTCTCTTGTTACCTGCAGAATTTCTCCTGAAAAATCAGCTGATAACCTTATGGGGATTCCCTTGTATGGTGTTTGTTGCTTTTACCATTTTTTACTTTGTATTTAATTTTTGTTAGTTTGATTAATATGTGTCTTGTGTTGATTCTTGGGTTTATGCTGTATGGGACTCTCTACATTTCCTGGACTTGGGTGACTGTTTCCTCTCTTGGGAATTTTTTGACTGTATCTTCAGATATTTTCTCAGATCCTTTCTCTTTTTCTTCTTCTGTTGGGACCTATTTAATTTGAATTTTGGTACATGTAGTTTCAGAGGTCTCTTGAGAGTGTATTCTTTTCATTCTCTTTTCTGTATTGTGTTTTGTGCCAGAGATTTCCAGTATTCTGTCTCCTGGGTTACTCATCTGTTCTTCTGCCTTAGTTATTTTGCAATTGATTCCTTCTAGCGTATTTTCAATTAGGTTTTTGTCTTACTCATTTCTGTTTAGTCTTTAGGTTAAAATTTCCTTGTACCTTCTTGATCCTTGCCTTCATTCTGTTTCCAAGATCTTGGACCACCTTCACTTTCATTACTGTGAATTATTTTTCAGATAGATTGCTTATCTCTTCTTCATTTAGTTGTTCTTGGATGTTTCAATCTTGCTACATCATGTCATCATATTTCGTTGTCATCTCATTTTTTCTAGCTTACTGTTTGTTGTCTCCTTTCTGCAGGTTTCCAGTGGCAGTTCCTCTTGCTTCTGTAGTTTCTTTCCTGGTGGGTGTGGTTTCTCCAGAGGCTTATGCCTTTATATTTTTAATCTGAGTTTGATTTGCCTTGGAAACCTTGGAAACAACAGAATGATCTCTGTTTATTTCTGAGGCAAACCAAGTAATCCAAGTCTATGCCACAACCGCTAATGCTGAGGAAGCTGAAGTTGAATGGTTCTATGAAGACCTACAAGACCTTCTAGAACTAACACCCAAAAAAGATACCCTTTTCATTATAGGGGATGGAATGCAAAAGGAGGAAGTCAAGAGATACCTGGAGTAACAAGCAAATTTGGCCTTGGAGTAGAAAATGAAGCTGGTAAAAGTCTAGTAGAGTTTTGCCAAGAGAACACACTGGTCATAGCAAACACGCTCTTCCAACAACACAAAAGAAGACTCTACACATGGACATCACCAGATGGTCAGTACTGAAATCAGATTGATTATATTTGCAGCTAAAGATAGAGAAGCTCTATACAGTCAGCAAAAACAAGACTGGGAGCTGACTGTGGCTCAGATCATGAATTCCTTATTGCAAAATTCAGACTTAAATTAGAAAGTATGGAAAACCACTAGGCCATTCAGGTATGATCTAAATCAAATCCCTTACAGTGATACAGTGGCAGTGACAAGTAGATTTAAGGGATTAGATTTGATAGACAGAGTGCCTGAAGAACTATGGATGGAGATTTATAACATACAGGAGGCAATGATCAAGACCATCCCCAAGAAAAAGAAATGCAAAAAGGCTAAATGGTTGTCTGACGAGGGCTTACAAATAGCTGAGCAAAGAAGAGAAGCAAAAGCCAAAGGAGAAAAGGAAAAATATACCCATTTGAATGCAGAATTCCAAAGAATAGCAGGGAGAGATAAGAAAGCCTTCCTCAGTGATCCCTGTAAAGAAATAGAGGAAAACAATAAAATGGGAAAGACTAGAGATCACTTCAAGAAAATTAGAGATACCAGGGGAACATTTCATGCCAAGATGGGCTCAATAAAGGACAGAAATGGTAGGGACCTGACAGAAGCAGAAGATATTAAGAAGAGGTGGCAAGAATACACAAAAGAACTATACAAGAAAGATCTTCATGAACCAGATAACCACGATGATGTGATCACTCACCTAGAGCCAGACATCTTGGAATTTGAAGTCAGTGGGCCATAGGAAGCATCACTACGAACAAAGCTAGTGGAGGCGATGGAATTCCAGTTGAGCTATTTCAAATCCTAAAAGATGATTCTGTGAAATTGCTATAGTCAGCATGCCAGCAAATTTGGAAAACTCAGCAATGGCCACAGGATTGGAAAAGGTCAGTTTTCATTCCAGTCCCAAATAAAGACAATGCCAAAGAATGTTCAAACTACTGCACAATTGCAGTCATCTCACATGCTAGCAAAGTAATATTCAAAATTCTCCAAGCCAGGCTTCAGTAGTAGGTGAACTGTGAACTTCCACATGTTCAAGCTGGATTTAGAAAAGGTAGAGGAACCAGATATGAAATTGCCAACATCTATTGGATCATTGAAAAGGCAAGAGTTCCAGAAGAACATCTACTTCTGCTTTATCAATTTTGTGTGGATCCTTGTGTGGAGCCTTTGTGTGGATCACAACAAACTGGAAAATTCTTCAAGAGATTGGAATACCAGACTATCCTACCTGCCTCCCAAGAAACCTGTATGCAGGTCAAGAAGCAACAGTTAGAACTGGACATGGAACAACAGGCTGGTTCCAACTTGTGAAGTGAGTGCATCAAGACTGTATGTTGTCACCCTGCGTATTTAACTTATATGCAGGATACATCATACGAAATGCCAGACTAGCTGAAGCATAAGCTGGAATCAAGATTGCCAGGAGAAATATCAATAACCTCAGATATGCAGATGACACCACCCATATGGCAGAAATCCAAGAAGAACTAAAGAGCCTCTCGATGAATGTGAAAGGGGAGAGTGAAAAAGTTGACTTAAAATTCAACATTCAGAAAACTGAGATCATGGCATCCAGTCCCATCACTTCATGGCAAATAGGTGGGGAAACAATGGAAACAGTGACAGACTTTATTTTTTTGGGCTCCAAAATCATTGCTGATGGTGACTGCAGCCACGAAATTAAAAGATGCTTGTTCCTTGGAGGAAAAGCTGTGACCAACCTAGACAGCATATTAAAAAGCAGAGACATTACTTTGCCAACAAAAAAGTCCATGTAGTCAAAACTGTGGTTTTCCCATAGTCGTGAATAGATGTGAGAATTGGATCAGAAAGAAAGCTGAGCACCAAAGAATTGATGCTTTTGAACTGCGTTGTTGGAGAAGACTCTTGAGAGTCCCTTGGACTTCAAGGAGGTCAAAGTGGTCAATCCTAAAGGAAATCAGTCCTGAATATTCATTGGAAGGACTGATGATGAAGCTGAAACTAGTTCTTTGGCCACTTGATGGAAAGAACTGACTCATTGGAAAAGACCCTGATGCTGGGAAATACTGAAGGCAGGAGGAGAAGGGCATGACAGAGATTGAGATGGTTGGATGGCATCACCGACTCAATGGACATGAGTTTGAGTAAGCTCCGGGAATTGGTGATGGACAGGGAAGCCTGGTGTGCTGCAGTCCATGGTGTCGCAAAGAGTCGGACACTACTGAGCAACTGAACTGAACTGAACTGTAGTAATTGGAGCCTGCCTTCGATATTGAGTGGGCCCTCGTAGTTGCTCTGTCGCTGTCACTGCCCTGTCACGGGCAAGGTTTCCTCCCTAGTTTTTAAAGTGGAATTTCCGAAATCTGTTTCCCAGCTGTAATTCTGATCTGCTCTGTGATGTAGGCAGGATTAGAGCACTCCCGCTTGTAGGGAAGCCTCTGAATTTTACTCTTTTGGAGCTGTTCACCTGTTATTTTACTCTGTTGTGTCCCCTTTCAGCTGTTTTGTGTGCTCACAACTTGCACTCTTGTGGGTGCTGCTCTGGGTCCCGCCTTAACTGTAAGTATGCCTGCAATTGGCCCTGGTGACTCTTCAGGTGTTGTTTCACATGTCCTCCAGCACGGGTCCGCTGAAGTTAGGTATCAGTGCTGCAGTAGTCATTCAGCTGGTCACGCTGTGAGCTGTGGAGGCAGCTCGGACTCTGGTTTGTCCCTATCTTCACATGTACCTGTCTACAGAGTTCACAGCTGCTGTAGCCCATCCCAGTTGCAAAGTACTTGTTGTTCTTTTGGATGTTTCACTGGGGCTGAATTTATGAAGCTGTCAGTGGAGGTGTAACTTCGCAGTTTGCACAGCCTTGAGGAGAGGTTTCAACTCATCTTTTTCAGTTATATAGCTCCTGGGGTTTCCCCTGGATCAGGAAATGGCAACCCACTCCAGTACTCTTGCCTGAAAAATTCCATGGATGGAGGAGCCTGGTGGGCCACAGTCTATGGGGTCGCAAAGAGTTGCACACGACTGAGTGACTTCACTTCCTGGGGCTTAGCTGTGGTTTTCAGCCCCTCCTCTGGGTGAATTTCCTAGTGTGTGTGTGTGTGTGTGTGTGTGTGTGTGTGTGTGTGTGTGTGTGTGTGTTTGGTGGGGGTGGGGGTTGTGCTATCTGTGCCCTTCTGTGATAGTGAGGTAGATCCCTGGACCCACTCGAAAATTTCCTAGTAATGAGGATTTTTTGTGTGCTCCCCAGACAACAGGGCAACTCTTGGTCCTGATAATGGATTTCCTAGTGGAGGCTAGTTACCTGCACCCTCTTGGGACAGTAAGGCAGGTCGTAGCACCCACTGGTGGACTTCCTAGCAGGAAATGTCCCTGCCTTACCAGGACAGCAGAGTGGATTCTGACATCCACTGATGGATTTCCCAGTTTTGAAAGCTATCCATGCCATGCCAGGACAGAGGGGCAGGTCCTTGTACCCAATGACGGATTACGTAGTAGAGAGATCTGTCTGTACACTCCTGGGACAGTTGGGTGGGTGTCAGCAACCACTGACGTTTCCCATGTGGAAGCTTCATGCATTATCACAGGACAGCCTGGGCAGGTCATGGGGCCTGCTGGTGGAATTCTAGTAGCTGGATTGTGCCCTTCCCGGTCAGCTGGGGTTGATCCTGTGTCCCCCACCCCCAGGAGAATTCCTCGTAGGTAAAGCTGTTTGTGCCCCTCCAGCCCAGTAGGGGTGGATCCTGTGACCTGCCTGTGGAAATATTCGTTATGGAAGCTGGCCACGCCCTTTCAAGTTAGCAGGGTGAGTCCTAGGGCCCCTGGTGGAACTGCTAGTGGCTGGATCTCTCTGTGCTTTTCTGTGTCAGCAGGGGCAGGTTCTATGCCTCGCTGGCAGGACCTCTGGTTGGGGAGCTGTCTGTGCCCTCCTGGGACAGCCTGGGCAGGTCCCGGGCCCTCTGGGGGAGCTCCCAGTGGCTGAGCTGTCTGTGCCCCTCTAGGTCAGTGGAGGCGGGTCCTGGGCCCTCTGGGGGAGCTCCCAGTGGCTGGAGTGTCTGTGCCCCTCTAGGTCAGTGGAAGTGGGTCCCAGGCCCTCTGGGGGAGCTCCCAGTGGCTGGAGTGTTTGTGTCCCTCTAGGTCAGTGGAGGTGGGTCTTGGGCCCTCTCGGGGAGCTCCCAGTGCCTGGAGTGTCTGTGCCCCTCTAGGTCAGTGGAGGCGGGTCCCGGGCCCTCTGGGGGAGCTCCCAGTGGCTGGAGTGTCTGTGCCTCTCTAGGTCAGTGGAGGAAGGTCCTGGGGCCCACTGGTGGAATTTCCAGTAGCTCAGTCTAGCCCTTCTGTGTCATCTAGTGGGGTTTCTAGTTTTGGAAGCTGTCTGTGCCCTTCCAGCTCTGCATGGGCAGGGCTTGGTGTCTGCCTGTGGGCCTGAAAGAGGTATCCATGCCCACCTCGAGCCCAGGATGGCAGCGGTGGTGATTCGCACCCACACAAAGAGCCCCTGTAGGTGAAGTCCTGTTGCTTGGGAGTGCTCACAGGAAATGAAGCTTTTATGGTGATCCCGCTTCTCTCTCCCTCCCTCTCCCAGTGAGGGTGTCTTGCCTCTTTGGTGAGCCCAGGCTTCTTCCTGGTACACCCTCAGTTGCCATGGCCTGAACTCTTCAGGCTGTTTCTGCACCTAAGCTTTGTCCTCTCCCTGGGATGGAGCTTCAGAGTCTGAGCTTTACGTAGCACTTGAGCCCCATCCTTACTGACAGAGGAGCATCTCAAGTTGAGGAGCATAGGCTGGTGGTGCCTTCCACAAGCCAGTTGCTGCTCTCTTATTTTTAGGCTCCAAAAGCTCCCCCTCTATCCAGTCTAATTTCTTCGCTGGTGAGGAGCCTTTCCAAGGTGCGGGAACCTTTCCTCCTTCACAGTTCTCTCCCTGGGGTGCAGGCCTGATTTCTTCTTTTTCTTTTTCCTTTTGTCCTACCCAGTTGCATGTAGGTTTTGCTTGTCTTTTTGGAGGTCTGAGGTCTTCTGTCAGTGCTCAGTAGCTTTCTCTGAATAGTTCCACTTGTAGGTATATTTTCAAATGTATTTTCAATGTTTCTGTGAAGGGAGTTTAACTGTTTCCTATTCTCCCACCATTTTGAGCCCCGCCTCAGGAGTTCATTCAATATTGATTATTTTGAATTAAAGTTACTTGAGAAAGAGCTGATATAAGAAGGCCACTTTGACCCCTCCTCTCTGCCTTCCTGAAAGCAGGGAATAAATCTCATAAAAGATGCACTCCTTGTATCTTGAGGTAGAAAGAAATTCTTATCACCAGAGATAGGGAATTTCAGGCCAAAAAGCCAATCAAACAGACCTTGTCACTCGTTCCTTCTTGTTAATAATTTGAGTTTTTTATTTTCGGCTATCCTGGGTCTTTGTTGCTGTGTGTGGGCTTTTTCTAGTTGAGAGTGGGGGCTCCTGTCTAGTTGTGGTGCATGGGCTTCTCGTTGTGGTGGCTTCTCTTGTGGACCACTGGCGTGGTGCGTGGGCTTCAGGAGTTGTGGCACGCGGACTCAGCAGTTGAGTTTCCAGCTCTGGAACACACGGTCAATAGTGTGACACGTGGGCTTAGTTGCTCTGTATTATGTGAGATCTTTCTGGATTAAGAATCGAACCCATGTCTCCTTCATTGGCAGGTAGATTCTTTACCACTGAGCCACCAGGGAAGCCCTTCTGCTTTCCAATGTTGTATTACTTTCTTTCTAAAATGAAGTGAATCAGCTATATTTACAGATATATTCCCTCCCTCTTGAACTTCCCTCTGTCCATCCCATCCAGGTAGGTCATCACAGAGCACTGAGCTGAGCTGCCTGTGCTATACAGAAAGTTCCCACTATCTATCAATTTTACACATGGTAGTGTATTTATATCGAACCTAATCTCCAATTCATCCCACCTTCCCCTTCCCCTTGTGTGGCCACGTGTCCTCTCTGTCCTGTGTTTCTGTTCCTGCCCTGCAGGTAGGTTCATCTGTACCATTTTTCTGTATATCCACATACATGTGTTAATATACGATATTTGTTTTTCTAACTTGCTTCATTCTGTATGAGACTTTAGATACAGCTGCATCTCTACAAATGAGCCAGTTTCATGGCTGAGTAGTATTCCATTGTGTGTGTACCACGTCGTCTTTATACAGTCGTCTGTTGATGGGCATCTAGGTTGTTTCCACGTCCTGGCTGTTGTAAATAGTGCTACAGTGAACAATGGGGTACATGTTTCTTTTTAAATTATGGTTTTCTCAAGATATATGCCCCATAGTGAGATTGCTGGGTCATATGGTAGTTCCATTTTTCGTTTTTAAGAAACCTCCATACCATTCTCCACTGTGGCTATATCAATTTACATTCCTACCAACAGTGCAAGAAAGTTCCCTGTTCTCTGAATCTTTTCCAGCATTTATTATTTGTGGATTTAAAAAAAAAATTTATTCTTTTGTTTTATTTTTTTATCTTTTGTTTGTTTATTAGTTTTTTGTTTTGTTTTTTATTCTTTTGTTTGTTTGTGGATTTTGTGATGATGACCATTCTGACCAGGATGAGGTAATAACCTCATTGTAGTTTTGATTTGCATTTTTCTAATAATGAGAAGTGTTGAGCATCATTTTATGTGCTTTTTAACCATCTGAAGGTCTTCTTTGGAGAAATATCTATTTAAGTTTTCCACTCTTTTTTTGATTGGAATTTTTTTTTTTATATTGGGCTGCATGAGAAGTTTGTATATTTTGGAGATTAATCCATTGTCAGTTGCCTCATTTGCATATATCATTTCCCATCCTGAGATTCTTCTCTTTGTTTTGTTCATGGTCCCTTTGCTGTGCAAAATATTTGAAGTTTAATTAGGCCAATTAATAATTTGTTTTATTTTAATTATTTTAGGAGATGAATTGAAAAAGATACTGCTGCAATTTTTGTCAGAGTGTGTTCTCCCTATGGTTCCCTCTAAAAGTTTCATAGTATTTGACCTTACATTTAGGTCTTTAATCTGTTTTAAGTTTTCTTTTGTGTATGGTGTTAGGGTATGTTCCAGATTCTTTCTCTTGCAGGTAGCTGTTCAGTTTTCCCAGTGCCAGTTATTGAAAAGGGTGTCTTTCTGTTGTTGTATATTCCTGTTTCCTTTGTCATAGATTAGATGACCATATGTGTGTGGGTTTACCTCTAGGCTTTCTATCCTGTGCCATTGATCTGTATGTCTGCTTTTGTGCCAGTACCACACTGTCTTGATGACTGTAGCTTTGTAGTGTAGTCTGAAGTCAGTCAAGTCTGAAGTCAGCCTGTAGTATAGCCCGATCCCTCCAGCTCCATTTTTCTTTCTCAAGGTTTGTTGGCTGTTTGTGATCTCTTTTGTTTTCATACAAATTGTAAAATTTTTTGTTATAGATCTGTGAAAAACGCCATTGGTAGTTTAATATGGATTTCATTGAACCTGTAGATTTGTGATATAGTCATTTTCACAATATTGATTCTTCCAATCCATATACCAGAAACATGGTGTATCTCTCTATCTGAGTCATCTTTTATTTCTTTCATCAGAATCTTGTAGTTTTCAGAGTATAGGTCTTTTACCTTTTTAGATTGGCTTATTCCTAGGTATTCTTTTACTTTTTTTGTGGTGATAAATAAAATTGTTTCCTTAATTTCTCTTTCTGATCTTTCTTTGTTAGTGTATAGATATGCATACAAGAGATTTCTGTGCAGTAATTTTGTATCCTGCATCTTTATCAAATTCTAGTAAATTAATTAGTTCTAGTAGTTATCTGGTGGCATCTTTTAGGATTTTCTGTGCATAGTACCATGTCATCTGCAAACAGTGAATTTTACTTCTTTTCCACTTTCAGTTCAGTTCAGTCATTCAGTCATATCTGACTCTTTGCAACCCTGTGGACTGTAGCATGCTAGGCTTCTCTGTCCTTTACCATCTCCCAGAGCTTGCTCAAACTCAGGACCGTTGAGTCAGTGATGTCATCTAACCATCTCATCCTCTCTCATCCCCTTCTCCTCCTGCCTTCAATCTTTCCCAGCATCAGGATCTTTTCTAATGAGTCAGCCCTTCGCATCAGGTGACCAAAGTATTGAAGCTTTCAATTTCAATTTCTTTATTTCTTTTTCTTTGATAGCTGTAGCCAGGACTTCTAATACTATGTTGAATAAACATGGTAAAGTGGACATACTCGTTGTGTTCCTGATCTTACTGAAAATGCTTTCTACTTTTCACCTCTGAGTATGATGTTATCTGTAGGTTTGTCCTATATGGCCTTTATTATTTTGAGGCAGGTTACCTCTAAGCCCACTTTTGGAGAGGTTTTTTTTTCCTTAATCATAAAAGTGTGTTGAATTTTGTCAAAAATTTGTTTCGCATCTATCGAGATAATCATGTGGTTTTTATTCTTAAGCCTATTAATACAGTGTATCACATTGACTGATTTGTGTATATCGAGTAATCCTTACATCTCTTGGATAAATCCCATTTGATCATGATGTATTAATCTTGTAATATATTGTTGGATTATGTTTGCTAGAAGTTTGTTGAGGATTTTTGCATCTGTGTTCATCAGTGATATTGACATGTAATTTTGGATTTTTTTGTGAGATCTTTGGTTTGATATCAGAGTGATGGTGGCCTTTTAGGTGAGTTTTGGAGTGTTCCTTCCTCTAATTTCCCGAGTTTCAGAAGAGTCGGTTTTGTCTCTTCTCTAAATGTTGGATAGAATTTGCCATACTTTCATTTTCAATTCTTTCAATTGATCTGTTCATATTTTCTGTTTCTTCATGGTTCAGTCTTGGAAGGTTGTATCTTTCTAAGAACTTGTTCATTTTTTTTCTAGATTGTCCATTTTCTTGACCTATAGCTGCCTACAGTAATCTTCTGATCCTTTGCATTTCTGTGGTGTCAGTTGTAATTTCTCTGTTTTCTTTTTTAATTTTATTGATTTGAGTCCTTTCTCTTTTTTTCTTGATAATTACATCACTAATTTTGTATTACTTGATAATTACAAGGGCCTGGCTAAAGGTTTGTCAATTTTGTTTATCTTCCCAAAGAACCAGCTTTTAGTTTAAATGATTTTTGCTATTGTTTACTTCATTTCTGTTTCATTTATTTCTGCTCTGATTTTTATAATTTTTTTATTTCTATTAACTTTGGATTTTTTCTTCTTTATCTGGTTGCTCTAGGTATAAGATTAATTGTTTGAGATTTTTCTTGTTTCTCTTGGTAGGATTGAATTGCTGTAAGCTTCCCTCTTAGGACTGCTTTGCTGTATCCCATAGGTTTTGGGTTGTTGTTTTGTTGTTGTTGTTGTTGTTTTTCTGTATATTTTTTGGTTTCCTCTGATTTCTTCAGTGATCTCTTGGTTATTTAGTAGCATATTGTTTGGCCTCCATGTGTTTGTGTTTTTGACATTTTTTTTTCTTGTAATTGATTTCTAGTCTCATAGTGTTGTGGTTAGAAAAGATGCTTGATATGATTTCAGTTTTCTTAAATATTCAAGGGGCCTTCTCCTGATGTGGTAACCTCTCCTCTTCTTCAGCCACTCCCCCACCCCCACTCCACCACCCCAAGATTATGGATTCCATCTTGTTTCCTCTTTTGTTTTACATCTCTTTCTCTCCATCCTATCTGGTCATTTGGGGATCTTTTCTTGTCTTTTAATGTATCCAGGATCCTCTGCTAATGTTCAGCATGTGGTGTGTTCAAATTGTTTCATTTGTAGATGTGATTAGTGATGTGCTTGTGGGAAGAAGTGAACCTCAGGTCCTTCTGTTCCAGCATCTTGACTGGTCTCATCTCCTTATATGTTCTTTATGTTATATCTGAAGTCACTTTTTCCCTCTATGTGTGTACCTTTCTTGGCTTTAATTTATTTTGAGGCATACCCTGACTACTCTTTTTTTTTTTTTTTTTAAACTTTACAATATTGTATTGGTTTTGCCATATATCAACATGAATCCGACACAGGTATACACGTGTTCCCCATCCTGAACCCTCCTCCCTCCTCCCTCCCCATACCATCCCTCTGGGTCATCCCAGTGCACCAGCCCCAAGCATCCAGTATCGTGCATCAAACCTGGACTGGTGACTCATTTCATACATGATAGTATACATGTTTCAATGCCATTCTCCCAAATCATCCCACCCTCTCCCTCTCCCACAGAGTCCATAAGACTGTTCTATACATCCGTGTCTCTTTTGCTATCTCGTATACAGGGTTATTGTTACCATCCTTCTAAATTCCATATATATGCGTTAGTATACTGTATTGGTGTTTTTCTTTCTGGCTTACTTCACTCTGTATAATAGGCTCCAGTTTCATCCACCTCATTAGAACTGATTCAAATGTTTTCTTTTTAATGGCTGAGTAATACTCCATTGTGTATATGTACCACAGCTTTCTCATCCATTCATCTGCTGATGGACATCTAGGTTGCTTCCATGTCCTGGCTGTTATAAACAGTGCTGCGATGAACATTGGGGTACACGTATCTCTTTCAATTTTGGTTTCCTCAGTGTGTATGCCCAGCAGTGGGATTGCTGGGTCATAAGGCAGTTCTATTTCCAGTTTTTTAAGGAATTTCCACACTGTTCTCCATAGTGGCTGTACTAGTTTGCATTCCCACCAACAGTGTAAGAGGGTTCCCTTTTCTCCACACCCTCTCCAGCATTTATTGCTTGTAGACTTTTGGATCGCAGCCTTCTGACTGGCGTGAAATGGTACCTCATAGTGGTTTTGATGTGCATTTCTCTGATAATGAGTGATGTTGAGCATCTTTTCATGTGTTTGTTAGCCATCTGTATGTCTTCTTTGGAGAAATGTCTATTAGTTCTTTGGCCCATTTTTTGATTGGGTCGTTTATTTTTCTGCAATTGAGCTGTAGGAGTTGCTTGTATATTTTTGAGATTAGTTGTTTGTCGGTTGCTTCATTTGCTATTATTTTCTCCCATTCTGAAGGCTGTCTTTTCACCTTGCTTATAGTTTCCTTTGTTGTGCAGAAGCTTTTAATTTTAATTAGGTCCCATTTGTTTATTTTTGCTTTTATTTCTAATATTCTGGGAGATGGGTCATAGAGGATCCTGCTGTGATGTATGTCGGAGAGTGTTTTGCCTATGTTCTCCTCTAGGAGTTTTATAGTTTCTGATCTTACTTTTAGATCTTTGATCCATTTTGAGTTTATTTTTGTGTATCGTGTTAGAAAGTGTTCTAGTTTCATTCTTTTACAAGTGGTTGACCAGTTTTCCCAGCACCACTTGTTAAAGAGATTGTCTTTAATCCATTGTATATTCTTGCCTCCTTTGTCAAAGATAAGGTGTCCATAGGTGTGTGGATTTATCTCTGGGCTTTCTGTTTTGTTCTATTGATCTATATTTCTGTCTTTGTGCCAGTATCATACTGTCTTGCTGACTGTGGCTTTGTAGTAGAGCCTGAAGTCAGGTAGGTTGATTCCTCCAGTTGCATTCTTCTTTCTCAAGCTTGCTTTGGCTATTTGAGGTTTTTTGTATTTCCATACAAATTGTGAAATTATTTGTTCTAGCTCTGTGAAGAATACCGTTGGTAGCTTGACAGGGATTGCATTGAATCTATAAATTGCTTTGGGTAGTATACTCATTTTCTCTATATTGATTCTTCCAATCCATGAACATGGTATATTTCTCCATCTATTTGTGTCCTCTTTGATTTCTTTCATCAGTGTTTTATAGTTTTCTATATATAGGTCTCTAGTTTCTTTAGGTAGATATATTCCTAAGTATTTTATTCTTTTCATTGCAATGGTGAATGGAATTGTTTCCTTAATTTCTCTTTCTATTTTCTCATTATTAGTGTATAGGAATGCAAGGGATTTCTGTGTGTTGATTTTATATCCTGCAACTTTACTATATTCATTGATTAACTCTAGTAATTTTCTGGTGGAGTCTTTAGGGTTTTCTATGTAGAGGATCATGTCATCTGCAAACAGTGAGAGTTTTACTTCTTCTTTTCCAATTTGGATTCCTTTTATTTCTTTTTCTGCTTTGATTGCTGTGGCCAAAACTTCCAAAACTATGTTGAAAAGTCATGGTGAAAGTGGGCACCCTTGTCTTGTTCCTGACTTTAGGGGAAATGCTTTCAATTTTTCACCATTAACGATAATGTTTGCTGTGGGTTTGTCATATATAGCTTTTATTATGTTGAGGTATGTTCCTTCTGTGCCTGCTTTCTGGAGAGTTTTTATCATAAATGGGTGTTGAATTTTGTCAAAGGCTTTCTCTGCATCTACTGAGATAATCATATGGTTTTTATTTTTCAATTTGTTAATGTGGTGTATAACATTGATTGATTTGCGGATATTGAAGAATCCTTGCATCCCTGGGTAAAGCCCACTTGGTCATGGTGTATGATCTTTTTAATGTGTTGTTGGATTCTGATTGCTAGAATTTTGTTAAGGATTTTTGTATCTATGTTCATCAGTGATATTGGCCTGTAGTTTTCTTTTTTTGTGGCATCTTTGTCAGGTTTGGTATTAGGGTGAGGGTGGCCTCATAGAATGAGTTTGGAAGTTTACCTTCCTCTGCAATTTTCTGGAAGAGTTTAAGTAGGATAGGTGTTAGCTCTTCTCTAAATTTTTGGTAGAATTCAGCTGTGAAGCCGTCTGAAACTGTAATCAGAAATCTTCCAGCAAACAAAAGCCCAGGTCCTGACTACTCTTTGTAGAAATCCAACTCGGTTTTCATCCTGGTGTGTGAGATTGTCTCCTGATATTACATTTAGAAATAATTCTCTCCTTTTTTTCATTTTTATGTAACTCTATAATAGTGATAAATACTATTTTGATAAAATGTAATATTTGTTATATTTATCTCCTCTTATCCTCATTCTCTTAGATTCCAGTTTTTTTTAGGGTCATTCTATTTTTTATTTCTTTTTGTTTTAAATATTTATTTTTAAAATTTGTGCTGAGTGTTGCAGCAGTCTTTGATCTTCATTGAGGCATGCAAACTCTGAATTGCAGCATGCAAAGTCTTAGTTATGGTGTGCAGTATTTTTAGTTGCGGCATGTGAACTCTTAGCTACAGCACGTGAGATCTAGTTCCCTGACAGGGATCAAATTTGGGCCCTCTGCATTGCGAATCTAGAGTATTAGTTAGTGGAGCACCATGGAATTTCCCAGTTGTTTCTTTTTGTTTTTCTTTTCTCATTATTGCAAAACTGTGCCTTACATATATAGGCACTCAAATATATGTTGAATTTTAAATGCACTTATGATTTTTATATGTTCAAAGAATAATGTACAATACTGTAGTAGCAGTTATAACCACATGAAAAATATAACTGACATTTAATTTTGCAATTGAATTTCAGTAGAAGATGGTGGTTTAAGCTGGCTAAGGAAGTCTTATCAAAGAATGAAAGAACAAGCTGAGAAACAAAATAGAAATTTTGAGGACATTGTAGCTGAAAGATACGGGGTAAGTCTTGGTATTTAGGAGATAAATATTATTTTCAAAGGTATATGGAAATTGACTTTAACTTTGTTAGTGTTTTGTGCTAGGATACCTTTTTTAATTGACTCTATATTAAATTTCATTTCTAACTGTCTTCAACTGCTGAAGCCGTGTTTTGCATTTCATTTTTAGATAAACCTGTGCAGCATATTTAAATATAAAATTTAATGAATGTGAAACTTAAGTAAGGACAGTTTAAGAATGTATGTTTTTAATGTAAAAGTAGCATTTTCTTGTTGTGAAGAAATTTCAATAGTATAGGAAAGCCTCCATAGAATATCTTTTGATATAAGTACTGTTTGTTTTTGCTTTTAGAAAGTGATATTTATTCATTTTTCTTCCAGTTTTATTGAGATATACTTGACATACAGTACTGCATAAGTTCAAGTTATGCAACATGATCTGACTTAAAACATGGCATGATTACTGTGTATGTGTGCGCGTGTGTGTGTATAAAACAATGGAATAATGAAGCAATATATTTTAGAACCAGCTCCCCCATTCACAATGTGTGAATAATCTTTCTGTTTCAGTAGCTGTTGATGTCCTGTTTTTTAAAATTTCAGTAGAAAGAGGTTTAGAAAGGAGTAAACAAAAAGTGAGAGAATTATTATTGGCAGAGACATTACTTTGCCAGCAAAGGTCTGTCTAGTCAACGCTATGGTTTTTCCAGTAGTCATGTATGGATGTGAGAGTTGGACTGTGAAGAAAGCTGAGCACCGAAGAATTGATGCTTTTGAACTGTGGTGTTGGAGAAGACTCTTGAGAGTCCCTTGGACTGCAAGGAGATACAACCAGTCCATTCTAAAGGAGATCAGTCCTGGGTGTTCTTTGGAAGGAATGATGCTAAAGCTGAAACTCCAGTACTTTGGCCACCTCATGCAAAGAGTTGACATCAGAAGAGACTCTGATGCTGGGAGGGATTGGGGGCAGGAGGAGAAGGGGACGACAGATGATGAGATAGCTGGATGGCATCACCGACTTGATGGATGTGAGTTTGATTGAACTCCGGGAGTTGGTGATGGACAGGGAGGCCTGGCGTGCTGCGATTCATGGGGTCGCCACGACTCGGACACGACTGAGCGACTGAACTGAACTGAAGAGAATATATGTTAATATTTTGATATATATATATATAATTTTTTCCTCATTATTATATAATTTTAAAATAAACTGTGTTACAAAAGTAGGCTTATGGACTGGGCTTCCCTGGAGGTTCAGTGGTAAAGAATCTGCCTGCCAATGCAGAAAACCTAAGACACGCAAGTTTGATCCATGGATTAGGCAAATCCCTTGGAGCAGGAGATCGCAACCCACTCTATTATTCTTGCCTGGAAAACTTCTATGAACAGAGGAACCTGGAGAGCTTCAGTTCTGGGATCACAAAGAGTCTGACAACAGACATAGCATAAACTTACAGTTTACATTGTTTGTTTCACTTGCACAAGCAGACATAGTTGGATGCCAGTAAATACATACATTTTAATGATCTCTTAATATTTATAAATATATTTATATGGTGGAGGTGATGGAATGCCAGCCTAGCTATGTAAAATCCTAAAAGTTGATGCTTTTAGGATTAAAAGATGCTTTTAGATTAAAGTGCTGCACTTAATATGCCAGCAAATTTGGTTCTTCTGCAGTGGTTAAGAACTGGAGAAGATCAATTTTCATTCCAATCCCAAAGAAGGGCAATGCCAAGGAATGTTCAAACTACCGTACAGTTGTGCTCATTTTACATGCTAGCAAGGAATACTCAGAATCCTTCAAGCTAGGGTTCAACATACATAAACCAAGAACTTCTCAATATATCAGCTGTACTTAGAAAAGGCAGAAGAACCAGATTACCAAATTGCCAACAGTCACTGGATCATAGGAAAAGCAAGAGAGTTTCAGAAAAATATCTACTTCTCCTTCACTGACTACACTGAAGCCTTTGACTGTGTGGATCAAAACAAACTATGGAAAATTCTTAAAGAAATGGAAGTACCAGACCACCTTACCTGCCTCCTGAGAAACCAGTATGCAGGTCAAGAAGCAAGTTAGAACCAGACTTAGAAAAACAGACTGATTCCAAATTGGGAAAGGAGTACATCAAGTCTATATGTTGTTACCCCGGTTTTTTAACTTAAATGCAGAGTACATCATGTGAAATATCTGAATAGATGAGTCACAAGCTGAAATCAAGATTGCTGGGAGAAGTATCAACAACCTCAGACATGCAGATGATACCACCCTGATGGCAGAAAGCAAAGAGGGAAGAGAAACTTGATGAAGATGAAAGAGCAGAGTGAAAAATCTAGCTTAAACTCAGCATTCAAAAAACTAAGATCATGGCATCAGTTCATGGCAAATAGATGGGGAAAAAATGAAAACAGTGACAGACTTTATTTTCTTGGGCTCCTAAATCTCTGTGGAAGGTGACTGATGCTTGTTCTTTGGAAGAAAAGTTATGACAAACCTAGACAGTGTATTAAAAAGCAGAGACATTACTTTGCTGACAAAGATCCATATATCAGACCTATGGTTTTTCCAGTAGTCAAGTATGGATGTGACAATTGGACCATAAAAAAGGCTGAGTGCTGAAGAATTGGTAGTTTTGAACCATGGTGCTAGAGAATACACTTAAGAGTCTTTTGGACTGAAGAGAGTCAAAACAGTCCATCCTAAGGGAAGTCATCCTTGAATATTCTTTGGAAGGACTGGTGCTGAAGCTGAAGCTTCAGTATCTTAACTACCTGATGCAAAGTTCTGACTCTTTGAAAAAGACCCTGATGCTGGGAAAGGCAGGAGGAGAAAGGGACGACAGACGATAACATGGTTAGATGGCATCACCTATTCAATGGATATGAGTTTGGGCAAACTCTGGGAGATGGTGAAGGACAGAGAAGTCTGGTGTTCTGCAGTCCGTGGGTTGCAAAGAGTTGGACATGACTTAGCGACTGAACAACAACCCATTATTTATTTATGTTAGTGGAGAGATGTTTATATGTTTTTATTTTTTCCCTGTTAAACAGCACTGTGATGACCATCTTTTCCAATGAATGTTGTGTACTTACCTGGTTATTGTCTTAAAAGAATTACTATAAGTGGAATTGCCAATTAAAGGATATGGATACTTGCAGTGAGATTTACATTGCAAAATTTCTCTGTAGAAGGATTGAAGGAATTACACTCAATAAAATTACTTTTTTTCCTATGATTTTCAATAGTAGTATTATGTTTTCTAGTCTATGCTGCTGTGATTGGTAAGCAGATTTTTTTTCTTTGCCTTTATTTTTATCATTTGTTCACTAATCAAGTGGATTCTTTTTTTCATGTATTTTTTGCCATTTGATTTGATTAATTGTAGTATTTAATCATTTGGGGATATTGACTTAAGACCTTTTAATAAATCTTCCTGTTAGTTTCATGTTTTCTTTGTACTTATATTTGCTATGGTGCTGCTGCTGCTAAGTCGCTTCATTCATGTCCGACTCTGTGTGACCCCATAGACAGCAGCCTATGAGGCTCCCCCATCCCTGGGATTCTCCAGGCAAGAACACTGGAGTGGGTTGCCATTTTCTTCTCCAATGCATGAAAGTGAAAGGTGAAAGTGAAGACGCTCAGTCGTGTCTGACTCTTAGCGACCCCATGGACTGCAGTCACATCCATACATGACTATTGGAAAAATTGGACTACTGGAAAAACCATACCCTTGACTAAATGGACCTTTGTTGACAAAATTTTATCTCTGCTTTCTAATATGCTGTCTAGGTTGGTCATAACTTTCCTTCCAAGGAGAAAGCGTCTTTTAATTTCATGGCTGCAGTCACCATCTGCAGTGATTTTGGACAGTATGAAAGGCAAAAAGATTTGACACTGAAAGATGAACTCCCCACATCAGTAGATGCCCAATATACTACTGGGGAAGAGTGGAGAAAGAGCTCCAGAAGGAATAAAGAGGCTGAACCAAAGCAGAAACAATACCCAGCTGTCAGTGTGTCTTGTGGTGAAAGTAAAAGCTGATGCTTTAAATAACAATATTGCATTGGAATGTTAGGTCCATGAATCAAGGTAAATTGGAAGTGGTCAAACAGGAGATCACAAGAGTGAACATCAAAATTTTAGCAATCAGTGAACTAAAATGGTCTGGAATGGGTGAATTTAATTCAGATGACCTTTATATCTACTACTGAGGACAAATCTCTTAGAAGAAAGGGAGTAGCCCTCACAGTCAATAAAAGAGTCCGAAATGTAGTACTTGGTTGTAGTCTCAAAAACAACAGAATGATCTCTGTTTGTTTCCAAGGCAAACCATTCAGTGTCACAGTAATCCTAGTCTATGCCCCCAACCACTAGTGCTGAAGAAGCTGAAGTTGAGCGGTTCTATGAAGACCTACAAGACCTTCTAGAACTAACACCCAAAAAAGATGTCCTTTTCATCATAGGGGACTGGAATGCAAATGAAGGAAGTCAAGAGATACCTGACATAACAGGCAGGTTTGGCCTTGTAGTACAAAATGAAGCAAGCAAAGGATAACAGAGTTTTGCCAAGAGAATGCGCTGGTCATAGCAAACACCCTCTTCCAACAACACAAGAGATGGTGGACATGTGGTGGACGTCACCAGATGGTCAGTACCAAAATCAGAGTGATTATATTCTTGGAATGGAAGATGGAGTCAGCAAAAACTGACTGGTTCAGATCATGAACTCCTTGTTGCAAAATTCAGACTTAAATTGAGGAAAGTAGGGAAATCCACTAGGCCATGGGTGTATGACCTAAATCAAATCTCTTATGAGTATACAGTGGAAGTGACAAATAGACTCAACGGACTAGATCTGATAGAGTGCCTGAAGAACTATGGACAGAGATTTGTAACATAGTACAGGTGGCAGGGATCAAAACCATCCCCAAGAAAAAGAAATGCAAAAAGGCAAAATGATTGAGGAGGCCTTACAAATAGCTGAGAAAAGAAGAGAAGTGAAAGGCAAAGGAGAAAAGGGAAGGTATACCTAATTTGAATTCAGAGTCCCAAAGAATAGCGAGGAGAGATAAGGAAATCTTCCTAAGTGAACAATGCAAAGAATTAGAGGAAAACGGTAGAAGGGAAAGACTAGAGATCTCTTCAAGAAAATTAGAGATACCATGTTTTTCCAGTAGTCATGTATGGATGTGAGAGTTGGACTATAAAGAAAGCTGAGCACTGAAAAATTGATGCTTTTGAACTGTGGTGTTGGAGAAGACTCTTGACAGTCCCTTGGACTGTGAGGAGATGAAGCCAGTCAATCCGAAAGGAAATCAACTCGGAATATTCATTGGAAGGGCTGATGCTGAAGCTGAAGCTGTAATACTTCGGCCACCTGATGTGAAGGACAGACTTCATTAGAAAAAACCTTGATGGTGGGAAAGATTGAAGGCAGCAGGAGAAGGGCACGATAGAGGACGAGATAGTTGGATGGCATTACCGACTCAGTGGACATGAGTTTGAGCAAGGTCCAGGGGATGGTGAAGTACAGGGATGCCTGGCATGCTGCAGTTCTGGGGTCACAAAGAATCAGACAAGACTGAGTGACTGAATAACAATATTGAATTTTCTCATCCTAAAATACTGGTTATTCGTCAGTTCAAATTTTCATTTATTCTTTTCAGTGCATTTCTCCATTTGTTGTTACATATATATCCTTATCCTCAGTATATTTTTTATTTTTTTCAAGTGTATGTTGAATCTTTCTTCCTTTATGTTTTCTGACTTGACTGGTATTAGTCTGCCCATTTTTTTTTAACTCTTGTCATTACATCTATAGCTCTTTTAAACTGGCTTATCTGGGAAAATAGTTACATGGAAATGTTGATTACTTTTTCCTGCTCAGTGTTACAATATTTAGACTTTCTTGTATTCTTGAAATAGAATTTCAGGACTTAGATATAGACACCTTTCTTCTGTGTTTAAGTGCATTTAAGATGAAGATTGTCATGTTTAAAAAGTATCTTTGCATTCACAGTTTATTGAAAGGTGCTTTTTTGTTAATTTGCTTTTAAATTAGGAGTGGGTATCTAATTTTTATGAAATAACTGTTTTGATATCCTTTGAGATAAAATTATTTTTTTTCTTTTGTTAATGAGATGAATTGAACATATTTTCTATCTTCAGGCCATTCTTGGATTCTTTAACTCCTATTTGATCATGGCATTTACTTCAATATACTACTGAATTAAATTTGTTAATATTTCATTTTGCATTTATATCTTTATATATATATATTATCTTTATTTTTCTTTTTATCTTTTAAGGGTTATTGTAAGTTTATTTTTGAAACTTTGAAGTTTTATATAATTTCTTAATTCTCTGGAACAGTTAAGAATCAAAGAGTTAGGCATTTTGACATAATGGTTAAAAACATTCACTGTGTAGTTAAATAGTCTTGAATTTCAATATGAGGTTTGTTACTCTTGCTGTGTGATCTTAAGCTTCATTTTTATTTTTCATTTTAAAGACACGATTATTAGGATCATTCTCATAGAATTGTTGTGAGCACTAATAATAATTTGAATGCTTTTCATCTGCCAGCTACTGTTGTATTACATCATGTATAATTAAATTTATTTAATAGCCACAATTGTACTATTATATTTATTTAGTAAATGGGGAAACTGAAGCAGAGTTTAAATAACCAAGATTATGAAATTCATGAATAAATTTGAACCTAGACATTCTATGTAGACCCCATTTAAATGATCCAAAAGTGTAGTACAATAAGCATTGGATAAATTGTGTCAGCTACTGTTTTTGTTGTTTTTGTTATTACCATATTTTATTGAATTTTAGAAGCCACTAATTATAAAGACATCGTTAATTTATGTATCAGCAAGAAAGAAAAAAGTTGCCTATGAGACAATGCTTAAATTGTGAAAATATCCCCCTTTACTGCCATCATTTTCATTCTGTTCATGTTGTCATTAAATTTAAGAAACATGTTAAGCCTAGATTTTTAAAATAATTTGATAAAATATAATGGATTATCCCTGCCTCGTCTTAAGGTAATGACTTTCCATCTCAACTCTCAGATTTTATGGAAAGATTTTAAAGTTTTAATTACAGTTTACTATAAGTTTAAAAAATATGCATGTTATCCTTGACAGTTGTATTCTTCACAACTATAAGAACAGTTATTTAGACTTAACCATTACATTTGCCATTTAGTTTATGGCCTAAATTCCTTTTTTCAAAGATACCTGCCCTAATTCATTTACGGTTTGGCTTAATGATTCTGAGTAATTTCTCCCCTAGAATTAGTAAGTAATGTACTTTCTGATATGTTGCATTTCGGAAAATGCCTTTCTTCTGTACATGTCAAGGAAAGATAATTTGACTGAATTGAATTCTTTATTTAGAATTATTACCTTAGAATTATTTTTCAAAATTTCATCTTGACTTCATTATCTTCTAGCACTTAGTAAAAAGTTGTTAACAGTCTTAACTTCCTTTCCTTTGTTGGCAGAATGTTGTTTACCTAACTCCCGTTTGTTTACTTGTTCACATTCACTCCTTCCTCTGATCTGATCTTTGTGAAAAATTTATTTTCTGCATGAATTTTGAGACTCAGGAATTAGGATTTTTTAATGTATGAGTTTCTGTATGCTTCACTTTCTTCCTTCCCCCTGTTGGATGAGACCTTTGGATCTAGAAAATTAGCTGGGGCAATTTTTCTGTTAGTGCTTCTACTGTCTTTGGTTTTTCCTTCTGAAAGTATATGCATGTCTGTAGAACTAATTGTCCATGTGTCTTTGCGCTATAACTTATGTTTGTTTACCATCTTTTCCTGAGTATAGCAAATTCCTAGGCTAGTGTTGAGTTCGCAGCTTCGGATTCAATACTTTCTGTCATTCTACTCACTACCTGCCTATCTTAGAACATAGTTTTCTTTGTCTTTCTTGCTCTTGAACTGCTCTTCTTTTCATAAGAGTCTGTTTTGTTTTAGCAGTTACATCTTGAATCTCACTGATAGTAGGAAATACCTTTTAAAATATTATGTTTTTACTGATTTCTGAATTCTGTTTTGTTTTAATGCTGGGTATTTGGTCTAAATGGCTTCTTTTGAGCTCCCAGAATTTTTTTTATTATTTGGTAATTTTTCTTGGATTATTCATGTTTTTTAAAATACTCATTTTATAGTGATGTGTTTCTTTGCTCCAGCTACCACAACACAGTTCCACAGACTGGGTGACTTAAACAACAGCAATTTATTTTCTTACAGTTAAGGAGAATCGAAGTTCAAGATCAAGATGTTAGAGGGTTTGGTTTCTTCTGAAGCCTTTCTTTTTAGTTCATAAGTATCTGCCTCCTAGCTCTGTCCTCACATGGGGTTTTCTCTGTGTGTACTTATCTCTTTGTGTGTCCACATTCTTCTGATTACAAGGATAGCAGTCATACTGGATTAAAGCATAACCAAGTGACCTCATTTTAACTTAATCAGCTCTTTAAAGATCCTTTCTACAAATGTCACATTCTGAGGTTCTGTGGGTTAGGGGTTTGACATATGACTTTGGAGGGGGTACATATTTCAGCCTATGTCATTTAGGATGATTGTATAGGTCTTTCATTCCCCCTTTTTAGGTTTTTCTTTCATTGTACTACATGACAATGTATCATGACACAGTGGCATGTGGAGTACAAATCATTGAGCCATTTTTAATTTTTAATATCTTGCTGAATTTTTCCTCCTTTCTAGTCAATGGAAGTATTTCAGTTGAAATTAAAAGAAGCTGAAAAAGCTGCATTTACAAAAGAAGATGGTAGACGAGAACGATGGAAGAAACCAACATACTCAGATAGAGCACACAGTAGTCAAGAAAGTGGAAAATCAGACTTCGTAAAATATAGTAAAAGTTCAAGAGGTAGATATAATACAACAGATATTGCAAACAGTATCACTAAAGATAAGTTTAGTGGTGATGAAAAAGATGGTAGATCTGTGTTTTCAGAAACATATAGAAGAGAACCCAGTCCAAGGAAAAATCAAGAATTTTCTTCTCATGTAAATTTAAGAGCTAAATTCTTAAGACCCTCTGATGATGAAGAAGTGTCATTTCATAGCAAGGACAGAAATTTTGAACCATCTAGTTCATCTTCAGCAGTAGTTCCTCAAGATTCTGTGCATTGTGGTTTTCAAAAATCCACAGAGAACAGTGAAGAAAGTTTATCATGCTGGAGTCGATTTGGGAGGGGAGACAGGAAACATTCAAATCAAAAGCCACTAGAAACCAGTCACAGTGTTGACCCTGGATACGTTTCAGAAGATGTGAGAGAAAAGTCACAGGAGGAAGGCTTGAGAGATGACTATATGACAAAAGAACATCTACAGGACACAAAATCTTCGCTTGCCAGGTATTCTGTCCTTTGTTTTCTAAACCAGTAAATGAATACTAAGGTCCAGTGGATTCAAGATACTGAACTGTACTTTTAGAGCATCAGTTACTGATTAGATATGTTATGATTTTGTTTCTTAAATTTGATGTAAGAGATAAGATATGCACCTTTAACAGTTCAGTAGTTTCATTTTATATATTGTATTTCATTTCAGTTTACTTAACAAAAAGCTGAAAGATGAATTCAGTAGTGAATATTTCCTCAAAATTTGTTGCTTTTTTGCAATCTATAAAGCTAAATTTATAGATTTAGCTTTAATAGTTCTTATAAATGGATAAGCTACATAAAATATTTTGGTAGATTTTGTTCAGTTCAGTTCAGTTCAGTTGTGTCCAACTCTTTGCGACCCCATGAACTGTGGCCTACCAGGATCCTCTGTCCATGGGATTTTCCAAGCAAGAGTACTGAGATCCTTAGGGGGGAAAATTTGAGAATAAGTATTAAGAAAAGAATTAAAGGGATGGGATCTATGAACACTGTCATCAGGCAAAGAATAATTGCAATATACTCAAAGTTTCTGAAATGTGATTGGATTGGAGCTTTTTAAATTACATTTTCCTCAAAAGTTTGAGCCAGAGTTTGTTGTGGGTGTGTTTGTATACGGATGTGTGTTGTAAAAAGAATACATTTAAGTGGGAAAATAGGATTTGCTTTTCAGAAAATAATTTTGACGAGGGCTTTTGAAATATAGCTGTAACCCTGAAAAATGAGAAATGCTTGTACTTTTTTCTTTTTATAGGATAGTTGCAGATGCCATGGTGATGTTTTCTTCAGAGCATATGCTTGCCATTATAAATGCTTAGAGTCTTCCATTATAAATGGAAGAGTCTGTCCCTGCTGTTTGTTGCAGAGCAGTGTCTTTACTGTGTTATTAACGATAATATATTCTTTGGTCATTGATGCCCAACAACTTTCATTGTAATGTCTTTATTTGATACCTATTACTGTTCTATTATGTGTTGAATTATCTGTTAATATTGAAAATGCCAGAGATACTCAGAATTCTTGTGTATCGTCATATTTATCCTGTTCTACATTTCTACACTAATAAACAATTCTGTTAGAAATTATACCCCTTCCACAACCCCGTCAAAACAACAAAAAAAGGAATGTTTGGAGTACAAATTTTAGGACCATGAACACTGCCTATTTTAAAGGTCTCTGAGATTTCAGTTATCTTCTTGAAATTTGTGAGTTTTGGTTGGAGTCCGCATACCTTCTTGGGTGCTGTCTCTTGATTGATTCTTTGTATACTGAAAAGTGAAGAGAAAATGAAAGTTTCTCAAAAACAGAGAAAAGTGATAAAAATGACAAAGATGTGCCTTTGGGTAGGCAGTAATAGAGATCTTTGGCAACTTAATCAAGAATATTATCATTGTAAAAGAGGATTTATAAACCAGATTTCATGGACTAAATTATGACTGTGGATTATGATATAATAGAGATACAGAGTATATGTGGGAGACATGGGTTTAACGAAGTGCCTCCCTCACTCCCATATTTTTTAAGGTGCAGAAACTTGAATATGTTTATATATTAGTGGAAAAGACAGTATCAAGTTTGAAAGAAGCTTAAAATATAGAGTGATGATAGATGGGATAATTCAGCAGGAATTCAAAGTTAGTGTATATGTATGTATGATACAGTGTACTCATGCAGGTAGGATTATCCTGAGTGCAAATGTTAAAGAAGAGGAAAGTGTGGCTGTGGATGTGGGTGATGGGAGGTAACTGTAGGAATTGCTTTTGGGGGAGGGAGTATAGTAGTTGTGGGTCTTGGGCTTGCCCTCAGGGCATGTGGAATCTTCCTGGACCAGGGATCAAACCTGTGTCCCCTGCATTGGCTGGTGATTTCCTAACCACTGAAGCACCAGAGAAGTCTCCAGTTTTTCTTCTAAAGTCTAGTCCCTCTGATATGTGTTTTGCTACTTCTTTTGATTTCCATGCCTTCAGCTTTAGTCTGTATGTGCCTCTGGGTCTGAAGTGGGTCTCCTGAAGACAGGATATATACAGTTCTGGTTTTTCTATCCATCCAGCCAGTCTGTGTCCAGCAAATGGAACCTTCCATTGTACACAGGCTCCGGATTATGCAGGTTCAGTAGCTTCATTGCATTGCCCCACAGCGTGTGGGATCTTAGTTTCCCGAGCGGGGACTGAATCCACATCCCCTGCATTGCAAGGTGTATTCTTAACCACTGCACTGCCAGGGAAGTCCCAGCAGCATACATCTTTAGCTTATCTACCTTCAAGTGGTATTATGCTACTCTTGTAAGAACTTCATAGTAGTTTATTTACATTTCTCCCCATCCTGTCCTTTCTGTTAGTGTTTTCATACAGTTTACTTATACTTGTTATAAACTCTTGTTATTATTTTTCTTTAAATAGTTATCTTAAAGAGACTTAAGTAATAAGAAACAAGTATATATTTACCCTTGTAGTCATCATTTCTGTTGCTCTTCCTTCCTTTGAGTTGATCCATATTTCAGTCTAGTATAATTTTTCTTCTATCTGAAGGCTTTTCTTTAACATTCTTTCAGCTTTTTATGTCTCTTCATTTCACCTTTTTTTTTTTACATTTTAAAATTTATTTTAATTGATGCATAATTATAATATTGTGGTTTTTGCCATACATTAATATGAGTCAGCCATATGTATACATGTGTCCCCTCCTTCTGAACCCCCTGCCCACCTCCCTCCCCACCCGATCCCTCCAGGTTGTCCCAGAGCACCAGCTTTGGGTGCCCTGCTTCATACATAAAATGCGCACTGTTGTTTCTTTTACATATGGTAATGTATATGTTTCAGTGCTGTTCTCTCAAATCATCCCACCATCTCCTTCTCCCACTGAGTCCAAAAGTCTGTTCTTTTTTTGTGTGTGTGTCTGTAATTATTTTATTTTTATTTATTTATTTATTTTTTAATTTAAATTTTATTTTTTAACTTTACAATATTGTATTGGTTTTGCCAAATATCGAAATGAATCCGCCACAGGTATACATGTGTTCCCCATCCTGAACCCTCCTCCCTCCTCCCTCCCCATACCATCCCTCTGGGTCATCCCAGTGCACCAGCCCCAAGCATCCAGTATCATGCATCGAACCTGGACTGGCGACTCGTTTCATATATGATAAATATATGATATTATACATATTTCAATGCCATTCTCCCAAATCATCCCACAGAGTCCAAAAGACTGTTCTTTATATCTGTGTCTCATTTGCTGTCCTGTACGTAGAATTATTGGTACCATCTTTCTAGATTCCATATACATGATTAATATATGGTATTTGTCTTTCTCTCTCTGACTTCACTCTAAACAGGCTCTAGGTTCATCCACCTCATTAGAACTGACTCAAATGCATTCCTTTTTATAGCTGAGTAGTAGTCCATTGTGTATATGGACCACAACTTCCTTATCCATTCATCTGCTGATGGACATCTAGGTTGCTTCCATGTCCTAACTATTGTAAATAGTGCTACAGTGAACTTGGGGGTACATGCATCTGTTTTAATTCTGATTTCCTCAGAGTATATACCCAAGAATGAGATTGCTGGGTTGTATGATATTTTTATTTCTAGTTTTGAAAGGAATCTCCATACTCTTCTCCATAGTGGTTATATAAGTTTGCATCAGTGTAAGAGGGTTCCCTTTTTGCCACACCCTCTCCAGCATTTATTGTTTAGAATTTTTGATGATGACCATTCTGACCCATGTGAGATGATGCCTCATTGTGATTTTGATTTGCATTTCTCTAATAATGAGTGATGTTGAGCATCTTTTCTTGTGTTTATTAGCCATCTGTATGTCTTCTTTTGGAGAAGGCAATGGCACCCCACTCCAATACTCTTGCCTGGAAAATCCCATGGACGGAGGGGCCTGGTAGGCTGCAGTCCATGGGGTCGCTAAGAGTCAGACAGGACTGAGCGACTTCACTTTCACTTTTCACTTTCATGTATTAGAGAAGGAAATGGCACCCCACTCCAGTGTTCTTGCCTGGAGAATCCCAGGGATGGGGGAGCCTGGTGGGCTGCCATCTATGGAGAAATGTCTGTTTAGGTCTTTTGCTCACCTTTTGATTAAGTTGTTCATTTTTCTTGTATTGAGCTTCATGAACTGTTTGTATATTTTGGAGATTAATCCTTTGTCAGTTGTTTTGTTTGCTATTGTTTTCTCCCATTCTGAGGGCTGTCTTTTCACCTTGTTTATAGTTTCCTTAGTTGTGCAAATGCTTTTATGTTTAATTAGATCCCATTTGTTGATTTTTGTTTTTATTTCCATTATTCTGAAGTGAAAAAGATACTTTGACTTGATATAGAATTCTAGGTTGACAATTTGAAGCACTTTAAAAATATTGTTACTCTCTTCTTGCTTATGTTGTTTCTGATGAGAAATCTGCTCTTCCTTTTTTTCTCTGTGCATAAATGTCTTTTTTCCCCCCTATGGCTGCTATAAATTGTTCTTTGTTATTAGTTTTGAGCAGTTTGATTATGATATGCCTTGATGTGGTTTTCTGGTTTGGTTTTTGTACTAGGAATTCTCTAAGCTCCTTGGATTTTTAGTTTTCACTAACTTTAGTAAACTTTGACCTTTGTTTCTTCTGTCTCCCATTTATTTCAGGGACTCCAGTAATATGAATGATAGGCTATTTATGGTTGTCCTATACGTCTCCATTGTTCTTTTCTGTTCTGAAATTCTTTTTTTCTGTGTGTTTCATTTTATATAGAAGTTAGGCATTGGAAACTAGTGTTTCAATTAAATTTTTTTCTTTTGCAGTCTAATCTCTATTAATCCTATTTAGTGTAGTTTTTATTTTGACCATTGTAATTTTCACTTGTAGAATTTAAATTCTAATCTTTTTTATGTCTGAGTTGTCTCTTACTTTTCAACCATGTGGAATAAATTTATGTTAACTTTCAATGTCCTTGTCTTCTGTTTGTTAAATCTGTGTCAGTGCTTTGATTGATAGCTTTTTCTCCTAATTAAGGGTTTTATTTTTTTTCTAGTTTGCATGTCTGACAGTCTTTAATTGGATACTAGATAATGAGAATTTTATTTTGTTCCATGGTAGATATTTTTGCGTTCATGTAAGTATTCTTGAGTTTTGTTTTGGGAGACAGTTAACTGAATTGGAAACTGGTCCTTTTGATTCCTGTTGATATATGGCAGAAGCCAACACAATATTGTAAAGCAGTTATCCTCCAATTAAAAATAAATTTAAATTAAAAAAGGAGTTTTACTTTTTCAGTTCTAGATATATTTGTATTCCTGGAAGTATTCTTAAATTTTGTTTTGGGACAAGGTTAAATTAATTTAAAACTGGTCCTTTGGACTCTTGCCCTTAATATTTGTTAGGTGGACCCAGAGCAGCATTTAGTCTAGGGTTTATTTCCCATTCATGAAAAAGGACCTTTAATACTCTACCCACTGCTTTCATAATTATGAATTTTCCTAGTTTGGCTATTGGGACCTATTCCTATTACCAGGAATGCTGAATGCTGTTCCTCTAATTCTTTGAGATGTTATTTTCACGACTACAGGTAGTTTCTGATTATTACTCAAGGGGAACTCTCTATACTTTTCTGGAATTCTTTCACTGTGCAGCTCTCCCCTCTTTAGCTGCCTTGGACTCTTAGCTATTTCTCTTTCATTGAGGAGTCCTTCATGCTCTGCGTAGGTTCACCCTCCTTGTATTGTAGTCTCAAATCTTTCTTGTGGCAGTAAGGCAAAGTTTGTTAGGAGAACTTTGTATATGCCAGGAATCTGACCTGGGCAGGAAATTTATCTTTTCTTCTTTGAGGCTTGCACACTATAGGTTCGATACATCATCTTAGCTGTAAATTAGGTTTATGTTGTCTAATTGTGGGTTGTCATTGCAAAAGAGCACGTGGTCACTATTTTTATTCTTCAAATGTAGGTAAATGTAATTTTCTGATTATAGTTTCTTAGATTATCAGTAAGTTATCCATTGAATAAGAAGAATTTCTCTAGATGTGTAGAATTATGACCTGATTATAGTGTTAATTTTTGTTTCTTTTTTTAGAATAAGTATGGGAATATTAGGGGCTTCCCTAATAGCTCAGTTGGTAAAGAATCTGCCTGCAGTGTGAGAGATCTGGGTTCATCCCTGGGTTGGGAAGATCCCCTGGAGAAGGGAAAGGCTATCCATTCCAGTGTTCTGGCCTGGAGAATTCCACGGTCTGTATAGTCCATGGGATCCCAAAGATTTGGACACAACTGAGTGACTTTTACTTCACTTCACAGGAATATTAAGTTATGATGAATATTACTTTTATTATTTTTCTCACTGCTACTGGGTCTTTGGTCAGGTATAGGTCTTTGGTCACTGCCATTGGCCATGATGGCATTGTAACACAGTATCTTTAAGTAGTGATTTTTAGGGAAGCATTGAGGCTTTTATATTTATTATTTCTGTTTGTGTTGATTGCTTTGTGAAGGTCATTTGAAATAACATTTGAATCTTGGTGTTGTTATTTACAACAGCTTACTTGTTGTTAATATGTACTTATATTTCATATACTCTTTGTCTGTCCTGTTCAAACAGAAGTAGTCCAGAGGATGAGTCTATCCACGTCTTGAGTGTTGATGAGAAGAACAAGTTAGGAGCCAAAATTATCAAGGCAGAGATGATGGGAAATATGGTAAGGCTTATATTTTGTTCTTTTGGAGAATAATTACTAAATATTTAACTTCTTACAAGTAATTTTGGCAGTTCCTAAGCTATGGGGATGTAGCATCTTTTGACAATAATGCTGCTTATTTATTCTTTGAAGAGAGTTCTGAGCACTCTTAAGAACAGTATTGTCTACTTCTAAGTAAACTAGTCAAATTTTTGAAATTTATGATTTTAGGGAACTAAGTGCTTTTAAATTTTCTTTTTAAGTTGGATATTTGCTTTATTCTTCTTTTTATAACTTACTGAACATATTTGAGGGAAATACAGAAATGTCACTGTCTTCCTTCACTTTTCAGTCATATTTTATTAATAATGTGTTACTTTCTTAAATTCCCTTACTTAGGAACTTTAAAATTGAGCTACTAAAAAGAATGGTTAATTAATTTTTTCAAAATTTTAGGCAACATGTTTGTGCCTGACTGGGTTACATGCTTTGTGTAGCTCACTTAATTCCCATGATAATGTTGTGATTTGAGACTTAACCTGAGAATTGAATAAAAATGAAATTATTTGGTAAGAGTGGCATCTATCTATTTATTATTATCACATTTCTCTTATACAAATACATGTTACACTGCACATGGCAGAATGGCAAAGTCAGACAGCTTTCTGTGTCCTGAAAAAATTGATTCTTTTGTGGTCACATGTATATAAACATCTCAAATCCAAATAAAAGTCATCTTAAGTAGTCTTCTGTTTTGTTGCACTATCTATGTGACACTCTGTAGTAGAACAAAAAGTGAACAAACCTGATACTTCTATTTTTATCAGTGTGTATCTCTAATAAAAATCATATCTTGCATATGCTGCACTCTCTCTGAATCTGATCCTTAATGACACTGAACTTAAGCTCAACCCAGAAATTAGTAAGCGAGACAGACCACCACTAACAGCAAGAAAATAACATTTGTGTTTTGAAAGCACAAATAAATTGGTTAAAATAGTGAAAGGAAGGTAACCATGTTAGGAGATTAACATATGTTAAAAAAGTGTTCTGTGTTCATGGAACCACTGCAGTGGAGAAAACTGTCTTTGCTTGTCATAGTATTCTATTCATTTAATTTATTTCATTGTGATTTATTGTTTTATATGTTAGTATTTTTTATACTAACATATAGATTTTATGATTTTATACTAACACATAGATTTTATAGATTTTATACTAACATATAGATTTTATAGATTTCCTAGAATAAAAATGAAATGCATTCAGTTTTTATATAAGTTACCTATCAACAGTAAATAAGGTATTATTTTAAATACTATGATGGCTTTCTTTTTATAAATAACTGAAATTCTGAGCATTGGAAGTTTATAGTATCTAAGGAATTATAAAAATTCCCTTCTTAAGGATATGTATTTCTTTTATCTTCTCTTAAATATATGTCCTTGTAATTATTTACTACCAAAATATAAACAATTTCCATGAATATTTGAGAATTTTGTAAAACAGATGAGTTCATTAAAAAGTAATGCATTAGACTCAGTGGGTAAAGAATCCACCTGCCAATGCAAGAGATGCAGCTTTGTTCCCTGGTCCGGGGATGATCCCCTGTAGAAGAAAATGGTAACCCACTCCAGTATTCTTGCCTGGAGAACCCCATGGACAGAGAGCCTGCCGGGCTACAGTCCAGGGAGTCACAGAGTTGGGCATGACTCAATGACTGAACATCATCATCATCATATGAATTTGAAATATTCTACAAATGAATTAAACTATATATCACACCTGTTTTTCTTATCTTTTCTATTTGAAGGAATTAGCTGAACAACTTAAAGCCCAACTTGATAAGGCAAATAAATTCCAAGACACTGTAACACAGACGTCATCAAAAAAATCTAGGGTGGAGGTAAGTAATAACAGTTTGATTATAGGTAGCCAATTACTTTGTGTAATACTTGTGCTTGGCAGTGGTACTATTTAATGTTAAATGTGTCTGTATCTCTTACTGATGTGTTTGTATATGTTTATGGTTGTTTGCTTGTTTTTAATATTTATTTTCATATGTATTCTCTTATCTTATACCATTGTGTCCTGATGGACAAAAGCCTATGTCTAGGGTCAAGGGGGCCTGGTTTTATTCTAGGCTCTGCCATTTACTGACTGACCTAGCACAAGTCAAACTGGTCATTAACTTCTTTCTGTCCAGAATGAGACACTTGAATTTGGTATCCCTCTCATGTAAAATATTTTGTTCTAGGATTCGTTTGCCTATCTATTGGTCAATAAAACAGATAAAAAACATCTGTCTTTGCAGAGTATTATTTGAACAGGAAGAGAAAGATAATAAACTGATAAAGATAATAAACTATACAGCATAGTAGAAAGTTACATATCCTAAGCAGGGTAGAGGGAATCTTGAATGTCAGGTATGCTGTATGTTTATGTGTGTGTGTCTTGGGGTGCATAGGCTAATTCTCATTAGAAAAGTGACGATGAAGCAAGGACTTGAAGTAAGTTAAACAGTGATCTCTATGTATCTGAGTGAAGAGCACTGTGGACATAAGGAACAGAAGATTGGATGTGTGTCCAGTATTTAGACAAAATAGCAAGGAGACCAGTGTTGCTGGAGTGAAATGAGTGAAAGAGAAGAAAGTGGAAGATCCAGATTAGAGAGTCTGTGGGAGGCCAGATCATGTTAAGCTTAAAAGTTAAGGAAGTAGGTTTTTATTCTGGGTGAGAAGTAAAGCTGTTTCAGATTTTTGAGCAGAAAATGTATTTTGACAGAACCATCCTGGCTTTTTTGTTAAGAGTAGATTGAAGGAGAATAGGGCAAACATGGGGTCTAGTTAAGCTTTTGCATTAATACACATAGGAAAGAACAGTGAACTTGACTAAGATAGTAGCTGAAGAATGTTTGAAGTAATTAGATTTTTTATATGCATAAATGTTTTCCGTGTATATTTTGAAGGAGAGCTGACTTGATTATTGTGATGGTTTAGATGAGAGAGGAATATGAATTAGTGTTGAGAATCTTTGTATCCATAGTCATCAAAGGTATTTTCTGTTTTGGCAGTGTCTTTGTCTGGTTTTGATGATCAGGGTGATGGTGGCTTTATGGAATGAATTTAAGAATGTTTCTTCCTCTTCAATCTTTTTGAAGTGTTTGAGAAGGATCACTGTAAGCTCTTATTTGTGTATCTGGCAGAATTTCCCAGTGAAACCATCTGGTCCTGGACTTGTTTTTTGCAGGAAGGATTTTTATTTTTACAGATTTGATTTCAGTTCTAGTGAAATTCATCAGTCTTTTCCAAATTATCTACTACTTTTTTGTTCAGTTTTGGTAGGCTGTGTGTTTCTAGAAACTTGTCCAATTCTTCTAGGTTGTACACTTTGTTGGCATGTAATTGTTCATAATATTTTCTTTTGGTACTTTTGTATTCTGCAATATTGGTTGCTATTTCTCCCATTTTATTTCTTATTATTTGCAGGGGAGGGGGGGCGGTCCTCTCTTTTCTTAAAGTTCTTGGTCAGAGATTTGTTGATTTTGTTTATTCTTTAAAAGAACCAGCTCTGGGTTTTATTGATATTTTTCTATTTTTTAAAACATCCTTTATTTATTTATTCTCTGACCTTTATTGTTTCCTTCCTTATCCTGTCTTTAGGTTTTGTTTGTTTGTTGTGTAATTCTTTTAGGTGGCAAGTTGCGTTCCTTATTTGTGATTTTTCTTGTTTTTTGAGAAAGGCTTGTATTGCTGTGAACTTCTCTGTGCTTTGGCTGCATCCCATAGATTTTCTACGGTTGTGTTTTCATTGTCATTTATCTCAAGATATTTTTTAACTTCCTCTTGATTTCATCATGACCCTTAGTTTTTAAGTAGTATGTTGTTTAGTCTCCATATTGTTTTTTTCCTAGTTTCTCACTCAGTATTTGATTTCTAGTTTCATGCAATTGTGGTCAGAAAAGATGCTTGAAATAATTATTATACTCAAATTTCTTGAGGATTATATTGTGTCTTAGTTTATAGTGAATTCAAAAAGAATTTGTATTTTTTGTTTGTTTGTTTTTATATAGAGTCCTGAAAACATAAATGACGTTTAAGTGTTCTATTGTATCATTTAGAATCTCTGTTGCCTTATCATTTTTCTGTTTGGAAGATCTGTCCATTAATAGGAGTTCTGTATTAAGTCTCATACTATTTTTGTATTCCCATCATTTTCTCTCTTTATGTCTGTTAGTATGTTTATTACTTTAGGTGTTCCTATATTGGTTGCACATATGTTAATGAGTGTAAAGTCCTCTTCTTTTATAGATCCTTTTATTATTATATGGGCTTCCCTTGTGGATCAGTTGGTAAAGAACCTGCCTGCAGTGCAGGAGACTTGGGTTCGATCCCTGGGTTGGGAAGATCCCCTGGAGAAGGGAAAGGCTACCCACTCCAGTAGGGGTCGCAAAGAGTGGACATGACTGAGCGACTTTCACTTTCACTTTATTATTATATAGGGTTCTTCTTAATCTCTCTTTATATCCATTGCTTTAAAGTCTATTTTGTTTGAGAAGAGTATTGGTACCCTGATTTCTTGCAGTTATGTTTGCATGAGCTGTCATTCTCCAACCCATCATATTCCATCTATGTGTGTCTTTTGCCCTAAAGTTGGTTTTCTGCAGGTAGTTTATTGTAGGCTCTTCTTTTATCATCTAGTCAGCCTTTCTGTGTCTTTTTTTTAATCTTTTTTATTGAAGGATAATTGCTTTACAGAATTTTGTTGTTTTCTGTCAAACCTCAACATGAATCAGCCATAGGTATACATATATCCCCTCCCTTTTGAAACTCCCTCCCATCTCACTCCCCATCCTACCCTCTAGGTTGAAACAGAACCCCTGTTTGCGTTTCCTGAGCCACATGGCAAATTCCCATTGGTTATCTATTTTACATATAAGTTTGCATGTTACTCTTTCCATACATCTCACCCTCCCCTCCCCTCTCCCCATGTGCATAGTTTGTTCTCTATGTTTGTTTCTCCCTTGCTGCCCTGTAAATAAATTCTTCAGTACCGTATTTCTAGATTCCATATATATGCGTTAGAATATGATATTTATCCTTCTCTTTTAGATTAACTTCACTCTGTATAGTAGGTTCTAGGTTCATCCACCTCATCAGAACTGACTCAAATCTGTTCCTTTTTATGGCTGAGTAATAGTCCATTGTGTACATGTACCAAACCTTTTTTTTATTCATTCATCTGTTGATGGACATCTAGGTTGCTTCCATGTCCTAGCTATTGTAAATAGTGCTGCAGTGAACAATGGGATACATGAGTCTTTTTCAATTTTGGTTTCCTCAGGGTATATGCCTAGGAGTGGGATTGCTGGGTCATATGATGATTTTATTCCTAGTTGTTTAAGGAGTCTCCATACTGTCTTCCACTGTGGATGCCTCAATTTACATTCCCACCAACAGTGCAAGAGCGTTCCCTTTCTCCACACCCTCTCCAGCATTTATTGTTTGTAGACTTTTTGATGATGGCCATTCTGACCATTGTGAGGTAATATCTCACTGTGGTTTTAATTTACATTTCTCTAATAATGAACGATGTTGAACAGCTTTCCATGTGTTTGTTAGCCATCTGTATGTTTTGGAGAAATGTCTGCTTAGGTCTTTTCCCCACTTTTTGATTGGGTTGTTTGTTTTTCTAGCATTGAGTTGTATGAGCTGCTTGTGTATTTTGGAAATTAATCCTTTGTCAATTGTTTCCTTTGCTATTATTTTCTCCCATTCTGAGGGTTTTTTTTTTTTTTCCCACCTTGCTTATAGTTGCCTTTGTTGTACAAAAGCTTTTAAGTTTATTTACTTTTGTTTTTATTGCCATTACTCTGGGAGGTGGGTCCTAGAGGATCTTGCTTTGATTTATGTCATCAAGTGTTCTGCCTAATTTTCCTCCAAGAGTTTTATAGTTTCTGGTCTTAGATTTAGGTCTTTAATCCATTTTGAATTTATCTTTGTGTATGGTGTTAGGAAGTGTTCTAATTTCATCCTTTTACATATAGCTGTGCAGTTTTCCCAGCACCATTTGTTGAAGAGGCTGTCTTTGCCCCATTGTATATTCTTGCCTCCTTTGTCAAAAATAAGGTACCCATAGGTGTAAGGGTTTATTTCTGGGCTTTCCGTCTTGTTCCATTGGTCTATATTTTGGTGCCAGTACCATACTGTCTTGATGACTGTAGCTTTGTAGTATAATCTGAAGTCAGGAAGGTTGATTCCTCCATCTCCATTCTTCTTTCTCAAGACTGCTTTGGCTATTTGGGGTCTTTTGTGTTTCCATTTGAATTATGAAATTTTTTGTTCTAGTTCTGTGAAAAATGTCATTGGTAATTTGATAGGGATCACATTGAATCTGTAGATTGCATTTGGTAGTATAGTCATTTTCAGAATATTGATTCTTCCTACCAGAAACATGGAATATCTCTCTATCTGTTTATGTCATCTTTGATTTCTTTCATCAGTATCTTATAATTTTCTGTGTACAGTTCTTTTGTCTCCTTAGGTAAGTTTATTCCTAGATGTTTAATTCTTTTTGTTGCAGTGGTGAATGGGATTGATTCTTTAATTTCTCTTTCTGATTTTTAATTGTTAGTATATAGAAATGCAAGTGATTTCTGTGTATTGATTTTGTATCCTGCAGCTTTGCTAAATTCACTGATTAGCTCTAATAATTGTTTGATAACTATCTTTATCTCTAGTAATTTTCTAATACTATCTTTAGGGTTCTCTATGTACAGTATCATGTCATGTATAAACAGTGAGAGCTTTACTTCTACTTTTCTGATCTTGATTCGTTTTATTTCTTTTTCTTCTCTGATTGCTATAGCTAGGACTTCCAAAACTGTGTTGAATAATAGTGGTGGAAGTGGATACCCTTGTCTTGTTCCTAATCTTATGGGGAATGCTTTCAGTTTTTCACCATTGAGAATAATGTTTATATGGCCTTAATTATATTGAGATAGGTTCCTTCTATGCCCATTTTTTAAGTAGTTTTAATTATAAATGTGTGTTGACTTCTGTCAAAGTCTTTTTCTGCATCTATTGAGATTATCATATGGTTTTTATCTTTAAATTTGTTAATATGGTGTATCACATTAATTGATTTGCATATATTGAAGAATCCTTGCATCCCTGGAATAAACCCAAGTTGATCATGGTTAATGAGCTTTTCGATGTGTTGTTGAATTCCTTTTGATAAAATTTTGTTGAGGATTTTTGCATCTATGTTCATCAGTGATATTGGCCTGTAGTTTTCTTTTTTTGTGTTGTCTGGTTTCAGGGTGATGGTGCCCTAGTAGAATGAGTTTGTATGTGTTCCTTCCTCTGCAGTTTTTTGAAAGAATTTTAGAAATCCTTCTAATGCCTATCCAGGCATTAGCTCTTCTCTAAATGTTTGATAGAATTCTCCTGTGAAGCTGTTTGGTCCTGGGCTTTTGTTTTTTGGGAGATTTTTTGGTTACAGCTTCGATTTCAGTGCTTGTAATTGGGTTGTTCATAATTTCTATCTCTTCCTGATGCAGTCTTGGGAGGTTGAACTTTTCTAAGAATCTGTCCATTTCTTCCAGGTTATCTATTTTATTGCCATATAGTTGGTCATAATAGCCTCATAATCCTTTGTATTTCTGCATTTTCTGTTGTAACCTTTCCTTTTTCATTTCTAATTTCGTTGATTTTATTCTTCTCTCTTATTTTCTTGATCAATCTGGTTAAAGGTTTGTCAATTTTGTTTATCTTCTCCAAGAACCACTTTTTAGTTTTATTAATCTTTAGTGTTGTTTCTTTCATTTCTTTTTCATTTATTTCTGCTTGGATCTTTATAATTTCTTTCCTCTGCTAATTATGAGTATTTTTGATTCTTTTCCCAGTTGTTTTAGGTGTAAAGTTAAGTTGTCCATTCAATGTTTTTCTTGTTTCTTGAGGTAGGATTGTATTGCTATAAACTACCCCTTACAACTGCTTTTGCTGCATCTCATAGGTTTTGAGTTGTCGTGTTTTCATTGTCATTTGTTTCTAGGAATTTTTTTATTTCCCTTTTGATTTCTTCAATAACCTGTTGGTTATTTAGAAACATATTTAATCTCCATGTGTTGTGTTTTTTACAGTTCTTTTCTTGTAGTGGATATCTAGTCTCATAGCATTGTGGTCAGAAAAGATGCTTGATACGATTTCAATTTTCTTAAGTTTACTCAGGTTTGATTTGTGACCCAAGATGTGGGTCTATCCTGGAGAATGTTCTCTGTGCACTTGAGAAGAAGGTGTATTCTTCTGCATCTGGATAGAATGTCTTAAACATATCAGTGAGATCCATCTCATCTAATGTGTCAATTAAGACTTGTATTTCCTTATTAATTTTGTTTGATGAAATATCCATTGTTGTGAATGGGGTGTTAAAATCTCCTACTATTTTTGTGTTACTGTCAATTTCTCCTTTTATGCCTGTTAGTGTTTGTTTTATGTAGAGGTGTTCCTATCTTGGAAGCATAGGTATTTACAATTATATCTTCCTCTTGGATTGATCCCTTGATCATTATGTAGTGTCCTTTCTTATCTCTTGTAACATTCTTCATTTTAAGGTCTACTTTGTCTGATATGAGGATTGCTACTCTAACTTTCTTTTGCTTTCCATTCGCATGGAATGTATTTTTCCATCCTCTCAGTTTCAGTCCCTATGTCTCCTTGGGTCTGAAGTGGGTTTCTTGTAGATAGCATATATATGGGTCTTGTTTTTGTATCCATTCAGCCAGTCTGTGTCTTTTGGTTGGAACATTTAATCTGTTTACATTTAAAGTAATCATTGATATATATGTTCCTATTGCCATTTTATTCATTGTTTGGGATTGATTTTGTAAATCTTTTTCTTCTCTTGCATTTCTTGACTATATAAGTCCCTTTAACATTTGTAGTAAAGCTGGTTTAGTGGTACTGAATTCTCTTAACTTTTGCTTGTCTGAAAAGTTTTTGATTTCTCCATCAGTTTAGAATGAGATACTTGGTTTTACTCTGGTACAGTAATCTTGGTTGTAGATTTTTCCCTTTCAGTACTTTACATATATTCTGCCATTTCCTTCTGGCTTGAAGAGTTTCTGCTGAAAGATCAGCTGGTAAATGTCTGGGGTTTACCTTGTATATTACTTGTTGCTTTTCTACTGCTGCTTTTAATATTCTTTCTTTGTGTTTAATCTTTTTAGTTTGATTAGTATGTGTCTTAGTGTGTTTCTCCTGTGGTTTATCCTGTATGGTACTCTTTGTGCCTCTTGTACTTGATTGACTATTTCCTTTTCCATGTTGGGGAAATGTTCATCTATAATCTCTTCAAAAATTTTCTCATACCCTTTCTTTTTCTCTTCTTCTGAGACCCATATATTTTGAATGTTGGTGCATTTGATACTGTCCCAGAATTCTCTGAGACTATCCTCAGTTCTTTTCGTTCTTTTTATTTTTTCTGCTCTTCAGAAGTTATTTCCGTGATTTTATCTTCCAGCTCACTGATTTGTTCTTCTGCTTCAGATATTCTGTTTTAGATTCCTTCTGCTTCTGCTGCTAAGTCGCTTCAGTCGTGTCTGACTCTGTGTAACCCCATAGACGGCAGCCCACTAGGCTCCTCTGTCCTTGGGATTCTCCAGGCAAGAATACTGGAGTGGGTTGCCATTTCCTTCTCCAATGCATGAAAGTGAAAAGTGAAAGTGAAGTCGCTCAGTCATGCCCGACTCTTAGCGACCCCATGGACTGCAGCCTGCCAGGCTCCTCGGTCCATGGGATTTTCCAGGCAAGAGTACTGGAGTAGGTTGCCATTGCCTTCTCCATTAATTCCTTCTAGAGTATTTTTAATTTCAGTACATGTGTTGTTTGTCTCTATATGGTTATTCTTTAATTCTTCTGGGTCTTTGTTAATTGATTCTTGCATTTTCTCCTTTCTGTTTTCAAGAATTTTTATCATCTTTTCTATCATTATACTGAATCCTTTTTCAGGTAGTTTGTGTATTTCCTGTTCATTTATTTGGACTTCTGTGTTTCTAGTTTGTTCCTTCATTTGTGCAGTATTTCTCTGCCTTTTCATTATTTTTTTAAAGCTTATTGTGTTTGAGGTCTTCTTTCCCCAGTCTTCAAGGTTGAATTATTTCTTCCTTTTGGTTTCTGCCTTCCTAAGTTTGATCCAGTGGTTTGTGTAAGCTTCATATAGGGTGAGATTTGTGCTGAATTTTTTTTTTTTTTTTTTTTGCTTTTTCCTCTGATGGGCAAGGCTGAGTGAGGTGGTAATCCTGTCTACTGATGATTAGGTTTGTTTTATTTTGTTTGTTTGTTGTTTGGGTGAGGCGTCTTGCACAGGGTGGTTGGAAGATGCCCGTTCTTGCATTCAAGTGGTTTCATTTGTGGAAGTTCTAACTATTTGGTACTTCCTAGGGTTAGTTCTCTGGTACTCTAGGGTCTTGGAGTTAGTGCTCCCACTCTAAAGGCTCAGGGCTTGATCTCTTAGCTGGAGGTCTTCTGGAATCTGAGACTGAGCCACATGAGCTTTTTGCCAAGTTTGTTTTTGGTGTCCTGGTTTCCAGCATGCTGGGCTTCTTGTCAATTCCACTGTGCTGGATTTCTTTTGTGTTTGGCTTCTATAGCATGAGCTTTTGTCAAATTTGGCTTCTGCCATGCTTGGTCTCTGCCTTGCAGGTGCTGAGCTGAGGTTATTTCAGCCAGGTTACATCCAGGTCACGGCACCAGATATATTAGGGGAGTGTATAATTTCTTCAGTTCTGTATTGCAGCAGCAAAGATTTGAAACAGCAGACCAGTGTTAACAGCTTGGTTACAGCTTAGAGAGCACACTGTTACTTTTTCAAGCATCAGAACCTTCTGGTTTAGTTTCTTTTTGCTGCTCGCATCTCTTCAGATTTTCCACTGTTGACTTATCACTGTGGAAATTCTGCCATCCCACTGCCTGAGCCCGCCCACCAGCCCGCAGCACCTCCCCAGGGTTGCCAGGCCCACACATCTCTTTTTGAGATCTTGGGTCTTCTTTACTTTCATTACTCTAAATTTTTTTTCATATAAATTTCTTGTCTCCCTTTATTTGGTTGTTCTAGTAGGTTTTTATTTTTGTCCTTCACCTACAAGGTTGAAGGTGTCTGTAAGCTGAGATATTCTTTAAAATATGACACTATTAATTAATACTGGTTGATTAATAGTGGAAATACATAATATTGTGTGTGCATGTAAGATCGAAAATTTGGATGCATTTTTTTCCCTTTCTGTTTCAACAGGGAAAGTAAATCTCTAGTAATGAAATTGAAAGTTTTTTAAATAATTAATTCTCTTTGGAGAGATAGACTGAAATGCAAATAATTTGCTTAGTCTTGTTTTGAATTGACTTTTAATGAAGTTGTTAGCTAGTATACTTTATGTCATTTTTTTATTAGGACCTTTTCAGGAAAATTCTGTTTTTATCATAGAATGCAGTTGGGTGTATATTTAATAAAAGTTCATGGGAATAACTTCTTTTGAAGAGTAGAAGTGAAAATCATTTGAGGGCTGTTAATTGAAAGAATAGAAGTTACGTGGAATACCATTATGGTAGATAATTCAACAAGTTCATTCTGTCATTTAATTGCTTTCAAGATTTGGTAGGGTCTTTACTCTTTTTTTGTACCTTAAACCTATATAGTCTTTGTCAGTATGCTTCAGTTATGGTTTGAAGGGGATAAGATGTGGAATTTCAGTCTCCTTCTGCTGTGATAGAATTGCCATTCTTTTTTTTTTTAATTTTTTATTGTAGCATAGTTGATTAACAATGTTGTGTTAGTTTCTAGTGTAGAGCAGACTGATTCAGTTTGTACATATACATGTGTCAATTCTTTTTGAAATTCTTTTCTGATTTAGTTTATTACCGAGTATTTAACAGAGTTCCCTATGCTATACAGTAGTTCCTTGTTGATTATCTGTTTTAAAAGAAGTGCATATATGTCAGTCCCAAGCTCCCAATCTATCCCTTCTGCCTGCTTTTCCCTACTGGTAACTGTAAGCTTGTTCTCTAAATCTGTGAATCTGTTTCTGTTTTGTAAATAAATTTATTGGTGCCCCCCCACCTTTTTTTTTTTAGGATTCCACATATAAGCAGTATTACATGTATTGTTCTTTCAGTGTCTAACTTATTCACTCAGTATGACATTCTCTAGGTCTATCTGTTTTGCTGCAAATTGCATTTTTTTTTAAATTGCTAAGTGATGTTCTACTCTATATGTGTATCATATGGTCTTATCCATGCTTTTGTTGATGGACATTTAGGTTACTTCCATGTCTTTGCTTTGTAAATAGTGGTGCAGGGTATATTGGGGTACATGTGTCTTTTTGAATTATGGTTTTCTCAGGGTATATGCCCAGTAGTGGGATTGCTGGCTCATATGGTGATTCTGTTTTTGGTTTTTAGAGGAATCTCCATACTTTTCTCCATAGTGGCTATATCAATTTACATTCCCACCAACAGTGCCTGCACTCTCTCCAGCTTTTACTGTTTGCAGATTTTTTGATAATAGCTATTTTGACTAGTGTAAGGTGACATCTCATTGTAGTTTTGGTTTACATTTTTCTAGTAATTAGCTGTGTTCAGCATCTTTTCAAATGTGCCTCTTTACCATCTGTATGTCTTCTTTGGAGAAATGTCTGTTTAAGTCATCTACCCTTTTTTGATTTTGTTTGTGTGTGTGTTTTAATATTGAGCCACATGAGCTGTTTGTAAATTTTGGAGATTAATCCCTTACTGGTTTCATTGTTTGCAAATAGTTTCTCCCATTCTATTGGTTGTCTTTTCATATTACTCTGGGAGACAGCCTCAGGAAGATAGTACTGTGATTTACTTTAAAGAGTGTTCTGCCTATGGTTTCCTCTAAGTCTTTTTATAGAATCTGGTCTTACATTTATGTTTTTAGTCGTGTTGAGTTTATTTTTGTGTATGGTGGTAAAGAATGTTCCAGTTTCCTTGTTTTACATGTAGCTGTTCTGTTTTCTTCGGAATATTTTTTGAAGAGAGCATCTTCCTTCCCTTATAGTCTTGCCCCTGTTGTAATAGATTAATTGGCCATAGGTGTGTGGGTTTATTTGTGGATTTTGTATCCTGTTCCATTGATCTGTATTTCTATTTTTATGCCAGTACCATTTTTTGATGTCTGTAGCTTTGTAGTGTAGTCTGAAGTCAGGGATTCTGATTCCTCCAGCACCATTTTTCTTTCTCCAGATTCATTTTGCTTTTCAAGGTCTTTTGTGTTTCCATACAAATAATTTTCTCTTCTTTTTGTTCTAAAAAAATGCCATTGGTAATTTGGTAGGAATTGCATTCAATCTTTATAGATTGACTTATGCAGTATTGTCATTTTGACGGTATTGATTCTTTCAAACCAAGAATGTGGTATATCTTCTCATCTGTTTGTATAATCTTTGATTTCTTTGATCATTGTCTTGTTTTTGAACTGTACATCTATTGTCTCCTTAGGTTGCTTTATTCCTGCATGTTTGTTTCTTTTTCATGTGTTGATGAGATTGTTTCTTTAATTTCTCTTTCTGGTCTTTTGTTTTTAGTGTGTAGATGTATAACAAATTTCTGTGTTTTAATTTTGTATACTCTAACTTTACCGATCATTGATGAACTCTACAAGTTTTCTGGTAGCATCTTTAAGATTTTCTATGTATAGTACCATGTCATCTGCAAACAGTGGCAGTTTAATTTCTTCTTTTCCAATCTGGATTTCTTTCATTTCTTTTTCTTCTTCAATTTCGGTGGCTTGGATTTCCAAAACCGTGTTGAATGAAAGTGGCAAAAGTGGACATCCTTGTCTTGTTACTCATCTCAGAGGAGATGCTTTCAGCTTTGCACTTGTAAGCGTAATGTTGGCTGTAGCTTTGTCATAATTGGCTTTTATTATATTCAGACATGTTTCATCCATGCCCACTTTCTGGAAGGTTTTCTTGTTTTTTAACATAAATGGGTGTTGAATTTTGTCAAAAGCTTTTTCTGTGCCTGTTGATATGTCTGTATGGTTTTTGTTCTTAAGTTTGTTGCTGTATCACTGATTAATGTGAAAATATTGAAAAATTTTTGTATCCCTGGGAGAAATCCCACTTGGTCATGGTGTATGACCCTTTTAATATTTTGTTGGATTGAGCTTGCTAGTATTTTGTTGAGGACTTTTGCGTCTATGTTAATCAGTGATATTGGCCCATAATTTTCTCCTTTTCTGTAGTCATCTGTGTTTCATTTTGGCATGATGGTTGTGGTGGCTTCATAGAATGACTTTGGGACTGTTCCTTTGCAGTTTTTCGAAATAGTTTTAGAAGAATGATGTTAACTCTTTTCTAAATGTAAATATTAACTCTTCTCTAAATGTTTGGTAGAATTTGCCTATGAAGCCATTTGTTGCTGAGTTTTGTTTGTTGGAAGATTTTTTATCATAATTTCAATTCATTACTTGTAATTAGTCTGTTCATATTTCCATTTGTACGATGGAAGAAGATTCTTGGGAGATTGTACCTTTCTAAGAATGTCTTCATTTCCTCTAGCTTGTCCATATTATTGACATCTAGTTGCTTGAGACAGTCTCTTATGAGCATTTTAATTTTTGTGGTACATTGTAACTTCTTCTTTTTTATTTCTAATTTTATTGATTTGAACCCACTCCTTCTTTTTCTTGATGCATCTGGCTAAAGATTTATCAATTTTGTTTTCAAAGAACCAGGTTTTAGTTTTATTGATCTTTAATTTTTAAAAATTTTCATTTCTGCTCTGATCTCTATTATTTCTTTCCTTCTACTAACTTTGAGTTTTGTTTGTTCCTCTTTTTCTGGTTGTTTTCATTGTAAGGTTAGGTTGTTTATTTGTGGTTTTTCCTTTTTCCTGCCGTAAGATTGTATTGTCTTAAACTTCTCTCTTAGAACTTTTCTCACATCCCACATATTTTGAATGGTTGAGCTTCATTTTCCTTTGTCTCTAGATATTTTTTATTTCCTGTTTTATTTCTTCATTGATCCATTGGTTGTTTAGCAACATATTGTTTAGCCTCCACGTATTTATGTTTTTTAGATTTTTTTTCTTGTGTTAATGTCCAATCTTATAGTGTTGTAAGAAAAGATGCTTGATACGATTTTAGTTTTGTTAAGTTTACTTAACAAGCATTCAGTATATATATATCCTATATAACTTTATATAGGATGAAGATCAGGAAGAAGTGATCCTTGTCAGAACAGATCATTCTGGAAGAGTCTGGCCTGTAAACACACCAGGAAAACAAGAAGGAAGAAGGAAAAGACAGAATGTATGTTTAACATATATCTTTTGTTTATTACTTTAGAATTCCTTTTTTCCCCTTTGTATCAGATTTACAGTTAATCCTTTAACCACCTGAGTTTGAATTGCTCAAGTCCACTTATACACAGAACTTTTTCAATAAATTACATACTGTAGTACTACATATCTGTGGTGGTTTGAACCTGTGGATATGGAGTATAGTTAAAGGATCAACTATAATCTGATACAAAGGGGAAAAGAGGAATTCACTGCCCCTAACCTTTGCATTGTTCAAGGGTCAACTGTCCTTTGAAATATTTTTAGACATGTAGTTCAGTAATGCAAATGCTGTTGGTCTTTCATTGCTCAGTAGTATATGACTCTTTGTAGCCTCATGTACTGTAGCCTGCCAGGCTCCTCTGTCCATGGCATTTCCCAGGCAAGAATATTGGAGTGGGTTGCTGTTTCCTTTTCCAGGGGATCTTAACAACCTAGGAATCAAACCCGCATCTCCTACATTGGCAGGCGGATTCTTTACCCCTGAGCCACCAGGGAAGCCCAATGCAAACATTAAAAGGCAGTAAATAGTGATATTACTTCTAATTATATCCCTTTGCCTTTTACAAAATGTTATCTAATTCAACAGCAGATGTGAACATTGAATTTTTAAGGAAGTCTTAATTTTAACGTTTATTTCTTTGACATTATTTCTAGCTTCTTTTTACATACTCATCATAGCTCTTAGGGAAAACCTTGGTCCCATACATCTCTTATCTGTGTTTTATCCTTTATAAACCTAATTTTGTTTTCTGCCTTCTAGCTGCTGCGGTTAATTTATAGCACTGCCTTGAGGCTCTTAAAATGGCAAAAACAACATATTCAATTTTCTCAAGTTAGATTTTTTGTTTCAAATTTGAAAGATCTTATAAGCAGTAATTAAGTACACAAAAGAGTCATTTAGAATCTTTCTGTCAAATGTTTATAATCTGCCTGTTGAGTGCAAATAGAAATGGGATAGACACCTCTTTTGATGAAATGGGAAGTATTCGGGTTTTGCAAGAAAGATGTCATAGGAAAATAGTAAAGGTTTGAATTGTATGAGATGACAGAACTGGCTTGGGGTTCATAGACCCATTGCCAGATGGCATTCAGTCATGTTCTTGAATTGCTTACTATTGAGTAATCTAGGTACAGGAGTAAAGAGGTAGACACATTCATTTGGCACTGAGGTTTGCTTTTTGAGTATAATGAAGGATAAGGGGACCAGAAAGAGATTTGCATCCAAGGAGTGATTGAAGTCATAGAACGTGAGATACAAGGTTGTGAAGATGAGAATGGTAACATGGGCATAAAATAAGAGGGTGGTTCCAAAGAAGTTGAACAGCAGGATTTATTTGGATAAGGGAATTTGAGATCAGTGTTGAGGAGATTTGATTTGGTAGGTAATACGCAGCACTTTTCTTTTCCACTGACAGGTATGGAACCAACTGAAAGGAAAACCCGGAATTGTTTAGATGAGAGTCAGAATATCAGCTTTGCTTCTGATACAGCTGTTTGAAGTAGATTTGCTTAAAACCTCACTTTTGTTTTTGATATACTTTCTCAATCTCTGGATAACTTCCAACTTAACTCTACAATGTTAGGGATTTTTTACTACAAGGAGGGGAGAGAAAGCATAAAGCAATTCTGCCCTTTGCCTAAAACTCAGAAATCAGATACTTTCATGCTTCCATCCCTTGGGAAGAGGAAGGTAATGGTACAGAAGAGGTAGGGAGTGTCATTTTAATGGAAATTCTTCCACATGGATGCAGACAGAATAGAAAGAAACTAGAAGGGAAGATTATGATATATATTGGGATTTTTACTTTTAATGTCAGATTTATAGGTAGTTTATTAAAATACTTCAGACTTGTGTTTTCATTAAACTTACAGTGTTCATTTTGTCATAGGTTTCAACTTATGAGGGAAAAGAAAGGGTCAGATACTTTCATGATGATGATAACTTAAGCCTAAATGATTTAGTCAAGAATGAAAAGATGGGAACAGCAGAAAGTCACAACAAACTTTTTATGAGAATGACATCGAAGGTAAGATATATTGCTGGGATACCTTTGAATTTTGAGAAATTCCGTCTACTCAGTCTACAGTGATGTACTTTGCAGAGATAGCTGGTTCTCTCTAAACTTTGTTTTATTAAATTAAATCCTTTCTAAGACACATCAGAAACCTGCATTTTAGAATTGATGTGATTGGGCAGTATATTTTAGGGATTTAGTTTTTTTAAAAATAAGAATTCTGGGTTAATTTTATAATGTATTCTATGAAAATGTTAATTATGTATTTGCTCTACCATTTAAGAGAACATTTGGGGCAAGACTTTTAATGTTGACAACATACTTGCTAGTTAGATTACCAGTCTGTTTTGTCTTGATGTTTCATCGGTTCTTCATAATTATGCCACAGGTGTATAATTAAAGTAATATATAAAAAATATTATAAAGAAGACATCTTGGAATAACCTTAAGTCTATTCATATAAAAATTTTATATTCTTTTTAAAAGTATATCAATGTTTCATGGGTAGTAGGATGAATTCTTTAATTTCAAATAATTATCTTTGTTGCAAACGCTTCATTGCATTTCCTTTCAAACACTGCCATTAACACTTGTTATCAAAGAGACATTTATTTATTTATTTATTTATTTTTGAATTTTATTTTATTTTATTTTTTAACTTTACAATATTGTATTGGTTTTGCCATACATCAACATGAATCCACCACAGGTATACACGTGTTCCCCATCCTGAACCCTCCTAGCTCCTCCCTTCCTGTACCATCCCTCTGGGTCGTCCCAGTGCACCAGCCCCAAGCACCCAGTATCGTGCATTGAACCTGGGCTGGCGACTCATTTCATATATGATATTATACATGTTTCAATGCCATTCTCCCAAATTATCCCACCCTCTCCCTCTCCCACGGAGTCCAAAAGACTGTTCTATACATCAGTGTCCAAAGAGACATTTAAATTAGGGTTTGACTCCACTGGGAAAATTTATCTCACTGTATTTACAAGTGAAGTTTTATTGGAACACAGCTATGTTCATTTTATTTCCATGTAGTCTGAGGCTATTTTCGTTTTGTAACAGCTTCATTGACATGTAATCTAAGGTTGTTTTCACTTTACATGTAGTCTAGGGCTGTTTTCACTTTATAACAGCTGAGCTGAGTAGTTGAGACAGAGACTTTGTAGCCCACAAGACTGAAAATATTTACTGTTTGGCACTTGATTGAACAAATTGCCATCCTTGCTTATGATGCTATTGGTGATGGGAACTTGAACCTAGGTATCTGAGGAATAGGAGGGAGACTTTTTACTGTATACCTTATTAGACTTTTCTTTTTAGCTATATGAATGTTTTACCTGATGGAAAAAATTAACTTAATGAAAACTAGAACAAAGGCAATCAAGATATCAGTGTGTATATATGTGTGTCAGAGGGAGTAAAAAATACTTTGATTTAAATAGAAATGTTTATTATCACCAAGAATTATATGGGAACTTAACTTTAGCCTATTAGGTTAATTTTTCTTCTCTTTATTTGGGGTGAAATACTAGAAATCTTCTAGGGTCTGGAAATTCACTGCAGATAGAAGGACATATTTTTATGGAAGTTTCCTTCTCAGAAATTTAGAAGTCTGAATGAAATATAGTTTTAGTAATTTTATTATAATCCATTCACATTTATACAGAAAATAAAACAAAACCTTGTTAGAATTTTTAATTAAAAATAAATCACTTATTAATTTTAAAAGGTATTTATTGGGCATCTAATTTGTGCTGGATACCATTTTAGGTGCTGGGTATAGTGAAGTAATAAAGTTCCCCAACCCCAAGGAGCTTATATTTCTAGTAGATGAGATATAAAATGAACAAATGCATGATATAAAAATTACATAACATTAAAAAATTACATAACATAAATACTGTGTCACAAAATAGAAAATAGTTTTGTAGAGAGTAAAACAAGATAAAAGGAGATAGGATGGTGTTTTCAGTAGAATGCTGAAGGAAGACCTGTCTGTGAAGGTGATATTTCAGCAGACTTCTGAACAAAGTGAAGGGGAGTGATCTGTATAAAAATCTGGGGGAAGACCATGCAGCAGAAACAACAAATGCAGTTGATCTGAAGAAGAGACAAATACTATAAGCTTTAAAAAACAGCAGGATGACACATGTGACTCTGAATAGAGGAGAAATGAAAAGAGGTGTAGAAGAGGAAATGGTCAGACCATGTCAGGTCTTGGGGCCAAGGTGTGAGAGCTTCTGCTTTTGTTTTATTTATTTATTTCTAAAAGTTGCTTTCCCATTCTGCCTTACACCTACTCTTTCTTTTTTTTTTTTTTTTCCCAGCTGTGCTGGGTCTTCATTCTCCACAGGCTTTTCTCTAGTCGTGGGAAGTGAGGGCTGCTCTCTAGCTGCAGTATGTGGGTTTCTTTTGTTGCAGAGCATGGGCTCTAGGGTGCATGGGCTTCAGTAGTTGCAGCACATGAGCTCAGTGGTTGAGGCTCTTGGACTTTAGAGCACAGGCTCAATAGTTGTGGCACATGGACTTAGTTGCCCCATAGCACGTGGGATCTTCCTGGACAAGGGATCAAACCCATGTCTCCTGTGTTGGCAGGCAAATTTTACCACTGAGCCACCAGGGAAGCCCTTGTTTGTTTTAAATGATAGGGAACCATTTGAAGGTTTTTAGTAGGACAGTATCATGACCTCATTTTGTGTTTTATTGTTGTCCCGTAGCTTCCCTTGTGGCTCAGCTGGTAAAGAATCTGCCTGCAATCTGGAAGACCAAGGGTTTGATCCCTGGGTTGGGAAGATCCCCTGGAGAAGGGAACGGCTACCCACTCCAGTATTCTGGCCTGGAGAATTCCGTGGGCTGTATAGTCCATGGGGTCACAAAGAGTTCGACACAACTGAGCGACTTTCACTTTCACATAGCTCTTAAATATTCTCTCTTGGCTCTTTTTGTTTGTTTGTTTTTGTTCTCTCTGCTTTTCAGTTGTGGAAGTTTCTGTTGTCATATCCTCAAGCTCAGGGATTTTTTTCTTTAGCCTTGTCCAATTATTAATGAATCCATCAAAGGCATTTGTCATTTCTGTTACAGTGTTTTTCATCTCCAGCATCTAGTTTTTTTGTTTTTTTGTTTTTTTTTGGTTCTTTTCTTAGAATTTCCATATCTCTGCTTACATTGTGCATGTGCTTAGTCACTCAGTCATGTCCAGCTCTTTGGACTGCAATGTGACAGTCTCCTCTGTCTTTAGAATTTTTCAGGCAAGAATACTGGAGTGGGTTGGCATTTCCCTTCTCCAGGGGATCTTCCTGGCCCAGAGATCGTAGGTACATGTACTGTGTCTTTGCTTACATTATCCATCTGTTTTTGGTGAGCCTGTGCTGCTGGACTGTGAATTTCACCAGTACTTCACAAGTTTTTCTCCGCTTAGTTGGAATAGAATAGAGTGGCTAGAAGGGGCTGGATTTGAATGTTTCCCTTCTTTCAGGTAGATTAGGCTCTGCTAAAACTCCAGCAGGTTAAACTCTGGTGTGGCAATTTCTGCTGAAGGGCTGGCCTTGGTAAGAAGAAAAGAATGCCTTGGTACATTTCAGGGTGTTTCCTTTTCCCTTCCCCTTGTTGAAAGTCACAGAGGACTTTTCTCTGATATTTACTCTGCAGACCTGGTAGAGCTCCAAGAGATAAAATTCACAAAATTTTGAGGGGGCCCCTTATGACTGGATTCCCCTGGGATTGTTAACTTGCCTATTTGTCTACACTGAGCCTCCTGAAATTTATCAACTGCAGTTTAGATTTTCCTATCCTGGCACTGGTTCTCGCAGAACCAGTGGTTTTTCACAAATAAATTGAATTAGGATTCTTTGTATCAACCTGATTGTTTCTCCAATTTTGGGGGCAATTACTTCCCTGAGTCTAAGAAGTGCTGTCGAGTTTTCAGTTTGCTCACCTTTGTACTTGTTGGGATAGCGTGGCAACTTCCTAGCCCCTGAAATGCCAGTCTGGAGACTGCTGGTTTATGTTTTGAAAGATTTTTCTGGTGACTCTTTTGAGAATGTAATGTAGATAGGCAAGAATGGAAGCAGGGAGAATGTTTAGGAGGATAATTTCCTTAATTCAGATAGAGGCTTGGGTTAGGTTGGTAAACTGATGAAAAGCAGTAAGATTTGGGGCAATGCTGGTGCCATTCATTGTAACAGAAAAACTTTGGCAGGGAAAAAATCTTTCAGGAGGTGGGAGATGAAGAATACTATTATTAACACATTAAGTATGCCCATTAGTCATTCACATGATGGTGTGGAATGACTGTGCACAGAGCTCTGGGTATATCTTGGTTCTCCCATATAGATATAGATGCTGTTAACAGGGACTTAAGAAATTATTTATGAGGAGGATCTGAAGACGGAGCTGAGCACTATCTGAAAGAAGGAAAAAGATTCAACAAAGGGGATTGAGAAGGTTCGACCAGTGAGGTGGAAGGAAAACAGCATGTGATGTTTCAGCATCCAGAGGAGACAAGAAAGATGTTGTGAATAACTGTTACCTATTTCTGAGAGACAGTAGCATTTTCATAGATAGAAAAGTGAGTATTCATTTGGCACTGGGAATGTTTCTCGTGACTTTTTTTTTTTTTTTCCACCATGTCATGCAGCTTGTGAGATCTTAGTTCCCCAAGCAGGGATTGAACCTGGGCCGTGGCAGTGAAAGTCCTGCATCTTAACCATTGGCCCACCAGCAAACTCCCTTTGTGACTTTGATAAGTGTGGTTTCCTTAGTCTGCTAAACAGAAAAGCTTGATTATGATGTGTTCAAAAGTGAATGTAAGAACAGTTGGTGAAGAGATAGTCTTAGAAAGGATCTGGTTACTGTCTACCAGTAGGTAAGGCACAGATACAGCTAGGTTTGTAAATGTGGGAGTAGCAAATGAACTAGTTTTCCTCTTACTGCCTCTGTTAGTTGAATAAAAGGACTCAGGTATCCCCTGAGAGTGATGATGTAGAAGGGGTGTTAATTCCAACAAGTACTGCTCCCAATTAGATAATTCAATAGAAAACACATAATGTTCCATCAGGTTAGTACAAGACCACATGTTTTGATGACCAGGCAAAAATTGTTACATCTTGACTGGGAAGTTCTGATTCATCCACCATATTCACCAGACATTGCACTTTCAGATTTCCCTTTCTTTTGGTCTTTACAAAATTCTCTTAATGGAAAAAATTTCAATTCCCTGAAAGACTGTAAAAGATACCTGGAACAGTTCATTGTTCATGAAGATAAAAAGTTTTGGGAAGATGGAATTGTGAAGTTGCCAGGAAAGCAGCAGAAGATAGTGGAAAAACTGGTGAATACATTTTTTCAGTAAAGTTCTTGGTGAAAATGAAAATGTATCCCTTGTTAAAACAGAAGGAACTTTTTGGCCAGCCCTATAAACCAGCTTCAGATTAAGAAAGTGAGTAGAAGTAGGAATGGTGAAATTGAGGACAAAATTGGTCAGAGAGCAATATGTGCAAAGCCTGAAGAGAACAGTACTTTGGGGGACTCAAATAGGGGGGCAAAATATAGAGTTTGAGTAGAGATATGATCACATGTGACTGATCCTATGGATCATAACAAACTATGGAAAATTCTTAAAGAAATGGGAATATCAGACCACCTTACCTGCCTCCTGAGAAAACTGTATGCAGGTCAAGAAGCAGCAGAACCAGACATAGAACAACAGACTGGTTCCAAATTGGGAGGAGTACGTCAAGGCTGTATATTGTCACCCTGCTTATTTAACTTTTATGCACAGTACATCATGCAAAATGCCCGGCTGGATGAAGCTCAGGCTGGAATCAAGATTGCCGAGAGAAATATCAGTAACCTCAGATATGCAGATGACACCACCCTAATGGCAGGAAGTGAAGAGGAACTAAAGAGCCTCTTCAATTCAGTCGCTCAGTCACATCTGACTCTTTGTGACCCCATGGACTGCAGCATACCAGGCTTCCCTGTCCATCACCAACTCCCAGAGCTTACTCAAACTCATGTCCTTCGAGTTGGTGATGCCATCCAACCGTCCCATCCTCTGTTGTCCCCTTCTCCTCCTGCCTTCAATCTTTCTGGCATCAGGGTCTTTTCCAGTGAGTCACCTCTTCGCATCAGGTGGCCAAAGTATTGGAGTTTCAGCTTCAGCATCAGTCCTTCCAATGAATATTCAGGACTGATTTCCTTTAGGATTGGCTGGTTTGATCTCCTTGCAGTCCAAGGGACCCTCAAGAGTCTTTTCCAACACCACAGTTTAAAAGAATCAATTCTTCAGTGCTCAGCTTTCTTTATGGTCCAACTCTCACATCCATACATGACTACTGGAAAAACCATAGCTTTGACTATGAAGACCTTTGTTGGCAAAGTAATATCTTTGCTTTTTAATATGCTGTCTAAATTGGTCATAGCTTTTCTTCCAAGGAGCAAGTCTTTTTGAAATTAATTGCTGCAGTCACCATCTGCAGTGATTTTGGAGCCCAAGAAAATAGTCTGTCACTGTTTCCATTGTTTTCCCATCTATTGGCCATGAAGCGATGGGAGCAGATGCTATGATCTTTGTTTTTTGAATGTTGAGTTAAAAAATCATCTTGATAAAATTGAAAGAGGAGAGTGAAAAAGTTGGCTTAAAACTCAACCTTTGGTTTTGTTTAAAACTCCAACTATGGTTTTTTCCATTGATTATGTGACAGTTGAACCATAAAGAAGGCTGAGCACTGAAGAACTGATGCCTTCCAACTGAGGTGTTGGAGAAGACTCTTGAGAATTCCCTGGAAAGCAAGGAGATCAAACCAGTCAATCCTAAAGATAATCAACCCTGAATATTCATAGGAAGGACTGATGCTGAAACTCCATTACTTTGGCCACTTGATGGGACGAGCTGACTCAGTGGAAAAGACTGATGCTGGCAAAGATTTACTGGGAAGGGGGCAACAGGGATGAGATGGTTGGATGGAACCATTGACTCAATGAACAAGAGTTTGAACAAACTGGGAGATTCAGAAGGACAGGGAATTCAGGTATGTTGCAGTCCATGGGGTTTCAAAGAGTCTGATATGACTGAGCAGCTGAACAACAACGTGATCACATGTGACTGAGGTGACTCATATTTATAAGTCCTTATTGCATGCCAGGCATGTGCTAAAGGATTAAGAAAGATAATCTTATTAGATGAATAATACTGTTATAACCATTGTAAAGTAGGGAAATAGACTATAGGGACAATGCAGAAAGATTAAATAACTGCCTGTTATTATTATTTAGAATACTACTACAGTTATTCTGATTATAGTTCAGTTTAGACACCCAGTCGTGGCTGACTCTTTGCAACCCCATGAACTGCAGCATGCCAGGCCTCACTGTCCATCACCAACTCGCGGAGTCCACCCAAACCCATGTCCACCAAGTTGGTGATGCCATCCAAACATCTCATCCTCTGTCATCCCCTTCTCCTCCTGCCCTCAATCTTTCCCAGCATCAGGGTCTTTTCAAATGAGTCAACTCTTCACATCAGGTGGCCAAAGTATTGGAGTTTCAGCTTCAACTTCTGTCCTTCCAATGAACACCCTGGACTGATCTCCTTTAGGATGGACTGGTTTGATCTCCTTGCAGTCCAAGGGACTCTCAAGAGTCTTCTCCAACATCAAAGTTCAAAAGCATCAATTCTTTAGCGCTCAGCTTTCTCTGTAGTCCCTCTCACATCCATGCATGACCACTGGAAAAACCATAGCCTTGACTAGACGGACCTTTGTTGACAAAGTCATGTCTCTGCTTTTTAATAGGCTGTCTAGATTGGTCATAACTTTCCTTCCAAGGAGAAAATGTCTTTTAATTTCATGGCTGCAGTCACCATCTGCAGTAATTTTGGAGCCCAGAAAAATAAAGTCTGACACTGTTTCCACTGTTTCCCCATCTATTTGCCATGCAGTGATGGAACTGGATGCTATGATCTTAGTTTTCTGAATGTCAAGCTTTAAGCCAACTTTTTCACTTTTCTCTTTCACTTTCATCAAGAGGCTCTTTAGTTCTTTGCTTTCGGCCATAAGGATGGTGTCGTCTGCATATCTGAGGTTATTGATATTTCTCCCGGCAGTCGTCATTCCAACTTGTGCTTCCTCTAGCCCAGCGTTTCTCATGATGTACCCTTCATATAATTTAAATAATCAGGGTGACAGTATACAGCCTTGATGTACTCCTTTTCATATTTGGAACTAATCTTTGTTCCATGTCCAGTTCTAACTGTTGCTTCCTGACCTGCATACAGATTTCTCAAGAGGCAGGTCAGGTGGTCTGGTATTCCCATCTTCTTCAGAATCTTCCACACTTTATTGTGATCCACACAGTCAAAGGCTTTGGCATAGTCAATAAAGCAGAAATAGATGTTTTTCTGGAACTCTCTTGGTTTTTCAGTGTTGCAGTCCAGTGCTGCTTGTCTGCGAACAGTCGGACATGACTGAGCAACTTCACTTTCACTTTTCACTTTCACGCATTGGAGAAGGCAATGGCAATGCACTCCAGCGTTCTTGCCTGGAGAACCCCAGGGACGGCGGAGCCTGGTAGGCTGCCGTCTATGGGGTCGCACGTATTCAGACACAACTGAAGTGACTTAGCAGCAGCAGCAGCATATTGGCAATCTGATCTCTGGTTCCTCTGCCTTTTCTAAAACCAGCGTGAACATCTGGAAGTTCACAGTTCATGTATTGCTGAAGTATGGCTTGGAGAATAATGAGTGTTACTTTACTAGTGTGTGAGATGAGTGCAATTGTGCGGTAGTTTGAGCATTCTTTGGCATTGCCTTTCTTTGGAATTGGAACGAAAACTGTCCTTTTCCAGTCCTGTGGCCACTACTGAGTTTTCCAGATTTGCTGACATATTGAGTGCAGCACTTTCACAGCATCATCTTTTAGTATTTGAAATAGCTGCACTGGAACTCCATCACCTCCAGTAGCTTTGTTCATAGTGATGCTTGCTAAGGCCCATTTGACATCACGTTCCAGAATGGCTGGCTCTAGGTGAGTGTGAGTGATCACACCATCATGATTATCTGGATCGTGAAGGTCTTTTTTGTACAGTTCTGATTATAGAACCCAAGTTTTTAATCATTATACCTTTCAATATCTATGACTTAGTAGGGCAAAGAATGGTTTGAACTTGATCCTGTTTCCAATGTAAGGTGTTTTGAGGATTTTAAGCCAGGACATAAATAAGTAAATAAAATTTTTGTTTTAAAAACATCCCTCTTGCTACAGTTTATTGTGAAGGTTTAAAAGAGAAAGTGCCTTGAGATACAGTTGAAAACTGTTTTATATTCTATGCGGAGTGCATGCTAATTTAAACATTTTTTTTCATGGGTGAGTTTCTGGGATTTATTTTTGTTAATAAAAATAAATTTTAATTCCTAATTTAAGTAATTAGGAGTTTCAGATTAACATATACACACTCTTGTGTACAAAACAGCAAGCAAAGACCTACTGATTAACACAGCGAACTATACTTACCATTCTGTTATAACCTATAATGGAAAATAATCCAGAAAGAACACACATATACACATAGACATACATATGCACACATGTATATAACTGAATCACTCTGCTTCACACCTGAAATCAACACAATGTTGCAAACCAACCACACTTTAATAAGATAAATAAGCTTTTAACAAGTTTTTTAGCATTATCAAAACACCATTATCACACACCCCTAAATGAACAGTATGTCAGTGGTGTCTAGCCAAAGACCACTAGGGACACACAGAATTAAGTTGGGTTTATTATATAGCCGCAAAACAGAATGCAGAGCATGTTGAACTGTGGGATATTCTCAATAAGAGACCATTAGAAAGACTCATTAAAAGAAATTGATTATGTATGCGTGAAACATACATAATTTTATAAATTTGTTACCTCTATAAAAATAAATTAAAAGAATATTTTTTAAAGAGAAGGGAGAAAATTGTTCTCCATATACTTATTAGCAAATTGGTGGTAAATTTAATAGAATGTATGCAAGGCAATGGCACCCCACTCCAGTACTCTCGCCTGGAAAATCCCATGGATGGAGCAGCCTGGTAGGCTGCAGTCCATGGGGTTGCGAAGAGTCGGACACAACTGAGCGACTTCACTTTCACTTTTCACTTTCATGCATTGGAGAAGGAAATGGCAACCCACTCCAGTGTTCTTGCCTGGAGAATCCCAGGGACGGGGGAGCCTGGTGGGCTGCCGTCTATGGGGTCGCACAGAGTTGGACACGACTGAAGCGACTTAGCAGCAGCAGCAGCAGCAGCATGCTAATTTTATAGTGAAAGTTGTTCTTAACCTCTCTGTGATTTAGTTTCGTCATTTATATATCGAAATGATACTGATTCCTTCCTCAAAGGAGTGTGAAAATAAAAAGTGTCAGTCTCTGTCATGTCTAACTCTTTGTGACTGCCAGGCTCCTCTGTCCATGAAATTCTCTAGGCAAAATTACTGAAGTGGGTTGCCATTCTCTTCTCCAGAGAATCTTCCAGGCCCAGGGATCGAACTCAGGTCTCCTGCATTGCAGGCAGATTCTTTATTGTCTGAACTACCAGGGAAGGCCATAGGAGTATAAAACAGTCAAATTGCATAGAATTGCACATAGTAAATACTCAATACACTTTATTTGTGATGATGATGATAATAAATTGACCTCTGTGGTTCAAGCTTAAATTTTAATCAGTTTTTTCTTTTTAAAAATGTTCATGTAATAGTTTTATCATAGAACTTATAGATGTAACTTCAGTATGCCATAGTATTATCAGACACAACTGAGCGACTAACACTTTGATTTTACTTTTTTCATGACACTGTACAATAAACTGAATAAACCACTGCCTTCTCTCCACTACTTTTATTTTCATTTTTTAGTTTATGGGAAAAACAGATGGAGATTATTACACTCTGGATGACATGTTTGTCTCCAAAGCAGCTGAGAGAGAACGTTTTGGTGAAGAGGGAGAGAATCAGAGGAAAAAAGCTATTGCTGAGCACCGGAGTCTTGTTGCACAAATGGAAAAATGTCTTTATTGTTTTGACAGTTCTCAGTTTCCCAAGCACCTTATTGTTGCAATAGGTGTTAAGGTAAGAAATACAGTGTTTATTATCCTAAGGAAATGCTTCTTTCTCCATATGCTTCTAAGGTTCTCAGTAATCTGTCTCTTACTCTGTGTTTTATATATTTTCTTTTCTAAGTTCCCATGATTCTTAGAATTTTCTTTAGATTGAGTATAAATATTCAAATGATATGAAACATATTTCATGTAATTCCACTCTACAGCTAGGCAGCATTGAGTTGTGCTTCAGGCCCTAGACTCTGGATCCAGACCACGTGAATTCAGACCCTTGCTCTGCCATTTCCCATCTATGTGATCTTACTTTCATGTTTGGCACTTAAGTCTCAGTATTAAAATCGCTTCAGAGCTACTTACTTTAAAGTAGCTTCTGCTTCTTCCCTTACATTCTCACAAAATCTTGTTATTTCTCTATAGACTATCTCATAATTTGAAGAAGTTTATTGTACAGTTTCTGCTTAGTAACCCACTGGGGATTGGTTCTTCAGTCCTTGTATATGAAAATCCACAGATGCTCAAGTCCCAGTCAGCCCTTCATATTTGTATTTTGTTTTACTTGTTGAGTGTCTCCCTCAGTAGTCTGTTAGTTCCATGAGTATAGGTAACTTTTACTTATCATTGTATACTTGCATATATCCCATTATATTCAAACATGTATGTTTATAGTCACTTCTTTCGATAAATATTCTTGTTGTTCAGTCACTCAGTCGTGTCTGACTCTTTGCCACCCTGTTGACTGCAGCACACCAGGCTTCCCTGTCCTTCATTGTCTTCTGGAGCTTGCTCAGACTCATGTCTATCGAGTCGGTGATGTCATCCAACCGTCTCGTCCTCTGTCGTCCCCTTCTCAATAAATATTAAATATCACTTATTTAATAGCCGGTAATAATAGTCATTTATTTCAGCATTTGGCAATTTAATCCTTATGTTAAGTAAATAGTTATCATGTACCAGATGTATGCCAGAACCTAATTAGTCACTGGGGAAAAGTAGAGAATCGAATATACTTGTGACAGAGCACAGTAATGATTGCCCTGATTTAAGGAACTGTTGTTACAAAACAACTATAGAGAGGAAATGTGGGAAATGATGAGAGGTTATTTTTTGAAAAGCTGATCTGAAAGGCTTCTCTGAGGAGATATTTTAAAGGTATGAAAGTAAAGCTATGAAAGATGAGAAGAAGCAAGCAACATGAAAATCTGAATGAGTAGTGTTTCAGAAAGAGGTATCAGTGAGTGAAGACATGAGATGGGCATTTATGGAACAGAAAAAAAGAACCCAGTGTAGCTAGAGTGGAGTGAGTGAGAAAAAGTGGTAGGAAAAGAAGTTGAATGAATGAACGCTAGTTTCAAAAACTATTATTGTGGAGAATATACATATACATATTATTTGTTTCACATATACACACAGCACCTACATAGCCAAAGAACTGGTATTGACTTTTTCATTACAATTCTAGTCTTTAATACCTTTAGGTCATTAAGACTGTCAGTTTATCAGTTTGAATTTTGGTTTCTTTAACTTTTAATTTTTCATTACCCTTCTTTTCCATTTCTTTGTTTTCCTCTAGACATTATCAAAAGTGTGTGTGTGTTAGTTTCTCAGTCCATGTTCAAATCTTTTTGACCCCATGGACTGTAGCCTGCCAGACTCCCCTGTCCGTGGAATTCTCCAGGCAAGAATACTGGAGTGGGTTGCCATTCCTTTCTCCAAGACTTTATAAAAAAGTAAAAGTAAAAAAGTCCATTCAAAATTTAATCAATCAAAAACCCTTAACCAATCTTACCAGATACTGGTATTAATTTTCCCATGTTCTTTTCTAGACTGTTAAATAAACATTTATATTTTCATAATTAGGACATTTTGTATAAATATTTCATTCCCCTTCAGTCTGGCCCCTACCTTTACCAAATGTAAGAATAAATTCAGTTTAGTTCAGTAGCTCAGTCGTGTCCGACTCTTTGTGACCCCATGGGCTGCAACACATCAGACCTCCCTGTCCATCACCAACTCCTAGAGTTTACTCAAACTCGTGTCCATTGAGTCAGTGATGCCATCCAACCATCTCATCTTCTGCTGTCCCCTTATCTCTCCTTCAGTCTTTCCCATCATCAGGGTCTTTTCAAATGAGTCAGTTCTTCACATAAGGTGGACAAAGTTTTGGAATTTCAGCTTCAACATCAGTCCTTCCAATGAATATTCAGGACTGATTTCCTTTAGGATGGACTTGCTGGATTTCCTTGCAGTCCAAGGGACTCTCAAGAGTCTTCTCCAACACCGCAGTTCAAAAGCATCAAATATTCGGTGCTCAGCTTTCTTTATAGTCCACCTCTCACATCCATATATGACTACTGGAAAAACCATAGCATTGACTAGATGGACCTTTGTTGGCAAAGTAGTGTCTCTGCTTTTTAATATGCTGTCTAGGTTGGTTAAAACTTTTCTTCCAAGAAGTAAGCATCTTTGAATTTCATGGCTACATCTCCATCTGCAGTGATTTTGGAGCCCCCAAAAATAAAGTCTGTCACTGTTTCCACTGTTTCCTGATGTGTTTGCCATTAAGTGATGGGATCGGATGCCATGATCTTAGTTTTCTGAATGTTGAGCCAAAGCCTTTGACTGTGTGGATTACAATAAACGGTGGAAGATTCTGAAAGAGATGGGAATACCAGACCACCTGACCTGCCTCTTGAGAAATCTGTATGCAGGTCAAAAAGCAACAGGTAGAACTGGACATGGGACAACAGACTGGTTCCAGATAGGGAAAGGAGTACTTAAAGGCTGTACATTGTCACCCTGCTTATTTAACTTAGCAGAGTACATCATGAGAAACACTGGGCTGGATGAAGCACAGGCTGGAATCAAGATTGCTGGGAGAAATATCAATAATGTCAGATAGGCAGTTGACACCACCCTTATGGCAGAAAGCAAAGAAGAACTTAAAGAGCCTCTTGATGAAAGTGAAAGAGGAGAGTGAAAAAGTTGGCTTAAAGCTCAACATTCAGAAAACTAAGATTATGGCATCTGGTCCCATCACTTCATGGCAAATAGATGGGAAACAGTGGAAAAGAATAAATTAAACATAAAGTAACAAAGTTTCCAATAATTCTGTATAAAAAGTTTGGGTATTTTTCAGTGACTGCATTTTCCCAAATGCACTGAAGACAGGCTAGGTCCACACAGGCACAGAGGTGTGAAGTATACAAAACTTCTGTTTGCCTCCTATTTTATAGACTATTTCCCATAGTAGGCATTTCTCAATTAGTGAAACAAACTCTTGGCCAGCAAAGAGACGTTTTCTATTTTCAACCCATACATTGTTAGACAAATTCCTTTTCCTCTCCTACTGTGAGGTAATCCACATTTTTCAATTAGAAGGTATTAAATTTTAATTTTATACTTTTTAATGCAAAAAGGCAAATTGGCTGTCTGGGGAGACCTTAAAAATAGCTATGAGAAGAAGAGAAGCAAAAAGCAAAAGAGAAAAGGAAAGTTATAAGCATCTGAATGCAGAGTTCCAAAGAATAGCAAGAAGAGATAAGAAAGCCTTCCTCAGTGATCAATGCAAAGAAATAAAGGAAAACAGAATGGGAAAGACTAGAGATCTGTTCAAGAAAATTAGAGATACCAAGGGAACATTTCATGCAAAGATGGACTTGATAAAGGACAGAAATGGTATGGACCTAACAGAAGCAGAAGATATTAAGAAGAGGTGGCAAGAATACACAGAAGAACTGTACAAAAAAGATCATGATGACCAAAATAATCACAATGGTTTGATCACTGACCTAGAGCCAGACATCCTGGAATGTGAAGTCAAGCCGGCCTTAGAAAGCATCACTACAAACAAAGCTAGTGGAGATGATGGAATTCCAGTTGAGCTATTTCAAATCCTGAAAGATGATGCTGTGAAAGTGCTGCACTCAGTATGCCAGCAAATTTGGAAAATTCAGTACTGGCCACAGGACTGGAAAAGGTCAGTTTTCATTCCAATCCTAAAGAAAGGCAATGCCAAAGAATGCTCAAACTACCGCACAATTGCACTCATCTCACACGCTAGTAAAATAATGCTCAAAATTCTCCAAGCTAGGCTTCAGCAATATGTGAACCGTGAACTTCCAGATGATCCAGCTGGTTTTAGAAAAGGCAGAGGAACCAGAGATCAAATTGCCAACATCTGCTGGATCATTGAAAAAGCAAGAGAGTTCCAGAAAAACATCTATTTCTGCTTTATTGACAATGCCAAAGCCTTTGACTGTGTGGATCACAATAAACTGTGGAAACTTCTGAAAGAGATGGGAATACCAGACCACTTGACCTGCCTCTTGAGAAACCTATATGCAGGTCAGGAAGCAACAGTTAGAAGTGGACATGGAATAACAGATTGGTTCCAAATAGGAAAAGGAGTACGTCAAGGCTGTATATTGTCACCCTGCTTATTTAACATATGCAGAGTACATCATGAGAAATGCTGGGCTGGAAGAAACACAAGCTGGAATCATGATTGCCGGGAGAAGTATCAATAACTTCAGATATGCAGATAACACCACCGTTATGGCAGAAAGTGTAGAGGAACTAAAAAGCCTCTTGATGAAAGTGAAAGAGGAGAGTGAAAATGTTGGCTTAAAGTTCAACATTCAGAAAACGAAGATCATGGAATCAGGTCTCATCACTTCATGGCAAATAGATGGGGAAACAGTGGGAACAGTGGCAGACTTTATTTTTCTGGGCTCCAAAATCACTGCAGATGGTGTTTGCACCATGAAATTAAAAGGCGCTTACTCCTTGGAAGGAAAGTCATGACCAACCTAGATAGCATATTGAAAAGCAGAGACATTACTTTGCCAACAAAGGTCCGTCTAGTCAGGGCTATGGTTTTTCCTGTGGTTATGTATGGATGTGAGAGTTGGACTGTGAAGAAAGCTGAGCGCTGAAGAATTGATGCTTTTGAACTGTGGTGTTGGAGAAGACTCTTGAGAGTCCCTTGGACTGCAAGGAGATCCAACCAGTCCATTCTAAAGAAGATCAGTCCTGGGTGTTCTTTGGAAGGAATGATGCTAAAACTGAAACTCCAGTACTTTGGCCACCTCATGCGAAGAGTTGACTCATTGGAAAAGACCCTGATGCTGGGAGGGATTGGGGGCAGGCGGAGAAGGGGACGACAGAGGATGAGATGGCTGGATGGCATCACTGACTCGATGGACGTGAGTTTGAGTGAACTCCAGGAGTTGGTGATGGACAATGAGGCCTGTTGCACTGTGATTCATGGGGTTGCAAAGAGTCAGACACGACTGAGCGACTGAACTGACCTGAACTGAACTGAAATTTTAATTATAAAGTCAATTTTCCAATTAAGGTATTAAATCTTCTTTTTGTCTCTTACTGAGCATCAGCTGATCTGTTTCTTCCTCTTGGGCCAGCCGTATCATTTTTATTTCATTTTAACACTATTTGAATCGTGTTATTAACACTATTTGAATATATTGTTTCTTGATCTGTGTTTCATTGTGCTATTTTAGCTCTAACCAAATACTGTCTCTTAATTAGTTTCAGACTTTCATCTGTGAATATTTTAATTTAGAAATGTTTGAAATATTGATTTGATGTAATTTCATCTGTTTCCTACAGTATCTGACTTCTTATCCTATCTGTTGTAGACAGTAGATTATTTTATTAATCTGAGTAAGCAATAAGATATTTATCCTTTTAGTTATTACCCAAGTTAATTATATATGACTATGAGTTTCAGAAGAATTACTTTGTGTTAGGTGGTAATAGTTAACAGTATTCTAAAGCAATTCAGTCATACTCACTCTGCTTGAATGTCTAATATTTAAAGTTAATGTCTTAAATACAAATTTCTTAAGGAAGCTATATTAGTACTCATTAGAATCAAACAGTTATTTTAGTTTCTTTTTTTTTTATTTTATTTTATTTTTAAACTTTACATAATTGTATTAGTTTTGCCAAATATCAAAATGAATCCGCCACAGGTATACATGTGTTCCCCATCCTGAACCCTCCTCCCTCCTCCCTCCCCATACCATCCCTCTGGGTCATCCCAGTGCACTAGCCCCCAGCATCCAGTATCGTGCATCGAACCTGGACTGGCAACTCGTTTCTTACATGATATTTTACATGTTTCAATGTCATTCTCCCAAATCTTCCCACCCTCTCCCTCTCCCACAGAGTCCATAAGACTGTTCTCCCAAATCTTCCCACCCTCTCCCTCTCCCACAGAGTCCATAAGACTGTTCTATACATCAGTTTCTGATCATAAATTGTCCCTACCTTTTCCTTTCTTAAAAATAAAAATTACCTATCCCCTTCTTGTACTAACAGTATCCTTTACTTTAAAAAGTGCTTTGATTTTTAATAAGAGACAGCATAAACAGATAGATGATTCCATGTTGCTGGATTGTAAGAATCAATATTGTGAAAATGACTATACTACTAAGTGCAATCTACAGATTCAGTGTGATCCCTATCAAATTACCAGTGACATTTTTCACAGAACTGGAACAAAAAATTTCACAATTGACATGGAAACACTAAAATAGCAAAACCAGTCTTGAGAGAGAGGAATGGAACTGGAGGAATCAACTTTCCTGATTTCACACTACACTACAAAGCTAGTCATCAAGACAGTAAGCTATGGCACAAAAACAGAAATAGAGACCAGTGGAACAAGATAGAGAGCCTAGAGATAAAACCACACACCTATGTGTACCTTTTTTTTGACAAAGCAGGCAAGAATATACAGTGGGGCAAAGATAGCCTCTTTGATAAGTGGTGCTGGGAAAACTGGACAGCCAAACAGCTACGTATAAAAGAATGAAATTAGAACCCTTAACAGCAGCATAGACAAAGATAAAATTAATTAAAGACCTAACCGGAAACTATAAAGCCCTTAGAGGAAAACACAGGCAGAATACTCAATGACATAAAGCAAGATCCCCTATGACCACCTACTAGAGTAATGGAAATAAATATAAACAAGTGGGACCTCATTAAACTTAAAAGCTTTCACACAGCAAAGGAAACTACAAACATGGTGAAAAGACAACCCTCAGAATGGGGAAAAATAATAGCAAATGAAGCAACTGACAAAGGATTAATTTCCAAATCAAGCAGCTCATCAACTCAATATCAGCAAAACAAACAACTCAATAAGTGGGAAAAAGATCTAAACAGACATTTCTCCAAAGAAGACATACAGATGGCTAACAAACACATGAAAAGATGCTCAACATCGCTCATTATTAGAGAAGTGCACTTGTTTGTGGGTTGCTGACCTGGGAATGTATGTCCTAACGATAGTGTACCTTCACGTTTTACTAGTCTCTTTGTGGTTTCTTCTTTATGTATTTATTTGCAAAATATTGTTTCTGCTAGTATTCAGGTTGTTCTTATAGATAGTTGCTCTGTAATTACTTGTAGTTTTGTTGTGGCTGTAGGAGGAAGTGAATTCAGGGTCTTCCTACTCCACCATCTTGGTCACCTCTCCAATGCTTATTCCTGATATTGCTTTTAATTGTGAATATTGTTACGATTTAACTGTAAGTTTAAGTATATATAGCCATATTCATATACACTCCTAGTTCTTCACTCAAATACCAAAGAATTTAAAATTTGCATTATTTTGTAAAGCAATCAGTTAATAAATAAATGTTATTCAGTTAATTCTCTTATATAAAGTTTTTCTAGCTAAAACCTAACCAAAAAGTTATAGAAAATAAGATCAAGCCAGTTTGAAGAATATTTATGGTCCTTATGAATACCTTTTGCTTTCTACATGTATAGTAATTGACCTTTTTGACTTTAAAAAAAAAATACAGTTTGTGTAAAATGGAGAAATAGTGCCAGCTTCTAGGTAATGCATAGAACTTAACCAGTGCTGTAAAGCCATGTAGAAGTTATGTCTCTTTTCTTAGCTAATGATTAATAGGCATCAGTTTAACTTCCATTTCATTACCAGGTCTTGTATGTTTTTTTTTCCTTGCAAAATTTGTGTTGTTTCATGAGCTCTGAAGACATGTAGCTTTCTCAGATGAAGGATAAAATGTCAATCATTCTCCCCTTTGGTAAGTTTCATCTTTGAGGTATCTTACTCAAAATTGAGACTTCTGCAATAAATTTCTGGTTTATTAAAAGGTATCTTCATGGCTTTTAAAATTTTAAATAGTGAATATCTTCAAAGTATTAAAGTATAATATATTATGACCAGGTATATTTTATTAAATGTTAGCCATATTGACCTACAAGGGGCTCATCTTTCAGAACTGAGAATAAATAACAAGAGCATTTCACCTTTGCATCTTTTTTCCCCATAGGTTTATTTATGTTTACCCAATGTGCGATCTCTTACTGAAGGGCACTGCTTGATCGTCCCTTTGCAGCACCATAGGGCAGCTACCTTATTGGATGAAGACATCTGGGAGGAAATTCAGGTCAGCATGATAATGCTCATAATCTTTGTTATGATCCATAGCAATTTTTACACACTATTGTGACAAATTCTAACAAGTTTTATACCTTCATTCAATGATTTTACATTCTAAATTTAAACACATACACATTTCCATAGTTGTGTATACCTGTGGGTCATGGTGTTTTCACCACTCACTACATTTTTACTTTATTGAAAGCTTTAAACAAATATTTTTAATGAGGTAATGATTGTCATATAATGTACTAGTTTCAGGTATACAACTGATAGCTTTTGGCTATTAAATTAACTTTGACCAACTAATTATATTTATTTAAAATAAAAATCAGTGTTTAAGATTTCTAATATTTGCTTTTGTGGAACATGAAATAATCATTTTTGCCAAGGTAAGCTAATAGATTACAGCCAAAAAGAAGGATGTTTTCAGATAATAAAAAGTAATTTTTGGAAGATTGTGATTTATACTTAGTGATTGTTATATTTTCCTACAATGGCATTGACATTTTCTGCTACAGTGATAGTGTCATGATTTTGTTATCAGGCTACATTTCCACACTTTTCCCTTATAGCCTGGCTGATATTTGGATTCAGGGATTTTGTGTGTGTGGTGTGGAGTGAATCTTCAAGAACTTGAAAGGCACAACATGGGTGAAATTGCTGCTAAGTGATTTCAAGACCTTATACTCACCAAAACAGGAAGAGAGAAAAAACACTTGTTTTTCCAGTGGTTGACAAGTGAATAGGGGTTATAAGAACCCTTAATTAGAAACCATGAACATTTTAAGACTTCCTAAGAGACTAATCATGGGTCTCTTTAGAAGATGGGTCATGGTAGAGAGTTCTGACAAAATGTGTTCCACTGGAGAGAATGGCAAACCACTTCAGCATTCTTGCCTTGAGATCCCCATGAACAGTATGAAAAGGCAGAAAGATATGACACTAAAAGATAAACTTCCCAGGTCCAGTAGCCCAATATGCTACTGGAGGAGTGGAGAAATAGCTCCATGAGGAATGAAGAGGCTGAGCCAAAACGGAAACAGCACCCAGTTGTGGATATGTCTTGTGGTGAAAGTAAACTCTGATGCTCTAAAGAACAGTATTGCATAGGAACCTGGAATGTTAGGTCCATGAATCAAGGTAAATCGGAAGTGGTCACACAGGAGATAGCAAGAGTGAACATTGACATTTTAGCAATCAGTGAACTAAAATTGACTGTAATGGGTGCATTTAATTCAGATAACCGTTATATCTACTCCTGTGGGCAGGAATCCCTTAGAAGAAATGGAGTAGCCCTCACAGTGCAAGAGAGTCTGAAATGCAGTACTTGGATGCAGTCTCAAAAATGACAGAATGGTCTCTGTTTGTTACCAAGGCATACCATTCAGTATCACAGTAATTCAAGTCTTTGGCCCAACCAGTAATGCTAAAGAAGCTGAAGTTGAACGGTTCTATGAAGACCTATAAGACCTCCTGGAATTAACACCACAAAAAGATGTCCTTTTCATCATAGGGGACTGGGATGCAAAAATAAGAGGTCAAGACATCTTGAATAACAGACAAGTTTGGCCTTAGAGTAGAAAAGGAAGCAGAGCAAAGGCTAACAGAGTTTTGCCAGGAGAACGCTCTAGTCATAGCATACACATTCTTCCATCAACACAAGAGACCTTTCTACACATGGAGATCACCAGATGGTCAATAGCAAAATCAGATTGATTATATTCTTTGCAGTCAAAGATGGAGAACCTCTATAAAGTCATCAAAAACAAGATCAGGAGCTGACTGTGACTCAGACCATGAACTCCTTATTGCAAAATTCAGACTTAAATTGAAGAAAGTAGGGAAAACCATTAGGCCATTCAGATATGACCTAAATCAAATCTGTTACCTTTATTCAGTGGAAGTGATAAATAGATTCAAGGGATTAGATCTGATAGACAGAGTGTCTTAAAAATTACGGACAGAAGTTTGTAATATTGGACAAGAGATGGTGATCAAGACCATTCCCAAAAAAAAGAAATGCAAAAAGCAAAATGGTTGTCTGAGGAGGCCTTACAAATAGCTGAGAAAAGAAGAGAAGCCAAAGGCAAAGGTGAAAAGGAAAGATAGACCCATCTGAATGCAGAGTTCCAAAGACTAGCACGGCGGGATAAGAAAGACTTCCTAAGTGAACAATGCAAAGAAACAGAGGAAAACAATAGAATGGGAGACACTAGAGATCTCTTCAAGAAAATTCAAGGTACCAAGGGAACATTTCATGCACAGATGGGCACAATAAAGGACAGAAATGGTATGGAACTAACAGAAGTAGAAGGTATAAAGAAGTTGCAAGAGTACACAGAAGAACTATACAAAAAAGATCTTCATGATCCAGATAACCACAATGGTATGATCACTCAACTAGAGCTAGGTGTCTTGGAGTGTGAAGTCAAGTGGGCCTTAGGAAGCATCACTACGAAAGAAGCTGGTGGAGGTGATGGAATTCCAGCTGAGCTATTTCAGATCCTAAAAGATGATGTGTTAAAGTGCTGCACTCAGTATCTCAGCAAATATGGAAAACTCAGCATGGCCACAGGACTGGAAAAGGTGTTTTCATTCAAGCCCCAAAGAAGGGCAATGCAAAAGGATGTTCAAACTACTGCACAATTGCATTCATTTCACATACTAGCAAAGTAATGCTCAAAATTCTCCAAGCCAGGCTTCCAGAGTAATGAATTGAGAACTCCCAGATGTTGAAGCTGGATTTAGAAAAGGCAGAGAAACCAGAGATCAAATTGCCAACATCCATTGGATTACAGGAAAAGCAAGAGAATTTCAGAAAAACATCTACTTTTACTTCATAGACTATGCTAAAGCTTTTGACTATGTGGATCACAACAAACTTTGGAAAATTCTTAAGGAGATGGGAATACCAGGCCACCTTACCTGCCTCCTGTGAAACCTGTATTCAGGTCAATAAGCAACAGTTGGAACCTGACATGGAAAAATGGACTGGCTCAATTTTGGGAAAGGAGTATGTCAGGGCCGTATATTGTCACCCTGCTTATTTAATTTATATGCATAGTACATCATGAGAAATGCCAGGCTGGATGAAGCACAAGATGGAATCAAGACTGCTGGGAGAAATATCAATAACTTCAGATATTCAGATGACACCACCTTTATGGCACAAAGCGAAGGGGAACTAAAGAGCCTCTTGATGAAAGTGAAAGAGGAAAGTGAAAAGGCTGCCTTAAAACTTGACATTCAAAAACTAAGATCATGGCATCTGGTCCCATCACTTCATGACAAATAGATGGGAAAACAATGGAAACAGTGACAGACTTTATTTTCTTGGGCTCCAAAATCACTGCAGATGGTGACTGCAACCATGAAAGTAAAAGATGCTCCTTGGAAGAAAAGCTATGACCAACCTAGACAGCATATTAAAAAGCAGAGACATTACTTTGCCGACAAAGTAATAGTCAAAGTCCATATAGTCAAAGGTATGGTTTTTCCAGTAGTTATGTATGGATGTGAGAGTTCAACCATAAAGAAAGCTAAGCACCAAAGAATTGATGCTTTTGAACTGTGGTGTTGGAGAAGACTCTTGAGAGTCCCTTGAACTGGAAGGAGATCCAATCAGTCCATCCTAAAGGAAATCAGTCCTGAATATTCATTGGAAGGACTAATGCTAAAGCTGAAACTCCAATACTGTGGCCACCTGATGCAAAGAACTGACTCATTGAAAAGACGCTGATGCTGGGAAAGATTGAAGGCAGGAGGAGCAGAGGGTGACAGAGGATGAGGTGATTGGATGGCATCACTGACTCAATGGACATGAGTTTGAGCAAGTTCCAGGAGATGGTAATGGACAGGGAATCCTGTCATGCTGCAGTCCATGGGGTCACAAAGAGTCAGACTCGACTGTGCAACTGAACTGAACTGAACCTGAAATTATACCATTAAACTCATATTTTTTAAGTCTTTTATATCTATATATCTATATATCTATATGAGAAGTACTTAAAAGTGTGTGTGTGTGTGTGTCCTCCTTGAGGCTAATGGTATGATGTTTATACATTTTATAATATTGAACTATTTTTGCATCACTACTAATTTAGTGATTTTAAGGTTTCATTTATAATCCATGACATCTTAAGTCTGTCTTATTTGCTGTTGTCCAGATAGACACTAGAACAGTCATCCAACAGTTAAACCAGAAAAGACTTAATGAAAAAATCCGAAGTAAAGAATTTATTAGATAATCTTTAGAGTATCTAAATTTTTATTGTTGTTGCTGTTGTATTTAATCTACTTTTTCATTTTTTTAAACAATTGGTTTTCAGGTATATAGTTCCATTCTAGTAATTATTTTCCTTCTCTCTAATGTTATAAAATTCTCTCCACAGAACTAAGTGATTATTCAATAAATAACAATTAATTGAAAATATGCATAATAAATAAAAATTCACAAATGTTCTAAGTTAACAAAATAAAGATAATCTTTAAAACTATATTATAAAGCCAAACGTACTTTCCATTTGGCTGTTTTTTGTTTTGTGCATGTATTATTAGACATGTGAAGATAACTATCTGGGATATAGTTGAGTGGGAAAATAGAGTTCTCTGTTGTCATTTTCTGATTTGTCTGAAACAGCTTGAGTTATATCATTGGTGTCTTCTTCACTGTTGTTGCAAACAGCACCTAATTCACAATACGTTGAGACAGCTAAAGTTAATTTCTTATATCATCATCCATTGTGGAAGATTGCCTTCAAGAAGTAAATCAGGCATTCAGATTTCTTCCATGATTAGCTTCTCCTGTGGTGCCGTTCTTCCCTTTCAGACCCTTGGTTTGAAGAAAATAGACGTGAGAAGACAACACTACCTTTTGATAACTCTTGTAACACATGTCATTTCCATATACATTACCCAGAACTAAACACGGCCCCACTTAAGTCCCAGAGATACGGGGAGTTTCGTCTTCTTGTTTGCTCAAGCAGAAAAAAATGATACAATTTAGTGAACACAGCCTTTAGGGGGAAGCATTTTTATATACAGATAACAGATTGGAGGCATGGGAAGTACAAAATTTAAATGATTGATTTTATCATATAGATATTTATACTATATTTTATTATTATTTTATCATAATTTAACTATATTGTATGTACATTGTCTCCATTAATGTGATTTTAGAAAGTATAATACCAAAGTCAGACAATTTTTGAAAGGGGAACCAATTGTCTATAATCATCTATAATGATTTAGCTAACAGTCACCTACCATGAGATCATAGGTATTTGCTAAGACTTCAGCAGCAAATTATCTGAAGTAAAGAGACTATGCTGAACTTACAGTTAGCTGTGGTTAGAAATGACTAGTGAATCCTCTATCTGTTGCTTATTAGGTAGCATTTTAGTTCATGTCAAATTACCATTATTTGCTTTTTTTTCCCTACTTGCTCTTGTTTATATATAAAAGGATTGGAAAATTGAATAGTGATGAGGGATCAGTATTAAATAGTCAGAGGAGACCTCATGGGAATCTAGAACTCCCACCCCCTACCCAGCAGTAATTTGTATCCTTTCCCTGTTTTGGGTGACAAGAGAGGCTTCAGTGGCAAACCTGAACTGCTGTCTCCACGTGGCAGTAACTAGGCAGGGTCTTAACATAACCTGGTTGAATCTCGAGGAAATTATGCTGAATGAAAATTTGCAAGTGAAGGATCAGCACACATATAAAGGGAACCAGCAAATGAAGTTACTTTGAGGTCAGAAAAATAATTGGAAGTGAATTCTGCTTGTCTCACTGAATTTAAGGATGCCTACCTGCTCAGAGTACTTTTTTTTTTGGTTTTTGGATGTTTTTATATGCTTTTACTGTTAGTTCTATGTAATTTACCATGTAATTTTGATTTTATCACTTCCTTTTATTAGTTTACTGAAACTGTTTGTGATATATACATAATACTGAGCAGAGTGAGTTTCAGTTAAAAAAAATGTTGCTTAACTATGTGAAATGTGGTAGATTTAGAAAGTAAAGTAACTATAAGGTAACATTATAGAATTCCAACATTGTTTAATATTTCTTTTTTTTTAAAGAATTTGCTACACTTTTTATTGTTTTCATTTTTTGAATCTCCTATCATTGCTTTATTTACCTAGCCATTTTGCTTTCTTCAGATGTTTAGAAAATCATTGGTGAAAATGTTTGAAGAGAAAGGATTGGACTGTATCTTTTTAGAAACGAATATGAACATGAAGAAACAGTACCATATGGTTTATGAATGTATTCCTCTCCCAAAGGAAGTGGGTGATATGGCTCCCATTTATTTTAAGGTATTTATAATAATCTTTACATACATATTTATTTTTTATTGTATTATGGTTTTGAAAACAGTTATCTTTATTCTGATATTTTTCTCCTATATACTTATCAATTTTTATATCATTAAGAAATGATGTAAAGCACAAAAAATTCTGCTGTTTAAATTTTTGAAGAAATAAATTTGAAATTTTGACCTTTAAAAGCATGCTTATTTGTAAGTGTGAATATAGTATCAAATAGTAATTTGTAATTTCTATGTTAATTTCTCAAATGAAAAATCAGAGTTTTACCTTGAAGTACTTTCAAGTCAAAATTATAGTCATAACTCTAGAAAACTTACCATTGAAGTTCATCAGAGTCAGAGATAGTTATATGCAAACAGTATAAATTACAATTGCTGAGATAAGTTATTGCTGTAAGTTTTAGTATTTAATATTTCATCATGCTGTTTGTAAAAAGAAACTAAAATCTAACCTTGCCGTGCATTTTTGAACATTACAATAAATGATTAGAGTTCTTAAACAATTAGGTTTCATTATAATGTTCAAGCATGCATCCGTGTGTGCTCAGTCGCTAAGCTGTGTCTCACTGTTTTGCGAGCCCATGGACTATAGCCTGCCAGGCTTCTCTATCAATGGGATTTCCCAGAGGCGTGTTGCCATTTCTCTCTCCAGGGGTCTCCTGCTCGGCCAGGTGGTTTCTCTACCATGGAGCCACTAGAAAAGCCCATAATGTTCAGGCAGTTTTAGCTAAATAACCTTTGTTTAATACTGACCTGAGTGCAGTATAATTTATAGACTAATATAAATTTGTAAATGTAGAACGTATATGGAATAGTAACATCTACATTTAAAAAAGATAATGTTTTGTTGAGGTGATATAGGAACTTGCAAAGTTTAGACAGTATAGGATTGTAAAGTTTAATTAATATGGACTACAAATCCCAGTAAAAAAGATTATTTTTAAAAAAGAATTATAAAACCTATTAAGGTTGCTGAGGTGGTGAAAATCTACTTTTCCTGTAGAAATTTTGTAAAACAATCTGATTATTTGCTTTGAAATGTCATGCTATTAAAATACAGACAAGCCAGATAATCTGCAACTCTGTATCAGTCCTGTGTTAAACAAAATCAATTGAGAAAGAGATTATTATGCTTTTCTTCAGTGTCTTTTCTTTTTCTCTTATACTTCCTCAGTAGAGTACTAGATTATGAATGTAAGTATTGAAGTATATAGGGCACAACATAAGCAGCTACTGTTGCTCAATGGTGGGTGACAGAAGTCTCATCTTTTAGAAGAATGATATATCACTTTTCTATACTAACTCTTATATGATCATTAAAGATGTATTTATTTGATCTGGCTTCAATTGTCTATCAAATGTACTACATTATAGTGTCAACACAAGAAACACATGTCTTTTAAATAGGGAATAGCAGTATACTATGCTTATTTGAATGTTAATTTCACATTTAAATTTGCTTCATTATAGTGCTGTTATTATAAAATGAGAGTATTTTATACTTATCACCCTAGTGCTTCTTTCTATTACATATTTTTTTATAATACATATTAGACATATTGATTAGCTTAGATAAGACTTATAATTCCATTTCTATGTCTTTTTTCCCATACAGTTTTGCTCCTTTTTTCTGTAACCAGAAATAGTTCAAGTATTTGGTTACCAGAAAGCACATAAATAATTTCTTATATTTCAAAGAAGAGCAATAAAGCAAATTGAATTTATTTGAGTTGATGTCTGTGAATGGAATGGGATTCCCAGGTGGCTCAGTGGTAAAGAATCTACCTGCCATGAGGGTGGGAGATTTGAAAGAATAGAGTTGAAACATGTATATTAACATATGTGAAATAGATGACCAGTCCAAGTTTGAGGCATAAAATAGGGCACTCAAAGCTGGTGCACAGGGACAACCCAGAGGAATGGAACGGGAAGGGTGGTGGGAGTGGGGTTTGAAGCCGGGGGCTATATGTCCAGCCGTGGCTGATTCATGTCAGTGTATGGCAAAAACCACCATAATATTGTAATTCAGTTCAGTTCAGTCATTCCATCGTGTCCACTTTGTGACCCCATGGACTGCAGCATGCCAGGCCTCCTTGTCCATCACCAACTCCCAGAGTTTACTCAAACTCATGTCCATCGAGTTGGTGATGCCATCCAACCGTCTTATCCTCTGTCAGCCCCTTATCCTTCCGCCTTCTATCTTTCGAGCATCAGGGTCCTTTCAGATGAGTCAGTTCTTCGCATCAGGTGGCCAAAGTATTGGAGTTTCAGCTTCAGCATCAGTCCTTCCAATGAATAGTTAGGACTGATTTCCTTTAGGATGGACTGGTTGGATCTCCTTGCAGTCCCAGGGACTCTCGAAGAGTCTTCTCCAACACCACAGTTCAAAAGCATCAATTCTTTGGTGCTCAGCTTTCCTTATAGTCCACCTCTCACATCCATACATGACTACTGGAAAAACCGTAGCCTTGACTAGATGGACCTTTGTTTGAAAAGTTAGTGTCTCTGCTTTTCAATATGCTGTCTAGACTGGTCATAACTTTCCTTCCAAGGAGTAAGCATCTTTTAATTTCATAGCTGCAGTCACCATATGCAGTGATTTTGGAACCCAAAAAATAAAGTCTGTCACTGTCCATTGTTTCCCTATCTATTTGCCATGAAGTGATGGGATCGAATGCCGTGATCTTAGTTTCCTGAATGTTGAGTTTTAAGCCAACTTTTTCACTCTCCTCTTTCACCTTCATCAAGAGGCTCTTTAGTTCTTCTTTGCTTTCTGTTGTAAGGGTGGTGTCATCTGCATATCTGAGGTTATTGATACTTCTCCCGGCAATCTTGATTTCAGCTTGTGCTTCATCCAGCCCAGCATTTTTCATGATGTACTCTGCATATAAGTTAAATAAGCAGGGTGACAATATACAGCCTTGATGTATTCCTTTTCGTATTTGGAACCAGTCTGTTGTTCCATGTCCAGTTCTAACTGTTGCTTCCTGACCTGCATACATATTTCTCAAGAGGCAGGTCAGGTGGGCTGGTATTCCCATCTTTTTAAGACTTTTCCACAGTTTGTGGTGATCCACACAGTCAAAGGCTTTGGCATAGTCAATGAAGCAGAAATAGATGCTTTTCTGGAACTCTCTTTGCTTTTTTGATGATCCAGCTGATGTTGGCAATTTGATCTCTGGTTCCTCTGCCTTTTCTTAAACATCTGGAAGTTCACAGTTAATGTATTGTTGAAGCCTGGCTTGGAGAATTTTGAGCATTACTTTACTAGCGTTTGAGATGAGTGCAATTGTGCACTCATTGAGCATTCTTTGGCATTGCCCTTCTTTGGGATTGGGATTCTTTTCCAGTCCTGTGGCCACTGTTGAGTTTTCTAAAATTGCTGGCATATTGAGTGTAGCACTTTCACAGCATCATCTTTCAGGATTTGAAATAGCTCAATTGGAATTCCATTGCCTCCACTAGCTTTGTTTGTAGTGATGCTTCCTAAGGCCTATTTGACTTCATATTCCAGGATGTCTGGCTCTAGGTGAGTGATCACACCATCGTGGTTATCTGGGTCATGAAGATCTTTTTTGTACAGTTCTTCTGTGTATTCTTGCCACCTCTTCTTAATATCTTCTGCTTCTGTTAGGTCCATACCATTTCTGTCCTTTATTGAGCTCATCTTTGCGTGAAATCTTCCCTTGGTGTCTCTAATTTTCTTGAAGAGATCTCTAGTCTTTCCCATTGTATTGTTTTCCTCTATTTCTTTGCAGGGATCACTGGGGAAGGCTTTCTTATCTCTCCTTGCTATTCTTTGGAACTCTGCATTCAAATGGGTATATCTTTCCTTTTCTCCTTTGCTTTTTGCTCCTCTTCTTTTCACAGCTATTTGTAAGGCCTCCTCAGACAGCCATTTAGCTTTTTTGCATTTCTTTTTTTTTTTTTTGCATTACTTTACTTGTATTCTTGTAAAGTAATTAGCCTCCAATTAAAAAAAACAAAACAAAACAGCTCTTCTTCCCATGCAGGAGATGCAAGAGCCATGGATTTGATCCCTGGTTTGGGAAGATCCCCTGCAGGAGGAAATAGAAGCCACTCCAGCATTCTTGCTGGGATAATCTCATGGACAGAGGAGCCTGGCAAGCTATAGTCCATGGGGTCACAAAGAGTCAGACACAGCTGAAAGGCTAAGCATGCACACATGCTATGAATGGAGTAGGAAATTTGTGAATTTTTATGTACAGGAATATAGAATGAGTAATATAGAATAAATTTGGGTGAAGATCAGACTTGTATGAAATCAAGAAATTCCAATTTTAAGTAACAGAAATTAAAGGGTTAATTCATTCATAATAATGACCTAACATGTATATTATACCCTATAGCTGATTCACCGTATTACTTTATTTTTAAACTGTTGCTTTGTATTTACTTGTATATTTTCATTAACAAATGGCTATTTCTTAGAAAGCCATAATGGAATCTGATGAAGAATGGTCTATAAACAAGAAATTGATTGATCTCTCTTCAAAAGACATCAGAAAGTCTGTAAGTATTACTTTTTCTTAATAAAAGAAATAATCCTACTGTTAGAATCTTTGTAATTTCCATATCTTATTTGAGAAAGAGACCATTTGGCTCAGTGACCAAAGGTGAAGTACATATAATTCTATAAATGAAGAAGAAATTATTTTCATCTTACCTGGTCTAGCAAATCCTTATTTGTCTAGTGGCTTATATTAATATTTATTCCTGATTTTCCGGCCCTCTGCAGTAGTACTTATAATTGGTTATGACAGCCATAAGACTGCCGTGAAAATTCTTCTTATGAGATTCTCAGCCGTGAAAGTTCTTCTTATGAGATTGTCAGCCTCTGTGGGACAAGTGAGGAAAGATGCTTTCTTGTTACTGAATTTGTAATGAGAAAAACATTGGTCTTTCCTGAAGATCCTGTTTTGAATTTAAAACCAAGAGGCAGAACCGACTTGGAGACAGAGTTTGGGGTAAAGGCATAGTACATTAGCATAGCTTAAGATGGACATTTCCATAAGAAAAAGGCATTGGTTATCTCTAGGCTCAAGAATAGCTAACTTCAGGTGAAACCAGGTGTCTTTATGGCAACACAGTATTTTAAGAGAAACCTCCCTTTAAATTTGTATAGGGAAGGAAAAAATATTGCTAGTTTGTTTCCTCCTGCCGCTTAAGAGAGAGAAAAATGTCTGACACTTGCAGGCTATTTCCTCCATTTGGAGAACCCTGGCCTTCCTGCCTGTTACCCTCTCATTCCCCCCTTTTCTTTTAGGAGAATTATGTTGCCTAGGGAAAAGGGGCGTCGTTCTCATTCCATAACTACTTCTGAGCTGACAAGGGGCGTGGTCCCTAAATTGGTGAGGCAACATATTCTCCTAATCCTCATATTGAGGATATCTGATCCAGGGGCCCCAAATAGTAGCTGGAGGAAGCTACAGCAGTAGCAGGAGTTTGAGCAACCATTTGTAACTTAAAAGCTTTCATACAGCTAGAAACAAATCCAGTTATACAATTACAGATGCAGGGAGCAAACAGCAAGAACAAAACAACCAGAATCAAAATTAAAAGTCACATTATGTCCATAGTTAGAGTACAAAGTGTTGCTCCAGTCCATTTTAGGGTTGGTAGATGTCATCAGATGAAGAAGAGGCATCGCATGTGATTGTTGTCGAAGGTATTCACAGACTTGGAGAAAGTCTTTTCCTTGAAGTGGGGATGTCCACCAGGGGAAGGCTTCCACTGACGAAGAGGGGAGCGCTCCGCAGACCCAGCAGTTAGACCGATTGTGGAATGCAGCATAGGAGTAAGCCCAGGACAGGAAGACATTGTCTTGAGGATCCAACGGCAGACTCAGGATATTTGGAGTCAGCAGAAGTAAGCTCACATAGGTTATCAGGCCCATCTAAAAGGTACAAAGTCAGAGCATAGAAAGTAAAGACATAAAATGAAGTCACTTAATTTTGGTCAGGGTGCCACCTCTTAACTCGAGTATGATGTACCCACGAATCAGTTCCTGGCACTTTGACAGCTGTGGGAGAGGAAAGAATAACCTGGTAAGGACCTTCTCAGAGAGGCTTGAGGGATGGCCCCCCAGATCCCAGTGTTTTTATGAGGACCTCGGTTCCTGGCTCAAATAGAGGCCTGCTTGACTCGGAGGCTGGGTCAGGAGTCATCTCCCGGAGTTCTGTTAATGTCTGTTGAAAAGCTGAGAGCTGAGTTACATAATTAGTTAATTCCAAGGCTTCAGGGTCTATAACAATGTCTGTGCGTAAGAAAGGCCTTCCATAAATACATTCAAAGGGGGACAGTCCCTCCTTTTTGGGGGTAGTTCGAGCCCTCATTAAAGCTATGGGTAGGACTTTAGTCCATTTGTCCTGCGTCTCTTGAGTTAATTTGTGCAGATGTATAACATCCAGCTGAAGACTAGCAGGCGGGTACTCTTTCTACCCCCTTCTGATGCCTATGTCAGAAGCTTTCTCTATCTCCTTTATACTTCAATAAAACTTTATTACACACACACACAAAAAACCTCTCTTTCTCGTTCCTTTTTTTGACAGGGAGGGCTTATACATAGGTTCACTGTTATGTTCCTTTAAAATAGTAGTTGAGTTAGATTATGAATACATTTTTCTTTTATAGTCTTTACTAATCATGCTTCATAGTTTAATCTTGATTTTCAGGTCAAGTTTTAAATTGAAGGAGCACTTAAGTTGAGTACTTCTGTAGTGACCTCCTTCTTTTCTAGAAGTATACATTAAATGGAATAGATATATAATAGAACTATAGATTTCTTTTTCTTTTCCTATGAAAAGAGTATTATATGAATGTATATTTGAGTGCCTGCTATTTACCAGGCAGTGTTCTAGGTACATTTATACATAATGAAGCAGAGCAAAGACTTTTTGTAGCTTATATTCTGGTGCAAGAGTTGGGAACTGCATTCTTTGTACTAAATCCAGCCTGCTGCCTTGTTTGTGTGAATGAAGTTTTATAGTAACATAGATATATCCTTGTATAAGTACTGTTTGGGGCTGCTTTCATGCTACAAGGGCAGAATTGAGAGTTACAATAAAAATTTTATGATCTGCAATGCCCACATTATTTTATTTAAATTAAAACTTTTATTATAGGTTTTAAAAAGTTTTTTATAAATTTTTAAAATTTTGCTGACCCTTATTATAGAAGATATCACTAGAATATTTCTCTCGCATTTCTTTTGGAAATCCAGACTCCTGATACATGTGACTAATAGAATCTCCCTTTTTATATCCTGTATTACCTTTATTATATTACATTTATTATATCCCAGACAAAAGATTGAAATCTGCATTATTGGAGACAGTTTTAATTCAAAAGTAAAACCATTTATAAGTCTTTTCTCTTTTTAAAAATTAAAAAGAAATTTAATACAATTTTAAAAGTTTACTTTCCATTTACAGTTATTACAAAATATTGGCTGTTTTCTCCATGTTATACAATACATCCTTGAGCCTATCTTACACATGATAGTTTGTACCTTCAACTCCCCCACCCCATATCACCCCTGCTCATTGGTACTGGTAACCACCAGTTTGTTCTCTATATCTATATGTCTGCTTCTTTTCCCCTTTATTCATTAGTTTGTTGTATTTTTTTCGATTCCACGTATAAGTGATATCATATAGTATTTGTCCTTCTCTGCCTTATTTCAATTCCCATAATGCCTAATGCCATCCAAGTCCATCCATGTTGCTGCAGATAGCAAAATTCTGTTCTTTTTAACATCTTTATCCATTCATCTGTTGATGGACACTTAAGATGCTTTCATATCTTGGCTATTGTAAATAATGTTTCTATGAACATTTTCCAACCAGTCAATCCTAAGGGAAATCAGTCCTGAATATTCATTGGAAGGACTGATGCTGAAACAGAAACTCCAATACTTTGGCCATCTGATGTGAAGAATTGACCATTGGAAAAGACCCTGAAGCTAGGGAAGATTGAAGGCAGGAGGAGAAGGGGATGACAGAGGATGAGATGGTTGGATGGCATCACCAACTTGATGGACATGAGTTTGAGCAAGCTCCCAGAGTTGGTGATGGACAGGGAAGCCTGGCATGCTGTAATCCATGTGGTTGCAAAGAGTCAGACACGACTGAGTGATTGAACTGAACTGATGAACATTTGGCTTTTTATACAATTCATGGGGTTCTTATAGCAAGAATACTGGGGTGGTTTGCCACGCCTTCCTCCAGTGGACCACATTATGTCAGAACTCTCCAGTGGAAACTGTCCGTCTTGAGTGGCCCTGCATGGCATGGTTTATAGCTTCATAGAGTTACGCAAGCCCCTTCAACATGACAAGGCAGTGACCATGAAGGAGACTAGAGATCTCTTCAAGAAAATTGGAAATTTCAAAGGAACATTTCATGTAAATATGGGCACAGTAAAGGACAGAAACGGTGGAGACCTAACAGAAGCAGAAGAGATCAAGAAGAGATGTCAAGAACAAACAGAAGAACTGTACACAAAAGATCTTAATGACCCGGATAACCACAATGGTGTGATCACTCATCTAGAGCCAGACATCCTGGAGTGTGAAGTCAAAAGGGCATTAGGAAGCACTGCTGCCAATAAAGCTAGTGGAGGTGATGGAATTCCAGCAGAGCTGTTTAAAATCCTAAAAGATGATGCTGTTAAAGTGCTGCACTCAATATGTCAGCAAATTTGGAAAACCTAGGCAATGGCACCCCACTCTAGTACTCTTGCCTGGAAAATCCCATGGATGGAGGAGCCTGTTAGGCTGCAGTACATGGGGTCGCTAAGAGTTGGACACGACTGAGCGACTTCCCTTTCACTTTTCACTTTTCACGCATTGGAGAAGGAAATGGCAACCCAATCCAGTGTTCTTGCCTGGAAAATCCCAGGGATGGGGAAGCCTCGTGGGCTGTCGTCTCTGGGGTCGCATAGAGTCGGACACAACTGAAGTGACTTAGCAGTAGCAGCAGCAGTGGCCACCGGACTGGAAAAGGTCAGTCTTCATCCCAGTTCCCAAGAAGGGCAGTGCTAAAGAATGTTCAAACTACTGGACACTTGCAGTCACTTTTGAGAAGTTATGCTCAAAATCCTTCAGGCTAGGCTTCAGCATTACGTGAAACAAGAACTTCCAAGATGTACAAACTGGGTTTAGAAAAGGCAGAGGAACCAGAGATGAAATTGCCAACTTTCACTGGATCATAGAGAAAGCAAGGGATTTCCAGCAAAACATCTACTTCTGTCTTATTAACTGTGCTAAAGACTTTGACTGTGTGGATCATAACAAACTGTGGAAAATTCTTAAAGAGATGGGAATAACAGATCGTCTTACTTGTCTCCTGCGAAACCTGTATGAAGGTCAAAAAGCAACAGCTAGGACCTTATATGGAACAATGGACTGGTTCAAAATTGAGAAAGGAGCACAACGAGGCTGTGTATTGTCACCCTGTTCATTTAGCTTATACATGATGTGCTTAGCTTAGTATATCATGCGAAATGCTGGGCTCGATGACTTACAAGCTGGAATCAAGGTTACCAGGAGAAATATCAACAACCAGATATGCAGATGATACTACTATACTGGCAGAAAGTGGGGTTGAACTAAAGAGCCTCTTGATGAGGGTGAAAGAAGAGAGTGGAAAAGCTGGCTTAAAACTCAATATTAAAATAACTAAAATGGCATTTGGTCCCATCTCTTCATTGCAAATTGAAGGGGAAAAGGTGGAAGCAGTGAAAGATTTCCTCTTCTTGGGCTCTAACATCCCTGTGTATGGTGACTGCAGTCATGGAATTAGAAGACGATTGCTTCTTGGAAGGAAAGCTATGACAAACAGTGCTCAGTCGCTTCAGTTATGTCTGACCTTTTGTGACCCAGTGGACCGTAGCTCACCAGGCTCCTTTGTCATTGGCATTCTCCAGGCAAGAATAGTGGAGTGGGTTGCCATGCCCTCCTCCAGGAGATCTTCCCCACCCAGGGATCGAACCTGCATCTCCTGCCTTGCAGGCAGATTCTTTACCCCTGACCCACCAGGAAGGCCCATGACAAACCTAGACAGTGTATTAAAAAGCAAAGACATCATTTTGCCGTCATGGTCTGTATAGTCAAGGTTGTGGTCTTTCCGGTAATCATACACAGATGTGAGAATTGGATGATAAAAAATCGAATAATTGATGCTTTTGAACTGTGGTGCTGGAGAAAACTCTTGAGAGTCCCATTGACAGCAAGGAGATCAAACCAGTCAATCTTGAAGGATATTAACCCTGAATATTCATTGAAAGGACTGATGGTGATCCTGTGAAGTTTCAGTACTTTGGCCATCTGATACAAAGAGCTGACTCATTGGAAAAGACCCTGATGCTGGGAAAGATCGAAGGCAGAAAGAGAAGAGGGCAACAGAGGATGAGATGGTTGGATGGCATCACCAAGTCAATGGACATGAACTTGGGCAAACTCTGGGAGATGATGAGGGACAGGGAGGCCTGGAGTGCTGCAGTCCATGGGATTGTGAAGAGTTGGACATGACTTGGCAACTGAACAACAGCATAAACATTCTATGCATATACCTTTTCAAATTAGTGTTTTTGTTTTTTTCAGATATATATACCCAGGAGAGGAATTGCTGAGTGACATGGTAGCTGTATATTGAGTTTTTTAATAAACCTCTGCACTGTTTTGCCCAGTGGCTACACCGATTTACATTCCCACCAATAGCATTTTAGTGTTCTCTTTTCTTCATATCCTTGCTGACTTTGTTATTTGTTTTATTTTTAGCAGTAGCCATAAAGGTGTGAGGTGATATCTCATTGTGGTTTTGGATTTGATTAGCATTTTCCTGATGATTAGAGATTTTGAGCATCTTTTCATATGCCTGTGGCCATCTTCATTTCCTCCTTGGTAAAATGTGTATTCAGTTTTTTTATCCCCTTTTTAGTTAGGTTGTTTGTTTGTTTGTTTTTATATTGAGTTGTATTGACTGTTTATGTATGTTGGATTAACCCCTTATTGGTCATATAATTTGCAAAAATTTTCTCCCATTTAGTAGGTTGTCTTTAAATTTTGTTGATAATTTCCTTTGCTGTGTAAAAGCTTTTAAATTTACTTAGGTCCCATTTGTTTACTTTTGCTTTTATTTAATATACTCCAGGAGATGGATACAAAAACTTTTGCTGTGATTCATGTCACTGAATGTTCTCTATTTTCCTGTAGGCATTTTATAGTATCTGGCCTTAACTTTAGATCTTTAATCCATTTTGACTTTTATTTTTTGTATGGTGTTAGAGAATGTTCTAATTTCACTTCTTTACATGTATCTGTCTAGTTTTCCCAGCACTGTTTATTGAAGAGACTGTCTTTTCTTCATTGTATATTCTTGGTTCTTTTTGGTGACCGTAGGTGTGTGAGTTTATTTCTGGGCTGTCTAGTCTGTTCCATTGATCTGTGTCTGTTTTCAATGCCAGTATCAAACTGTTCTGATGGGTATAGCTTTGTATTAAAGAGTATGGTCTGAAGTCAGGGAGCATAATTCTTCCAGCTTTGTTCTTCTTTCTCAAGATTGTTTTGGTTGTTTGGGATCTTTCGAAGGTATAATCTTCCAAAACTGAGCCAAGCACAAATAGAAAAGATGAATGGACGAATTATGAATACTGAAATTGAGTCAGTAATTTAAAAATTTCCAGCAAACAAAAATCTAGAACCAGATGGCTTTACAGCTGAATTCTATTGAACATTTATCCTTCTGAAACTATTCCAAAAAATTGCAGAGGAAGGAACGCTTCTAAACTCATTCTATGAGTCCAGCATCAACCTGATACTAAAACCAGACAGAGATATCACAAAAAAGATTAGAGTTCAGTATCACTGATGAACATAGATGAAAAAATCCTCAATAAATAATAGCAGACTGAATCCAGCAATACATTAAAAAGATCATATACCATGATCAAGTGAGATTTAACCCAGAATTCCAAGAATGTTTTAGTATTCATAAATCAATCAATGTGATATACCACATTAACAAATTGAAAATAAAAACCATGTGATCATCTCAATAGATGGCAGAAAAAGCTTTTGATAAAATTTGGCACTCATTTATGATAAATTTCTCCAGAAGGTGGGCATAGAGGGAACATACCTCAAAATAATAAAGGCCATATATGACAAAAACACACAGCTAACATCTACCCCCTCCTGTTGCTCCCTGCTAAAGTCAAGGCTTCAGAGTATACAACAAAATTAGAATTAGGTTTTAACAATAATTTAGAACACAATAGAATTGTATTTTTGGCTAGACTTCTGAAAGAAGGATACCTTTTAAACTTAGATGAGAAGAGCCCACAAAGTTAGCAGATGTCATTGATTTCATGTTAAATCTCTTCTCTTTCACTAACTGGGGCAGATAAGACAGAGGTTAATATTGTTAATATTTAAAATACTTGTAAGTATCGATAGAAAAGCCCCTTAAAACTTACCTAATGAATGGACTAAGGACTTGATAAAACATTTCACAAAAGAGGAGATATATATATCTATCTAAAACACCTACCAGGATAGCCTTAGAGCAAACATTTATTAAGTGCTTAGTAGCTCCAGGCCATTTATATGTTTATTTCTTGAACTACCCAACTCTTTTCCCCTATCTTATAGCTTAAGAAACAGCCATAGAGAAGTTAAATAATAGTAAAGAAATGATACCAGGCAGTATGGCTATCATCAAAAATAAATGCTGGAGAAGATGTGGTGAGAAAGGAACCCTCCTACTCTAGAGAGTGTCATACTGAGTGAAGTAAGTTAGGTAGAGAAGGAGAAATATTGTATGACATACCTTATATGTGGAATCTAAAAGAAATGATACAAAAGAACTTCCTTACAAAATAGAAAGAGACTCACAGACTTAGAGAATGTATTTATGGTTGCCGGGGGAAGGGATAGTTAGGGAGTTTCAGATGGATGTGTTCACACTGTTGTATTTAAAATGGATAAGCAACAAATACCTACTGTATAGCACATGGAACTCTGCTCAGTGTTACATGACAACCTGGATGGGAGGGGAGTTTGGGGAAGAATGGATACATGTATATGTATGGCTGAGTCCCTTTGCTGTTCATCTGAAACTATCACAACATTGTTAATAAGCTATATCCCAGTATAAAATAAGAAGGTTAAAAAATATATATATCAAAAAGAAGAACTATAGAGGGACTTCCTTGATGGTCCAGTGGTTAAGAATTCACCTTCAGATGCAAGTTCGACCCTGGTCAGGGAACAAAGTTCCCACATGCCATGGGGTGACAAATCCCATATGCCGCAACTGGAGAGCCCTGGGTGCATGGCAGCAAAGATCCTGCATACCGCAGCTAAGACCCAATGCAGCCAAATAAGTATTTTTTAAACTGAATTATTAGAAAAGTTAAAAGACAAAAATGATAAAATTAAGTATAACTAAAGTAAACAGTTAAGGGATAGGCATAAAGATGTAAAATATGATATCAAAAATAGAAAACATGTAGGGGGAATAAAAAATAATAGATCTTTTAGAATGTCTTTGAACTTAAAATCAGTTTAAAACAAGTATATATATTGATAGATATAAGTCAACATATATGAACTCCATGATAACTACTATATATGCAGTATTTTATTGGTAAGCCATCTAGTACCTCTAGGGAAGAGAATGGCAAACCACTAAAGTATTCTTGCCTCAAGAAGCCCATGAACAGTATGAAAAAGCAAAAAGCTATGACACCAGGAGATGAATCCCCCAGACTGGAAGGTGCCTGATAAGCTACTGGGAGAGAGCAGAGAAATAGCTCCAGAAAGAATGAAGAGGCTTTAACTGTGTGGATCACAACAAACTATGGAACATTCTAAAGGACATGGGAATACCAGGCCACCTTACCTGCCTCCTGAGAAACCTGTATGCAGGTCAAGAAGCAACAGTTAGCACCTGACTTGGAACAACAGATTGGTTCAGAATTGCAAAAGGAATGCATCAAGACTATATATTGTCACCCTGCTTATTTAACTTCTAAGCAGAGTACATTATGCAGAATGCCAGTCTGGATGAATCACAAGCTGGAATCAAGATTTCCAGGAGAAATATCAACAACCTCAGATATGCAGATGATACCTCTCTAATGGCAGAAAGAGAAGAGAAACTAAAGAGCCTCTTGGTAAAGGTGAAAGAAGAGAGTGAAGGAGCTGGCATAAAACTCAACATTCAAAAAATGAAGATCATGGCTTCCGGTCCCATTGCTTCATGGCACATAGATGGGGAAACAACGGAAATAGTGACAGATTTTCTTTTCTTCAGCTCCAAAATCACTGTGGATGGTGACTGCAGCCACAAAATGAAAAGGTGCTTGCTCCTTGAAAGAAAAGCTGTGACCCACCTAGACAGTGTATAAAAAAAGCAGAGACATCACTTTGCAAATAAAGGTCGCTGTAGTCATAACTGTGGTTTTTCCAGTAATCATGTACAGATGTGAGAGTTGTACCATAAAGAAGGCTGAGTGCTGAAGAATTGATGCTTTTGAATTGCGGTGCTGCAGAAGACTTGAGAATCCCTCGGACAGCAAGGAGATCAAACCAGTCAATCCTAAAGCAAATCAACCCTGAATATTCATTGGAAGAACTGATGCTGAAGCTCCAGTCCTTTGGCTACCTGATGCGAAGAGGCGACTCATTGAAAAATACCCTGATGCTGGGAAAGATTGAGGGCAGGAGAAGGGGGCAGCAGAGGATGAGATGGTTGGATGGCATCACCAACTCAATGGGCATGAGTTTGAGCAAACTTCAGGAGACAGTGAAGGACAGGGAAGCCTGGCCTGCTGCAGTCCATGGGGTCGCAAAGAATAGGACATGACTTAGCGACTGAACAACAACAACAATCTAGTATCTACTGCAAGTTTATTTATTTTAATCTGAATATATAGCTGAAATAAGTTCCTGGAGGTTAATATTTTCACTTAACCAGTAAGAAACACATACAAATTCTTCTTGCAATGGTTATTACATATTTAACTTTGAAGTGGATTCTTTTCTAAATCACCACATAGTGTTTTATCTGAGACTGTTTATCCAAGTCAGAGCAGCTTGGGAATGAACTAGATGACCTCTTGAAATCCCTCTTAGCTTTAGGATTTAATAATTATGTGGATGGAATTGTGACGAGAACTTGAGTCCAAGAATAATTTCAAAGCAGGTCACTTTTTACAAAGTTAAGCTTTCCAGTGTCTTTTTAACATGATAATGTTTCTGAGCATGAAGTGAACAATCTTGATCTATTTTAACTTTATTTTAATTCCGAAGAAATCTCATTTTGCTTCTTTTAAAAAAACTCTACGTCCAGAAAAAAAGCAGCCCTCTATCCCATCTCCTTAGTTCATGAAGTATTTTGTATGTGTGTTGGGGTGGTGATTTTTTTCCCATAGTAGATTCTTAGCTGTTAGTACAGATTTGCCTATTTATAATTCATTCTAACTCTCTGTTCATTTATGTTTTTATTTGTGTGAGTATAAACTTTTTCTTAATGTCTATTTTGTCTACTTGCTCTAGGTTTTTTAATTTATTTTCAGTGTAGTGTGAAGTTCATGAAAATATGCAAGGGAAAAACATCTGAATGTTAATTGCAGAGGGGTTGCATGATGTTCACGCAAGTTGTCAAGAAAGTGATCTTTTTTCACAAGATTTTTTTTTAAATTCTCAAGACAGTTTATAGAGAGGTCACATGAATTCTTCTCAACTTTTTATTAGGATTTTGAAATTTAATTCTGTGATAACTGTAGCAGTTGAAAAACATGTAAGACATCTTCGATTTGACTTTCGAAACTAAGCAAAGTCCACCTCAAGGGAAATTTGAGTTTACCCTGGGATCTTTAAATATGAGGACAATTATAGAAAGTCAGGATTAAAGACTGGAATGTTTAAAGGGGAAAACAAATACTACTGTTTTTCTATGATCAATAAATTTTTTTGCTGTAATTCTGTCAGTACTCTTCATGGGTGGTACCAAAGTTCCAACTTCTTTCACTCCTGCTGGTCAGGGCAGGAAAAGGGGAGTACTAAATGTACATGTACTTTGATAATGGAGCCTTGGCAGTGCCTACTGACTAATAACTCTAGCAAGAGTGTAGGTTGTACCTTTTGCATCCTTCAATGAGAGAAGAGTTGCTTGTGACAGTATGTTCATCTTGGAAATTATACAATATGTTGTTGAGCTTTACTGTGTATATACAAATTACCACAAACTTAGTGCTTTAAAAATAACACACTTATTATCTCATAATTTTGGAAGTCACAAATATGAAATGGGTTTAAAATCTAGATGTTAGCAGGCCTGCTTTTTTTTTGAGGCTCTTAGGGAGAATCCATTTCCTTGCCGTTTTCAGTTTCTGGAAGTCACCTGCATTCCATGGCTTGTGGTTCTTTCAGAGCCAACCAGTATAGGATCTTCCAGTCTTTCTCTGACTCTGACCTTTCTGTCATATCCTGTATAACCTGGGATAATCTTTCCATTTCAAGATCTCTAACTTAATCATATCTGCAAAGCCCCTTTTGCCTTATAATATAATTTATTTATGGCAAATAGGGAATAAGAGCATTGACATATTTAGGAAGCCATTTTTCTGCAAAATACAGTATCATACCAACAAAAAACATGGGCACTGTTATCATAAGTTGATTCCTCAAGATCTCTTCCTGGAGAGTACTGTTCTTTACCATGTAGTCTTCAATATAATTTTAGCCATTCATATTCATGTTCATACATTGATCTATTTCAGATAGCAAAAAGTATTTTAATGGAGCCTTCCATTCTTTTTTGACTACTAGATTTGCACAAAGCATTGTTAGTAGGAGATGGAAATGAAAATAATATTTGAATAATATTCTCTTTGCCAAACATTAGTCTGTGTACTTAATATGCATTTTTCTATTTGATCCTCACAGCAGACTTCTGAGCTCTTCATATTTATTGTTAAGACTCACAGATCTTAAACAACTTGCCTAAAATTATAGTTATAAGTAACAGAACTGTGATTAGAGTCTTGTCTATCTATTTTTTTTGGCTAACTATGTCATATGTGTTTTAAATTTTACTTTAAAAATGTGAAAATATTTTTTAAAAAGCACGAGTAGTAACCATTTCTCTGCATTGTATGTTATATACTATTTTGTAAACTGATTGTTTAACTTACACTTTTCCTATAACCTATACAACTCTTTATAGGCCCCGGTTTTAATTGCTTTATACTATTTCAAGATGACCACTCTTCTTCCACCCTATCACACTACACTATCTCTTCCCAAGGCATGACTTCTGGAGGGCACAATACAAAATATATGTAATTAAATAGAAATATGTAATTCAGTGAAACTGAATCATGCCGTGTAGGGCCACCCCAGATGGACGGATCATGGTGGAGAGTTCTGACAAAACGTGGTCCATCAGAGAAGGGAATGGCAAACCACTGCAGCATTCTTGCCTTGAGAACCCCATGACAGTATGAAAAGGCAAAAAGATACGACACTGAAAGATGAACTCCCCAGGTTGGTGGTGTCCAATATGCTCCTGGAGAAGAGCAGAGCAATACCTCCAAAAGGAATGAAGAGGCTGAGCCAAAGCAGAAATAGCACCCAGTTATGGATATGTTTGGTGGTGAAAGTAATGTCTGATGCTTTTAACAATATTGCATAGGAACCTGCAATGTTAGGTCCATGAATCAAGGTAAATTGGAAGTGGTCAAACAGGAGATGGCAAGAGTGAACATCGACATTTTAGGAATCAGTGAACTACAGTGGACAGTAATAGTCAAATTTAATTCAGATGACCATTATATCTACCACTGTGGGCAAGAATCCCTTAGAGGAAAGGGAGTAGCCCTCAGAGTCAACAAAACAGTCTGAAATGCAGTACTTCGGGGCAATCTCAAAAACGACAAAATGGTTTCTGTTCGTTTCCAAGGCAAACCATTCAACCAGTATCATAGTAATCCAAGCCTATGCCCCAACCACTAATGCCAAAGAAACTGAAGTTGAAAGGTCCTATGAAGAACTATAAGACCTTCTAGAACTAACACTAAAGAAGAGATGTGCTTTTCATCATAGGGGACTGGAATGCAAATGTAGGAAGTCAAGAGAAACCTGGAGTAACAGGCAAGTTTGGTCTTTGAATACAAAAGGAAGCAGAGCAAAGGCTAACAGAGTTTTGCCAAGAGAATGCACTGGTCATAGCAAACACCTGCTTCCAACAACACAAGAGATGGTTCTACATATGGACATCAGTTCAGTTCAGTTCAGTCACTCAGTCATGTCCAACTCTTTGCAACCCCATGAACTGCAGCATGCTAGGCCTCCTGTCCATCACCAACTCCCAGAGTCCGCCCAAACCCATGTCCATCAAGTTGGTGATGCCATCCAACCATCTCATCCTCTTTTGTCCTGGTCTCCTTATGCCCTCAATCTTTCCCAGCATCAGGGTCTTTTCAAATGAGTCAGCTCTTCGCATCAGGTGGCCAAAGTATTGGAGTTTCAGCTTCAACATCAGTCCTTCCAATGAACACCCAGGACTGATCTCCTTTAGAATGGACTGGTTGGATCTCCTTTCAGTCCAAGGGACTCTCAAGAGTCTTCTCCAACACCACAGTTCTAAAGCATCAATTCTTTGGTGCTCAGCTTTCTTTATAGTCCAACTCTCACATCCATACATGACCACTGGAAAAACCATAGCCTTGACTAGACAGACCTTTGTTGGCAAAGTAATGTCTCTGCTTTTTAATATGCTGTCTATGTTGGTCATAACTTTTCTTCCAAGGAGTGTCTTTTAATTTCATGGCTACAGTCACCATCTGCAGTGATTTTGGAGCCCAGAAAAATAAAGTCAGCCACTGTTTCCACTGTTTCCCCATCCATTTGCCATGAAGTGATGGGACTGGGTGCCATGATATTAGTTATCTGAATGTTGAGTTTTAAGCCAACTTTTTCACTCTCCTCTTTGACTTTCATCAAGAGGCTCTTTAGTTCTTCACTTTCTGCTATAAGGATGGTGTCATCTGCATATCTGAGGTTATTGATATTTCTCCCAGCAATCTTTATTCTAGCTTGTGCTTCCTCCAGCCCAGCGTTTCTCATGATGTACTCTGCATATAAGTTAAATAAGCAGGGTGACAATATACAGCCTTGACATACTCCTTTTCCTATTTGGAACCAGTCTGTTGTTCCATGTCCGTTCTAACTATTGCTTCCTGACCCACATACAAATGTCTCAGGAGGCAGCTCAGGAGGTCTGGTATTCCCATCTTTTTAAGAACTTTCCACAGTTTATTGTGATCCACACAAAGGCTTTCGCATGGTCAATGAAGCAGAAATAGATGTTTTTATGGAACTCTCTTGCTTTTGCAATGATCCAGCGGATGTTGGCAGTTTGATCTCTGGTTCCTCTGCCTTTTCTAAAACCAACTTGAACATCTGCAAGTTCAAGATTCACGTATTGGTGAAGCCTGGCTTGGAGAATTTTGAGCATTACTTTACTAGTGTGTGAGATGGGTACAATTGTGTGGTAGTTTGAGCATTCTTTGGCATTGCCTTTCTTTGGGATTGGAATGAAAACTGACCTTTTCCAGTCCTGTGGCCACTGCGGAATTTTCCAAATTTGCTGGCATATTGAGTGCAGCACTTTCACAGCATCATCTTTCAGGATTTGAAATAGCTCAACTGGAATTCCATCACCTCCACTAGCTTTATTTGTAGTGATGCTTCCTAATTCCCATTTGACTTCACATTCCAGGATATCTGGCTCTAGGTGAGTGATCACACCATCGTGATTATCTGGGTTATGAAGATCTTTTTTTATACAGTTCTTCTGTGTATTCTTGCCACCTCTTAATATTTTCTGCTTCTGTAAAGTCCTTATCATTTCTGTCCTTTATTGAGCCCATCTTTGCATGAAATGTTCCCTTGGTGTCTCTAATTTTCTTGAAGAGATCTCTAGTCTTTCCCATTGTATCGTTTTCCTCTATTTCTTTTCATTGATTGCTGAGGAATGCTTTCTTATCTCTCCTTGTTATTCTTTCGAACTCTGCATTCAAATGGTTATATCTTTCCTTTTCCCTTTTGCTTTTCGCTTCTCTTCTTTTCACAGCTATTTGTAAGGCCTCCTCAGACAGCCAATTTGCTTTTTTGCATTTCTTTTTCTTGGGTCAGTACCAAAATCAGATTGATTATATCTTTGCAGCGTAAGATAGAGAAGCTCTATGTAGTCAGAAAAAATAAGACCAGGAGCTGACTGTGGCTCAGATAATGAACTCCTTATTGCCGAACACAGACTTAAATTGAAGAAAGTAGGGAAAACTACTAGGCCATTAAGGTATGACCTAAATCAAATCCCCAATGATTGTATAATGGAAGTGATAATCAAGGGATCAGATCTGATAGTGTGTCTGAAGAACTATGGATGGAGGTTTATGATATTGTACAGGAGGCAGTGACCAAAACCATCCCTGAGAAAAAAGAAATTCAAAAGGACAAAATGGCCTTCTGGGGAGGCCTTACAAATAGCTAAGGAAAGAAGAGAAGCAAAAGGCAAAGGAGAAAAGGAAAGATACGCCCCCCTGAATGCAGAGTTCCAAAGACTAGCAAGTAGAGATAAGAAAGTCTTCCAAAGTGAACAATGCAAAGAAACATAAGAAAACAATAGAATGGGAAAGACTAGACATCTCTTCAAGAAAATTAGAGATACCAAGGGAACATTCCATGCAAAGATGGGCGTAATAAAAGACAGAAATGGTATGGATCTAACAGAATTAGAAGATTTTAAGTAAGGTGGCAAGAATACACAGAAAAACTATACAAAAAAAATATCTTAATGACCTGGATAACCACGATGGTGTGATCATTCACCTAGAGCCAAACATCTTGGAGTGTGAAGTCAAGTGGGCCTTAGGAAACATCACTGTGAACAAAGCTAGTGGAGGTGATAGAATGCCAGCTAGACTATTTCAGATCCTAAAAGATGATAGTGTTTGTTAAAGTGCTGCAGTCAATATGCCAGCAAATTTGGAAAACTCAGCAGTGGCCACCGGACTGGAAAAGGTCAGTTTTCATTTCCAATCCCAAAGAAAGTAATGCCAAAAAATGTTCAAACTGTCGCACAATTGCATTCATTTCACATGCTATCAAAGTGATACTCAAGTTCTCCAAGCCAGGCTTCCATAGTACATGAACTGAGAGCTTTCAGATGTTCAAGCTGGATTTAGAAAAGGGAGAGGAGCCAGAGATCAAATTGCCAACATCTGATGGATCATCAAAAAAGCAAGAGAATTCCAGAAAAACATCTACTTCTGTTTCATTGATTATTCTAAAGCCTTTGACTGTGTGGATCACAACAAACGATGGAAAATTATTAATTAGATGGGGCTGCCAGACCACTTTACCTGCCTTCTGAGAAACCTGTATGGATATCAGGAAGCAAAAGTTAACACCAAAGATGAAACAACAGACTGGTTCCAAATTGGGAAAGGAGTACATCAAGGCTGTATGTTGTCATTCTGCTTATTTAACTTATACGCAGAATACATCATGTGAAATGCCAGGCTAGATGAAACACAAACTGGAAGCAAGATTGTAAGGAGAAATATCAATAACCTCAGATATGCAGATGACACCACCCTTATGGCAGACACCAAAGAAGAACTAATAGCCTCTTGATGAAGGTGAAAGAGGAGAGGGAAAAAGCTGGCATAAACTCAACATTCAAAAAACAAAGATCATGGCCTCCAGTTCCATCACTTTATGGCAGACAGATGTGGAAACAGGGACAGACTTTATTTTCATGTGTTCAAAGTCACTGCAGATGGTGAATGCAGTCACAAAATCCAAAGACACTCCTTGGTAGAAAAACTATGACAAACCTAGACAGTGTATTAAAAAGCAGAGACATTATTTTGCCAACAAAGGTCCATACAGTCAAGTGTATGGTTTTTCCAGTAATCATGTATGGATGTGAAAGTTGAACCATAAAGAAGGCTGATCTCTGAAGAACTGATGCTTTTGAACTATGGTGCTGGAGAAGACTCTTGGACTGCAAGGAGATCAAGCCAGTCAATCTGAATGGAAATTGATTCTGAATAATCATTAGAAGGACTGATGCTGAAGCTGAAGCTCCAATACATTGGCCACCTGATGTGAAGAGCCAGCTCATTAGAAAAGATGCTGGTCCAGGGAAAGATTGAAGGCAGGAGGAGAAGGGGACGACAGAGGATGAGATTGTTGGATGGCATCCCTTACTTGATGGACATGAGTTTGAGCAAGCTCTGGGAGATGGTGAAGAATAGGAAAGCCTGACATGTTGCATCCATGGGATCACAAAAAGTTGGCCATGACTGAGTAACTGAATGACAACAAATATAATTCACTGCCAAAATTAGCAAATGTGACTTTATGAGGGGATTAAGGGAGAGAGATGTTAAGCACTGTGGATGGTGACTGCAGCCATGAAATTAAAAGATGCTTGTTCCTTTAAGGAAAGCTACGACAATCTGAGACAACATATTAAAAAGCAGAGACATCATTTTGCTGACAGAGTTCCATATTGTCAAACCTGTGGTTTTTCCAATAGTCAGGTATGGATTTGAGACTGGGACCATAAAGAAGGCTGAGTGCAGAGGAATTGATGCTTTGAAATTGTGATGCTGGAGAAGACATGATGTCCTTGGGCTACAAGGAGATCAAACCAGTCAGTCCTAAAGGAAATCAACCTTGAATATTCATTGGAAGGACTGATGCTGAAGCTCCAATACTTTGCCCAGCTGATGTGAAGAGCCAACTCATTTGGAAAGACCTTGACGCTGGGAAAGATTGAAGGCAGGAGAAGGGGGTGGCAGAGGATGTGATGGTTAGATAACATCACCAACTCACTGGACATGAATTTGAGCAAACTCTGGGAGATAGTGGAGGAAAGGGAAGCCTGCATGCTGCAGTCCATGGGGTCGCAAAGAGTTGGACACGACTTTGTGACTGAACAACTGCAATATTACTTTTTTAAAAAAATTTATTTATTTACTTATTTGGCTGTGTTGGGTCTTAGTGCCACATCTTTAGTTGTGACATGTAAATTCTTAGTTCGGCATGTGGGTTCTAGTTCCTCAACCACTGTTCGACCCCAGGCCCCCTTCCTTGGGAGCACAGTGTCTTAGCCACTGGACCACCAGGGAAGTGCCCAATATTACTTTAAATTGACCAGTTTGAATACTTTCTAGTAACAGAATTAGGGCTTGGAGGGAAAACTTGCAAGGACAGAAGATCTACTTAATATAAAGCTAGAAATTATGACCTTTTCCAATCAAGATAGTGTCTGAAATACTTCATGTCTGCACACGTGTGTGTGTGTGTTCATGTGTGTCTTTGAGTGTGTTTAGTAAGAGGGAGGGAAAAAAGGTAGGGAAAGATAATACTTAATACTGGAAATATTTTAAAATGAGATTGATAAACTAAATATTACTATACCACCTTACCAGTTAATAAAAAAGCTATGATTGTTTGTATTTATCTTTGATCAATAAGTAGTAATAAAAGTTCCAGGATATTATAAACAAAGCTCTGAGTATATGACTAAGCCCCAGTTCCTTTTCTGCACTGTGAGAAAAAATACAAGAAAGCATATCCTTAATCTGTATTTGCATAGTCTAAAGAAAATTATTGTGTTGTTAAATATTTTTAAAGTGCCTTTTTCTTTGCTGTTTTTCCCAGAGACAGAAAAATAATTGGTTCTGATTATAATTGCTGGATATTATGAAGCACTATCCAACCGAAAGTCAACAAAATGAAATGTTTTAGTTAAGATGTTAGATTATTTTTTGAAGTATTTTTATAATTGGAAATTCATTGTATATGTTTGTCTTGAGGAATACTTAATTAGGAAGAGGGATTAAGCATAACTTCCTGATTTCATGCTGTTTTCAAGTGTGATTTATCTGTTTTTTAGGTACCCAAAGGCTTACCTTACTTCTCTGTGGATTTTGGCCTCCAGGGAGGGTTTGCCCATGTCATTGAAGATCAGCACAAATTCCCACATTACTTTGGAAAGGTATGCTCACAGATTGGTAAAATTTCAGAATTTAGCCATTTTGTCACATTGCTTTTGAAGGGAAATAACTTTGGGCACAATGTACAGTGAAGTTGGTGACTGTTGTAAAACCCAGTTTTCAGAGGGAGTACCCAGAAGCTATTAAGAAATATATACCAGGATATTTATAACAATCAGGAATGTTACTTTGGAACCAAACGGTTTGTTGACAGTGTCAGCAGTGACTGTAGTGTTTTCCTGTGGAGACAGCCAGGCTTGTGCTGAGAATGATAATTGATAATGATGATAACCTATTCATTGAGGATTTACAGTGAGCCTGGTAATGTTCTTAGCACTCATTTAATGCTCATAATAACACTATCATGTAGACATTTTATACTTTCATTTTATAGATGTTGAAACCAATCTATATTTTATAGATGTTGAAACCAATATAACTTCCCCAGGATCATGTGCTAGTAAGTGACAGACCAAGGGGTGCATAAGCTCTTGGTTGAACTAGAAAACAAATGATCTCACAGATTCGTTTATAACTAAGTACTGTACGCTCCTAGAAGAATATAGCACTCATTTCACATAGTTTCTGGTCAGATACTGTAGATCTTTCAGTTGCTAGTAGATTCTTTCCATTACTACAGATTGTCTTCTAGGGGTGTAGTCCTTAAATTTAAGTTCTTTTGAATATCTGGGAAGTATGTAAGTTAGTATCAGGGCCTAGAATGAAATTAATGTAGCATGGGAGCAATCAAAAGAAGTTTGGGCAATAACAGCTCAAGAAAGTAACCTTTCAATCTAGTGTAAGTCAGGCCTTTCTCTCTAAATTAGAGGAGCCTAGATGAACTTTGTCCATGGTTCCCTGTTCTTCCTACCCACTTTCATCCCCTGTGTCAGATCATTTTCTACAATGATTAGGGACCTGTGAGCAGTTTGGACTCATAATTTTTTATACTGTTGTCCTTAAAGGCTAACGAGAGACTCCAAATCACGTTCATCTATGAACTGTTGAAATACGTTTTAGAAACTTGTCTGAGAGAATATCTTTTCCCAGAGTTAACTAGAAAGAAATTAGTTTTCATTACTCTGAAAAACATTGTTAAATTTCAGTAGAGTTTTATAACTCAGAAATTTTATGACTCTGCTTTTATTTAAAAAAATGATTCTAGTAAAAATGAAGTAAATACCTAGTTTTTAACTTGCCTAAGTTTAATTGGGAGATTGTCCTCCTTCAAATATTATGCACATGTTATGATTTATATGATACTGTTTTAGTGTTGAAAACTTTTAGTTAGCGTTACAGTGCTAATCCATTTTCCTCGAAATTTCTTTCCAAGAAAAAGCCTATGTACGCACAAACTCCCTTCAGCCTGCAGTTGTTTAGACAGCAAGAAGGACTGGTCTCTTTACATTAATATTTGCTTCGGTAACAGAACAAGGATCAATCCTTGTAGTATGTGTGCCTTAATGGTACACATGAGACAAAACTTGATGTTTTATAGAAAATTTTAGGTCAAATTTTAGAAAAATTTAGGTCAATAAAGCTAGGCTTTCTTAAACTACATGGCTAGTGATTGGCTGATGCTAAGAAACTCTTGCATTAAATTTGTCCTCTTTTTACACTATGTCTCTCTTGGCCCCTTTACTTCCTTTACCCAACGAAGAGATTTCCTTTTCCATGAAGCTTTTCTTGATATATCCAGCAAATAGAATCTCCTTTCTTTTTGAGTCTCTATATAGTCTACTTTGGCATTTACCTTATTCTGCTTTATAAGACAGTCCTTTATGTAGTTGGGTTATTATTGTGGCTCCCACCACAGCTCTGCATTCTATTATGAGTTTTCTGAAGACAGAGAAATGTGTGTTAGTTATTTCTGTATCACCTACAGTATTTGGCCATTGCTTGTATATAGTAGATCCCTTCATTAATAGAGTGTTTGTTAAGATGAAGAACCTATGTCTTAGAGCAATTACATCCAAGGTCTTAACAGTCCTGTAGACCTAGACTGAATATGCAGAATTCTACCTCGAGCCCAGAGTTTTCCTGTATTACCATACTTCTCTTCCTTGAAGCATTATAAATCTCCCCCATATCTTTCTGTATATGGATACTCACTATCATGCATCTGTCCTCAGTCACTAAGTCACCTCCAACTCTTTTGTGACCCCATGGACTGTAGCCTGCCAGACTCTTCTGTCCATGGGATTTCCCAGGCAAGAATACTGGAGTGAGTTCTGTTTACTTCTCCAGGGGATCTTCGTGACCCAGGGATCAAACCAGCATCACCTGCATTGGCAGGAGGGTTCTTTGCCACTGAACCACCAGAGAAACCCACTCACTCTCATAAATTTAATTAATCTCTATAGCTGATATCATAGGAACAGGAAGACAATCGTGAAAGAAATTATCTAGAATAATAAGCAGACCATTGAAAATATATTATTTCAGGACTTGGGAATATGGCTTTTTAAATGAAGGTGATTATAATTTTTAATTATTGGTTTACATGGATTGGTACTAAAATATGATTTCATTTCTTAAAAAAAGATCTCCAGCTAATAGAAGAAACTGGCTTTTAAATATATTGGATAGTAGAGAGAATATTAGCCTAAGATTAAACTGTAGTTGAACAATCAAGTTTATAATTGCTACATGTTGGTCAACTTTTTCTTCAGACTTTCTTACCAGAGCAGCTAATAAGGACCAAATTAATTAAATTTCATTCTCTCTTCTTCCCCTTTGCTGCTGTCTGATAGATGTACTAAGAAGCAACAAAATGGACAAATTATTTGACAGGAGACACAACTAAGGACCCTTGGAATCACAGGGTTTACATAGTTAGAATTAAATGAAAACAAGTTTTGTTTGTTTGTTTTTAACTTGAAACTAATATTTATATAAAATGTAAGCATCCTTGCAGAGAAGGACTTAATATTATATTTAGTAACAGAATAAACAGGAATAGCTTGATTCCTATTTTTCAGTCTTTATACATGTATGTGTGTGTATTTTTCTCATTCTTTAAAAGGAAATCATTGGTGGCATGCTGGATATAGAACCAAGAGTTTGGAGGAAAGGGATGCGAGAAAGCTTTGAAGATCAGAGGAAGAAAGCACTGCAGTTTGCTCAGTGGTGGAAACCATTTGACTTCACCGGAAGTAAAAAATGTTGAGGCAAAGCTTTCATTTTTTATTTCCTTTTTGGATTTCTTTCAGTTTTATTTCCATTTCATCTAGCTAAACAACTAACCATCAGGTAATAGAAAAAGAGTGTCAGGATCTAGGTTTCTGACAACTCTACATCACTGAACTGTATTGGTTTCCTTCACCACCTGCTCCTGTGGACTGCATTGTAGTAACCATGGAGACCAGTTATGTTGGGTGACCTGTTCATGTTCTGTTCTGTACCTGTGTCTTCATGTTCTAAACTGTTTAGTTAATCTGTAGAAAGACTTTTCTGAAGAATTATCTAGGAACTATTGCAAATCATTGGTTCAAATGGAAATGGCTCTACTTCAAGTTTCTTAAGTCTACTGACTAGCTTCTTTTGCATTTAAACTAAAACTTGGCATATTTAGTGATAATTGAAATTTCTTTTCACAGTGTTTTATAGAAGCTCTTACTTTTCTTCCAATACCATATATATCATTGCTATTCTTTTTATTAGAGGAAAAAAGAATGTCTCCAATAATAAATAATTAAATGAATTATATAATACATTCGTAATTTGTTTTTATTTCTGCAGTTTTAAATAGTGTGTTTGAATTTCGGTGATTTTACATGTACTGTCCAAAAATCACAGTTTATAGTCATTTGGGGTTTCTGTGAAAGTTAAAAATTTTAGCCAAGTCATCGTTTTGGGGTTGTATTGATTATTACAAAATATTAAGTAATAAGTAATGTGTGTATTTTTAAGTGGCAGGAGCACATTCTGTTGTCCCATTTGATCTAAGGTTCTTCATATTCTTTTATGCTTACACTTGGTATGAAGAGAAAAAACTGATAAGTATAAGACATGGCCATCATCTCCAAGAGTGTTGCTACTTTATTTTTTACATGGAAGATATTTTTGTAGTCACCCTTTTTCAAAGATGTTGATTTTTTGGAGCCAAACCTTGACATTTTGTCATGAAATGTTGAATATTTAAAATCAATGTGACATGTACTCTAGAGTAACTCATAACCAGACAGTTATTTTTAATATTGATATCTTTCTTTAGTATTTTGAAAAAGGAAATGTTTATGTTTTATCTCGTTTTAAAATTTTAATAAAAGTTGGAAGTTTAATCATTTCAAATTCTCAGTATTTGCAAATTGCATTTAAGTCTTTTTTATCAAATTGATAATTGACAGTATAAATTTTATTTATTGCTGTTTTCAGACTATTTTGGCCTTGCTACAAAGTCTCAGAGATATCTTTAACATTCCTTATTTAATGAGTGTGTTAACAAACATTTGTTTACAGGGCATTTTATTGCATACTGGTAGTACAAAAATAAAAAATGCTTCAGTTCAGTCGCTCAGTTGTGTCTGACTCTGGGAACGCATGGACCGTAGCACGCTGGGCCTGCCTGTCCATCACCAACTTCCGGAGTTTACCCAAACTCATGTCCATTGACTCGGTGATGCCATCCAGCCATCTCATCCTCTGTCGTCCCCTTCTCCCACCTTCAATCTTTCCCAGCATCAGGGTCTTTTCCAGTGAGTCAACTCTTCACATCAGGTAGCCAAAGTATTGGAGTTTCAGCTTCAGCATCAGTCCTTCCAATGAATATTTAGGACTGATTTCTTTTACGATGGTCTGGTTGGATCTCCTTGCAGTCCAAGGGACTCTCAAGAGTCTTCTCCAACACCACAGTTCAAAAGCATCAATTTTTCAGCATTCAACTTTCTTTAAGGTCCAACTCTCACATCCACACATGACCACTGGAAAAACCATAGCCTTGACTAGAAGGACCTTTGTTGGCAAAGTAATGTCTCTGCTTTTTAATATGCTGTCTAGGTTGGTCATAACTTTTCTTCCAAGGAGTAAGCATCTTTTAATTTCATGGCTGCATTCACTGTCTGTAGTGATTTTGGAGGCCCCCCAAAATAAAGTGTCACTGTTTCCCCTGTTTCCGTATCTGTTTGTCATGAAGTGATGGGACTGGATGCCATGTTCTTAGTTTTCTGAATGTTGAGCTTTAAGCCAACTTTTTCACTCTCCACTTTCACTTTCATCAAGAGGCTCTTTAGTTCATCGTAACTTTCTGCCAGAAGAGTGGTGTCATCTGCATATTTGAGGTTATTGATATTCCTCCTGGCAGTCTTGATTCTAGCTTGTACTTTATCCAGTCAAGCATTTCTCATGATGTACTCTGCATATACATTAAATAAGCAGGGTGACAATATACAGCCTTGATGTATTCCTTTTCCTATTTGGAACCAGTCTGTTGTTCCACGTCCAGTTCTAACTGTTGCTTCCAGACCTGCATACAGATTTCTCAAGAGGCAGATCAGGTGGTCTGGTATTCCCATCTCTTGAAGAATTTTCCACAGTTTATGGTGATCCACACTGTAAAATCTTTGGCATAGTCAATAAAGCAGAAATAGACATTTTTATGGAACTCTCTTGCTTTTTCAGTGATCAGCAGATGTTGGCAGTTTCATCTCTGGTTCCTCTGCCTTTTCTAAAACCACCTTGAACATCTGGAAGTTCATGGTTCACATATTGTTGAAGCCTGGCTTGGAAAATTTTGAGCATTACTTGACTAGCATGTGAGATGAGTGCAGTTGTATGGAGGTTGGAGCATTGTTTGGCATTGCCTTTCTTTGGGATTGAAATGAAAACTGACCTTTTCCAGCCCTGTGGCCACTGCTGAGTTTTCCAAACTTGCTGGCATATTGAGTGCAGCACTTCCACAGTATCATCTTTTAGATTTGAAATAGCTCAACTGGAATTCCATCACCTCCACTGGCTTTGTTCGTAGTGATGCTTCCTAATGCCCACTTGACTTCACAGTCCAGCATGTCTGCCTCTAGGCTAGTGATCACACCATTATGGTTATCTGGATCATGCAGATCTTTTTTGTATAGTTCTTTTGTGTATTACTGCTACCTCTTCTTAATATCTTCTGCTTCTGTTAGGGCCATACCATTTCTGTCCTTGATCGAGCCCATCTTTGCATGAAATGTTCCTTTGGTATATCTAATTTTCTTGAGGTCTCTAGTCTTTCCCATTCTATTGTTTTCCTCTATTTCTTTGCATTGATAACTGAAGAAGTCTTTCTTATTTCTCCATGCTGTTTTGTGCAACTCTGCATTCAAATGGGTATATCTTTCCTTTCCTCCTTTGCCTTTCGCTTCTCTTCTTTTCACAGCTATTTGTAATGCTCCGCAGACAACCATTTTGCCATTTTGCAATTCTTTTTGGGGGGATGATCTTGATACCTGCTTCCTGTACATTATCACAAACCTCCATCCATAGTTCTTTAGGCACTCTGTATATCAGATCTAATTCCTTGAATATATTTGTCACTTCCATTGTATAATCTTAAGGGATTTGATTTAGGTCATCCTGAATGGTCTAATGGTTTTCCCTACTTTCTTCAATTTAAGTCTGAATTTGGGAATAAAGAGTTCATGATTTGAGCCACAGTCAACTCCCAGTCTTGTTTTTGCAGACTCTATAGAGTTCTCCATCTTTGGCTGCAAAGAATATAATCGAAATGATTTTGGTGTTGACCATCTGGTGATGTCTATATGTAGAGTCTTCTCTTGTGTTGTTGGAAAAGGGTGTTTGCTTTGACCATTGCATTCTCTTTGCAAAACTCTGTTAGCCCATGCCCGGCTTCATTTTGTACTCCAAAGCCAAATTTGCCTGTTACTCCAGGTATCTCTTGACTTCCTACTTTTGCATTCCAGTCTCCTGTGATGAAAGGACATTTTTTTTGAGTGTTAGTTCTAGAGAGTCTTATAGGTCTTCATAGAACTGTTCAACTTCACCTTCTTCAGCATTAGTGGATGGGGCATAGACTTGGATTACTGTGATATTGAATGGTTTGCCTTGGAAACAAACAGAGATCATTCTGTTATTTTTAGATTGCACCGAAGTACTGCATTTCAGATTCTACTGGTGACTATGTGGGCTACTCCCATTTCTTCTATTTTTTGATTGAGACATTTGTTTTTCTGGTATTGAGCTGCATGTGTGAGTTGCTTACATATGTTGGAAATTAATTCTTTGTCTGTTACTTCTTCTGGTATTATTTTCTCACATTCTAAATGCTGCTTGTTTCACCTTGCTTATAGTTTCCTTTGTTGTTCAGAAGTTTTTAAATTTAATTAGATTCCATTTGTTTATTTTTTGTTTTTATTTTCATTACTCTGGGAGGTGTATCATAGAGGAACTTGCTGTGATTTATGTCATAGAGTGTTAAGCCTATGTTTTCCTCTAAGAGTTTAATAGTTTCTTGTCATACATTTAGATCTTTAATCCATTTTGAGTTTATTTAGGTGTGTGTTAGAAAGTGTTCTAGTTTCATTCTTTTACTGGTGTTTGACCAGTTTCCCAGCATGGGTTGTTAAAGAGATTGTCTTTTCTGCATTGTATATTTTTGCCTACTTGTCAAAGTTAAGGTGTCTGTTGGTGTATGGATTTATCTCTGGACTTTTTTTGTTGTTCCATTGATCTATATTTCTTTGTGCCAGTACCATACTGTCTTGATGACTGAAGCTTTTTGAAAGTGAAAATGAAAGTTGCTTAGTTGTGTCCAACTCTTTGTGACCCCATGGACCATACAGTCCGTGGAATTCTCCAGGCCAGAATACTGGAGTCGGTAGCCTATCCCTTCTCCACAGGATCTTCTCAACCCAGGTATCGAACCCAGATCTCCTGTATTGCAGGCGGATTCTTTACCAGCTGAGCCAAAAGAGAAGCCCTTGTGGCTAATACGTATCTCTGGGCTTTCTATTTTGTTCCATTGATCTATATTTCTGTCTTTGTGCCAGTACCACACTGTCTTAATGACTGTAGCTTTGTAGTATAGTCTGAAGTCAGGCAGGTTGATTCCTCTAGTTCAGAGAACAAGAACAAATAATTTAAAAATTTGTATGGAAATACAAAAAACCTCAAATAGCCAAAGCAATCTTGAGAAAAAAGAATGGAACTAGAGAAATCAACCTGCTTGACCAATACTATTGGTAGCTAATAGGAATTGCGTTGAATCTATAGATTTCTTTGAGTAGCGTACTCATTTTCACTATATTGATTCTTCTGATCCACAGACATGGTATATTTCTCCATCTATTTGTGTCATCCTTGATTTATTTCATCAGTATTTTACAGTTTTCTATATGTAGGGCTTTTGTTTCTTGGCGTAAGTTTATTCCTAAGTATTTTATTCTTTTTGTTGTAATGGTGAATGGGATTGTTTCTTTAATTTCTTTTTCTGTATATTTTATATCCTGCAACTTTAGTATATTCGTTGATTAGCTCTAGTAATTTTCTGGTGGTGTCTTTAGGGTTTTCTCTGTAGAGAATCATGTCATCTGCAAATAGTGAGAATTTTACTTCTTTTTCTCCAATCTGGATTCCTTTTATTTGTTTATTTTTTTCCTTCTCTGATTGCTGTGGCTAGGACTTCCAATACTATGTTAAATAGTAGTGGTGAGAGTGGGCACCCTTGTCTTGTTCCTGATTTTAGAGGAAGTGCTTTCAGTTTTTCACCATTGAGGATAATGTTTGCTGTGCCTTTGTCATATATGGCTTTTATTTTGTTGAGGGATATTCCTTCTATGCATGCTTTCTGGAGAGTTTTTATCATAGATTGGTGCTGAATTTTGTCAAATGCTTTCTCTGCATCTATTGAGATAACCATATGGTTTTTATCTTTCAATTTGTTAATACAGTGTATCACATTGATTCATTTGTGAATATTGAAGAATCCTTGCATCCCTGGGATAAAGCCCACTTGGTCATGATGTATGATCTTTTTAATATGTTGTTGGGTTCTGTTTGCTAGAATTTTGTTGAGGATTTTTGAATCTATGTTCATCAATGATATTGGCCTGTAGTTTTCTTTTTTGTGGCATCTTTGTCTGGTTTTGGTATTAGGGTGATGGTGGCCTCATAGAATGAATTTGGAAGTTTACCTTCCTCTGCAGTTTTATGGAAGAGTTTGAGTAGGATAGGTGTTGCTGCTGCTACTGCTGCTAAGTCGCTTCAGTTGTGTCCGACTCTATGCGACCCCAGAGACCGCAGCGCAGCAGGCTCCCCCGTCCCTGGGATTCTCCAGGCAAGAACACTGGAGTGGGTTGCTATTTCCTTCTCCAATGTATGAAAGTGGAAAGTGAAAGTGAAGTCACTCAGTCGTGTCCGACTCCTAGCGACCCCATGGACTGCAGCCTACCAGGCTCCTCCATCCATGGGATTTTCCAGGCAAGAATACTGGAGTGGGGTGCCATTGCCTTCTCCGAGGATAGGTGTTAGCTCTTCTCTAAATTTTTGGTAGAATTCAGCTGTGGCGCCATCTGGACCTGGGCTTTTGTTTGTTGCAAAATTTTTGATTATAGGTTCGATTTCTTTTATGGGTCTGTTAAGATTTTCTATTTCTTCCTGGTTCAGTATTGGAAGGCTATACTTTCCTAAGAATTTGTCCATCTCTTCCACATTGTCCATTTTATTGGCATGTAATTGCTCATAGCAGTCTCATGATCTTTTATATTTCTGTGTTGTCTTTTGTGATTTCTCCATTTTCATTTCTGATTTTATTGATTTGGTTCTTCTCCCTTTTTTTCTTGATGAGTCTGGCTAATGGTTTGTCTATTTTAATTATCTTCTTAAAGAACCAGCTTTTAGTTTTGTTGATTTTTGCTATAATCTTCATTTTTTTTTCATTTATTTCTGCTCTGATATTTATGATTTCTTTCCTTCTACTAACTTTGGGGTTCTTCTTTTATTTCTAGTTGCTTTAGATGTAAAGTTAGGTTGTTTATGTGATGTTTCTCTTGTTTCTTGAGGTAGGCTTATATTGCTATGAATCTCCCTCTTAGCACTTCTGTTACTGAATCCCATAGGTTTGGGTTGTCCTGTTTTCATTCTCAGTTGTTTCTATGCATGTTTTTATTTCCTTTTTGATTTCTCCTATGATCTGTTGGTTATCAGAATCATGTTGTTTAACCTCCATATCTTTGTATTTTTAATAGTTTTTTCCCTGTAGTTGACATCTAATCTTACCTCATTGGGATCGGAAAAGATGCTTGAAATGGTCAATTTTTTTTTTTTTTTAATTTTACTGAGGCTAGATTTATGGTCCAGGATGTGATCTCCCCTGGAGAATATTCCATGTCCACTTGAGAAAAAGGTGAAAACCTTTTTTGGGGGCAGGCAAAATGCCCTATAGACATCAGTTAGGTCTAACTGGTCCATTGTATCATTTAGAGTGTGGGTTTCCTTGCTAATTTTCTGTTTGGATGATCAATTCATAGGTTTGAGTGGGGTATTAAGGTCCCCCACTATTATTGTGTTACTGTTAATTTTCCCTTTCATACTTAGCATCTGCCTTACATATTGACATGCTCCTCTGTTGGGTGCATATATATTTATAATTGTTATACCTTTTTCTTGGATTGATCCTTTGATCATTTTAACTTTCTTTGTCTCTTATCATGGTCTTTATTTCAAAGTCTATTTTATCAGATATCTGCTACTCCTTCTTTCTTTCTGTCCCCATTTGCATGAAATATCTTTTACCAGCCCTTCACTTTCAGTCTGTATGTGTCCCTGGGTTTGAGGTGGGTCTCTTAAAGACAGCATATATAAGGTCTTGTTTTTGTATCCACTTGGCCAGTCTTTGTCTTTTGGTTGGAGCATTTAGCTCATTTACATTTAAGGTAATTATTGATAAGTATGATCCTGTTACCACTTACTTTGTTGTTTTGAGTTCATTTTTATAAACCTTTACTGTGTTTCCTGTGTAAAGAAGATCCTTTAGCATTTGTTGAAGAGCTGGTTTGGTGGTGCTGAATTCTCTCAGCTTTTTCTTGTTTGTAAAGCTTTTGATTTCTCCTTCACATCTGAATGAGATCCTTTCTGGGTAGAGTAATCTTGGTTGTAGGTTTTTCTCTTTCATCACTTTAAGCATGTCCTGCCATGCCCTTCTGGCCTGGAGAGTTTCTATTGAAAGATCAGCTGTTATCCCTATGGGGATCCCCTTGTGTGTTATTTGTTGCTTTTCCCTTGCTGCTTTTAATATTTTCTCTTTGTGTTTGATCTTTGTTAGTTTTATTAATATTTGTCTTGGGGTGTTTCACCCTGGGTTTATCCTGTTTTGGACTCTCTGGGTTTCTTGGACTTGGGTGGCCATTTCCTTCCGCATATTAGGGAAGTTTTCAACTACTATCTGCTCAAGTATTTTCTTATGCCCTTTGTTTTTGTCTTCTTCTGGGACACCTGTCATTCGAATGTTGGAGCATTTTACATTGTTCCAGAGGTCTGTGAAGGTGTCCTTATTTCTTCTCTTTTTTTTTCTTTTTTCCTCTCTGCTTCATTTATTTCCACCATTCTATTTTCCATGTCACTTATCCTGTCTTCTGCCTTAATTAGTCTACTAATGTTTCCCTCTAGAGTGCTTTTGATCTTAGTTATTGCATTATTCATTGTTGACTGATTTTTCTTTATTTCTTCTAGGTCCTTGTTAAACATTTCTTGCATCTTCTCAATTCTTGTCTCTAGTCTATTTATCTGTAGATCCATTTTGTTTTCAAGATTTTGGATCATCTTTACTATCATTATTCTGAATTCTTTTTCAGATAGACTCTATCTCCTCCTCTTTTGTTTGGTTTGGTGTTTTTTTTTTTTTTTATCCCTTCACCTGCTGAATATTTCTTTGCCTTTTTAAAAGAGGTTTCAAGATAATATTTATTTCTTAAAAGTTAACATGTGCATAATAGGAAACCAAAAAACACAAGAAGCAAAATACAAAGTCATTAATAATCACAAGCAGTTTAACCATTTGACATGTCCCTCTAGGTCTCATTTGTGTATGTTCACAATTAAGCATCCATTTTTATGTAATTAAGATAATACAGTTATTTATCTTGCCGTCCATTTCAAAGTCCCAAAGCTGTGAGTATTTTGATAACCAAGAATACACTACACCAACTCAATCTGGAAGGAAAAAATATATAATCTTGCCTTTCTTGGCAACAAAAATTTCAAAGACAAAAATGACAACAGGCCTCTATATAAACATATTGGCAGAGCTATGATTAAAATATTACATTCCCTTAATGTTCAACTAAAAATGAGACATAAAGCAACAGAGTACACAAAGTATAGTGCTCCTAAGAGGATTCATCATCCGATCTAAACTATTAAGGTTTTAGCAAGGAGGTATGTTTCTGCTGAGTTGTTTAACAGTGCATTCCTGCAGTACAGCCAGGGGATGCACACATCAATGGTTATCATCAAAAGATAAACATGAACACATCCACCTACAGCCCTTCCTCTATACTTCCTTCCACCCCTGAGCTGCCAACCTAAATGAACAAGTCCTGATGTACATTGCTTAAAGACAGTTTAATAATTCCAGGTCCAAGATGCTGCCTTTTTTAAAAAATCAATTATAATAAAGATATTTACAAATTGATTAATAAAGGAGTTCTATTTTTTATCATACACTGTCATCTCAGGACATCTAAAAAGCCTAGATGTTGCAAAATAATGAACCTTGTCCTCAATAATAGGTACTTCACAAAAATGCACATACAGACCTATGGTTATAACCTAAAACTGTCTTCCAGATATTGGAGATGTTAGCTAAGAGCCTTTCCCATCACCCTTCCTCTTCCTCTTCCTCCAGCATTTCAGTGACTAAGTACCAGACTACATCTAGTTCCAAGAGGTGGATTAACATAGATATTCCCAGAAGACACAGCCCTTCCTAAAAACCAGTGAAAGAACATTTATTAAGGGGTTATTTTACTACCTCTACTTTTAATATACTTTGGGCATTAAGACTTGCTTGTTGTTTAATGCATAGCAATATTAACTAAAATGCACAAACAGAACAATGGCTAGACAATCTGAACTTGTCTAAAGACCAATGGACACAGAGCCCTTCTCTCTGCACTTCCTTCCCTGTCCCCTCCCCTGACCCATTGAACAATCAGCTTATCAGATCAGATCAGTCGCTCAGTCGTGTCCAACTCTTTGCGACCCCATGAATCGCAGCACGCCAGGCCTCCCTGTCCATCACCAACTCCCGGATTTCACTGAGACTCACGTCCATCGAGTCAGTGATGTCATCCAGCCATCTCATCCTCTGTCATCCCCTTCTCCTCCTGCCCCCAATCCCTCCCAGCATCAGGGTCTTTTCCAATGAGTCAACTCTTCGCATGAGGTGGCCAAAGTACTGGAGTTTCAGCTTTAGCATCATTCCTTCCAAAGAAATCCCAGGGCTGATCACCTTCAGAATGGACTGGTTGGATCTCCTTGCAGACCAAGGGACTCTCAAGAGTCTTCTCCAACACCACACTTCAAAAGCATCAATTCTTCAGCGCTCAGCCTTCTTCACAGTCCAACTCTCACATGCATGCATGACCACAGGAAAAACCATAGCCTTGACTAGACGGACCTTTGTTGGCAAAGTAATGTCTCTGCTTTTCAATATGCTATCTAGGTTGGTCATAACTTTCCTTCCAAGGAGTAAGCGTCTTTTAATTTCATGGCTGCAGTCACCATCTGTAGTGATTTTGGAGCCCAAAAAAATAAAGTCTGACACTGTTTCCACTGTTTCCCCATCTATTTCCCATGAAGTGGTGGGACCGGATGCCATGATCTTCATTTTCTGAATGTTGAGCTTTAAGCCAACTTTTTCACTCTCCACTTTCACTTTCATCAAGAGGCTTTTGAGTTCCTCTTCACTTTCTGCCATAAGGGTGGTGTCATCTGCATATCTGAGGTTATTGATATTTCTCCCGGCAATCTTGATTCCAGCTTGTGTTTCTTCCAGTCCAGCGTTTCTCATGATGTACTCTGCATATAAGTTAAATAAACAGGGTGACAATATACAGCCTTGACGAACTCCTTTTCCTATTTGGAAGCAGTCTGTTGTTCCATGACCAGTTCTGTTGCTTCCTGACCTGCATACAGATTTCTCAAGAGGCAGATCAGGTGGTCTGGTATTCCCATCTCTTTCAGAATTTTCCACAGTTTATTGTGATCCACACAGTCAAAGGCTTTGGCATAGTCAATAAAGCAGAAATAGATGTTTTTCTGGAACTCTCTTGCTTTTTCTATGATCCAGCAGATGTTGGCAATTTGATCTCTGGTTCCTCTGCCTTTTCTAAAACCAGCTTGAACATCAGGAAGTTCACGGTTCACATATTGCTGAAGCCTGGCTTGGAGAATTTTGAGCATTACTTTACTAGCGTGTGAGATGAGTGCAATTGCGCGGTACTTTGAGCATTCTTTGGCATTGCCTTTCTTTGGGATCGGAATGAAAACTGACCTTTTCCAGTCCTGTGGCCACTGCTGAGTTTTCCAAATTTGCTGGCATATTGAGTGCAGCACTTTCACAGCATCATCTTTCAGGATTTGGAATAGCTCAACTGGAATTCCATCACCTCCACTAGCTTTGTTCATAGTGATGCTTTCTAAGGCCCACTTGACTTCACATTTCAGGATGTCTGGCTCTAGGTAAGTGATCACACCACGGTGATTATCTGGGTCATGAAGATCAGCTTATAGTCAAAGACAAATTCCACTCCCCAAGTAAAACCATTCCTATGAATTTACAGAAAAAAAAAAAAACTTAAAAGGTGTTTATACTTTCAAAATAGGTTGTGTACTTTTACACATCTACAAAAGCTAGATGTTTCAAGTAAGGATTTAAATTTGTCCACTGTACATACATGTGGTAGCACTGAATACACTGCATACAACGGCTATAGTCTAAAAGTGTCATCTAAACAACACTCTAGCCAAGAACCTGTCCCCTTCTCATCTCTACCAACCCACTGCACAAATCTAATAAGCCTCTGTAATGTTTAGAGCAGATTTTAACAATTTCACTTCTGCCAGTTGTTTCAGAAGTGTTTCCTATGAATTTTAACATTAAGTGTACACAATGTATTTATTGGTTGTTTTTGTCCTACACTGGCAGCCTCTTTAACATCTGGGAAGACTCAGTTCAGTCCAGTTCAGTCGCTCTGTGGTGTCTGACTCTTTGCGACCCCATGAATCACAGCACTCCAGGCCTCCCTGTCCATCACCAACTCCTGGAGTTCACTCAGACTCACGTCCATCGAGTCAGTGATGCCATCCAGCCATCTCATCCTCTGTCGTCCCCTCCTCCTGCCCCCAATCCCTCCCAGAATCAATCTTTTCCAATGAGTCAACTCTTCCCATGAGGTGGCCAAAGTATTGGAGTTTCAGCTTTAGCATCATTCCCTCCGAAGAAATCCCAGGGCTGATCTTCAGAATGGACTGATTGGATCTCCTTGCAGTCCAAGGGACTCTCAAGAGTCTTCTCCAACACCACAGTTCAAAAGCATCAATTCTGCAGCTCTCAGCTTTCTTCACAGTCCAGCTCTCAAATCCATACATGACCACTGGAAAAACCATAGTCTTGACTAGACAGACCTTTGTTGGCAAAGTAATGTCTCTGCTTTTCAATATGCTATCTAGGTTGGTCATAACTTTCCTTTCAAGGAGTAAGCGTCTTTTAATTTCATGGCTGCAGTCACCATCTGCAGTGATTTTGGAGCCCCCAAAAATAAAGTTTGACACTGTTTCCCCATCTATTTCCCATGAAGTGATGGGACCAGATGCCATGATCTTCGTTTTCTGAATGTTGAGCTTTAAGCCAACTTTTTCACTCTCCGCTTGCACTTTCATCAAGAGGGTTTTTAGTTTCTCTTCACATTCTGCCATAAGGGTGGTGTCATATCTGAGGTTATTGATATTTCTCCCAGCAATCTTGATCCAGCTTGTGTTTCTTCCAGCCCAGGGTTTCTCATGATGTACTCTGCATATAAGTTAAATAAGCAGGTTGACAATATACAGCCTTGACGTACTGCTTTTCCTATTTGGAACCAGTCTGTTGTTCCATGTCTAGTTCTTGTAAATTTGGATGTTTGTCCCTTATGTACACTATATACACAGCTAAGTAAACCAAAACGCAGAGACAAATATGGGACAATGGTTAACCTTGCCTAACATAAACATACTGGTATAAACCCCCTTGCAGTTTCTCCCTGAACCCACACAAATAAAATAATATGTACTGCTCAGAGAGGTGGTTTGAATATTTCGATCATTCCATTTCTAAATGAGTATTTCATGTGAATCTTAACAAAAGGATATATCTACAAAATGTTAGTTCACTACCTCTACTTTTAACATATTTTGTGCACTTCTAAACATGTACTTAAGTTTGTCTGCTATATACACAGTATTGTTGAATACACACGTGTAACAACAGTTATATCCAAAGGTGTCTTCTATGAAGGAACATTCTGGTCTAAACCTTCCATTTTTCCCAATTCCTCCTTTTTGCCATCCATCCAACAGTGGGCGGCGAGGACAAACATATGTATCACTTAGATGTGATTACAATTTCACTTCCAAAAGTCCTTTTCAGAAGACAGCCCTTCAATGAATTTTAACACAAAGTATACAAAATATGTTAGTTTACTAACCCTACTTTTGTCTTACATTGGCAACCTCTTTAATACCTAGAGACTAGATATTATAAAATTGGGACCCATTTGTCCAGTATATACATAATATATACAGTAAAGTTAAATGAAATGCACTTCACATATAAATCAATGGTAAGCTGAAATGTTCTACTACACACTAGCAAAAGATCTTTTGCAAACTTCCCTCCCACCTCCCTCAACCCAGTGAAAAAGTACAGAGTATACTATTCGGAGAGGAGATTTAACAATTCCAATTCCAATTCCCGTATTTCCCATAAGTTTTAAAAAGCTATGTAAAAGAAGCATTATTATACTGCTTTTACTTTTAAATGCATCAAGCACTTCAAAATATCTAGCAAGACAAGATATTTCATATAAGAACTTACTTGTGCACTATGTACACAGTATTGTTAAATTGCACACGTAGCAATGGTTATGATTTGAAATATCTTCTAAATATAACCATTTGGGCCTGAACCATTCCTTCGCTCACTTCCTTCTCTCCACCACCAATCCAGTTGACAAGTACAGGCATGTGTAGCTTAGAGGTGTTTGAATAAATTCATATCAGAAAATCATTTACAGAAGACAAGCATTCCTATGAATTTCAACACAAAGCGTACAAAATGTGCTTATTTTACTAACTACTGTGTCATACACTGGCAACCTCTTTAACATCTAGAGACTAGATGTCACAAAATTAGGACTCGTTTGTGCATTATATACACTATATACACAGCAAAACAAAGTGCACATAACACATAAAAATGGTTTCATCTGAAAATGACCAGGTGCAAGCACACTAGCATATTACTTTCTGTAATTCTTTCCCTCCCACCTCCTCCAAACCACTGAACAAGTATAGACAATAGTATACTGGTCACAGAGGTGGTTTAACATTTAACATTCCCAAAGACAGTTTCAGTTCAGTCACTCAGTCGTGTCCAATTCTTTGCAACCCCATGAACTGCAACACACCAGGCCTCCCTGTCCACCACCAACTCCTGGAGTTTACCCAAACTCCTGTCCATTGAATTGGTGATGCCATCCAATCATCTCATCCTCTGTCATCCCCTTCTCCTCCCACCCTCAATCTTTCCCAGCATCAGGGTCTTTTCAAATGAGTCAGCTCTTCACATCAGGTGGCCAAAGTATTGGAGTTTCAGCTTCAACATCAGTTCTTCCAATGAACACCCAGGACAGATCTCCTTTAGGAGACAGTACTTCCTATGAATTTGAGCAAAAAAATATTTATAAAGTGATAGTTCACTACCTCTACATTTAACATACAGTCAGGCACTTCTCAACATCTAGGTGGACTGCTGCTGCTGCTGCTGCTAAGTTGCTTCAGTCGTGTCTGACTCTGTGCGACCCCATAGACAACAGCCCACGAGGCTACCCCATCCCTGGGATTCTCCAGGCAGGAACACTAGAGTGGGTTGCCATTTCCTTCTCTAATACATGAAAGTGAAAAGTGAAAGTGAAGTCGCTCAGTCCTGTCTGACTCTTAGCGACCTCATGGACGACAGCCCACCAGGCCCTCCGTCCATGGGATTTTCCAGGCAAGAGTACTGGAGTGGGGTGCCATTGCCTTCTCCGCTAGGTGGAGTAACTGTTTCAAATAAGGACTTAATTTGTCCACTATATACAGAGAACTCATGAATGAACTGCCGTATCTAACAGTTATAATCTGAAATTGTCTTCAAAATATGAGTATTCTAGCCTAAGACCCTTTCCTTCTCTCCCCTCTCCATCATACCCAGAAGACTATAATGCTCAATTTTCAGAAGACAATCTTTCCTAGAAACTTTTACCAAAAACTATGCAAAATTTATTATTTACTAACTCTATTTTTGTCATACACTGGCAACCTCTTTAACATCTAGAAGGACTAGATGTTATAAATTAAGACTCATTTGTCCATTATATACACTATATATAAAGCAAAGTGAAACAAAATGCACAAACAGAAAAAGACAATGAAAAAGAAAAAGACAATGGTTAATCTTGCCTCACTATAAACACACTGGCACAGATGTCTGCACATCCCTCTCCTACCCACCCCCACCGCCCCCCCCCCACCACCCCAACCTTGAACCAGTGCACAAAACACAGTGTGTACTGCTCCAGGAGGTGGTCTGGCCAATCCCCCTTACCCCCAACAACATTTCATATGAATTTTAACAAAAAGATATTTACAAAATCTCTTTTTACTACCTCTACTTTAACATATATCAGGCACTTCAGAGCATCTAGAAAGATTAGATATTTCAAAAAAAGTACTTATTGTCAACTATATATGCAGTAGTGAGAAATAAAATGCACACACAAAACACAGGTTATATGGAAATGTCTTCTAAGTATGACCAGTCTGGCATAGAACTTTCTATTCTTCCTCCTCAAGGTCTTCCATTCTACATTCTCCAACCCACTGAACAAACCTCCACTTCGGTGGCTCCGGAAATTGCTTCTCACTTCAGTTCAGTTCAGTTGCTTAGTCATGTCTGACTCATTGCAACCCCATGCATCGTAGCACACCAGGCCTCCCTGTCCATCACCAACTCCCGGAGTCCACCCAAACTCATGTCCATCAAGTCGGTGATGCCATCTAGCCATCTCATCCTCTGTTGTCCCCTTCTCCTCCTGCCCTCAATCTTTCCCAGCATCAGGGTCTTTTCAAATGAGTCAGCTCTTCGCATGAGGTGGCCAAAGTATTGGAGTTTCAGCAAGTTGCTTCTAGAGGTAATCAAACAACTCCATTTGAAAAGTCATTTCCAGAAGACATCTCTATTTATATATATATATATATATATATATATATATATATATGTAGCTAGTGGAGGTGATGGAATTCCAGTTGAGCTATTCCAAATCCTGAAAGATGATGCTGTGAAAGTGCTGCACTCAATATGCCAGCAAATTTGGAAAACTCAGCAGTGGCCACAGGACTGGAAAAGGTCAGTTTTCGTTCCAATCCCAAAGAAAGGCAATGCCAAAGAATGCTCAAACTACCGCACAATTGCACTCATCTCACATGCTAGTAAAGTAATGCTCAAAATTCTCCAAGCCAGGCTTCAGCAATATGTGAACCGTGAACTTTCTGATGTTCAAGCTGGTTTTAGAAAAGGCAGAGGAACCAGAGATCAAATTGCCAACATCCACTGGATCATAGAAAAAGCAAGAGAGTTCCAGAAAAACATCTATTTCTGCTTTATTGACTATGCCAAAGCCTTTGACTGTGTGGATCACAATAAACTGTGGAAAATTCTTCTAGAGATGGGAAATCCAGACCACCTAATCTGCCTCTTGAGAAATTTGTATGCAGGTCAGGAAGCAACAGTTAGAACTGGACATGGACCAACAGACTGGTTCCAAATAGGAAAAGGAGTTCGTCAAGGCTGTATATTGTCACCCTGTTTATTTAACTTATATGCAGAGTACATCATGAGAAACGCTGGACTGGAAGAAACACGAACTGGAATCAAGATTGCCAGGAGAAATATCAATAACCTCAGATATGCAGATGACACCACCCTTATGGCAGAAAATGAAGAGGAACTCAAAAGCCTCTTGATGAAAGTGAAAGTGGAGAGTGAAAAAGTTGGCTTAAAGCTCAACATTCAGAAAATGAAGATCATGGCATCCGGTCCCACCATTTCATGGGAAATAGATGGGGAAACAGTGTCAGACTTTATTTTTCTGGGCTCCAAAATCACTACAAATGGTGACTGCAGCCATGAAATTAAAAGACGCTTACTCCTTGGAAGGAAAGTTATGACCAACCTAGATAGCATATTGAAAAGCAGAGCCATTACTTTGCCAACAAAGGTCCATCTAGTCAAGGCTATGGTTTTTCCTGTGGTCATACATGCATGTGAGAGTTGGACTGTGAAGAAGGCTGAGCGCCAAAGAATTGATGCTTTTGAAGTGTGGTGTTGGAGAAGACTCTTGAGAGTCCCTTGGTCTGCAAGGAGATCCAACCAGTCCATTGTGAAGGAGATCAGCCCTGGGATTTCTTTGGAAGGAATGATGCTAAAGCTGAAACTCCAGTACTTTGGCCACCTCATGCAAAGAGTTGACTCATTGGAAAAGACCCTGATGGTGGGAGGGATTGGGGGCAGGAGGAGAAGGGGATGACAGAGGATGAGATGGCTGGATGGCATCACTGACTCGATGGACGTGAGTCTCAGTGAACTCCAGGAGTTGGTGATGGACAGGGAGGCCTGGCGTGCTGCTATTCATGGGGTTGCAAAGAGTCAGACACGACTGAGCGACTGATCCGATCTTATCTGATATATATATATATATATATAAAACAAATGGGCATTTACAAGACATATGATTTTTCTAACTATTTTATCATATGTCAGCAACCTCTTTACATCTAGGAGGCCTAGATGTAGTTAATGTTTTCTTTTGAAGTGTTGGGGGTAAAGCTGAGAACAGCTTTTTCATATTATATACACAGGCCTTCTATCAGCGGCCAGTAAATTTTCCCAAAGGGCGGCAGACACTTTATGTTGGCCACAAGGGGTACGTTATTCTACCATTTCTATCTTCCAACATCAAAGTCTTGGTTGAATCAACCGCTGGATGGCCCGCTAACTTTCCACCCATCGACGATCATGGCTCTGCTCACCTCTTGGGCCCCGTTACGTCCTTTGTCCATTGTCGTCCGGACGAGGCAAGGTCTCGTCCAACTGGGACTGGGCCATCACCTCATGTCGCGGATCAGCTCAGGGCCAAGGCCTAAGGGTGGAGGAGCTGGCGTCCACAATCCTTCCCGGGACCTCCGGGAGTTTGAGCACCCGCAATTCTTCTAGTCCTGCCGCGTCCAATGCCCAAAGGCACCAGTATCTCAGTGGCCAAGTGGAGGCTTTGCCTAAGCCCAAGCCCTGCAGCCGTGGGTGAAGGGACCCAGCGATCCTGGCTCGGAGGGACCGCCGCCACTAGGTTGCGGCCAATGGGGCGGGGTTCGCAGCTGCTTCTGGTCTTGGGCCCCGCCAACTGGCGGCCTCAGCCACTGCTCTGCAAAACACACCAGAGACTGTCCTGGGACCCCCCAGTTCACCCACCGACCAGAGGCTGGAGGGCCTGGAGGGCCCCAGGGTAGAAGGCCTTCATCTGCTTCTAGCCACTCTCTCTGTTGGAACTCTCTCTGCCTTTTCATTTTGTTTAGATTGCTGTGTTTGGGGTGCCATTTCTACAGGCTTGAAGTTCATGGTTCCTTTCAATTGTGGAGTCAGCTCCCTGGGACTAATGGCTTGTCAAGGTTTCCTGGTTGGGGGAGTTTGTGTCTGTGTTCTGGTGTGTGAAACGGACTCTCTTCTCTATGGAGTGCAAATAAGTGTCCAGTAGTGAGTTTTGGGGTGTTTATGGGTTTAGCATGGCTCTGGGCAGCCTGGCTTTTAATGTTCAGTGTTGTATTCCTGTTTTGTTGGAAAATTATCATGCTGTGTCTTGCATTGGATCTTGTTGGCTCTTGGGTGGAGCTTGGTTTCAGAGTAGGTGTGGAGACTTTTGAGTGAGATCTTGTCTATTAAGGTTCCCGGGAGTCTGGAGTTCTCTAATGTTCTAAAGATTTGGAGTTAAACCTCCTGCTTCTGGCTTTTGGTCCTTCTCCTACAGTAGCCTCAAGACTTCTCCATCCATACAACTTAGAAGATAAAACCCCTAGGTTTATTGGTGGAACAGTTCTCCACAGCCAGGAACACCCAGAGAGTTTCACAGAGTTATACAGACAACAGGGAGGAGGGAGATAAAGGTGACCAGAAGGAGAAAGTGAAAGTCGCTCAGTTATGTCCAACTCTTTGTGACCCCATGGACTATACAGTCCATGGAATTCTGCAGGCTAGAATACTGGAGTGGGTAGCCTTTTCCTTCTCCAGGGTATCTTCCCATCCCAGGGATCGAACCCAAGTCTCCAACATTGCAGGCGGATTCTTTACCAGCTGAGCCACAAGGGAAGCCCAAGGAGGAGAAAGGGGGGAGTCAAAAGGGGAGAGAGCATTCTAGCCAGTAATTTAATCCCTAAGTGAAAATGGATACTGAAGAGTAGATTCTTAGAGGTACAAAATTGATAACAAATATCAAAAAGCAAAAATTAGAAACCTAGAATAGAGGTTAGACTCTCAAAAATACAATATAAAAAGTAATAATCATCATATTCAATCACAATAATTTTAAAAATATATGGAATTTTTTAATAGGTTTTTTTTGGAAAGGTAATAGTAGGCTATAAAAATGAAAGTTAAAAGAGTAATAAAGAACTAAATTTTTTTTTAATTAAAAGTGATAAAAGTGAAAATATGTCTAGGAATTTCTCTGGAGCTGTTGTGGGCAGTCTGGGGTCAGTTCAGAGTCAGATAGTTCCTTATTCCAGCTTGTACTTGTTCTCAAGGTCTATATATGCCCCTCAAATGTCTCCAGTATTAAATGCAGGGTTTTAATATTTTGCACCTGTTACTTCCAGAGCAATTTCCCCTTCTTTATTTATTTCTGCTTCTTCTGTTTGCAAGACTCTTCAGGGTCTAATTTCTGCCCTGACACAAGGGGGCAAAGGTGGCCACTTATTTAGGCTCACTTGTTCAGTTGTCTTGTTGGTGGGGAGGGATACTGCTAACAAGCACCGCTGGCATGTGTGGGGAGTGCTCACAGTGGATGGACCACACTGGGTTTGCCACAGCCCAGGGTGGCGTGTGCTTCCCGGGTCTACACTGCTCAGTTTCCAGGGTGCTCTGCAATGGCACTCTCCCAAGTAAGCCCTGAGTTTTGAGCACTTCCCAAGTTTAACCCACTCAGGTTCTTGGGTTCTTTGCAAGGGCACAGGCCTAGATGGGCTGTGCGTTTTGTATCCTTCCCAGGTCCCAGCAACTCAAGTGACCAGGTGCTTGGCAAGCACATTGTCCCACGTGCGCCATGCATCTTATTCACCTTCCGGGTCCCCGCCGCTCAGTTTTCCTGGGTGTGCTGTGAGAGCACATTCCCAGGTGTCCAGTGTATCTCCTCTGGGGAGCTGATCTCAGGCTATGACACTTCTGGCAGATGTCAACCGTCCCAGATCCCAGGAAGATGAGGTTAGCACCTCACAGCCTGCTCACAGATTGGTGGAAGATGCAGTCTCTGGGGCTGAGATTGCAGCAGATCCTTGCCTTCCAGCTCTGTCATTCACCTGTCTCTCTGCATCCAAGGAGGGAGGCCCCTATATGCAGCCGGCTTGCTCTTCTTTTGTATTTGCTCAATCCTTTGTCCTGTGAGCGTGCCAGGAGTCACCGTGTTACAATAGAGCCTTTCACGGGAAAGGTTTTTTTTTTTTTTTTCCTTTTCTGTCTCTCTGGCGATCCCACGGTTTGGGTTGCTATCTCACATTAACTCCCTCAGATTGTCCTCAGGGCATTCAGACCTGGTCTTTGCCCTAAGGACCAATGATGCAGCCCTCCCTGCCCAGCTCCCACTCACTGGTGGTGGATGCAAGCCTCTGGGCTTCTCCACTGGCAGTGCGGTTAGGCACATATGCTATGATCCCCGCCCCCCCCCCCCCCCCCCCCAGTTATGTTGCCCTCTGAGATTCCAAAACTCCCCACAGACATGCCTGTGAGAGGGTTTCCTACTGTGTGGAGACTTCTCCTTCCCGACTCCCTCTCCAGCATGGGTCTCCATTCCTAAATCTTTTGCCTCAGCTTTTGTCTTTTATATTTTGTCCCACCTCCTTTCAAAGAGATTGGGCTGCCTTTCTGAGTGCCTGGTGTCCTTCGGCAGCATTCATATGTTGTTTTGTGGAAGTTCCTCGGCATTCAGATGATCTTTTGATGAATTTGTGGGGGAAAAAGTGGTCTCCCCATCCTATTCCTCTGGCATCTTGGGACTGCCCCGTAATAGGAAAATTTTAATCTCAGTGTCTTTGAAATAAATTTCTTTGCATTTTGAATGGGATTGAGTTTTTTCTTTATGCTTGTAATTTTTAATATTTGCACCTTTGTGACTCTCTTTTCATACATTTTAATCACTTTTATGCTGATCATTCTTTTCATTATTGATTAATGTGAGTTCTTTGTCAAATTATTCATCTGTAATCATGAGAAATATGCCCCATGATATTGTAACAAATGTTTTTCCATCTTGAAACTCTTGCTGTCCAGATTCCATTTTCAAGTAGTCAAAAACAACAAAAATTTGTTTTTTATTGTGCCCAGATTTAAACCATGATTAAAAGGCCTTCTTCATTCCTAGATTAGAAATAAAATAAAAATAAAATAAAATAAATTAAACTTTATTTTCATCTAGAACTATTATTTTGAGTAGTTTTAAGCAAGGAGATAATATGGCTGGATTTTATATTTTAAAAGTTCATTTTTTATTTTTGGTTCATTTTTCTGTGTGATGTATGGATTTGAGGAAAGCAAGAGTGAATATGGAGATTTTAGTTAGGTGGCAGTTACATGGAAAGAGATGATGGGGCTTGACTTAATGTGGCTTAATAGAGCAGAGAAGCTCTAGGAAAGTGGGTGGTTAAAAGATACTGTTGAGATTGTATTGACAGAACTTTGTATTGAATGTGGATACTGCAGGATAGGGAGAAATCAAGGCCAGTCTTCAGTTTTTTGCTTCTGCAATTGGGTGGATGTCATGCTACTCACAGAAATGAGGAAATGAAAAACCCTGGAGTTGGTGTTTTGGGAGAGTAAACCTAGAGTTCCAATTTATGCATGTGAAGTCCGATATCTTTGAAAGACATCCAATTTTAACTTTTCACTGTTCAGTCAGTTCAGTCACTCAGTTGTGTCCAACTCTTTGCGACCCCATGAATTGCAGCACACCAGGCCTCCCTGTTCATCACCAACTCCTGGAGTTCACTCAGACTCATGTCCATCGAGTCAGTGGTGTCATCCAGCCATCTTACCCTCTGTCATCCCCTTTGCCTCCTGCCCCCAATCCCTCCCAGCGTCAGAGTCTTCTCGAATGAGTCAACTCTTCACATGAGGTGGCCAAAGTACTGGAGTTTCAGCTTTAGCATCATTCCTTCCAAAGAACACCCAGGGCTGATCTCCTTCAGAATGGACTGGTTGGATCTCCTTGCAGTCCAAGGGACTCTCAAGAGTCTTCTCCAACACCACAGTTCAAAAGCATCAATTTTTTGGTGCTCAGCCTTCTTCACAATCCAACTCTCACATCCATACATGAGCACAGGAAAAACCATAGCCTTGACTAGACGGACCTTTGTTGGCAAAGTAATGTCTCTGCTTTTCAATATGCTATCTAGGTTGGTCATAACTTTCCTTCCAAGGAGTAAGCGTCTTTTAATTTCATGGCTGCAGTCACCATCTGCAGTGATTTTGGAGCCCCAAAAAATAAAGTCTGACACTGTTTCCCCATCTATTTCCCATGACGTGATGGGACCAATTGCCATGATCTTCGTTTTCTGAGTGTTGAGCTTTAAGCCAACTTTTTCACTCTCCTCTTTCACTTTCATCAAGAGGCTTTTTAGTTGCTCTTCACTTTCTGCCATAAGGGTGGTGTCATCTGCATATCTGAGGTTATTGATATTTCTCCCGGCAATCTTGATTCCAGTTTGTGTTTCTTCCAGCCCAGCATTTCTCATGATGTACTCCTTTCACTGTTAGATATTTCTAAAAATTTCCATCCCTGATTATCATGGCATTAATTTATATTACCTATTACCACTCATTGCTCCTTTCAACTTCACACTCTTGAAGCATCCCCCACCCCCCTTTTCCAGTTATTTTAGCTCCTGCCTGATTAGAATTCTCTAATAAGTCTCATTATAATCCTTGTTTTATTCAATATACTTGACCCATTTAATACCTGTACTATCATTCCTTGAAGTTCTCTCTTCCAGTGGTCTTGTCTTCTACTCTACCTGAGCAGCTCATTCCAATGTTCATACTCTGGATCTTGTTATATTAATACCTGCAACCTCTCTATCTCAATAGCATCCTTTCTTGCCATCTCATCATCCCTGTTAGTACTCCAATTCTAAGAATTCATTAGTCCTACTAGGATCACCAGTCCATTGACTGATCTTATCTCTTTATCATTGATCTTCACCTCCTTTAAGTCCTCTTTTCCCTCTTTATTCAGCTTACCATTTTAAAGCCAATTATTGTTGTCACTCTTTTGAATATTCCTTGACTTTCTTAAGAGTCTTGTTAAATTCATATCTGTAAACACTAAGTGTTCCCTTAATGTTGCTTGGCAGTCTTACTATATTTTCCTAGTGTGTTTATTCTCATACTCTCTAGACAATTACTTCAGACCTTTCCTCTTCTCAAACATCCAATATCACCTTCCCCAATCTCCCCTCAGCTTACTATTTTTTTTACTTCAGTAAAAAATTGAAGTACTCAGACAAGATCTTACATTAACTACTTTCCCACATTTATTTACCTTCTAACACTTAAACCTACATTTTCTGCTTTCTCCCTTATTACCATAATTGATCTATCCATGGCCTTATTTAAAACTGGTCTTGCAAGTTGTTTACTAGGCACCACCACTGTCACCTCCCTCACTTACTCAAGACATTGGTCCAACATCTCTTTCCTACATAATAAAATGTTACTCTTTACTGGAACGTTCTTGTCAGCATACAGTGTTATTTCTCCTTTTGTAAAAAGCATGGAAAAGTGGAAGAAAAGCTCCCCTATCAACCTAATTATTTGCATCCCATTTCCAGGAACTCCTCACAATAGCTGTTTACACTCACTGTTTCCAATTATTTTTTCTTTTTCTCCTAAACCAATTTTAATCATCCTTTTATCTCCACTACCTCACCTAAATTACTCTTGTCAGGGTCACCAATGACCTTCATGCTGCTGAATTCAATAGTAGTCAATTTTCATTCTTCATTTTAATTGGATTTTCATCAATATTTGGAATTGCAAAAGCCTCTTGATGAAAGTGAAGAGGAGAATGAAAAAGTTGGCTTAAAGCTCAACATTCAGAAAATGAAGATCATGGCATCTGGTCCCATCACTTCATGGCATATAGATGGGGAAACAGTGGAAACAGTGTCAGACTTTATTTTTGGGGGCTCCAAAATCCCTGCAGATGGTGATTGCAGCCATGAAATTAAAAGACGCTTACTCCTTGGAAGAAAAGTTATGACCAACCTAGACAGCATATTCAAAAGCAGAGACATTACTTTGCCAACAAAGGTCCATCTAGTCAAGGCTATGGTTTTTCCTGTGCTCATGTATGGATGTGAGAGTTGGACTGTAAAGAAAGCTGAGCACCAAAGAATTGATGCTTTTGAACTGTGGTGTTGGAGAAGACTCTTGAGAGTCCCTTGGACTGCAAGGAGATCCAACTAGTCCATCCTAAAGGAGATCAGTCCTGGGTGTTCATTGGAAGGACTGATGCTGAAACTGAAACTCCAATACTTTGGCCACCTCATGTGAAGAGTTGACTCATTGGAAAAGACCCTGATGCTGGGACGGATTGGGGGCAGGAGGAGAAGGGGACGACAGAAGATGAGATGGCTGGATGGCATCACCGACTAAATGGACATGAGTTTGAGTGAACTCCGGGGGTTGGTGATGGACAGGGAAGCCTGGTGTGCTGTGATTCATGGGGTCACAAAGAGTCGTACATGACTGAGTGACTGAACTGAATTCTTCTGCTTCTTATATTTTCTTTATTTGGTCTCTATGACACTGTGCTATCCTGATTTTCTTTGTGCCTCACTAATCATTCCTTTATAGTCTTTTTTTTTTTTTTTGCTGAATCCTCCTTTTCCTCTTGACCTCTGGATATTGGAATATCTCATCGCTTGTTCCTTTGTCTTTTTTATTTTTTATATGCACTTATTCCTTTGGTAATTTCTTATTATCAGTATATCTCTAATCAAGACCTCTCTCGCAAACTCTAGACACATGTTTCCACCTACTTACTTGCTATGTTCACTTAGAGGCCTCCAATTCTGTATGTCTGAAACTGAACTCACTGTCCTCCCAAACCTGCTGTACATATAACTTTCCTCATTTTAATGGCAGCAACATTATTCTTTCAAGCAGCTGTTTAACACAAGTGGAGTTGCTTATGTTTTTTTTTTCTTCCTTTCTATCCTCATATATAACCTCTTAGAAAATCTTTTGATTCTTTCAAAATATATTCAGGATCAGACCATAGGTTTAGTGGTATTATAATCGTATTTCTCCAGATTATTGAAATATCCTAACAAGTCTTCCTGTTTCCATTCTTTCCCACCCCCTTCGCACAGTCCATTCTTCCCCCCCACCCCAGTCCCTTCTTAACATAACAATCAAACTAACCCTTTTAAATATTAGTCAGATTATATTACTCCCTCTGCTCAAAACTATGCAGTGGTCTCCCACTTTCCATCATTTTACACAGAGTATAACTTTTTTCAGTGTCTTCCAAGGTTCTACATGATCTACACACCTACTAGCTACCCCATCCTTAACCTTTTTGATCTTCTTTCCTACTTTATGGAAAGAAGTTTCCTACTTCTTTCCTACTACATAGATCACTCTGTCCTAGCAAAAATGGCTTCCATGATATTTTTGAACTTGTCAAACATGGATACGTTTCTCATCTCCTTCATATTTTTTTAAGGATCAATAAGGCCTACAAAACAACTCTATTAAAAATGACATTCCCTTCACCTTGCTATCCTTCTCATCCTATCCTACCTATATTTTCCCCATAAACACTTAACATACTATAACATGCCATGTATAGTTACTTTTTAATAATAACTATTATTTATTATTATACTATTATTTAAAAGCAAAATGGCTGTCTGAGGAGGCCTTACAAATAGCTTTGAAAAGAAGAGGAACAAAAAGCAAAGGAGAAAAGGAAAGATATAAGCATCTGAATTCAGAGTTTCAAAGAATAGCAAGGAGAGATAAGAAAGTCTTCTTCAGTGATCAATGTAAAGAAATAGAGGAAAACAGAATGGGAAAGACTAGAGATATCTTCAAGAAAAATAGAGATACCAAGGGACCATTTCATGCAAAGATGGGCTCAATAAAGGACAGAAATGGTATTGACCTAACAGAAGCAGAAGATATTAAGAAGAGGTGGCAAGAAGAACTGTACAAAAAAGAGCTTCACGACCCAGATAATCATGATGGTGTGATCACTCACCTAGACCCAGAAATCCTGGAATGTGAAGTCAAGTGGGCCTTAGGAGGCATCACTACGAATAAAGCTAGTGGAGGTGATGGAATTCCAGTTGAGCTATTCCAAATCCTGAAAGATGATGCTGTGAAAGTGCTGCACTCAATATGCCAGCAAATTTGGAAAACTCAGCAGTGGCCACAGGACTGGAAAAGGCCAGTTTTCATTCCAATCCCAAAGAAAGGCAATGCCAAAGAATACTCAAACTACCGCACAATTGCACTCATTTCACATGCTAGTAAAGTAATGCTCAAAATTCTCCAAGCCAGGCTTCAGCAGTATGTGAACCATGAACTTCCAGATGTTCAAGCTGGTTTTAGAAAAGGCAGAGGAACCAGAGATCAAATTGCCAACATCCTCTGGATCATTGAAAAAGCGAGAGTGTTCCAGAAAAATATCTATTTCTGCTTTATTGACTATGCCAAAGCCTTTGACTGTGTGGATCACAATAAACTGTGGAAAATTCTTCAAGAGATGGGAATACCAGACCACCTAATCTGCCTCTTGAGAAACCTATATGCAGATCAGGAAGCAACAGTTAGAACTGGACATGGAACAACAGACTGGTTCCAAATAGGAAAAGGAGTGTGTCAAGGCTGCATATTGTCTCCCTGCTTATCTAACTTATATGCAGACTCTGCATCATGAGAAATGCTGGGCTGGAAGAAGCACAAGCTGGAATCAAGATTGCCGGGAGAAATATCAATAACCTCAAATATGCAGATGACACCACCCTTATGGCAGAAAGTGAAGAGGAACTCAAAAGCCTCTTGATGAAAGTGAAAGTGGAGAGTGAAAAAGTTGGCTTAAAGCTCAACATTCAGAAAACGAAGATCATGGCATCCGGTCCCACCACTTCATGGGAAATAGATGGGGAAACAGTGGAAACAGTGTCAGACTTTATTTTTCTGGGCTCCAAAATCACTACAGATGGTGACTGCAGCCATGAAATTAAAAGACGCTTACTCCTTGGAAGGAAAGTTATGACCAACCTAGATAGCATATTGAAAGCAGAGACATTCCTTTGCCAACAAAGGTCCATCTAGTCAAGGCTATGGTTTTTCCTGTGGTCATGTATGGATGTGAGAGTTGGACTGTGAAGAAAGCTGAAGAAAGCTGAGCACCAAAGAATTGATGCTTTTTAACTCTGGTGCTGGAGAAGACTCTTGAGACTCCCTTGGACTGCAAGGAAATCCAACTAGTCCATCCTAAAGGAGATCAGTCCTGGGTGTTCATTGGAAGTACTGATGCTGAAGCTGAAACTCCAATACTTTGGCCATCTCATGTGAAGTGTTGACTCTTTGGAAAAGACCCTGATGCTGGGAGGGATTGGGGGCAGGAGGAGAAGGGGATGACAGAGGATGAAATGGCTGGATGGCATCACTGACTTGATAGACATGAGTTTGAGTGAACTCTGGGGGTTGGTGATGGACAGGGAGGCCTGGCATGCTGTGATTCATGGGGTCACAAAGAGTCAGACACGACTGAGCGACTGAACTGAACTGATAATTTATTCTCTCTCTTCTTGTTAGACTATAATCTTGAAAAGATTAGGAAGCTTAGTTTTGTTCTTTGTTGTATTGCAAGCACTTAAAATAGTGCCTAGTACACTATTAGCACTCAATAAATTTTTGACTGATTGAATACAATTTTTCAAATTTATTTTAATTGTAGCATACTTGCTTTAAAATGTATTGGTTCCTACCATACAGCAACTTCAATAAGACATGTGTATACATATATCCCCTCCTTCTTGAACCTCCCTCCAACACCACCCTCATCTGACCCCCTAGGCTGTCACTGTGCACTAGGCTGAGCTCCCTGTGTTATACCAAAAATTCCAACTAGCTATCTGTTTCACACATGGTAATGTATATATTTCAGTACTTACTCCCTCAATTCATCCCACCCTCACCCTTCCCTGCTGTGTCCACAAGTCCCTTCCCTATGTCTGTGTCTCTATTCTTGCCCTGCAAATAGGTTCATCAGTACCATTTTTCTAGAGTTTAATGCTATGCTAAGTCACTTCAGTCATGTCCGACTCTGTGCGACCCCATAGATGGCAGCCCACCAGGCTCCCCCGTCCCTGGGATTCTCCAGGCAAGAACACTGGAGAGGGTTGCCATTTCCTTCTCCAATGCATGAAAGTGAAAAGTGAAAGTGAAGTCGCTCAGTCGTGTCCGACCCTTAGCGACTCCATGGATTGCAGGCTAACAAGCTCCTCCGTCCATGGGATTTTCCAAGCAAGAGTACTGGAGTAGGGTGCCATTGCCTTCTCCGAGGATTTAATATACAATACCTATTTTACTCTTTCTCTTTTACTTCACTCTATATAACAGGTTCTAGGTTCATCTACCTCAGTTGAACTGACTCAAATTTGTTCTTTTTATGTCTGAGTAATGTTCAGTTGTCTATATGTACCACATTATCTTTATTCATATCTGTTAATGGACATCTAGGTTGTTTCCATGTCCTGGTTATTGTAAATAGTGCTGCAATGAACATCAGGGTGCATGATTTTCTCAGGGTGTATGTCCAGTAGTAGGATTGCTGGGTCATATGGTAGTTTTATTCCTAGTTTTTAAAGAAATCTCCATATTGTTCTCCATGGTGGCTGTATCAATTTGTATTCCCACCAGCAGGGCAGTAGATTTCCCTTTCCTCCACATTCTCTCTAGCATTTATTGTTTATAGAGTTTTTTATTATGGCCATTCTGACTGGTGTGAGGTCATAACTCATTGTAGTTTTGATTGCATTTCTCTAATAACAAGCAGTGTTGAACATCTTTTCATGTGTTTGTTGATCCTTGTGTATCTTGTTTGGAGAAATGTCTGGTTAGGTCTTCTGCCCATTTTTACATTGGGTTGCTTGCTTTCCTAAAACTGAGCTGCATGAGCTGCTTGTATATTTTGAAGACTGAATAATGTTTTTGAATGAATGAATAGTTCCAAAGTTAACAGGCACTGACAGAGTCAGAGTTCCATCCTTGCAGTTAGGTGCTATAGCCCAAGCTTTCTCAGTGAATTTCACTTCCTTTCATAGCCTTTATTAGGCAAAGTGTAGATTGTTCATATGCAAAGACAAAGGAAATTGGCCCATTTATTACTCTGTAAGGCAGGACAGATAGACGTACTTATCATTCATAAAACTCTGAAATCTACTAAGCACTCTAAGGTCGGTTAGAAATAATAATTTTGGCAATATTTTAGAGATAAGAAAACTTTTCTGTGCTAATTCTAAAATTTATTCTTCTAATGACTTGGGTGTGTTTAACTGCACGTGATGGAGGATATGGCATGTGGGTCGGTGGTATTTGTTAAGAACAGAATATACTTGTTACATTTCCTTATTCATAGTATCTCATAATGCACAATCTAATATTTAAAAATTCATATGTTCCCCACGGGTAAAGTTTTTGTTGCTATTCACAGCATACTTGCTTTTAATGAGAAATATGCCTTGCTGAAGGATGTGTGTGTGTGTGCATACATGTGTGTGTCTTGAGGAAGAGCTACTGAAGCTCGCATTTAGATCCTAAAGCACTTTGGGTTGAGCAAAGCTGGATGGAATCATATACAAGAGGTCTTTGAAAACCATCATGAGATTAGCTGGTGGTGTTGGGGAATGCTGATGAAGGGAGGTTCTAGACTTTTAAATGTGGGGAAGAAGAAATGAAAATGTTTAGTAAATGTTTCTTTAAAATAGTTTTTGTGTCCATAAATGAATGAATAATTGGACATTCTCTGAGTCCAAAGAGTACTGCTAAAAATTATCTGACACATTCTACAGATGTCTGTGGGTATATTTCAGACACCACTGGTGATCAAAGTGTTTCTTTGCGAGTAAGCAGGGAATTTTTTGAAAAAGTAGTTTTACCTCTATTTTTACCCTCAGATCTACAGACATCATTTTACCTGTCCTAAATTCTCTTCCCTTAAGAGAATTTCTCTTTAATGTCTTAAAATTTCTCTTAATTCTTGACTTGTATATCAAAAACATCAGATAACTTAGACCTAGTAATTTTAATTTGACTTCTTTGCGGGCTGTAGAGATACAAGGAAGATGACTTTAAAGCTGCCTATCTCCCAGTTTTGAAAAGCTGTATGGGGGCTTCTCTGGTGACTCAGATGCAAAAATAAAGAAAAAAATTCATGTTCATTTTTTTCTTGATGAGTAAATGAAAAAAAAAATACTTCTAATAAATGTTTATCAACATAGACATTTCTCAGTCCACCAATTTAAGTGTTCAGCCAGTTCAATATCTTACCTGTCTGACACTTTGCAACCGCATGGACTGCAGCATGCCAGGCTTCCCTGTCCATCATGAACACCCAGAGCTTGCTCAAATTCATGTCCATTGAGTTGGTGATGCCATCCAACCATCTCATCCTCTGTCATCCCCTTCTTCTCCTACCTTCAATCTCTCCCAGCATCAGGGTTTTTCTAATGATACAGTTCTTCGCATCATGTGGTTTAAGTATTAGAGCTTCAGCTTCAGTATCAGTCCTTAGAATGAATATTCAGGACTGATTTATTTTAGGATTGACTGGTTTGATCTTGTAGACCAAGGGACTCTCCAGAGTATTCTCCAACACCACAGTTCAAAAGCATCAATACTTTAGTGCTCAGCTTTCTTTATGGTCCAACTCTAACATACATATATGATTACTGGAAAAGCAATAGTTTTGATTATATGGACTGTTGTCAGCATATAAAAAGTCTACTTTTTATATATGGAATCTAGGTTGATCATAGCTTTTCATCCAAGGAAATAAAATTGTTCACTGTTTCCATTTTCCCCCATCTATTTGCCATGAAGTGATGGGACGGGATGTCACGATCTTAGTTTTCTGAATTTGAGTTTTAAGCCAACATTTTCATGCTCCTTTTTCACTTTCATCAAGAGACTCTTTAGTTCTTCTCTTTCTGCCATAAGGGTGGTGTCATCTGCATATCTGAGGTTATTGATATTTCTCCCGGCAATCTTGATTCCAGCTTGTGCTTCTTCCAGTCCAGCATTTCTCATGATGTGCTCTGCATATAAGTTAAGTTAGAAGGGTGACAATATACAGCCTTAATGTACTCCTTTCCCGATTTGGAACCAGTCTGTTGTTCCATGTCCAGTTCTAACTGTTGCTTCCTGACCTGCATACAGATTTCTCAAGAGGCAGATCAGGTGGTCTGGTATTCCCATCTCTTTCAGAATTTTCCACAGTTTGTTGTAATTCACACAGTCAATGGCTTTGGCATAGTCAATAAAGCAGAAGTAGATGTTTTTTGGGAATTGTCTTGGTTTTTTGATGATCCAATGGACGTTGGCAAGTTGATCTCTGGTTCCTCTGCCTTTTCTAAAACCAACTTGAATATCTGGAAGTTCACAGTTCATGTACTGTTGAAGCCTGGCTTGGAGAATTTTGAACGTTACTTTGCTAGTGTGTGAAATGAATGCAATTGTGTGGTAATTTGAACGTTCTTTGGCATTGCCTTTCTTTGGGATTGGAATGAAAACTGACCTTTTCCAGTCCTGTGGCCACAGCTGAATTTTCCAAATTTGCTGACATATTGAATGCAGCACTTTCACAGCACTCAGCTTTTGTAATTTTAAATAGATCAACTGGAATTACGTCACCTCCACTAGCTTTGTTCATAGTGATGCTTTCTTAGGCCTACTTGACTTTGCATTCCAGGATTTCTGGCTCTAGGTGAGTGATCACACCATCGTGATTATCTGGGTCATGAAGATCTTTTTTGTGTAGTTCTTCTGTGTATCTTGCCACCTCTTAATATCTTCTGCTTCTGTTAGGTCCATACTATTTTTGTCCTTTATTGTACCCATCTTTGCATGAAATGTTCCCCTCAGTTCAGTTCAGTCACTCAGTCGTGTCTGAATCTTTGTGACCACATTAACTTTAGTGTGCCAGGCCTCCCTGTCTGGCCAACTCCTGGAGCCTACCCAAGCTCATGTCCATTGAGTTGGTGATGCCATCCAACCATCTCATCTTCTGTCATCCCCTTCTCCTCCTGCCCTCAATCTTTCCCAGCATTGGGGTCTTTTCAAATGAGTCAGCTCTTCACATCATGTGGCCAAAGTATTGGAGTTTCAGCTTCAACATCAGTCCTTCCAATGAATACCCAACTGATCTCCTTTAGGATGGACTGGTTGGATCTCCTTGCAGTCCAAGAGACTCTCAAGAGTCTTCTCCAACCCCTCAGTTCAAAAGCATCAATTCTTTGGCACTCAACTTTCTTTATAGTCCAACTCTCACATCCATACATGACTACTGGAAAAACCATAGCCTTGACTAGACCGACCTTTGTTGACAAAGTAATGTCTCTGCTTTTTAATATGCTATCTAGGTTGGTCATAACTCTTCTTCCAAGGAGTGAGTGAGTGAAGTCGCTTAGTCATGTCTGACTCTTTGCAACCCCATGGACTGTAGCCTACCATGCTCCTCCATCCATGGGATTTTCCAGGCAAGAGTACTGGAGTGGATTGCCATTTCCTTCTCCAGAGGACATTCCCGACCCAGGGATCGAACCTGGGTCTTCTGCATTGTAGGCAGACGCTTTATCGTCTGAGCCACAAGGGAAGTAAGCATCTTTTAATTACATGGTCGCAATCACCATCTGCAGTGATCTTGGATGCCAGAAAAATAAAGTCAGTTACTGTTTCCACTCTTTCCCCATCTATTTGCCAGGAAGTGATGGGACCAGATGCCATGATCTTAGTTTTCTGAGTTGAACTTTAAGCCAACTTTTTAACTCTCCTCTTTCATTTTCATTAAGAGGCTCTTTAGTTCTTCTTCGCTTTCTTCCATAAGGGTGGTGTCATCTGCCTATCTGAGGTTATTATATTTCTCCCGGCAATCTTGATTCCAGCTTGTGCTTCTTCCAGTCCAGCGTTTCTCATGATGTGCTCTTCATATAAGTTAAGTTAGAAGGGTGACAATATACAGCCTTGATGTACTCCTTTCCCGATTTGGAACCAGTCTGTTGTTCCATGTCCAGTTCTAACTGTTGCTTCCTGACCTGCATACAGATTTCTCAAGAGGCAGGTCAGGTGGTCTGGTATTCCCATCTCTTTAAGAATTTTCCTCAACTTGTGGTGATCCGTACAGTCAAAGACTTTGGCATGGTCATAAAGCAGAAGTAGATGTTTTTCTGGAACTCTCATGCTTTTTTGATGTTCCAGTGGATGTTGGCAATTTGATCTCTGGTTCCTCTGCCTTTTCTAAATCCAGCATGAACATCTGGAAGTTCACAGTTCATGTACTGTTGAAGCCTGGCTTGGAGAATTTTGAGCATTACTTTGCTAGCATGTGAGATGAGTGCAATTGTGCAGTAATTTGAGCATTCTTTGGCATTGTCTTTCTTTGGGATTGGAATGAAAACTGACCTTTTGCAGTCCTGTGGACTCTGCTGTGTTTTCCAAATTTGCTGGCATATTGAAAGTAGCACTTTCACAGCATCATCTTTTAGGATTTGAAACAGATCAACTGGAATTCCATCACATCCACTAGCTTTGGGAGTGGATGGGAGTTTTCAGCACCATCCCTTTGACCTTGGGGGAGGGGAAAGGGAGTTGGAGATTGAATTAGTTGCCAATGGTCAAGGATTTCATCAATCATGCCTAAGTAACGAGGCCTCAGTAAAACCCCAAAAGGACAGTGTTTGTAAAACCTCCAGATTACATGTGCTGAGATGGTGAAGTGCCTGGAAAAAGTATGGAAGCTCTGTGCCTTGCCCTGTGTATCTCTTTATTCTGATGGTTTCTGAGTTATATCTTGTTGTAATAAATTGGTAATCTGGTGAGGAAAATATTGCTATGGGTTCTGTGAGTTGCTCTAGCAAATTAATTGAACCAGAGGAAGGGGTCATGGGGATTTCTTATTTATAGCAACAATTAGGGCATGTAACTTCCACCTGAATTTAGTCTTGTAGTCTTGAATCCGTGACCTGTAGAATGTGATGCTGCCTCTGGGTAGAAAGTGTCAGAACTGAGTTGAATTCTCACTCTCTTAGTAGCCTAGAATTGTTTTTGATGTGGTGGGAATTGGGTTCAAGAATAAAAAAGAGGTTCAAGAACATAGTTATCATATTTTGTCTTTGTACAGTTGAAAAGTAAAATTTTCCTAAATACTAAATCACAATTTAAAAGAAATAGCAACAATTTGGAAAAAGATATCCAAACTGGGGAAGGATCAATTAAACAAATCATACAATTAATTGCAAAAAAGAAAGTGGGAATAATTTGCTGTGAACATAGCAGGAAGCAAATTAATAAAGAAAAACGGTATAATTATTAGCTGGAAAGGTCAAGTGCTGTCATATATATATAACAGGGAATAGATTTACTGTGTGAAAACCTAGATTTTTAGAATATAATCATTGTCATGCATTAATGACCAAAAATTTTAAAATGTGCAAAACTTTCTACTTTCATATTCAGACCAAGCTCTGTTGCCCCAGATCTGCTCACCATTTGTTTTGTTTTGACCACACATACTGCTTCTCAGTGTTGTTGCTCATTTTCAGCTTTGATCTGCATAGAGAGAACAATAGTGAGATTTCCTGAGATCAGTGCCTTAAAATCAGTCAAAATATTAGTATGATTTGGTTCCTTGGTTATTTTAGTGGTTTTTGAAAAGCTTTTCTTTGGGGTCTTTTATATAGTGATGGTTTGGGAAGAATCTGGGGAAGAAAACTGAATTGTGGCTGAGGCAGGTTTAGTTTTTGTTTTGTTAATTTCCATCAGTCTTTAGTACTACAAGCTCATTATCTTTAGAAAGAAATGAATAAAAATTGTTGAACCTCACATAAAAGGACTGTTTTCATCTAGGTCTTATCAGTTTGACTTCATGCTTGTATAAGTGACAGTGAAAGAACAACATCTAGAGCTCAAAGTATGAGTATCTTGATGCCCAGATTACTGGTGTATTTAATATGCCCCTCAAAGTAGTAGTTTCACTTGTGATTGACTGTGAACACTGAATCTTATCCTTCAAATGCAAATCATGGACCTGGCAGAGTGCATCGATGCTCTGTGCTGGAGCTCTTAAATAGTTTTTTTGTTTAATAAGACTGACTCAAATGTGGCGTTAATAAAGTGCTCCATGTGAACTGACAGAAAAGCATTCCGTTTCTTAATAGTCGTGTATGACTGTTTGCCTAGTAAGTTGGTATGTAGGTGTTGCTTTCTTGGGAAAGGAACAGGTGCAAGTTTAAGGGCCTTCCAGGAAAAAAAAAAAGCAAGCACAAAAGAAGCTTTACCAACCTCATTCCTGGGACTGGGAAGTTTCATTGTAATTTGCTACACTGCTCCTGTGTTTTCTATCAAGTCAGAGGCAAGTATCTAAATCAATCTACCCTTGATGTTTGTTCCACTGTTGATCTGTCATATCTCAAGAGCATGAGGATGTTATAAAATGGACAAGGAGCTGAGGGTAATTTTTGTACGGGCCAAATTGGAAGGTGTGATATGGTCTCACTTGACTTTGGCAGAACTAAATTAGAGTACTGTTCTGCTGCAAAACTCATTACTGTATAAAATTAATTACATGACATCAGCTTATGGTTTGCTATAGTCAGAGATTTGTCTTCACTTGCATTTTTGAGAACCTCTTTTTTGGATGCATACTCAGGAGTGGAATTGCTGGATCATATGGTAGTTCTACTTTTAGTTTTTTAAGGAACCACTATACTGTTTCCCAAACTGCTACACCAATTTATATTCCAAGCAACAGTGTAGGAGTGGGGTTTTTTTCTCCACACCCTCTCCAGCATTTATTAATTGTAGGCTTTTTGATGATGGCTATTCTGAATAGTGTGAGGTGACATCTCATGGTGCTTTTGATTTGTGTTTCTTTGATATAAGCAATGTTGAGCATCTTTTCATGTACCTCTTAGCCATCTATGTGTTTTCTTTAGAAACTGTCTAGTCAGGTCTTTTGCCCCCTTCTTAATTGGGTTGCTTATTTGATTTTGAGTTGCATGAGTTATTTGAATACTTTGAATATTAACCCCTTGTTGGTTGCATTGTTTGTAAATATTTTCTCCCATTCTATAGATCATCTATTTGTTTTCTTGATGATTTCCTTTGCTATGTAAGTGCTTTTAAGTTTAAATGTCTCATTTGTTTATTTTTGCTTTTATTTATTTTGCCTTAGCAGACCAATCTGAAAATGTGTTGCTACAATTTATGTCAAAGAGTGTTCTGTCTATGTTCTCTTCTAGGAGTTTTATGGTGTCATGTCTCAAATTTTGGTCTTTAAACCATTTTCACTTTAGTATTGTATATTGTATGAGGAAAAGTTCTAATTTCATCGTTTCACATGTAGCTGGCCAGCGTTCCCTGTATCTTTTCTTGAAGAGACTGTCTTTTATCCATTATAAAGTCTTGTCCCCTTTGTTATAGATTGACCATAGGTGTGTGGATTTATTTCTGGGCTCTCTATTTCTGTTCCATTGATTTATGTTCTGATGTTCTGTTTTTTATGTGTGTGCTAATACCACCCTACTTTGATTACCATAGGTTGGGAGTATAGTCCTAAAGTCTGGAAGATTATAATTCCAGCTTTATTCTTTATTCCCAGGATTGCTTTGGCAATTTGAGGTTTTATATGAATTTCAGAATTATCTGTTTTAGTTCTATGAAAATACTTCTGGGTATTTTGAGAGAAATTGCATTAAGTCTGCAGATTTCTTTGAGTAGTTTACCTATTTTAATAATATTGATTCTTCCAATCTAATCTAAGAGCATGGGATATTTTTTTTCATTTCTTTGAATCATTTTCAGTTTTCTTTATCAATGTTTTATCAGTTCAGTTCAGTTCAGTTGCTCAGTCGTGTCCGACTCTTTGCGACCCCATGAACCGCAGCACGCCAGGCCTCCCTGTCCATCACCAACTCCCGGAGTTCACTCAGACTCACATCCATCGAGTCAGTGATGCCATCCAGCCATCTCATCCTCTGTCGTCCCCTTCTCCGCCTGCCCCCAATCCCTCCCATCATCAGTCTTTTCCAATGAGTCAACTCTTCGCATGAGGTGGCCAAAGTACTGGAGTTTCAGCTTTAGCATCATTCCTTCCAAAGAACACCCAGGGCTGATCTCCTTCAGAATGGACTGGTTGGATCTCCTTGCAGCCCAAGGGACTCTCAAGAGTCTTCTCCAACACCACAATTCAAAGGCATCAATTCTTTGGTGCTCAGCCTTCTTCACAGTCCAACTCTCACATCCATACATGACCACAGGAAAAACCATAGCCTTGACTAGACGGAACTTTGTTGGCAAAGTAATGTCTCTGCTTTTGAATATGCTATCTAGGTTGGACATAACTTTCCTTCCAAGGAGTAAGCGTCTTTTAATTTCATGGCTGCAGTCACCATCTGCAGTGATTTGGGAGCTCCTAAAAATAAAGTCTGACACTGTTTCCACTGTTTCCCCATCTATTTCCCCTGAAGTGGTGGGACCGGATGCCATGATCTTCGTTTTCTGAATGTTGAGCTTTAAGCCAACTTTTTCACTCTCCACTTTCACTTTCATCAAGAGGTTTTTTAGTTCTTCTTCACTTTCTGCCACAAGGGTGGTGTCATCTGCATATCTGAGGTTATTGATATTTCTCCCGGCAATCTTGATTCCAGCTTGTGTTTCTTCCAGTCCAGTTTCCAGTAAATAGGTCTTTCATCTCCTTGGTTAATTTTATTCCTAGGTTTTTTTTGTAAATGGAATTTTTTTTTTTTTACTTTCCTTTGTGATATTTGATTATTAATATGTATAAACAAAACAGATTTTTAAAATATTAACCTTGTATCCTGCAAACTTGGTGAGTTCATGTGTTAGTTCTAATATTTTTGGGGTGGAGATTTTAAGGTTCTCTATGTAGTGTAACTAAAATGGACTGGAATGGGTGAATTTAACTCACATGACCATTATATCTACTACTGCGGGCAGGAATCCCCTAGAAGAAATGGAGTAGCCATCATGGTCAACAAAAGAGTCCGAAATGCAGTACTTGGATGCAATCTCAAAAATGACAGAATGATCTCTGTTCGTTTCCAAGGCAAACCACTCAATATCACAGTAATCCAAGTCTATGCCCCAACCAGTAATGCTGAAGAAGCTGAAGTTGAATGGTTCTATGAAGACCTACAAGACCTTTTAGAACTAACACCCAAAAAAGATGTCCTTTTCATTATAGGGGACTGGAATGCAAGAGTAGGAACTCAAGAAACACCTGGAGTAACAGGCAAATTTGGCCTTGGAGTACAGAATGAAGCAGGGAAAAGGCTAATAGAATTTTGTGAAGAGAACACACTGGTCATAGCAAACACCCTCTTCCAACAACACAAGAGAAGACTCTACACATGGACATCACTAGATGGTCAACACGAAATCAGATTGATTATATTCTTTGCAGCCAAAGATGGAGAAGCTCTATACAGTCAGTAAAAATAAGACCGGGAGCTGACTGTGGTTCAGATCATGAACTCCTTATTGCCAAATTCAGACTTAAATTGAAGAAAGTAGGGGAAACCACTAGACCATTCAGGTATGACTTAAATCAAAACCCTTATGATTATACAGTGGAAGTGAGAAATAGATTTAAGGGCCTATATCTGATAGATAGAGTGCCTGATGAACTATGGACTGAGCTTCATGACATTGTACAGGAGACAGGGATCAAGACCATCCCCATGGAAAAGAAATGCAAAAAAGCAAAATGGCTGTCTGGGGAGGCCTTACAAATGGCTGTGAAAAGAAGAGAAGTGAAAAGCAAAGGAGAAAAGGAAAGATATAAGTATCTGAATGCAGAGTTCCAAAGAATAGCAAGAAGACATAAGAAAGCCTTCCTCACCAATCAATGCAAAGAAATAGAGGAAAACAACAGAATGGGAAAGACTAGAGACCTCTTCAAGAAAATTAGAGATACCAAGGGAACATTTCATGCAAAGATGGGCTTGATAAGGACAGAAATGGTATGGACCTAACAGAAGCAGAAGATATTAAGAAGAGGTGGCAAGAATACACAGAAGAAATGTACAAAAAAGATCTTTATGACCAAGATAATCATGATGGTATGATCACTCACCTAGAGCCAGACATCCTGGAATGTGAAGTCAAGCGGGCCTTAGAAAGCATCACTACGAACAAAGCTAGTGGAGATGAAGGAATTCCAGTTGAGCTATTTCAAATCCTGAAAGATGATTCTGTGAAAGTGCTGCACTCAATATGCCAGCAAATTTGGAAAACAGCAGAGGCCACAGGACTGGAAAATGTCAGTTTTCATTCCAATTCCAAAGAAAGGCAATGCCAAAGAATGCTCAAACTGCTGCACAATTGCACTCATCTCACACGCTAGTAAAGTAATGCTCAAAATTCTCCAAGCCAGGCTTCAGCAATACATGAACCGTGAACTTCCAGATGTTCAAGCTGGTTTTAGGAAAGGCAGAGGAACCAGAGATCAAGTTGCCAACATCTGCTGGATCATCAAAAAAGCAAGAGAGTTCCAGAAAAACATCTATTTCTGCTTTATTGACTATGCCAAAGCCTTTGACTGTGTGGATCACAATAAATTGGAAAATTCTGAAAGAATTGGGAATACCAGACCACCTGACCTACCTCTTGAGAAACCTATATGCAGGTTAGGAAGCAGCAGTTAGAACTGGACATGGAACAACAGACTGGTTCCAAATAGGAAAAGGAGTACATCAAGGCTGTATATTGTCACCCTGCTTATTTAACTTCTATGCGGAGTACATCACGAGAAATGTTGGGCTGGAAGAAGCACAAGCTGGAATCAAGATTGCCGGGAGGAATATCAGTAACCTCAGATATGCAGATAACATCACCCTATGGCACAAAGTGAAGAGGAACTAAAAAGCCTATTGATGAAAGTGAAAGAGGACAGTGAAAAAGTTGGCTTAAAGCCCAACATTCAGAAAACGAAGATCATGGCATCTGGTCCCATCACTTCTTGACATATAGATGGGGAAACAGTGGAAACAGTATCAGACTTTATTTTTTTGGGCTCCCAAATCACTGCAGATGGTAATTGCAGCCATGAAATTAAAAGACCTTTTCTCCTTGGAGGGAAAGTTATGACCAACCTAGATAGCATATTGAAAAGCAGAGGCATTAGTTGCCAACAAAGGTCCATGTAGTCAGGGCTATGGTTTTTCCAGTGGTCATGTATGGATGCGAGAGTTGGACTGTGAAGAAAGCTGAGCGCCGAAGAATTGATGCTTTGAACTGTGGTGTTGGAGAAGACTCTTGAGAGTCCCTTGGTCTGCAAGGAGATCCAACCAGTCCATTCTAAAGGAGATAATCCCTGGGTGTTCTTTGGAAGGAATGATGCTAAAGCTGAAACTCCAGTACTTTGGCCACCTCATGCGAAGAGATGACTTACTGGAAAGGACTCTGTTCCTGGGAGGGATTGGGGGCAGAAGGAGAAGGGGACAACAGAAGATGAGATGGCTGGATGGCATCACCGACTCGATGTGCATGAGTCTAAGTGAACTCTGGGAGTTGGTGATGGACAGGGAGGCCTGGCATGCTGCGGTTCATGGGGTCGCAAAGAGTAGGACACGACTGAGTAACTGAACTGAACTGAACTGATGTAGTGTATCCTGTCATCTGCAAATAGTGACAGTCTTATCTCTTCCTTTCGAATTTGGATAGCTTCTTTTTCTAGTGTGATTACTGTTGCTAGTACTTCCAATACTATGCTAAATAGAAGCAATGAGAGTGGGCATCTTTGTCTTGTTCCTTATTTTAGTGACAAGGGGTTCAGCTTTTAGTATTATAGTGTCAGTGAGTTTGTTGTAAAAGACCTTTACTATGGTGAGTTATGTTCCCTCTATATCCATTTTGATGAAAGTTTTTTTTAATCATAAATGGATGTTGAATTTTGTTAAATGCCTTTTCTTCATCTATTGAGATAATCGTATAGTTTTTGTCTTTCCTTTTGTTAATGTGGTGCATTATATTGATTTACTTGCATAAATTGAAGCATCCTTGTGACCTTGGAATAAATTCAATTTGATCATGATTTGTGATCCTTTGTATGCATTGTTTGATTCAGTTTGCTGATTTTTTTTTGGTGATTTTAATCCATACTCATCAAATATATTGGCTATAATTTTCTTTTTTTGTAGTGTCTTCATCTGATTTTGATGTCAGGATAATAGTGTTCCCTGCTTTTTAATTTTTTGAAATGGCTTGAGAAGGATAGGTATATATTTTTCTATATGTGCTTAGAAGAGTTCCTCTGTGAAGCCATCTGGTCCTGGACTTTTGTTTGCAGGGAGGTTTTTAAATTACAGATTGTTTTACTTCTACTGATCAATCTGTTTAGATTATCTGCTCCTTCTTTACTCAGTCTTAGCACTCTGTAAGTTTGTAGAAATTAGTCCATTTCTTATAGGCTACCCAACTTGCTGGGTACTTTTTTTGTATGTTGGTGGTATTTGTTGTTAGTTTTCCTCTTTCATTTCTTATTTCATTCATTTGGGCCATCTCTCATTTTTTCTTGGTGAGTCTGGCCAGAGGTTTGTCAATTTTGTTTATCTTTTCAAAAAAATAATTTTTGGTTTCATTGATCTTTTCTATTTTTTGAAATTTCTACTCTGTTCGTTTCCTCTCTGATCTTTATTATTTCCTTCCTTTTCCTGACTCGGGGCTTTGTTTTCTTCTAATTCTTTTAGGTGATTGGTTAGGTTGTATGAATTTCTCTTGTTTCTAGAGAAACACATGTATTGCTATGAACTTCACTCTTAGAACTGCTTTTGCTACGTCACATAGATTTTGTAAAATAATGCTTTCATTGATGTTTTTCTTGAGATGTTTTCTGATTTCATCATTGAGCCAATGATTTTTTTTTAGTAGCATGTTGTCTAGTCTCCATATATATTTTTAAAATCTTTCTTCTCTCTGTAGTTGATTTTTGTTTCATACAGTTGTGGTCTGGAACAATACTTGATATCTTTTCTATCTTCTTAAATTGTTGAGACTTGTTTTGCGAGCTAGTAATTGGTCTATCCTGGAGAACATTCCATACTCAGTTGAAAAGAATGTGTATTCTGCTTTTTACAGAGGTAGTGTCTTGTAGATATCAATTAAGTCTAAATGGTCTATTGTGTATTGGTTTTTGTGACTCTATTGTATGTGTTGGATTTGTGGTTTCAATGTTGCTCATGCATGTTGATCTATAATGATACTTAGGAAAGACACCCTTGAGGATTACACTCAACATGAAATTAATGACATCATAAGCAGGTTGTTCACAGGTCTGGAGAGCCCTCTTTTCCTGGGTAGTGTGCATATATGATACTGGGGCAGCTGAAATTCTCATAGATGAGGATGACACAAATAAATTTGACACTATCAGCAATGATTCTTGTGTGCAACAAGTTTTTAGAAATAAAAGTAAAAAGTCCTGGAGACTCAAATCTTCTAGAAGCAGTGGTTGAAGGGTGCATTAAGAAATAGTCTTTAGAATCCACTTTGGATGGAAGTGATCACCCTTGGTATACTTTAAACCACTGTGTTCAGACTGAAGGAGGAGGCTATGAATGAAAAGTGCTATCTTTGTGGGGCATGTAGATGAGATGTCACAAATGCTTTTAATAGTACAGATGAGAAACAAAATCTTTAAAATGGCTCTTCCCAGTTACAAGCATGTCATTTTAACCCTTTGTTAAATGAGATGGGCACTCCCATTAATGTAGTAATTGATTAAGTCCAGCAACTGGGTGATTTAGGAAAATGGAATTTTGAAAGAAAAGGAAGACAGGGAATGCAACAAAAGCAATTAACACAGTATCTAGAAAAGATGTTTATGGCTCTCCTTAAAGATCTAAATGTAAGACCAGAAACTATAAAACTCCTAGAGGAAAACAGACAAAACACTCACCGACATAAATCACAGCAGGATCCTCTATGATCCACCTCCAAGAATATTGGAAATAAAAGCAGAAATAAACAAATGGGACCTAATTAAAATTAAAAGCTTATGCACAACAAAAGAAACTATAAGCAAGGTGAAAAGACAGCCTTCAGAATGGGAGAAAATAATAGCAAATGAAGCAAATGACAAAGAATTAATCTCAAAAATATGCAAGCAACTCCTGCAGCTCAATTCCAGAAAAATAAACGACCCAATCAAAAAATGGGCCAAAGAACTAAACAGACATTACTTCAGAGAAGACATATAGATGGCTAACAAACCCATGAAAAGATGCTCAACATCACTCATTATCAGAGAAATGCAAATCAAAACCACAATGAGGTAGCATTTCACACCAGTCAGAATGGCTGCTATCCAAAAGTCTACAAGCAATAAACGCTGGAGAGGGTGGAGAGAAAGGGAACCCTCTTACACTGTTGGTGGGAATGCAAACTAGTACAGCCACTATGGAGAACAGTGTGGAGATACCTTTAAAAACCTGAAATAAAACTGCCATATGGCCCAGCAATCCCACTGCTGTGTATACATACCGAGGAAACCAGAATTGAAAGAGACACGTGTACCCCAATATTCGTCACAGCACTGTTTACAATAGCCAGGACATGGAAGCAACCTAGATGTCCATTGGCAGACGAATGGATAAGAAAGCTTGGTACATATACACAATGGAGTATTCAGTTCAGTCGTGTCCGACTCTTTGCGACCCCATGAATCACAGCACACGAGGCCTCCCTGTCCATCACCAACTCTCGGAGTTCACTCAAACTCATGTCCATCGAGTCGGTGATGCCATCCAGCCATCTCATCCTCTGTCATCCCCTTCTCCTCCTTCCCCCAATCCCTCCCAGCATCAGAGTTTTTTCCAGTAAGTCAACTCTTCTCAAGAGGTGGCCAAAGTACTTGAGTTTCAGCTTCAGCATCAGTCCTTCCAAAGAACACCCAGGACTGATCTTTTTAGAATGGACTGGTTGGATCTCCTTGCAGTCCAACGGACTCTCAAGAGTCTCTTCCAACACCACAGTTCAAAAGCGTCAATTCTTCGGTGCTCAGCTTTCTTCACAGTCCAACTCTCACATCCATACATGACCACAGGAAAAACCATAGCCTTGACTAGATGAACCTTTTTTGGCAAAGTAATGTCTCTGCTTTTGAATATGCTATCTAGGTTGGTCATAACTTTCCTTCCAAAGAGTAAGCGTCTTTTAATTTCATGGCTGCAGTCACCATCTGTAGTGATTTTGGAGCCCAGAAAAATAAAGTCTGATACTATTTCCACTGTTTCTCCATCTATTTCCCATGAAGTGGTGGGACCAGATGCCAAGATCTTCATTTTCTGAATATTGAGCTTTAAGCCAACTTTTTCACTCTCCTCTTTCACTTTCATCAAGAGGCTTTTGAGTTCCTCTTCACTTTCTGCCATAAGGGTGGTGTCATCTGCATATCTGAGGTTATTGATATTTCTCCTGGCAATCTTGATTCCAGCTTGTGTTTCTTCCAGTCCAATGTTTCTCATGATGTACTCTGCATATAAGTTAAATAAACAGGGTGACAATATACAGCCTTGACGAACTCCTTTTCCTATTTGGAACCAGTCTGTTGTTTCACGGTCAGCTCTAACTGTTGCTTCCTGACCTGCATACAAATTTCTCAAGAGGCAGATCAGGTGGTCTGGTATTCCCATCTCTTGAAGAATTTTCCACAGTTTATTGTGATCCACACAGTCAAAGGCTTTGGCATAGTCAATAAAGCAGAAATAGATGTTTTTCTGGAACTCTCTTTCTTTTTATATGATCCAGCAGATGTTGGCAATTTGATCTCTGGTTCCTCTGCCTTTTCTAAAACCAGCTTGAACATCAGGAAGTTCACGGTTCACATATTGCTGAAGCCTGGCTTGGAGAATTTTGAGCATTACTTTACTAGCCGTGTGAGATGAGGGCAATTGTGCAGTAGTTTGAGCATTCTTTGGCATTGCCTTTCTTTGGGATTGGAATGAAAACTGACCTTTTGCAGTCCTGTGGCCATTGCTGAGTTTTCCAAATTTGCTGGCATATTGAGTGCAGCACTTTCACAGCATCATCTTTCAGGATTTGGAATAGCTCAACTGGAATTCCATCACCTCCACTAGCTTTGTTTGTAGTGATGCTTTCTAAGGCCCACTTGACTTCACATTCCAGGATGTCTGGCTCTAGGTCAGTGATCACACCATCGTGATTATCTGGGTTGTGAAGATCTTTTTTGTACAGTTCTTCTGTGTATTCTTGCCATCTCTTCTTAATATCTTCTGCTTCTGTTAAGTCCATACCATTTCTGTCCTTTATCAAGCTCATCTTTGCATGAAATGTTCCTTTGGTATCTCTGATTTTCTTGAAGAGATCCCTAGTCTTTCCCATTCTGTTGTTTTCCTCTATTTCTTTGCACTGATTGCTGAAGAAGGCTTTCTTATCTCTTCTTGCTATTCTTTGGAACTCTGCATTCAGATACTTATATCTTTCCTTTTCTCCTTTGCTTTTCGCTTCTATTCTTTTCACAGCTATTTGTAACGCCTCCCCAGACAGCCATTTTGCTTTTTTGCATTTCTTTTCTATGGGAATGGTCTTGATCCCTGTCTCCTGTACAATGTCATGAACCTCATTCCATAGTTCATCAGGCACTCTATCTATCAGATCTAGGCCCTTATATCTATTTCTCACTTCCACTGTATAATCATAAGGGATTTGATTTAGGTCATACCTGAATGTTCTAGTGGTTTCCCCTACTTTCTTCAATTTAAGTCTGAATTTGGCAATAAGGAGTTCATGATCTGAGCCAGAGTCAGCTCCTGGTCTTGTTTTTGCTGGTTCTATAGAGCTTCTCCATCTTTGGCTGCAAAGAATATAATCAATCTGATTTCGTGTTGACCATCTGGTAATGTCCATGTGTAGAGTCTTCTCTTGTGTTGTCGGAAGTGGGTGTTTGTTATGACCAGTGCATTTTCTTGGCAAAACTCCATTAGTCTTTGCCCTGCTTCATTCCGTATTCCAAGGCCAAATTTGCCTGTTACTCCAGGTGTTTCTTGACTTCCTACTTTTGCAGTCCAGTCCCCTATACTGAAAAGGACATCTTTTTTGGGTGTTAGTTCTAAAAGGTCTTGTAGGTCTTCATAGAACCATTCAACTTCAGCTTCTTCAGCACTACTGGTTGGGGCATAGACTTGGATTACTGTGATATTGAATGGTTTGCCTTGGAAATGAACAGAGATCATTCTGTCGTTTTTGAGATTGCATCCAAGTACTGCATTACAGACTCTTTTGTTGACCATGATAGCCACTCCATTCCTTCTGAGGGATTCCTGCCCGCAGTAGTAGATATAATGGTCATCTGAGTTAAATTCACCCATTCCAGTCCATTTCAGTTCGCTGATTCCTAGAATGTCGACATTCACTCTTGCCATCTCCTGTTTGACCACTTTCAATTTGCCTTGATTCATGGACCTGACATTCCAGGTTCCTATGCAATATTGCTCTTTATGGCATCGGACCTTGCTTCTATCACAGTCACATCCACAACTGGGTATTCTTTTTGCTTTGGCTCCATCCCTTCATTCTTTCTGGAGTTATTTCTCCACTGATCTCCAGTAGCATATTGGGCACCTAGTAACCTGGGGAGTTTCTCTTTCAGTATCCTATCATTTCGCCTTTTCATACTGTTCATGGGGTTCTCAAGGCAAGAATACTGAAGTGGTTTGCCATTCCCTTCTCCAGTGGACCACATTCTGTCAGATCTCTCCACCATGACCCACCCGTCTTGGGTTGCCCCACGGGCATGGCTTAGTTTCATTGAGTTAGACAAGGCTGTGGTCCTAGTGTGATTAGATTGACTAGTTTTCTGTGAGTATGGTTTCAGTGTGTTTGCCCTCTGATACCCTCTTGCAACACCTACCGTCTTACTTGGGTTTCTCTTACCTTGGGCGTGGGGTATCTCTTCATGCCTGCTCCAGCAAAGCGCAGCCATTGCTTCTTACTTTGGACCAGGAGTATCTCCTCACCGCCGCCCTTCCTGACCTTCAGTGTGGGATAGCTCGTCTAGGCCCTCCTGCGCCCACGCAGCCACGGCTCCGGGTAACTCCTCACCGCCCCTGGCCTCGGGCGTGGGGGCATGGGGTAGCTCCTCCCAATACAGTATACTAATGCCTATATCTGGAATTTAGAAAGATGGTAACGATAACCCTGTATGTGAGACAGCAAAAGAGACACAGATGTATAGAACAGTCTTTTGGACTCTGTGGGAGAGGGCAAGGGTGGGATGATTTGGGAGAATGGCATTGAAACATGTATAATATCATTATGTGAAATGAATCGCCAGTCCAGGTTCGATGCATGATACAGGATGCTTGAGGCTGGTGCACTGGGATGACCCAGATGGGGAGGGAGGCGGGAGCGGGTTTCAGGATGGGGAACGCATGTACACCAGTGGCAGATTCATGTCAATGTATGGCAAAACCAATACAATATTGTAAAGTAATTAGCCTCCAATTAAGAGAAATAAATTTATACTTAAAAAACAAACAAACAAAAAACAACAAAAATAAATAAATAAAAAGTTTACTCACACACAAAAAAAGGTCAAGATCTGGTAGATTCTTAGGCTAGAAAAGATAGGCAGCCTCATGTAAAAGTAATAATGTTTTTTGGATAATGGCTCAGAAATGACTGTTGGGGCATTAAAAACACCGAGGCAGGGGCCTCTTTAATATATGAAATCCCAAGAATTTGTTAAATATTTAATGGGAGGATAATTGCCTTACAACATTGTGTTACTTTCTGTCATACATAAACATGAATCAGCCGTAGGCATACATATGTCCCCTCCCTCTTGAACCTTTCTATCAACTTCCACACCATCCCACCCCTCTAGGGTTTCACAGAGCACAGGATTTGAGCTCCCTTGATCATACAGAAAATTCCCACTTGTTATCTATTTTACATATGGTAATGTATATGTTTCAATGTTACTCTTTAAATTCGTACCTTCCTCTCCTTCCCCCATTGGGTCCAAAATCTGTTCTCTATGTTTGCATCTATATTGCTGCCCTGCAAACTGGTTCATCTGTAGAATTTTTATAGATTCCATATATGTGTATTAATATACAATATGTTTTTCTCTTTTTGACTTATTCACTCTGGATAATAGGCTCTAGGTTCACCCACCTCATTAAAATTGACTCAAATTTATTACTTTTTATTCCATTGTATGTATGTACCACTACTTTATCCATTCATCCATCAATGGGCATCTAGCTTGCTTCCATGTCCTAGCTCTTATAAACAGTGCTTCAGTGAAAATTGGGGTATATGCATCTTTTTCAATTATGGCTTCCTCAGTGTATATACCCAGTAGTGAGATTGTTGGGTCATACGGTAGTGTGATTACTAGTTGTTTGTTTTTTAAAGGAATTTCCATACTGTTTTCCATAGTGGCTGTATCCACTTACATTCCCACATGCAAGAGTTTGTTTTTTTTTAAGGAATCTCCATACTGTTTTCCATAGTGGCTGTATCCACTTACATTCCCACATGCAAGAGGTTTCCCTTTTCTCCACACCCTTTCCAGGGTTTATTACTTGTAGATTTTTTGATGATAGCCGTTCTGACCAATGTGAAGTGATACTTCATTGTAGTTCTGATTTGCATTTCTCTACTCTTGAGAAATCTGTATACAGGTCAGGAAGCAACAGTTAGAACTGGACATGGAACAACAGACTGGTTTCAAATAGGAAAAGGAGTACGTCAAGGCTGTTTATTGTCACCCTGCTTATTTAACGTATATGCAGAGTACATCATGAGAAACGCTGGACTGGAAGAAGCACAAGCTGGAATCAAGATTGCCAGGAGAAATATCAATAACCTCAGATATGCAGATGACACCACACTTATGGCAGAAAGTGAAGAGGAAAAAGGCTAAAAAGAGGCTAAAAAGCCTCTTGATGAAAGTGAAAGTGGAGAGTGAAAAAGTTGGCTTAAAGCTCAACATTCAGAAAATGAAGATCACGGCATCTGGTCCCATCACTTCATGGGAAATAGATGGGGAAACAGTGGAAACAGTGACAGACTTAATTTTTTTGGGCTCCAAAATCACTGCAGATGGTGACTGCAGCCATGAAATTAAAAGACGCTTACTCTTTGGAAGGAAAGTTATGACCAACCTAGATAGCATATTGAAAAGCAGAGACATTACTTTGCCAACAAAGGTCCATCTAGTCAAGGCTATGGTTTTTCCTGTGGTCATGTATGGATGTGAGAGTTGGACTGTGAAGAAAGCTGAGCGTTGAAGAATCGATGCTTTTAAACTGGTGTTGGAGAAGACTCTTGAGAGTCCGTTGGACTGCAAGGAGATCCAACCAGTCCATTCTGAAGGAGATCAGCCCTGGGATTTCTTTGGAAGGAATGATGCTAAAGCCGAAACTCCAGTATTTTGGCCACCTCATGCGAAGAGTTGCCTCGTTGGAAAAGACTCTGATGCTGGGAGGGATTGGGGGCAGGAGGAGAAGGGGACGACAGAGGATGCGATGGCTGTATGGCATCACTGACTTGATGGACATGAGTCTGAGTGAACTCTGGGAGTTGGTGATGGACAAAGAGGCCTGGCGTGATGCGATTCATGGGGTCACAAAAAGTCAGACACTACTGAGCGACTGAACTAAACTGAATTGAATAATGAGAGATGGTGAACATCCCTTCATGTGTGTATTGTGTGTGTATGTGTGTGTGTGTGTTAGCTGCTCCATTGTGTGTGATTCTTTGTGACCTCATAGACTGTAGCCTGCCAGGTTCCCCTGTCCATGGAATTCACCAGCAAGAATACTGGAGTGGGTTGCCATTTCTTTGTCCAGTGGATCTTCCATACCCAGGTCTCCTGCATTGCAGGCATATTCTTTACCATCTGAGTATGTTTTCTTTGGAGAAATGTATGTTTGAGTCTTTAGCCCAGTTTTTTTTTTTTTTGTTGTTGTTGTTTGTTTTTCTGGTATTGAGCTGCATCAGCTGCTTGTATATTTTGGAGATTACTCTGTCAGTTGTTTCATTTGCTATTATATTCTCCCATTCTGAGGATTGTCTTTTCACCTTGTTTTTTGCTGTGCAAAAGCTTTTAAATTTAATTGGGTCTCACTTGTTTATTTTTGTTTTTATTTCCATTATTCTAAAAGGTGGATCATAAAGTATCCTACTGTGATTTATGTCAAGGGGTGTTCTATGTTTTTCTCTAAGAGTTTTATAGTTTATGGCCTTGCATATAAGTCTTTAATCCATTTTGGGTTTACTTTTGTGTATGGTGTTAGGGGGTGTGCTAAGTTCATTAATTTAAGTGTAGCTATCCAGTTTTCCAGAAACACTTATTGAAGATGCTGTCTTTTCTCCATTGTATATTCTTCCCTTCTCTGTCAAAGTCAAGGTGCCCATGGTTGCATGGGCTTATCTATGGGCTTTCTATCTTGTTCCATTGGCCTATATTTCTGTTTTTGTGCCAGCACCATACTATATTGATGACTGTAGCTTTGTAGTGTAGTATGAAGACAGGAAGACTGATTCCTCTAGCTCCTTTATTTCCCCTCCTCAGGATTGATTTGGCTATTCAGAGTCTCTTGTGTTTCCACACATATTTTGAAATTTTTTGCTCTGTGAAAAGCACTACTGATAGTTTGGTAGGAATTGATTGAGTCTGTAGAATGATTTGGGTATTATAATCATTTCACAACATTGATTTTTCCAATCCAAGAAATGGTATATATCTCTCTCCATCTGTTTGTGTCATCTTTGATTTCTTTCAAAAATGTCTTATAGTTTTCTGCATACAGGTCTTTTGTCTCTTTAATTAGATCTATTCCTAGGTATTTTATTCTTCCTGTTGCAATGGCAAATGAGATTATTTCTTTAATTTCTCTTTCTGATTTTTTTTTTTTTTTAGTATATAGGAATGCAAGGGATTTCTTTGTATTAATACTATATCCTGTGACTCTGCTATATTTAGTGATTAGCTCTGGTAATTTTCTATGTTTAATGTCATGTTGTCAGCAAACAATGAGAATTTTATTTCTCCTCCACTCTAGATTCCTTTTATTTCCTTTTCTTTTCTGATTGTTGTGGATAAGACTTCCAAAACTATGTTGAATAATAGTGACAAGAGTGGGCACACTTGTCTTTTTCCTGATCTTAGAGGAAATACTTTCAGTTTTTCACCATTGAGAATATTTACTGTGGGTTTGTTGTATATGGCCTTTACTACATTGTGGTATGATCCTTCTATGTCTACTACCTGGAGAATTTTTATCACACATGGATGTTGAATTTTATCAAAAGCTTTCTCTGCATCTATTGAGATGATCATATGATTTTTAAATTTCAACTTTAATATGGTGTATCACATTGATTGATTTTTATATATTGAAGTCCTTGCATTCCTGAGATAAAGCCCACTTGATCATGGTATACAATCATTTTAATGTGTTGTTGATTCTGTTTGCTAGAATTTTATTGAGGATTGTTGAATCTGTGTTCATCATGATATTGGCCTGTAATTTTCTTTTTTCTTGGCACTTTTGTCTGGTTTAATTATCAGGATGATGGTAACCTCATAAATGGGATTGGGAGTTTTTCTTCCTCTGCAATTTTCTGAAAGAGTTTGAGCAGTATATGTGTTAGCTCTTCTTTATACTTTTGGTAGAATTCACCTGTGAAGCCATCTGACCCTGGGCTTTTGCTTTTTTTTGGAGACTTTTTTTTTTTATTACAGTGTTGACTTCTGTGCTTGGAATTGGTCTGTTCATATTTTCTATTTCTTCCTGGTGCAGTTTTGGAAGGTTTTACTCCTAAGAATTTGTCTATTTCTTCTAGATTGTCCTTTTTATTGGCATAGAGTCGCTCATAGTAACCTCTTAAGAACTTTTGTATTGTCTGCTGTATCTTCTTTTTCTTTTCTAATTTTGATTGAATTCCACCCCCCCCCTTAATTTTTTGATGTTTCTGATGGTTTGTCAATTTTATCTTCTCAGAGAATCATCTTTTAGCTCTACTGGTATTTGCTATTGTGTCCTTTATTTCTTTTTCATTTGTTTCTGCTCTGCTCTTAAGATTTATTTATTTCTACTAACTTTGGGATTTTTGTTCTATTTTTTCTAGTTCCTTTAGGTTAAGGTTAGGTTGTTTATTAGATATTTTTTCTTGTCTCTAGATGTAAGCTTTTCTTGTTATAAACTTCCCTCTTAGCACTGCTTTAGTGCATCCCATAGGTTTCCAGTTGTCATGTTTTCCTTCTCATTATTTTCTAGTTATAGTTTGATTTTCCTTTCAAGTTATTCAGGGACCTGTTGTTTATTCAGTATCACATTGTTTAGCCTCCATGTGTTTGTGGTTTTGTAGTCCCTCCGCCCTGTAATTGACACCTAATTTTATATCATAGTCCTCAGAAAAGATGCCTGAAGTGATTTCAGTTTTTAAAAATTTGACAACGCTTGATTTCTGACCCAAGATGTGATCTGTCCTGGAGATTGTTCCATGTGCACTTAAGAAAAAAGTGAAGGCTACTGCTTTTGGATGAATGCCCTGTAGATATCAATTAGGTCCAATTGGTCCAGTGTATCGTTTAAAGCTTGTGTTTCTTTATTAATTTTCTGTCTGAATGATCTTTCCATTGGTGTGAATGGGGTATTAAAGTTTCCCATTATTATTGTGTTACTCTCGATTTCCTCTATAATAGTTGTTAGTATTTGCCTTATGTATTGAGGTGCTCCTATTTTGAGTGCATGTATATTTATAATTCCTATATCTTCTTCTTGGATTGATCCCTTCATCAATATATAGTGCCCTTCTTTGTCTCTCGTAACACTCTTTAAATTCTATTTTATCTGATATAAGTATTGCTACTCCCACATTCTTTTAATTTCCTTTGCGTAGAATCTTCTTCTTGCCCCTCACTTTCAGTCCGTATGTGTCCCTATATCTGAGGTGGGTCTCTTGTCAACAGCATGTATAGGGGACTAACTTTTGTATCCATTCAGCCAATCTGTGTCTTTTGGTTGGAGCATTTAGTCCATTAACATTTAAGGTAATTATTGATACATCAACCCACTCCAGTACTCTTGCCTGGAAAATCCCACGGACGGAGGAGACTTGGTAGGCTGCAGTCCATAGGGTCGCTAGGAGTAGGATACGACTGAGCAACTTCACTTTCAGTTTTCACGTTCATGCATTGGAGAAGGAAAAGGCAACCCACTCCAGTGCTCTTGCCTGGAGAATCCCAGGGGACGGGGAAGCCTAGTGGGCTGCCGTCTATGGGGTCGCACAGAGTTGGACACGACTGAAGCGACTTAGCAGCAGCAGCGGCAGCGGCGGCGGCGGCAGCAGCAGCATCCTATTACCATTACTTTGTTGTTCTGGGTTTGTTTTTGTAGGCCTTTTCTTTCTCTAATGTTTCCTGTCTAGAGAAGTTCGTTTAGAATTTGTTGTAAAGCTGTTTATGATCCTGAATTCTCTTAATTCTTGTTTATCTATAAAGCTTTTGATTTTTCCTTTGAATATGAATAAGATCCTTGCCTAATTGAATAATCTTAGTTGTAAGTTTTGTCCTTTCAGCACTTTAAGTATATCCTGTCACTCCCTTCTTGACCCACAGAGCTTCAGTTGATCCTCTGTTAGCCTTATGGGAACCTCCTTGTATATTATTAGTTTCTTTTCCTTTGCTGCTTTTAATATTTGTTCTTTGTGTTTAATTTTTGTTAATTTGATTTATATGTGTCTTGGCATCTTTCACTTGAGTTTATCCTGTATGAGACCCTCTGGGCTACTGGTAATTGGGTGGATAATTCCTTTCTCATTTTAGGAAAGATTTTTGACTATAATCTCTTGAAATATTTTCTCATGCCTTTTTCTTTAGTCTTCTTTTTCCAGGACCTGTATGATTTGAATGTTTGTTCCCTTAATATTGTCCCAGATGTCTCTGAGATTTTCCTCATTTCTTTTTACTCACTTTTCTTTACTCTGCTGTGCTACAGTTATTCCCACCATTCTTTCAGCTCTCTTATCCATTCTCCTGCCTCAGTTAATCTTCTACTGGTTCCCTCTAGTGTGTGTTTAATCTCAGTTATTTTGTTATTTATTGCTGATTGTCTATTCTTTAATACTTCTCAGTTCAGTTCAGTTCAGTCACTCAGTCATGTCCGACTCTTTGCAACCCCATGAATTGCAGCACGCCAGGCCTCCCTGTCCATCACCAACTCCCGGAGTTCACCCAGACTCACGTCCATCAAGTCAGTGATGCCATCCAGTCATCTCATCCTCTGTCGTCCCCTTCTCCTCCTGCCCCCAATCCCTCCCAGCATCAGAGTCTTTTCCAACAAGGCAACTCTTCGCATGAGGTGGCCGAAGTATTGGAGTTTCAGCTTTAGCATCATTCCTTCCAAAGAAATCCCAGGGCTTATCTCCTTCAGAATGCACTGGTTGTATCTCCTTGCAGACCAAGGGACTCTCAAGAGTCTTCTCCAACACCACAGTTCAAAAGCATTAATACTTCTAGGTCCTTGTTAAACATTGCTTGTGTTTTTTCGATCCATCAGTTCATTTCAGTCGCTCAGTCTGTCCCACTTGTCATGACCTCATGGACTGCAGCATGCCAGGCTTCGCTGTGCATCACCAACTCCCGAAGCTTGCTCAAACTCATGTCTATCAGGTCAGTGATACCATCCAATTATCTAATCTTCTGTTGTCCCCTTCTCCTCCTGCCTTCAATCTCTCTCAGCATCAGGGTGTCTTCCAATGAGTCAGTTCTTCACATCAGGTGGCCAAAGTATTGGAGTTTCAGCTTTAGCATCAGTCCTTGCAATGAATATTCAGGACTGATTTCCTTTAGGATTGACTGATTTGATCTTTTGCAGTGCAAAGGACTCTCAGGAGTCTTTTCCTACACCACAGTTCAAAAGCATCAATACTTTGGCACTCAGCTTTCTGTAGAGTCCAACTCTCATATCCATACATAACTACTGGAAAAACCAATAACTTTGACCAGACGGACCTTTGTCAGCAAAGTAATGTCTCTGCTTTTTAATATGCTGTCTTGGTTGGTTATGGCTTTTCTTCCAAGGAGCAAGCATCTTTTAATTTCATGGCTGCAGTCACCATCTGCAGTGATTTTGAGGCCAAAACAATTAAGTCTGTCACTGTTTCCACTGTTTCCCCATCTATTTCCCATGAAGTGATGGGACTGGATGCTATGATCCTTGTTTTTTGAATGTTGAGCTTTAAGCTAACTTTTTCACTCTCCTCTTTCACTTTCATCAAGAAGCTCTTTAGTTCTTCTTCACTTTCTGCCATTAGGGTCGTGTCATCTGCATGTCTGAGGTTATTGATATTTCTCCCAGTAATCTTGGCTCCAGCTTGTGCTTCGTCCAGTCCAGCATTTCTCATGATGTACTCTGCATATAAGTTAAATAAAAAAATGACAATATATAGCCTTGATTTACTCCTTTCCCGTGTGGAACCAGTGTGTTGTTCTATGTCCTATTCTAACTGTTGCTTCTTGACCTGCATACAGATTTCTCAAGAGGTAGGTCAGGTGGTCTGGTATTCCCATCTTTTTAAGAATTTTCCAGTTTGTTGTGATCCACATAGTCAAAGGCTCTGGTGTAGTCAATAAAGCTGAAGTAGATGTTTTTCTGGAACTCTCTTGATTTTTCCATGATCCAGCGGATGTTGGCAATTTGATATCTGCTTATGTTGCCTTTACTGAATCCAGCTTGAACATCAGAAATTTCATGGTTCACATACTGTTGAAACCTGGCCTGGAGAATTTTGAGCATTACTTTGCTAGCATGTGAGATGAGTGAAATTGTGCAGTAGTGTGAACATTCTTTGGCATTGCCTTTCTTTGGGATTGGAATGAAAACTGACTTTTTCCAGTCCTGTGGCCACTGCTGAGTTCTCCAAATTTGCTGGCATATTGAGTGCAGCACTTTCACAGTATCATCTTTTAGCATTTGAAATAGCTCACCTGGAATTCCATCACCTCCACTAGCTTTGTTCATAGTGATGCTTCCTAAGGCCCATTTGACTTTGCGTTCCAGGATGTTTGGCTCTAGGTGAGTGATCACACCATCTTGATTACCTGGGTCATGAAGATCTTTTTTGTACAGTTCTTCTGTGTATTCTTGCCACCTCTCCTTAATATCTTCTGCTTCTGTTAGGGCCATACCATTTCTGTCTATTGTGCCCATCTTTGCATGAAATGTTCCTTTGCTATCTCTAATTTTCTTGAAGAGATCTCTAGTCTTTCCCATTCTATTGTTTTTCTCTATTTCTTCACATTGATCACTGAAGAAGGCTTTTTTTTTTTTTTCAATCTCTCCTTGCTATTGTTTGGAGCTCTGCATTCAGGTGGATATATCTTTCCTTTTCTCCTTTGCCTTTGACTTCTCTTCTTTTCTCATCTATTTGTAAGGCCTCTTCAGACAACCATTTTGCCTTTTTGCATTACTTTTTCTTAGGAATGGTCTTGATCACTGCCTCCTGTACAATGTAATGAACCTCTGTCTGTAGTTCTCTGACTCTCCATCTGTCAGATCTAATCCCTTGAATCTATTTTTCACTTCCACTATATAATCATAATAGATTTAATTTAGGTCATACCTACATGGTCTAGTGGTTTTTCCTACTTTCTTCAATTTAAGTCTGAATTTTCAATAAGAAGTTCATGATCTGAGCCACAATGGGAATGCAGTACTGTTTTTGCTGACTGTACAGAGCTTCTCAATCTTTAACTGCAAAGAATATAGTCAATCTGATTTCAGTTTTGACCATCTGGTTATATCCATGTGTAGAGTCGTCTCTTGTGTTGTTGGAAGAGGGTGTTTGTTAAGACCAGTGTGTTCTCTTGGCAAAACTGGTAGCCTTTGCTCTGCTTCCTTTTGTACTCAAAGGCCAAACTTACCTGTTATTCCAGGTTTCTCTTGACTTTCTACTTTTGCATTCTAATCCCCTATGAGAAAAGGGGCATCTTTTTTTGGTGTTAGGTCTAGAAGGTGTTGTAGTTCTTCTTAGAACCTTTCAACTTCACCTTCTTTTGCTTCAGTGGTTGGGGCATAGACTTGAATTACTGTGATATTGAATAGTTTGCCTTGGAATCAAACAGAGATCATTCTGTCATTTTTGAAAGTACATTTTGCAGTACATTGCACCCATGTACTGCATTTTGGACTCTTTTGTTGACTATGAGGGCTCTCCATTTCTTCTAAGGGATTCTTGCCCACAGTAGCAGATATAATGGTCACCTGATTTAAAATTTTACCATTCAAGTCCATTTTAGTTTATTGATTCCTAAAATGTCAATGTTTACTCTTGCCACCTCCTGTTTGACCACTTCCAATTTACCTTGATTCATGGACCTAACATTCCAGGTTCCTATGCAATATTGTTCATTATAGCATCAGACTTTACTTTCATCACCAGTCACATCTACAACTGGGCATTATCTTCACTTTTGTTCCATCTCTTCATTCTTTCTGTATGAAAGAATTTCTCCACTATTTCTCCACTTTTATCCAGTAGAATATTGGGCATCTACTGACCTGGGGAATTCATCATTCAGTGTCATAACTTTTTGCTTTTTCATACTGTTCATGGGGTTCTCAATGCAAGAATGCTGAAGTGGTTTGCCATTCCCTTATCCAGTGGACCACGTTTTTTTTTTTTTTTTTTTTTCCCATAACTATCCACCATGACCCATCCATCTTGGATGGCCCTACACAGTATTGCTCATAGTTACATTGAATTAGACAGGGCTGTGGTCCATGTGTTCAGTTTGATTAGTTTTCTGGGACTATGATTTTCATTCTGTCTTCCCTCTTATGGATAAGGATAAGAAGCATATGGAAGATTCCTGACGGGAGAGACTGACCATGGGGGAAACTGGGTCTTGTTCTGATGGGTGGGACCTTGCTCAGTAAATCTTTAATTCAATTTTCTGTTGATGAGTGGGGCTGTGTTCCCTCCCTTGTTTGACCTGAGACCAGACCTTAGTGGAGGTAATGAAGATAATGGTGACCTCCTTCGGAAGGTCCTGTGCACACACGGCAACACTGAGTGCCCCCGACCCTGCAGCAGGCCACCACTGACCCATGCCTCCCCTGGAGACTCCTGGGCACTCACAGACAAGTCTGGGTCAGTCTCTTATGGGATCACTGCTCCTTTCTCCTGGGTTCTGGGGCATACAAGGTTTTGTTTGCGCCCTCCAAGAGTCTGTTTCCCCAGTCCTGTGTAAGTTCTGCAATCAAATCTCAATCCATACTTCCAATCTATTTATCTGTGCCTCTGTTTTTTATTTTTATTTTTCACAATTTTGATTCATCTTTACTCTCATTACTCTGAATTTCTTTTCAGGTAGACTGCCTATTTCCTTGTCATTTATTTGGTCTTGTGGGTTTTTACTGTGTTCCTTCATCTGCTGCATGTTTCTCTGTCTTTTCCTGTCATTTAATTTACTATGTTTGGAGACTCCTTTCGTCAGGCTGGAAGGTCTTAATTCCTCTTTATTGTAAATTCTGCCCCCCATGGATGGGTTTGGACCATTGCCTGGTGAAGTTTTCCTTGTTGGCAAATTTGTGCCTGTGTTCTGGTAGGTGGAGCTGAATCTTGTCTCTCTGAAGGGCAGTGCTATGTACAGTAATGTAGTTTGGGCTATCAATGGGTTTTGTATGGCTTTGGCCAGCCTACCTGCTAATGTGCAGGGTTGTGATGCTCATTTGCTGGAGGACTGGCATGGGGCGTCCAGCCCCAGAGCTTGCTGGCTTTTGGGTAGGGCTTGATCTTAGTGTTGAGATGGTGGCCTTTGGAAGAGCTCTTGCCAATTAATGTTTCATGGGGTTAGGAATTCTCTGGTGGTTCAAAGTCCTGGACTCAGGTTGCTGCATCAGGTATTCAAGCCTGACCCATTACTGTAGAATGACTTCATAGACTGCAAAGCACAGAAGACAAAACTTCAAGACTATTTGTGAAAGAAACATTCAATGGTCCAGAATTCTGAAAGGAACTCATATCAAAGTCCTCCAATATTTCTAAGAAGGTCTCTGGACCTGTTGTGGGCAGTGTAGGGTCTACTCAGTCTCAGATATGGCCTTACTCCATTTTTTACTGGCTCCCAAAGTTCACAGTTGCCCCTAAAATCCACGTTTCAGCCTAATTGGGGAATTTAATCCAGTGTACCTACTAACTCCCATTCTCTTCTTTGGTCATACAGCCCCTGATGTTCTGCTTTGATTTTGGGCCTGGCTCTGCTTGTAGGCCACCTTCTGGTGTCTATTCCCTCTCAGACATGGGGAGGGTGGGGGGAGGGGGGAGAGGCCAAGGCTTGTTAGGGCTCACTTGCTCACTCAGGCTGGGAAGAGGGACGGATATCAAAGCCACAGTTGAGATGTACCAGGAGTGCCTGCAATGGTAGAGACTTGGCCTGAGGCGGGCCGTGCACTCTCCCAGAGGAACTGCCTCCAAGTCGTGGGTCCCTAAGGAAAGCTTAGGCCCCCAGGAAGGTGTAGGTGGCACCTGTGTCTGCTCACCACCTGGTGGCAGCTGCCACCTCTGGATTTGGGACCACAGTGGCAATGTTTTGCCTGCTGCCTCAGGCACTTTCCCTTACTTGGTGGCTTACATTTCCCTCTCTGGGACTGTAAACTGCAGATGGGTCTAATTCTGCTGTTGACACTGCTACTGGTTTTGCCAGTTTTGGTGGCCACTGGGGCACACAGCCACTGTCTATGAATGCATGGAGTTACAGTGTCTCATCCACAACAATATCTTACCTTTCTGGGACATCCGATATTTTCCCTGGTCTCTCTAAGCTGTGCCCACTAGCCCTCTCAGAATATCCTCACTGCAGCCAACCCTGGTTCTCTCCCTGGGTTCAAGACCCAAGCCTGAGCTTCAGCATCCCGCACCCACTCTTTGCTGTGGGTGTGAGTGTGAGAGCCACTTTTGGCTGGAAAGTGCTGTTCGACAATGATCTCTGTGGTGAATTCTCTCCGTTTTGTCTCCTGAGCACCCACCATTGTACTCCCCTCTGCAGTTTGGAAGCTCCCTCCTGTCCTCACCTATGAGGTGGTTTCTGAGTGTGGGGAAACTTTTCGTCCTTCACGTCTTCCTCCCTGGGGCACATATCCCTGTCCTGAAATTCTTTCTCTCTCTCTCTCTTTAAAATCTTTCTCCTACCTCATTAAAAGGAAATTGACTTGCTTTTGGGAAGTCTGGGGTCTTCTGCCAGCATTCCAAAGGTCCTCTAGGAGTTCCATATGTAGAAAATTTTTTGATGTATTTGTGGGGAGGAAGGTAATCTCCCTGTTTTATTCCTCTGCTGTCTTGGAAATCCCAAGAATTTTAAAGGACAGAAAGTGAAAGTTATAATAACTGGCCTTGGGGGTAAACAGAAGTTGTACAAACTATAATTGATTTTAAAATAGGGCAATTATCTTAAAGATAATTTAAGAACTTAATCAGTAATGATCACTCCTATTCCAGAATATAAAATGGGGATTGACATTTTGGCCAGCATGACTTTCAGTCTTGAAGCTAGAAGATATCAGTTTGAAGTGTGTGCTTTAAAACTGGCATCTCCTGAAACTGTGGGAAATTTAGTTGTGCCCCCATAAAATTGCCGGCCACTAGAAAATTAGTTAAATTGAAGCAATACTGAATTCCCACGGGGCAATTTGAATTACTAAAACTATACAAAGCACATTTAGTGAACTGAATAACTCTGTATGGCTGCTGAGTTTCCCAGGTTGGGTAAGTGATAAAGAACCCACCTGCCAATGCAGGAGAAGTTAAGAGATGTGGGTTCAATCCCTGGGTCAAGAAGATTCCCCTGGAGGAGAGCATGGCAATCCACTCCATTATTCTTGCCTGGAGAATCCCATGGACAGAGCAATCTGGTGGGCTACAGTCCATAGGATCACAAAGTAACTCTACCTCTGCTGCAATCCCTGATACTATAGCTTTAATAGAACAAATAGCAATCTTGGACAATGGTATGCAGTAATTGATCTGGTCAATGCTTTCTTTACTATACCCATAGAACAATTATGGAATTGATTTGTATTCATGGGCAAGGAAGACAATATATGTTCAGCTGCTTTTCACAAGGTTGTATACATAAGTCTACTATTTGTCACAAGTTTGCTGCTGAACATTCAGATCACCTATAAGTGTCCGAAGATGTACAAATATCTCATTATATTGATCAAATGATACAAAGGCCAACAGAGGAAATAGTATTAAAAACTCTAAACCAATGTATTAATATCTTAAAAAACAAATGATGGGAGATGAACTTTCTCTCTAAAGTTCAAGAACTCACCCACACTGTAAAGTTTTCTCAAGAATACAATGGGCTAAAGGACACAGAGAGATTTTGCCTAAGGCTAAGCAAAACATAATGGAATTTAAAACTCCCCAAAAGAAGAGGGAGACTCAGAAATTTGTAGGGCTACTTGGTTTCTAGAGACAGTATATTCCACATTTGGGCCAGATATTGAGTCCACTTTACAAAGAAACTAGGAAAAAGCATGAATTTCAATGGGCTGTTCAGAAACAACAGGTTTTTGATGTGACTAAATGCAATACAGCGTGCTTTAGACTTATGATCAGTATAACCTGGCAACACATAATTGTATGTTTCTATAACTGAACAGTATACTACTTTGGAGCTCATGGCAAAAACAGCAAGACAAAAGAATACCTTTGGGCTTTTAGAGTAGGAAATTCTCAGTTCAGTTCAGTTCAGTCACGCAGCTGTGACCGAATTTTCGTGAACCGCTGGACTGCAGTACGCCAGGCTTCCCTGTCCATCACCGACACCCAGAGCTTGCTCAAACTCATGTTCATCGAGTCAGTAATGCCATCCAACCATCTTATCCTCTGTTGTCCCTTTCTCCTCCTGCTTTCAATCTTTCCCAGCATCAGGGTCTTTTCCAATAAGTCCATTCTTCGCATCAGATAGCCAAAGTATTGAAGTTTCAGCTTCAGCATCAGTCCTTCCAATGAATATTCAGGATTGATTTTCTTTAGGATTGACTGATTTGATCTCCTTGTATTCCAAAGGACTCTCATGAGCGTTCTCTAACACCACAGTTCAAAAGCATCAATTATTTGGCACTCAGCTTTCTTAATGGTCCATCTCTCATATTCATACATGACTACTGGAAAAACCATAGGTTTGATTATACAGACCTTTATCGGTAAAGTAATATTTCTGCTTTTTAATATGCTAAGTTTTTCATAGCTTTTCTTCCAAAGAGTAAGTGTCTCTTAATTTCAAGGCTGCAGTCACCATCTGCAGTGATTTTGGAGCCCCAAATAAAGTTTCTCACTGTTTCTATTGTTTCCCCATCTATTTGCCGTGAAGTGATGGGACCAGATGTTATGATCTTAGTTTTTTGAATATTGAGTTTTAAGCCAACTTTTTCACTCTCCTTTTTCACTTTCATCAAGAGGCTCTTTGGTTCCTCTTTGCTTCCTCTTTGCTTTCTGCCATAAGGGTGGTGTCATGTGCATATCTGACGTTGCTGATATTTCTCCTGGCAACAAACTGTGGAAAATTCTTCAAGAGATGGTAATATGAGACCATCTTACCTGTCCCCTAGAAATCTGTATGCAGGTTAAGAGGCAACAGTTAGAACTGGACATGGAACAATGGACTGGTTCCAAATTGGGAAAGGAGTATGGCAATGCTGTATATTGTCACCTTGCTTATTAAACTTATATTCAGGGTACATCATGTGAAATGCCAGACTAGATGAAGCACAATCCACACAGTCAAAGGCTTTAGCTTAGTCAATAAAGCAGAAGTAGATGTTTTTCTGGAATTCTCTTGCTTTTTGGTGATCCAGTGGATGTTGGCAATTTGATCTCTGGTTCCGCTGCCTTTTCTAAATCCAGTTTGAACATGTGGAAGTTCTTGGTTCACGTGCTATTGAAGTCTAGCTTGAAGAATTTTGAGCATTACTTTGCTAGCATGTGAGATGAGTGCAATTGTGCGGTAGTTTGAACAGAAATTTCCAAAGGTCAGGAGAAATAACACTACCTTAAAAAAAAGTTTTTGGTTTGTTATTGACATTTGGTTGATACAAAGTAATTGACTATATTAATATTAGTGTTAGTTGCTCAGCTATGTCTGACTCTTTGTGACCCCATGAACTGTAGCCCATCAAACTCCTTTGTCCTTGGGGTTCTCCAGGCAAGAATACTGGAGTGGGTTGCCATTTCCTCTTCGAGGGGATCTTCCCAACCCAGGGATCAAACCTGTGTTTCTTGAGTCTCCTGCATCGGCAGGAAGGTTCTTTACCACTGGAGCCATCTGGAAAGCCCTAATTGACTATATATCACACTATAATATTGAGATCTTAAGTGCCAATCATGCAATGGTACAAAGTTTCTCTGGTACAAAGTACCATTGGGTACCATCCTTGTACCACAAGATTGGGCAAGTCGAAGTGCCCATCATAATAAAATGGAAATGGTATATTCAGGACTGAACTAAACCTGGACCACATGGAGTCACTGCCTTACCTGAAAAGGTTTCTGAAATTCCTATAGAAAGCCTTGAGCAAGAGGCTATAATTAGCCTAAGATAACTGAGTCACCTGTAAAATGGGGAAAGCCCTTTGACTCTTAAACCACACAAGAAAAACAGCAAACGTGGTTCACTGATGGGTCAGCTAAATATATAGGATCCACTCACTATTGGGAAATGGTGGCATATAATTCAATCACTACTAAATTGCTAACAACTACTGGGGAGGGTAAAAAGTAGCCAGTTTGCTGAGTTTTATGGTGTTCTTAGGTACTAAAGCAAGAAAATTTAACTGAATGTCATACATACACAGATTCATGGTCAGTAGCCAATTGATTGGCCACTTGGTTCCCCTTATGGGTAGAGAATAATGGAAAATTCAATCCAAAGGGCTATGGGGAAAGGAATTATGGTCTGACATTTGGGAAACTGTTCAAACTACTAAAGTTTCATTGTTTCATGTATACGCCCACAGTGTTCCAAATTCTACAGAATCAAGGTATAACTCTATTACAGATGAACAAACCCGAATCCAAGCTGTAGAAGCTGATCCAGACTCCAATGACTTAAAAGGCCTGACTTTGTGAGCATACCAAAAATGTGGCCATCTGGGAGAAAAAGCAACATACAGGTGGGCCAGGATTGAGGTATTTCTTTAACTATGAATCTAATTAAATCTGTTACTTTACAATGTCCATTTTGTCAATATATTAAGCATAGAAGCTTGCCATGGCTTGTCAAAGGACAATTGGTATGTGGCAAGTTGCCTGGGAAAATATGGCAAATTGATTACATTGGCCCATTAATTCAAGATAAAGGATGCCAGTAAGTGTGGACATGTATTCTCAATATTTGAGAATACCTATTTTGGATGTTTGGTGGCCATTCCCTTTGGGAAAGCCAATCAGACTAATACTATTAAAACTTTGGAGATAATTAATTTATATTATGGTGTTCTGCTTCAAATTCAAAGTGAAAATTGGTCACATTTTAAATGTAAGCTAATACAAGAGTTTGTCCAGGAACATAACATACAGTGGAATTTTTATATTCCTAATTATCCTCAAGCTGTTGATTTGAGTGAAATGAAGGGTTTGCTTAAACATCAGTTAATTAAACTTGGAGAGGGTTTGTATAAAAATTGGGAGACCTGAATTCTGCCCTCAATATTTTAAATAATGGACCTATAGGAAAATCAGAAATTCTTTTGATGAAAGTGACTCTTCCAAATAAATAGATTTCCATTCTGAAACAATTAAGAAATTATCCCTTTCCAGGCTACTCCTGAGGCCACCAGACTGGATTTGTACTCTATATCTGAACATATGCTTACTAAAAGATTGATATGTGCCATTTCAACTAGTATTGGAATCAAATGCCTCCTGGACACTTTGAATTAATCAAAGGATGCTACAGTTTATTGTTACAAGGGATCTGTGTCAATGAGGAGTTATGGACCCAGACTACCAAGGAGAAATCTGAGTAATTCTACAAAATGAAGGAAAGGATGCTCCATTTATTAATAAACATGATCAAATTGCCCAATTGCTGATTTTTCCATGTGTAATTGGCAAAGTACAAAAAGGAGAACCTCTTACCTTACTAACATTTAGAGGTGAAAGAGTGTCTGGATCCATAAATGAAATAACTGCAATTGGAACTAAAATCTGGGTGAAGCAGCCCAACAAATATTACTATAGCTGCTGATGTCACTGTGCATGGAAAAGACAATATCATATCAGTGATTATCCCCAGACAGGAAAAATGTGCCATTAACCCACTGTTATTCTCATGAATTGATTATTCTTGGAGGCCTGACTGTAATATGTATTGAGATTTACACCTCCATCTTTCAGGAGATGCTGCAATTAAGAAGAAAAGACATAGGAGACCACTATAGTACTTTCCACTGGAGAAATGCAAGCCAGGTTCAAACTCAAGATAATTTCACCTGCCTGGGAAAGCAGCACTGCCCACTCCTAATGGTAACTTACTATGAACAAAATTTATCTGTCTGGTCAGGGATAAATCCTGACAGCATATGTGACTGAGTCACTGTGTGATCACCACACGCCTCCTCTTTGGTAGCTGAATTAACTCCCTGTGCATTAATAATGTGCTGTAATGTCTTAAAAATTCCTCCTGATGATCCTGCTGCTCACCATATGCACAAAAGTATAAATTCCTATAAAAACATTACTGCTTTACAATTATACAATGGAGATACTGCACAGAATGTATCTTTAATACAGATTTCTGTCTTCATATGAGTGAATAATTCACAAATTTATGGAAGAGGTCACTGAGCAATCTCATTACCATCATAAGCTATCTGCCTAAAGTTATGCCCCACTTATTAGTCAAGATTCCTCACCATGTGCACAACTAGCTCAACATTATCAAAAGTTTTCATTATATTTGTAACATTTTTTTAAATTATAAAAGTATGATAACACATTTATAAGAGACTTGGAAAATATGGAATAAATTTACAGATAGTTCCACTATATATTGCAATTATATTTTTAATTAGATAAATTAATATTTTAGTTGGAATTTCAATATCAAACTCAAAAATTAATAGAATGAATTAATTAATTTGATAGAATGAATTAATACAAAGAAGTAGAAGGATATAGTAGACCTGAAAATCACCATGAACCAATTCAATACAATTAAGATTTATATGATCAGTAGGATACAAATTTTATTCAAGATACCATAGACTGTAGACTAGGAGACTCTGGAACATAGGAGACTAGGGACTAGGGACAAAAAAACACAGTGCAAAATTTTCATAGTCTAAAGATTTGAAATTATACAGATGTTGTTATTACTGTGGAATTATTTTAGAAATCAATGTCAAAAGATATTTGAAATACCTTTTGATATTTCAAAAGATATTTGAATATCAAATTCAATATCAAAAGATATTTGAAAATCACCCACATATTTTCAAGTACAATGTGACAGTTACTAATAAAGACCTTTGACTTAGCCATTGAAAGCCTCAATAAAGTTAGACTGAAAAAAACACAGAGGGTTATTGCAGAGAAGAAAGAATTTAAACAAGAAATTATTATCAAAATGAGAAATTAATATTAAAGATATTTTAAACAAAATCCTATGTATTTGGAAATTAAATGTACACTTTTAAATGAAAGTGTATCTAAGAAGCCATAACAAGGAAAATTAGAAAATCTTTATAATAGAATAAAATGAAGAGAATTGACCAGAATTTGTTGCATGCAGCTGAAGCTGCTCAATTAAATTAAATACATTGCAAAGTCTTGAATAAGGCATGAAAACAAATAATGAACACTAGCATAACTTTTTGTGAAATTTGAACAAAATCTGTACTTTAGTTAATAATACTATATCACTTTTTAATAACCTGCTTTTTTCTAACAGTTCTCTTTACATTCTCAGAATTGGATTAGAAATTTCAAGCCTCATTCAATTTTTTAAAATCACTAATGTCGGGAGCCGCATTAGGCATTACTGACAAAATGGAGGCTCGGTCCCCAGCCCCCTCTCATTCTGCAGGCATGGATCCTGGGATGAAGGAGTTAGGACTTGTAATTCTGACTTGTCTTTTCCTCTTCTCAGCTGAGTTGACTGAAAATGAATATTAAGGTGCTTATTGGTCTTGAGAGGAGCATGAGAAGGCACAAAGCCTTCTGCAGCATTGCTCAGAAAATAATTCATAATCACTGACATTTGTTCAAGGACTTTTACAAAAGAGTGTTCCAGGATGAGCACATAGGCATAGCTTGAGGCCATGGGAGGGATTGATATCTGAAGCCTATTTGTGAGGAGAAAGTTTATGGCAAAGGAGTTTACTGAATTTAGGGCTTAGAAATAATTAAAATAGTTAGAAGTTAAAGATTTAAGGAATGTTGTAAAGCTAGCATATTTTACTATAGCTTATAGAAGTTAGGAATTTTTTAGAGACACTATAGCTAGAAGCCTTTTTAAGAGATAGTGAGCTCAGGACGTTAGGGGCAAACAGGATTTAGGAAGATAAGTAGTAAACTGAGGAATGTAGCATGAGTTACAATATAATCACAAGTTAACTATAGGACACATTAGAAAAGGTAGATAATAGATGATAAGGCTGATTCTGAGAGAATCCCTGAAGCAGGAACTCTGTTTGAAGAGCAACAAAAATTTATGGAGATAATAAATCTGGGAGAGGGGGAACTGAAAATGTCAAACCTCTGGCCTAATGTTTTTGTAAAGTATAAAAGAGAATCTTAAACTTGAAATAAACAGGCAGTCCATAGAAAACTGAGAGGCTGTCTCATTGGCCGACACCATCCATCTCTTCAAGTTGAATCCCTGGTTGCTGGAGTTGGACTCCAGCACACTAAGATAATAAATATTCTAGATGTTTAGTAATAATAGAAGATGCCTAAATACATGGAACTATATGAAAGTTTTGAGTGAAAATAAATTAGAAATCTAGCATTCTATTCATACTAAGTCATACAAGTGAAATCAAAGTGTCATAATTTTTTTTTAGCTAGGCAAAGATTCATAGATTTTCTAATATATATATATTATACATACTATATATATATATTGGGCTTCCCTGGTGGCTTAGACTAAAAGAATCTGCTTGCAACACAAAGAAACCTCGGTTTAATCCCGGGTCAGGAAGATCCCCTGGAGAAGGAAATGGCAACCCACTCCAGTATTCTTGTCTGAAGAATTCCATGGACAGGGGAACCTGGCGGGCTAATCCATGGGATAGCAGTGTTGGACACGGCTGAGCAATTAACTATATATATGTGTATATACAAAAGCTTTTCTACTATGCTTAAGGCTTGAGAAGGAAAAACAGCAACAACAAAAAGAGATGGAGAAATTGTAAAACATAAACTTAATGAAATGGGATCACTGAATATGAAGTTGAAAAAGGGAAACAACCTAGATAAAGGTAAAAGATCATCATATACTCCAGTTGCTTTAAAACATGGGCTGCTCATTAGAAACAGATCTGGAGAGGGGCAGTTCCCAAGATGGTGAAGGAATAGAATGTGGAGACCACTTTCTCCCCCACAGGTTCATATAAAGATCATTTGAATGTCGAGCAACTTCCACAAAACAAACTCTGAATCCTGGCAGAGGACACCAGGCACCCAGAAAGGCAGCCTGATCTCTTTGAAGGGAGGTAGGACAAAATATAAAAGATGAAAACAGAGACAAAAGATTTAGGGATGGAGACCTGTCCTGGGGAGAGAGTCATGAAGGAGTAGAAGTTTCCACAAAATAGGAAACCCTCTCACAGACTGTCGGTGGGGAGCTTTGGATTCTCAGAGGGCAACATAACATGGGGGAGAAAAAAAACAAAAAACAAAAAAACCCACAGAATATGCATGTAACTGCAGCTAGCAATGGAGAAAGGGCGCAGATGTTCGTATCCACTACCAGTGAGTTGGGGCTGGACAGGGAGGTGTGGGCTGCATCGTTAGTCCTTAGGGTAAGTACTGGACTTGAATGCCCTGAGGACAATCTGAGGGAACTAATGCAACATAGCAACCCAAACCATGGGATCGCCAGAGAGACAAAAAACAAAAACAAAAACAAAACAAAACAAATCAAAAAAACCTTTCCTGTGAAAGACTCTAATCCCGCAAGGTTGAATACCAAAGGAGAGCAAGCTGGCTGACATTTAGGGCCCTCCGTCCTCCTCCAGGAGGTATCATCTCATGCCAGCCCAGAAACAGTAAATGCTGGAGATAGTGTGGGGAAAACGGGACCCTCTTACACTGTTGGTGGGAATGAAAACTAGTACAGCCACTATGGAGAACAGTGTGGAGATTCCTGAAAAAACTGGAAATAGAACTGCCAAATGACCCAGCAATCCCACTGCTTGGCATACACGCCAAGAATGAAAGAGACCCATGTACCCCAATGTTCATTGCAGCACTATTTTCAACAGCTAGGACATGGAAGCAACCTAGATGTCCATCGGCAGATGAATGGATAAGGAAGTTGTGGTACATATACACAATGGAATATCACTCAGATATAAGAAAGAGTGAAGTCAGAAAGATTAATACCAATACAATATATTAACACATATGTATGGAATTTAGAAAGATGGTAATGACAATCTTATTAGCAAGGCAGCAAAAGAGACACAAATGTAAAGAACAGATTATTGGACTATGTGGGAGAAGGTGAGGGTGGATGATGTGAGAGAATAGCAATGAAACGTGTACATTACCATATGTAAAATAGATGACTAGTGCAAGTTCAATGCATGAAGCAGGGCACTCAAAGCCAGTGCTCTGGACAACCCAGAGGGATGGGATGGGGACAGAGAGTGGTAGGGGGTTCAGGACAGAAGGGCACATGTACACCCGTGGCTGATTCATGTCAATGTATGGCCAAAACCACCACAATATTGTGAAGTAATTATCCTCCAATTAAAATAGATAAATCAATTTTTAAAAAAAGAAACACAACTGGACCTTTGGAGAAAAATAACAATACTTGGGCATTTGTATTTTCCAAAAAATTCCAAAATGATTCTCTTCTTCATCTGGATTTTAAAAAGCTTTATTTTTTCACTTCCATGCATGGGAGAAGGAAATGTACATCTAGGTTGCTTCCATGTCCTGGCTAGAAAAATTTGTAATTGTGACCCATGGGGTTGCAAAGAGTTGGACATGACTGAGCAACTGAACAACAATAATAAAATAAACCATTTTCTTAATTGTTTTGGATTTGTTTTGTATAGGTCGTTTCTTTCTCTTGTGTGTCTGCCTAAAGAAGTTCCTTTAGTATTTGTTGTAAAACTGGTTTTGAGGTGCTTAATTCTCTTAATTTTTGATTGTCTGGAAAGCTTTTGATTTCTCCAATAAATCTGAATGGGTCTTGTTGGGTAGAGTAGTCTTTGTTGTAGGATCTTCCCTTTCATCACTTTAAATAATATACCATTCCTTTCTGATTTGTAGAGTTTCTGTTGAGGAATCAGCTGATAACCTTATAAGGATTCTCTAGTATGCTGTTTGTCATATTTCCCTTGCTTTTAATATTTTATTTTTGTCTTTAATTTTCACCATTTTGATTACTATGTGTCTCAATGTGATCCCCCTTGAGTTTATCATAACTGCCTAGAACTCTGTGCTTTCTGAACTTGGTTGAATACATTCTTTACCATGTTATGGGAAGTTTTCAGCTATTATTTCTTCAAATATTTTCTTGGGTCCTTTTCTCCCACTTCTTCTTCTTTTGAGGCCCTATAAAGCGAATGTTGGTGGTTTACAGTTGTCCCAGCGGCCTCTAAGGCTGTCTTTATTTTTTCATTCTTTTTTCTATTTTCTGTTCTGCAGCAGTGATTACCACCATTCTGTCCTCCAGGTTACTTTTCCATTTTTCCACATCAGATATTTTGCTATTGATTCCTTCTAGTGCATTGTTCATCTCTGTTTGTTCTTTTAGTTGGTCTAAGTTTTTGGTAAATTTTTTTGTATCTTCTCAATCTTTGCCTCCATTGTTTTTTCTGAGTTCCTGGATCATCTTCACTGTCATTATTCTGAATTCTTTTTCTAGAAGACTGCCTATCTCCACTTCATTTGGTTATTTTTCTGAGATTATGTCTTGTCCCTTCATCTGGGACAAAGCCCTCTGCTTTTTCATTCTGGTTAACTTTTTGTGATGTGGCTTTGGTTCTAGTTGTGATGGATTGTGGTTCTTCTTGCTTCTTCTGTCTATCCTCTGGTGAATGAGACTAAGAGGCTTATATAAGCTTCCTGATGGGACGGACTGCTGGTGAGGGAAATAGGGTCTTGCTCTGGTAGATAGGGCTGTGCTCAATAAAAATTGAATACAATTGTCTGCTGATAGGTGCAGCTGCTTTCCCTCTGTTATTGTTTTGGCCTGAGGCAATCTAGCCCTGAAGTCTATGGGCTCTGTGGTAGGGTTAATGGTGACCAAGAGGACTTAAGCCAAGGGGCCCCTTCTAGGACTGTTGCTACCCGTGCCTCCATCCCCACAGTGAGCCACTGCTGACCCACACCTCCACAAGAGACCCTCTAACACTCACAGGCAGGTCTGGTTCAGTCTTCTGTGGACTCACTGCTCCTTTCCCCAGGTCTTGGCACGCACAAGATTTTATTTGAGCCCTTTCCAAAAGTGGAGTCTCTGTTTCCCCCAGTCCTGTGAAAGTCCTGTAATCAAATCTCACTGGTCTTCAGATTCCCTTGGATTTCCATTCCTTTTACCAGATCCATAGGCTAGGAAGCCTGACATGAGGCTCAGAACCTTCACAAAAGTGGGAGAACTTCTTTGGTACTATTCTCCAGGTTGTAGGTCACCCACATGGTGGGTATAGGACTTGATTTTATTGTGCTTGCACTCCTCCTACCATTTGGTTGTAGCTTCTTCTTTGTTGTAGCTTTGTCTTTGGACATGGGTTTTTTTAATTTTTTTTATTTTTTATGGATTCCTCCTGTCAATGGCTGTTCAACTGCTAGCTGTGATTTTTGTGCCCTTGCAGGAGATGAGTGCATGTCCTTCTACTCTACCATCTTGAACAAGACTGTATCATATTTTAATGTTAGTTTTCCTGCCTGCCCTAAATGTAGGCTCAAACGACATGGTATGACATTCTGTTAGGACTGGTTGGTACTGGTAAGGGTATGAATAGTGCTGTCAACAGAGAAACCTTGGCCACAAGATTACACACTGCTGGCAAGGATATAGCCCAGGCCTTAACCCTTAATGATAAACAGAAACATGCCACATTAAAGCCACATGAACTCAGCTTAAGGTATGATTAAGACTTTTTATAGTTGATTAATGACTCAATAATAATTCAACTAAACCAAACTAATCTTTAATTATATGTTTGATTGGACTGTTTGTTCTATACAGCTGTTATATTACCTAGCTCAAAGAGATAGAGCCCAAGGGATTTTGGTATCTACGAATGCCTATGCTTGGACTTTCCTGGTGGCTCAGATGGTAAAGAATCCACCTGCATTGCAGGAGGCCTGAATTTGATCCCTGGGTTGGAAAGATCCCCTAGAGAAGGGAACAGCTACCCACTCCAGTATTCTGGCCTGGAGAATTCCATGGATAGAGGAGCCTGGCAAGCTATTATCGTCCATGGCGTCACAAAGAGTCAGATACGACTGAGCAACTTTCACTTTCAATTCCTATGCATGAAAGGACTTATTTAAAGAATGGATTACTGACAACCATTGGGTTCTTATTACTGAAAGTGAAAGTCGTTCATTCATGTCCAACTCTTTGTGACCCCAGGGAATTCTCCAAGCCAGAATACTGGAGTCGGGTAGCCTTTCCCTTCTCCAGACTTCTTATTCCTGAAGGCATTACTAAGTGCACTGAACCATGTGCCAGGGAACCATATATTAGTATAATACAGCTAACACAAGCGTCATGGGCCAATTTCATACATTACCCATTATATTTAAGAAAGAATATTGGTTACATTAGGGCAGACTGGTTCCAAATAGGAAAAGGAGTATGTCAAGGCTGTATATTGTCACCCTGCTTATTTAACTTCTATGCAGAGTACATCATGAGAAACGCTGGACTGGAAGAAACACAAGCTGGAATCAAGATTGCTGGGCGAAATATCAGTAACCTCAGATATGCAGATGATACCACCCTTATGGCAGAAAGTGAAGAGGAACTAAAAAGCCTCTTGATGAAAGTGAAAGTGGAGAGTGAAAAAGTTGGCTTAAAGCTCAACATTCAGAAAACGAAGATCATGGCATCCGGTCCCACCACTTCATGGGAAATAGATGGGGAAACAGTGGAAACAGTGTCAGACTTTATTTTTTGGGGCTTCAAAATCACTGCAGATGGTGACTGCAGCCATGCAATTAAAAGACACTTACTCCTTGGAAGGAAAGTTATGACCAACCTAGATAGCATATTCAAAAGCAGAGACATTACTTTGCCAACAAAGGTCCATCTAGTCAAGGCTATGGTTTTTCCTGTGGTCATGTATGGATGTGAGAGTTGGACTGTGAAGAAGGCTGAGCGCCGAAAAATTGATGCTTTTGAACTGTGGTGTTGAAAAAGACTCTTGAAAGTCCCTTGGACTGCAAGGAGATCCAACCAGTCCATTCTGAAGGAGATCAGCCCTGGGATTTCTTTGGAAGGAATGATGCTAAAGCTGAAACTCCAGTACTTTGGCCACCTCATGTGAAGAGTTGACTCACTGGAAAAGACTCTGATGCTGGGAGGGATTGGGGGCAGGAGGAGAATGGGATGTCAGAGGATGAGATGGCTGGATGGCATCACTGACTTGATGGATGTGAGTCTGAGTGAACTCCAGGAGTTGGCAATGGACAGGGAGGCCTGGCGTGCTGCGATTCATGGGGTTGCAAAGAGTCAGACACGACAGAGACTGAACTGAACTGAACTGAGGGCTTCCCTGGTAGCTCAGCTGGTAAAGAACCCATCTGTAATGCAGGAAACCCTGGTTCAATTCTTGGGTGGGGAAGATCCTTTGGAGAAGGGATAAGCTACCCACTCCAGTATTCTTGGGCTTCCCTGGTGGCTCAGACAGTAAAGAATCTGCCTGCAATGGGGGAGATCTGGGTTCGATCCCTGGGTTGGAAAGATCCCCAGGAGGAGGGCATGGCAACCCACTCCAGTTTTCTTGCCTGGAGAATCCCCATGGACAGAGAAGCCTGGCTGGCTACAGTCTGTGGGGTTGCAAAGAGTTGGACAAGACTAAGTGACTAAGCACACCATACAGCATTGGTTAAATTTTACTGGAAATTATTTGGAATTGATAATACCATGCACTTATGGACTGACTGTGATAAAACTACTGAAGGACTTCTATGTGGAGCAACTTTTTGCACCTGGGAGACCTATTTATTGGAACATTGCATCAAGCATTGTGAATGGACTGTTATTCCTAAATCCTATAATGTTTTTTTTTAATATCCCCTCAATTAGTGTGTATTGTGACTGATAATCTAAGCACAACTTCTGTGTATCAGTTAGGATCTCCTCTTTCCAGATGTCTAACACATATTGATCATTTATATTGGGAAAGGACCGCTTACTACTTTCTCCCTATGAAAACTCGGGTATTGTGGACCCAAATGTTATTCCCCTATGTTGTCTGTTTCTAATATTAGTTTCTCCTTAGAATCCTTATGTAGCTTTTTGTAGGGAATTACAGGGTTCATAGATAGATCTACTTGTACCTTGATTGAACATTCTGTTTTTATTATTATGACAGTCAATATGTTCATGAATATAGGATTTAATGTTCAGAAACATACTTCTCATTGATGGTGGGACTTTTTCTTCAACATGTTCCCTACTCTTCACATATGGTTTTATACTTTGTTTAACCCCTTACTTATTATATTATGTTTCTTCTATTTGGAATTGTTATTTGACCTAAGAAAACTGCCCATGTTATTTTGCCTTTTTTCCTATGCTCTTCAGCCTAAACAATCCTGAGGCCAACTGTTAAGAAAATTAAAATCAGATAGTCTTGTTCAGGCTTTAGGAACAGCACAGTAGACCTCTAACCTGGTTCTGACCTGCATGAACACTGCCTGGGTGAGCACACTGTTGTTACCAGCAAGTCAGCTGGCACTTTAGATAAGAGAAGGATTGGGTCCTGGAATTTTCTTAAGCCTCTGGAGGCCTGGCCAGCACCCCCCCCCCCCCCCCCCCGCCCCAGGCTCTGGAAAATTTAGAGAATCACAAGAAGAAATAAACAGCTGTAAAAGAGTTAAAGTAAAACCACAGCTGCATTTTTGTGTGGAAAGTGATTATGATATTAATTTGTGGCCTGAGATTATAAGCTGGAGTTTCCAAAATTGCAATTTGAAGTTTCACCAATGGAATGAAAGCACAACCTGGGTCTGTTTCCCAGTTGGAGCTCCAAATTGCTGTTAACAAGGGACTTCCCAGTGAGTACTGTTCAAGTCTGGATGTTTGTCGGCCCAATTTGGACATGTATGTATGTGCTGTTACTTTTTTCTATTGTTTCTATTTCTCTTCTTTTAGTAACTATGTATTGAAATCAAGTCCAACAACCCTCTATTAAATATTGAACTTGTTTATTGTGTGTGTGATGAGTGGTTTCTTTTGTTAACAAATCATTTGAACATAAAACAAAAGCAAAACTTTCTGCAAAACACTACACTGACACAATTCAAATAAAAGCCTTTCTGTGTGAATTACTAAGTATCTAATTCAATTGAGTTCAGTTATGTATCCAAGTAATTTTCATTTAGATAATTATATATGAATAATCATGATATTCAGAATGATATTCTGGTTAACTGTCTAAATTAGATAGAAAGAAATTCTATTTTCAATCTCATAGAGCAAGTTTTATTTGGCATTGAAGGTCAGGCGACAGACATTTCTAAATGGCACTTCCAAAAACTGTGGTGCTTTTATTGCCAAAAGACAGATAAAAATTATATTTTACACATCATTTTGAAGGTAATAAAATGGAAACAAAAGAAGTAAATTCCAGCTTCATCTTTTAGCTGAATGTCACTGCTGCTGCTGCTGCTAAGTCGCTTCAGTCATGTCTGACTCTGTGTGACCCCATAGACGGCAGCCCACCAGGCTCTCCCGTCCCTGGGATTCTCCAGGTAGGAACACTGGAGTGGGTTGCCATTTCCTTTTCCAATGCATGAAAGTGAAAAAATAAAGTGAAGTCGCTCAGTCGTGTCTGACTCCTAGCGACCCCATCGACTGCAGCCCACCAGGCCCCTCTGTCCATGGGATTTTCCAGGCAAGAGTACTGGAGTGGGGTGCCATGAATGTCACTGATCTGTATGAATCTTTGCTAACATATATTCCTTAATAGCTTTGTATATTATCTTTTGCTTAAAAATTATAATGACTATAGAGATGGTAGAACAGCATCATGCTGCTCTTTTTTGAATGGCTCTCAAAATGTCTTTTGAGGGTTTTTTTTTTTTTTTGCTTCTTGTTTTCTGACCCAGTATTTACATGAAGATTTTCTTTATTTAGCACAAGTCTTCTATGAAAACAATTATACTGAAAGAAGTGGTTCTTCTTTTTTTTCAAGCAATCTAAATAGTTCACAAACACTTTTGAGTGTTTTATTGATATAACTAAAAAGTAGGAAACCATTGACTCATTGACTACTTATTTACCTCAGCCCAGTTTTGTTTGCCCTAACCATTACTAAGGATAGTATCATTTACACTTAAAGTTTCAAAAACACAGTGGGACAATGAGTGCTTTTATTTACTTATTTTTAAATTTACTTTTTAAATGAATTTTTATTGGTGTGTAGTTGCTTTACAATACTGTGTTAGTTTCCACTGTACACCAAAGTGAACCAGTTAAATATACACATATATCCCATCTTTTTTCCTTCCCATTTAGGTCGTCACACAGCACTGAGTAGACTTTCTTGAACTATACAGTAAGTTCTCCCTGTGTATTTTATATATCGTATCACTAGTGTATATATCAATCCCAAGCACCCAATTTATTGCTCCCTCCATTTCCCCCTTTAGTGTCCATGCATTTGCTCTCTGTGTCTGTGCCTCTGTTTTTGTTTTGAGAGATCATTTATACCATTGTTTTATAGATTTCACATATATGTGTTAATATATAATATTCATTTTTCTCTTTCTGACTTGACTCTGTATGACAGGTTCGAGGCCCATCCATTTCTCTACAAATAATCCAACTTCATTCTTTTCTATGGCTGAGTACTACTACATTGTATATAGGTACATGTATATACCATACCTTCTTTATCCATTCTTCTGTTGATGGACATTTAGGTTGCTTCCATGTCCTAGCTATTGTAAGTAGTGCTGCAATGAACATTGGGGTGCATGTGTCTTTTTTTGATACTGACAAAAAGAAATCAAAGAGGCCACAAACAAATGGAGACATATACTAAGATCTTGGAGTAGAAGAATCAATATTGCGAAAATGACTACAGTACTCAAAACAATCTACAGATTCAAGCAATCCCTGTCAAATTACTAATGGCATTTTTCACAGAACTGAAAAAAAATTTTTACAATTTGTATGGAAACACAAAAGATCCCAAATAAACAATGCAATCTTGATAAAGAAAAATGGAGCTTGAGGAATAAAACTCTTTGACTTCAGACTATACTATAAAACTACAGTAATCAAGATAGTATGGTTCTGGCACAAAAACAGAAATATAGACCAATGGTACAAGATAGAAAGCCCAGAGATAAATCCATGTACATATGGTCACCTAATCTATGACATAAAAGGCAAGAATATGCAGTGGGAGAAAAACAGTCCCTCCAAACAATGGTGCTGGGAAAACTGAACAGCTACATGTAAAAGAGTGAAGTTAGAACACTTCCTAATACCATACAAAAAATAAACTCAAAATGGATTAATGATAGGAATGTAAGTCCACACAGTATGAAACTCTTACAGGAAAATGTAGGCATAACACTCTTTGACATAAATTACAGCAGGATCTTTTTTTACCCACCTCCTTAAAAAGTGGAAAAAAAAAAAAATTGGCAAATGGGACCTAATTAAACTTAAAAGCTTTTGCACAGCAAAGGAAACCGTATATAAGACAAAAAGACTACCCAAGGAATGGCATAAAATATTTGCAAACAAAGCAACTGACAAATGATTAATCTCCAAAATACAGGAACAGTTTATGCAACTCAATATAGAAAAACCCAATCAAAATGTGTGAAAGACCTAAACAGACATTTATCCAAAGAAGACATACAGATGGACAGCAAACATATGAGAAATACTCAGTAACACTAATTATTAGAGAATTACAAATCAAAATACAGTGAGGTGTAACCTCACACCTGTCAGAATCAGTTTCCAGTTCAGTCACTCAGTCGAGTCCTACTCTTTGTGACCTCTGCAGCACTTCAGGCTTCCCTGTCCATCAGCAACTCCTGGAGCTTGCTCTCAAACCCATGTCCATCGAGTCAGTGATGCCATCCAACCACCTTATCCTCTGTCAACCTCTTCTCCTCCTGCCCTCAATCTTTCCCAGCATCAGGGTCTTTTCCAACGAGTCACTTCTGCACATCAGGTGGCCAAACTATTGGAGTTTCAACTTCAGCATCAGTCCTTCCAGTGAACACCCAGGACTGATTTCCTTTAGGATTGGCTGGTTTGATCTTTTTGCAGTCCAAGGGACTGTCAAGAGTCTTCTCCAACACCACAGTTCAAAAGCATCAATTCTTCGGTGCTCAGCTTTCTTTACCTTCCAACTCTCACATTCATAGATGACTACTGGAAAAACCATAGTTTTGACTAGATGGACATTTGTTGGAAAAGTAATGTCTTTGCTTTTTAATGTGCTATCTAGGTTGGCCATAGCTTTTCTTCCAAGGAGCAAGCATCTTTTAGTTTCATGGCTGCAGTCACCGTCATGTCAGAATGGCTGTTATCAAAAAACTACAAACAATAAATGCTGGAGAGGGTATAAAGAAAAGGGAATCTTCTTGCATTCTTGGTTGGAATGCAAACAGGTACAGTCACTATGGAGAACAGTATGGAGATTTATTTAAAAAACTAGAAATAACACTACCACAAGACCCAGCAAGCCCACTGCTGGGCATATTCTCAGAGTAAACCATAATTCCAAAAGAAAATGAGAGTTTAGTCACAGTTTCCTAGACTACCACAAGATGGGGCTAAAGTGGACAGCTAACTCTTGCCTATCAGACTAAGTAGTTACCTAATTTTATTTTTACTGTTGTTGCTGTTATGAGAGGGAAAATTAGTTTGTAACAATATAAAATTTATAAACTTAATTAGCAATTAAAATACTTATGAAATGACTGTGGAAGAAATTTTTATTTCCAGATAGTCTTTTTTAATGGATGTATATGCTTTTTGCTTACCAAATAGTGAGTTTAAGTTTTTGCATTTACTATATAGGAAGAATTGATGCTTTTGAACTGTAGTGTTGGAGAAAACTCTTGCGAGTCCCTTGGACTGCAAAGATATCAAACCAGTAAATCCTAAAGGAAATCAATCCTGAATATTCATTGGAAGGACTGATGCTGAAGCTGAAGCTCCAATATTTTGGCTACCTGATGTGAAGAGCTGACTCATTACAAAAGACCCTGATTCTGGGAAAGAGTGAAGGCAGGAGGAGGAGGGGATGACAGAGGATGAGATGGTTGGTTGGGATCACCAACTCAATGGACATGAGTTTGAGCAAGCTATGGAAGATGGTGATGGACAGGGAAGCCTGGCATGCTACAGTCCATGGGATCACAAAGAGTTTGACATAGCTGAGTGACTAATGACATACAGGTATTCTGAATTATTGTACTGATTCACTATATATCTGCATATATAACATACAATGATACTTTTAAAATAATTTTTTATAGGATTGCTTTGGATAAAATACCTCTTACTAGTTTTTGTTTCTTCCTCTATCCCTTCTTCTCCTTCCCCCTCCTCCTTCTTTTTCTGTCTCCTTTTTTCCATATGTCTCCCATTTTAACCAGATGACTAACATGCTAAGTATGTTTTTACACTTCCTATACCTCTTCCCAACACTGTGAATGGCAAGGCTGGGCTAGAAATAAGATAGAACTAGTTTCAGATGGAACAAGAAATTTGCTGGGTTGAAGGAGTATATATCCAGAAGATTTGGATTCTGATCTTATGTGCCAGATATTGATGAAAATCAAAATATATGGACAATTATTTATTAATTGATTCTGGGCTAGGTATTATACTATATATTAAAATATTACTTAATAAGTATTAAGTACAAATTGCTTAATTGTAGGTATTAAGCCTATATACCAAGATGGTGGAGTAGAAAGATGTGTGCTGATCTCCTGTGGGAACACCAAAATTGCAACTAGCTACTGACCAAACATCAACAGGAGGATGTTGGAACTCACTGAAAAAGATACCCCACACCCAAGGACAAAGGAAAAGCTGCAACAAGATGGTAGGAGGGGTGCAGTCACATGTAAAATCAAACCTCATCCCCACCAGTGACACTTGGAGGGCACAAACAAAGCCTTGTGGCATCAGGACCCAGGGAAAGGAGCAGTGACCCCACCTGAGACTGAGCCCCCCCACAAGAGAATGAACCAGCCCTCTCTATGAGTGTTTGAGAGGCATGGGTCAGCAGTGGCCTGTTTCTGGGACAGGGGCTCTGGCAGCAGCAGTCTTGGGAGGTGTGGCATGTAGCATAAGTCCTCTTGGAGGAGGTCACCATTAGTTCCATCATAGAGCTGCTGGGTGGGTGACCCACACTGGAGAACAATTATACCAAAGGAATTCTCACACTGTTGTGAAAGTTCTAAGCCCCACAGCAGGCTTCCCAACATGGGGATCCAGCAAAGGGACTGAGAATCCTCAGGGAATGTGACTTTGAAGGTCAGCAGGATTTGATTACAGAACTTGCACAGGACTAGAGAAACAGACTCTTGGAGAGCACGAACAAAATCATGTACACACCAGGACCCAGGAGAAAGGAGCCGTGACCCCACCTGAGACTGAGCCAGGCTTGCCTGTGAGTGTTTGGGGGTCTCTGACAGAGGCCCAGGTCGACAGTGGCATGTTGTGGGATCAGGGGCACTGGCAGCAGCAGTTCTGGGAGGCATGGTGTGTCTTCTTGGAGGAGGTCGCCATTACCTCTATAATAGAGCCTATAGCCTACCATAGAGCTACAGAATTTAGGATTGGGCTGCCTCAGGCCAAACTATAGGAAGGGAGCATAGCCCTAACCATCAGCAGAAAATTGGGTTAGAGATTTATGGAGCATTACCGTGTCCACAAGAACATGGCCCAGTTTTCCTCACAGCCATTCCTTCCTATCAGGAAGCTTGCACAAGCCTCTTATCCATATCCATCAGAGGGCAGACAGAATGAAAACAACAATTACAGAAAACTGTACTCAATGATCACATGGATCACAGCCTTATGTAACTCAGTGAAACTATGAGCCATGCTGTGGAGGGCCACGAGTCATGGTGGAGAGTTCTGACAAAACATGGTCCATGGAGAAGGGAATGAAAAGCCACTTCAACATGCTTGCCTTGAGAACCTCAGGGACAGTATGAAAAGGCAAAAAGATATGACACTGAAAGATGAAACCCCAGATTGGTAGGTGTCCAATATACCACTGGAGAAGAGTGGAGAAATAGCTCCAGAAGGAATGAAAGTCTGAGCCAAAGCAGAAATGACACACAGTTGTGGATATGGCTGGTGGTGAAAGCTAAGACCCATGCTGGGAACTTGGAGTGTTAGGTCCACGAATCAAGGTAAATTGGAAGAGGTCAAACAGGAGATGGCGAGTGAACATCAATATTTTAGGAATCAGTGAACTAAAATGGGTGGGAATAGGTGAATTTAACTCAGATGACCATTATATCTACTACTGTGGCCAAGAATCCTTTATAAGAAATGGAATAGTCAATGAAAGTCAACTTAGGAACAAAGGAGTCTGTGATTGGGTGCAATCTCAAAAACGACAGAATGATCTCAGCTAATTTCCAAGGCAAACCATTCAGTATAACAGTAATCCAAGTCTATGCCCCAACTACTAATGCAGAAGGAGCTGAAGTTGAACAATTCTATGAAGATGTACAAGACCTTCTAGAACTAACACCAAAAAATTATGTCATTTTTATCATAGGGGTTAGAATGCAAAAGTAGGAAGTCAAGAGATACTTGGAGTAAAGGCAAGTTTGGCCATGCAGCACAAAATGAGGCAGGGCAAAGGCTAACAGAGTTTTGTCAAAAAACTCACTGGTCATAGAAAACACTGTCTTCTAACAACACAAGAGATGACCCTACATATGGACTTCAATGCTGAAATCAGATTGATCATATTCTTTGCAGACGAAGATGGAGAAGTTCTATACAATAAACAAAACAAAACTGGGAGTTGACTGTGGCTCAAATCATCAGCTCCTTATTGCAAAACTCAGACTTAAATTGAAAAAAGTAGGCAAACCACTAGACAAGAATACTGGAGCTGGTTGCCATGCCCTCCTCCAAGGGATCCTCCCAAACCCAGGGACTGAACCCAGGTCTCCTGCATTGCAGGTGGATTCTTTACTGTCTGAGCTATGAGGGAAGTCCAGGACATTCAGGTGTGACCTAAATTAAATCCCTTTTGATTATACAATGGAAGTGACAAATATATTCAAGAGATTAGATCTGATAGACAAAGTGCCTGAAGAACTATGGACAGAAGTTCATAACATCGTATAGGAGGGCAGTGACCAAAACCATCTCTAAGAAAAAGAAACTCAACAAGGCAAATGTTTGTCTGAGGAGGTCTTACAAATAGCTGAGAAAAGAAGAGAGTGAATGGCAAAGGATAAAGGGGGAGATATACCTATGTGAATGCAGAGTTCCAAAGAATAGCAAGGAGAGAAAAGAAAGCCTTCTAAAGTGAACAGTGCAAAGAAATAGAGGAAAACAATAGAATGGGAAGACTAGAGATTTATTCAAGAAAACTAGAGATAACATGGGAAATTTTCATGCAAAGATGGGCACAATAAAGGACAGAAACAGCATGGACCTAAAAGAAATAGAAGATATTAAGAAGAGGTGGCAAGAATACATGGAAGAACCATACCAAAAAAGGTCTTAATGACTCAGATACCCATGATGGTGTGATCACCCACACAGAGCCAGACATCCTGGAGTGTGAAGTGAAGTAGTCCTTGGGAAGCATTATTTACAAACAAAACTAGTGGAAGTTATGGAATTCTAACTGAGCTATTTCAAATCCTAGAAGAGAATGCAGTTAGAGTGCTGCACTCAATATGCCAGCAAATTTGGAATACTCAGCAGTAGCCACGGGACTGGAAAGTGTTGTTTTCATTCCAATCCCAAAGAAAAGCAATGCCATAGAATGTTCAAGTTTAGTTCAGTTCAGTTCAGTCTCTCAGTCATGTCTGACTCTTTGCAACTCCATGGATTGCAGCAAGCCAGGCCTCCCTATCCATTGCCAACTCCTGGAGCTTACTGAAACTCATGTCATTGTGTCAGTGACACCATCCAGCCATCTCATCCTCTGTCGTCCCTTTATCCTCCTGCCTTCAATCTTTCCCAGCATCAGGGTCTTTTTGAATGAGTCAGTTCTTCCCATCAGGTGGCCAAAGTATGGAGTTTCAGCTTCAGCATCAGTCCTTCCAATGAATATTCAGGACTGATTTCCTTTAGGATGGACTGGTTGGATCTCCTTGCAGTTCAGGGGACTCTCAAGAGTCTTCTCCAACACCACAGTTCAAAAGCATCAATTCTTCTGTGCTCAGCTTTCTTTAGAGTCCAACTCTCACATCCATACATGACTACCGGAAAAACCATAGCCTTGACTAGACAGACCTTTGTTGGCAAAGTAATGTCTCTGCTTTTGAATATGCCGTCTAGGTTGGTCATAACTTTCCTTCCAAGGAGTAAGCGTCTTTTAATTTCATGGCTGCAGTCACCATCTGCAGTGATTTTAGAGCCTCCCCCAAATAAAGTCTGTCACTGTTTCCACTGTTTTCCCATCTACTTTACATGAAGTAATGGGACCTGATGCCATGATCTTAGTTTTCTGAATGTTGAGTTTTAAGCCATTTTTTTTCACTCTCCTCTTTCACTTTCATCAAGAGGCTCTTTAGTTCTTCTTTGCTTTCTACCATAAGGGTGGTGTCATCTGCATATCTGAGGTTATTGATATTTCTCCTGGCAATCTTGATTCCATCCTGTGGTTCATCCAGCCCAGCGTTTCTCATGATGTACTCTGCATAGAAGCTAAATAAGTAGGGTTACAATATGCAGCCTTGACGTACTCCTTTTCTGATTTGTAACCAGTCTGTTGTTTCATGTCCAGTTCTAACTGTTGCTTCCTGACCTGCATACAGATTTTTCAGGAGGCAGGTCAGGTGTTTTGGTGTTCCAGTCTCTTTAAGAAGTTAAGAAGTGAGGAAATTGTTCACAGAGGAGACACCTTTCAAATGCTTCTCTCCAAACTCCAGGCAGAGAAGCCCAACAAGATGGTAGGTGCTGGAGTGGAGGCAGGACAGTGAGTGACTATGAGGAGATACCCCATGTCCAAGAACATAGGAGAAGCTGCAGCAAGATGGTAGGAGGGGAAAATTTGAGTTTAGAATCAAACAACATACCCGCTAGAAACATTCAGAGGGTTCAGACAAGCCTTGTGCGCACCAGGACCCAGAGACTCCACACAGACTGAGACAGAACTGTGTTTGAGTGTCTCCTGTGGAGGTACAGGTCAGCAGTGGCCTGCTGCAGGGGCAGGGGCTCTGGTAGAGCAGATCTAGGTATGGCATAAGCCCTCTTGGAGAAGGTCGCCATTAATCCCACCATAGAGCCATGAGAACTTACACAGGACTGGGAACCAATCTCTTGGTGGGCACAAACAGAACCTTGTGTTCACCAGGACCCAGAAGAGAGGAGCAGTGACCCTACAAAAGACTGACCCAGACTTGCCCGTAAGTGTCCAGGAATCTCCAGCAGAGGTGTGGGTCAGTGGTGGCTGCTGCAGGGCTGGGAGCACTGAATGTAACAGTGCATGCACGGGACCTTTTGAAGGAGGTCTCCATTACCTTCATTACCTCCACAATAGTTTGGCCCCAGGTAAATAACAGGGAGGGAACACAGCCCCGCCCATCACCAGAAATTGGATTAAAGACTTACTGAGCATGGTCCCACCCATCAGAACAGGACCCAGTTTCCCCCCACAGTCAGTCTCTCCCATCAGGGAGCTTCCATAAGCCTCTTAGCTTCCTCCATCAGAGGGAGGACAGACTGAAAACCACAATCACAGGAAACTAACCAATCTAATCACATGGACCACAGCCTTATCTAACTCAATGAAACTATGAGCCATGCTGTGTAGGGCCACCAAAGATGGATGAATCATGGTGGAGAGTTCTGACAAAATGTGATCCAGTGGAGAAGGGAATGGCAAACCATTTCAGTATTTTTGCCTTGAGAATCCCATGAACAGTATGGAAAGGCAAAAAGACAGGACACTAAAAGATGAACTCCCTAGGTCGGTAGGTACCCAATATACTACCGGAAATCAATGAAGAAACAACTCCAGAAATAACGAAGAGAGAAAGCAAAAACAACACCCAGTTGTGGATGTGACTGGTGATGGAAGTAAAGTCCGATGCTGTAAAGAGCAATATTGCATAGGAACCTGGAATGTTTAGGTCCGTGAATCAAGGCAAATTGGAAGTGGTCAAACAGGATATGTCAATACTGAAATCAGATTGATTATATTCTTTGCAGCCAAAGATGGAGAAGTTCTATACAATCAGCAAAAACAAGACTTGGAGTTGACTGTGGCACAAACCATGAACTCCTTATTGCCAAATTCAGACTTAAATTGAAGAAAATAGGGAAAACCACTAGATCATTCAAGTATGACCTAAATCTAATCCCTTTTGATTATACAGTGGAAGTGAGAAATAGATTAAAGGGATTAGATCTGATAGATAGTGTGCCTGAAGAACTATGGACAGAAATTCGTGACATTGTATAGGAGGCAGTGACCAAGACCATCCCAAGGAAAAGAAATGCAAAAAGGTGAAATGGTTGTCTTAGGAGGCCTTACAAATATCTGTGAATAGAAGAGAAGCAAAAGGAAAAGGAGAAAAGGAAAGATGTACCCATTTGAATGCAGAGTTCCAAAAAATAGCAAGGAGATATAAGAAATACTTCCTCAGCATCAGCACAAAGAAATAGAGGAAAACAATAGAATGGGAAAGTCTAGAGATCTCTTCAAGAAAATTAGAGATACCAAGGGAACATTTCATGTAAAAATGGGCTTAATAAAGGACAGAAATGGTATGGACTTAACAGAAGCAAAAGATTTTAAGAAGAGGTGGCAAGAATACACAGAAGAACTATACAAAAAAGATCTTCACAACCCAGATAATCACGATAGTGTAATCACCCACCTAGAGCCAGACATGCTGGAATGTGAAGTCAAGTGGGCCTTAGGAAGCATCACTATGAACAAAGCTAGTGGAGGTGATGGAATTCCAGGTGAGCTATTTCAAATCCTAAAAGATGATGCTGTGAAAGTGCTGCACTTAATATGCCATCAAATTTGGAAAATTCAGTAGTGGCCACAGGACTGGAAAAGGTCAGTTTTCATTCCAATCTGAAAGAAAGTCAATGCCAAAGAATGCTCAAACTACCGCACAATTGCACTCATCTCACACACTAGTAAAGTAATGCTCAAAATTCTCTAAGCCAGGCTTCAACAGTATATGAACTGTGGACTTACAGATGTTCAAGCTGGATTTACAAATTGCCAATATCAGTTGAATCATGGAAAAAACAAGAGAGTTCCAGAAAGACATCTACTTCTGCTTTATTGACTATGCCAAAGCCTTTGTGTGGACCACAACAAAGAAAGTTCAAGTTCAGTTCAGTTCAGTTCAGTCGCTCAGTCGTGTCTGACTATTTGCTACCCCATGAACCACAGCATGCCAGGCCTCCCTATCCATCACCAACTCCTGGAGTTTACCCAAACTCATGTGCATCGAGTCGATGATGCCATCTGGCCATCTCATCCTCTATCGTCACCTTCTCCTCCTGCCCCCAATCCCTCCCAACTTCAGGGTCTTTTCCAGTGATTCAACTCTTCGCATGAGGTGGCCAAAGTATTGGAGTTTCAGCTTCAGCATCAGTCCTTCCAATGAATATTTAGGACTGATTTCCTTAAGGATGGACTGGTTGGATCTCCTTGCAGTCCAAGGGACTCTCAAGAGTCTTCTCCAACACCACAGTTCAAAAGCATCAATTCTTCAGTGCTCAGCTTTCTTCACAGTCCAACTCTCACATCTATACATGACCACTGGAAAAACCATAGCCTTGACTAGACGGACCTTTGTTGGCAAAGTCATGTCTCTACTTTTGAATATGCTACCTAGGTCATAACTTTCCTCCCAAGGAGTAAGTGTCTTTTAATTTCATGGCTGCAACCACCATCTGCAGTGATTTTGGAGCCCAGGAAAAATAAAGTCACTGTTTCCACTGTTTCCCCATCTATCTGCCTCGAAGTGATGGGACCAGATGCCATGATCTTTGTTTTCTGAATGTTGAGCTTTAAGCCAACTTTTTCATTCTCCTCTTTCACTTTCATCAAGAGGCTTTTTAGTTCCTCTTCACTTTCTGCCATAAGGGTGGTGTCATCTGCATATCTGAGGTTATTGATATTTCTCCTGGCAATCTTGATCCAGCTTGTGCTTCTTCCAGCCCAGCATTTCTCATGATGTACTCTGCATAGAAGTTAAATGAGCAGGGTGACAATAAACTACCACACAATTGTGCTCATTTCACATGCTAACAATGTAATAATGCTCAAAATCCTTCAAGCTAAGCTTTAACTGTATATGAACCAGGAACTTCCAGATATACAACCTGGATTTCGAAAAGGCAGAAGAATCAGAGATCAAATTGCCAACATCCATTGGATCATAGAAAAAGCAAGGGAATCCCCTCCCCCCCCCCCCAAAAAAAAAACATCTACTTCTGCTTCATTTACTATCTAAAGCCTTTGACTCTGTGGATCATAACAAACTGGAAAATTCTTAAAGAGATTGGTATTCCAGACCATGTTACCTGTGTCCTGAGAAACCTGTATACAGGTGAAGATGTAACAGTGAGAACTGGATATGGAACAATAGGCTGGTTCAAAATTGGACAAGGAGTATGTCAAGGCTGTATATTTTCACCCTGCTTATTTAACTTGTATGCAGAGCACATCATGAGAAATGCCACACTAGATGAAGTTCAAACTGGAATCAAGACTCCTGGGATGAATATCAATAACCTCTTATATGTAGATGACACCTCCCTAATGGCAGAAAGTGAAGAGAAAGTAAAGAGCCTATGGATTAATATGCAAGTGAAGAGTTGAAAAAGCTGGCTTAAAACTCAACATTCAAAAAATGAAAATCATCTCATCCGGTACCATCATTTCATGCAAATAGATGGGGAAACAATGGAAATAGTGACAGACTTTGTTTTCTTGCACTCCAAAATCACCACAGACAGTGACTGCAGCCATGAAATTAAAAGACACTTGCTCCTTGGAAGAAAACTACGACAAACCTAGACTGCATATTAAAAAGCAGAGGCATCACTTTGCCGGCAAAATCTGTATAGTCAAAACAATGGTTTTTCCAATAGTCATGTACAGATGTGAGATTTGGACCATAAAGAAGGCAGAATGCCAAAGAATTGATGTTTTTGAACTGTAGTGCAGAAGACTCTTGAGAGTCCCTTGGACAGCAAGATTAAACCTGTCAATCCTAAAGGAAACCAACCCACATATTCTTTGGAAGAATTGATGCTGAAGCTGAGGCTCCAATACTTTGGCCACCTGATGCAAAGAGCTGACTCATTGGAAAAGGCTCTGTTTCTGTGAAAGATTGAGTGCAGGAGGAGAAAGGGGTGACAGAAAATGAGATGGTTGGATGGCATCATCGACTCAATGGACATAAGTTTGAGCAAACTCTGGGAGATAGTGAAGGACATGGAATCCTGGTGGGCTGCAGTCCATGGTGTCACAAAGAGTCTGACATGAGAAAGCAACTGAACAAAAGCAACAACAAGCATGTATTAATAAAACAGATGTGAGTTCTTTCCTAATCATTTTTTGTAAATGCACAGATCTGTTTTTACTTTGACAAGTTCTGACAAAAATAATTAACTATGTATCTGATATCTAAGTCAAGATATGAGATTTTAATCACCTTAGGGAATCCTCTCATGCCCCTTTAGTGCAATTTCCCTGAGTAGCCCCCGTCTCCATCAACCATTTTCATTTCTATCATTATAGATTAATTTGGCCTCTTCTTTTACTTTATATAAATGGAATGTACTTTTAAGCATGTCTTGTTTCACTCAGCATGTCATTTTTGAAATTTATCCATGTTGTTGGATGTACTAATATTTTTATTGTGAAAAGCATTTTATTGTATAAATATAACACAAATTGCTCATCCATTCTACTTTTGATGATCAATTCAATTACTAACAATATTTTATTATCATGAATAGAGAAGCTATGAACTTTCTTGTATGCACTTTTTGTAGACATATGCCTTCCTTTCTTTAGGATGTATACCTAAAAACGAAATTGGAAAATCCCATGGACAGAGGAGCCTGGTAGGCTGCAGTCCATGGGGTCACTAAGAGTCGGACACGACTGAGAGACTTCACTTTCACTTTTCACTTTCATGCATTGGAGAAGGAAATGGCAACCCACTCCAGTGTTCTTGCCTGGAGAATCCCAGGGACGGGGGAGCCTGGTGGGCTGCTGTCTATGGGGTCGCACAGAGTCCGACACGACTGAAGTGACTTAGCATAGCATAGTGTAGGTACATTTTTAACTTTACAAGAATTTGCCAAATAGTTTTCCATAGTAGTTATACCATTTTATAGTCTCAACAATAATATAAGGAATTTCCAGCACTCCACATACTGGACAACATTTGGTATGACCAGCCTTAATTTAGCCATGCTAGTGGATATAAATGCTAGTATTTCATTGTGAAGATGTGTACCTAACTCAATTATTAACAATGCTACAAAAACCCTAGAGAGTATGGTGGGAAAATTTGAGAGGTAAAAAGTAAAAAGAGAAATCTTGGAGAGGAAAAGAAAACAAGTAGAATATAGATGAGACTATATTGTGAGACTGAAAGTAACCAAGACCTTTCATTTTAAGTAGTTAAGAAAAAGAGGTAAGAGTTATTAAAAGTTCAATTAGGAGCAGGTAAGTGGTGCATACTTTGTATTCTTTACACAGAATCACTCATAAAATTTTTCCCTTTTTACCCAGAATCATTTATGAGATGAAATATTGCAGTCTGAAACCTCTTTTTAAATATAATTGGAAAAGGAGGCTTTCTTTGATCTTCTCATCATAATATGGACTAAATGACTACTCTAAGGAGAACACAGATTTTATTGTTACTATAGATCATCAAAACATTTTAGTGGACACATACTGGTCATAGATATGATGAATATTTAAGTCTTGGCATTTAAAAAATCACTCATCACTGTGGTTGCATTTAATGATCTCAAATGCTAGATTCTGGATTTTAAAATTTGTCAACCAAGTTTATTAAAAACATTTTATTTTGGAATAATTTTAGACTTATGGAAAAGTTATGAAGATAATACAAGGATCCCATATACCCATCACCCAGATTCTCCTAATGTTAACAAGTTAATAATCATGGTGTATTTGTTAAAACAGAAATTAACATTGGTATGTTACTACCAACTAAACTTCAGACTTTGTTTTAATTTCACCTGCTTCTCCACTAATGTGCTTTGTCTTTTTCAGGAGTCAATCTAGGATACCACATTGAAGTTAGTTGTCATGTATCCTTAGATTCCCCATGTCTGTGTCAATATCTTAGTTGTTTTTAGTTTTTTATGGTCTTAATAGTTTTGAAGATACTTGGTTACATATTTTGTAGAACGTCCCCCAATTTGGGTTATTTCATGCTTTTCAAATGATTAAACTGGAGTTACAGATTTGGGGGATAAAGACCACATTGGTGGAATACGCTTCTCATCACATGATGTCAGAGATACATGATACCTATATGGCTTATCACTAGTCATATTTGTATCTGTCAGATTTCTCTATTTTGAGGTTACTGTTTTTCCCTTTTCATATTCCATTCTTTGAAAATGTGTCATGAAGTGCGGTCCATACTCAACACATGTCTGCCTGTGGTGAGGGTAAAGGAAGAATGAAGGTTAAAGGATGGAGGAAGGAGTATCTACATATATTACTTGGAATTTTTTGTAAGAAAGATATATGTCTTCTCTCCATTTGTTTGTTTATTCAGTAATTTAATTATATCAGTATAAACTAGTGGATATTTATTTTATACATTGGGTTATATCTAATAATACATTATTTAATCTTCATATTCTTCCACCTTTGACCATTGGAAGCTCTTTTAGGCTGGCTCCAGTGTTCTTTTGACATACATACCTTTGACAAACATACATTTGTTTACTTTTTTTGTTAGTACTTCTTTATTTTGTGGCACTAGAAGATGTATGTTTGACAAACATACCTTACACAAGTGCTTCATTTTCTGGCACTAGAAGACCCTATAAGCTCATCTTTCATTTTCCCCTGAACTAGTTCTAGAATCAGCCATTTCTCTAAAGATCCCTAGTTCCTTTATTGAAAACTTATATTTAGAATATCAAGATCTGACTACTGGGTGTGCTTATTTCTACTGGGATGTCATTGCTTCTAGGGTTTCTCTGAGGACTGAGCTAAGAGATGTGCATATACACTAAAAATATATAAGTCTCTGTCTATCTATCTTTATCGTGTCCATCTTTGCATGAATGCTCCCTTGGTATCTCTAATTTTCTTGAGGAAATCTCTAGTCTTTCCCATTCTATTGTTTTCCTCTACTTCATTGCATTATTCATTACTAAGACTTTCTTGTCGCTCCTTGGTATTCTTGGAACTCTTCATTCACCAGGGTCTTTTCCAATGAGTCAGTTCTTCACATCAGGGGGCCAAAGTATTGGAGCTTCAGCTTCAGCGTGTCTTTCCAATGAATATTCAGGACCGATTTCCTTTAGGATAGACTGGTTGGATCTCCTTGCTGTCCAAGGGACTCTCAAGAGCCTTCTCCAACACCACAGTTCAAAAGCATCAATTCTTTGCTCTCAACTTTTTTTATGGTCTAACTCTCACATCCATACATGACTACTGGAAAAACCATAGCTTTGACTATACGGACCTTTGTTGGTAAAGTAATAGGTTGGTCATAGCTTTTCTTCCAAGGAGCAAGCATCTTTTAATTTCATGGCTACAGTCACCATCTGCAGTGATTTTTGAGCCCAAGAAAATAAAGTCTCTCACTGTTTCCATTGTTTCCCCATCTGTTTGTCATGAAATGATGGGACCAGATGCCATGTTCTTTGTTTTTTGAACGCTGTTTTAAGCCAGCTTTTTCCACTCTTCTCTCCCACTTTCATCAAGAGGCTCTGTAGTTCCTCTTTGCTTTCTGCCTTAATGATGGTGTCATCTGAATATCTGAGGTTATTGATATTTCTCCTGGCAACCTTGATTCTGGCTTGTGCTTCATCCAGCCTGGCATTTCATAAGATGCACTCTGCATATAAGTTAAATAAGCAAGATGACAATACAGAGCCTTGACATACTCCTTTCCCAATTTGGAACCACTTTATTGTTCCATGTCTGGTTCTAACTGTTGGTTCTTGTCCTGCATACAGAATTTTCAAGAGGCAAGTTAGATGATCTGTATTTCCAACTCTTCAAGAATTTTCCAAAGTTTGTTGTGATCCACATAATCAAAGACTTTGATATAGTCAGTGAAGCAGAAGTAGATGTTTTCCTGGAATTCTCTTTTTCTATGATCCAGCAGATGTTGGCAATTTGATCTTTGGCTCCTCTGCCTTTTCTAAATTCAGCTTGAACATCTAGAAGACATATGCCTTATATGGCAGCATATAAATTTCAGGGATTCAGATGTGAAGATCTTTGGGTGGTTTTGTTCAGTCCCATTGTACTCTTGTTCATTTCCTTCATTCTTACGGTTTTGATGAATACCTAAATGCTAATGATGCTAAGAACTGACTCATTGGAAAAGACCCTGATGTGGGGAAAGATTGAAAGCTGGAGGAGAAGGGGAGGACAGAAGATGAGATGGTTGGATGGCATCACCAAATCAATGGACATGAGTTTGAGCAAACTAGGAGAAATAGTAAAGGACAGGAAAGCCTGGCGTGCTGCAGTCCATGGGGTCACAAAGAGTCACATATGGCTGGGCAACTGAAAAACAACAACAATGATTCCCACATTTTCATCTCCTACCTAGCTTTCTGTCTTGTATTCAACATCTATATATCTAACTGCTTGCTAGATATTTTCATCTGGATCTATTTCAAATTCAATTATAAGAAATAAACCTTACCATTTTCACCAGATCGTTTCTTCCTCCGGTGTTCTCAATATTAGCTAATAGTCTCCAAAACTGAAACATGGGGATATTCTTAAATCTCATTCCTCGCTCAGTTCCTATATGAAATCAGTTACCATGTCCTGCTAACTTAACTTCCATATACTTGTCTGAAACTGTCTGAATTCTAATCCTTATTTCAGCTATCAGTTTGCTCATTTGCAAAATGGGACAATAGTGTATAATCTTGTAGGCATTTTTATGCCAACTTTACAGATAAAAAATTGAAGCATAGTGATATCAGGTTTTTGTGCAAAGTTACATAGAAGTGAGTTGGGATTTAAACACAGCATTGAGCTTCTTCTACAGCTCTATTTAAATTCCTCATATCTTTTTTAAGTTTTGTCTCTTCAAGTGTGTTCTTCACATAGTTACATGATTTTTTTCTAACATGCAAAATGACTCTCCTTGAGGTATCTCTGCAATCTGGGACCCGTCTTACATTATTCTGTTGAGCCTTAACTCCACACTCTAGCAATTCTGAACTCCTTGTGTTTTTTGCTGTACATCTGTTGTTTCTCAAATTTATGCTTTTTCTCTGGCTAATCCTCTGTCCTTAACTCCTCTGTCTTCAAAATTCTATTTTTTTTAATGATCATTTTTTAGTGGAATTTTAAACTTTATTTTTAATTGAGGGATAATATTTTACAGAATTATGTGGTTTTCTGTCATATGTCAACAAGAATCAGCCATAGGTACACCCATGTCCCCTCTCTCCTAAACCTCCCTCCCATCTTCCATCCTATCCCACCCATATATATTGTCAAAGAATCCCTGTTTGAGTTCCCTGAGTCATACAGCAAATCCCCATTGGCTATCTATTTTACATATGGCATTGTAAATTTCCATGTTACTCTCTCCATATATCTCATCCTCTCCTTCCTCCCATGCCCTTGTGTAAATTTATCTTTTCTCTATGTCTGTTTCTCCATTGCTGACCTAAAAATATATTCATCAGTAGCAACTTAATTTAGATTCCATATATATGTGTCAAAATAAGATATTCACATTTCTCTTTCTGACTGACTTCACTCTGTATAGTAGGCTCTAGGTTCATCCATATCATTCAGTTCAGTTCAGTTCAGTTCAGTTGCTCAGTTGTGTCCGACTCTTTGTGACCCCATGAATCGCAGCATGCCAGGCCTCCCTGTCCATCACCAACTCCCAGAGTTCATTCAGACTCATGTCCATAGAGTTGGTGATGCCATCCAGCCATCTCATTCTCTGTCGTCCCCTTCTCCTCCTGCCCCCAATCCCTCCCAGCATCACGGTCTTTTCCAATGGGTCTGCTCTTCGCATGAAGTCACCAAAGTATTGGAGTTAAAGCTTTAGCATCAGTCCTTCCAATGAACACCCAGGACTGATCTCCTTTAGAATGGACTGGTTGGATCTCTTTGCAGTCCAAGGGACTCTCAAGAGTCCCCTCCAACACCACAGTTCAAAAGCATCAATTTTTTGGCGCTCAGCTTTCTTCACAGTCCAACTTTCTTCACATCCGTACATGACCACTGGAAAAACCATAACCTTGACTAGACGGACCTTTGTTGGCAAAGTAGTGTCTCTGCTTTTGAATATGCTATCTAGGTTGGTCATAACTTTCCTTCCAAGGAGTAAGCGTCTTTTAATTTCATGGCTGCAATCACCATCTGCAGTGATTTGGGAGCCCCCCAAAATAAAGTCTGCCACTGTTTCCACTGTTTCCCCATCCATTTCCCATGAAGTGATGGGACCAGATGCCATGATCTTTGTTTTCTGAATGTTGAGCTTTAAACCAACTTTTTCACTCTCCTCTTTTACTTTCATCAAGAGGCTTTTTAGTTCCTCTTCTCTTTCTGCCATAAGGGTGGTGTCATCTGCATATCTGAGGTTATTGATATTTCTCCCAGCAGTCTTGATTCCATCTTGTGCTTCTTCCAGCCCAGGATTTCTCATGATGTACTCTGCATATAAGTTAAATAAGCAGGGTGACAATATACAGCCTTGACGTACTGCTTTTCCTATTTGGAACCAGTCTATTGTTCCATGTCCAGTTCTAACTGTTGCTTCCTGATGTGCATATAGGTTTCTCAAGAGGCAGGTTAGGTGGTCTGGTATTCCCATCTCTTTCAGAATTTTGCACAGTTTATTGTGATCCACACAGTCAAAGGCATTAGAACGACTCAAATGTGTTCCTTTTTATCGTTGAGTAGTATTCCGTTGTATATATGTACCACAGCTTCTTTATCCATTCATCTGTTGATGGACATCTAGGTAGCTTCTATGTTCTAGCTATAAATAGTGCTGCAATGAACATTGGGGTACATGTGTCTTTTTCAATTTTGGTTTACTCAGGGTATATGCCTAGGAGTGGGATTGCTGAGTCATATGGTGGTTTTATTCCTAGCTTTTTAGGGAATCTCCATACCGTCTTTCATAGTGGCTGTATCAGTTTACATTTCCACCAGCAATGCAAGAGTGTTCCCTTTTCTCTGCACCCTCTCCAGCATGCATTGTTTGTAGACTTTTTGATGATGGCCATTCTGACTGGTGTGAGGTGGTATCTCATTGTAGTTTTGATTTGCATTCTTCAAATAATGAGCAACGTTGAGCATCTTTTCATGTGCATGTTAGCCATCTGCATGTCTTCTTTGAAGAAATGTCTTTTTGCGTCTTTTCCCCACTATTTGATTGGGTTGTCTGTTTTCTGGTGTTGAGTTGTATGAGCTGCTTGTATACTTTGAAAATTAAATCTTTGTTAGTTGTTTCATTTGCTATCATTTTCTCCCATTCTTAGGGTTGTCTTTTCACCTTGTTTGTAGTTTCCTTTACTGTGCAAAAGCTTTTAAGTTTAATTAGGTCCCACTTGTTTATTTTTGTTTTTATTTCCATTACTGTAGAAGGTGGGTCATAGAAAATCTTGCTTTGATTTATGTCATTGAATGTTCTGCTTATACTTGCCTCTTAGAATTTTATAGTTTCTGGTCTTACATTTAGGACTTTTATCCATTTTGAATTTATCTTTGTGTATTGAACTAGTGTATGGCATCCTAAAGGAGATCAGTCCTGGGTGTTCATTGAAAGGACTGATGCTAAAGCTGAAACTCCAATACTTTGGCCACCTCATGCGAAGAGTTGACTCATTGGAAAATACCATGATGCTGGGAGGGACTGGGGGCAGGAGGAGAAGGGGACGACAGAGAATGAGATGGCTGGATGGTATCACCAACTCGATGCACATGAGTTTGGGTAAACTCTGGGAGTTGGTGATAGACAGAGAGGCCTGGCGTGCTGCGATTCATGGGGTCTCAAAGAGTCGGACACGATTGAGTGAGTGAACTGAACTGAACTGATGGCATTAGTAAGTGTTCTAATTTCCTTCTTTTGCACATAGCTGTCCAGTTTTCTCAGCACCTCTTGTTGAAAAAGGTATCTTGGCCCATTATATATTCTTGAATCCTTTGTCAAAAATAAGGTACCCATAGGTGAGTGAATTTATCTCTAGGTCCTCTATCTTGTTCAAATGGTTTATATGTCTGTTTTTGTGCCAGTAGCATACTGTCTTGATGACTGTAGCTTTGTAATGTAGTCTGAAGTCAGGAAGGCTGATTCTTCCAGCTCCATTCTTCTTTCTCAAGACTGTGTTGACATTTCCAGGGTCTTTTGTGTTTCCATGTGAATTGTGAAAATTTTTATTCTAGTTCTGTGAAAAATGCCATTGGTAGTTTTATAGGGATCTCATTCAATCTGTAGATTGCATTTGGTAGTATAGTCATTTTCACAATATTGATTCTTCCTACCCAGGAACATGGAATATCTCTCCATCTGTTTGTGTCTTTCACCAGTGTCTTATAATTTTCTGTATGCAGGTCTTTTATCTCCTTAGGTAGGTTTATTCCTAAATATTTTATTCTTTTTGTTGCAATGGTGAATGGGATTGATTTCTTAATTTCTCTTTCTGGTTTTACATTGTTAGTATATAGGAATGCAGTGATTTCTGTATTGACTTTGTAGCCTGTGACTTTACTGAATTCACAGATTTGCTGGTAATTTTCAGGTAGTTTCTTTTGGGTTTTCTATGTGTAGTATCATGTCATCTTCAAACAGTTGAGAGGGTAACAGGCAGGAAGGCCAGAGGTCTCCAAACGGAGGAAATACGCTGCAAGTGTCAGACATTTTTCTCTCTCTTAAGCAGCAGGAGGAAACAAACTAGTGATTTTTTCCCCCCTTCTCTATACAAATGTAAAAGGTTTCTCTTAAAATATTGTATTGCCATAATGAGACCTGGTTTCACTTAAAGTTAACTATTCTCAAACCTTGAGTTAACCAATGCATTTTTCTTATGGAAATGTTTGTCTTAAGCTATGTTAGTGTACTCTACATTTACCTCAGACTCTGTTTTCAAGTCAGTTCTGCCTAATGGCTCAGAACCTACTTGACAAACCATTATGTTATACTCAGGTATTGTTTCCCTAACCTATGTAAATGAAACTATTTGTATGGTAATCTGCCCTTCTACAAGATTCAAGTCAACTGTTTTATGGCCCGGGATGACTCACCTGGTGCCAAGATTATCCCAAAATACATCTTATGGATGAGAGGCCTGGTGCCATTCTGAGTTTTAAGACATTGCTTTCTTTCATTAATAGACTGCTAGTGACTATATACGGAGAAGGCAATGGCACCCCACTCCAGTACTCTTGCCTGGAAAATCCCACGGATGGAGGATCCTGGTGGGCTGCAGTCCATGGGGTCGCTGGGAGTTGGACATGACTGAGCGACTTCACTTTCACTTTTCACTTTCATGCATTGGAGAAGGAAATGGCACCCACACTCCAGTGTTCTTGCCTGGAGAATCCCAGTAACTCGGGAGCCTGGTGGGCTGCTGTCTATGGGGTCACACAGAGTCGGACACGACTGAAGTGACTTAGCAAGTGACTATATAACATCCAGCTGAAGACTAGCAGGGGGGTTCTCTTTCTGCCCTCTTCTGATGCCTATGTCAGAAGCTTTCTCTATCTCCTTTATACTTAATGAAACTTTATTACACAGAAGCTCTGAGCGATCAAGCCTCATCTCTGACCCTGGACTGAATTCTTCTCCTCCAGAGGCCAAGAATCCCAGCATCATTTTGTGGGTCAGCAACAACCTTTCACAGTGAGAGTTTTACTTCTTTTTTTCCAATCTGGATTCATTTTATTTCTTTTTCTTCTCTAATTGCCATAGCTAGAACTTCCAAAACTATGTTGAATAATAGTGATGAGAGTGGAGACCCTTGTCTTATTCCTGATCTTAGAGGGAATGCTTTTAGTTTTTCACCATTGAGAATAATGTTTACTGTAGACTTATCATATATGGCCTTTACTATGTTGAAGTAGGTTTCTTCTATGCCCATTTTTTGAAGCGTTTTTATCATAAATGGGTGTTGAAGTTTGTTAAAGGATTTTCTGCATCTAAAGGGATGATCATATGGTTTTTATCTTTCAATTTGTTAATATAGGGCATCACATTGATTGATTTGTGTATATTGAAGAATTCTTGCATCCTTGAATAAACCCAACTTGATCATGGTGTATGAGCTTTTTAATGTGTAGTGGAATTCTTTTTGCTAGAATTTATTGAGGATTTTTGCATCTTTGTTCATCAGTGACACTGGCCTGTAATTCTTTTTTTGTGCTGTCCCTGCCTGAAGTGTTCCTTCCTCTGCAATTTTTTGGAAGAGTTTAGAAAAGTCAGCAATAGGTCTTCTCTAAATGTTTGATAAAATTCTCCTGTGAAGCCATCTGGCCCTGGGCTTTTATTTTTTGGCAGATTTTTGATCACAGTTTTGATTTCAGTGTTTGTAATTGGATTGTTACAATAATTCCCATTTATTCCTGGTTCAGTCTTGGGAGGTTGAACTTTTCTAAGAATCTGTCCATTTCCTCCAGGTTGTCCATTTTATTAGCATATCATTTCTCATAATATTCTCTTATGATCCTTTGTATTTCTGTGTTGTCTGTTGTAACTTCTGCTTTTTCATTCCTAATTCTGTTGTTTTGATTTTTATCCCTTTTGTCTTGATGAGTCTGGGTAGTGGTTTGTCAATTTTGTTTATCTTCTCAAAGAACCAAGTTTTAGTTTTATTAATCTTTGCTATTGTTTCTTTCATTTTTTTTTTCACTTATTTCTGCTCAATCTTTATGATTTCTTTCCTTCTGATGAATTTGGATTTTTGTTGTTGTTGTTGTTTTTCCAGCTACTCTAGATGTGGAGTTAAATTGTCTATTTGATGCTTTTCATGCTTCTTGAGGTATGATTGTATTGTTATAAACTTCCCTCTTAGAACTGTTTTTACTGAATCCCAGAAGTGAATCATCATGTTTTCATTGTCATTTTTTTTCTAGAAATCTTTAGATTTCCCTTCTTATTTCTCCAGTAATCTCTTCATTATTTAGTAATGTATTGTTTAATCTCCATGAGTTTGTGTTGTGTGTGTGTGTGTGTGTGTGTGTGTGTGTTTGATATCTATTCTCATAGCATTGTGGTCATAGAAGATACTTGATGTGATTCCAATTGTCTTAAATTTACTGAGGATTGATTTGTGGCCCAAAATATGGTCTATCCTGGAGAATGTTGCATGTGCACTTGAGAAGAAATTGTATTTTTCTGCATTTGGACAGAAAGTCCTGATGATATCAGTTTGGTCCATTTGATCTAATGTTTCATCTAAGGTTTGCATTTCCTTATTGATTCTCTGCTTTGATGATTTGTCCATTGGTGTTAGTGGGGTGTTAAAGTCTCCTACTATTATTGTGTTACTGTCAATTTCCCCTCTTATGCCTGTTAGGGTTTGTGTTTGTATTGAGGTGTTCCTATGCTGGGTCCATAAATTATGCAGATTATTATGTAGTGTCTTTCTTGGTCTCTTACAATATTCTTTATTTTAAAATTTATTTTGTTTGAAATAAGAATTGCCACTCTGGCTTTCTTTTGGTTTCCATTCACATGGAATATCTTTTTCCATCCTTTTACTTTCAGCCCATATGTGTCTCTAAGTCTGAAGTGGGTCTCTTGTAGGCAGCATATATATGGATCCTGTTCTTGTATCCATTCAGTCAGTCTGTATCTTTTGGTTGGTGCATTTACTCCATTTACATTTAAGGTAATTTTTGATACATATGTTCCTAGTGGAATTTTCATGATTAATTGGGGTTTGTTTTTGTGGGTCTTGCCTTTCTCTTGTGTTTACTAGCTATATAAGTCCCTTCAGTATTGTTGCAAAGCTGGTTTAGTGGTGCTAAATTCTCTTAACTTCTGCATGTCTATAAAACTTTTTACTCCTCCATCAATTTTGAATGAGATCTTTGCCAGATATAGTAATCTTGGTTGTAGAGTTTTCTCTGTCAATACTTTAAATATATCCTGCCATTCCCTTCTGGCTTGCAGAATTTTTGCTGAAAGATCCACTGTTAATCATATGGGTTTTCCCTTGTATGTTACTTGTTGCTTTTCCCTTGCTGCTTTTAATATTTTTTCTTTGTGCTTAGTCTCTGTTAGCTTCATTAATATGTGTCTTGATGTGTTCTCCTTGCGTTTATCCAGTAAGGGTGCTTCTTGGACTTGATTGACTATTTCCTTTCCCATCTTGGGGAAGTTTTCAACTATAATTTCTTCAAAAAATTTCTCGATGCCTTTCTTTTTTTTCTTCTTCATCTGGGACTCCTATAACTTGAATGTTGGTGTGTTTAATATTGTCCCAAAGGTCTCTGAGGCTATCCTCAATTCTTCATTCTTTTCCCTTTATTCTGCTCTTCAGCAGTTATTTTCACCATTCTATCTTCCAGTGCACTTATCTGTTCCTCTGCCTCAGTTATTCTGTTATTGTTTCCTACTAGAGTATTTTTAATTTCAGTAGTTGTTTTGTTTGTCTTTGAATGTTTATTCTTTAACTCTTATAGGTCTTTGTTAATTGCTTCTTGGATTTTCTCCATTTTGTTTTCAAGGTTTTTGATCATCTTTACTATCATTACTCTGAATTCTTTTTCAGGTAGTTTGCCTAATTTGCTCCACTTGAGGTCTCCTTTTCCAAGATTTTAGGGTTTTATTCCTTCTTCTTTTCGGTTTTTGCCCTTGAGGGAAATGTTGGTCAAGTGGTTTGTGTTGATTTCTTGTTAGGGGTGATGTGCCTGTGTTCTAATGGGAGGAGATCAAGCATAAGCAGGTAACTGCAGAAATAATGGGACATATACACACACTTCCACATATACAGTTATAACCAAAGTATTCTAAAGAAAAGAGTACAGGAGATTGACTTGGTGAACAAGGGAAATCAAAATTTATATTAACCAGTTTAAAGGCAGAGCTAGCTAATGCTGAATCTGGAAAACTGAGCATGAGCAGAGTGCCAGCTGGTGAAAGAGAGCACATCAATTTAACTTACTTGATGAAAAAGGAAAGAGTGCAGAAAAAAAGGGGAGAAGAAAAATGAGAGAAAAAGAAGAGAAGGCAGGGAAAAGTGAAAAGGAGGTGGTGGGAAAGATGTTTAGAAAAAGAGAAAGAAAAGAAATAATAGAAAAGCAAAGATAAATAGACATATGTGAAAATTTTTTCTATATATTCAGGAATAGCTACAGACCATAAAGTACTATAGGATAAGCAGTTGAATGTATATATAAAAAAAAAAACAGTAAAAATAATTCATTTAAAAAAGGGGTGAAAATATTTTTAAAATCTTTTTTTTTAAATTTTATTTTATTTTTAAACTTTACAATATTGTATTAGTTTTGCCAAATATCAAAATGAATCCGCCACAGGTATACCTGCATTCCCCATCCTGAACCCTCCTCCCTCCTCTCTCCCCTACCCTCCCTCTGGGTCGTCCCAGTGCACCAGCTCCAAGCATCCAGTACCGTGCATCGAACCTGGACTGGCGACTCGTTTCATACATGATATTATACATGTTTCAATGCTATTCTCCCAAATCTCCCCACCCTCTCCCTCTCCCAAAATGAAAAAAAATTTTAACAAGAAAAGCACAGAGTAAAACTTTACAGCATCACAAAATGCTAATGTTCAGGTGGAAATATGTAGGGGAGAAAAACAGTGTGATTTATAAGAAAAATAAGAAAAAAGTATGATTCTCAAGGTTATAGTTCGTCTTGATTGTGGAGTCTGCCCCCTTGGATGGTGTTGGGTTAGTGTCCCATGATGTTTTCCTGGTTGGGGGAGCTTGTACCTGTGTTCTGGTTGATGGAGCTGGGTCTTCTCTTTCTGAAGAGCAGTGCAGTGTCCAGTAGTAGGTTTTGGGCTATCAAAGGGTTCAGTGTGTCTTTGGGCAGTCCTTCTGTCTTTGACAGTGTTAGACATGTTTATCTCCACAGCTGCTTCAAAGTGGCTCTCTCAGCATGTCTTACTGCCGCCAGCCCCCTACTTGTCCCTGGCATCATTGCTGATGCTTCTGTTCCCTTGTCCTACCCTGCACTGATGGCTGAAGCTTGCTGGGTAGGGGCTTGTGTGGATATTTTCTCAGTTCCCCGACCAAGCCCTCTGCATTGCAGTGTCTTGTTTGGGGCTTCCCTCAGCCCACTGAGCCCACCCTCTGTGTCATGGGGTTTGTGCGCACTTGTCTCGGCTTCCTGGGCCCTCCCTCTGCATTGTGGGGCTTGTGTGCACTTGTTTCAGCTCCCCAGGCCTGCCCTCTGCGTTGCAGAGCTGGTGTGCGCTGGTTTTGGTTCCCTGGACTCTCTCTCTGTGTTGCAGGGCTTGTGTGCACTTGTTTCATCTCTCTGGCCAACCCTCTTTGTCTCAGGGCTTGTGTGTTCTTCTTTTGGCTCCCCAGGCCCACCCTCTGTGTGGTGAGAGTTGTGTGCACTGCCCGAGGTTTGTATGTCTCCCCTCTCTTGGCACCCTGGCCTGCCCTTGGTGCCACAAGGGTTGTGTGCACTGGCCAGGTTTGTATGCCATGCCACACTTGGCTACCCAGGCTTGCCCTCTGTACTGCAGGGTATCTATGGGCTTCTCTCGGTTCCCTGAGCCCTCAATCTGGTTGGGACCACAGTCCCCGAGTTGTTCAAGGGCTGAGAAGTCACGGGCTGGGAAGTGCAGGTTTTCTGTTTTCTGCCCTCTAAACCCCTGCTCTGCCTGGGTTTCTGAGACGCCACAGCTCCCCCTTGGACCCACCTGTGAGAGAGCTTCCTAGTGCACGGGCACTTCTGTTCCAGGACTCCCTCCTGTCCTCAGGGCACAAGCTCCGGTCCAGAAGTTCTGTCTTCTCTTTTTTTATGCCTTCATCCTCTCTCTTACCTCGTTTCAGGGAGCTTAGCCTGGTCCCCTGGAGGGCTGAGGTCTTCAGCTGTCATTTAGAGGCTGCTTTGTAGGAGTTGTTACATATCTTGATGAGTTTTTGATGTATTTGTGGGAAGGTTGGTGATCTCCCTGTCTTACTCCTCTGCCATCTTCTTCCTGACATCTTAAAATTCTATTTTTCAGCTTAGATATCTTTACCTCCAAGAGACATTTTAAAACTTCTTTTTATCCAAGTTTGTATTTGTTGTCTTCTGTATCCCTTGTATATCTCCATTATTAAGCTTACCATTTTAAAATATATATCAGTTTGTGTTTGTTTCTCCCAAAGTATTTCTTTTTTAACTCTATTACTGGGTCTTTGAAGAAAATAACTGTTTTATGCTCCTTTCCTTCACAAATACCTATTACAGTACCTGACACAAAATGTTACTGAATAAATGCTTGTCGTTTGAAGGAATGAATTAATGTATATATGTTGGTTTTATTATTTTTCTCAGTAAAATCAGAAACACTTTTTTTTTGTTTTGTGTGTGAAGCCATTATCTCTAAGTATTTAGATAATAGTCATAGTAGAGACAACTATCATACTGAAGAAAAGAAAACTAACTCCATCTGTGATACGGTTCCTTGTTTTAAAAAGAAATTGCTTTACACAGAATAGCAAAAATAAGTCATGATATGGTGATTAATAGAAAAAAGAATTCTTATATTACCTCTAAGAAAAGGTTTTCTATTTTTTTCCTATTCAATATAAATAAGTGAAGGGATAATGAAGATAGAGAATATTTATTTATGCAATTTGCTGCTGCTGCTGCTAAGTTGCTTCAGTCGTGTCCGACTCTGTGCGACCCCGTAGACGATGGCAGCCCACCAGGCTCCTCCGTCCCTGGGATTCTCCAGGCAAGAACACTGGAATGGGTTGCCATTTCCTTCTCCAATGCATGAAAGTGAAAAGTGAAAGTGAAGTCGCTCAGTCGTGTCTGACTCTTAGCGACCCCATGGACTGCAGCCTGCCAGGCTCCTCCGCCCATGGGATTTTCCAGGCAAGAGTACTGGAGTGGGGTGCCATTGCCTTCTCCGATTTATGCAATTTAAACTCATATATAATGATAGGCATGAAATCTTTGTTTGTATTTGTGTTCATTCAAATATGAAAGTATCAATAATGTTTCAAATTGTCAGTTTACACAACAGAAATATGTCTATTTTTTATCTTAGGAACCAGGTATCAATAACTTGGGGGGGAAATATTCTTTTTCTTTGTGAAATGACTGTATGTCTTTGCTTTAAAACACTGGAATTTGCCACAAGTTGTTAGACTATCAATTTGGTGTTGACTGCTGAATTTCAATGAAATTGAGTGACAGTCAAGTTTTGGCAATGCTCATGTTTATTTTAATTCCCAAGTATATGAAAAAGATTATAATCTATTTTATATATTTATAGTAATTTTGGTGATTAGTATCTGTCTTTAAAAAGTCTGGTCAGACTGCCCAGAAATTATACCATTTAAATAATAATAATAAGGAATTGATTTTCTTACTAATGGAAAACTACCAACAAAAGGCAAACAGAAAAAAGCAAAAGTGTTCATTTTATAAATATGACATCAAATAAACCAGGAAACAACTGAGAAAGGAATTCTGCTAAAGTAATTAGAAATCAAGAACACTGAGAATCCATGACTTCATCAGTCTGGGGACAATTAATTTTATTATAGTTTGTTAAATAACCTCTTGAAAATACAAGCATCATGTAAACTAAGAGACAAATAGGAGCAATGAGAAGAGCTATAGATAGAGAGCAAAATGAGCATTTCCCTTGGTGACTTTTATGCTACTTTGATTTCAAAGTACTTTAGTTATTTTAAAAAAATATTAGAATTATTTAATTGTGATGTTTGAATGAGGCATTTACATTAACACTGTAATCAAAATATTTAAAGTAGTTTTTGAGGTACTTCAAAAGTACAAAGTTGAAAATGGAGGCCACTGCCTTATAAAAATGGAGAATAAATATGGGAAATTTTAGAGATGACTTAATTTTGAAACCATTTTTCTTTTGTTTTCTCATACACAATTAGTAATTATTCTCAGTTGTGCTGTCTCTAAACAAAGATCTCATTCATCAAAATTTTCATTCTTCATGTTGTGTTCAGTTGGCAAACTTTATGCTTCAGTATCATTCCAACATGTTCATTTCAAATACTGCATCCTCACTTCTGTTGACCAGTTTGTTCTAGTATTGTATTTATTGCTGACCACATGATATGCCCCCCTGAATATTCTATAGCTATCTCTCTATCTTTTCCTAATCTCCCCTCTGGCTCTATATCTCTTGGACCCAGCTGACAATGCTTTTAAAGTGTATATTTGGTCTGGTCCATTAACTGACAAGAAATTGCTGAAAGCCAGTCTTCTCAGTTTGTATGGATGAACATTCTCTTTCAATTGTTGGAAACAAAGGTAGTAAATGGAAAATCTCTGATAGAGAAAGAAAATGTATTTGATTGAATTCAAGAGCACACTATATTTTGTATGAATCAAAGTGGGATGATTTTTCTTGATCAATCTGTTTTAGAATCTTCTTCACTGAATCAACCAAGTGACAGTCTTAGGACATCAAATGAAGGATTTGGGGGGTTATTTGTTAAGTACAAGACACACCACTAACCCAAACACAGAGATAGTACTTATTGGATATTTTGGGAGTTCAATTAAAACATGAATTTTAGAGAATATCTTTCCTCCTATTGATTTAATGACTGATATGCTTTGAAAATTGGCCATTTTAGAAAATTATAAGTTGAAATAGGGAAGTGATATATTTATTTTACTGACTTGAATTATATTCTAGGACAGCATCATAAGCACATAATATATAGCAAATATGCCTCAAATTTGAATGATACAGAAAATGGCTCTGTGTATGTATGTGTATGTGGAGAGGAAGAATCATGAAGAGGCCATATACCTTCATTTTAATGGTATGGACAGATTTCTTGGACAAGTGAAGCAGTCTTTCTGCTGGTTTATGTTCTTGGGAATAATCAACTGTATGGAGGAATTTTATGTATATAGGTGCATAAAATCTTGACCCATAAAACACTCTCTTTATGTCACTTGCCAGGTCAAAAAGTTAATGTTTCACTGCCTACAAGAGAAAGTCCATAGTAAAGGCCTTGTCTAATCTGGTCTTTATTTTCTTATTCAACTTCTCATGATTCCTCAGTATTTATTCTCTGATCCAGTTTGGATGCCATACACAGTATTTCCAAACACAACCTTCTCTCTCTTCTCCATGTCCAATTCACTCATTTTCATCTATTCAAATTTTGCCCATTTTTCAAAGATCAATTCAAGTCACATTCCTGTCAAAAGAAAATAGAGTTCACATTTGTTTTTCTTTTAAAATATTATAACTGATTTTCCATGTGACATCTAATCTGGTTCTATTTTGTATGGCCATTTGTTTTTGATGTTATAGAACTTCCCCTTAGGTTTATTAATGTAAATTTTCCAAAAGTGGGGATGATATCTTTATAAACTCTACTGTGCTTGGTTTAGTACTAAATTTTTAGTTACTCAAATATGTGTTGAAATGAATGGATATGGATGAATTTACTTAGCCAATTGTTGTTGTTCAGTTGCTAAGTTGTGTCTGATTCTTTGTGACTCCATGGACTACAGTATGCCATGCTTCCCTGTCCCTCACTCTCTTCTGGAGTTTGCTCAGATTTATGCCTATTGGGTTGGTGATTCTATCCAACCATCTCATCCTCTATGTCCCCCTTCTCCTCCATGGTGGTTATGTGTAATCGGTATTCTTACTACCTGAGAACACAACTCAAATGATATTCTTTACAAATAATGAACCAGACTTTTTCTTTTCCTTCTCAAGGGATAGTCATTGTTAGGTACAATCTTCTACAACAGAAATATGGAATGAGATTTTGCCATGCTAAGAGCTCTGAAAGTTAAAGTCACTCAATTGTGTCCGACTCTTTGTGATCTCATGGACTATACAGTCCATGGGATTCTCCAGGCCAGAATACTGGAGTGGGTAGCCGTTCTCTTCTCCAAGGGATCTTCCCAACCCAGGGATCGAACCCAGGTCTCCTGCATTGCAGGCAGATTCTTTACCAGCTGGATCAGAGGGAAGCCCGCTGAGAGCTCTAACAGCTCTACCTGGGATTAACTGCGTACCGTTGGACCATGGACAGGTCCCGCAGTCTTTGGATGTCTGTTTCTCTGTCAACAAAATGCAATGAAAGGCCTTCTTTCCCTTTCTTGACAAGGGAAGTTATAGGGAATAAAGAACCTTACCCTTGTCTTTCTTGTTCTTTTCAAACAAAGAATAGTCATCAACATTTCAGGGTCAGTTTTGTTTGTTTATGTTTTTGGTTTTTTTGGCCATCGTGTGTGGCCTGTGGGATCTTAGTTCCCCCAGAACTTGAACTTGTGGCCCCTGCAATGGAAGCGTGGAGTTCTAACCACTGGACCACCAGGAATTCCTCAGGGTTAGTTTTTAAAAGTAAAAATATTTTAAACTCTTTAAAAGTTTTGTGTTGAGATAATATTGTTTTGCTATATTCTTGGCAAATACAACCCTTGGTAAAAAGATTATATGTATAAGAAATATCAAAAGCAAATATTTTATTGTCTTTTCAAATTATTTTGTTTCTTATTATGTATTCAAAGCTTAATTGACAGATGAGTAATGAGTTAAGACATAAAATAGATTTAAATTACAGAACAATGCACTCTACATAAATTATACTTTAGGTAGAATCCTGTATACAAACTTACTATAATAGAGAATAACTTTAAAATGTATAATTTCCATTTTACATTTTCAAGCTCTTATTGTCTATTTACTCAGACTCTGTAATTAAGATAAAAGACTTGAGAACTTTGGAATGGCTGAACAACCAAAGTCACAGTTTCCAAACTGTTCACCAAGAGGGCCTGGGAGAATGTAATGAGTGCATAGGAGTACAGAGGGATATATTAAAATTTTGAGGGAAACAGTAAAATTTGACATCTGTTGAAAATTGAGAAAATATTAGCTTGAGGTGATTTATAGTTTAACAGTGAATTGTGCTACATTGTTTTGATCAATTCATACATTTGCAAGCTAGGTTTATTGAAGTGGCTGCCACAGGAAAAAGTGTGGAGCAGGAAATGAAGTGGCAATGTTCAATCTCATCTCAAGTTTTGAGAAACTGTGCAATGCCCAGCTACAAAATAACTAAATAACTACAAATGTTTAAGAATGAAATACAAATTTCCATTTTATATATTTATATATATATATATATTTACACACTGTATTTTATAAAATTAATTTTTATTGAAGTATCAGTTCAGTTCAGTTCAGTATTTCAGTCATGTCCAACTCTTTGCGACCCCATGGGCCAGGCGTCCCTGTCCTTCACCAACTCCTGGAGCTTGCTCAAACTCATGTCCGTTGAGTCGGCGATGCCATCCAACCATCTCATCCTCTGTCATGACCTTCTCCTCCTGTCTTCAATCTTTCCCAGCATCAGGGTCTTTTCAAATGAGTCAGTTCTTCACATCAGGTGGCCTAAGTATTGGAGCTTCAGCTTCAGTATCAGTCCTTCCATTGAATATTCTGGAATGGTTTCCTTTAGGATTGACTGGTTTGATCTCCTTGCAGTCCAAGGGACTCTTAAGAGTCTTCTCCAACACCACAGTTCAAAAGCATCAATTCTTCAGCCTCAGCCTTCTTCATGTTCAAGCTCTCACATCCATATATGACTACTGGAAAAACCATAGCTTTGACTAGACAGATCTTTGTTGGCAAAGTAATATCTCTGCTTTTTCCTGTGTGCGAGACAGCAAAAGAGACACAGATGTATAGAACAGTCTTTTGGACTCTGTGGGAGAGGGATAGGGTGGGATGATTTCGGAGAATGGCATTGAAACATGTATAATTTCAAATATGAAACGAATCACCAGTCCAAGTTCGATGCATGATACAGGATGCTTGGGGCTGGTGCACTGTGATGACTCAGAGGGATGGTACGAGGACGGAGGTGGGAGGGGGGTTCAGGATGGGGAACACGTGTACACCCGTGGCAGATTCATGTTGATGTATGGCAAAACCAACACAATATTGTAAAGTAGTTAGCCTCCAATTAAAATAAATAAATTTATATTAAAAAAAAGAAAAAAATGCTGTGTAGGTTTCTCATAACTTTTCTCCCAAGGAGCAAGTGTCTTTGAATTTCATGGCTGCAGTCACCATCTCCGGTGATTTTGGAGCCCCAAACAATAAAGTCTCTCACTGTTTCCATTGTTTCCCCATCAATTTGCCATGAAGTGATGGGACCGGATGCCATGATCTTAGTTTTCTGAATGTTGAGTTTTAAGCCAGCTTTTTGCTCTCCTCTTTCACTTTCATCAATAGGCTCTTTAGTTCTTCTTCGCTTTTTGCCATAAAGGTGGTGTCATCTGCATATCTGAAGTTATTGATATTTCTCCCAGCAATCTTGATTTCAGCTTGTGCTTCTTCCAGCCCAGGGTTTCTCATGATGTACTCTGCATATACGTTAAATAAGCAGGGTGACAATATACAGCCTTGACGTACTCCTTTCCCAATTTGGAAGCAGTCTGTTGTTCCATGTCCAGTTCTAACTGTTGCTTATTGACTTGCATACAGATTTCACAGGAGACAGGTAAGGTGGTCTGGTATTACCATCTCTTGAAGAATTTTCCACAGTTTGTTGTGATCCACATTGTCAAAGGCTTTGGCATAGTCAATAAAGCAGAAGTAGACATTTTCTGGAACTCTCTTGTTTTTTTCTATGATCCAACAGATGTTGGAAATTTGATCTCTGATTCCTCTGCCTTTTCCAAATCCAGCTTGAACATCTGGAAATTCATGCTTCACATAATGTTGAAACCTGGCTTGGAGAATTTTGAGCATTACTTTGTTAGCATGTGAGATGACTGCAATTGTGCAATAATTTGAGCATTCTTTGGCATTGCCTTTTTTTGGAACTGGAATGAAAACTGACCTTTTCCAGTCCTGTGACCACTGCTGAGTTTTCCAAATTTGCTGGCATATTGAGTGCAGTAGCACTTTCACAGCATCATCTTTTTGGATTTGAAATAGCTCAGCTGGAATCCCATCACCTCCACTAGCTTTGTTCATAGTGATTCTTCCTAAGGCCCACTTGACTTTGCATTCCAGGATGTCTGGTTCTAGGTGATGATCACACCATCATGATTTATCTGGATCGTGAATATCTTTTTTGTATGGTTCTTCTGTGTATTCTTGCCACCTATTCTTAATATATTCTGCTTCTGTTAGGTCCATACCATTTTTGTCCTTTATTGAGCTTGCATGAAATGTTCCCTTGGTATCTCTAATTTTCTTGAAGAGATCTCTAGACTTTCCCATTCTATTGTTTTCCTCTATTTCTTTGCATTGATCACCGAGGAGGGCTTTCTTATTTCTCCTTGCTCTTCTTTGGAACTCTTCATTGAGATGGGTATATCATTTCTTTTCTCCTTTGCCTTTAGCTTCTTGCTTCTCTTCTCAGCTATTGAGGTACAGTTACTTTCCAATGCTGGGTTAGTTTCTAGTGTACAGAAAAATGGATCAGCTGTAATCCTTCCCATTAGTTCACCACAGAGCACTGAGTTGAGTTTCCTGAGCTATACAGTAGGTTCTCACTAGTTATCTGTTTTATAAATAGTATCAGTAGTGTGTGTGTGTATATATATATATGTCAATCCCAGTCTCCTAAATCATCCCACCCCTCTTTTTCCCCCTTGATATCCATATACTTGTTCTCTACATCCATGTCTCTATTTCTGTTTTGTAAATAAGATCATCTATATCATTAAACTTTTTTTTAATTTTTAAAAAATTTTATTATTGTAATATAATTGCTTTACAAAGTTGTGTTAGTTTCTGCTGTACAACAAAGTGAATCAGCTGTCCCCTCCTTCCTGAGCCTCCTTGCCACTCACCCCTTGTCCCACCCTTCTAGGTCATCACGGAGCATAGAGCTGAGCTTCCTGTGACGTACAGCAACTAGCTATCTATTATGCATATGGTATTGTATATATTTCAATGCTACTGTCTCAGTTCTTCCTACCCTCTCCTACTCCTGCTGTGTCCACATGTCCATTCTCTCTGTCTGCCTCTGGATTCCTGTCCTGCAAATAGATTCATCTATGCCATTTTTCTAGATATGTGTTAATATATTTGTTTTTCTCTTTCTGACTTACTCCCCTCTGTATGACATTCTCTGTATCTATCCATGTCTCTGCAAATGGCACTATTTCATTTCATTCAATGACTATGTAATAGTCCATTGTATATAGGTACCACATCTTATTCATCTGTTGATGTACAATTAGGTTGCTTCCATGTCCTGGCTATTGTGAAGAGTAGTGTAATGAACATTGGGGTACATGTGTCTTTTTAAATTATGATTTTCTCTGGGTATATGCCTAGTAGTATGACAATTCTATTTTTAGATTTTTAAGGAAGCTTGATTTTGTCCTTCAAAGTGGATGTATCAATTTACATTCCCAACAACAGAGAAAATTTTACAATTTGTATGGAAATACAAAAGACCCTAAATAGCCAATACAATCCTGGGAAAGAAAAATGGAACTAGAGGAATCATGATCTTTGTCTTCAGGCCATACTACACAGCTATAGGAATCAAGATAGTATATATTGCTATCTTGCTTAGCAAAAATGGCAAAAATATAAAAAGTACATATTTTAAATGCTACTAAGTTGCTAGGACATAAGTCCTAATAAAATTGTTTCAGTACAACTGTCTTATACAGTGAATTGTTAAGTATTTCTTTTGGTTTAGGGTACTATTAAAAATTATTTGAAAACCTAAAAACCAAGAAAATTTGGGTCTTCTCTGAGAAAGAAGCAGAAAGGCCTTCTTTCCACTGGGTAAAAAGTGGAACTCGGAAAGATAGATCCAGCTTATGTCTACACAACCCGCAAGGAAACACAGAATCACTTGTGTGGTCTTAGTGCACAGGCTTTGGAATGACTGTTGATGCAATCACACACTACTTATCTGGAAACAAGGATAACTATTTATGTGACCAAAATAAGTCCCTGTACGAATTTGAGAAAAGAACATTTTAATTTTAGTTCACAGTGGTGGTATAAATGCCTGTCCATTTTAGTATACCAATAGAGAAATTAACACTTATAGTGCTCATTAAAAGGAGAACTGTTAGAAATGAGTAAACGTATGTTTTACTTTAAAATTTCATGTCTTTTGGTGGATAAAAATTTTAGAATTACTTTAACTAATTTTTTTAGACTTGAACTGATCTATTAATTATTGAGATCAGTTATTTCAATATCACCCTGAAATCCTTTCCAAAGATTATCATGCAAATGAGTATAAATTGTGACTTTTTTCTTAATTTTAAACAAATATTTTTCTATTAGTTACTTTAAGGGATCTAAGTACACTGCCATTTGATCATCATTAATAACACTTTGCTGCTGCTGCTGCTGCTGCTAAGTCGCTTCAGTCGTGTCCGACTCTGTGTGACCCCACAGACGGCAGCCCACCAGGCTCCCCCATCCCTGGGATTCTCCAGGCAAGAACACTGGAGTGGGTTGCCATTTCCTTCTCCAATGCATGAAAGGGAAAAGGGAAAGTGACACGACTCTTAGCGACCCCATGGACTGCAGCCTACTAGACTCCTCCGTCCATGGGAGTTTCCAGGCAAGAGTACTGGAGTGGGGTGCCAGTGCCTTTACTAATGTTTATTTTATACCTAGTGACAACAGCATAATATTTCATTCTGAATGCTAAAACTTTTAAGAATTCTAGTATTTATATTAAAATTGGATTAAAAATAGATTATTAATTTAAAATAATGATTACATGACAGAGTGCATCAGTTCAGTTGCTTGGCCATGTCTGACTCTTTGTGACCCCATGGACTGAGTGAATATGCATGACAAGTTGAATATATTTAAGTAAATGTCTACCAACATTAACAAGGTTATATAAAGACACACATTGATAATTCATACTAATTCTTGTTAGCTGTCAAGCATAATAAGTTGCAGACAGGAAAATATGATTCCTTTCCATAATATAATAAAGCAGACAGAAGAATTAGGTTATGAAAAGACAGAGAGATGGTGAACATCTAACCAAATACAATTGAGTTGAAATTTTTCCTTTTTATCCATTTAATTCTGTGGACCATGTTCATGGCAGCTTCATTTAAGAAGCTCTCAGGCAATTAAAGAAGGGATTTGAGGAGAAATTGCATTCTCAGAAAGGATGTGATAGGGAGGAAAAAGAGGAACTGACCCTATAATATGTGAGGTGAAAGTTTTCTAGGCACAAGACATATCTGGAAATAAAATTAATAACTCCACAAATAGAAAAAGAGATTATTAAATCTTGGGGACTGATGATATTCTGAAGATTTTACTCAACTCTTTTAATTTATAGATGTGGGGTCTGTGACCTAGAGGGGTTAAGCAGCTTGCTTTTGGGTCACATGGCTAGTCATTAGCCAAGTGGTTACTATTAAGTAAAGCTTCTGCACAGATCAGTGCTTTTTCATGACATTGTGTTCCAGAGAATAATTCCAATGTACAATATGTATTTATAATGCAATAAACCACTCATATTGTGATTTTAATTAATCAGATTTGTTTTTCTTTGTATTTTTCAAACATTTGAGGTCAATTACAAAATGAAGGCAGGAAACAGGTTTCAATAGAAATATATGGGTTTGGGAGTAGGACTGGAAGGAATTCTGACTAATACGTATCAGCTCCATGATCTTGAGGAAAGTATTTAAAACCTCTGTGCAAAATTTTCATATGTGTAAAACTGGGTAAATGCATCCTGTGATGTCATTGTAAAGATTAAATGAAGCAAAAAGGAAAAATACCCTAGTGCATAGTAGGTTCTCAACAAATGTTAATTCATCTTTACTTAGATTTGGAAGGCAAGCCTTCAAAAATAATTTGAAAGGCAAAAGGTTTGGGTACAATATGGGAGAAATATTTAGGGAAATGATTAAAGGCTATGTGGACCACAGTTGAATCACTTAGTACAAAGTATTGCTCTTATTAGATATATAAGGGCAAAAATGTGATTTATAAAAATATGTGAAAACACAATAATCTTCCAATATAATCTGTACTTAGTACATGAAAAAGAATCTCAAATAAAGGGTGTAGAGAGCTAATACTTCTGAAGACAAAAAGGCTGGAAATTGTAGGAGACACGGACTTATAGTTTCTCCTCAGAGGAGGATAGATTTTTGCAGTGCATAACTGAGAGTGCAAAGCCATTTACAGTCACTTGAGGAAGAGAGAGTTGCCTGTCTGAGGCCCCAAAAGACAATGATTACTTTTCCTCTTTCTTGCTTTCTTGGATATGGCAGGATAAAAAAAGAGGCAATTGTCCCACTTATAAGTGTCTGTTGGGTACAAATCTACCACGTGTTGGATTGGCTTTATTCCTTCCCCTCCAGCCGCCTTCCTATTTTGAGCAAGAAGTACTTCTTGAAGGTATTATGATAAAATTTAATCATAGAATGATGGTTTGAACTGTCTTCCAGGTATTCCTTTACATATGAACATGCCAGATAGTTGATCTCATTTTGATACTTAATGTTGTTGTTATTTAGTCGCTCAGTCGTGTCCAACATTTTGTGACCCCATGGACTGTAGCCTACCAAGCTCCTCTGTCTATGAGATTTCCCAGGCAAGAGTACTGGAGTGGGTTGCCATTTTCTTCACCAGGGAATCGTCCCAACCCAGGGATCGAATCCACGTCTTTTGCATCTCTTGAACTGGCAGATGTTCTTTACCACTGAGCCACTGGGGAAGTCCTCTGTGCCACCAGGGAAGTCCTTATGCATGAATATAAAGCATGATATCTCTGCTCTTATTTGTTCAGTCTTTCACTGAGAAAGTATGTTTTCCCTCTTATAAAAAAGAGATTATGAGAAAGTGGGAGAGATAGACAGATCTCATTTAGGAAACAGGTACATAGGGTTAACCTGCAAATATGGAATATGTGTGTGTGTGGTAATTTTCTAAGTCAGGGATACAGAAAAAGTTGTCCTACTTAAGAATTCACCAGCTGCTATATATATTTCTTTGAAGAACTTGCTTTACTATTACATGCACAGTTCCCGTAAATTGCCAAATTTATGTAAAGATTGACTACAAGGAGTGATTTCCTCAGTCTTCTGTATAAAGCAAGAACACTTATGTAGTTAGATGTTGCAGGTTTTCTTGCTGAAGACTTGGAAGGAAGAAAAGAAATTAGGAAAGATTTTGAAGTTCTGAATTGCAAAGAATTTGGAGACTGAGGACTGATGTAAGTTTTTTAGTTTGTTTTTCATTTTTAACTCGACAGAGGTAATTTTTCTTGACTTTTCTGGACAGAATGAAAATCAAATCAAATGAGGCAATGTAACAGTGAAAGGACTTTATAAACAGCAATGTTGTACATGAAGGTAAGACATACACAACAATTTATTTTTATGTTTAAAGGGGAATTAGTCACCATTTTAATTAAGATGAGGAATCTACTCTCTTAAGGAATCCTTCCCAATGCTTGATTATTCTGAATTGAAGCCTCAACTGCCCTCACTAATTTCACAAACAAACCAAGTACATTCCTGCATTTTCCTTTTCCAATACGATACTTTACTTTGAGGAATTTATAGAAACACAATATATTTAGCAGGACTGGATTTGTGGGAATGAGTCTGTGCAAGTTTTCCCCCTAAAATCAGAGCACAAATCTTTCATTTTTCAGTGGACTACTCTTTTCTAAAATATTTGGATTCCTTTTAATAGTTCTAAGGCTTTAAATTTTTGTTTTATGGAGAATAGGTTATGTTATCTTTTAAAGATGTTAATTCAAGTATAGCACATGGCATTGTTCATACAGACAAGTTTTGAACCCTCCTCCTGAGCAGAAATATAAAGGAAACCCTTGAAAGTAAAATAGATTGATATACTATTTATATCTAGGCCTCCATTTATTTATAGTTTAAAAATCAGTGGGGAAATTGTGATAATCAATTCATACAGAAAATTGTAAGACCCACTTCTTCTGGCTAGATACTATAAAGAGTCTGATTCAAATGGTTCACACAAAGCAAAAATGTCCCATAGGTACAGAATTCTTTCTGGCAACAAACTTTCAGTGTAAACAAGAAGACTCTTGGGCTGCCTGTAAATTTTGTAAATGAATGATATTTATTGCCTTGAACTCAGGCATTTGACTTTCAGACAAGAGTATGAATGATTAGTAAAAGTTTTGGTTTAAGTTCAATGTAAAGGTTATTTGCCATTACCAAAAAAGCACATTTGTGTGAGTGTGTGAGCTACAGTAGTTATTAAAAGAATATAAAAGGCATATGCTGTTTAGTATCCAGAATAGAAGATCTAAAATTATATGACTGTAAAGAACTTGACAGTTATATCATTATTACTGAAAAAAGAGAACTAAAAATTCCAGCATTATGTTATGATTGATACTGCACAACAAGAATATTAAACAGCTTTCCCAATGTTGTAATAATGTAGTTTACCACCCCCCAAATAAGGAAAAAAGGCCAGTGAAAGTTTTCAGCAGAACTAATGAATAAACTTTATGATAAAAATATAACGTGTATCTAATTTCCAGTGGAAACAAATGCATATAGAATTAAGCGAAGTAGTGGGAAAATCAACAGTAGATACACCAAAATATCAAAATAATAATAATAATGATTATAAATAATAACTATTATTATTATTTTTAAAAAGAGGCCTGATTTCCTCTACTAAGAGGAGAAACTATGTAGTTAGCAATTAGCAGACTGAGAAAGAATATATACATATATAGGACGACAGAGGATGAGATTGTGGGATGGCATCACCGACTCAAAGGGCAAGCCTGGCATGCAGCAGTCTGTGGGATTGCAAAGAGTTGGACTCTACTGAGCAGCTGAACTGAGATATATATATATATATACACACACACACATATACATATATATGTATTTGAAGGGAAGTATGTGACTGGTAATATGCAAGTTCATATCTTTAACACCTATTTAAAACCTGATTAAGGCATATCTCTGAATCAATTTGAGGGCATTTTCCTCAAATGTAAAAGGAATCTTCAGACATTCTCCTAAACAAACGGGAAGATTTAGAATTAAAAGCAAACTGAGGTTGTGTTGCAGCAAAGAGTTTTTGTTTTATCTGTTAGTTATAAAATAGACATAATCCAGAAACCTATCTGTCTTTACCTTGGAAGAACCTTTAAAAGAAAAACTGCTTTTGCTTTTGTATCTCTACGGAGCGGAGCGAAAGCCAGAACCTATCAACTTTTCTTTTCCAGGGAAGGGGAATGGTGGGGAGCGTGCTCAGGTGCTTTGCTGCAGAGGGAAGCACAGCCGGGGACCCTTATTTGCCCATCTCAATGTTAGAACAAGTTCCAGGCTTTCCTGGAGCTAAAGCAAGCACAATGGGGACAGGCACTACAGGCACGAAGCGCCACTGTTCTTTTGCCAAGAGGCAGGCTTTGGAATGGGGCTTCCCTGGTAGCTCAGTCGGTAAAGAATCCACCTGCAACAAGGGAGACCTTCGTTCGCCCCCTGGGTTGGGAAGATCCCCTGGAGGAGGGCATAGCAACCCACTCCAATATTCTTGCCTGGAGAATCCCCATGGACAGAGGAGCCTGGCGGGCTACACAGTCCATGGGGTCGCAAAGAGTCGGAGACGACTAAGAGACTAAGCACAGCACAGCACAAGCTTTGGAATGAAGCAGCTCCACAGCAAACCTGGGACGCTGTTCTTGGGGTTTGAAAAGTCTTTCACTCCCCTTGGCTTTCCGAGCAACATTTGTAGCTTAGCCCGAACAGATCGCATATTTGGAGCAAAGCTCCAGGAGAATGAAGGACAGGGTAGTGTCATTCCCCGGCTCCCAGGTGGTGGAGTCTATGAAAGGACTACGCCTGCAAACGCGGCTGCAGGTGGCCAGCGGAGCTGTCCAGCACCAGCACAGAGGCGGAGGGGCCAGGAGCCCGGGCTCGCCCAGCCAGGCCGACGCTCGGTAACAGGGCTCTTGCCCAAGCAGACGCTGTCCTCATTCCCTGCCTCTCGGCTCTGGGCTATCTACAAGCCCACGCAGCCTCGGCCGAGAACACCCGTCCTCACTAGCTGCTGCTCCAGCAGGGTGGGTACCAACACGTTGGCCCTCCCCTTCCCTTGTAAGCGACTCCTTGGGCATGGGCGGGCTGGACCCCTCGGCCTTTCCCCCTGGCCTCAGAACTTCCCAAATGAACTCGGAGGGAAAGGTCAATGATGGACTCTAAATGATGGACCCCCAGTCCCACGCCCTCAGGCTTCCCTGAGGCGGCTGCAGAGGCAGGTGTTCCGTCCCGGCCGGGTGCCCCCCTGTCTCAGGGCCCACCGGGCCCCGTCTGCTCCTCAGCTGCCTCTTCCGCGAGGAGGTGGGGATGGCGGGAGCTGGGGTGGCGCTCAGAGGACGCCGAAGTGTCCCCGTTGCTCCCGAAGCGTGGCGACAGCACAGAGGCAGAGACTTCCAGTGGGTGCGAAGGCAACACGTGACGGCTGCGGAGAGACGGCGCGGAGGAGGGGGCGCGCGGAGGGAGCAGGCGGGCGGCACGGCGAGGGGAGGTGGGAGGGACTGGCGGGCGGAGGGCGGGCAACAGGGGCGAGCTGGGCGCGCGGGCGGCGCGGGCGGCGCGAGCCTCTGCCTCCGCTGCCGCGCGGCCGCCGCCTCCCCGCCCGGCCGCCCCCGGGCTCTCACTCGCAGCCTCCCCGCGAGCTGAGAGCAGCCGCGGAGACGCGTCCAGGCGCGCGCCGAGGCGGCAGCGGCCGGCGAACGCGGGCCCAGGGCAGCGCGGCGCTGCAAGTTCCCGCCATGAGCAGTCGGCTCTCGAGGCTCCGCGGCTCCGGGGCCGCCCTCCCGGTCGAGCAGCCCTGCCCCGTTTCCCCGCGGTCGCAGCGCACCTAACGCCGCCGGTGCAGCCGCCGCCGCCGCCGCCCGTATTCCCGCCGCCGCCGCCTCGGCCGCCGCAGCGCCGACAGCATGTCTCGGAGGAAGATTTCGTCCGAGTCCTTCAGCTCCCTGGGCTCGGACTATCTGGAGACCAGCCCCGAGGAGGAGGCGGAGTGCCCGTTGTCCAGGCTCTGCTGGAACGGCGGCCGCAGCGCGCCCGGGCTGCCCGAGCCCAGAGCGGCGCACGTCTCCGCCCGAGCCCCGGCGGCCGGCGCAGCAGCCGCCGCCGCAGTCAGCGCCGCCACAGCCGGGGCCAGGCGAGCGCAGCGCCGCAGGCGGGTCAACCTGGACTCGCTGGGCGAGAGCATCAGCCGTCTGACGGCGCCCTCGGTGAGTAGAGACGAGGGGCAGGGCCGAGCCTCGGGTGGAAGGACGCGGACCGGGCAGGTGGGCGCCAGGCTGGTCCCGCCGCGTGCCAAGAGCCCCGCCGCTGGGGTGTGTGTGGGGAGGGGGGCGGGGTGGCGGGGCCTAGCCCGGCCTAGTTCCCGATGGCCCCCGGGAGAGACCTGGACTTTGGGCCCTAGTGGAAGGGGGCACTGGGATACGGGCATGGAGTGAGACTTCACTCCTCCGGGGGCCTCCTGATTCAAAGGTCTGTCTGCCCACCCCCAGCATTTGCAACCTCCTTCGTCGCAGTCACCCTGATGGCTCGACGGCTCCTTCTCACCCACCTGTTTTCTTTCCCCAAAACTTTTCCAAGCACTGTGCCTCCTCTCTTCTCCAGCATCCCACAGGAACCCCTGCTCCCTTCCAGGAAACTCTTCCCCTCTTTTTTTCCCCCCGACACTCTTGCTCTTAGCATGACCTTCTCTGACAAATTTGAATTCTGCAAGCTAACTGCCTTCCTAGGTTGCATTCCTTTTCTCAATCTTTAGGGACCGGTTGTCAGATAATTTTTTGATGAAGAGCCCTCTCATCTCTTGTTTTCTCACCACCTCGTGTATTTTTTTCTTGGTTACTGGTCATTTATTGGCTCAGTCTTCTTCTGTCGGTAACCCGGGTATTTGGTTTTCTAAACCTGTCTTCTCTTTCTTGCACCCCTACCTCATCCTTCACACTCTGTCCCCTGGAATCTTTAGTGCATTCTCCCTCATTTTTTCAGTTTCCTTATATTAGGCCCTGCGTAACTATCTGTTGAATGAATAAGTGCCTGCCTGCTGCTGCTGCTGCTGCTGCTGCTAAGTCGCTTCAGTCGTGTCCGACTCTGTGCGACTCCATAGACGGCAGCCCACCAGGCTTCCCCATCCCTGGGATTCTCCAGGCAAGAATACTGGAGTGGGTTGCCATTTCCTTCTCCAATGCATGAAAGTGAAAATGAAGTCGCTCAGTCGTGCCCGACTCTTAGCGACCCCATGGACTGCAGCCCACCAGGCTCCTCCGTCCATGGGATTTTCCAGGCAAGAGTATTGGCTGCTGCTGCTAAGTCGCTTCAGTCATGTCTGACTCTGTGCTACCCCATAGACGGCAGCCCGGTGCTATTGCCTTCTCCGAATGCCTGCCTAGCTCTCTCTAACTTGTGTTCATTAGGGATGGCTGTATCATCAGTTCCAGGTGTACTCCAGACTCCCTATGATTCTTGGTATCTTTCCAGAGCACTCTGCCTCATTCCTGGTCAGGCATTTCAGCTACTCTTGACTTTTAATCTTTGCAGTAATGCCAGACTTCTGTTTCAGTCTTTCTTAGACTGTATGAGCTCTGTTTTGAAGGAACTCCATTGCAGACAGAATCCTAAAGAGATTCACTGTCAAACTAAAGCTGATTTTTATTTGCACCTTGATTGGTTACAAGGATTTCAACTTCTGAAAGCACTTTTAGCTGCCCATCTTGGAGACTTTTACTTCTTTAAAGTTTTCAAAGTGAATCTGAACATTGAACTTGTTTGCCTGCTCTTGAGTCTCCCTTTTGAAAGTACTCTTGCAGTTGATGGTAGGAGGACCTTGAGAAAGAATTGGATCCAGAGACCGGGGATTTGTACCAGACAGGCCTACAAGTATCCTGGGGCTGTTGCCTTAATGGAGTATGGCCTTTTCCTCTAGCAATGAGACTACTGTCTCAGTCATCTTCCTTTTTTGTGCATTTTCCCTTCAATTACCTTTTGCCACTTCTTCTATTGATAAGCTAGGTACAAAACCCAAAATAGGTTAGCTACTGTTTGCTATTATTAATGCAAATATTTCCGAGGAAGCACACTTTTAGGAACTATTTGATGTTGCAAATTGTTGAACTTAAGCCTTTATAAAAGGAGTCCAGTAATCCTGTGCATATGTAGTTTTGTGTCAGTGCCCAAAGCAACATTTGTGCAATATACTAATTCTTCATTGTAACAGGTTCATATGTAACATGATAATTTTACTAAAGATAAGTATTAGATTTTTGTGGGAATTGTTTTGATAATTCTGGAGGGTTTTTGTTTTTTTTTTTCCCTAAAAATCAGAATTTAGAAATTTTTCAAAAGTTGTGGAAGTGCCTTTGGTAATGCGAGTTTAACATAAGACTACTCTCAATGACTTATGTTAGAAGTAGATAAAATAAATTGAATGCTACTATTTACTGCCAAAATAAGAGGGAAGAAACAGTCTCTGACTTTTACCCTTTAAAAAATGTAAAATTTGAATGACTTTGGCTCTTTGCCAGATTAAAAAAAAACATGTAATCAGGTGTTTAGATAACAAATTTGAAAATAATTGTGATAATCAGAAATAAGCAACAGCTGTATGTACTTTCCATTCTGTAATTTTTTATATTTTGAAAAAGCTTTTTCACCTATAATGCTGGAAACATATAGGTGAATATAGTGTAACAATTCCAACTTCCGAAGACATGTATAAACCGGTTCTCATTGACTCACCATATCAACAGTGGACTTGGTAACACAAAACAATATATTTCAAAGCAGTGACTACTCTGTGTTCTCTACCCGCATTTTCTTTTGTTTGGCAAACTAGAACACTGCTTCAAAAAATTACTGTAAATTTGTTCTCCTACGCTGTCAGCATTCTAAACTTCTCTGGAAACACTTATGTCCAACACTTATCCAGTGTCCTTTCATTAGAGCTGAACAACTTAAAAACGAATGAACAAGCAAAATAACCCAAACCCAAAAAACTCTGAGAATAGCCATTATCAGAGCATTCTTAGATGGAAATTTCTAGTTGTTTTAAACCTTCTTGAGTTTTGCAAACCTTCTTGCATTGCTGTGGAAGCTCTTGTCTTCTTAGTGGTCTCATTGTGGAATGTTGTCTTGATCACTGGAGATTTCTTTCTTTTTTATTCAGAATACTTTGCAAGTAGGGAAATGGAAATACATTTAATAAATACTATGATATTGCCAAGTAATTCAGCTAGTAATTTGGTCAATGGAATATTCAAACTCAGGCTTTTGGTATTTTAAGAGATACTAATAGCTGCATTGATGTTAGCTATACAGGTTATGATACTTCATAACATTTCAATAATAAAAATAAATTGAATTGATGAAATTGAAAAAAAATACAAAATTCAGGAGACCTGGTTCTCATTCATTGTGCCTTGGATAACTAAATACATGTATGTCACTCTGTATATCACTTTTACTACCTAGGATCATTCTTTTCTGTAAATTATTACATTTAAAGCCTCTCCCTGGTCTGACATTCTATGAAGACAGGTATCGTCAAGCTTTCAATGTTGTTGTTCAGTCACCAAGTCAGTCACTCAGTCATGTCTGACGCTTTGTAACCTCATGGACTGTAGCACACCAGGCTTCCCTGTCCTTCACTATCTCCCAGAGCTTGTCAAACTCTGATTCAAATCCATTGAATCAGAGATGCCATCCAACAATTTCATCCTCTGTCATCCCCTTCTGCTCCTGCCTTCAATCTTTCCCAGAATCAAGTTCTTTACCAACGAGTTGGCTCTTCCCATCAGGTGGCCAAAGTATTGGAGCTTCAGCTTCAGCTTCAGCATCAGTCCTTCCTTGAATATTCAGGGTTGATTTCCTTTAGGATTGACTGGTTTGATCTCCTTGCTGTTAAAGGGACTCTCAAGAGTATTCTCCAATACCAGTTAGAAAACATAAATTCTTTGGGGTTCAGCCCTCATTATGGTCCAACTTTCACATCCATACATGACTCCAACCATAGCTTTGACTATACGGACCTTTGTTGGCAAAGTGATGTCTCTGCTTTTTAATATGCTATCTACGTTTGTCATAGCTTTTCTTCCAAGGAGTAAGCAGTCTCCATCTGCAGTGATTTTGGAGCCCAAGAAAATAAAGTCTGTCACTGTTTCCATTTTTTGCCCATCTATTAGCCATGAAAGTGATGGGACTGGATGCCATGATCTTCGTTTTCTGAATGTTGAGCTTTAAGCCAACTTTTTCACTCTCCTCTTTCACTTTCATCAAGAGGCTCTTTAGTTCTTCTTCACTTTCTGCCATAAGGGTGGTGTCATCTGCATATCTGAGGTTATTGATATTTCTCCCAGCAATCTTGATTCCAGCTTGTGCTTCTTCCAGCCCAGCGTCTCTCATGATGTACTCTGCATATAAGTTAAATAAGTTTTGAATAAGCTCTCACAGTGGCATATGAAATAAAAAGCAAGGACATATGAGTTTTAAAACTGGGGAAAGTAGATTATTTTCTCAAGTGGGGGCATCAAAGTACTATTTTTTCCACTTAGTTGTTAAAAAATACTTGAGGGTCTGCTATGTGGCAAGTATTGTACAAAGCGTTGGTGATACAAATGCCAAATACAACTTTCGCATTCTTCAACCTCATGAAACTTTAATTATAGCTTTTATTCTAAGTAAACTGTATTGAGGGAAAATATAAGAACTCCGGTTGCTGCGGAGATATTTAGGGGAAGTTTTATCCTCCACTTTGGTTGGTTTTGTTCACTGCAGATCTCTGGGATGCAGCCATAAAGAGAAAAATAATCCTAAAGATCTGGTATAAATCACTTATTATGTTATTTATTTTGAAATAATTTACTTGGGAACACATACGAAGAAACAGCTGGGACCTTTTGCGTCAAGGGTACATTTGGGATCTCATTTTATTTTCATTTTATTTTTATGAATGATGATTGCTTAGACCCCTGTCACTTTGACCTCAGTTTGGGGTTTGCTAATGTCAGCCTATCAGTGAAGATACTCTCAGAAATTAACTGGGGGCAAGGCTTTCTTAGGTCTCTTGACTGAGCACTACTAGCTGTTACAACATTTGTTTGCGTGCTCAGTTGCTCAGTCACGTCCAACTCTTTGTGACCCCAAGGACTATAGCCCTCCAGGCACATTACAGGCGGCTTTGAAGACTTCGGAAGCTATAGATAGCGGAATGACAGGAAGAAAAGTAACAGAATTGCAAGGATGGCATGTAAAGGGAGGAAAGCTACTTACATGAGGATTAGTCCAAGAAATAAAGAACAGCGAGGAAAGAAAAAGGAAGGGAAGCTTGAATTTAAGTAGCAAAAAAGAAAAATTGTTTTTGGAAAGGAAATTTTACTGATATATGCCAATGGAAAATTGAAAGAGCATAAAAAATATGTATTTAGCCTCTCACTAAATAAAATGAACCCCATGATGTATAAGGCCTTAAATAAAACCTTAGAAATTGTAAGTGTAACTAACATGTAAATCATTAAAAGTATATAAAATATATTTGTGAGGTAAGGTATTTGACACATTTATGTGTTTTAATTGAAATTTTAAGATTTTGAAGTTAAATGTGGATTTTAAACTTCTGAGCAATAGATTCATTAAAGTTAAAAATGAAACAAAATGTATTCTAGTAGTTTAATGTTTTCACTTTTGTATAAATTAGATACTACAATCTGAAATCAGAATTTAATGACCTTTTCTATTTCTATAGAAATATTTCTGTATTCTGTTTTCTATTACTTTTCTCTGCTTCATCCCTAGTCATCAGAAACAGCTTGGCAGAGTTGAAAGTACAAGGATATGTTTTTTGACAGACAATCTGAATAACTCCTTCCTGAGCCCTTTACTATATCTAAGACCCTGGGAGAGCCAACCCCTACCTTCTCAGAGCCTTAGTTTTCTATTTTGTGAAGTAGGAATCATGACTACCTTATAGCTGTGTTGTGAAAGAGGAGCAATATTTCTTGTAAAATTTCTTGAACTTGATAAATGATAGTTACAAGCTGCGATTCATTAACTTCAGTCAAATTTAAATGCCTCCAAATGATCTATAATTTTTTGTTTTTTTCTCAGTAACTTACTTATCAGTGCATGAGTGCTATGGACTATAGCCTGTCAGGCTCCTCTCTCCATGGGATTCTCCAAGCAAGAATACTGGGTTGGGTTGCCATGCTCTCCTCCAGGGAATCTTCCTGACGTAGGGATTGAACCCGCATCGCTTTTGTCTCCTGCATTGGCAGGCAGATTCTTCACCACTAGTGCCGCCTGGGAAGACCTTACTTATTAATAACCTTATTAAAAAAGGCTTCCCTGGTGGCTCAGTAGTAAATAAATGGCAACCCACTCCAGTATTCTTGTCTGAGAAATCCCATGATTTCTCAGAGGAGCTTGGCAGCCTGGGGTCCCAAAGTCAGACTAAACAAGAACAACAACCTTATTAAAAGAGTTCATTGGTCAACTGATGATGTGTACCTAAACGTATTGGTAAAATTTTTTAGGCATTGCCCAGTGTAAATTTTATTGGCATTGCCCAGTCTATCCATTAAAAAATTAAAAGTGGAGCCCATTTTTGGCTCCCTGGCTGTGACTCATGTGAGTACATAAATATGTATAATCATTACAGATTCAAAAATTTCTGTCAAACTGTTGAATGTTATGTGGAAGTATGAGTACCATTACTATAAATTCCATAAAAATACTGCTGCTGCTGCTGCTAAGTCGCTTCAGTCATATCTGACTCTGTGCGACCCCATGGACGGCAGCCCACCAGGCCCCTCCGTCCCTGGGATTCTCCAGGCAAGAACACTGGAGTGGGTTGCCATTTCCTTCTCCAATGAGTAAAAGTGAAAGTGAAGTCACTCAGTCGTGTCCGACTCTTAGCGACCCCATGGACTGCAGCCCACCAGGCTCCTCTGTCCATGGGATTTTCCAGGCAAGAGTACTGGAGTGGGGTGCCATTGCCTTCTCTGATAAAAATACTAGAACATATGTATTTGGTAGAATATGGGTATTTCAATGCAAATTATTTTTAACTTAGGAAAAATCATTAGATGAAAGAAAAATTGTTTATTTCACTTGCCTGAAAATTTCAAGAGTTCCCCATCCATTGCATTCAAAATAATTTGTATGTATGTTCAAAGGCTTAGGCTGTGAGATACAACAGTTACCCAACTAATAACTTTTATGTTTTGTATAAGGCACTCTATTCTACCAGCTCAGTTGTTGGACCTTCATTTTAAAGATAAATTTTGACTGTGGGAAATGACATCAGTGATTATTAGTTTGTTAGTAGAGGTAATGTAATTATATTATCATTTTTACTGTATAGTTTATCTACCTTGAAGTACTCTGAGGTGTGTGAGAGGGATTGCTATTGTTGTTCAGTTGCTAAGCTGTGTCCAACACTTTACAACCCCCGTGGAGTGCAGCTTATCAGGCTTTCCTGTCCTTCTTTTTCACACTCATCAAGAGGCTCTTTAGTTCCTCTTCACTTTCTGCCATTAGGTGGTGTCATCTGCATATCTGAGGTTGTTAATATTCCTCCTGGCAATCTTGATTCCAGCTTGTGCTTCATCCAGCCCAGCATTTTGCACGAGGTATTTTGGGTTTTCTATGATACAATGGATGTTGGCAATTAGATCTCTGGTTCTCTGCCTTTGCTAAATTCAGCTTGTACATTCTGGAAGTTCTTTGTTCATGTACCATTGAAGCCTAGCTTGAAGGATTTTGAGCATTAACTTTAGCGTGTGAAATGAGTGCAATTGTGTGGTAGTTTGAACATTCTTTGGCATTGCCCTTCTTTGGGATTGGAATGAAAGCTGACCTTTTCCAGTCCTGTGGCAATTGCTGAGTTTTCCAGATTTGCTGTCATATGAGTGTAGCACTTTGAAGTGAAGTGAAGTCACCCAATCGTGTCTGACTGTTTGCGACACCATGGACTGTAGCCTACCACGCTCCTCCATTCATGGGATTTTCCAGGTAAGCATACTGGGGTGTATTGCCATTTCCTTCTCCAGAGGATCTTCCCAACCCAGGGATTGAACTCAGGTCTCCCACATTGTGGGCGGACACTTTACCATCTGAGCCACCAGGGCACTTTAACAGCATCATATTTTAGATTTATAAATAGCTCAGCTGGAATTCCATCACCTCCACTAGCTTTGTTTTTATAATGCTTCCTAAGGCCTACTTGGCTTCACATTCCAGGATGTCAGGTAAGTAACGAAACCATTGTGATTATCCGAGTCATTAAGACCTTTTTCGTACAGTTCTTCTGTGTATTCTTTCCACTCATCTTAATCCCTTCTGCTTGTGTTAGATCCTTGCTGTTTCTGTCTTTTAGTGTGTCCATCTTTGCATATTATGTTCCCTTGGTATTGCTAATTTTCTTGAAGAGATCTCTAGTTTTTCCCATTTTATTGTTTTCCTCTATTTCTTTGCATTGTTCACTTAAGAAGGCTTTCTTATTTCTCCTTGCTATTCTTTGGAACTCTGCATTCATTTGGGCATATCTTCCCCTTTCTCCTTTGCCTTTTGCTTCTCTTCTTTTCTAAGCTATTTGTAAGGCTTCCTCAGATAAGCATTTTGCCTTGTTTCATTTCTTTTTCTTGGGGATGGTTTTGATCACCGCTTCCTGTACAATGCAGTGAACCTCTGTCCATAGTTCTTCAGGCACTCTGTCTGTCAAATCTAATCCTTTGAATCTATTTGTCACTTCCACTGTATAATCATAAGGGATTGGATTTGGGTTGTAACTGAATGGCTCAGGGGTTTTACCTACTTTCTTCAAGTTAAATCTGAATTTTGAAATGAGGAGCTCATAATCTGAGTGGCAGTCAGCTCCAAATCTTGTGTTTGCTAACTATATAGAGCTTCTCCATCTTTGGTTGCAAAGAATGTAGTCAATCTGCTTTTGGTATTGACCATCTGTTGATGTCTATGTGTAGAGTCATCTCTTGTTGTTGGATGAGGGTGTTTGCTATGACCAGTGTATTCTCTTGGCCAAACTGTTAGCTTTTTCCTTGCTTCATTTTGTACTCCAAGATCAAACTTACCTGTTACTCCAGGTATCTCTTAACTTTTTACTTTTGCATTCCAATCCTCTGTGATGAAAATGACATCTTTTTGGGGTCTTAGTTCTAGAAGGTCTTATAGGTCTTCATACAACTGTCTTATCGGTCTTCATACAACTGTTCAGCTTCAGCTACTTTGGCATCAGTGGTTGGGGTATAGACTTGGATTACTATGATATTGAATGGTTTGCCTTGGAATTGAACAGAGATCATTCTGTCATTTTTTGAGATTGGACCCAACTACTCCATTTCAGACTCTTTCGTTGACTATGAGGGCTATTCCATTTCTTCTAAAGGATTCTTGCCCACAGTAGTAGGCAAGATGATAATGATATTCAGATGATATTGGTCATCTGAATTAAATTCACCCATTCCAGTCCTTTTTAGTTCACTGATGCCTAAAATGTTGATGTTTACTCTTGCCATCTACTGTTTGATCACATCCGATTTACCTTGATTCATGGACCTAGCATCCCAGGTTCCTATGCAGTATTGTTCTTTACAGCATCAGACTTTACTTGCACCACCAGACACATCCACGAGTAGGCATCAGCTAACTCTCTAGTTGCTGTGTGTGCTTCTTATTGCAGTGGCAAGGCCTTCAGTAGTTGCAGTGCATGGGCTCTAGAGCGTGCAGGCTTTAGTAGTTGTTGAGTAAGGGCCTAATTGCCCGACAGTACATGTAATGTTCCTGGACTAGGGATCAAACCTGTTTCCCTGCATTGGCAGACAGATTCTCCACCACTGGACAACCAGGGAAGTCCTTTTTTGTTTTATCTTGTTGCCTCTAGCATATGGAACTGAAGGTAAACTTAAATGTTTTTTTTGAATATGGTAGTAAAATTAGTGGGTTATCTCTAGATATAAACACTGTTTACTGTGAATTTCACACACATCTAGGAAGAAAAACATTATGTGGCATAAGTAGGGAAAATATTTATAAGAACTGGCTAGGCCTTTAAGGACTACACCTTCTTTGCAGGCCTTATTTGATGCATAGACCAATGGTTAGGTCAAAAGTCAAAGTTCTGCTGTTTAATTCTGACTCATTTCAATACTCTTATTTTTATCTTGTATTTATTATGGTACCTGATACTTAATGGATTTTCAATAAAATGTTCAGAATAAGTGAAAGATGTTCTTGTTTAAGAATTATTATTATTATATTAATAATTTATTACTACTATTATTGTTTATCCAATTATAGTTATTTCTCTTTTGTTTAATTTTTTCCTGTGCTATATTTGGTTGAATCAAATAAAATAGATTTCATACCCAGTCTCTGAGAGATACTTTCAAGTATGCAGACCTGCTTGAATTTTACTTACTCTTGCCATTTAAAGCAAAACTTCAGAATGAAGTTGTGCTAAAATGAAAGGAAATGGAAAAGGATCCTTCTGCTGGAACTCCTTGAGAAGCCAATTTATATTTTAAGAAATTAGGTAAATGTAACAACTCTCTCAGTCTCCAGTAGAAGTCTGCTTATATTTTCTGTACAGCTCTCTTTCTGGCGGGAACTGTTTGTCAGTAAGTGGGCTACTGTCACCAAAAATGCATTGTTAGATGGAGTAAAAAAATCTTACTCCTTAAATATCACTTCAGGACAGGATCTGAAGATCTAGACTTATGTGCTGTAAGCTCAGGGCATCTCATAAAATTGAAAATTTCAGCATAGATTGATTTAGGAGGTAGGGGAGCCGGAAATATCTTGGAAGACTGATTTGTTATGGCTGTTTGGTGGAACTGAGAAAGAGTGAACATTCTTATAAATAGAACAGTGAGAAATCACTTCCTGCCCAGACTTTATTTGGGATTTATTAAACAGTTCTTCATTTGAGCTAGAGGTTATCAAACGTCAGTGAACAAAAGAAATACCTAAAAACGATTGTTGAAATGCAGATTACTGGGCTTCTTTCTCAGTGGGCCTGTTGTTTTTTTCCACCTGTTTCTTTGTTATCTAAATGTAGTTGATTTACAATCCTGTGCTGATTTCTGCTATACAGAAAAGTAATTCTGTTATATATACATGTCCTTTTTTATATTCTTCCCCATTATGGTTTATCGTAAGATATTGACTATTCACTGTACTATACAGTAGGACCTTGCTTATCCATTCTGTATATGCTAGTTTCCAATCCCAAAGAAAGGCAAGGCCAAAGAATGTTCAAACTACTGCACAATTGTACTCATTCACACACTAGCGGAGTAATGCTCAAAATTCTCCAAGCCAGGCTTCAACAGTGTATGAACCATGAGTGTCCAGATGCTCAAGCTGGATTTAGAAAAGGCAGAGAAGCCAGAGATCAAATTGCCAACATCTGTTGGACCATGGAAAAAACAAAAGAATTCCAGAAAAACATCTACTTCTGCTTTATTGACTATGCCAAAGACTTTGACTGTGTGGATCGCAATAAACTGTGGAAAATTCTGTAAGAGATGGGCATAGCAGACCACCTTACCTGCCTCCTGAGAAATCTGTATGCAGGTCAACAAGCAGCAGTTAGAACCAGACATGGAACAACAGACTGGTTCCAAATTGTGAAAGGAATACATCAAGGCTGTATATTGTCACCCTGCGTATTTAACTTATATGCAGAGTACATCATGCAAAATGCTAGGCTGGATGCCGCACAAGCTGGAATCAAGATTGCTGGGAGAAATATCAATAATCTCATATATGCAGATGACACCACTCTTATGACAAAGTGGAGAGGAACTAAAGAGCCTCTTGATGAAAGTGAAAGAGGAGAGTGAAAAGGCTGGCTTAAAAGTCAACTTTCAAAAAGCTAAGATCATGGCAACCAGTCCCATCACTTCATGGCTAATAGATGGGCAAAAATGGAAACAGTGACAGACTTTATTTTCCTGGGCTCCAAAATCACTGCAGATGGTGACTACAGCCATGAAATTCAAAGATGCTTGCTCCTTGGAAGAAAATTTATGACCAACCTAGACAACATATTAAAAATCAGAGACATTATTTTGCAACAAAGGTCTATCTAAACAAAGCTATGGTCTTGCCAGTAGTCATGTGTAAATGTGAGAGTTGGACTGTAAAGAAAGCTGAGCAGTGAAGAATTGATGCTTTTGAACTGTGGTATTGGAGAAGATTTTTGAGAGTCCCTTGGACTGCAAGGAGATCAAAGCAGCCAATCCTAAAGGAAATCAGTCCTGAATATTCATTGGAAGGACTGATGCTGAAGCTGAAGCTCCAATACTTTGACTACCTGATGCGAAGAAATGACTCACTTGAAAAGACCTTGATGCTGGCAGAGATTGAAGGCAGGAGGAAAAGGGGACGACAGAGGATAAGATGGATGAATGGCATCACTGACTCAATGGAGGGAAGCCAGGCATGCTGACGTCCATGGGGTCACAAAGAGTCAGACACGACTGAATGACTGAAATGAACTGATATGCTAGTTTTCATCTGCTAACTCCAAATGCCCCCTCCATCCTTCCTTTACCCTTCCTTCTTCTTGGCACCACATGTCTTTTCTGTTAAATTGTAGTTTTGGTGATATATAGAGTTCTATTATTTTTCTGTTGACCTATCATGATACAATGGTATTGAGTAATAGTTACATAATCACTATAGTGAAAGATGTTTATCAGTTTTCACAATCAATAGCCAGACAAAAAATAAAAGGTAATTGCAATTGTAAGCCATAATGGAAACATAAGGAACTTAACAATGTAAAATACTTAAACACAATTTGGGGGTCAAGCATTGTGATGTGGTAAGTGGAAGTGCATACATACATGCACATGTTTTCATATGCCCAGCAGTCTATATCTTTTGATTTGTGTATTTAATCCATTTACATTTAAAGTGATTATATAGATGTGTGATCCTATTACTATTTTCTTAATTGTTTTGGGTTTATTTTCTGTAGGTCTTCTCCTTGTCTTGTGTTTCCTGCTTAGGGAAGTTCCTTTAGCATTTGTTATAAAGCTTGTTTGGTGGTCCTGAATTCTCTTAACTTTTGCTTGTCTGGAAAGCTTTTGATTTCTCCTTTAAATCTGAAGGAGAGTCTTGCTGGGTAGAATATTCTTGGTTGTAGGTTTTCCTTTTCATAACTTTAAATATATCATGCCATTCCCTTCTGGCTTGTAGAGTTTCTGTTGAGAAATCAGCTGATAGCCTTATGGGAGTTTCCTTGTATGTTATTTGTCATTTTTCCCTTGTTGTTTTAATATTTTATCTCTGTCTTTAATTTTGTCAGTTTGATTGCTATGTGTTTTGATGTGTTCCTCCTTGGGTTTATCTTTCCTGGGACTCTGTGTACTTCCTGGACTAGTTGACTATTTCCTTTCCCATGTTTGGAAACTTTTCAGCTATTATCTCTTCAAATATTTTCTCAGGTCCTTTCTCTCTCTCTTTTCCTTCTGGGACTCCTATAATGCACGTGTCGGTGCATTTCATGTCCCAGAGGTCTGTTAGGCTGTCTTCATTTCTTTTCATTCTTTTTTTCTGTGTTCTGTTCTTCAGTAGTGATTTCCTCCATTCCATCTTCCAGTTCATTTATCCATTCTGCTATTGATTCCTTCTAGTGTATTATTGAGAAGGCAATGGCATCCCACTCCAATACTCTTGCCTGGAAAATCCCATGGACAGATGAGCTTGGTAGGCTGCAGTCCATGGGGTCGTTAAGGGTTGGACATGACTGAGCGACTTCACTTTCACTTTCATGTTTTGAAGAAGGAAATGGCAACCCACTCCAGTGTTCTTGCCTGGAGAATCCCAGGGACGGTGGAGCCTGGTGGGCTGCCGTCTCTGGGGTCGCACAGAGTCGGACACGACTGAAGCGACTTAGCAGCAGCAGCAGCAGCAGAGTATTACTGATCTCTGTTTGTTTTTTAGTTCTTCTAGGTCTTTGGTAAACATTTCCTGCATCTTCTCCATTGTTTTCCCTAGATCCTGTGTTGTCTTCACTATCATGATTCTGAATTCTTTTTCTGGTGTTTTGCCTATCTCCACTTCATTTAGTTGTTTCTCTGGGGTTTTATCTGTCCCTTCATCTGGGACATAACTATCTGCTTTTTCATCATGATTAACTTTCTGTTACATGGTTTTTGTTTAGCTGCTATGGGATGGTGGTTCTTCTTCCTTCTTCTGTCTTCCTTCTGATGGATGAGGATTCCTGATGAGAGGGACTGGCTATGGGAAAAGTTTGGTCTTGCTCTGGCCCAATCACTGCATGGCAAATAGATGGGGAAACAGTGGAAACAGTGACAGACTTTATTTTTTGGGCTCCGAAATCACTGCAGATGGTGACTGCAGCCATGAAATTAAAAGACGCTTGCTCCTTGGAAGGAAAGTTATGACCAACCTAGACAGCATATTCAAAATCAGACACATTACTGTGCCAACAAAGGTCCATCTAGTCAAAGCTATGGTTTTTCCAGTAGTCATGTATGGATGTGAGAGGTGGACTATAAAGAAAGCTGAGCGCCAAAGAATTGATGCTTTTGAACTGTGGTGTTGGAGGAGACTCTTGAGAGTCCCTTGGACTGCAAGGAGATCCAGTCAGTCCATCCTAAAGAAAATCAGTCCTAAATATTCATTGGAAGGACAGATGCTGAAACTGAAACTCCAATACTTTGGCCACCTGATGCGAAGAAATGTCTCACTAGAAAAGACCCTGATGCTGGGAAAGATTGAAGGAAGAAGGAGAAGGGGACAACAGAGGATTGAGATGGTTGGATGGCATCACCAACTCAATGGACATGAGTTTGAATAAACTCTGGGAGTTTGTGATGGACAAGAAAACCTGGCGTGCCAGAGTCCATGGGGTTGCAAAGAGTCGGACACAACTGAGCAACTGAACTGAACTAAACTTGTGGGCAGGACTTTGCTCAGTAAAGCTTTAATTCAGATTTCTGCTAACGGGTGAGGTGCACTCCCTCCCTGGTAGTTGTTTGGCCTGAGGTGACATGTGGTGAGCCCCTGGTGACCCTCACCTCCACAGGAGACCCTCCAACACTAGCTGGCAGTTTTGGTTCAATCAGCTGTGGGGTCCCTGCTCCTTTCCTCTGGATGTTGGTATGCACAAGATGTTGTTTGTGCCCTCCAAGACTGGAGTCTTTGTTTCCCCCAGTCCTGTGGAAGACCTGTAATCAAATCATGCTGGCCAGATTCCCTGGAGATTCAGTTCCTTTGTCTGATCCTCAGGCTGGGAAGCCTGACGTGGGATTCAGAACCTTCATAGCAGTGGGAGAACTTCTTTGTTATTATTGTTCTCCAGTTTGTGGGTCATTCACCCAGCAGGTATGGGATTCGATTTTATTGTGATTGCGCCCCTCCTACCATCTTGCTGCAGCTTCTTCTTTGTCTTTGGACATGAAGTATCTTTTGTTGGTGGGTTCCAGTGTCCTCCTGTTGATGGTTATTCAACAGCTAGTTGCAATTTTGGTGTTCTTGCAGGAGTAGATGAATACACATCCTTCTACTCTGCCATCTTGAACTAGTGCTTATATCTTTTTGAATTATAGTTTTTGTTTGGGTATGTGCCCTGGAGTGGGAATGTTGGATCATATGGCAACTCCACTTTTAATTTTTTGAGGAACCTCCATAGTGTTTTACACCCCCACGAACAGTGTAGGAGGATTCCATTTTTCTCCATACCCTCTCCAGAATTTGTCTGTTTGTAATGATGGCCTTTCCGACTGCTCTGAGGTGGTATCTCACTGTAGTTTTTATTTGCATTTCCCTAATCATTGGGCTTCCCAGGTGGTGCTAGTGGAACCTACCTGCCAATGCAGGAGACAAGAGACACAGGTTTGATCCCTGGGTCAGGAAGATCCCCTGAAGAAGGGTCATGTTGAGCATTGTTTCATGTGCTAATTGGCCATCTATATGTTATTTTTGGAGAGAAGTCTGTAGGTCTTTTGCCCATTTTTTGGATTGAGTTATTTGTTTTTTTAGTTGTTGAATTTTATGAGCTGTTTGTATATTTTGAAAATTAAGCCCTTGTCAGTAGCATCATAAATATTTCTTCTCATTCTGCAGGTTGTCTTTTCATTTTGTTTATGGTTTCCTTTGCTGTGCAATAGCTTGTATGTTTCATTAGGTGCCCCCATGCACTACCGCCCGCCCCCGCCCCACTTTTGGCTTTCATTTCTATTGCTTTGGGAGAGTTATCTAAGAAAACATTGGTAGCTTCCGAGGGACTACTTCCGGATCCGGTGGCGACCGCTGAAAGGGTCGAGTGACGCGGCTGAGTGTGGCGGCGTCAAGCTGGCTGTCGGGTATAGAAAAAAAAAAAAAAGAAAAAGAAAACATTGGTACTATTGATGTCAGAAAATGTTTTGCCTCTGTTTTCTTCTAGGAGCTGTATGGTGTCATATCTTATATTTAAGTCTTTAAGCCATTTTGAGTTTATTTTTATGAATGATCGGTGTGTGTTCTGACTTCATTTATTGATATGAAGGTGTCCAGCTTTCCCAACATCACTTGCTAAAGAGACTGTCTTTTTCACATTGTATATTCTTGCCTTCTTTGTTAAAGATTAATTGACCATAAGTGTCTTGGTTTATTTTGAGCTCTTTATTCCATTGTTTCATATGTCTGTTTTTGTGCAAATACCATGCTGTTTTGACTCTTGTAGCTTTGTATTAGGAGAAGACAATGGCACCCCACTCCAGTACTCTTGCCTGGAAAATCCCATGGACAGAGGAGCCTGGTAGGCTGCAGTCCATGGGGTCGCTAAGAGTCTGACACCACTGAGCAACTTCACTTTCACTTTTCACTTTCATGCATTGGAGAAGGAAATGGCAACCCACTCCAGTGTTCTTGCCTGGAGAATCCCAGGGACGGGGGAGCCTGGTGGGCTGCCGTCTATGGGCTCGCACAGAGTCGGACACGACTAAAGTGACTTAGCAGCAGCAGCAGCAGCAGCAGCTTTGTATTATTGTCTGAAGTCTGAGGAGGGTTATGCCTCCAGCTTTGGTTTTTCCTCACAGTTTCTTTGGCAATGCTGGGTCTTTAATGGCTCCATTCAAATTTTAGGATTATTTGTTCCACTTATGTAAAAAATGTCATGGGTAATTTGATAGGGACCACATTAACTCTGTAGATTGCTTTGGATAGTATGGCCATTTAAATAGTACTAATTATTTTAATCCAAGAATATGAGATAGCTTTCCATTTCTTTGAATTGTCCTCAATTTCCTTTGTTAATGTTTTATAGCTTTAAGTGAGTCTTTCACCTCCTTGGTCAGGTTTATTCCTAAGTATTTTATTTTTGGATTCAATTTTAAAAGTTTTTTGTTTTGTTTAAGATGGTGATAGAACATAATTTAATTTCAAGTTTTTAAATTTAATTTTAAGAAAATTACATTTTAAAAATGATTCTATAGCTCTTATCTTAAGTTTAGGATTGCCAGAATGGCCATTTTTTTTTCATTCAGTTTTTAAAAATTAAATTTTTTATTTCATTGAGGGATAATTGCTTTACAGAATCTTGTTGTTTTCTGTCAAACATCAATATGAATTAGTCATAGGTATACATATATCCCCTCCCTTTTGAACTTCCCTCCCATCTCCCTTCCCACCCCACCCCTCTAGGTTGATATAGAGCCCCTGTTTGAGTTTCCTGAGCCATATGGCAAATTCTTGTTGGCCATCTATTTCACATATGGTAATGTAAGCTTCCATGTTACTCTTTCCATACGTCTCAACCTCTCCTCCTCTCTCCCATGTCCATAAGTCTGTTCTCTATGTCTGTTTCTCCATTGCTGCCCTGCAAAAATATTCATCGGTAGCATTTTTCTAGATTCCTTATATATGCATAAGAATATGATATTTATCTTTCTCTTTCTGACTTACTTCCCTTTGTATAATAGGTTCTAGGTTCATCCATCTCATTAGAACTGACTCAAATGTGTTCCTTTTATGGCTGAGTAATGTTCCATTGTGTGTATGTACCAAGCCTTCTTTATCCATTCATCTCTTGATGGACATCTAGGTTGCTTCCATGTTCTAGCTACTGTAAACAGTGCTGCAATGAACAGTGGGATACATGTGTCTTTTTAAATTTTGGTTTCCTTGGGTATTTGCCTCGGAGTAGGATTGCTGGGTCATATGGTGGTTTTATTCCTAGTTTTTTAAGTGATCTCCATACCATCTTCCATAGTGGCTGTGTCAATTTACATTCCCACCAACAGTGCAAGAGTGTCCCCTTTTCTCCACACCCTCTCCAGCATTTGTTGTTTGTAGACCTTTTGATGATGGTCATTCTGACCTGTATGAGGTGATATCCCAATGTAGTTTTGAGTGCATTTCTCTAATAATGAGTGATGTTGAGCATCTTTTCATGTGTTTGTTAGCCATGTATATGTTTTCTTTGGAGAAATGTCTGTTTGGGTCTTTTCCCCACTTTTTGATTGGGTTCTTTGTTTTCCTGGTGTTGAGTTGTATGAGCTGCTTGTATATATTGGACATTAATCTTTTGTCAGTTGTTTCATTTGCTATTATATTCTCCAATTTGAGGGTTGCTTATAGTTTCCTTTGCTGTGCAAAAGCTTTTAAGTTTAATCAGGTCCCACTTGTTTACTTTAGTTTTTATTTCCATTACTCTAGGAGATGGATCATAGAGGATCTGGCTTTGATTTATGTCATCGAGTGTTCTGCTTATGTTTTCCTCTAGGAGTTTTATAGTTTCTGATCTTACATTTAGATGTTTAATCCATTTTGAATTTATCTTTGTGTATGGCGTTAGCAAGTCTTCTAATTTCATTCTTATATTTGTCCAGTCTTTCCAGCACCATTTATTGAAGAGGCTGTCTTTGCCATTGTATATTTTTGCCTCCTTTGTCAAAAATAAGGTACCCATAGGTACATGGGTTTATTTCTGGGCCAGTCCATACTGTCTTGATGACTGTAGCTTTTTAGTATAATCTTGAGTCGGGAAGTTTGATTCCTGCAGCTCCATTCTTCTTTCTCAAGACTGCTTTGGATATTTGGGGTCTTTTGTGTTTCCATATGAATTGTGAATTTTTTTTTTTTTTGTTTTAGTTTTGTGAAAAATGCCATTGGTAATATGATAGGGATTGCACTGAATCTGTAGATTGTACTTGGTAGTATAGTTGTTTTCACAATATTGATTCTTCCTATCCAGTAACATGGAATATCTCTCCATCTGTTTATGTCATCTTTGATTTCTTTCATTAGTGTCTCATACTTTTCTGTGTACAGTTCTTTTGGTTCCTTAGGTAAGTTTATTCCTAGATATTTAATTCTTTTTGTTGCAATGGTGAATGGGATTGATTCCGTAATTTCTCTTTCTGATTTTTCATTGTTAGTGTATAGAAATGCAAGTGATTTCTGTGTAGTGATTTTTGTATCCTGAAACTTTGCTAAATTCACTGATTAGCTCTAGTAATTTTCTGATCCTATCTTTATGGTTTTCTATGTACAGTATCATGTCATCTGCAATCACTGAGAGCTTTACTTCTTTTCCAATCTGGATTCCTTTTCTTTCTTTTTCTTCTCTGATTGCTGTAGCTGGGACTTCCAGAACTATGTTGAATAACAGTGGTGAAAGTGAACATCCTTGCCTTGTGCCTGATCTTAGGGGGGATGCTTTCAGTTTTTCACCATTGAGAATAATGTTTGCTGTGGGCTTATCATATATGGCCTTTACTATGTTAACGAGGTCAGTTCCTTCTATGCCCATTTTTTTGAAGAGTTTTAATCATAAATGGGTGCTGAATTTTGTCAAAGGCTTTTTGTGCATCTATTGATTTTATCATATGGTTTTTATCTTTTCATTTGTTAGTATGGTGTATCACATTGATTGATTTGCATATAGTGAAGTATCCTTACATTCCTAGAATAAACCCACTTAATCATGGTGAATGAACTTTTTGACATGTTGCTGAATTCGTTTTGCTAAAATTTTGTTGAAGATTTTTGCATCTATGTTTATCAGTGATATTGGCCTCTAGTTTTCTTTTTTCATGTTGTCTTTGTCTGGTTTTGGCATCAGAGTGATGGTGGCCTCATTGAACGAGTTTGGAAGTGTTCCTTCCTCTGCAATTTTTTTGAAAGATTTTTAGAAGAATAGGCATTAGCTCTTCTGTAAATGTTTGATAGAATTTTCCTATGAAGCCATCTGGTCCTGGGCTTTTGTTTTTTGGGAGATTTTTGATCACAGCTTCAATTTCAGTGCTTGAAATTGGGTTGTTAATAATTTCTATTTCTTCCTGGTTCAGTCTTGGAAGATTGAACTTTTCTAAGAATCTGTCCATTTGTTCCAGGTTATCCATTTTATTGCCATAGAGTTATTCATAATAGTCTCTTATAGTCCTTTGTATTTCTGCATTGTCTGTTGTAACGTCTCTTTTTTCATTTCTAATTTTGTTGATTTGATTCTTCTCTCTTTTTTTCTTAATGAGTCTGGCTAAAGGTTTGTCAATTTTATTTATCTTCTCAAAGATTTTAGTTTTATTAATCTGTACTATTATTTCTCTCATTTCTTTTTCATTTATTTCTGCTTGGATCTTTATGATTTCCTTCCTTCTAGTAATTTTGGGGTTTTTTTGTTCTTCTTTTTCCAGTTGTTTTAGGTATAAAGTTAGATTGTCTATTTGATTATTTCCTTCTTTCTTCTGATTTTAGGTTTCAGTTCAGTTCAGTTGCTAAGTCACGTCCGACTCTTTGAGACCCCATGGACTGCAGAATGCCAGGCTTCCCTGTCCAACTCCAACTCCCGGAGCTTGCTCAAGCTCATGTCCATTAAGTCAGTGATGCCATTCAAGCATCTCATCCTCTGTCATCCCCTTCTCCTCCTGCCCTCAATCTTTCCCAGCGTCAGGGTCTTTCCCAGTGAGTCAGTTCTTCTCATCAGGTCACCAAAGTATTGGAGTTTCAGCTTTAGTTTCAGTTCTTCCAATGAGCACCCAGGACTTATCTCCTTTAGAATGGACTGATTTGATTTCCTTGTAGTCCAAGGGACTCTCAAGAGTCTTCTCCAACACCACAGTTCAAAAGCATCAATTCTTCAGTGCTCAGCTTTCTTTATAGTCCAAGTCTCATATCCATACAAGATTACTGGAAAAACCATACCTTTGACTAAATGAACCTTTGTTGGTAAAGTAATGTCTCTGCTTTTAAATATGCTGTCTAGGTAGGTTATAGCTTTTCTTCTAAGGAGCAAGCGTCTTTGAATTTCATGGCTGCAGTCACTGTCTGCAATGATTTCAGAGTCACCCAGAATAAGGACTCTCACTGTTTGCATTGTTTCCCTATCTGCCATGAAGTGTTGGGTCCAGATGCCATGATCTTCGTTTCTTAAATGTTGAGTTTTAAGCCAACTTTTTCACTCTCTTCTTTGACTTTCATCAAGAGCTCTTTAGTTCTTCTTTGCTTTCTGCCATATGGTTTAGTTTAGTTTGCCATAACAAACTAAACCTAAAGTCTTATCTTTTTTACAGTATGAAAAAGCAAAAAAATATTTCTTTAGGTTTAGTTTGTTGATTTTTGAGTTATTGTAGTTAGTGTACTAGGTTGCTTATTTGAGATTTTTCTTGTTTTTTGAAGAAGGCTTGTACTGCTATGAACTTACCTCTAAGAATTTCTTTTGCTGTGTCCCATAGATTTCAGATGGTTGTGTTCTGAGGTTCTGGTTTAAAAACTCTAGGAAGAGGCCTGGACTATGTATTTTTAACAAACTCCAGGTGATTGCTAGGTCCAGGAAAATTATGCTTAAAGGTTAATGAATTACACACTTTCTGGGTCATTGATCTAGGCTCAGTGAGTTATGTAGATTCATTTATTTGGAAAAGAATAATCCTCGAAGTTGCTCCTTTGGAATGATGGTATCCCAGGCAATTATTGCCCTAATAGGGATAGAATAGAGAAGGTGACTTTCAACCTCATCCTATTCCCGTATCCTCCCTGTTCAAAATTATTTTTTTTTTTTGCCTCTGTGTTAGAAACTATTTGAAGTTTAAGCATTTGTACTTTTATTCACAGACTCTTCTCATTTTTCCTGAGGATTCTCCCCTAAAGTTTATATTTAATAGGTCACATGTCATTGGTGTACATGTCATGTGGCCTCTTTATTCAAAATAAAGAAATAGCTATTCAAAAACATTGGGGCTAATTGAGAAGAAAGGAGAAGGGTTGTCATGATTGTCAATATGATATTATTATCAGTATCTGTGTTTTTTAAAGCAAGATCAACATAACATTTCACAAATGAGCCAACTGGATCATTTTGAAGTAATGTGGCACACAAATTCATGTGCCAATGGAAAGTTTTTTAAAGGTGAAGAGAGAGGAAACATCTAGATGAAAAAAAAAAATATATATATATTTTGCCTAGAAAGGAAGCAGTAGGAGCTTCAGATATCAGATTATAGAACCACCTCTAAAACTCTACCAAAATATGACAGATATAATGTGTGTGTTAGTTGCTCAGTTGTGTCTGAATCTTTGTGACCCCATGGACTGTATGGACTGTAGCCCACCAGGCTCCTCTGTCCGTGGGATTCTCCAGGCAAGAATACTGGAGGGGGTTGCCATTCTCTTCTTCAGGGTATCTTCCTGACCAAGGGATCAAACCTGGGTCTTCTGCACTTTTGGCAGATTCTTTACCGTCTGAGCCACCAGAGAAACTTCTGAATAATGGTCACTAAACTTTATATCCTTAGCTAATTAATCTTTCTTTCATTCAGTGGCTAAGGTGGGTAGGGGTCTAGTTGAACTCTCTAAATAAATCATGATCCAACATTTGAAGAAATGTGCATTTGCAGAGAAATCTGGAACCAACCTATCATGGGAGGAGGCTGTCTGTGTGGAAGTTCCTGATGTTATCTTAGTTGCAAGTCCTTGAAGTCAACTTGACTCATTTACTATTCGCTGTACTATATTTGTGATGTGTGGGTCTGTTGTGCCCAGTGGAGAAAATGAAAATATTCTAATAAGGTACTTTTCTTTGCTGCTTTATACTTCTTTATATATACTTTATACTGCTCTATGCTTCTTCATGCATGGGCCCTTCAATTTAATATTGGGACAGAATGGTTTTTCTGAATAGTTTTGTGCCCACACATACCCATACACATCTATCCTATTTTCTGTCACTGCATATCTTCCTTATAGAATACTAAGTTATTACTCAAATCTGTATAATAGGACTTATTGTGTTGACTGGTGTTTTTGGTTAATTCTGCCTTCTTAAGACAGAGATCTATGCATGCCCATGCCTAGCAGTAAGTCTGGTTTACAAAGGCACTAAATAAATATTAGGATGAATAAATAATTGCATAAATTCTTGTGTAGTATGTAGTATATCTACTAATGCTCTGTAGGCTACAGTGATTTTGTGGTGTCATATTTTAGTTGATTAACTGCCATGTTGGTAGATTTTTCAGATACAAATAAGAGTAGAGATAATTAAAGCAGTTTTTAGAAAGCTTTAAGACTAAAAAAAATCACTTATTGGGCATTTTTATTGGAGCTTCAGAAGTCATTAGATTTTTTGCCAGTTATCTTTAACTTTGGTTAGTATGATTATCAGAAAATGTCCATAGACATAGTGACTATTTGGGAGAGCATATTATGTTGCCACTGATAAGTGTTCTTATACTACAGAGACAGTATCTCTATCATGCTTTTCTATTCATTATTATTTCAGTATAATAAGAAATCTTGTGTTATCAAACATTGTATTAAAAATCTCTACAAACCAGCACATCCACATATCTATCTCATAGATACCACTATAGACGTAATAATGGTACTAGAGTGTTAGAGTCCTTGGGAAAAATGGTAAGTTAGAAATTATTGATTTAAAGAATGAGGCAGAAAACTGACCAAGAACAGGTTAATGTATTGTTGGGTATTTTTTGAAGACCCAGCTACAGGTGAGAATAGTGAATTTGTAGTCTAAAGTGAGAGGATTAGTATGACTTGGAACATATTGTTGGGTATTTTTTGAGGGCACAGGTGAGGTTGGAGATGATGAATCTGTGGCCTAAACTGAGAGGATGAGTATGACTTGGAGAAGTATAAAAAGCTGAAAGTATTTATTGTATATTAAAATTGTATAAGTCAGTTTGAAGTACTAAGGAGCAATTGGTAGCTGCTGCTGCTGCTGCTAAGTAGCTACAGTCATGGCCGACTCTGTGCAACCCCATAGACGGCAGCCCACCAGGCTCCCCCATCCCTGGGATTCTCCAGGCGAGAACACTGGAGTGGGTTGCCATTGCCTTCTCCAATGCATGAAACTGAAAAGTGAAAGTGAAGTCGCTCAATTGTGTCTGACTCTTAGTGATCCCATGGACTGCAGCCTACCAGGCTCCTCTGTCCATGGGATTCTCCAGGCAGGAGTACTGGAGTGGTATGCTATTGCCTTCTCCGGAGCAACTGGTAGAGGAAGGTTATATCTTGGAAATAATGGGAGTGAATATCAAATGGGGCAGACCATAATACTCAAAAGCATTTCTAGCCTTCTGGTATCAGACAGATACCTGACATTAAGCTTGTTTAATATAAATCTAGGTCCTGTTCTTTGACTATTCATTCTCTTAGAATAGCTGCTTGGTCCCCCAGGTCTCCATCTACAAGACTGATGACTGCTAACTAGTTGGTCTTTGAGAAACTCAGTTCTAGCTTCCTGGTTACAATTCTCATTATTATTATTATTTTTTGCCTTTCATACTGTTCAATTATATTTGATTTACAATGTGTTAGTTTCTTCAATCAGCAAAGTGACTTAGTATGTTTTGAAAGTTAAAACTAATACTTGGAAACTAAGGATTTACTCTCTTAACAACTCATATGTAACATACAGCAGTGCTAATTATATTTAACCTGTTGTACATCCCTAGTACTTGCTTTATTTTTTTAATATAAATTTATTTATTTTAATTGGAGGCTAATTACTTTACAATATTGTATTGGTTTTGCCAGATATCAACATGAATCCGCCACAGGTGTACATGGTTCCCCATCCTGAACCCCCCTCCCACCTCCCTCCTCATACCATCCCTCTGAGTTATCCCAGTGCACCAGCCCTAAGCATCCTGTATCATGCATTGAACCTGGACTGGCGATTTGTTTTACCTATGATATTATACATGTTTCAGTGCCATTCTCCCAAATCATCCCACCCTCACCCTCTCCCACAGAGTCCATAAGACTGTTCTATATATCTGTGTCTCTTTTGCTTTTTAGTCTGAACCTTTTGACTATCTTTCTCCCTCCCACCTCTCATAACTTGACTCTGGTAACCACAAATCTGATCTTTCTTTCAGAGTTTGTTTTTGAAATATAATTGATCCACAACACTGTTGGTTCCTTTTATACAATATATTGATTTGGTATTTCTATTACATTTAAAAATGAGCACCACAATAAGGCTAGTTACCATGTAAGTGAAATGTTTTAGATAACCAAATGCTTTGTAATACGAAATTTCCTCTACATAGAGGTCCTTGTGGTCTGAAAGAATTAGTATGCATGCTCAGTTTCTCCTCTTCCATCAGAGTCGCAGGCAATAGGTGGCACATTAGATGTGATTTGAAAAAGCTTGGGATTTAAAAAATATTTAATGTTCTGTCTATAATTTGGTTAATGTGCATGTCTTATTTTTTTTTGAAAAATGCCTGTTAGTGTATGTGTGTGTGCATGATGGGTGGGGAGGTGGGATGCTGGTGGCAGAGGTTACAATGCAATTAATGCTGCATTCTGATTTTCGTTTTAATTTTACTCTGGGGAAATAACTTTTCTGTCTCTGTCTTACATCTCTGAAATCATATATAATAATAATCTCACTCAAGGGTAAATATGTCATAAACCGTGAATAGTGAACTGAAGACAATGTGTTTAACTGTTTGTTCATCATGTTGATATGCTGATTCCTTGAAGACTAAGGCAGTGGTTCAGATTCCTCATTCTCTACATTCTGGGAAAATAATAGGTTTGAGTCAGACACAATGCTGGTCATTATATTGTGCATTCTTAGATAAGCCTCTATAAGGCTTATTTTCTTATCTATAAGATGAAGATAATTAAAAATATTATGAAGATTAAAAGTATAATGCCTATATAGTAATTGAATACAGAATACAGAAATGATCAATTAATTTTGGTGGCTTTCATTAATTGCTTCTTATCAGTTTTTTACTGATCTGCATATTGTAAATCACATCTCCTGATAACTTGAGTTGCTTCCACTGCTGCTGCTGCTGCTGCTGCTAAGTCGCTTCAGTTGTGTCCAACTCTGTGCGACCCCATAGACGGCAGCCCACCAGGCTCCCCTGTCCCTGGGATTCTCCAGGCAAGAACACTGGAGTGGGTTGCCATTTCCTTCTCCAGACACATCTTTTCCAAAACCTGTAGAAATTTCTTCTTTATAGTTCTTGCTTAGCTTTCCCCTGCTTTTTATAGGAAATATTTTTAACTATCTTGGGTACATAACATTTCAGAGTTATGAAATCTCCCAGAAATCTTAAAAATAAATGTGATCTTACTGATCACTTTGTTTATTCACTTTCTCTAACCCCTCACATTCATTCTTTCAGACAGCATTTATTTAGCAAATGAGCATTTATTGACTCATTTATCATGCAATCAATATGCATTAAATACACACAAGAAATGGGGCATTCAGACAGAAATTTGATATGATCTGTTTGGATTAAAAAAATATAAGACTCCTTTTTAAAAAATTGGCAAATAATGTGCACAACAGCTATTTCTGTTGCTCTCTCTCATCCTATGCCAAACTTTCCTTATTTAGCACATGAAAATATGGACCAAGGAGGGGTCTGTTTGTAAAAGGTTCAGTTGAAACTGAACTTTTTGATGATGAGGAGGAGGAAGATAGTAATAATAACAACTGATGACTTATCAAGTTGTTACCATGTACTGGGCACTGTACTAAATGCTCTATACATTTTGATCTATTTTCATACTCACAAGGGTAATGTAGGAGTGATGCCTTACCATGGTCTACAAGTTACCAAGAGACTCCCTCTCTGACGTTACCTCATGAACTGTAATCCACACACATGGTCCGAACATTCCAGAAAAGTATTATCTTGCCTCAGAACTTTTCTACTGTATCCTCTATGTCAGAAATACCCACTCACTCTAGTTCAGATTTTAGCTCAGTGTCACCTCAACAGATGATAGCTCTCCTCTACCAATCATTCTCTTTAATGTCATTGTTTATCTCCATCATAGCATTCACTATCAGAAGTTATCTTTTTATTTATTTGTTCACTTATGTATTATTTGTCTTCCCTCATTGTAATTTAAGATGTTCAAGGGGAGGTACCTTCTCTGAGTTGCTCATAGTGGTCTTTGTAGTGCCTACAATAGCTCTGGCTAAAGGCAAGTTATCAGTACCTCTTTATTGACTGAGTGAATATATGTCATTTTGAAAGAAGTCTTAATACCTGGAAGAGAAAGAGCATAGTTAAAAAAAACTTACAGCATAGAAGGAGAATTAACACGTGTCAGGCAACTACTGTGGATCCAGCATTAAGTGTTTTCATTATATGTATCATTGAATTTTCAAAATATTTTTATAAGAAATTGAGAGAATTTGAGTAACTTGCCTGTGACCACAGTTAATTAATGATGGGGATAAGATTAGAATCTCGGTCTGTTTAGCTCAAAAGTCTATTTCTCCTGCCATATTTATATATTTCACAGTTCTGTGAGTATGATAGACACTGTGATGCACTGCCTAGATGCCCGTACTTTAGTGATGGTGGATTTATTTCCCTAGATGCTAGGAGTGCGGCAAACAGTCACCCTCAACTGTCAGTCTCTTATATGTATTTCCTGGACTGAAGAGAGGGCTTCCCAGGTGGCTCCTTGGTAAAGAATCTTCCTGCTGCTGCAGAAGACATGGGTTTGATCCCTGGGTTGGGAAGATCCCCTAGAGAAGGAATTGGCAACCCACTTCAGTATTCTTGCCTGGAGAATCCCATGAACATAGGAGCCTGATGGGCTTCAGTCCTTGGGGCCATGAAGAGTCAGACACGATTTAGGGACTGAGCACGCACGCACGGACTGAAGAGAGATGCCTTGCCCGACGTACTTCCCCATTCCAGTGACTGATCAGCACATGGATATGAAGACTTTCCCCCTTTGCCCTAATTCAGCCAACTCTGAAGTTAGAACTCCATGGAGGGTCAGCTGTGCCTCAACTGAGATGGCATGGCAGTCCAACTTCTTCTTTCATGGGTATTGATCCTTGGAGTATCCCTTAATAATCTTTCTGAATGCTAATCATCTCAGAGTCTGCTTCCCAGGGAACCCTGCCTGCAATAGTGAGTTTGAGAATTGTGATGGCACTGATACAAGTGCATAAGTAGTATGGAAAAGTGGTATTTGGAAGGAATATAATGATAACCTTGGATTTGTATTTTTTGAATTTATGTGGAAATGATTGGCTCTGGACTGTCAGTTCTTTGTGAACTTGTTATTATTGGATCACCAGCCTCTGAATAGTGACTGTCACATTGTAGACCGGTCATTCAATAAACAGACCATTAAAGACTTAAGATTGGAGTTTGGGTGACAGCTCATGGCGGTCATAGCAAATATCTGGAATATTGACAACCTCTCTAATTGAAAGACAGGAAAAATAAGAACAATAGAGAATTGAGAAGCAGTGTACAAAAAGGAATCCGCAGGATATGGTGCAAGGATGCTTTTGTTTGTTTGTGTGGTGGGAGGTGGCTGGAGAGCAGCTGGGAGCAAGGATTGTAGTGGTTGATATTTGAAAAATGATGTGAATTTAAGAATTTACTTTCAAACCCAGTAGGAATGAGGTTTCTGGTGGTCTTCAAAAGTGATGTCAGCCCTGCAGCTGAGATAGAAGTCTGTTTAATAAGATGAGTAAACAAAGGATATCATGGGCATACATTTATCTTCTAAGACTTTTGGCAATACAAGTAAAGTGAGATAGTTGGCAGGGCCTGTGAGGCCAAATCAAAGTTTATTAAAAAGAAATGGAAACTCATGTTTGAAGGTAACAGAGTCATCAAAAAAGCTATAGATGAGTGAGATACATAGGGTTTGGGAAAGGATGGAGTTGAGCAAGAGACATTTTGTGGCTTTTTTGCCAAAAATGAGGGTACTTATTTCTCTTCTCTTCTGTGCACCCAAGGGGAATGCAGTATTGCATGGTAGGGGTATAGTGCAAAGACAGCAATCAGATTTTGGTTTTATTTACACCTAATTTATTAGAGCCTTATCTTGATTTTATCACTCTAACTCAATGATAGGTCAGTAATTTTGTATATTTTAATGACTCTCGACTTCAAATTGCAGTTCTCTAGGTATACTTCTGTGAGTATGGTAGCCATTGATGCACTCCCTAAATGCTTCCCTGGTGGCTCAGAAGGTAAAGAATCCGCCTGCAATGCGAGAGACCTGGGTTTGATCCCTGGGCTGGGAAGATCCCCTGGAGGAGGGAAAGGCCACCCACTCCAGTATTCTTGCCTGGAGAATCCCCGTGGACAGAGGTGCCTGGCGGGTTGCAGTCCATGGGGTTACAAAGAGTCACACACGACTGAGTGACTAAGCACAGCACAGGCATACCTTAGCTGTGGCAGCTACACTCACTGTGGGATGTTAAATGAGGTCTGAAAGGTTAGTAATTCATTCTTTAGAAATTTTATATTTAAACTATGAAGTGTACATTTTTGGGTATATTCCATTGTAGATTACTTTTTGAAAACTTCAGATTTTTTCTTATTCTTCTAAAGATAAGAGTTTATAAATTGAACACCATGTGGAGGAAACTTTTGATTTGTGCTTGTACTAGCTTGTTCTTTTTTAGTTTTAAAGGTAATTTGATTTACACTTTATATTTATAACCCATATTTATATATATATATAACCCCTATTCCTACCATCTCTGTGTGTGATATGACTTTGTTTAGCATTAGAGCTTTTTTTGACATTGATGAAAAAGTCACTAAAGGAAGGAACTCCTGAGGTATTAGGAACCAAGTGAATAGGAGTCTACTTTGTTCTTATATTGAATATATTTTATGCAGTTGAAAGGTAGTGTGGAAGGCAAAATAAGGCCAAGCAAGACATACACAATCAAACGTAGCTTCTTGGCCCTCTCCTTTTTCATTTTTTGGGGCGATTTTACTCAATTTCAGCAAGCATTTTTATCTGTCTTTATATACTGCAAAATCCCAAATCTGCCAGTGCCTGACACATAGTAGCTAATCAGTAAGCATTTGCTAAGTGATTAAATTTAGAGTGAATATAAAGATATTTATTCTAACAATACTATACAAATAAGAAACAAGTAGGATAGTAAATACAAATGCATTTTAGAAAAATCAATGTCAGTAACAAAAGCAAATAGACAAAGCATATTATAGAAATGTAAATAATTATATATCCTATTATGCTTTATCATATGTTTATCATTCACCTTCTATGCATGTTTGACTTATTGTATCCTGAGCAAAAAACATAAGATCTATGGAACACAAAATGGCTCCATAACTCAGCGTTGAAAAATAAAATGTACTGGATTTTCCTTAAATACCCTTGTAATTTGCTACACTAGTCAACTTACATATTAGAAAGAAAGAATAATTTTTTTCTACATAATCCAAATATATTTAAGAAAAAATAACATTGGTTAGTAAGCAGATTGACTACCATGATGGCTCAGATGGTAGAGAATCCACCTGAAATGCAGGAGACACGGATTTGATCCCTGGGTCCAGAAGATGCCCTGGAGAAGGGAATGGCAACCCACTCCAGTATTCTTGCCTGGAGAAGCCCATGGACAGAGGAGCCTGGTGGGCTACAGTCCATTAAGTCACAAAGAGTCTGACACTGAGTGACGAAGCAGACATACACACATTAAGCAAATATTTGTTGTTGGCCTTTTCTGTGCCAGGAATTTGAGATATCTCATTTGTAGAAAATACTTATAATCTACCTTCCCCACTGCTCCCCTCCCCCTTACCATTTTTTCTTGTGATTCTTCCAATTCTGTTGAAACATTTCAGGAATAATATTTCAGAAAGGTTTTATCTTTTGTTTCCAACCTCTTTATTATTATTATTATTTTGTATAAAGTTTTTGCTTACCTTAACTTTTCCCAGGGAAGCAAGAACTTTTGAAAGAAAAATTCACATTAACTTAACAGCAAATTTAGGGAGTACCTGTTGCTGCACTAGTAAGAAGCTTGTCATTGTAATTTAGTAAGTTTCTGTACATCTCAAAAAAAGACAAATATATCTAGTTTCAATGCTTGTTGACCAATTCTCTCAGTACAGGGTTACTCTGAGCCTGTCTTCCAATTTCATTTTTTCCCTCCTGTGATCAGTTTAATTTACATGTGGGAGATGACTTGATTTTTGAATATTATCTTACAAATTTTTGGTTTCTAATCTAAGGAATTTATTTGTTTTCAGAAAGGAAAGAATACAGAGATTCTTACAGATTGTATTTTTATCATATATTTGTGATGAAATTTTTGAAATCTATCATCAACCTATTATTGATTTTATTTATTTATTTATTTATTTTACTTTACAATATGTATTGGTTTTGCATATATCAACATGAATCTGCCATGGAGGAAATTACTCTATCTGATTCCGTATTTAAAAATGTAATTCAATACAAATCTGAAGTAGAAAAAATTTCTTTGATTTTGTCTTTTAAAGAATTTTCCGCAGTAATGAAAATATCTTTTAACACATTAACAAAGAATCTGCCCTCCCAAGGCATTTATTGTAAGCAGTGATAATGATGAGATTGTGCTGTAATGAAACAAAGACTGAGGAAAGAATACAATTTAGCTACATATTATTGTAATTCCATTTGAAGCTTCACACAGACATAAGGAAGTTTCTAGTGTGGATGCTGGAAGAAAGATTTGTTGTTTCCTCCTGACACAAAGGTCAGTAAACACTTGGTAGACATGACAGCATTTGAAGGCTATAAATCCTCCCCCTTTTCCCCCTGTTGTGTTAACTCATTACCATTATAAACACATTTCAGAGAAACTAGTCTCTCCTTTTGTTCTGAATTCAATTATTTTTTCAAACGTATGCTTGCAAAGTACAAAGCTAACTTTCCTGCTGAAGGAGAATGGGTGAGATATATCCACAGCTTGCTAGGGGCTAACTGTGAGAACTACGGTTTGTGAGACTGGTGCCTGCTGCTGCTTTAAGTGCTTAGGCAGTTCTCTTCTTATTCAGCTGCAGTCTTGGCATGGGAGTAGGGGACTGTGGAGAAAATCATATAGTCCTTTAAGTTGTAATTTTTCACCATTAGCTTAGCATTCTGGACTATTGAGAAATATTTCAAACACATAGTTAACATAGATTCCCAATTATTTTTATTGTAGCAATGGGATATATCAGATTAATCAATGGCATTAATGATGACAAATGAAATTAACAATTCCATTGATATATAGTTGGAAAAACATAGATACCCAATTATTTTGATTGGAAAAAGCATTTTACTACAAGTTATCATTGAAGAGGAACTAAAGAGCCTCTTGATGAAGGTGAAAGAGGACAGTGCAAAAGCTGGCTTAAACGCAACATTCAAAAAACTAGGATCATGGCATCTGGTCCCATCACTTCATGGCAAATAGATGGGGAAACAATGGAAACAGTGAGAGACTTTATTTTCTTTTCTTGGACTCCAAAATCACTGCAGATGGTGAATGCAGCCATGAAATTAAAAGATGCTTGCTCCTTGGAAGAACAGCTATGACCAACCTACACAGTATATTAAAAAGCAGAGACATCACATTGCTGACAAAGGTCTGTATAGTCAAAGCTATGGCTTTTCCTATAGTCATGTATGGATGTGAGAGTTGGAGCGTCAAGAAGGCTGAGTGCTGAAGAACTGATGATTTTGAACTGTTATGTTGGACAAGACCCTTAAGAGTCCCTTGGACTGCAAGGAGATCAAACCAGTCAATTCTGAGTATTCACTGGAAGGACTGATGCTGAAGATGAAACTCCAGTATTTGGCCACCTGAGGTGAAGAACTGACTCATTGGAAAAAATCCTGATGCTGGGAAGGATTGAAGGCAGGAGAAGAAGGGGATGACAAAGGATGAGATGGTTGGATGACATTGCTGACTCAATGGACATGAGTTTGAGCAAGCTCCGGGAGATGGTGAAGGACAGGGAAGCCTGAGGTGCTGGAGTCCATAGGGTTGCAAAGAATCAGATATCACTCAGTGACTGAAAAACAACAGCAATCCCAAGAGACATAATTTTTCAAAGGATACATATGAGTAAGTCACTTTCAAATGCAGGTCAATGAAATTGTTAAAATTATAAAAATATAAATTGTGAATCTATAAATATGAATCTAATAATAAGATCAGACTAACAATTTTTGGCCATTAGTTATGGTATTCAGCCACTTTTTGTGATCTATAACTCATATCAAGATATGCCTGCCTGGTTCTAGCTATTGTAAATAGTGCAGCAGTGAACAGTGGGATACATGTGTCTCTTTCAGTTTTGGCTTCCTCAGGGTTTATGCCTAGGAGTGGGATTGCTGGGTCATATGGTGGTTTTATTCCTAGCTTTTTAAGGAATCTCCATATGTTCTTCCATAGTGGCTGTATCAGTTTCCATTCCCACCAACAGTGTAAGAGTGTTCCCTTTTCTACACACCCTCTCCAGCATGTATTGTTTGTAGACTTTTTGATGATGGCCATTCTGACTGCTGTGAGGTGGTATCTCATTGTAGTTTTGATTTGCTTTTCTCTAATAATGAGTGATGTTGAGCATCTGTTCATATGTTTGGTTAGCCATCTGTATGTATTCCTTGGAGAAGTATCTTTTTAAATTTCTTCCTCACTTTTTAATTGCATTGTTTGTTTTCCTGGTATTGAGTTGTATGAGTTGTTTATATATTTTGGAAATTTATTCTTTGTCAGTTGTTTCATTTTCTATTATTTTCTCCCATTCTGAGGGTTGTCTTTTCGCCCTATTTGTAGTTTCCTTTGTTGTGTAAAAAGTTTTAAGTTTAATTACGTCCCACTTGTTTATTTTTGTTTTTATTTCTATTACTCTAGGAGGTAGGTCATAGAAGATCTTGCTTTGATTTATGTCATTAAGTGTTCTGCCTATGTTTTCCTCTAAGAGTTTTATAGTTTCTGGTCTTACATTTAGGTTTTTAATCCACTTTAAGCAACCTAAATGTCCATTGACAGATGAATGGATAAAGAAGCTGTGGTACATATATACAAAGGAATACTGCTTAGCCATAAAAAGGAATGCATCTAAGTCAGTTCTAATGAAGTGAACAAACCTAGAGCCTATTATACAAAGTAAAGTAAGTCAGAAAGAGAAATACAAATATTGTATACTAATGCACAATGATAAGACAAATAAATGGCCAAGAAATACTACATAGATAAAAATCTAGTTCTAATGCGAGCAAGTTTAGTATTCTTTGCTGAGTTCTTCTACAGTGACCTCTTTATCGTTTCACATCATCATACTCAATTTTGTGATACATGGCTTATTTTGATTATTAGGTTGGTGCAAACGTAACTGTAGTTTCAGACTCTGAATTTTAAATCATTATACCTAGGCTCAAACACATGCTTATTGATTAAAATAGAAACCTTTACAATCAACACATTTTTGCCAACAACAAGTAAGTGAAAAGTTGCTGCTGTGAGCAGTGTGCTAAGGCAGGATGTGTGACCTCCGGAGGAGAGGATTTCAATCTGGGACCAGGGACCAGGCTCGGCCACTGGAGCTTTTTGTGTAACAGAATTTTATTAAAGTATGAGAGAGAGAGAAAGCTTCTGACATAAACATCAGAAGGGTCAGAAAGAATGCTTCCTTGCTAGTTTTTAGCAAGGTGTTGTATGTCTTTTAAGGAGCTTCTAATTAGATAAGAGAAAAACCTCAAGGCTGAGGGACTTTCACCAGGCCCCTTTCCCACAATATGCATTTTTGAGATAGGATGGCAGGAGGTGTGTCATCCCAGGCCCTAAGTAAAATAGTTGATATGAATAGTGGTTTGTTGAGCCCAAGGTTTGAGAAAAGAAAAAAAGGTTAATCTTAGGTGGAACCATTTTGAAGAAAGGCAGGTTCTAAATCAAATACATAGTTTCATTAACATAACATAAGAAAAACATTTCCATAAGAAAAGTGCATTGGTTAGCTCAAGGCAGAACCAGGTGTCTTTTACTTTGTGTTGAGAAGGAAGAAAATGTCTGCCACTTGCAGTTTTATTTCCTCCTGCTGCTTAGGAGCTCTGGCCTCTCATAAGTTTGTTTATTCTTGTTCTGTAAAAATCCATGCTCTGGGATTTGACAAACTCATGGAAAGTGTTTTCTGGATCTGGCTGGTTGTGGAAGCATTTTCCCTGCAAAAGTTGTCAAGCTGTTTGAAGATATGGTCATCAGTTGGCAAGAGGTCGGGTGAATATGGCAGGTGAGGCAAAACTTCATAGCCCAATTCATTCAACATATGATGTGTTGGTTGTGCGATGTCTGGTTGGGTGTTTTCATGGAGAATTGGGCGCTTTCTGTTGGCCAATACTAGCTGAACGTGTTGCAGTTTTCAGTGCATCCCATTGATTTGTTGAGCATGCTTCTCAAATGTAATGGTTTCACAGGGATTCAGAAAGCTGTAGTGGATGACAGGAGGCAGATCACCAAACATTGACCATGACCTTTTTTGTGCAAATTTGTATTTTGAAGCTTCTTCTCAGTGCAATCCCTGACCTGGTCATCACTGATTGTCACATAAAATCCACTTTTTGTTGCACGTCACAATCTAATCAAGAAATGGTTCATTGTTGTTGTGTAGAATAAGAGAAGACAACAATTTTTTTTAATGTTTGGTCAGTTCGTGAGGCACCCACTTATTGAGTTTTTTCACCTTTCCAGTTTGCTTCAAATGCCAAATGACCATAGGATGGTTGACACTGAGTTCTTTGGCAACCTCTCATGTAGTCGTAAGAGGATCATCGAAGCTGATCCTCTAAGCCTGTTGTTATCAAGTTCCGATGGCTGGCCATTGTGGTCTTCATCTTCAAGGATCTCACTCGTTGGCAAAACTTCTTGAACCACCACTGCACTGTACATTCATTAGCAGTTCCTGGGCCAAATGTGTTGCTGACATTGAGAGTTGTCTGCTCTACTTTATAGCCCATTTTGAACTCAAATAAGAAAATCACTCAAATTTGCTTTTTGTCTAACATCATTTCCCTAGTCTAAAATAAATACGAAATGAACAGAAAATAATGTCATTAGTCCAAAAAAGTGAGAAATGCACATTAAAATGATGTTTAGCATAACCACATTTGTTTATGAATATATACCAATACCAAGCAGAAAAATTCAACAGTGTAAAAAACCTCAGTTACTTTTTGCACCAACCTAAATAGTTAACTTTTAGTGTAAGTTAAATTTTCCTGTTTCAGGTCCTAAGCCCTTTTCACCTTGGTGTGTCTTGCAACATGTCCATGAATTATTCCATCTTCAATTTAGCAATATATAATATTGTTGAGAATAGACTCCCTATTTGCTATTTCATTCCCTTACTTTGTGACTTGCTAAGGAGTAGCTGATAGAAATTTCCTGTTGGGTTTTCTTGAACCTTACCTCCTCTTACCAATCGTTTAGTTCCTGACTGTGCTATGAGTTCACATAGCATAGACTTATGTTAGGAATGACAGCGGGTTCTTTCTTCAGCAGGGCTCTGCCTCTAGGCTGACCTAGTTTGCCTATCCACTGTCATGCTCCAGGCTCCCATGGGTGAGGCAGCTATGCAAAGAGTGACAGAAGCCATCCTCACTGCCAACAGCTCAACTTCTGCTGCAGAATCTGGGAATAGCGATTATGTTACTTATCATTTGGTTTCTGAATAAGAAGGAAGTCATGTTATTATAGAAATGGTTATTCATAAGGGTATAAATTTTTCTTAATAGATTGTATATAATTATTCTGCAGAGAAGGAATGAGGAAGCAGTATAATAGATTCGGTAAAATGGAGTGATACCTAGGTTAAAAAATGTGCTCAGATACTCAATGATCTGTGATGGCCTAGAGAGATGGGATTGGAGGTGGGTAGGTGGGAAGCTCAAAAGGGAGGGGATATATGTATACATACAGCTGATTCAGTTTGTTGTACAGCAGGAGCTAACACAACACTGTAAAGCTATATTATTTCAATAATTAAAAATAAAATGCTAAAATAAAATAAAACCTCTACTACTAATGCCATAATCCAAGCAAGCCTTCACCTCTCCCCTGGAGAACTGCTTAGCTTCCTAACCCATTGAATTTTTTCAGTTTTCCCACAGCCAATCCCTGATAGTTGATCCCCCACAGCTGTCAGATTGAATCTTCTAAAACTGAAACCTGATAGTGTTACTCCTTTATTCAGTTTCCTATTACTCCTAAAATAAAATACATTCTTTGGATGATCTTACACATAAGGTGAGAGCATTCATTATTATTATTTTGTTATTATATTTTAGCTTGCAGAGTGTTTAACTTGATAAATGTACCATAAAAATATATGTTCAAATACTTGATGTAGCAGAAATAACTTATATTAAAAAATGTGCTTGGATAGATTTAAATAAAAATAAAAGTACTTTCATATCATGAAGTATTGATATTCTTTGACTTGCATATTTTTTTTCAGAAAGAAATGTGATTATTCTGTACCTTTAGTTAGAAATGTAGTTCATCATAAATAGTGATGACATGGGAGTCACTATCTGCCAAGCATCTGCCTAATAAGGAGATTTTGTATCCATTTAGATAATCAGAATTATAGTCAATACTAGATCTGATTATATTTATAACCTTGCTGAGTTTTATCTTCCAAGAGAGACTGAAGCAGTAGAACTGAGCAAGACTGTCCCTGGGTAGTATTTTGATGGTTTCTGTATGTTTCAACATCTCAAACTTTTAAACTCCAAGGACGTGGTGTGGTCAGAGTCCTGAAATAATCAGATTGTTAGCCACTGACTGGCTAAACAAAGTGTCTCCAGCACTTTGGTCGGTGTCTGAATGACATTTTACTTATTTACAGTGAGTGATAACTCTGAAATGAAGTTTATTACTCAAAGTCTGCATGGTCAGCACATTTCTTATCTATTCGGGCTACTTGAGGAACCAAATGAGAACCAAAAGTTTGCTTTAGACCAGGTAGAGCCAAAGCAAAATGAATTTAATGCCAAATACTTTAATCCAATTTAAGGATCTATCTGGTTGTAAGGGAAGTCTTACAATGACAATGAGATCTGATGCTCCACATTCATTCATAAGACTCATTTTAGTTAAGATGGTTGAAGAATTTTCCTTACCTTAAGAATAATTTTTCTTAATGTGATAGAGGACCAATATGCTCTTGAACAGTATTAGAGATAATGTTTCTATTATCTCTTATAAATATTCTAATATCTCTAAAAAACTATTCCCCTCCATTCTCTTTCCTGTGGTTTGCTCTCTCTAATTTCACCTACTTTCGTTACTCAGTGGCCCGCTTTGCCTGGAGCTATTATACCTTGGCTGGTATTTGAAGGTAATTTTCAGCCACCCATTTACAAATTATTGTTTAAGCTGGTGCATTTATGGTTGACAAAGCAGTTCCCTGTTTTATGAGTTAATTTGATAACAACTGTCAGACAGAAATATCACTTCTCTTATTTCCAGACCCTGTTTAGAAAACACCTCACTGTAACTCCCAAGTACTGAAAACAAGAGGGAATTCTTTGGAAATGCTCAGGTGGAGGCTGCAAAGATGTTTTAAAAGCTAGAAATTGTTTTCTGACATGAAGACCATTGCTCTACATGAGTTGAAGTGGCACTAATTAGCTTTGCAGCATATAATTGTAATCTTTGGGCTATGAGGCATGCCTGGCAATAGTTCCAGGTGTTACACATGGTCAGTTTAGTTCAATTTAACAATTTTTTGACCAGTTCCTCACCAACAGACTTTTGCATGGAATTAACCTATAACATTTGTTTTTATAGTACTTAATAGCTTTATTTCATTTTGTACTTACCAACCCCGAGAAACCATTATGCTAGGAATTCCCCAATTTTATAGTAAAGGAAAAAGAGGTTCAGAAAAATAAATGCTGCATCCAAAGTCATATAATCTAGCTAAGGCTTAATTACCCCTTTCAACTGTAATCTTTTCTACCTTGGTAAATATAGAGCATTGTATTTCAGTTTAGAGGAGCAAATTAATAGCTGAACTTTTGGAGGTAGTCAGATATAGATCAGACACTAAGTAGATAATACTTGCTACTACCTAAGTGACTTTGGGCACTTTTCTTTTTTAACTTTTATGGGTTCAGTTTTCACATTTATATAATTGGGGAAATATTTTGTTCCTCTCTTACAGGATTTTTGTGGGGATTAAATGAGTTGGGGCATGTAACATGTTGGGCCAAGTGTTTGACAGTTAGCGTTCAACACGTTAGCATTTAACTGATACTATAGTGTTGAATCCAGAAGACTTATTCTTATTTCATTTTGGAGACTGAGTCAGCCCTGTGCCATCTGCGGGGTCTTGTTTGATTTAAGGGTTTAGGACTAAAATCATGTTTCTCCAAAGGTTTGCAGTAAAGAATTATCAATTTTCCTGAGATGTCTAGAAGTGGTACCATCTTGTCTCAAAGTCAGAATTTTTATTCAATTAGCCAAGATGGTAACCAGGAAAGCATGTTTCTCCTAAAGTTTCTCTATTAATTAGTTAATGATCCCACCAGAACTTTTAAAATAACAATAACATGTACAAATTGGGAAAACAATTTTCAACGTTGTTTTCACTTCCATCACTAAAAGGAATAAAAGGAAATGAGGTTTTAGTTAGGTATTTGGAATAATTTACCAATGGTCTGTAAAGTGAGATAAATTAACATGCAGGCAGCAGCCTGTGGGAGAAAAAGCACAAGAGACCTAAGTTTTTGTCTAGTTAACATCTCTTTCCAGCATGTAACTTGAGCAAAACACCTTGATCTCTTTAAATCTCAGTATTTTCATCTGTAAAATGTGGATAATTATATCTGAGACTTAAAAGGTTGTTGTGAATATATAATGACATGAAGGAAAAAAAAGTGATTTGTAAACTGTGAAATGTTGCACCAACGGAAGGTGGTGTTATTTTCTGTAGTTCACTGAAAACAGAAATTCTTAGATTACTTGAATGTGCTCTTTCCTGAGTTGGAGGAGAACTAATAAATAGCCCTTTGGCTCTATTTTAGTTCAAGGAATGTATGTTTTCAGATTAAATCAGTATTGATGGTGTTGAAAGTGAAAGTCAAAGTGAAAGTGAAGTCGCTTAGTCGTGTCCGACTCTTTGCGACCCCGTGGACTGTAGCCCACCAGGTTCCTCCGTTCATGGGATTCTCCAGGCAAGAATACTGGAGTGGGTTTCCATTTCCTTCTCCAGGGGAATCTTCCCGACCCAGGGATCGAACCCAGGTCTCCCACATTGTAGGCAGACGCTTTAACCTCTGAGCCACCAGGTGTTAGGTCTTGTCAAAGTGAAATTCAGTGGCTCTTTTGGAAAGGCATTAAAAAAGTAACAAAGGGGAAATTACTGGAAAACAAAGATATTTTGTATAGAAAACCTTATCACATTGAGTATATGTTAAGTCTGTAAGGGCTTCCCTGGTGGCTCAGAGGTTAAAGTGTCTGCCTCCAATGTGGGAGACCCAGGTTCGATCCCTGGGTTAGGAAGATCCCCTGGAGAAGGAAATGGTAACCCACTCCAGTATTCTTGCCTGGAGAATCCCATGGACGGAGAAGCCTGGTGGGCTGCAGTCCATGGGGTCGCAAAGAGTCGGACATGACGGAGCAACTTCACTTCTTTGTAAGTATATTCAATTTAAAGTCGATAATTAAATGATGATGAGCGCTGTGCTTTGCTAATTAGAGCATAATTTGAATAAGGCTAAGGCTATAAGTTTGAATCCTTTTATGGGTCAATTAGCATAATGTCAGTCTTTACCGTAACCATTCATGAGGGCACTGACATGTACACCTGTGTTCACAAGGAGAGTAAAGTGGAGACGAGATGAAATCATGCAGATTTTCAACCAGTATGTATAGAACTATATATTATAATGCATCTCCAACTTTTATTTTTTTTAGCATACTTATCATTTTTTATTTTTGTAATTGTACTACCAATTTTGTTTAGCAAACTAGTGTTGTAGTTCACAAATGGTATTCCAAGTTTCCTGAGAGGTGGTGTAATGCCTGGCACATTCTGACCCTCTGTTTGCAAGTGCTTAACTTTACAATTCTTTACTTCAGAATGACTTTGAGAACTATTAACTTCTTATATGTGTTTTTTAGATGGGAAAATGGAGGCATTTCCCCAAGTTTCCTTACTTCCAGGTGAAGGGATTTTGGCCAGTTTTATAAACAAAAAGGTCAGTAGCACAGCTGGGCTTGAAATACAGAGGTCTTGACTCAAAGTTTTATATTTAATTTGCAGTGTTTTGTTTTGTTTTGTTTTTTGGTTTATGTATAGTAAGCTTAGTCAGAAGCTAGGAAAATTCATATTATGCCGGGATCTTTAGCAAGACTGGTGATTACCACAACTGCATGCCTTTCAGAAGTACTTACACTGGTTATTTGAAATGACTTATAATTTTGGCTAGTTTTATTAAAAATACCCATCATATATTTTGATCCATTGGTGTCCATGGACCAACCCCATAAATGTAAGATATTATCATTTTGATCACTTTAAGTGAAGGAATTTGACATATACAAATTCCTTATAAGCAAAGTGCTCTATTGTTACAAAGAAAATGATCTTTGGATTGTGATTTGGAAGGTGATGAAAAGATTCCTTGCTTTGAAATTTATCTCTCACTGACAAGCCTATTTACCACAATTCCACCTTTAGTAGTTCAGATCATCTTATGTAAAGTAGGAAAGCTCATTTATACTATCATCTACCTTAGTAAGGATTGAGGATCAAGTTTTTTAAGATATTAAGGTAAGATTTCTCCTGAGTACCATCTGGGGTCAGAGTACTAAGGGGATTTCAAATTTTGATGAAGGAGGGAAAGAATATGCAATGATGATTTTTGGAGGCCTGTTTTGGGGAGTTTAGATAATGGTGGTAGGGATTTATCCTATCAGAATGCAGCATAAATAAACTGGACACTCAGAGGGTAGGGAAGAGGGTGAGAGAAAGCTAAGGAAGAGAAAGTGAAAGTGCATCAAAGGGTTTCCCTAGTGGCTCAGTGGTAAAGACCCTACCTGCCAATGTAGGAGATGTGGGTTTGATCCCTGGTCTGGGAAGATATCGCATGCAGAGGAGTAACTAAGCCATGCTTCACAACTGTTGAGCCTGTGCTCTCGACCCCAGGAACAGCAACTATTGAGCCCCTGCCCCACAGCTACAGAAGCCCATGCACCCTAAAGTCCATGTCCCATAGCGAGAGAAGCTCCAGATCACTACAAAGAAAAGGCCTTCTCTGAGGACTCAGCAAAGCCCCAAATAAAAAGGAGATGGCAAGAGTGAACATCATTAGCTTAGGAAACAGAGAACTAAAATGGACAGGAATGAGTAAATTTAATTCAGATGACCAATATAACTACTATGTGGGCAAGAATCATTTAGAAGAAATAAAGTAGCTTTCATAGTCACAAAAGGGTCCAAAATGCAGTATTTGGGTGCATTCTCAAAAACAACAGAATGATTTTGGTTCGTTTCCAAGGCAAACCATTCAACATCACAGTAATATAAGTTAAAGTGCTACACACAGTATGTCAGCAAATTTGGAAAACTCAGAATGGCCACAGGACTGGAAAGAGTTAGTTTTCATTCCAATCCCCAAGAAGGGTAATGCCAAAGAATATTCATAGTACCATTTGTGCTCATTTCACAGGCTAGCAAGGTAATGCTCAAAATCCTTCAAGCTAGGCTCCAATAGTACATGAACTGAGAACTTCCAGATGTACAAGCTGGATTTAGAAAAGGCAGATGAAATAGAGATCTAATTGCCAACATCCATTGGATCATAAAAAAAAAGCAAGAGAATCCCCCCAAAACATCTACTGCTTCATTGGCTACACTAAAGCATTTGACTGTGTGGATCACAACAAACTTGGAAAATTCTTAAAGAGGTAGGAATACCAGACCACTTAACTTTCCTCCTGAGAAATGTGTATGCAGGTTGAGAAGCAACAGTTGGAACTGGACAAGAAACAGCAGTCTGGTTCAAAATTGGGAAAGGATTACTACAAGGCTATATATTATCATTTTGCTTATTTAATTTATATGCAGAGTGCATGAGTGCGTGATAAGTCACTTAAGGCGTGTCCCACTCTTTGCAACCCTAGAGACTATAGCCCACCAGGCTCCTCTATCCATGGGATTCTCCAGGCAAGAATACTGGAGTGGGTTGCCATCTCCTCCTCCAGAGGATCTTCCCAACCCAGGGATCAAACCCAGGTCTCTCCTGCATTGAAGGAAGATTCTTTACCACTGAGCCTCCAGGGAAGCCATATATGCAGGGTGTGAGTGAGTGATAGTTGCTCAGTCAGGTCTGACTCTTTTTGACCCCATGGACTGAAGCCTGCCAAGCTTCTCTTATCCATGAGATTGCCCAGTCAAGATTAATGGAGTGGGTTGCTGTTTCCTTCTCCAGGGGATCTTCCCTACCCAGGGATCAAACATGGGTCTCCTGTGTTGCAGGAGGATATGCAGAGTACATCATGCAAAATGCTGGGTTGGATGAAGCACAAACTGGAATCAAGATTGTCAGAAATCTTGAAATATCAACAACGTCAGATATGCAGATGATACCACTCTAATGGCAGAAACTGAAGAGAAACTAAAAAGCCTCTTGATGAGAGTGAAAGAGGAGAGTGAAAAAGTTGGCTTCAAACTCAGTGTTCAAAAAACTAAAATCCTGGCATTTGGCCTCATCACTTCATAGTTAATAGAAGCAAAAAAAAAAAAAAAGTGGGAATAGTGACAGATTTTATTTTCTTGGGCTCCAAAGTAACTGTGGACAGTGACTTCAGCCATGAAATGGAAAGATGCTTGCACCTTGGAAGGAACGCTATGACAAACCTAGGCAGCATATTAAAAATCAGAGACATCATTTTGCCAACAGAGGTCCGTGTAGTCTAACCTATGGTTTTTCCAGTAGTCACGTACAGATGTGAGAGTTGGACCATAAAGGTTGAGCACTGAAGAACTGATGTTTTCTAACTGTGGTCCTGGAGAAGACTCTTGAGAGTACCTTGGACTGCAAGATCAAATCTGTCAGTCCTAAATTAATTAGTCACAAAATTAGCCACAACAATCCTGACTGTTCATTGGAAGGACTGATGCTGAAGCTGAAAGTTCCAATAGTTTGGTCACCTGATGCAAAGAGCCTACTAATTGAAAGAGACCCTGATACTAGGAAAAACTGAAAGCAAAAAGAGAAGGGGATGATAGAGGATGAGATGGTTAGCTAGCATCTCTGACTCAATGGACATGAATCTGATTAAACTCTGGGAGATAGAGAAGGACAGGGAGGACTGGTGTTCTGCAGTCCATGGGGTCACAAAGAGTTGGACACGACTTAATGACTGAACAATCAGAAAAAATTTTAAAAAATGGTTATAATAAAAATAAAGTACATCTAAGACAAGACAGTCATGATTTTTGTCTATGGTCTTTGTGTACATAGATTTAAAGAACATTAAGTGTGCTTTCAAGAAGCAAACAATTAATTTGAATCCATGTAATTCTTCATTCTTATGTCAACTTTAAAATTTCTCTTTTTGTAAAGGAGGGCTTCTAATCTCTCTAGCGTTTATTCCTTTTTAGTCAAATGGTGATAATATTAAAATCAGTCTATTTCCCTGGATTGGTACATTAAAAACATGAAATGTAAAGTGCTCAACCAAATAAAAGATGTTAAATATTATGTGCAGTTCAGGTTGGAGATTAAGTGTTTGGATTCTGGAACAGACTATCTGAGTTTCAACTCTGCCTTTGCCTGTTTTTACTTGTTTGACATAGGACAGAATAAACTTTCTGTATCTCAGTTTTCTCATCTATAAAATAATAATCTCCCTCATAATGTTAATATGAAAATCAAATGAGTTAATATTTGTAATGGGCTTAAAGCCCAGTGCCTTGCATAAATTAGTACTGCTGCTGCTAAGTCGCATCAGTCGTGTCCGACTCTGTGCAACCCCATAGACGGCAGCCCACCAGGCTCCGCCGTCCCTGGGATTCTCCAGGCAAGAACACTGGAATGGGTTGCCATTTCCTTCTCCAATGCATGAAAGTGAAAAGTGAAAGTGAAGTCGCTCAGTGGTGTCTGACTATTAGTGACCCCATGGACTGCAGCCTACCAGGCTCCTCCGCCCATGGGATTTTCCAGGCAAGAGTACTGGAGTGGGGTGCCATTGCCTTCTCTGAAATTAAGTGCAACAGTCAATATTACATACAATACAATACAGTATTAATTGTTGTTATGTGTATGCTGGCACAAAATTGAATGCTGATATAAGTGTGTGGGACTTAGTTACTTGGAAAAATTTTAAAATCCTATGTAAATGCTTCAAGCAATATAATTCTCTGTGTTTACAAATAATATTTAATTTTAAACTATTAGTGAAATTGTGTTGATTTAGCAGTTACATGTGAACATCTTTCAGAAGCTTGCTTCTTTTTTGAAACTACTGTCATTACTGCTGATTTAGGTAATTTTTATAGAGTATTGGTCTTGATCATCATGTTTTTATCTTAAATGAAAGATTTTCAATCCTGACTAACATTCGAAGTAAATGGGTACCCCTGGTACTCAGCATTGGTATTTTTTAAAAGCTCCCCAGGGGATTTTAATGTGTAGGCAAAGTTGAAAATTGTTGGCCTATTTCTTGTTGTTCAGTTGCTCAGTTGTGTCCAACTCTTTGAGACCCCAACGACTGCAGCATACCAGGCTTCCCTGTCTTTCATTAACTCCTGGAGTTTGCTCAAACTCATGCCCATTGAGTCGATGATGCCATCCAACCATCTCATCCTCTATCGCCTCATTCTCCTCTTGCCCTCAATCTTTCCCAGCATCAGGGTATTTTCCAGTGAATCAGCTCTTCACATGTTGCCTCGGGCTGTAGTAATTAAATATATATCTATATCATTTAGTTTCTGACATTAAAATATAATTTTTCTCATATTTAAGTAAATAAGATAACATGGCTATTTCTGGATATTTCTTTAAAGGAAGATCTATTGTTTTCGTTAATTCTCTAGCTTGTGGATATGTATTATAAAGCAAAAATGAGAAATTTATTTGCTTTTAAATTATCTGTGGATTTTTGTTTTTGGCATAATAAATGCTATATATATTTTAAAAATGTATATAGAATCACATAATATTAAAGGTGAGAAGGACCTGCAAGGCATCTAGTAGAAAGATTGTACACTTGGAAGCAAATCCTGGCTTGCAGTGACTCATTCATTTTCAAGTTTTATGATCTTGGGGTACTTAATCAATTTGAGCCCTAACTTCATCTCTGTAGAGTTGAGATGAGTGTGTACTTTGTATGATGTTGACTCCTTTTCATGTGACACACAGACACAATCTTGACACACCCAGTTTTCATTCCCTGCCTCCTGCCTGATCTGCAGACTGCCTGGTTACGGATATGTAGAGCAGGGATTGTGTGGGAGCTTCTGCGGGGCTGTCTGAGCTTGCAGGGCCAGTTGCTGAAAACTTCTTCCTCCTGCCATTCATGGATCATGTCTCTGGCTCTGTTTGGACTATGTCATGGCTGGTTGTTTGGATGCCATGACTTTTCATGAGCATAACATTTAGTTTGTGGGGGTCTGTCCCTGCTGACTAACTAGAGTGAAGCTGTTAATGAGACTAGAGATGAAGATGGCTTCTTGTTGCCACATGGCAGAAGCTTTTGTGTACTTCCTCTTTGCGCTCTAGGCAGTACATGTGCAGGACACAGATGGCTGCCTTCTCTTCTCAGCTATCTTCTTATGCATTGTTTCTTTGTGCTGAGTAGGACAGTAGGAAGTCACTACCTCAATCTTAGTTTAGGGGAAGGAGAGAAAAATTACAGACCTCTTTGATTTTCTTTTTTGTGATAGGGACCGTGGATTTTGTTTCATTCCTAACCCTTGTCTCTCCGATCTTGTGGCATGTAACTATAAAAGTATTAAGACCATCTAACTCTCCTGTCACACATTCTTTATGTCCCAGGAAGGGGGTTCATGGATTGCTTCTTATTAGTTATATACAGCATGAGGCCTGAGGTCCTGATCTTGTCTGTGGTGCATCAGTGTCCTAAAGCCTAGGCCTGGCTTTATGTCTATTTTCAATCTCACTTTTGAGAATTCTGCTTTTGTCACCATCTCTCTGCACTGATCTGAAGATTTTGTTGGAAATATTTGTACATTCAGCTTCCATTTTCCTATTTTCCTCTATTGTAATAGGCACCATCTTCTCATTATTAGTCCTAGTGGTAAGTCTATTGATATTTTTAGGTCATGAGGATCTTAAAACATTACACTTGTGGGGTGGGTGTTCTAAGATAAACTTTGTGCTCCTCCACTAGATTTTGAGAGTCTTGAGGTAGGAACCATGTTTTTAGCTGAACAGAGTTATGACTATCATTTATTTAGCACCTGCTATTTACCAGAGACTTTGATTTATTTCAATTAATTACCTTAAAATAATATATACATGAGAAATGATTTCAGATAGCCTAAGTAAACTGTCCAAGGTCATCTAGTTTGTGAGTCAGAGTTGGATTTTGACTCAGTTTGATCTTAAATCCTCTTTTCTAAATCGTCTTTCCAAACTACTTCTTAAAGGAAAGGAAAGTCACTCAATTGTGTCAAACTCTTTGAGACCCTATGGACTATACAGTCCGTGGAATTCTCCAGGCCAGAATACTAGAGTGGGTAGCTGTTTCCTTGTCCAGGGGATCTTCCCAACTGAGAGATCGAACCCAGGTCTCCTGCATTGCATGCGGATTCTTTACCAGCTGAGCCATCAGGGAATCCCAAAGGAAAGGATAGATACAGGTAACAGGAATGCGATTTTGGCCTGTAGATGGTTGATGAAACTGATATGGAGTTGCATTCTTAAAGAAAAGGAAAGGAGATCCACGAATCTTCAGAGCCCTTGCTTTTCGCACTAATCCACATTGACTTGCATTACTGGCATACATGGACGTTTAGCAAATGTTGTTCAGCTTTCAAGGCAGAAGTCACCCCTCCCATGCACATGTCTTCACTTTGTGCTTTTTAATTCATATCAGAGAGACTCAGATTATGTGATGATGTCTCATAAATAGGCAAACTCTGAAGAAAATTGGAGTGAATCCATGATTATAATCCATGGTGAGGAGTCAGGGCTGCATTGAAGTCACCCTTGACTTACTGAAGATCCAAGGATCTTTGCTCGTAGTTCAGACCACCAGAATGTGCCCATTGGATTTGGCAAGTGATAGCTAAGAGTCGGACTCAGCGACTTCACTTTCACTTTTCACTTTCATGAATTGGAGAAGGAAATGGCAACCCACTCCCATGTTCTTGCCTGGAGAATCCCAGGGACGGGGGAGCCTGGTGGGCTGCTGTCTGTGGGGTCGCACAGAGTCAGACATGGATGAAGCGACTTAGCAGCAGCAGCAGAAAGTATATAAATCTTTATGAAGTTGAAGCTTTGTTGAATGTGCCCAGAGAGCATTTTCCATTTAATGTATTTGGAAACTCTAAATATAATTCCTTTTGGGGAGTAAGAGTAATTGCTTCAGAAAAGAAAAAAAAAAGTCGGTTCTTTAAAAGGCTTAACTCCTTTCATAAACATTTGCTTTTAATGACTGGGAAATTCCTTTATAGGAAAAAAATGACCTTTGGCAAAAATTAGGTCATTTTGGTCTTAACTGTCCCTATGCACTCTGGTTCTTGCTTTATGTTCCAGGTTTTGTCACTAGAGGTTATTGGAAGGATAATCCCTCTGTGGATAGTCACTGCTTTTAGAGCATGTTGCCAAAGTGAAAGTTATTTTAGCTTGGAAACTGCCAAACCAGTACAAGAGACTCAGATCACAGAAGTTCTAAGCCAGTGACTGATAATGACTTGCTTTAGGTTGGCCATGAGTTGGGTTTTTAAAACATACTTTTCATGTGCATTAGGATTGCTATGTCTATTTCACTTTCTTCAGATTTTTCCAGAGCCTCTTTGCTTGGGTCAGGAATAATTTATCTTTTCTAGGTATGTTCTTCTGCTTTGATTCTGTTCTGTTCAACAGAAACATCTATGCGAGTTTGAGGCCTCATGAACATCTTATCCCAGTATAAATGAAAAACAGGTTGAAAGAAATTACCCTGTACTTCTTTCCCCAAACACTTGGAGGCAGATTCTTCCTCAAATTAATTTCTGAAATGGCTTGACTAAAGTGAAGAATATGTCTGAACTCTTAGATTTGCTCAATGAGATGTTCTTCTAAATGGTAGTGCAGAATAGTTCTCAGTGGTTGCTCTTGATTTAATTGAAACTCACTTTTCTCAAGCTTTTTAAAAAAATTTCTCCATGCACGATACTGGATGCTTGGGACTGGTGCACTGGGATGACCCAGAGGGATGGTACAGGGAAGGAGGAAGAAGGAGGGTTCAAGATGGGGAACATGTGTATACCTGTGGCGGATTCATGTTGATAATGGCAAAACCAATACAATATTGTAAAGTTAAAAAATAAAAAACAAAACAAACAAAAAAACTTCTCCATGTAACCTTATACAGGCTAAAATCCCATTCCTGTTTTCTGTATCTGTCCTTTCCTTTAAGAAGGAGCTTGGAAAGATGATTTATAAAAGAGGATTTAAGATCAAACTGAGTCAAAATCCAACTCTGACTCACAAACTAGATGACCTTGGACAGTTTACTTAGGCTATCTGAAATCATTTCTCATGTATATATTATTTTTAAGGTAATTAATTGAAATAAAGTCTCTGGTACATAGTAGGTGCTAAATAAATGATAGTCATAACTCTGTTCAGCTAAAAACATGGTTCCTACCTCAAGACTCTCAAAATCTAGTAGAGGAGCACAAAGTTTATCTTAGAACACCCACCCCACAAGTGTAATGTTTTAAGATCCTCATGACCTAAAAATATCAATAGACTTACCACTAAGACTAATAATGAGAAGATGGTGCCTATTACAATGGAGGAAAATAGGAAAATGGAAGCTGAATGTACAAATATTTCCAACAAAATCTTCAGATCAGTGCAGAGAGATGGTGACAAAAGCAGAATTCTCAAAAGTGAGATTGAAAATAGACATAAAGCCAGGCCTAGGCTTTAGGACACTGATGCACCACAGACAAGATCAGGACCTCAGGCCTCATGCTGTATATAACTAATAAGAAGCAATCCATGAACCCCCTTCCTGGGACGTAAAGAATGTGTGACAGGAGAGTTAGATGGTCTAAATACTTTTATAGCTACATGCCACAAGATCGGAGAGACAAGGGTTGGGAATGAGACAAAATCCACGGTCCCTATCATAGAAAAGATAATCAAAGAGGTCTGTAATTTTTCTCTCCTTCCCTGAAACTAAGATAACCATTTTCTACAAAGGAAGTTGTTGAAACTTTTGAGTATTAAGTAGGGAGATTTTTACATGTCTACTGGACGTTTTCATAGGGAGGTAGACATGGAAGAATTTCAGGAGAACCCTGACAAAAAACTGCGTAGACTCCTTTAAATCATATATCTTAAAGAAAATCAGTTTGAAGGATTAGAGATGGGAAATAAACTGATATTTATTAACTGCTTCTTAGCACCAGCATTGTGTTATATCCTCCTGCAGATTACCTTTTTTAGATTTACCTTGGTTTGTGTAGTTAGTTAGTGGCAGCCCATGAGATTACCAAACTACCATGCTGCCCTCATATCTTGAAGGATCTGGGTTAGAGTCATTTTGTGGTGTTGTTCAGTCACTAAGTTGTGTCTGACTCTTTACAACTCCATGGACTGCAGGATGCCGAGCTTCTGTGTCCTTCACTGTCTCCCTGAGTTTGCTCAAACTCATGTCCATTGAGTCAGTGATACCATCCAACCTTCTCATCCTCTGTCATTCCCTTCTCTTCCTGCCTTCAATCTTTCCCAGCATCAGGGTCTTTTCCAATAAGCTTCAGCTTTAGCATCAGCCCTTCCAATGAATATTCAGGGTTGATTTCCTTTAGGATTGACTGGTTTGATCTCCTTGCAGTTCAAGGGACTCTCAAGAGACTTCTCCAGGATCACAGTTTAAAAACATCAATTCTTCAGCTTTCAGCCTTCTTTATGGTCCAACTCTCACATCCATACATGACTACTGGAAAAACCATAGCTTTGACTAGATAGACCTTTGTTGGCAAAGTGTTGTCTCTGCTTTTTAATACACTGTCTAGGCTTATCATAGCTTTTCTTCCAAGGAGCTAATTAGTGGCAGACCATGAGATTACCAAACTACCATGCGGCCCTCATACCTTGAAGGATCTGTGTTAGAGTCATTTTGTTGTGTTGTTCAGTCACTAAGTTGTGTCTGACTCTTTGCAACCCCACAGACTGCAGGATGCCGAGCTTCCGTGTCCTTCACTATCTCCATTTTAATTTTAAATTCTTTTAAATTCTTTTAATTTCGTGGCTGCAGTCACCATCTGCCATGATTTTGGAGCCCAAGAAAATATAAAATTCATCCATGGCTATAATGGCTCAGTGTTTTGATAAGCTTTTTTTTTCCTGCTTGATTGATTAAAGGTTTTTATTATTTAACAAATTCACTGTCTTGTCACTGAGGATTTGGTTCTTATAATTTGTTAATAAAATCTGTGCTTTAAGGTTTTTGTTTCACTCATGCCTCCCTAGGTCTGAGACTCCCAAGTTGAGGCTTCATTGCCTAAATACGTCTTGGAATAATTCTTGGTCTGAGTTTAGGAAACTCTGTGTTCAGCTATTGTGAAGAGGAGGGGATATAAACTTCAGTCATGAGCTGCTTAGTTATTTTCTGCAGATCCTATTTCTTGCCCCTCCAGGAGGCTCTGGAACCATTGCTTGAGATCTCTTGAGAAAGTCAGGCTTGACCTGGGCATTACTCTTCTTTAGAACACCCTTTCTCCACTGCCCCCCTACCCAATATCTAGGTTTATTGTAGGTACTCGATGAGCATTTCTTTGAACTTAATAGCTGATACAAAAGCTTTGGGGAAAATATGGCTAAGGAATGCTATCATACTTGAAATTGGGAAATTTGGAGTAATTACCTAGTGTCTCATATTCTTGTGGGGAAAACACATGGCAAAATTCACAATGAGTTGATATTGTAAAGGGAAAATTCGTATGAGATGATTCAGAAGCTACATATCTGCTTATGATACTCAGAATGGGGGATGACACTGATTTGCTGATAATGTATTATTATTATTCTGTAGCCCCAGATGATACAGCAGACTCTCAAGAGGACACTGCAATATTATGAGCACCAAGTTACAGGGTAAGGAAAATTGGATTTTGGTTTTTATTGGGAACAAGTTAAAGATAATTCCTACATAGAGAACAGAGTTGTGGTTGCTAAGGGAGAGAGGGTTGGGGGAGGGATGGAGTGGGAAGTTGATGTTAGGAGATGTAAACTATTATATACAGAATGGATAAACAACAAGACCCTAGTGTATCGAACAGGGAACTATATTTAATATCCTGTTATAAATCATAAGAATAATATATATATAAAGGATGTATATATGTGTAACTGAATCACTTTTCCATATAGTAGAAATTAACACATTATAAATTACTATAACTAAATTAAAAAAGAATAATTACTCAAATGTAGTAGTGGAACATGAGATTTTCTGCCACCCAAGCCAATCTTATTCCATAGTGGTTATGCTTAGAGTGGAGTGGGGGCTCATAGGGGTCCTGTGTTTATTGGGATTATTTCTGTCAAAGGATTATTTGTGTTGAATCCTTTTTAATAAAATCCCTTTTGCTATTTTTTCCTTTTTTCCCTTCTTGTGCTCTTGCTTCTCATTCTCATTCATTGAATTTCATATTTTGCCTTTGTAATATGGTAAAGCTTTAAAGGAAATTTTAGGATCCTTCAGTCAAGTTTAATCAAAATCACTATAAGCTGAATATAGTTGAGTGAGAAGTATTTGTTTTGTTTAGTTAGAGACCTGTGCTACAGAATTTCTTTTATTTGTTCCCCTCTTTTTGAAGTGGTGTGGTCTGATGTAAGAAGCTTTAAGGTTATGAGACAGGAATTCAAGGCCTCACTAGGACATAGAACTTAAAAGTAACTTTACTGTTTTAAAGGGTGATGATGATGATAACTAAATCAAGGATTATTTGTCATTATTAAATGAGGTAATTTTAATGAAAGTATTTTGTAAGCAGAAACCTCCAAATAAGTGTAAAGGTTTGTCTTTGATTGGCTATGGCAGAAAGCAGTTGGCAAATCCAAAAGCCTAAATTCACTTTCTGATGTAGTCGAGCTATTTAAATTAAATGTACAATGTACGTTTATCTTTGTAGGGGTTTAAGAACTTCTGAGAGTCAAGATTCAAATCCTGGTATCTCTTTAAAGGCTATAACACTATGGGTCATAGCCATTACCATAGGGATCAAGAACATATTTTTGGCTATTAGGATGTACTGTATTTTTTTTTTTTTTCCTACAGAACAGAAGGGAGGAAAGCATAGTGAAAAAATAATCTCAGTATCTAGTAAAATGCCATACACTTTAAGTGCTTGATTAGTATATTAAGTATCGTTTCAAAGGAAATTGCCCTGAAACTTTGTCATATCAATCCTCAAGAGTGCAGTACTAGGGAAAACATTACTTAAACTCATGAATGGCTTTTAATTTGAGGCTAATGTCTAAATGCTTTATTTTAATGGAGATAAATAATGTAAAGTAATCTCTTCCCATGTACTCTAAAATAAAGCAATCATTCTCCTTTTATTTGCTGCTTTCAAAGTGTGGTGTTTGGATTAAATTAGTTAATGTATTTAGAATAGTTCCTGGTACATGGTGAGCACCACATGCTTGTTTACTCTTATATTTATTATCATTATGTTTTTTAATATTTTAATGACAGTATCAGTAATGCGACTTGACATTTGGGATCTTAGTTTCCTGAACAGGGATTGAACTCATGCCCCCTGCAGCAGAAGTGCAGAGTCCTAACCACTGGAACACCAGGGAATTCCCCATATTTATTGTCATTAAATGTTTTAATATTGCAATGACCATACATCAAAATGAATAACACCAAAAAAATGATGTCCTTTTCATCATAGAGGACTAGAATGCAACAGTAGGAAGTCAAGAGATACCTAAATAACTGGCAAGTTTGGCCTTGGAGTACAGAATGAAGCAGGGCAACAGCTAGCAGAGTTTTGCCAAGAGAATGTGCTGGTCATAGCAAACACCCTCTTCGAACAACACAAGAGATGACTCTGTACATGGACTTGGATGGTCAATTCCAAAATCAGATGGATTATATTTTTTGCAGCCGAAGGTGGAGAACATCTATGCAGTAAGCAAAAAAAGGAAAAAAAAAAAAAAGACCAGGAACTGACTGTGGCTCAGACTGTGAACTCATTTCAAAATTCAGACTTAAATTGAAGAAAGTAGGGAAAACCTCTAGGCCATTCAGGTATGACCTAAATCAAATTCCTTAGGATTATGCAGTGGAAGTGACAAATAGATTTAAGGGATTAGATCTGATAGACTGCCCAAAAAAACTGTGGACAGAGGTTTGTAACATTGTACAGAAGGTCGTGATCAAAACCATTCCCAAGAAAAACAAATGCTGCAAGGCAAAATGGTTGTCTGAGGAGACCTTACAAATAACTGAGAAAAGAAGAGAAATGAGAGGCAAAGGGGAAAAGGAAAGATATACCCATATGAATGCAGTGTTCCAAAGAATAGCAAGGAGAGATAAGAAAGTCTTCCTAAGTGAACAATGCAAAGAAATAGAGGAAAACAATAGAATGGGAAAGACTAGATATCTCTTCAAGAAAATTAGAGATACCAAGGGAACATTTCATGTAAAGATGGGCACAGCAAAGGACAGAAATGGTATGGACCTAATAGAAGAAAAAGATATTAAGAAATGGCAAAATACACAGAAGAAATATACAAAAAAGATCTTAATGACCCAGATAACCATGATGGTGTGGTAACATACCTAGAGCCAGGAATCTTGGAGTGCAAAGTGAAGAGGGCCTTAGGAAGCATCACTACGAACAAAGCAAGTAGAGGTGATGGAATTCCAGCTGAGCTATTTCAAATCCTAAAGGACGATGCTGTTAAAGTCCTGCACAATTTGGAAAACTCAGTAGTGGTCAAGGACTGGAAAAGCTCAGTTTTCATTCCATCCCACAGAATGGCACTGTCAAAGAATGTTCAAACTGCTGCACAATTGCACTCATCTAACATGCTAGCAAAGTAATGCTCAAAATTTTCCAAGGCAGGCTTCAACAGTATGTAAACTGACTTCAACAGTACGTGAACCAAGAACTCCCAGATGTTCAAGCTGGATTTAGAAAAGGCAGAGGAACCAGCGATCAAATTGCCAACATGTATTGGGTCATAGAATAAGCAAGAGAATTCTAGAAAAACATCTACTTCTGCTTCATTGACTATGAAAAAACTTTTGACTGTGTGGATCACAACAAACTGTAGAAAATTCTTCAAGTGATGGGAATACCAGACCTTAACTGCCTCCTATGAAACCTATATGCAGGTCAAGAAGCAGCAGTTAGAACTGGACATAGAAGAACAAACTGGTTCTAAATTAGAAACTGGTTCCAATTTTGTTCAAATGCAAAATGCCAGGCTGGATGAAGCAGAAGGTGGAATCAAGACTGCTAGGAGAAATATCAATAACTCAGATATGCAGATGACATCACCCTTGTGGCAGATACAGAAGAGCCTCTTGATGAAGATGAAAGAGGAATGTATAAAAGCTGGCTTAAAACTCAACATTCAAAACCTGAATATTATGGCATCTAGTCCCATCTTTTGTTGGCAAATAGACAGGAAAACCAGAGAAGGCAATGGCACCTCACTCCAGTACTCTTGCCTGGAAAATCCCATGGACGGAGGACCTGGTAGGCTGCAGTCGTGAAGAGTCGGGGTCGTGAAGAGTCGGACACGACTGAGCGACTTCCCTTTCACTTTTCACTTTCATGCATTGGAGAAGGAAATGGCAACCCACTCCAGTGTTCTTGCCTGGAGAATCCCAGGGATGGGGGAGCCTGGTGGGCTGCCATCTATGGGGTCGCACAGAGTTGGACACTACTGAAGTGACTTAGCAGCAGCAGACAGGAAAACAATGGAAATAGTGACAGACTTTGTTTTCTTGGGCTCCAAAATCACTGCAGATGGTGACTGTAGCCATGAAACTAAAAGATGCTTGCTCCTTGGAAGAAAAGCTATGACAAACCTAGACAGTATATTAAAAAGCAGAGACATTACTTTTCCGACAAAGGTCCGTCTAGTCAAAGCTATGATTTTTCCAGTAGTCATGTATGGATGTGAGAGTTGGACCATAAAGAAGGTTGAGTGAGAAAGAATTGATGCTTTTGAACTGTGGTGTTGGAGAAGACTCTTGAGAGTCCCTTGGACAGCAAAGAGATCAAACCAGTCAATCCTAAAGGAAATCAGTCCTGAATATTCATTGGAAGGACTGAAGCTGAAGTTGAAGCTCCAATACTTTGGCCACCTGATGGTAAGAGCTGACTCATTGGAAAAGACCATGATGCTAGATGACTGCAGGAGAAGGAGATGACAGTACAAGATGGTTGGATGGATCACTGACCCAATGGGCACGAGTCTGAGCAAACACTGGGAGGTGGTGAAGGACAGGGAAGACTGGCGTGCTGCAATGCATGGGGTTCAAAGAGTCGGACGTGACTGAGCAACTGAACAACAACTACCAGTAATGAAATGCAAGTTATGTTCTAAAATTATGAATGCCCTCTCCATTTTGAAATAAAAAAATAACTGATGAAGTAGTCTTATTTGTGAACTAAACTATGTCTTTGTGGCAAGTTGGAGTGGGAATCTTAAAAATATGATAAAAAGAACTAAACTGTATTTCTATAATCAGCAGAAAATTATTTTTTCTATTAGTAGGATGGAGTTCTCTTTATCTAAATAACTCCCTTAACTATCCCTTCAATCTGTGTATTGCCTAAATGGTCTTTCCCTAGTTCTGCTTAGTGCAGCCACAGTATTTAAAAAACAGACAGGGTATAGGACTTCCATATAAAGAGATATATTAATGTCCTACTGGTTCTAAGACCTAGTAGCTTATTTTTGCTTAAGTGTTGGCTACCCTCTGAGAATTTGAAGTACCTTTACTCACTATCTTTTTTTGTGCTCATGCTGCTGAAGACAAAAGGGTCATGATTTCCTTGTCTAGTACCCTCTTTGCCTTTTATTTATTTAATTTTTTTCTTTTATATTGGGGTATAGCTGAATAACAATATTGTGATAGTTTCAGGTGGATAGCAAAGGGACTCAGCCATAGATATACATGTAGCCATTTTCACCCACTATCCCTCCTTCCATCCTACCCCTGCTGGGAACCATACATTTGTTCTCAAAGTCTGTTTTGTAAATGAGTTCATTTGTATTGTTTCTTCTGAGATTCTACATAAAAGAGATGTCATAGATATATTTCTCCTTCTCTATCTGACTTACTTCACTCAGTATGATAATCAAGGTACACCCATGTTGCATTATTTCATTTTTTTTAATGGCTGCGTAATATTCCATTGTATACATGTGCTACATCTTCTTTATCCATTCCTCTCTCAGTGGATTTCTAGGTTTCTTCCATGTAATCATTTGTCACCATTTGCTGACACCCTATTGTAAACAGTGCTGCAGTGAACATTGGGGTGCTTGTATCCTTTCAGATTATGTTTATCCCAGGAGTGGGATTACAAGGTCATATGGTAGCTGTATTTTCAGTTTCTTAAGGAACCTCCATACTGTTCTCCATAGTGGCTGTACCAATTTACAATCAGCGTGTAAGGGAGAGTTCCCTTCTTTCTGTACCCTCTCTGGCAATTACTGTTTGTACGTTTTTTTGATGACAGCCATTTTGACTGTGGAAAGGTGATATCCCATTGTAGTTTTGATTTATATTTCTCTAATAATTAGTGATGTTGAGCATCTTTTCATGGGCCTCTTTGCCATCTGTATGTCTTCTTTGAGTTATGTCTCTTTAGGTCTTCCACCCATTTTTGATTGGATATTTTTTTTTGATATTGAGCTCCATAAGCTGTTTGTATATTTTGGAGATTAATCCTTTGACTGTTGTTTCATTTGCAAATATTTTCCCCCATTCTAAGTGTTGTCTTTTTGTCTTGTTCATGATTTTCTTTGCTGTGCAAAAGGTTTTAAGTTTAATTAGTTCCCAATTGTCTATTTTTGTTTTCATTTTCATTATTTCAGGAGGTGGGTCAAAAAAAGATCTTGCTCTGGTTTATGTCAAAGAGTGTTTTCTCTATGCTTACCTCTAAGATTTTTATAGTGTCCAGTCTTAATTTATGTCTTTAATCCATTTTGAGCTTATTTTTTGTGCATGGTGTTAGGTAGTGTTCTAATTTCATCATTTTACATGTTGCTGTCCAGATTTCCCAGCACCACTTACTCCAGAGGCTGTCTTTTCTCCATTGTATATTCTTGTCACCTTTGTCATAGATTAGCTGACCATAGGTGTATGGGTTTATCTTTGGGCTTTCTATCCTGTACCTTTGGTTTATATTTCTGTTTTTGTGCCAGTATCATACAGCTTTGATTACTGTAGCTTTTCAGCATAGTTTGAAGACAGGGAAGCTGATTCGTTCAGCTCCATTTTTCTTTTTCAAGATTACTTTGACTATTCTGGGTCTTTTGTGTTTACATATAAATTGTTAATTTTTTTGTTCTAATTCTGTGAAGAATGCCATTGGTAGTTTGATAGGAATTGCATTGATTCTGTAGATTGCCTTGGGTATTATATTCATTCTTCCAATTCAATAACACTGTATTTTTTCCATCTGTTTGTGTTCTCTTTGGTTTCTTTTATCTGTGTTTTATAGCTTTCTGAGTACAGGTCTTTTGCTTCCTTAGGTAGATTTATCCCTGAAAGTGAAAAGTGAAGTGTTAGTCCCTCAGTCATGTCCAATTCTTTGAAACCCCATGGACTGTAGTCCGCCAGGCTCCTCTCTCCATGAAATTCTCCAGGCAAGAATACTGGAGTGTATAGCCATTCCTTTCTCCAGGGTGTCTTCCTGACCCAGAGATCGAATCTGGGTCTCCTGTACTGCTGGCAGATTCTTTATCATCTGAACCACCAGGGAATCCCCAGCTTCATCCCACTGCAACAACAAAAAAATAAGATTTATTCCTAGGTGTTTTTTGTTGTTGTTGTTGCAATGGGAAATAGAATTTTTTCCTATTTATTGTTAGTGTATTGGAATGCAAGAGATTTCTGTGGATTAATTTTGTATAGTGTAACTTTATCAAATTCACTGGTTAGGGCCATTAGATTTTTGGTAGAATCTTTGGGATTTTCTACGTATAGTAACATGTCGTCTGCAAACATGATGGTTATACTTCTTCCTTTCCAATCTGTATTCCTTTCATTTATTTTACTACTTTGATTGCTGTGGTGAGGACTTCCAAAACTATATTGAATAAGAGTAATAAGAGTGGTCATCCTTGTTTTGTTCCTAATCTTAGGGGAAATGCTTTCTGTTTTTCACAGTTGAGTATGATATTTACTGTCAGTTTGTTGTATATGGCCTTTATTATGTTAATGGATGTTCCCTCTATCCCCATTTTCTGGAGAGTTTTTATTATAAATGTGTGTTGAATTTTTTAAAAGTTTTTTCTGCATCTATTATGATTATCATGATTTTTTAAAATATAAATTTATTTATTTATTATAATTTATTTATTACTTTACAATATTGTATTGGTTTTGCCATACATCAACATGAATCCACCACAGGTATACACATGTTCCCCATCCTGAATCCCCCTCCTTCCTCCCTCCCCATACCATATGCTGCATCACTGATTGATTTGTGTATACTGAAGAATTCTTGCATTTCTGGGACAAACCCAACTTTATTATAGTGTGTAATCCTTGTAATGTGTTGTTGGATTCTGTTTACTAGTATTTTGTTGAGGATTTTTGGCTCCATGTTCACCACTGACATTGGTCTACAATTTTCTTTTTTTCTAATATCCTCATCTGATTTTGGTAACAGGGTGATGGTGGCCTTGTAGAATAAATTTGGGAGTGTTCCTCCCTCTGAATTTTTCTGGAAAAGTTTTAGAAGGATCAGTGTTAACTTTTCTCTAAATGTTTGATAGAATTCACCTTTGAAGCCATCTGGTCCTGTGCTTTTGTTTGTTGGAAGATTTTTTATTTACAGTTTCAATTTCATTACTTGTAATTAGTCTGTTTACATTTTCTGATTCTTTCTGAGTCAGTCTTGGAAGGTTGTACTTTTTGAAGAATTTTTCCATTTCTTTGAGGTTATCCATTTTATTGGTGTGTCATGGCTTATAGTAATCTCTTATGATCCTTTGTATTTCTACAGTGTCAGTTGTAGCTTCTCCTTATTCATTTCTAATTTTATTAGTTTGTGTCCTCTCCCTTTTTTTTTTCTTGAGGATTCGGGCTGAAGTTCTATCATTTATCTTCTCAAAGAACCAACTTTTGCCTTTATTGGTCTTTGCTATTGTTTTCTTCTTTTTTATTTCATTTATTTATGCTCTAATATTTATGCTTTAATTCTACTGACTTTGGGTTTTCTTTGTTCTTTTTTCTCTAGTTGATAATTTAGGTGTAATGTTAGATTGTTTATTTGAGATTTTTTTTTGTTTCTTGAGGTGATAGTGAATGGCTATAAACTTTACTCTTAGAACTGCTTCTGAGGCATCCAGTAGGCTTTGATTCATTGTGTTTTCTTTACCATTTGTTTCTATATATTTACTATTTCTTTAATTTTTGCAGTGATCATTTGGTTATTTAGCAGCACACTTTTAGTCTCCATGTGTTTTTTTTTAAACTTTTTTCCTATGTTCGATTTCTAGTCTCATAGCATTATGGTTTGGAGAAGGCAATGGCACCCCACTCCAGTACTCTTGCCTGGAAAATCCCATGGATGGAGGAGCCTGGTGGGCTGCAGTCCATGGGGTCGCTAAGAGTCGGACACGACTGAGCAACTTCACTTTCCCTTTTCACTGTCATGCATTGGAGAAGGAAATGGCAACCCACTCCAGTGTTTTTGCTTGGGACGTTCTCCCAGGGATGGGGGAACCTGGTGGGCTGCCGTCTATGGTGTCACACAGAGTCGGACACAACTGAAGCGACTTAGCAGCAGTGGTAGGAAATTATGGTTGGAAAATATGCTTGATAAACCTCAATTTCCTTAATTTTTCCTAGGCTTGATATGTGACCCAAGATTTGTTCTATCCTGGAGCATGTTCCATGTGTACTTGAGAAGAAAGTGTACTTTGCCACTTTTGGGTAGAATATCTTATAAAAATCAATTGAATCTATCTGGTCTATTGTGTCATTTGATGCTTGTGTTTCCTTATTTATTTTCTGTCTGGATAACTGTTGATTGGTGTAAGTGGGGTATTAAAGCCCTCCACTATTCTTATGTTAAAGTTCATTTTTCCTTTGATGATTGTTACCATTTGCTTAAGTATTGAGGTGCTTTTATGTTAATTACATAAATACTTAAACAATTGTTACATATTCTTGAATTAATCCCTAGATTGTTGTGTAGTACCATTCCTTATCCATTGAAACAGTTTTTATTTTAAAGTATATTTTGGCTGATATGAGCATTGCTAATCCAATTTTCTTTTGATTTACATTTGCATGGAATATCTTTTTCCATCGCCTCACTTTCAGTCTGAATGTGTCCCTAGATCTTAAGTAGATCTGGTAGGCAGCGTATCCGCTTTATGAATCTCAGCTTTGTTGCTATGAAGGGGCTTTGTAGCTCAGTCAAATGAATCAAGGTAAATAGATGTGGTCAAGCAGGAGACGGTAAGATTGAACATAGACATGTTAGGAATCAGTGAACTAAAATGGATGGGAATGGGAGAATTTATATCAGATGACCATTATATCTACTACTGCAGGCAAGAATCCCTTAGAAGAAATGGAGTAGCATTCACAGTCAACAAAAGAGTCTGAAATAAACAACAAGAGAGCTTGTTTGTAATCTCAGAAATGAGAGTAATCTCAGTTCAATTCCAAGGCAAATCATTCGACATCACAATAATCCAAGTCTGTGCCCTAACCACTGATATCAAAGAAGCTGAAGTTGACAAGATCTTTGAAGACCTACAATACCTTCTAGAACTAATATCAAGAAACGATGTCCTTTTCATCATAGGGGACTGGAATGCTAAAGTAGGGAGTCAAGAGATACTTGAAGTAACAGGCAAGTTTGGCCTTGGAGTACAAAATTAAGCAGGACAAAGACTAACGAAGTTTGGTCAAGAGAATATGCTGGTCATAGCAAATACCCTTTTCCAACAACCCAAGAGGTGACTATACATGGACATCACCAGATGGTCAACACCCAAATCAGACTGATTATGTTCTTTGCAGACAAAGATGAAGAAGCTTTATACAATCTGTAAAAACAATGTTCTGAGATGACTATGGCTTAGATCACGAGCTCCCTATTTCAAAATCCAGGCTTAAATTGAAGAATGTAGGAAAACCCACTAGGCCATTCAGGTATGATCTAAATCAAACCCCTTATGATTATACAGTGAAAGTGACAGATAGATTCAAGAGATTAGATCAGGTAGACAGAGTGCCTAAAGCACTGTGGGCAGAAGTTTATAACATTGTATAGGAAGCAGTGGCCAAAACCATCTGAAAGAAAAAAAAAATACAAGAAAGCAAAGTTGTTGTCTGAGGAGGTTTACAAATAGCTGAAAAAAGAAGAGAAGAGAAAGGCAAGGGAGATAGGGAAAGATATATCCATCTGAGTGCAGAGTTCCAGAGAATAGCAAGGGGAGATAAAAACACTTTCTTAAATGAACAATGCAAAGAAATGAAAACAATAGAATGGAAAATACTAGAAATATTTTCAAGAAAATTGGAGATACCAAAGGAATATTTCTTGCAAGGATGGGTATGATAAAGGACAGAAATGGTAAGGACCTAACAGAAGCAAAAGAGATTAAGAAGAGGTGACAAGAATACATAGTAAGACTATACAAGGAAAGTCTTAATGTCCTGGATAACCAGAATGATGTGGTCACTCACCTAGAGCCAGCCATGCTAGAGTGTGAAGTCAAGTGGGCCTTAGGAAGCATTACTGTGAACAAAGCTAGTGGAGGTGGTGGAATTCCAGCTAAGCTATTTAAAGTCCTAAAATATGATGTTGTTAAAGTGCTGCACTCAATATGTCAGCAAGTTTGGAAAACTCAGTAGTGGCCACAGAACTGGAGACGGTTAGTTTTCATTCCAATCCCAAAGAAGGGCAGTGCCAAAGAACGTTCAAACTGCTATACAATTGTACCTATTACACATACTAGAAGGTTATGCTCAAAATCCTTCAAGTTAGGCTTCAGCAGTACATGAACTGAGAACTCTGGATGTACTAGCTGGATTTAGGAAAGGCAAAGGAACCAGAGATCAGATTGCCAACATTCGTTAGATCATGGGGAAAGCAAAGGAGTTCCAGAAAAACATCTACTGCTGTTTCATTGACTGTATACAAGTCTTTGTGTGGATCACAACAGACTGTGGGAAATTCTTAAAAGTGATAGAAATACCTGACCACCTTACCTGTCTCCCGAGAAACCTGTATGCAGTCAAGAAGCAACAGTTAAAAATGAACATAGAACAATTGACTGGTTCAAAATTGGGAGAGGACTATGACAAGGCCATGTATTGTCACCCTGCTTATTTAACTTATATGCAGAGACCATCATGCAAAACTCTGTGCTGAATGAATCACAAGCTGGAATCAAGGTTGCTGGGAGAACAACCTCAGATATGTGGATGATACCACTCTAATGGCAGAAAATGAAGAGGAACTGAAGAGTCTCTTGATGAGTGTGAAAGAGGAGAATGAAAAAGCTGACTTGAAATTCAACATTAAAAATACTAAGATCATGGCATCTGGTCCCATCACTTTATGGCAAATAGAAGGGGAAAAAGTGGAAGCAGTGAGAGATTTTGGAGAAGGCAATGGCACCCCACTCCAGTACTCTTGTCTGGAAATCCATGGGCAGTGGAGCCTGGTAGGCTGCAGTCCATGGGGTCGCTAAGAGTCGGACATGACTGAGTGACTTCACTTTCACTTTCACTTTCATGCACTGGAGAAGGAAATGGCAACCCACTCCAGTGTTCTTGCCTGGAGAATCCCAGGGATGGGGGAGCCTGGTGGGCTGCCATCTATGGGGTCGCACAGAGTTGGACACGACTGAAGTGACTTAGCAGCAGCAGCAGCAGTGAGAGATTTTATTTTGTTGGGCTCCAAAATCAGTTTATGGTGACTGCAGCCGTGAAATTAAAATTCCATGCTTGTTCCTTTTAAGGAAAGCTCTGATAAACCTAGACAGCATATTAAAAAGCAGAGACATCACTTTGCCATCAAAGGTCTGTCTAGTCAAAGCTATGGTTTTTCCAGTAGTCATGTATGGATGTGAGAATTGAACCTTAAAAAAGGTTGTATGCTGAAGGAGTGATATGTTCAAATTGTGGTGCTGGAGAAGACTCTTGAGAATACCTTGGAATACAAGGAGATCAAGCCAGTAAAAACTAAATTAAATCAACCCTGAATATTCTTTGGAAGGGCTAATCCTGAAGCTGAAGTTCCCAAACTTTTGCCACCTGATGCAAAGATCCAGCTAATTGGAAAATACTGTGATGCTGGAAAGATTAAAGGCAAAGGAGAATGGGATGGCAGAGGATGAGAAAGTTAGTAAGCATCACTGACTCAATGCACATGGATTTGCCCACGTTCTGGGAGATATTGGAAGACAGGAAAGTCTGGTGTGCTGCTTTCCATGTAGTCACAAAGAGGTGGACATGACTTAATGACTGAACAACAACAACATTTTGCTGACAAATGTTCATATAGTCAAAGCTATGGTTTTTCTGATAGTCATGTACAGTTGTGAGAACTGGTCCTTAAAGAAGGTTGAGTGCCAAAGAATTGATGCTTTCAAATTGTGGTGCTGGAAAAGACTTTTGAGAGTCACTTAGAGATACTGGTATGCTATAATCCATGGAATGGCCAAGAGTTGGACATGACTTAATGATTGACCACCACCACCAAGAAGGCAGCATATACATGGGTCTTGCTTTTCTATCTATTCAGCCAGTCTGTGTCTGTTGGTTGGGGCTTTTAATTCATTTACAGTTAAGGTAATTATGATATGTATGTTCCTATTGCCATTTTCTTAATTGTTTTGGGTTTGTTTTTGTGGGTCATTTGCTTCTGTTGTTTCCTTCCTAGAGAAGTTTCTGTAGCATTTGCTGTAAAGCTGGTTTGCTGATGCTGAATTCTCGTAACTTTTGCTTGTCTGTAAAGTTTTTGATTTCTCCATCAAATCTGAGTGAGATCATTGCTGGGTAGAACAATCTTGACTGTAGATTTTTCCCTTTCCTCACTTTAAATTTATTCTGCCACTCCCTTCTGGCCTGCAGGGTTTTTTTTTCTGAAAAGTCAGCTGATAGCCTTATGGGGATTCCCTTGTGTTTGTTTTTTGCTTTTCCCTTGGTGCTTTTAATATTTTTCCTTTGCATTTGGTTTTTGTTAGTTTGATTAATATGTGTCTTGTTGTGTTTCTCCTAATGTTTCTCCTGTTTGGGACTCTATGTACTTCCTGTTCTTTGGTGGTATTTCCTTTCCCATATTAGTGAACTTTTTTACTTATAGTAAATATATAGTAAATCTTCAAATATTATCTCCGACCCCTTTCCTCCTTCTTCTGTACCTCTATAATTCAAATGTTGCCATGTTTAGTATCATTGCAGAATTCTCTGAGATTGTTCTCAATTCTTTACATTCTTTTTTCTTTTTCTTGTTCCTCGGCCATTATTTACATCATTCTATCTTCCAGCTCAGTTATTGCCTTCTGCCTCAGTTATTCTGTCCTTGATTCCTTCTACAGTGTTTTTAATTTCAGTTATTGTGTTGTTTGTCACTGTTTGTTTTTTCTTTAGTTCTTCTAGATCCTTGTTAAATGCTTCTTGCAGTTTATCCATTTTATTTTGAAGGTTTTTACTTGAACTTTATTTTGAACTTGTTTGCTGTCATTATTCTAAATACTTTTTGAGATAGGTTGCCTATTTCCTATTCATTTATTTGGTATTGTAGGTGTTACCTTGCTTTCCCATTTTTTTGTTGCCTTTGTTTTTTGATGGGTGGGACTGTGTTCCCCAAGTATTTGACCTCAGGTTTCCAGCAATGGGATGTGCAAGCTGTTGTGTAGAGCTGGGTCTTGGTGTTGAGATATGGACCTCTGGGATACTTCACTTTGATTCATATTTCCTGGGGCTTGACTTTATCTGTTACTCCAGTACTTTGGACTAATGTCTCCTATAATAGGAGCTCAAGCCTGATCTCTGGCCTGTGAGCTGGGATCCTGCAGAGTGCAGCAACAACAACACAAAAGAAACAGAACAATAATAAAGAAGAAAAAAATAAAATACATTTAGAAAACTAACAAATGTATTAGAAAAAATCAAGAAACTATATGAAACAAGCAGTGGAGGATAAAACTGAACTCCAATAGCAAAGAAGAAAGAGCATAATCATATTTAAAAAATAAAAGGGAGCAGAACAATAGAATAAAAATAAAATATTCAGAAAACTAGCAAATAAATTAGAAAAAATAAGACTACTTATGAAACAACCACTGAAGGGTGAAAGTAAACTCCACTAGCAAAAAACAAACCCCTCCCACCAAAAGAAAAGAAGGAAGAAAAAACCTTGTGTTTTGAGGGCTGGGGTTTAGGTGAGGAAGGGTTTAGGTGATGACCGGATTTCGGTGGTGTCAGAGTCCAGCATTCCATGCCCCAGAAAAAGCCCTGGGTGAAGATGGGGGTGAACTCGGGCTCAGCCTAGTCAATGGGGACTTCAGAATGCCTCTGGCTTCAGGGCATGGAGGGCCAGGCCTGGGGCCTCAGGAGGCTCCTCAGGGCCAAGGAGTAGGGAAATACCTGGCAATTTCCCTGCTCCTTGAACCCAGAGGGACCATCCTCCAGCTGACTTGGCTCCTTTACGTCCTGACACCACCTAAACCTGGCCAGTTCCTCCATTCATGCACACAGGAGCTACATGGGTGGAGGGGGCCCTGAAGGATGGAGGGGGGCCCAGGTGATCGAGGGGAACCTGAGTGGCAGAGGGGGCCCCAGATTGTGGAGGTGGCCCTCAAGTGTGGAGGGGCCCTGGAAGGCTGAGGGACCCTGCAAGGCAGGATCCCAGCCTGGAGCCTTAGGAGGCTCCTTGGGACTGAGTGGTCACACAGAGGTACCAAGGAGCCTCCCAAGGGTGTCCCGGGGGACCCTCCCCCAACTGGTTTGGCTCTTTCTCCTTCCCTGCTCACTCTCATGCCCAAAAGACTTACTAGGGCAAAGAGTGCCCCAGAGGTTGGAGGACCAGGCTCGGGGCCTTAAAAGACTTCCCAGGGATAAGTGGGTGGGGGAACATCAAGAGTGTTCTCCCTAATTCACCTACTCTGAGGGTCTTTCCTCCTCCCCACTGATCTGGAAGCAAGCATGCCTCTTCTGATGCTTGAACCACTGCTCTTCACTCCTTCAGCCACCCCTCACCTGTGCTAGGCCTGTTGAGCCTTCACTTCTCTTCCTGCCCCTTGCTCCCCACTACATCCTACCTGGTTGCTCAGGGGTTCCTCCCATCTGCCTGGTTGTTTGAGGTCCCCCACCAGAGTTTGGTGAGTGTCCTAGATGTGAGGAGACAGGAACTCCCTGTCTTCTGTCTCTGCCATCTTGGTTTTACCTCCAGGAGTTTTAAAATCTCAGTTTCGATTTCAGTTATTGTGATTAGTCTCTTTATAGTTTCTATTTCTTCTTAATTCAGTCTTGGGAGACTACCTTTCTAAGAATTTGTCAATTTCTTCCAGGTTGTTCATTTTATTAGCATACAGTTGCTTGTAGTAGTCTCTTACGATCCTTTGTATTTCTATGTTGTTGGTTGTAACATTGTTTTTTTTTTTTTTTTAATCATTTTTCATTTAAGTGATTTGAATTCCTTTCCCTTTTTTCCCTAATAAGTCAGGCTAAAGGTTTATCACTTTAGTTTATGTTTTCAAAGAACCAGCTTTTAGTTTCATTGATCTTTGCAATTGTTTCCTTTGTCTCTGTTTCATTTGTTTTTGTTCTGATCTTTATGTTTTCTTTCCTTCTACTAATTTTAGATTTTATTTGTTCTTCTTTCTCTAGTTGTTTTTGGGGGTAAGGTTAGATTGTTTATTTGATATTTTCCTTGTTTCTTGAGGTGATGTTTTATTGCTGTAAACTTCCCTCTTAAAAGTGATTTTGCTGCATCCCATAGGTTTTGGATTATTCTACTTTCATTTTTATTTGCCTGTAGTAATTTTTTGATTTCCTGTTTGATTTCTTCAGTGATATATTGGTTATTTAGTAGCATATTTTAGCCTCCATTCCTGTTTTTTCTCATAGTTTATTTCTAACCTCATAGTATTGTGATCAGAAAAGATGCTTGATATGATCCCAATTTTCTTAAATTTACATAGACTGGCCTTGTGGTTGATCTTGGAGAATATTCTATGTGCACTTGAGAAGAATGTGCACTGTGGTGCTTTTGGATGAATGCTCTATAAATCTGATCTAATGTGTTATTTAAGGCTATGTTTCCTTATTAATTTTCTGTCTGGGAGATCTATTGACAAAGATGGGGGTGTTAAAATTCCCCAGTGTTATTAGGTTACTGTTGATTTCTCCCTTTGTGGTTATCAGTATTTGTTTTACATATTGAGACTGAGGTGCTACTTGGGTGCATAAGTGTTTACAATTGTTATGTCTTCTTCCTGGATTAATCTTTTGATCATTGTATAGTGTCCTTCCTTGCCTCTTGTTATATTCTTATTTTAAACTCTATTTTGTCTAATATGAGAACTGCTACTCTAGTTTTCTTTTGATTTCCAGGTGCATGGAATATCCTTTTCCATCCATCCACTTTCAGTCTATATGTGTCCCTAAGTCTGAGGTGGGTCTCCTGACTAGAGGAGTTCCTTTAACATTTGTTGTAAAGCTGATTTGGTGATGCTGAATTCTCTTAACTTTTGCTTGTCTTTAAAGTTTTTGCTTTCTCCTCAAATCTGAATGACAGCCTCACTGGGTAGATTATTTTTGGTTCTATGTTCTTTCCTTTCATCACTTTAAATATACTGTGCCATTCCTTTCTGCCTTGCTAAGTTTCTGCTGAGAAATCAGCTGATAACTTTATGGGAATTTCCTTGATTTATATTCTATTGTTTTTCTTAATATTTTATCTTTAATTTTTGTCAGTTTGATTACTAGGTTTCTTGGCCTGTTCCTACTTGTTTTTATTCTGCCTAGGACTCACTGAGCTTCCTGGACTTTGTTGACTGTTTTTTCCTTGTGTTATGGACATTTTTGCTATATTTCTTGAAATATTGTCTCAGGTCTTTTCTCTTTCTCGTCTCCTTCTTGGACCCTTATAATGAGAAATTTGGTGTGTTTAATGTTGTCTCAAAGATCTCTAGGTTCTCTCCATTCTTTTTTTCTTTATTCTGTATTGTGGCAGAGATTTACACCATTCTGTCTTCCAGGTCACTTATCCATTCTTCTGCATCATTAATTCTGATGTTGATTCCTTCTAGTTTATTTTTTTTTTTCAGTTTGTGTATTATCCATCCCTGTTTGTTTATAATTCTTCTAAATGCTTATTAAACATTTCTTGTGTTTTCTCAATCTTTCCCTCCATTCTTTTTCAGAGTTCCTGATCATCTTTACTGTCATTATTCTGAATTCTTTTTCTGGAAGGTTGCCTATCTCCTCTAAATTTAGTTGTTTTTCTGGTGTTTTACTTTATTCCTTCATCTGGGACATAATCTTTTGCCTTTTGATTTTGTTTAACTTTCTTTTATTGTGGTTTTTGTTCTGGAGTCTGCAGGATTGTAGTTCTTCTTGGTTCTTCTGTCTTACCTTTAGCGGATGAAATTATCTCAGAGGCTTGTGCAAGCTTCTTGATGAGAGGAACTGTCTCTTTGCCTTTTAGAGTCCATCTTTCTGCTTTCAAGTTCCTTTAGCCATATGAAAACGGAGAGCATCTGTGATCACTAACACTTAAATTTAACATGTATTTACTCATATGTGTTGTTCCTCTTTGTGAAACACAGTTGTAACTCCATGAAAAGGAGTGTGTTTCTTCCAGTTTAAGGGATATCAGGCGATTGAAGGTAAATGCTGGCAAGTATATCTTACATGTTTCTGGGGGAGGTGAAGGTGCTTTTCCTAATCTTTTTCTCCAGAATTTTAAACATTTAATTTTGTACTGGGGTATAGCTGATTAACAGTGTTATGGTACTTTCAGGCGAACAGAAGAAGGGACTCAGTCATACACATGCATCCATTCTCCACCAAATGCCACTCTCATCCTGGCTGGCACATAACGTTGAACAGAGTTCCATGTGCTATACATTAGGTCTTTGTTGGTTATCCATTTCAAATATAGCAGTGTGTACTTGACCTTCCCAAAGTCCCTAACTATCCCTTTCCTCTAGCAACTATAAGTGTGTTTTCTAAGTCTATGAGTCTCTTTCTGTTTTGTAAGTAAGTTCATTTTGTATCATTTCTTTTTGTATTCCACATGTAAGGGATGTCATGTGATATTTCTCCTCTGTCTGACATACTTCACTCAGTATGGCACTGTGGGTCCATCCATGTTGCTGCAGATGGAATTATTTCATTCTTTTTAATGACTGAGTAATATTCCATTGAATGTATATACCACTTCTTCTTTATCCACTACTCTCTTAGTGGACATTTAGGTTTCTTCCATGTCTTGGATATTGTCAGCAGTGGTGTAATGAACATTGGGGGTGCATATATCCTTTTGATATCATGTTTTTCTCCAGATATATGCCCAGGAGTGGGATTGCAGGGTCATATGTTAGTGCTTTAAGTTTTTTAAGGAATCTCCTTGCTGTCCTCCATAGAGACTGTATCAATTTACATTCCCATCAACAGTGTAGGAGGGTTTCCTTTTCTGCACACCCTATCCAGCATATGTTGTTTGTGAGTGTTTTTAATGATAGCCATTCTAACTGGTGTGAGGTAATATTTCATTGTAGTTTTAATTTGCATTTCTCTAATAACTAGTGTGAAAGCCACTCAGTCGTGTCTGGCTCTTTGTGAACCTGTGGACTATAGTCTGCCAGGGTCCCCTGTATATGGAATTCTCCAGGAAAGTATACTGGAGTGGGTGGCCATTCAGTTCTATTGGTTGGGGATCTTTCCAACCCAGGAATCAAACCCAGGTCTCCCACATTGCAGGCAGATTCTTTACCATCTGAGTCAACAGGGAAGCCCTAATAACAAATGATGTTGAACATCTTTTCATGTGCCTATTGGCCATCTGTATGTCCTCTGGAGAAATGTCTATTCAGGTCTTCTGCCCATTTTTTGAATGGATTGTTTGCTTTGATGCTATTAAGCATCATAAGCTGTTTGTAAATTTTGGAAACTGCCGGGAGCCAGCAGGGGGGTTCCCACCCATGACAAAGGTCATGTGGAGAGGACCTGACATGCAAAGGCGAATCAGAACTTGAGGGGCCCCCTGGATCTGCTCGAGCATCTACCCCAAAACCAAAATCTGTCTGTTTTACTGTTTACGACTTTCACCAACTCTTCTGACATTGGCGGGGGGCTATCCCCAACCACCTTTCTCTGTAGAAAATCAACTTAGAACTCTAGTTAATAAGTCTCCAGGGTATAATAGGTGTGTTCCAATTCAAATCCCTCAGATAGCTTTCTAACTTGCCTGACAGGTTTCCGGACTCTTTACAGCTACACATGAAATTGTTCACAGCCTCCCAACCATGAGAGGCACGGGAGGCTTAAGATATTCTAACAATGCAGAGCTTCTCAGGGAGTTAAGAAATTATTAGAATAGCACTGGTGGAGGGTTTCATTGTTGAGCCAATACTTGCTGCCAAGTTTCCACATCCCCTGTATTGTGTCCTTGGGAGTATATTGATATAGTTGGTATATAGGGAAAATAAGTAGTAACTTTGGTGTTAACAACCTTGGACCCTTGAGTTAATAAATTCTTTTCTTGTTATAGCCCACCACACCTTTGCCCTATAGGAATGCAACTTTATCTAATGCTTTCAGAGGGTGGTGCCTGACTTTAGAATAATCACCTTTAGAGAAAATAAGTTTTCTGATTGACTAACCATTATTCAGAAGAAAGGGTCATAAAATGTTAACAGGCCTCCTGGCCAGAAGATGATGTAAGTCACCTAAAGCCTTTTGCATATGATAAGTTTGCAGAAAGAAAGCCTGGCTTCGATAAGGGTCAAGGACTGCTGACCTTGCATGACTCTACACCCCCTATTATCCTCTATGCACAACTTAAGGTATAAAAGTTACTTTGGAAAATAAAGTTGCGGGCCATGCTCATCAAGCTTGGTTTCCCCATGTCGTTCTTTCTTGTTTCCTTTTCTCTCCTTTTCTTCTCTGTTCTTTCTTCAGGATGACTAATTTGGAGTGTGGGGGCCCTCTGAGACCACTTACCTGCCCAGGCTTCTAAGACCCACTCGAGAAGGTGCCTAACGCGGGGCACCGTCAGCTATTCGAGAGGGCACCTGTGGCCTCCGTGGTCAGTGCAAACCTGATGTCACAGGTTTTATTGGCTTTCTGAGTAAACCAGTTAGATCAAGCCTCTGTCTCTCCCCTTTTGCTATTCTTTCACCAGGGAACCCCTGGATCCAACCGGGGCTGGACCCCGGTAGGAGACCTATCCCTTATTGGTCAAATCATTTACAAAGATTTTCTCCCAATCTGTGGGTTGTCTTTTCGCTTTGTTTATTGTTTCCTTTGCTGTGCAAAAGCTTTTGAGTTTAAGTAGGTCCCATTTGTTTATTTTTGCTTTTATTTCCATTATTTTGGGAGGTGGATTGAAAAAGATATAGTTGTGAATTTTGTTAGAGAGTGTTCTACTTATGTTTTCCTCTAGGAGTTTAATAGTGTCTGGTCTCACATTTAGGTCTTTAATCCGTTTTGAGCTTATTATTGTGTATGGGGTTAAGGAATGATCTAATTTCATTTTTTTACATGTGCTTGTCCAATTTTCCCAGTACCATTTGTTGAAGAGACTGTCTTTCCAACATTGTGTAGTCTTGCCTCCTTTGTCATAGTATAACTGACCATAGGTGCATGGGCTTATTTCTGGGCTTTCTATCCTGTCCCATTGCTTTGTATATCTGTTTTTGTGCTAGGGCCATACTGCTTTGATAACTGTAGTATAGTCTGAAGTCGGGGAACCTGATTCCTCCAGCTCTGTTTTTCTTTTTCAGAATTGCTTTGAATATTCTGGGTCTTTTGTGTCCCCATAAAAATTCTGAGATTTTTTTGTTCTGAAAGTGAAAGTGTTAGTTGCTAAGTTGTGTCCGACTCTTTGCAATCCCATGGACTGTAACCCACCAGACTCCTCTGTCCATGAAATTCTCCAAGCAAGAATACTGGATGCTATTGGTAATTTGATCAGGATTGCACTGAATCTGTAGATTGCCATAGGTAGTATAGGTATTTTGACAATATTGATTATTCCAATCCAAAAACATGGTATATCTTTCTATCTATTTATGACTTCTTCAGTTTCTTTCATCAGCATCTTATAGTTTTTGGAGTACAAGTCTTTTGTCTGATTAGGTCAGTTTATTCCTAGATATTTTATTATTTTCGATGTAGTGGTAAATGGAATTGCTTCTTGAATGCCTCTTTCTGATCTTTTGTTGTTAGTCTATAGAAATGCAACTGATTTCTGTGTGTTAATTTTGTAACCTACAGCTTTACCAAATTCATTGATGAGTTCTAGTAGTTTTCTGGTAGCATCTTCAGAATCTTCTATGTATACTAAAATGTCATCCGTAAACAGTGACAGTTTAACTTCTTATTTTCCAATTTGTATTCCCCTTACTTTTTTTTCTTCTCTTATTGCTATAGCTAGGACTTCCAAAACTATGTTGAATAAAAAAGGTGAGATCGGACATCCTTAACTTGTTCCTGATATTAGATGGATTGATTTCAGCTTTTCACCATCGAGTATGTAGATGTAGGCTAGCTGTAGGTTTGTCATATATAGCCTTTATTATGTTGAGGTGTATGCCCTCAACCCAATTTCTGGAGAGTTATCATAAATGGGTGCTGAATTTTGTTAAAAGCTTTTTATGCATCATTGAGATGATCATATGGTTTTTATTCTTCAATTTGTTAATGGATGTATTACACGGATTAGCTTGTGGATGTTGAAATATTCTTGCATCCCTGGGTTGAATCCCACTTGATCACGGTGTATGATCTTTTAAATGTACTGTTGAATATGAATTGCTAGTATTTTGTTGAGGAGTTTTGCATCTATGTTCATCAGTTTTATTGGCCTGTAAATTTTGTTGTGTGGTATCTTTGTTTGGTTTTGGCATCAGGATGATGGTGACTTCATAAAATAAGTTGGCAAGCTTTCCTCCACTGCAGGTTTTTTGGAACGATTTCAGAAGGGTCACTGTTCCCTCTTATCTAAATATTTGATAAAATTTGCCTGTGAAGCCATCAGGTCCTGGAATTTTGTTTTGGGGGAGGTTTTTAATCACAGTTTCAATTTCAGTGCTTGTGATTGGTCTGTTCATATTTTCTGTTTCTTCCTGGTTCAGTCTAGGGAGACAATACATTTCTAAGAATTATCTATTTCTTTCAGGTTGTCCATTTTATTGGCATACAGTTGTTCATAGTAGTCTCTTGTAATCTTTTGTATTGCTATGGAGTCAATTGTAACCTCTCTGTTTTTATTTCTAATTTTACTGATTTGTGTCCTCTCCCTGTTTTTCTTGATGAGTTTAACTAAAGGTTTACCAATTTTGTTTGTTTTTTCAAAGAACCAGCTTTTAGTTTCATTGATTGTTTTCTTTGTCTCTATTTCATTTATTTTCTCTGATCTTTATGATTTCCTTCCTTCTGCTGATTTTAAATTTTATTTTTGTTCTTCTTTCTCTAATTGTTTCAGATTTAAGGTTAGGTTGTTTATTTGAGATTTTTCTTGTTTCTTGCCATAAGATTGTATTGCTAGAAACTTCCCTCTTCGTACTACTTTTTGTGCATCCTGTAAGTTTTGGATGTTGTGCTTTCATTTTCTTTTTTCTCCAGGGATTTTTAAATTCTTATTTGATTTCTTCAGTGATCCAGTGGTTGTTTAATAGTGTATCATGTAGCCAGCATGTGTTTGTGTTTAATCTTAGAGATTTTTTTCTTTTAGTTTATTTCTAATCTTATAGTATTGTGATCAGAAAAAATCCCTTAATAAGATTTCAGTTTTCTTAAAATTGCATAGGCTAGCCTTATGTCCCAGCATGTGGTCAGTCCTGGAGAATGTTTCATGTGCACTTGAGAGGAATGTGTAATCTGCTGCTTTTGGATGGAATGTTCTATACATATCAACTAAGTCCAACTTGTCTAACGTATCACTTAAGGCCTGTATTTCATTATTGATTTTCTGCCTGGATGATCTGTCCATTCAGGAATGTGGGGTATTAAAGTCTTTCACTGGTACTGTGTTACTGTTGATTTCTACCTTTATGTTTGTTTGTATTTCCTTACATATTGAGGGGCTCCTATGTTGGGTGCATGTATATTTTTAATTGTGATATCTTCTTGAATTTAACCTTTGATCATTATTTAGTGTCCTTCTTTGTCTCTTATAACAGTTTTTGTTTTAAAGTCTATTTTGTCTGGTGTGAGTATTGCTACTTTAGCCTTCTTATGATTTCCATTTATATGAAATACCTTCTCCCATCCTGTTATTTTTAGTCTATAACTGTCCATAGGCCTAAGGTGGGTCTCTTGTAGACAACATATATATATGGGTCTTGTTTTTATATCCATCCAGCCAACCTATGTCTTTTGGTTGGTGCATTTAATTCATTTATATTTAAGGAAATTATTGATATGTATGATACTATTACAATTTTGTCAGTTTGGGGGGGTTTATTTTTTGTAGAACTTTTTCTTCTTTTGTGTTTACTGCCTAGAGAAGTTCCTTTAGCATTTATTGTAAAACTGTTTTAGTGGTGCTGAATTATCTTTAACTTTTGCATGTCTGCAAAGCTTTTATTTCTCCATCAAATCTTATTGAGAGTCTTGCTTGGTAGAGTAGTCTTGGTTGTAGTTTCTTCCCTTTCATCACTTGGAGTACATCATGCCATTCCCTTCTGGCTTGTAGACTTTGCATTGAGAAATCAGCTTGAGATAACCACCTGGGATTTCTATTGGGTGATATTTGTCTTTTTCTGTTGTTGCTTTTAATATTCTATCTTTGTCTTTATTTAATTTTTGCCACTTTGATTACTATGTGTTTTGATTACTATGTGTTCTTTAGGTTTATTCTGCTTGGAACTCTCTGCCCTTCCTTGAATTGGTTAACTATTTCTTTTCTCATGTTGGGGAAGTTTTCAACTATTATCTCTTCAATTATTTTCTCAAGTTCTTTCTTTCTATCATCTCCTCTGGGACCTTTATAATGTGAATGTTGGTGTGTTTAATGTCCCCGAGTTCTCTTAGGCTGTCTTCATTTCTTTTCATTCTTTTTATATATTCTGTTTTGTAGCAGTGATTTCCACCATTCTGTCCTCCAGGTCCATTATCCATTCTTCTGCTTCAGTTATTCTGCTTTTGATTCCTTGTAGTGTTGAAGAAAGTAGGGAAAACCAATAGACCATTCGGGTATGACCTAAATCAAATCCCTTATTTTTATACAGTGGAAGTGAGAAATAGATTAAGGGACTAGATCTGATAGACAGAGTGCCTGATGAACTATGGACAGAGGTTTGTGACATTGTACAGGAGACAGGGATCAAGACCATCCCCATGGAAAAAAATGCAAAAAAGCCAAATGGCTGTCTGAGGTGGCCTTACAAACAGCTGTGAAAAGAAGAGAAGTGAAAAGCAAAGGAGAAAAGGAAAGATATTCCCATTTGAATGCAGAGTTCCAAAGAATAGCAAGGAGAGATAAGAAAGCCTTCCTCAGCGATCAATGCAAAGAAATAGAGGAAAACAACAGAATGGGAAAGACTAGGGATCTCTTCAAGAAAATTAGAGATACCAAGGGAACATTTCATGCAAAGATGGGCTCGATAAAGGACAGAAATGGTATGGACCTAACAGAAGCAGAAGATATTAAGAAGAGGTGGCAAGAATACACAGAAGAACTGTACAAAAAAGAGCTTCAGCCACTATGGAGAACAGTGTGGAGATTCCTTAAAAAACTGGAAATACAACTGCCTTATGACCCAGCAATCCCACTGCTGGGCATACACACTGAGGAAACCAGAAGGGAAAGAGACATGTGTATCCCAGTGTTCATCGCAGCACTGTTTAAAATAGCCAGGACATGGAAGCAACCTAGATGCCCATCAGCAGATGAATGGATAAGAAAGCTGTGGTACATATACACAATGGAGTATTACTCAGCCATTAAAAAGAATACATTTGAATTAGTTCTAATGAGGTGGATGAAACTGGAGCCTATTATACAGAATGAAGTAAGCCAGAAAGAAAAACACCAATACAGTATACTAATGCATATATATGGAATTTAGAAAGATGGTAACAATAACCCTGTGTACGAGACAGCAAAAGAGACACTGATGTATATATCAGTTTTATGGACTCTATGGGAGAGGGAGAGGGTGGGATGATTTGGGAGACTGGCATTGAAACATGTATAATATCATGTATGAAACGAGTCGCCAGTCCAGGTTCGATGCACGATACTGGATGCTTGGGGCTGGTGCACTGGGACAACCCAGAGGGAGGGTATGGGGAGGGAGGAGGGAGGAGGGTTCAGGATGGGGAACACAGGTATACCTGTGGCGGATTCATTTCGATATTTGGCAAAACTAATACAATATTGTAAAGTTTAAAAATAAAATAAAATTAAAAAAAAAAAAAAAGAGCTTCACAACCCAGATAATTACGATGGTATGATCACTCACGTAGAGCCAAACATCTTGGAATTTGAAGTCAAGTGGGCCTTAGAAAGCATCACTACAAACAAAACTAGTGGAGGTGATGGAATTCCAGTTGAACTATTTCAAATCCTGAAAGATGATGCTGTGAAAGTATTGCACTCCATTTGCCAGCAAATTTGGAAAACTCAGCAGTGGCCACAGGACTGGAAAAGGTCAGTTTTCATTCCAATTCCAAAGAAAGGAAATGCCGAAGAATGCTCAAACTACCACACAATTGCACTCACCTCACATGCTAGCTCCTGCTCAAAATTCTCCAAGCCAGGCTTCAGCAGTATGTGAACCGTGAACTTCCAGATGTTCAAGCTGGTTTTAGAAAAGGTAGAGGAACCAGAGATCAAATTGCCAACATCCTCTGGATAATTAATAAAAACAAGAGAGTTCCAGAAAAACATCCATTTCTGCTTTATTGACTATGCCAAAGCCTTTGACTGTGTGGATCACAATAAACTGTGGAAAATTCTGAAAGAGATGGGAATACTAGAACCCCTGATCTGCCTCTTGAGAAATTTGTATGCAGGTCAGGAAGCAACAGTTAGAACTGGACATGGAACAGCAGACTGGTTCCAAATAGGAAAAGGAGTTCGTCAAGGCTGTATATTGTCACCCTGTTTATTTAACTTATATGCAGAGTACATCATGAGAAACACTGGGCTGGAAGAAGCACAAGCTGGAAACAAGATTGCTGGGAGAAATATCAGTGACCTCAGATATGCAGATGACACCACCCTTATGGCAGAAAGTGAAGAGGAACTCAAAAGCCTCTTAATGAAAGTGAAAGTGGAGAGTGAAAAAGTTGGGTTAAAGCTCAACATTCAGAAAATGAAGATCATGGCATTTGGTCCCATCACTTCATGGGAAATAGATGGGGAAACAGTGGAAACAGTGTCAGACTTTATTTTTCTGGGCTCCAAAATCACTGCAGATGGTGACTGCAGCCATGAAATTACAAGACGTTTACTCCTTGGGGGAAAAGTTATGACAAACCTAGACAGCATATTAAAAAAGCAGAGACATTACTTTGACAACAAAGATCCATCTAGTCAAGGCTATGGTTTTTCCTGTGGTCATGTATGGATGTGAGAGTTGGATTGTGAAGAAGACTGAGCGCCAAAGAATTGATGCTTTTGAACTGTGGTGTTGGAGAAGACTCTTGAGAGTCCCTTGGAATGCAAGGAGATCCAACCAGTCCATTCTAAAGGAGATCAGCCCTGAGTGTTCTTTGGAAGGACTGATGCTAAAGCTGAAACTCCAGTACTTTGGCCACCTCGTTCAAAGAGTTGACTCATTGGAAAAGACCCTGATGCTGGGAGGGATTGGGGGCAGGAGGAGAAGGGGACAACAGAGGATGAAATGGCTGGATGGTATCACCAATTTGATGGACATGAGTTTGAGTGGACTCCGGGAGTTGGTGATAGACAGGGAGGCCTGGCGTGCTGTGATTCATGGGGTCGCAAAAAGTTGGACACGACTGAGTGAACTGAACTGAATTGAAATGTATTGTTTATCTGTGTTTCTTTGTTCTTTAGAAATGTTTGGTAAACATCTTTTGCATCTTCTCCACTCTTTTTCAGAGATCCTAGATCATCTTCTGGAGAAGGCAATGGCAACCCACTCCAGTACTCTTGCCTGGAAAATCCCATGGACGGAGGACCTGGTAGGCTGCAGTCCATGGGGTCGCTAAGAGTCGGACACGACTGAGCAACTTCACTTTCCCTTTTCACTTTCATGCATTGGAGAAGGAAATGGCAACCCACTCCAGTGTTTTTGCCTGGAGAATCCCAGGGACGGTGGAGCCTGGTGAGCTGCGGTCTATGGGGTTGCAGAGTCGGACAAGATGACTTAGCAGCAGCAGCAGATCATCTTCACTACCATTAATCTTAATACTTTTTCTGGAAGGTTGCCTATCTGCACTTCATTTAGTTGTTTTTCTGGAGATTTATCTTTTTCCTTCATCTGGGACATAATTCTATTTCTTTTCATTTTGGTTAGCTTTCTGTGATTGTGGTATTCATTCTTTAGGCTGTGGGCTTATAGTTCTTGTGTCTTCTCTCTGCCCTCTGGTGGATGAGAATAAGAGGCTTGTGCAAACTTCCTGATGCGAGGGTTGGCTGTGGAAAAACTGGTTCATTCTCTGGTGGGCAGGGCCTTGGTCAATAAAGCTTTAATCTTATTGTCTTCTGATAGGTGGATCACACTCCTCCCTGTTAGTTGTTTGACTTGAGGCCACCCAGTTCTGGATTCTGGAGACTTTATGGTAGGGCTAATGGCAACCTCCGTGAGGATTTATGCCAAGATGCATCTCCCAGGACTGCTGCTGCCAGTGCCCCTGTCCCCATAGCAGGCCACTTCCCACCCGTGCCTCTGCAGGAGGTCCTCAAACACTCACAGGTTGATCTGGCTCAGTCTCTTGTTGTGTCACTGTTCCTTTCCCCTGGGTCCTAGTGCACACAGGTTTTGTTTGTGCTCTCCAGGAGTAGAGTCTCTATTTCCCCCAGTCCTGTGAAAGTCCTGTAATCAAATCCCACTAGTCTTCAAAGTCAGACTCCCTGAGGATTCCCAGTCTGTTTGCCAGATCCCCAGGCTGGGAAGCCTGATATGAGGCACAGAACCTTCACAACAGTGGGAGAACTTCCTTGGTGTTATTGTTCTCGAGATTGTTGGTTGCCCACTTGGCAAACATAGGGTTTGATTTTATTGTGTTTGCATTCCTTCTACCATCTGGTTGTGGCTTCTTCTTTGATTTTGGATATGGACTATCTTTTTTTGTGTGTGGGTTCCAGCATTCTCCTGTCAATGGTTGTTAAATAGCTATTTCGGTGCTCTTGCAGAAGAATATGAGCACACGTCCTTCTATTCCATTGTCTTGAACCAATCTCCCTCCCTAATTTCTGAAATTGTGCTTTGCCTAAAGCTAGTCTAGGCAGCTGAAGTAATTCAGTTTTTAGGTGCCTTTAATTGGGATGAGAAATCAAAGTGGATAACAGAGAGTAGGAGCTAACCATTTTCTTTTCAATTTTTAGTTCAGTCTCTAACTTCTAACTTTCCTATCCTTTTTCTCTGTTTTAGTATTCTGCCTTTGGGTCTGTGCTATTTATCAGAGCTCTAGGATTGTATAATCTTGCTCCTTGACGAATTTTTAAAATACCAGTAGCCCATAGGAACTCTCTAAGGCTTTTTTAGTCTGTGAGACCTAGACTTGAATGCAGTGAGCAGCTGTTCAAAGGATCAGACAGATGGAGGATTGGGAGGGAGTAGCTGATGGAGGCTCTTGTTAGGAAGTAAAATAACCTCTCAGTACTTCAGTCACTTTATCTTTAAACATTTCTATGCCTCAACTTATTCATTCATTTGTTCATTTATTCATACATAGACATCATTCAAGTTGGGAGAATAAGTGCTTAAATAATTTATTCATGCAGTGTAATAAATCTTCACCTCTTGATCTCCACTGTCACCATCGTCTCTTGAGAGAGAGGTTCCACTCTGTTAATAGTTTTCTGGTTTCTACTCCTCTAGTTTCTGATTAAGCATATCTGAAAGTGAAAGTGTTAGTCACTCAGTCGTGTCTGACTCTTTGTGACTCTATGGACTGCAGCCCACAGGGTCCCTTGTCCATGGAATTCTCCAGGCAAGAATACTGGAGTGGGTTGCCATTTCCTTCTCCAGGGGATCTTTCTGATTCAGGGATTGAATCCAGTGTTCCCACATTGCAGGCAGATTCTTTACCATCTGAGCCACCAGGGAAGCCCTGGGGCTCAAGAATTGATATTTCTAAGGAGTTCCCAAATACTCTGATGCAGCTGGTTCAGGGATCATTAAAAACCATACAATAATGTACTGTGATAGAATAAAATCTGAGCTCTTCCTGTGATCTGGGCCTCTGCTTACCCCTCTGATTTCACAGTATTCTACTTCCCACGTTTCAGTCTACTCCAGCCATTTCCAGCCTTCTGTTTGTTTCTCTACTATGCCAAGTTTGCTTAGCCTCAAGGATTTTGCACATTCCTGAAATGCTCTATCCTCAAATGTTTGCATGGATTATTCTTTATACAGGTAAGTCTGTGTTTAAATCTCATATCCCGAGGAAGACAAGACAATCAATCTGAAGTATTCCTCGATCACCTACTTCAATCTCTACCCCAAGGATTTTCTACTACATTATTCTATATTATCTCTTTTTATAGTGCTTATCATTAGCTTATATTAATTATTTCTGTATTTTGTTATTTATCTTGTTTACTTCTATTATATGTAATTGTATCTTTGTAAATGCTTGGTATGTAGGAAGAACTAACAGTTTTTGTTGGGGGGTGGGAATGGAAAAGTGTGAATAAACGAATGTGTTGTACCTTAATGGTATGTACACAGAGGTATGTATATAGTGAACTGTTTTTCAGTTGCTCAGTCATGCTGACTCTTTATGACTCCATGGACTGCAGCACACCAGGATTCCCTGTCCTCCACTATCTCCCGGAGTTTGCTCAAACTCACATCCACTGAGTTGATGATGCCATCCAACCATCTTGTCCTCTCTTGCTACCTTTTCCTACTCTCAATCTTTCCCAGAATCAGGGTCTTTTCTAATGAGTCAACTCTTCTCTTCCCTTGAATAAAGATTAAGCTACAATAATTTCTGTAGAATATTAGAAGTGAAAATAAGGGTGAGTTAACCCTGATTATTCTGTTTAACTAACTTCAGTGATATTACTTAATATTATATCAATATCATAAGTTTGTCATGGTCAGATTTTGTGGCTGTAAATTATTTTATCTAAAAAGTCATCTAGCTTCTTTTTGATTTATTTACATAGAATAAAACAGTGAATAAAAACAATAAGTTAAATAAAAGATAATATTTACTGATTGCTGTCTGTTTTTGGAGTAATATACGGGGTGCTTTATTGGCTTCCCAGGTGGCTCAGTGGTAACAAATCCACCTGCCAATGCAGGAGGCACAAGTTCAATCCCTTGGTTGGGAAGATCCCTGGGTTGGGAAGATCCCCTGGAGGAGGAAATGGCAACTCACTCCAGTATGCTTGCCTGGATAATCCCATGGACAGAGGAACCTGGCAGGCTACAGTCCATAGCATCACAAAGAGCTGGACATGACTAAGCACACACAAATGGGGTACTTTGTATTTTATTTAATACTAACAATCTAATTCATAGGATCATTGTATTAACTTCATTTTTTTTAAAGATGAGGAAATTGAGATTGTGAGAATATATATTTTGTTTAAAGTCACTCATTAAAATGGTGGAGTTTGATTTAAAAATGAACCTGTATTTGTCTGCATTTAATGACTGTGCTCCCCATCCCACCTTTTACTGAGTAACTCCTGCATTCTAGAAACTGTAGTAAGCATTTTTCTTAACTGGTTTACTGGAATCTAATCTTAGTGAGGTGTAGAAACATTAAGCCCTTTTATCTTTTCTCTCCAATCATTTCAAACATGCTAGAATAAGCCCTCTTTGACACTAGATTGGGAGAAGATTGCTCTGTTTTCCAAGTAATTTCAGGGAGTATAAAGTGCACTCCAGACCAAATCAAATCTTCAGTCTCATATCCTATCTAATTCTCTGTCCCTCTCTGCCTGGGTCAGGCCTTGGTGAGAAACTTGGAATCCAATGTAGAGGTGATGTCATGTATTATTGAATCCTCTGCTTTAGGCCAATCCTTTCTGATTCCTTTTCTCTTCTGATGTGTTATATCGTACTTAGTCACTCAGTCATGTCTGACTCTATGTGATTCTATGGACTGTAGCCTGCCAGGTTCCTCTGTCCATGGGATTTTCCAGGCAAGAATACTGGAGTGGGTTGCCAGATCCCCTCCTGGGGATCTTCCATATCCAGGGATCAAACATGTGTCTCCTATATTCTTTACCACTGAGCCACCTGGAAAGGCATGAATAAAATGGAAAATAGTAGAACCTTTGTTCATTTCACTGGTGGTTATAATAATCCTCTCTTGGCTGTGATGCCCTCAGTGAGATATGTATACAGGCTCTGCCTTTACTGCCTCAGATTCCCTGGTTCTTGGCTCTGTGGATTTCATTCCACAGTCTTGCTAGTGGTATCCCTGCCCCTGGCTGCAGCTTCTAGTTTGGGAAAGCAATAAGGATGGGACACCCCCCCAGCTCACCTTTCTTTAGTGATATTTCCCTAACCCATGAGAAACTCATGTTTTCTTTTTTTTGTTTTTACCTTATTAAACGGTATGACTGTAGGCAAATCCCAGTTTGGCTTTATTTTCCCTGGATAAGTCTCTCTGGAATCTTCTTCTTCCATTCAGATATATCAGGATGGCTTTATTTTCCCTAGGTAAGTCTCTCTGGAGTCTTCTTCTTCCATTCAGATATATCAGGATGTTCAGAAATTGCACCACCTTGGAAATGGCACCCCACTCCAGTACTCTTGCCTGGAAAATCCCATGGATGGAGTAGCCTGGTGGGCTGTAGTCCGTGGGGTCACTAAGAGTCAGACACGACTGAGCGACTTCACTTTCACTTTTCACTTTCATGCATTGGGGAAGGAAATGGCAACCCACTCCAGTGTTCTTGCCTGGAGAATCCCGGGGACGGGGAGCCTGGTGGGCTGCCGTCTATGGGGTCGCACAGAGTCAGACATGACTGCCGTGACTTAGCAGCAGCTTAGCAGCAGCAGATATTTAATGAGGGACTTAACCCTCAGTCTCTATCAGAGTGAATCCCTCTTTCACCAACTGGGTTTCTGCAGGGAACATTCTCCTTCTCTCATTTACTTGTGTTTGTATGAGGGTGTGATGGGGAGAACAGCTGTACTCTCCTAATTATTTTAACTCATTCTTCTGATTATTTTCTTTCAAACTGTTCCTATTCCTTTGCTTTTGTATGCTGATGGTGAGGTGATAGTGACACTTAGTCACTTCTTAATTTCTGAAGGTGATGTCTGGTCTTCTTGGCTACTGTTTTGGAACATTAGGGCATTTGACCCTGACCACTGTTGTCTGCAGCTTTGGTGCCTTAGCTTTAATTCAAAGGAAACTGGAAAAGTTTCAGTCGATGCAGGCATTTTATCTTTCAGTCCTCATAAGAAATTTAGGAGTTACCTCCATTTTATAAGGAGGAAAGTTAGACTAACAGAGATTATATAAGTTGCCCAAAGTCTCACAGATAAAGGTAAGACTGTGATTCAAATTCTGTCAGAGACCAAACACTTTGTTTGCTTGTTATCCATGCACCATACTTCTATCTTCTTGACTGTGATAGAAGTTAAGATGTGTTTACTTTCAACACGGTTAGTGCCAATGCAAATTATCATGGTTAATTATTCTTTTTCCAGGAAAATTCATTGTAGAAACAAATTGCCAGTGTCTGCAGAGGACTCAATTAAAGAAACATTAGCTATACAATCTGATATATTTTCTGGTTCTCACCATTTTTTTTTAACATGTTGTTTTCTTATTAATAATTGCTTCCAGTTCCAAGTCCACATTCCTTATGCTAATATTAATGATGGGTTATGCCAGATATTATGTTTTAAAGCTTCAGTGATTTTCAAATATCATCAAGCCAAGAGTATAAACTACATATGCTTTTGTATATGTATAGGAATGCATTTGCAGAGGCTTCAAAAATTTTCTCTGTATGCTAATTTTGTTTTCTTCTTAGTTACAGGGATACGGAAAAGAATTTCTACAATATCTCTAACAGATGCTCCTATGCAGACCATTCCAACAAAGAGGACATTGAAGAGGTCTCAGGAATTCTTCAGTGTACTGCTAATGTACTCGGTATAGTAACCGTTTGTTTATAAGATTGAGAGAGAATGAGTGAGGGGAGGAGAGGAAAGGAAAAGAGTGTTGCAGTTTCACTAAAGAGAGATTTGAAGACTATGGTGAACTGAGACCAGGACCTTGTCTTTAAGTGATTTAATTCCAATACTTCTGATGATGTTTAAATGAAAGTTACCTGCATGCCATTTACTCAGAGATTGGAAAATATAATGTTAAAAACACATTCCAAGTAAACTTTTCTAGATATTCATATGTTAGTATTATTAGCCTCCTGTAATCCATATTTCTCTGACTCTCAGTTGAAACTGGAGATCTTCCTCTTTTCTCAAGGCTTTTGCTTTATTCTTATTATTTATTCCATTATTTCTGGAAAGCCTGGTTGGTGCTGGAGGGTGGTTCACATGTACTCATAGTAGGCTCTGCAACTCAAAGGCAGTGAAGCAGGTCATCCATGGAAGTCTCTGTGTCCTACTTGTTGAGGAGTGTCTATCTTCAAAATACTAATATTTATGATATAAGGCTGTTTTTAGAAGCTCCCACCACAGTAAGGATTACTGTTATACTGCACGGATTCATGCGGCCATAAGGTACCGTAAGTGAGATGCACTATCTTGTGATCTAAAGTTCTTGGTGTGTGAGAGCTACATTTTATTATATGCAAAGTAGATAACATAGCAGGAATCCCTTTTGCTCTAATATCTTACAGAGTTTTTTGGGGGGAAATATACCTCTTTCAGTGTTTTTTTGTGTTGTCTTTTTGTCTTATGACTCAGACAGAAATCCCTGGAGTTGTAGGGAGTGGTAGTGGGGAACAGCAAATCTTAGTGACTGACTCCATATAAAACTCAGAATCACCTCTCTTTCAGAATCAGATTTTGCAGACTAGGGAAAACTTGCTTCCCTTTCTTTCCCTTTAGGGTAAGTGCTTTCCCTGGAGACATCTGAGTCCCTCCTACAAACAGATTTCAAGTGACCTCAGCTCATGAGTTTACCAGAGTTTTCTAAACATATGAGAGGCACACCTAGCTTTAACACTCAAACTGGGACTACAGCTACACACTGACTATGTTTTCTTCCTGGGTAACTTTCTTAAACATAAAATATTACAATAAGAATATGAAACTTTTGTGAGGGAAGCATAGAGTTCTAAGTGGCTTGTCCAAGATAGTATTGGGCAATGAAAAGGAAGGCCAAAGATTTACTTATGTCGATCTTAGTGCAACTGCATGGGTGAAATGCTACCCAGACAAACATTATTATTGGAGAAGATAAGGGTTGAGAGTGGGATGGGGTTGGGTATCACCCAAGAACTGTTTATAGTTTTCTGATTCTGTATTTCCCAGCACTCTCTCACAAGCACTATCAATTACTTTTGATGCATTGTGATTTTTTGAATTAATGGGGTGAGATGGTGTCCCACTATGAGGAATGCATCAGAATCTTGGCCAAGCGATGTTTATTATATTGAAAAAATGTTCTTTACTTGCCAGTTCTAAATGATTGCCTGAACCTCACATCTCCTTTCCTTTCCTTATGTTCCCCACTTTGAGAATTTCTATTAGAGGGAGTAAAAGGTGTACAAGATGAAGAATATGTAAGAATTACTAAAGACTCTTTCTAACTATAACTTGCACATAAATGTACACAATTCCTACAAGAAATTTTAGTTAGATAATTTGTTGCAATAACCACCAGTGTCACCACCAGGTGACACCCAGCTCTGTTGGGGCTTCCTAGGTGGCACTAGTGGTAAAGAACCCGCGCGCCAATGCAGAAAGCATAAGAGATGCAGGCGTGATCCCTGGCCTGGAAGATCCCCTGGAAAGGGGCATGGCAACCCTCTCCAGAATTCTTGCCTGGAGAATCCCACGGACAGAAGAGCCTGGCGGGCTACAGTCCATAGAGTTGCAAAAAGTCAGATGTAACTGAAGCAACTGAGCACACGCACCCAGGTGATACTGTAGGCCTAGCTCAGTTTGGTTGCCTTTCAGAAGTTGCCATGAGGTAGATCAAGTGAGTGAGTGAAAACAACATAGGCAGTATGCTGCCTGATGATATTAGGGAAGGAGTAGTTTTTAAATAAGTAAGTATAATTTAGAAGGGGACTGTGTAACAGCGTTGAGATTTTCATTACCATTAGATTTTTCTAAAACAGAGATATTAAGTCTGACTTTTTTCCCCGCAAGCAATGATGGGTAGTTCTTAAAATGTATAAAGCACAATCTTATAAATGACTGTGACCTGTTCACTAGATGCTGGCATGTGCCTAAACTGTAGCTGTTCTCTTGAATAATGTCCTTTCATTATTCTTGAAATATAGACTAAAAACAAAAATAGCAGCTTTACTAGTCATATTCAATGAAAGCTTTATTTTTAACAAGTGACTGAAGTATGGATTAATCTTGGTTTGCTTAGATCTTACCTTTTTAAAAAAATTACATTTAAAGTCTCTTGTGCAATGATTATGCAAAGGTAAGAACTGATTAACTCATTGGAAAGAAAAACACCATAAAGAAAATGAACCTGTTTTGAGTTGGAGAGTTTAGCATGGAGAAATAGTTTCAACTAAAGAAAAATGTTGTTACCTGGTACTCTTCTCTATGCATGCCAGAGGACAGTTTTACAAATCTATGATTTATATTTACCAGCTTTGTGTAGTCTGGTTAGAATATTGGTGAGTTGAAATCAGGGGATACATATTTCATTCACTGTCTTAACATATTAGAGAATATAGTAGAGGCTGGGGTTTACTTTGTGGCTCAGATGGTAAAGAATCTGCTTGCTAATTCAGGAGACCCAGGTTTGATCCCTGGGTCAGGAAGATCCCCTGGAGAAAGGCATGGCTACACACTCCAGTATTCTTGCCTGGAGAATTCCATGAACAGAGGAGCCTGGCAGGCTACTGTCCATGGGGTTGCAAAGAGTCAGACAGGACTGAGCGACGAATACACACACATGGTGGAGACTAGAATTGTGTTTATTCACTCATATGAATGTTACTTATATTTCACATGTCATGAAAAACATTTAAAGTCATAGGTCAGAAAATATGATCAGAATAGCAAATTTTTTGTCCTTTCAAAATGACCATCTCTATCGACTTGGTATAAACTGTAGTTTGACCATTTACTGGCTCTTCAGGTTAAAGTTTGAGATTAGTGAATGGCATGGGATAAAAAGAGAAACCTGAAGAGAAGGAGAAAGATTGTTACAGAGGACCAGTTATGCCTCTCCCATTCATTTTTCCATTGCTTCTTCCCTAGGACTCCCTGGAAATGTGCACATTCCAGAGTGGTTTATACCCTCAGGAGAAGGCAGTAGCACCCCACTCCAATACTTTTGCCTGGAAAATCCCATGGATAGAGGAGCCTGGTAGGCTGCAGTCCACGGGGTCGCTAGAGTTGGACAGGACTGAGCGATTTCATTTCACTTTTCACTTTCATGCATTGGAGAAGGAAATGGCAACCCACTCCAGTGTTCTTGCCTGGAGAATCCCAGGGACGGGGGAGCCTGGTGGGCTTCCGTCTATGGGGTCACACAGAGTCGGACACGACTGAAACGATTTAGCAATGGGAAAGAACTATTTCTAGACATCAGCATTTTTGCATTGATTTTCCTTTGGTGACTTAGAAGCTAGTTTTTGTTATATTGTCTCATTATTTATAAATTAGGGATATTATGTACAGACTAGTCCTTATTTTGATACTCTGGTATTCACTGTGATATAATAAAGTCAACTCCTTATTGCCAATTGAAGAAAGTAGGGAAAACCACTAGACCATTCAGGTATGACCTAAATCAAATCCCTTATGATTATACAGTGGAAGTGAGAAATAGATTTAAGGGCCTAGATCTGATAGACTGAGTGCCTGATTAACTATGGAATGAGGTTTGTGACATTTTACAGGAGGCAGGGGTCAAGACCATTCCCATAGAAAAGAAATGCAAAAAAGCAAAATGGCTGTCTGGGGAGGCCTTACAAATAGCTGTGAAAAGAAGAGAAGCAAAAAGCAAAGGAGAAAAGGAAAGATATAAACATCTGAATGCAGAGTTCCAAAGAATAGCAAGAAGAGATAAGAAAGCCTTCTTCAGCGATCAATGCAAAGAAATAGAGGAAAACAACAGAATGGGAAAGACTAGGGATCTCTTCAAGAAAATCAGAGATACCAAAGGAACATTTCATGCAAAGATGAGCTCGATAAAGGACAGAAATGGTATGGATGTAACAGAAGCAGAAGATATTAAGAAGAGGTGGCAAGAATACACAGAAGAACTGTATAAAAAAGATCTTCACAACCCAGATAATCACAATGGTGTGATCACTGACTTAGAGCCAGACATCCTGGAATATGAAGTCAAGTGGGCCTTAGAAAGCATCACTACGAACAAAGCTAGTGGAGGTGATGGAATTCCAGTTGAGCTATTTCAAATCCTGAAAGATGATGCTGTGAAAGTGCTGCACTCAATATGCCAGCAAATTTGGAAAACTCAGCAGTGGCCACAGGACTGGAAAAGGTCAGTTTTCATTCCAGTCCCAAAGAAAGGCAATGCCAAAGAATGCTCAAACTACCGCACAATTGCACTCATCTCACATGCTAGTAAAGTAATGCTTAAAATTCTCCAAGCCAGGCTTCAGCAATATGTGAACTGTGAACTTCCTGATGTTCAAGCTGGTTTTAGAACAGGTAGAGGAACCAGAGATCAAATTGCCAACATCTGCTGGATCATGGAAAAAGCAAGAGAGTTCCAGAAAAACATCTATTTCTGCTTTATTGACTATGCCAAAGCCTTTGACTGTGTGGATCACAATAAACTGTGGAAAATTCTGAAAGAGATGGGAATACTAGAACCCCTGATCTGCCTCTTGAGAAATTTGTATGCAGGTCAGGAAGCAACAGTTAGAACTGGACATGGAACAACAGACTGCTTCCAAATAGGAAAAGGAGTACGTCAAGGCTGTATATTGTCACCCTGTTTATTTAACTTATATGCAGAGTACATCATGAGAAACACTGGACTAGAAGAAACACAAGCTGGAATCAAGATTGCCGGGAGAAATATCAATAACCTCAGATATGCATATGACACCACTCTTATGGCAGAAAGTGAAGAGGAACTAAAAAGCTTCTTGATGAAAGTGAAAATGGAGAGTGAAAAAGTTGGCTTAAAGCTCAACATTCAGAAAACGAAGATCATAGCATCCGGTCCCACCACTTCATGGGAAATGGATGGGGAAACAGTGGAAACAGTGTCAGACTTTATTTTTCTGGGCTCCAAAATCACTACAGATGGTGACTGCAGCCATGAAATTAAAAGACGCTTACTCCTTGGAAGGAAAGTTATGACCAACCTAGATAGCATATTGAAAAGCAGAGACATTACTTTGCTAACAAAGGTTCGTCTAGTCAAGGCTATGGTTTTTCCTGTGGTCATGTATGGATGTGAGAGTTGGACTGTGAAGAAGGCTGAGTGCCGAAGAATTGTTGCTTTTGAACTGTGGTGTTGGAGAAGACTCTTGAGAGTCCCTTGGACTGCAAGGAGATCCAACCAGTCCATTCTGAAGGAGATCAGCCCTGGGATTTCTTTGGAAGGAATGATGCTAAAGCTGAGACACCAGTACTTTGGCCACCTCATGCGAAGAGTTGACTCATTGGAAAAGACTCTGATGCTGGGAGGGATTGGGGGCAGGAGGAGAAGGGGATGACAGAGGATGACATGGCTGTATGGCATCACTGACTCGATGGACATGAGTCTGAGTGAACTCCGGGAGTTGGTGATGGACAGGGAGGCCTGGCATCCTGCGATTCATGGGGTCGCAAAGAGTCGGACACGACTGAGCGACTGATCTGATCTGAAAGAGACTTTAAACTCTGTAAAAAGGATATTTAAAGAGAGATAGTTGTGAACAATGCCCTCCATACTGGAGGCTTTTAGAAATCGTAAATGTATTGCTTTATTTAGTAAATAATTTGCATACCAAGGTGTATGATTTTATTTGCTTTTCACTAAGTTTGTTTTTGATTGAAGGAGAATTACTTTATATTATTGTCTTGGTTTCTGCCATTCATAAACATGAATCAGCCATAGGTATACATGTTCTCTCCCTCTTCAACCTCCCTCCCACCTCTTACAGCATGCCACCTTTCTAGGTTGCCAGAGACCCCAGTTTGAGTTCCTGAGTTGTAAAGCAAATTCCCACTGGGTATCTATTTTACGTATGGTAGTGTTTGTTTCCATGCTACTCTCCCCATCTGTTCCAACCTCTCCTTTCCCCTTACCCTGTCCACAAGTCCACATGACTGTGTCTCCATTGTTGCCCTGCAAATAGGTTCATCAGTAGCATCTACCTGGATTCCATATGTATGCATTAATATATCGTGTTTGTTTTTCTGACTTAGTTCACTCTGTATAATAGGTTCTAAGTTCATCCACCTCATTAGAATGGACTCAGATGCATTCCTTTTTATGGCTGAGTAATATTCCATTGTGTTTATATACTATAGCTTCTATATCCTTTCATCTGTCAATGGACATCTAGGTTGCTTCCATGTTCTAGCTATTGCAGATAGTGCTTCAGTGAACATTGGAGTTCATGTGTCTTTTTTGATTTTGCTTTTCTCAGGGTATATGCCTGATAGTGGGATTAATGGGTCATATGATAGTTTTATTCCTAGTTTTTAAAGGAATCTCTATACTGTCTTCCATAGTGGCTGTGCCAATTTACATTCCCACTAACAATGCAGGAGGGTTGCCTTCTCTCCAGACCCTCTCCAGCATTTATTGTTTGCAGATTTTTTGATGATGGCCATTTTGACTGGCGTGAGGTGATACCTCATTATAGTCTTTTTTTTTAAATATAAATTTATTTATTTTAATTGGAGGTTAATTACTTTACAATATTGTATTGGTTTTGCCATACATCAACATGAATCCGCCACGGGTGTTCACGTGTTCCCCATCCTGAACCCACCTCCCACCTCCCTCCCCATACCATTATAGTTTTGATTTAAATTTCTCTAATAATGAACAATGATGAGCATCTTTTGATATGTTTATTAGCCATCTGTATATCTTCTTTGGAGAGATGTCTGTTTAGGTCTTCTGTGCCCTTTTTGATCGGATTGTTTGTCTGGTATTGAGTTGTATGCTGCTGCTGCTGCTAAGTCACTTCAGTCGTATCCAACTCTGTGCGACCCCATAGACGGCAGCCCACCAGGCTCCCCCATCCCTGGGATTCTCCATTTCCTTCTCCAATGCATGAAAGTGAAAAGTGAAAGTGAAGTCGCTCAGTTGTGTCTGACTCTTCACGACCCAATTGACTGCAGCCCACCATGAACTACTTCTATATTTTGGAGATTAATGCTTTGTCAGTTATTTCATTTGCTATTATTCTCTACCATTCTTATTGTCTTTTGCCTTTCTCCCATTGTCTTTTCACCTTGTTTATAGTTTCCATGACTCTGCCAAAGCTTTTAAGTTTAATTAGGTCCCACTTATTTATTTTTGTTTTTATTTCCATTACTGTAGGAGATGGGTCATAGAGGCTCTTGCTGTGATTTATATCATAGAGTATTTTGCCCATATTTTCCTCTAAGAGTTTTTTAGTTTCTAGTCTTACATTTAGGTCTTTAATCCATTTTGAGTTTATTTTTCTCTTTGGTGTTAAAAAGTATTCTAATTTCATTCTTTTACCACATAGCTGTACAGTTTTTCCCAGCACCACTTATTGAGATAATCTTTTCTTCATTGTATATTATTGCTTCTTTTGTTAAAGATAAGTTTCCCATAGGTGTGTGGGTTTATCTGTGGGTTTTTCCATCTTGTTTCATTGGTCTGTATTTCTGTTTTTGTGCCAGTATCATATTGTCTTGATGACTGTAGCTTTGTAGTGTAGTCTGAAGTCAAAGAATGATTCTTCCATTTCCATCCTTCTTTCTCAAGATTGCTTTGGCTATTCATGGTCTTTTGTTTTTCCATACAAATCGTGAAATGTTTTGTTCTAGTTCTGTGAAAAATGCCATTTGTAATTTGATAGAGATTGCATTGAATTTATAGGTTGCATTGGGTAGTATCATCATTTTCATAATATTACTTCTTCCAACCCAGGAACATGGAATATCTCTCCATCTGTTTATGTCATCTTTGATTTCTTTCATCAGTGTCATAGTTTTCTGTGTACAGCTTTTGTCTCCTTATGTAGGTTTATTCCTAGATATTTTATTCTTTTTGCACAATGATAAATAGGATTGACTCCTTAATTTCTCTTTCTGATTTTTGTTGTTAGTGTATAGGAATGCAAGTGATTTCTGTGTTTTGATTTTGTATCCTGAGACTTTACTAAATTCACTGATTGGTGAAGTGAGTAAAGTTGCTCAGTCGTGTCTGACTCTTTGTGACCACACGGACTGTAGCCTACCACGCTCTTCTGTCTATGGAATTCTCTAGGCAAGAATACTGGAGTAGGTAGCCTTTCCCTTCTCCAGGGGATCTTCCCAATCCAGGGATCGAACCTAGTTCTCCCACTTTCCAGGTAGATTCTTTACCATTTGAACCACCAGAGAAGCCCAAGAATACTAGAGTCGGGGGGGATCTTCCCAATTGAGTGATCAAACTGGGGTCTCCTGCATTGCAGGTGAATTCTTCACCAGCTGAGCTACCAGGGAGGCCCTAAAATTAGCTTTGGTAGTTTTTTGACAGTATCTTCACAGTTTTCTATATATAGTATCATGTAGTCTGTAAACAGAGGTTTTCTTCTTTTCCAATATGGATTCCTTTTATTTCTTTTTCTTCTCTGATTGCCTCAGCTGGTAGTTCTGATTGAGATGATCATGTGTTTTTATCTTTTAATTTGTTAATATGGTGTATCACAGTGATTCATTTGCATATATTGAAGAATCCTTGCATCCCTGGGATAAACCCAACTTCATAATAGTGTAAGATCTTTTTAAGGTGTTGTTGAGTTCTGTTTGCTAGAATTTGGTTGAGAACTTTTGCATTTCTGTTCATCAGTAATACTGACCTGTAATTTTGTGTGGGTGTGATGTCTTTGTCTGTTTTTGGTATCAGGGTGATGGTGTCTTCATAGAATGAGTTTGGAAGTGTTCCTTTCTCTCCAATTCTCAGGAGAGTTTCAGAAGCCTGGGCATTAACTCTTCTCAAAGTGTTTGATAGAATTCACCTGTGAAGCCATCTGGGCTTTTTTTTTTTTTTTTTTGTGGGAGGCAGATTTTTCATTATAGTTTTGACTTCAGTGCTTGTAATTGGCCTGTTCGTAGTTTCTATTTCTTCCTGGTTCAGTCTTGGAAGGTTGAACTTTTCTAAGAAGCTGTCCATTTCTTCCAGATTGTCCATTTTATTGGCATATAGTTGCTTGTAATAGTCTCTTTTGATCCTTTATATTTCTGCATTTTCTGTTGTAACCTCACCTATTTCATCTAATTTTGTTGATTTGTTTCCTCTCCCTTTTTTCATGATAAGTCTGGCTAATGGTTTGTCAATTTTATATATCGTCTTAAAAAGCCAGCTTTTAGTTTTATTAATCTTAATTGTTTCCTTCATTCCTTTTTCATTTATTTCAGCTCTAATCTTTATGATTTATTTCCTTCTACTAACTTTGGGGATTTTTTATTCTTTTCCCAGTTGTTTTAGGTGTAAAGTTAGGTTCTCTGTTTGATATTTTTCTTATTTCCTGAGGTAAAATTGTATTTCTATAAGTTTCCCTCTTAGAACTGCTTTTTTTTTTTTTTTTGTATCCCATAGGTTTTGAGTCATCATCATGTTTCTTTGTCATTTGTTTCTAATATTTTTTTGATTTTCCTTTTTATTTCTTCAGTAACCTGTTCATTATTTTGAAGCATATTGTTTAATCTCCATGTGTTTTTGTTTTTTTTTTTTGCAGTTTTTTTAATCCTGTAATTGATATCTAGTCTCATAATATTGTCATCTGAATAGATGCTTGTTATGATTTCAATTTTCTTAAATTTAATGAGGCTTGATTTGTGACCCAAGAAGTGGTCTATCTTGGAGAATGTTCCATTTTCATTTGAGAAGAGTGTATTCTTCATTTGGGTGGAATGTCCTGAAGTATCAGCGAGGTTCATCTGTTATAGTGTGATGTTTAAGGCTTGTATGTCATTAATTTTCTGTTTTGATGATCTGTCCATTGGTGCAAGTGGGGTGTTAAAGTCCCCTGCTATTGTGTTACTGTCAATTTCCCCTTTTATGCTGTTAGTGTTTGCCTTATATATCAAGGTGCTCCTATATTGAGTGCATAAATATTTATAATTGTTATATCTTCTTGGGTTTATCTCTTGATCAGTATGTAGTGTTCTTCCTTATCTCTTATAGTATTCTTTATTTTAAGGTCTATTTTATCCAATATGAGAATTACTACTCTGGCTTTCTTTTGATTTCCATGTGCATGGAGTATCTCTTTCCATCCTCTCACCTTCAGTCTGTTTGTGTCTCTAGGTCTGAAATGAGTCTCTTTAGACAGCATATATATGGGTTTTGTTTTTATATCAATTCAGCCAATCTGTGTCTTTTGTTTGGAGTGTTTAATCAGTTTTTTGTTATTGTTGTTCATTCATGTCTGACTCTTTGTGACCCCATGTACTGCGGCATGCCAGGCCTCCCTGTCCCTCATCATCTCCTGGAGTTTGCCCAAGTTCATGTTCATTGCATTGGTGATGCTGTCAAGCCATCTAATCCTCTGATGCTCTCTTTTCCTTTTGCCCTCAATCTTTCCCAGCATCAGGGACTTTTCCAATGAGTCAGCTGTTTACATCAGGTGACCAAAATACCAGAGCTACAGCTTTAGCATCAGTCCTTCCAGCGAATATCCAGGGTTGATCTCCCTTAAGATTGACTGGTTTGATATTCTATCCAAGGGACTTTCAGGAGTCTTCTCCAGCACTACAGTTAGAAGACATCATTTCTTTGGTGTTCTGCCTTCTTTATGGTCCAGCTCTCACAACCACCTATGACCACTGGGAAGACCATAGCCTTGACTATATGGACCTTTGTCAGCAGAGTAATGTCTCTGCTTTTCAACACACTGTCTAGGTTTGTCATCACTTTCCTTCCAAGAAGCAGTCATCTTCTAATTTCATGGCTGCAGTCACTGTCCACAGTGATTTTGGAGCCCAAGAAGAGGAAATCGGACACTACTTCCACCTTTCCCCTTCTGTTTGCCATGCAGGAATGGGACTATATGCCATGATCTTAGTTTTTTTTAATATTTAGTTTTAAGCCGGCTCTTTCAGTCTCCTCTTTCACCCTCATCAAGAGGCTTTTTAGTTCCTCTTCACTTTCTGCCATTACAGCAGTATCATCCACTTATCTGAGGTTGTTGATGTTTCTTCCACCTATCTTGATTCCAGCTTGTAACTCATCCAGCCCAGCATTTCTGGTTATGTGGTCAGTGTATAGGTTAAACAAACAGGGTGACAGAAGACAGCTCTGTCGTACTCTTTTCTCAATCCTGAACCAGTCAGTTGTTCCATACAGGGTTCTGACTGTTGGTTCTTGACCCACATACAGATCTCTCAGAAGACAAGTAAGATGGTCTGGTATTTCTGTCTCTCTAAGATCTTTCCACAGTTTGTCATGATCCACACAAAGGCTTTACTGTAGTCGATGCAACAGAGATAGATGTTTTTCTGAAATTCCCTTGCTTTCTCTATAATCCAGCAAATGTTGGCAATTTGATCTCTAGTTCCTCTTCCTTTTCTAAACCAGCTTGGACATCTGGAAATTCTTGGTTTACATAATGCTGAAGCCTAGCATGCAAGATTTTAATCATGACCTTAACTAGCATGGGAGATGAGTGCAGTTGTCCGATGGTTAGCACATTCTTTGGTACTATCCTTCTTGGGAACTGGGATGAGGATTGATCTCTTTCAATCCTGTGGCCACTGCTGAGTCTTCCAGATTTGCTGACATAATGATTGCAAAACTTTGATGGCATGATCTTTTAGGGATTTGAATAGTTTTGCTGGGATTTCATCGCAGCCACTAGCTTTATTAATAGCAGTGCTTCTTAAGGCCTGTTTGAGTTCACACTTCAGAATGTCTGGCTCTGGGTGACTAAATTAATCAGTTTACATTTTAAGAAATTATAGATACATATGCTTCTGTTGGCATGTTCTTAATAGTTTGGGGTTTATTTTTGTAGATCTTTTCCTTCTCTTGTGTTTCTTGCCTATAGAATTCCCTTTAACATTTGTTGTAAAGCTGGTTTGGTGGTGCTAAATTCTTTTAACTTTTGCTTGTCTGTAAAGCTTTTGTTTTCTCCACCAATTTTGAATGAGATCCTTGCCAGTTAGAGTAATCTTGGATGCAGATTTTTCCTTTTCGGTACTTTAAATATATCCTGCTATTCCCTTCTGGCCTTCAGAGTTTCTGCTGAAAGATCGGCTGTTAATCACATGGAGTTTCCCTTGTTTGTTGCTTTTCTCATGCTTCTTTTAGTGTGCTTTCTTTTTGTTTAATCTTAGTTTGATTAGTATGTGCCTTGGAGTGTTTCTTTTTGGGTTTATCCTATATGGGACTCTTTGTGCCTCTTGGATTTGATTGACTATTTCCTTTTCCATGTTAGGGAAGTTTTTGACTATAATCTCTTCAAGAATTTGTTCATACCCTTTCGTTTTCTCTTCTTTTCCTGGGACCCCTATAATTTGAATGTGATTCAATTTAACATTGTTCCAGAGGTTTCTGAGACTATCTTCTTTTCATTTTCTTTCATTTATTTTGCTCTTCAGCAGTTCTATCCACCATTTTGTCTTCCAGCTCACTTTTTCATTGTTCTGCCTCAGTTATTCTGGTATTGATTCCTTCTAGAGTATGTTTAATTTTAGTAATTGTGTTGTTCACCTGTTTATTCTTGATTTCTTTTCTTGTTAAATATGTTGATTCTTGCATTTTCTCCATTCTGTTTTCAAAGTTTTGGGTCATCTTTGCTATCTTTACTCTGAATTCTTTATCAGATAGTTTACCTTTTTCCTCTTCATTTGTTTGGTCTTGTGAGTTTTTACCTTGTTCTTTCTTCTGCAAAATATTTCTCTTTCTTTTCATTTTTTTAGGTTACTGTGTTTGAGGTCTCCTTTTTCCAGTCTTTAGGGTCACATTCCTTATAACCTTTGGTTTCTGCCTTCAGTGGGCGAGGTTCGTCCAGTGGTTCATGTAGATTTCGTGTTGGGAGGGTCTTGTGCCTGTGTTCTGGTGGGAGAAGCTGAGGGGTTTTTTTTCCCCCTCTGATGGGCAGGGGTGTGTGAGTGCTATGTTTTGATGTCTTTGGGAAGCCTTTCTGAGGATGATTGGCTTTGTGTTTCTGTGTTTGTTGTTTGGGTGAAGGGTCCTGCACTGGGTGTTGCCAGCAGGGGAGTGATTCTCGGTCTTGGATACACGTGGAGGCCTTTGTGGTAGTTCTCACTAATTAATACTCCCTGGGGTCAAGAGTTCTCTGACAGTCTAGTGTCCTGGACTAAGCGCTCCTACTCCAAAGGCTTAGGCCTGATATCTGATATCTTCCCAATAGCTGTACAAGATGCAGATTAAATCCACATGATTAATTAGGCAGACTCTGTGTCTATGGAATATATAAAAGGACAATGAGAGTTTCCACAAAAGAAAACACACTACCTCTGGCAGCTGTGGACATTGGAGGCAAAAACATGCAGAAGTAGGGCCAGATTAGAGTCTGAGCTGTCTCTACAATAGGTCAAGAGACAGGCCAGTATTGGAAGGACATCCTAGGGAGGCAGAGGGGGGCTGTGACTCATAGTGAGGGAAAGGACGCTGACAGCTGAGATAAGAGAAAAACATGTATTATTATTACAAAAGCCATTTGTTATGGCATTAACGGGGATTAAAACAAACATACAAAATCACAAAACAAAACAAGAAACAAAAGCAAACCAGGACAAATAGTAAACACAAAATCAGACAAATAGGAACAAAACCAAGGAGCATAAACACATACCCGTACACATACACGAGCAAAACCAAAGCAGTTCAAAGAAAAGAACGTACAAGACAGTGACCCGGTGAGCAAAGGAAACCAAAAATGATATTGCCCAATTAAAGACAAAACTAACTAAAGCATAAACCAGAAAATGAAACTAATGCAGAGTGCCAGCTAGGGAATAAAGCAGAGAAAACAAAATACAAACATGGTGGGAAAAAAAGAGAAAATCAAGAATAGAAAAAAATAGAAAAACAAAGTTAAATAGAAGTACATATAAAAGATTTATATGTGTTATAGAATAACTACAGCAAGAAAAGAGCAATAAGAAAAACAAAAAACCAAAACCAACCAAACAAAAAGTTTTAAAAAGACAGAACTGCCCTCCATCCCCACCAACAGGACCTTAAAAAGACAACACAGCAATAAAAATATATAAGGACATAAAAAGTGTAATTAAAAAACTTTCAAAAGCTTAAATAGAGTTCATAGTAGTAATAAAATCAACAAGCACAGCATCAGAGGGAAAAAAATTCAGAACAAATCAAAATATAAACATAATAATAAATGTTTTTCTCGTATCTGAGCTGTCAGTGTCCTCTACCTCACCCTGAGTCACAGTCCACCTTCACCTTCTTAGGATGTCCTCCAGTATGGGCCTAGTCTCTTGACCTATTTTGGGGACAGCTTAGACTCTAATCTGGCCCTACTCTTGCATATTTTTGCCTCCAGTGTCCACAGCTGCCAGAGTTAGTGTGTTTTCTTTTGTGGCAACTCTCATTGTTCTTTTATATATCCCATAGACACTCTGCCTAAATTAATCATGTGGATTTAATCTGCATCTTGTACAGGTTTGGGGAAGATTTTCAGCCCTCCTCCTCAGCCACACTGCCCCTGGGTTTCAGTTGTGGTTTTATCCCCACCTCTGCATGTGGGTCATCCACACGAGTTTGCTCCTGAGGCTTCCCTGGAGGACTTGGGTCTGCCCTGGTGAGGGCTGGGTGTGGAGGTGGAGCAGCTGCTTGGATCACAGAGACTCTGGCAGCACCACGTATGCAGGGGAGCCAGTGGCCAAGGGAGCATGAGATATGGTACTCTTAGGGTTTTTTCTAGCCTCTGACAGCTTTGTCTCAGTGGGATTGAGCATGGAGGTGGCACAGCTGCTTGGATCATGGGCACCCTCACAGTGCCAGGTACGCAGGGGAGCCGGTGGCCATTGGTATAGGAGATACTGTGTTATTAGGATTTTTTCTAGCCTCTGGCAGCTCTGCCCCACTGAAGACTGAGTGTGGAGTTGTATTGCCCTTGGATTGCAGGACAGACTCTGGTGGCATCAAGTGTGCAGGTATGCTGGCCGCCTCAGGTGCAGAAGGTATGGGACTATTAGAGCCTTTTTCTAGCTTCTGGCAGCTGGTGTTCAAATGACCTCTCTGGTGGGAGTCCTTCTCTATTGCTTGGTGCATCAGGCATTTAAAAGGCTACCCTCTCTGATGTCTTTCTCTCTTAGTCAGCTGCCAGTTCTGGAGTTACGTGGGGAGAGAGAGGCTACAGTGATGGCTCCGCCCCCTTGTGTGAGTCAGCAGTATCACCTTGCCCCCAGGGCTGCTCAGTTTTCCTCCAAAGGCATTCCCCAGTGCAGTCTTCTCCCTCATGTCCCTTTGGGCCATCTTTCCACAGTCAACAGTAGACTTCACCCTGGGATTGCTCTCCAATCCATATAGTCCAGCTCCTAGTCACTGTGCAGTCCAGGGGACTTATGTTCCTGTCCAGAGTATGTAGGGCTGCACCAGGGATAGTCTTTGTGGTTCTCCATTCTGACTGTCACAGATCAGCTGCTTTACTTTCCAACAGTCTCAAATGCTTCTCCTCTGTCCCAAACAGTTGCCCCAATGCGGGGATCTGACCCCTGCTTCAGATCCCTCACCTCGGGGTGCAGGTCCAGTCCTGCTCACTCTCCTCTTTTTCCCTTCCTTCCTTAGTCCTACCAAGTTTTGCATTGATCTGTATATTCCTTACGTATGTTCAGGGACTCCTGCCCACTCTCAGTGTTGTTTTGAGAGATCTTCTGCATCTTAAGGTGTATTCCTGGTGCACTGTGGAAGGAGATGTACTCCACATCCACCTACTCCTTTGCCATCCTGTCTCTCCCTGATCTTCTAATTTTAGTTGTCTGAAAAATGTAAACCTTTCCAGCCATGATGTGCGTTTTTTAGCTCAAATTAAGTATAAAATGTGTTTATAGCATTATGAGGTACAGCACTGAGTATTTTCTTGAAAATTTTAACAGTTGATTGGTATAATGAAGTGTCTGTGATGAAGCATTAAAGGATCTGTACCGTACTTTATGCTGAAATGTTGCCACCTGATCCTATATCTTGGATTTGGGTAATGTTGAGGAAAGGAAGACAAAATTGAATAGGGAGACTTAAGGGAGAAGGATAATTTCGCTCCCTTTGTGTAGTACAATTTAAAATAAAGGAGGATTGTGAGGATTTCAGAGAAGGAAATGGCAACCCACTCTAGTATTCTTGCTTGAAGAATCCATGGACAGAGGAGCCTGGTGGGCTGCAGTCCACGGGGTTACAAAGATTGGTATGCAACTTGGAGATGAAACAACAGCAACAACAAAATGAGGTTTTGATACTCAGTTTTAAAAGGTTTTGATACTATTATAAGGGTTCTGGGTGTTTCATTGTAGAGTGTCAAGAGCCATAAAATATAGATATGTAGATGGAGTAGGATAGTCATTCCTCAGTAGGATAGACATCAGATAGAAATGAGAGATCTAAGGTAATTTAATAAGCTTATTAAAATAGTAAAAGTTTGGATTTGTTCTGCCTTTGCTAAGTGCATTTTCTCTCAAAATAATTAATGAAGGACATGAATTGTGAAAGAATATTCATTGAATTTTTTTTTCTATTTCTATTTTCTGTTAGAGTGGAAATTTATTGTCTCTAAAACTTGGTGCCATTTAAACTCAGTATTTGAGTAATGTTCTCTTGGGATTACTTGGGAAAATGCTAATGAAGAGGGTACAGAGGATGGCTTTTGGTGTCAATATTTTTATGGTATCAGGGACTCTGAAATACTCTGAAACCTGATTCCCTATAAAGTGCCACTGATTCCAGAATCACTAGCTGACATGAAACTTTTTTTATTTTCACTTGTTTGATATAAACAATAGTTTATTGCTTGTATGTTAACTTGATACACTTTTTTGGTTTTAATATGATTTGGACTGTGCAGTTAGCAGCCTTTTAGTTGGTTATAATACTGTAATGAGTTAGCATTACTTTAGGATTAAGATTACCTGAAGGTTTTCTTAGAATAACTCTAAAACATGTAGTTATTTAGTGAATTAGAATAGAATTAACACATTTAGCATATTGGAGAGCTAGTGGATATAATAAACACATATCTTTTTATTGATGAGTTAAAATTGATAGCAATACACAAATTCTTCCAATATAGTTCTTTCAGGGGAGGCAATGTTGTTTTATTTGATTTATTTTTTATTGAAGTATAATTGATTTACAGTCTTGTGTTAATTACTGCTGTACAGAAAAATGGTTCAGATTCTTTTTTATATTATTTTATATGTATTTTTATGTGCTTTGTCATAGGATGTTGAATATAGTTCAGTATAGTTCTTATTACTGTAACTTGGTAACTGATTAGTTTTCTCTTTCATTAAAAGTAAATTAGAAGTAAATAGTGTCAGTATTTCAATGAGATGAGTTAGAGTTAAGGTGACTAGAAGGGAACTGTTTTATTAACTGATTTAATAATGATATTATTATGTAGTAATTTTGAGCAAAGATTAGAGCCAGACTACATAGTTATGAGAACATACTAGTTGTGTGGAGTAGTAGTAAGTAGTAGTAAGGAACTGGAGTAAGTTCCTGGAGTACTAGTACTAGTAAGTTCCTGGAGTAACTGGAGTACTAGTAAGTAGCAGTAAGGAACTGGAGTAAGTTCCTTAATTTTTTCATACTAAATATTTCTCATTTGTACAATGGGGATAATATAAGTACATACCTCCAAGAATTGTTAGGAAGATTAAGTAAGTTGATTTATATAAAATACTTATAGCAACCTGATAAATAACAAATGCTAAAGTGTTTGTACTTATTATTGAATATTCACAAAATAATGTTTGTATCAGAACTAGGAGATAAATATTATTCCCTTTTGTACATAAGGAGACATATTTTGAGAGATTAACTTGTTAAGTTCCTTTGTCAATGTTGACAAGCCAGAAAAGCAGAATTTAAACCTAGGTCAGTCTATTTCATACCTTTCCCTGCTTCATGCTGCCTTCAAGGGTCATTGGACTGAGACCATTTTACATCACACCTCCAATGCTAATTACATGGATTTTCTAGTTCTCTGAATTATGAAAATTGTCATGTTTTTGCATTTGCTTAGTTCATTACTAAGTAAAAAAAATTTTTTCATAGTTCATGTGATAACAGTACAAATTAATAGTGACAGTCTTTGGCTCATGACACAAATGTGGATTCATAGTTATGCTGTAGCAAACCCTATGCCAGTCCTGTCAGCCACAAGTTTAAATTCAAGCTGATCTTGGTAGTTTAATTTAATGTTAGACATAACTGGCCCAACTCGAAGGTTGCAAAAGGCAATATTTACAATGCTATTGTTTTTTTTTAATGGTTAAGTTTAGTAATGTTCTTACTGTATCTCAAATAGTAATTCTTTTTTTTTTTATTGAAGGATAATTGCTTTAGAGAATTTTGTTGTTTTCTGTTAAACCTCAACATGAATCAGCCATAAGTATACATATATCCCCTCCTTTTTGAACCTCCCTCCTATCTCCCTCCCCACCCCACCCCTCTAGGTTGATACAGAGCCCCTGTTTGAGTTTCCTGAGCCATACAGCAAATTCCCTTTGGCTGTCTATTTTACATATGCTAATATAGGTTTCCATGTTACTCTTTCCATACATCTCACCTTCTCCTCCCCTCTCCCCATGTCCATGAATCTATTCTCCATGTCTGTTTCTCCATTGCTGCCCTGAAAATAAATCCTTCAGTACCATTTTCCTAGATTCCATATATATGTGTTACAAAATGATATTTGTCTTCCTCTTTCTGACTTACTTCACTGTGTATAATAGGTTCTTGGTTCATCCACCTCATCAGAACTGACTCAAATGCATTCCTTTTTATGGCTGAGTAATATTCCATTGTGTATATGAAGCACAACTTCTTTATCCATTCATCTGTCAATGGACATCTAGGTTGCTTCCATGTTCTAGCTATTGTAAATAGTGCTGCAATGAACAGTGGGATACATGTGTATTTTTCAATATTGGTTTCTTCAAAGGTATATGCCTAGGAGTGAGATTGTTGGTCATATGGTGGTTTTATTCCTAGTTTTTAAAGGAATCTCCATATCGTTGTTGATAGCGGCTCTATCAATTTACATTCCCATCAACAGTGCAAGAGTGTTCCCTTTTCTCCACACCCTTTCCAGCATTTATTGTTTGTAGACTTTTTGATGAGGGCCATTCTGACTGGTGTGAAGTGATATGTCATTGTAGTTTTGATTTGTATTTCTCTAATAAAGAGTGATGTTGAGCATCTTTTCATGTGTTTGTTAGCCATCTTTAGTCTTCTTTAGAGAAATGTCTGTTTAGATCTTTTCCCCAGTTTTTGATTGGGTTCTTTGTTTTTTCTGGCAATAGTTGTATGAGTTACTTGTATATTTTGGGCATTAATCCTTTGTTAGTTGTTTCATTTGCTATTATTTTCTCCCATTCTGAGGGTTGTCTTTTCACCTTGCTTATAGTTTCCTTTGCTGTGCAAAAGCTTTTAAGTTTAATCAGGTTCCACTTGTTTACTTTGGCTTTTATTTCTGTTACTCTAGGAGGTGGGTCATAGAGGATCTTACTTTGATTTATGTCAAGTGTTCTGCCTATGTTTTCCTCTGAGAGATTTATAGTTTCTGGTCTTACATTTAGGTCTTTAAACCATTTTGAGTTTACCTTTGTGTATGGTGTTAGGAGGTGTTCTAATTTCATTCTGTAACATGCAGCTGTCCAGTTTTTCCAGCACCATTACCTGAAGAGGCTGTCTTTGCCCCACTGTATATTCTTGCCTCCTTTGTCACAAATAAGGCACCTAAAGGTGCATGGGTTTATTTCTGGACTTTCTATCTTGTTCCATTGGTCTATATGTCTGTTTTTATGCCAGTACCATACTGTCTTAATGACTGTAGCTTTGTAGTATAATCTGAAGTCAGGAAGGTTGATTCCTCCAGCTCCATTCTTCTTTCTCCAGACTGCTTTAGCTACTTGGGGTGTTTTGTGTTTCCATATAAATTGTGAAATTTTTTGTTCTGTTCTGTGAAAAATGTCATTGGTAATTTGATAGAGATCGCATTGAATCTGTAGATTTTGTTTAGTAGTATAGTCATTTAAAAAAATTTATATAATATAAATTTATTTATTTTAATTGGAGGCTAATTACTTTACAATTTTGTAGTAGTTTTGCCATACACTGACATGAATCTGCCATGGGTGTACGTGTGTTCCCCATCCTGAACTCCACCTCCCACCTCCTTCCCCATCCCATCCCTATGGATCATCCCAGTGCACCAGCCCCAAGCATCCTGTATCATGCATTGAACCTAGACTGGCGATTCATTTTACATACGATAATATACATGTTTCAATGCCATTCTCTCAAATCATCCCACCCTCACCCTCTCCCACAGAGTCCAAAGACTGTTCTATACATCTGTGTCTCTTTTGCTGTTTTGCATACAGGGTTATCATTACCATCTTTCTAAATTCCATATATATGCGTTAGTATACTGTATTGGTGTTTTTCTTTCTGGCTCACTTCATTCTGTATAATAGGCTCCAGTTTCATCCACCTCATTAGAACTGTTTCAAATGTATTCTTTTTAATGGCTGAGTAATATTCCATTGTGTATATGTACCACAGCTTTCTTATCCATTCGTCTGCTGATGGACATCTAGGTTGCTTCCATGTCCTGGCTATTATAAACAGTGCTGTGATGAACATTGGGGTACACATGTCTCTTTGAATTCTGCTTTCCTTGGTGTATATTCCCAGTAGTGGGATTGCTAGGTCATATGGCAGCTCTATTTCCAGCTTTTTAAAGAATCTCCACACTGTTCTCCATAGTGGCTGTACTAGTTTGCATTCCTACCAACAGTGTAAGAGAGTTCCCTTTTCTCCACACCCTCTCCAGCATTTATTGCTTGTAGACTTTTGGATAGCAGCCATAGTCATTTATGTAATATTGATTCTTCCTACCCAGAAACGTGGACTATCTCTTCATCTATTTATATCATCCATGATTTCTTTCATCAGTGTCTTATAATTTTCTGTGCACAGTTCTTTTGTCTCCTTCAGTTCAGTTCAGTCACTCAGTAGTGTCTGATTCTTTGCAATACCATGAATCGCAGCGTGCCAGGCCTCCCTGTCCATCAACAACTCCCGGAGTTCACTCAGACTCACGTCCATCAAGTCAGTAATGCCATCCAGCCATCTCATCCTTTGTCGTCCCCTTCTCCTCCTGCCCTCAATCCCTCCCAGCATCAGAGTCTTTTCCAATGAGTCAACTCTTTGCATGAGGTGGCCAAAGTATTGGAGTTTCAGCTTTAACATCATTCCTTCCAAAGAAATCCCAGGGCTGATCTCCTTCAGAATGGACTGGTTGGATCTCCTTGCAGTCCAAGGGACTCTCAAGAGTCTTCTCCAACACCACAGTTCAAAAGCATCAATTCTTCGGCACTCAGCTTTCTTCACAGTCCAACTCTCACATCCATACATGACCACAGGAAAAACCATAGCCTTGACTAGACAGACCTTTGTTGGCAAAATAATGTCTCTGCTTTTCAATATGCTATCTAGGTTCATCATAACTTTCCTTCTAAGGAGTAAGCGTCTTTTAATTTCATGGCTGTAGTCACCACCTGCAGTGATTTTGGAGCCCCCCAAAATAAAGTCTGACACTGTTTCCACTGTTTCCCCATCTATTTCCCATGAAGTGATGGGACCGGATGCCATGATCTTCGTTTTCTGAATGTTGAGCTTTAAGCCAACTTTTTCACTCTCCACTTTCACTTTCATCAAGAGGCTTTTGAGTTCCTCTTCACTTTCTGCCATAAGGGTGGTGTCATATGCATATCTGAGGTTATTGGTATTTCTCCCAGCAATCTTGATTCCAGCTTGTGTTTCTTCCAGTCCAACGTTTCTCATGATGTACTCTGCATATAAGTTAAATAAGCAGTTGGCAATATACAGCCTTGACATACTCCTTTTCCTATTTGGAACCAGTCTGTTTTTCCATGTCCAGTTCCAACTGTTGCTTCCTGACCTGCATACACATTTCTCAAGAGGCAGATCAAGTGATCTGGTATTCCCATCTCTTTCAGAATTTCCCACAGTTGATTGTGATCCACTCAGTCAAAGGCTTTGGCATAGTCAATAAAGCAGAAATAGATGTTTTTCTGGAATTCTCTTGCCTTTTCCATGATCCAGCGGATGTTGGCAATTTGATCTCTGGTTCCTCTGCCTTTTCTAAAACCAGCTTGAACATCAGGAAGTTCACGGTTCACGTATTGCTGAAGCCTGGCTTGGAGAATTTTGAGCATTACTTTATTAGCGTGTGAGATGAGTGCAATTGTGCGATAGTTTGAGCATTCTTTGGCATTGCCATTCTTTGGGATTGGAATGAAAACTGACCTTTTCCAGTCCTGTGGCCACTGCTGAGTTTTCCAAATTTGCTGGCATATTGAGTGCAGCACTTTCACAGCATCATTTGTCTCCTTAGGTAAGTTTATTCCTAGATATTTAATTCTTTTTGTTGCAATGGTGAATGGGATTGATTCCTTAATTTCTGTTTCTGATATTTCATTGTTAGTATATAGAAATGCAAGTGATTTCTCTGTCTTGATATTGTATCCTGCAACTTTGCTAAATTCACTGTTTAGTTCTAGTAATTTTCTGATACTATCTTTAGGGTTTTCTTTGTACAGTATCATGTCATCTGCAAACAGTGAGGGCTTTACTTCTTTTCTGATCTGGATCCCTTTTATTTCTTTTTCATCTCTGATTGCTGTAGCTAGGACTTTCAGAACTATGTTGAATAATAATGGTGAAAGTGTACACCCTTGTCTTGTGCCTTATCTTAGGGGGCGTGCTTATAGGTTTTCACCATTGAGAATAATGTTTGCTGTAGGCTTATTATATATGGCTTTTACTATGTTGAGGAAGGTTCCTTCTGTGTTTCTAGTTTGTTCCTTCATTTGTGTAATATTTCTCTGCCTTTTCATTATTTTTTTTTAAACTTACTGTGTTTGAGGTCTCCTTTTCCCAGGCTTCAAGGTTGAAATTTTTTCTTCCTTTTTGTTTCTGCCCTCCTAATGTTGGTCCAGTGGTTTCTGTAAGCTTCATATAAGGTGAGATTTTAGGGTTTTGTTTGTTTGTTTGTTTGTTTTTCCTCTGATGAGTAAGGCTGAATGAGGTGGTAATCCTGTCTGCTGATGATTGGGTTTGTATTTTTGTTTTGTTTGTTGTTTAGATGAGGCGTCCTGCACAGGGTGCTGCTGGTGGTTGGGTGATGCCAGGTCTTGTATGCAAGTGGTTTCTTTTGTGTGAGTTCTCACTGTTTGATACTCCCTAGGGTTAGTTCTCTGGTAGTGTAGTGTTTTGGATTCAGTGCTCCCACTCCAAAGGCTCAGGGCTTGATCTCTTCCCAGACCGTATCCTGCCACTGATGCCTCCCTCTCATATCTTTAATCCATCATACCTCCAGGACTCTTCAGAAACCCCTCCACTTCTGACCCTCTTGACCTGTCCAAGACCGCCACCCTCAATTAATAATTATTAATAGAAATTTGAGTAGTGATTCTCTGTATATGAGCAATAACTTCTGTTTTCTGCTCTCTGCTTGCATACTTTTTTCTGAAATGAGACGTAGTAGGTAGGCCTGAAAAAGAATGAGACCACTGAATGTGAACACTTCCTCCAATATGTGTAAAATTATAGGACATTTTAATAAAAATTGATCCTTAAATTATACAGGCCAGTTTTAGAAGATATAAATTATTGAGATGAAATGTAAATAGCTTTCTTTACTCCCTTAGACAATTTTTTTTTTTTTTTCTCTTGGGAGCATTTTCTTCTGAATCTTTTGATGAAATTTTTCCCATTTATCCTTCTAAATTTCCCATACTAAGCTTTCATTCCTTACTGGAAAAATGTGACAGTCATCTTTCTTTTTTATTTGTTTATTTTGTACTCTTCTTTATCTCTAATGCATTATTTCCCTATCACTAGCAGCTTTCTGTCCTGGACCTCTTCTTTGTGTGGGAGGTCAACCACACACATCCTTAATTCTTCAGACCATCTCTTGCTCTTTTCTGAATATTTTTTGTAAATAAATTTTTACTTTTCTTTTCCCTTTATGTTTTTAAAAATTATAATATTTTTAATTTTAGTACAGATTCAAATTTACAGGACAGGTATGACAATAGTATACAAAGTTCTCATACATTTGGCACCAATTTCCACTATTATTGAGATCTTACATGAATGTAGTGCTTTGGTCCCTGTTAATGAACCAGTATTGATACATTACTATTAGCTAAATTTCATGCTTTATTTAGATGTCCTTAGTTGTTACCCATATTTTTTTTTTCTTTTCCAGCATCCCACTCAGGATATACTACGTTTAGTTGTTAGGTCTCCTTAGTCTCCTCTTGGCTGTGACAGTTTTTCAGACTTTCCTTGTTTTTGATGATGTTGATGGTTTTAAAGAATACTAGTCAGCTTGCTTTCATTTGCCTGCTGTGGTACTTTGACATATGTCCATCATTATTTTGTGTGTGTGTGTGTGTGTGTTCTGAGGACTTCCAATCTTGTATTATAAGATGCTCCAAACTCATCTTGTATATTTTCTGCCTCCGTCATTTTACCATTCTATAGCTTTGCTTTTTCCAGAATGTTATGTAAATGGAATCAAATACCATGTAGCCTTTTCACATTCTTTTCTTTTTTTTTTTTTTTTTGCTTAGCAGTGTGTGTTTAGGATTAATACATGCCTTTGTGTGGCTTGATAGTGCGTTCCTTTTTTTCTCTCTGAATAGTATATCATCATAATAATATACTACAGTTTACTTATCCATTCACTGGTTGAAAGACAGCTGGTTGCCTCCATTTTTGGTGATTATGGATAAGCTTGCTATCAACATTCACCTGCATGTTTTATGTAGACATATTTTTGAATCAGTTAGGTAAGTACCTAATAAGGTGACTGTTGTGCTTTGTTTAGCTGTGTAAGAAAGTACTGAAGTGTCTTCCAAAATGATGGTATCAGTTGGCTCCTTATCCTCTTCAGAAACTGGTATTGTCAGATTTCTTTCTTAATTTAGTCATTCTACTACAAGTGCACCCACTATCTCCTTATAATTTAAACATATACGAACTATAGATGAGAATTTTGTTTTTCTCTTTTTAATATGAGTGCTTTTCTAAGATTATATGAATGAATTTAGAAACTGTTTTAAAATTATTAAAAATCATAGTATGATTAAAAGTCATACCAGAAATTATCCATAGTGCTAATAGGCAGAATATTTCCCTCTGATTTGGTAAAAATAAGCCCTGGGAATGGAGTAGGCCACTCTTATATAGTGGAAAATGATTACTGAGGAATTTAGGTGGAACTTCAAAGTGATATAACTTGTAATACTATTTATTGAAGATGTTAAAAATATAAGATATTCACAAAGTCTTTATGATTATGCTTATGCTCCCCTCATCCTCAGATTGCTGCAGTTTGAATTCTTTTCAACACTATCAGTGGCTAGTGAGTGAGACACACTTAAGGGAAACTTCTTTTACTCATTTCATTCTCATAAGCAGGTTTTGCAAGCCTCTTAAACAATCTCCTGTTGCTCTTTTCTCAGGAAATAGTATCACTTCCATTTAATATTGGAAAATTCCTAACCTAGAAAAAAATGATCTGTAACTTAGAAGAAGTAGAAGCAGAGTTAAGTCAGGCTTTTTGTGTGGGCATGTGGAGAAGGTAGGAAGTCTGTGAGGCTGTGATGTAAGAGAGTGCTGCATTCCTTATTGACCTCTTTACTGCTTCTATTATGAAAGAACAATTTTTGGTTTTTCTCTGAGTTAGAAAGAAATCTATTCTTTTCTTAGTATGGAGAAAGATGGTTGTGGGCCCATACCACTTCCTATGGCAGACTCATAGTTCATTTTTATTACCATCTGATGGAAAAAAGTCACATTGATTTGGCATATTTACTTTTTAAATTTAACATCTTTGTGTTCATTCCTTCTGAATATTTTAGTTCAAATGAACATACTGCCTTTTCTTCCCCTTTTTTCCCCCTTTTTATTTTATGCCTTTTATTCATTAAATTTTTACTTAGGTCTACTTTTTTTTTTTTTTTTTTGATCCCTTACATTCTGTGTTCTTATTATTCCTTACTACAGATCTCTAACTTTGACTGGACTATACATTTTATTAATTTGTTACTTAATTATTCTGAAAATTAATGAAAGTTTTAAGTAAGATTAAATTCAAATACCCTATGTTCTATGCTAGATGAGTTGTCATTCTTTTTAACCTTGAGTTTAGATGTTCAGTCAATTTTAAGTGTTTTTGACAGCATTTCTATCACCATTTATTTAATTTGGTGAATAGAATTTTCTGAGTCAGAATAAAGATGTTACTCAAATTGAGGCTTGTTGTATATGATGTATCCACCTTACTATCTCACTTCAGTCTCATCTTTCAAAAATAAAATGTTAATCTTTGTTTTTTTAATGAGCCTGTTCAGTTAAAATTCTCATATGTTTTATTTTCCATGTGGGGAGCTATGATTATGTATTATGGATGATTTTTATAAGTGTTTTGGAGTTCTCTTTCCCTATTTCTGTTACCTGTAATGGTAGGTAGTTGAAGTGAGATAAGAGATTTCTTTCAAATGTAGTATGATGGAGCCCAAACTTCCAATTCCTTGCCTATCATGCTTTTCCACCAGGTCTGATCTTAACTTTATGATCAATTCAGTTCAGTTGCTCAGTCGTGTCTGACTCTTTGTGACCCTGTGGACTGCAGCATGCCAGTCTTCCCATCTATCACCAACTTGCGGAGCTTGCTCAAACTCATGTCCATCGAGTCTGTGATGCCATCCAGCCATCTCATCCTCTGTCGTCCCTTTCTCCCCCTGCCTTCAATCTTTCCCAGCATCAGGGTCTTTCCAATGAGTCACTTCTTCACATCAGGTAGCCAAAGTATTGGAGTTTCAGCTTCAGCATCAGTCCTTCCAATGAATATTCAGGACTGATTTCCTTTGAAATTGACTGGTTTGATCTCCTTGCCATCCAAGGAACTCTCAAGAGTCTTCTCCAACACCACAGTTCAAAACCATTACTTCTTCAGCTGTCAGCTTTCTTTATAGTCCAACCCTTACGTCCATACATGACTACTGGAAAAACCATAGCTTTGACTAGATGGATCTTTGTTGGCAAAATAATGTCTCTGCCTTTGAATATGCTGTCTAGGTTGGTCATGGCTTTTCTTCCAAGGAACAAGCGTCTTTTAATTTCATGGCTGCAGTCACCATCTGCAGTGATTTTTGAGCCCAAGAAAATAAAGACTGTCACTGTTTCCATTGTTTCACCATCTATTTGCCATGAAGTGATGGGACCTGATGCCATGATATTCGTTTTTTGAATGTTGAGTTTTAAGCCAACTTTTTCACTCTCCTCTTTCACCTTCATCAAGAGGCTTTTTAATTCTTCACTTTCTGCCATAAGGGTGATGTTATCTGTGTTTTTGAGGTTATTGATATGTCTCCTGGCAATCTTGATTCCAGCTTGTGCTTCATCCATACTGGCGTTTTGCATGATATACTCTGCATATAAGTTAAATAAGCAGGGTGACAATATACAGCCTTAACATACTCCTTTCCCAATTTGGAACCAGCCCATTGTTCCATGTCCAGTTCTAGCTGTTACTTCTTTACCTGCACACAGATTTCTCAGGAGGCAGGTAAGGTGGTCTGACATTCCTATTTCTTGAAGAATTTTCCACAGTTTGTTGTGATCTACACAATAAAAGGCTTTGGCGTAATCAATAAAGCAAAATTAGATGTTTTTCTGGAATTCTCCTGTTTTTTTCCTATGATTCAACAGATGTTGGCAGTTTGATCTCTGGTTCCTCTGCCTTTTCTAAATCAATAAATAACTTTATGATAAGAAATGGCAATTTTCATGTGTGAAGAAAGGTATGTAGATATGGAAATACTAGTCAGAATTTTTCCCTGTGGTACATGTTAATTTTAATGTAGGGCTTGTAGGCAGCTTCTACACTCTTATTCCCCACTATTGTTGTCCAGATTTGGTTGGAGTAGATTTTTGGGAGATAGAGAATGGTTGGAGATAGGAAGGACTAGCGTCCCTTCCCATGTAGGAAAAAAGAGTCAGAATAACCAGCTCTGAGTCCCCACAGGAGAGATGAATAGTTGGTTGTATGAGATGCAATGTTTGATGTAAGCAGAGTGCTGTTGGTAGATATGAAAAGAAATCAATGAAGCATGTGTATCAGTCAGTTCGAGGAAGCACAGAAGTGTGATATTCATAAGCAAGAATGCTGACATAATTACTGACTTATACATATTGGTCAGGACTGAACATTTTCCAGAGCTAGATGAAGAAAAAGAGAAGAAAAGCCAACTTTGAATATATGTATATTTATTCTAACATTTATGAATTTATGCTTTTGTCCTCCTGAGAGAGACTTTTATTTTTGGTATTATTAATCTCAATTCTAACCCCAGAAGTAGTTTTCTCTACTCTAGACCCTAGAAGAGTAGATTCTTCTAGTGAATTGAAAAAAAGATCATCTGGAAAAAAACAGACTTGTACACGCTATATCTAGATATTCTCATTCACCATATCTAGAATAGGGACTGCAAATTTGTATGATCCTGACCTTTCCTTCTCCCAAAGGCACACCAAAGTTACAGCTATTTACTGAACAACTATTAATGATAAAGACCAGAAGGCTATCAAAAATGATCTTCTACAATTAAAGATAATGAAGGAACCACAACATGATGGGTAGAAGGGCTAAGATGCAGTATAGACAAGACCCATACTAGTGGGTGACCCACAAGTGAAAGAATAATTATAGTTGTAAAAATTCTTCCCCAAAAGTGAGGAGTCCGAGCCCTGTATTGGATTCCTCAGTCTTGGGGTCCTTACCAGGACAAACCCCAGTATGTTTGGCTTTGAAGGCCAGCGAGGCTTACCTTCAGGAAGCCCACAGGGCTGTGGGAAATAGAGACTTCACTCTTTTAAAAATTTTTTAAATTAAATTAATTAATTAATTTTAATTGGTGGCTAATTACTTTACAATATTGTAGTGGGTTTTGCCATACATTGACATGAAATCAACCATGGGTGTACATGTGTTCCCCATCCTGAACCCCACTCCCACCTGCCTCTCTATCCCATCCTTCTGGGTCATCCCAGTGCACCAGCCCTGAACACTCTGCCTCATGCATTGAACCTGGACTGGCGGTCTGTTTCACATATGATAATATACATGTTTCAATGCTAGTCTCTCAAATCATCCCACACTTGCCTCCTCCCACAGAGTTCAAAAGACTGTTCTATACATCTGTGTCTCTTTTGCTGTCTCGCATACAGGGTTATCGTTACCATATTTCTAAATTTCATATATATGCATTAGTGTACTGTATTGGTGTTTTTCTTTCTGGCTTACTTCACTCTGTATAATCAGCTCCGGTTGCAACCACCATACGACCCAGCAATCCCACTGCTGGGCATACACACTGAGGAAACCAGAATTGAAAGAGACACGTGTACCCCAGTGTTCATCGAAGCACTGTTTATAATAGCCAGGACATGGAAGCAACCTAGATGCCCATCAGCAGATGAATGGATAAGAAAGCTGTGGTACATATACACAATGGAGTATTACTCAGCCATTAAAAAGAATACATTTGAATCAGTTCTAATGTTACCATCTTTCTAAATTCCATATTTATGTGTTAGTACACTGTATTGGTGTTTTTCTTTCCTGACTTACTTCACTCTGTGTAATAGGCTCCAGCTGAGACTTCACTCTTAAATGGTACACACAAAATCTCACATCTTCTAGGACCCAGGGCAGAAGCAGTTATTTGAAAGGAGCCTGGGTCAGACACACCTGCTGATCTTGGAGACACTCCTGAAACGGCAGGAGGAAATTGAAACTTACCCTGGGAGTATATTATTGTCAGCCATTTTGGGAGCTTATTTTACCATGAGGATGCTGGTGCTGTCAAGTGCCATTCTGGAATCCTTCCTCTGGATTATTAGCACTGGGAACTGGCCTTACCTGCTAGTCTACCAGTGCCAGTACTACCCTCAGCCTAAGTGCCTACCTTGGCAGGAACACACGCCCACCCACCAGCAGGCCAGCTGCCTTAAGGCCTCCTGAGCTCACTGCCACCCCAGGACCCAGCTCTGTCCACTAGATGGCCTAAGACCTGGCCCTGCGCTGTAGTGCACTGGCCCGAACCCTGATCAGTAACCATTAGGCTGACACCAGTTTTGGACCCTGTGAATCCCACAGTCAGCTGTGTCCGGTATCATCAGCCCTAGCCATCAGCAGACTGACACTATATCTTGGAACCCCATCCACACAACCACCCATGGGAGATGTTGCTCAGCATACTCATTGACCAATATCAGCCCTGGTACCACCTGGGACTCTGCAGCCAGTCACCTTGTGACTCAGCCCCACCACCAGGGGCCAGCTGCCTCTGTACAAAGCATGGCGAAAAACGCAACTGGGATCCAGCCATGCCTACCAGACTGCCCATAGTAGTCAGCCTGCAACAACAGAAAGACCTGTGCAGCCCACATAAGGGGTACCTTAGAACCTATAACTCTGGTGACCAGGAGGGAGTGCACTGCTGGAAAGCATAAGACTTCCCCTACAAAAGGTCATTCTCCAAGATCAGGAAATGTAACAACCTACCTAATTCATAGAAGTTGGAACAAGTTAGGCAAAATGAGGCAACAGAGGAATATGTTCCAAATGAAAGAACAAGATAAAACCCCAGATGAAGAATGAAGTGAAGTGAAGTGAACTGAAGATAGGCAATCTATTTGATAAAGATTTCAAGGTAGTGACTGTAAAGTTATTTGAAGAATTCTGGAGAAGACTGGATAAACAGGGTGAAAAGTTAGAAATTTACAAAGAGTTAGAAAATATAAAGAACCAAACAGAGCTGCAGAATACAATAACTTAAATAAAAAATACACTGGGAGGAGTCAAGAGTAGGTTAGGTGATACAGAGGAACAGATCAGCAAGCTGGAAGACAAGAGTAGTGGAAATCACTGAAGTTGAACAGAAAAAAGAAAAAAAAAAAAGAATAAAAAGTATTGAGAAAATTCAAGAGATTTCTACAACAACATCAATAGTACTAACATTTGCATTATACGGGTCTGAGAAAGAGAAGAGACAGGGAAAGGATCAGAGAACATATTTGAAGTTATAATCGCTAAAAACTTCCCTAACATGAGAAAGGGTAGATCCAGGCCCAGGAAGCACAGAGTGTCTCAAATATGATCAACTCAAAGAGGAAAATACCAAGACACATTATAATTAAAATGGCAAAAATTAAAGATAGAGAATATTATAAGTAGCAAGGGGAAAGTAACATTTTAGGTATAAGGAAACACTTGTAAGGCAATCAGGTGACTTTTCAACAAAAGCTCTGTGGGCCAGAAAGGAGTGACTTGATATAGTCAAAGTGATGAAAAAGAAACACCTAAAACCAAAGATGCTTTATCTGGCAAGTCTTACACTCAAATTTGATGGAAAGATTCAATGTTTTACAAACAAAAGCTAGAATAGTTCAGCACCATCAAATAAGCCTTATAAGAAATGTTATTGAGATTTATCTACATTAAAAAAAAAAAAAAGGCCAGGAGTAAACCTGCCTAAACAGACAAAAGACCTGTATGCAGAAAACTATAAGCCACTGATGAAAGAAATCAAAGATGATACAAACAGATAGATATACCATGTTCTTGGACTGGAAGAATCAGTACTATGAAAATGACTGTGCTACCCAAAGCATTCTGCAGAGTCAATGCTATCCCTATTAAACTGCCAGTAGTATTTTTCACATAATTTAGAGCAAAAAAAAAAAAAAAAATCACAATAGGTATAGAAACACAAAAGACCCCAAATAACCAAAACAATCTTGAGAAAGGAAAACAGAGTTGGAGGAATCAGCCTTCTTGAATTCAGACTAGACTACAAAGCTACAGTCATCAAGATAGTATAGTGCTGGCACAAGTACAGAAAAATAGACCAGTGGAGCAAGATAGAAAGCCCAGAGATAAACCCATGCACCTGTGGGTACCTTATCTTTGACAAAGGAGGAAAGAATATATAGTGGAGAAAAATCTGCCTCTGCAATAGTTGTGCTGGGGAAACTGAACAGCTACATATAAATGATGAAATCTCCTAACACCATACACAAAAATAAACTCAAAATATATTAAAGAATTAAATGCAAGGCCCCAAACTATAAACTTCTTAGAGGAAAACATAGGCAGCACATTCCTTGACATAAATCACAGCAATATCCTCTGTGACTCACCTCCTAGAAAAATGGAAATAAAAACAAAAATAAACAAATGGGGCCTAATTAAACTTGAAAGCTTTTGCACAGCAAAGGAAACTATAAGCAAGGTGAAAAGACAGCCCTCAGAATGGAAAAAGATAGTAGTAAATGAAACAACTGACAAAAGATTAATCTCCAAAATATACAAGCATCTCTTGCAAATCAATACCAGAAAAAAAAAAAAAAAAAAACCTGATAAAATGGGCAGAAAACCTAAACAGACATTTTTCCAAAGAAGACATACAGATGGCTAATAAACACGTGAAAAGATGCTCAATATCATTCATTATTCAGTTCAGTTCAATTCAGTCTCTCAGTCATGTCCGACTCTGCGACCCCGTGAATAGCAGCACGCCAGGCCTCCCTGTCCATCACCAACTCCCAGAGTTCACTCAAACTCACATCCATTGAGTCGGTGATGCCATCCAGTCATCTCATCCTCTGTTGTCCCCTTCTCCTCCTGCCCCAATCCCTCCCAGCATCAGAGTCTTTTCCAATGAGTCAACCCTTCGCATGAGATAGCCAAAGTACTGGAGTTTCAGCTTTAGCATCATCCCTTCCATCATCCCTTCCATCATCCATCGAGTCGGTGATGCTATCCAGCCATCTCATCCTCTGTTGATGATGGAAGGACTGATCTCCTTTAGAATAGACTGGTTGGATCTCCTTGCAGTCCAAGGGACTCTCAAGAGTCTTCTCCAACACCACAGTTCAAAAGCATCAATTCTTCGGCACTCAGCTTTCTTCACAGTCCAACTCTCACATCCTAGAAAAATACAAATCAGAACCACAATGAAGTATCACCTCACAGTGATCAGAATGGCCATCATCAAAAATTCTACAAACAATAAATTTTTATTTTATTTTATGGAGAGAGTTTGGAGAAAAGGGAACTCTATTGCATTCTTGGTGGGAATGTAAATTGATACAGCAACTGTGGAGAACAGTATGGAGAGTCCTTTGAAAACTAGGAAGAAAACTACCATTATTATAGTTGTTCAGTCACTGTCATGTCTGACTCTTTGCGACCTCTTGGACTGCAGCATGCCAAATTTCTCTGTCCATCACTATCTCCCAGAGTTTGCTCAAAATTCATGTACACTGAGTTGATGATGCCATCTAGCCATCTCATCCTCTGTTGCCCCTTTCCCCTCCTGCCCTCAATCTTTCCCAGCATCAGGGTCTTTTCCAGTGAGTAGGTTTTTTCACATCAGGTGGCCAAAGTATTGGGAGTTTCAGCTTCAACATCAGTCCTTCCAATGAACATTCAGGATTGATCTCCTTTTGGATGGACTGCTTTGATCTCCTTGCTGTCCAAGGGACTCTCAAGAGTTTTCTCCAACACCACAGTTCAAAAGCATGAATTCTTTGGTGCTCAGCCTTCTTTATGGTCCAGCTTTCACATCTGTACAAAATTACAATATGGCCCATCAATCCCACTACTGGGAATATCCCCTAAGAAAGCCATAGTTGAAAAAGACACATGTGCCCCAATATTCATTGCAACACTATTTACAATATCTAGGACATGGAAGCAGTCTATATGTCCATCAACAGATAAATGGATATAGAAGTTGTAGTACATATATACAATGGAATATTACTCAGCTACAAAAAGGAATGCATTTGAGTCAGCTCTAATGAGATGAATGAACCTAGAGCCCATTATCAAGAGTGAAGTAAGTTAGAAAGAGAAAAACAAATATCTTATATAAGTGCATATATGTGGAATATAGAAAGATGATACTGATGAACCTATTTGCAGGGCAGCAGTGTTGATGTGTAAACAGAGAACAGACTTATGGGTTCAGTGTGGAAGGAGAGGGAGGTATAAGTTGAAGGAGCAACATTGAAACATATGTATTACCACATATAAAATAGATAGACAGTGGGAACTTGCTTTATGATGCAGAGGGCTCCAAGCCCACCCCATCCCATCCCTCTTTGATAACCTAGAGGGGTGGTATGAGCTGGGAAGTGGGCGGGAGTTTCAAGAGGGAGGGAACATATATATACCTATGGCTGATTCATGTTGATGTATCACAGAAACTGACACAATATTGTAGAACAATTATCTTTCAATTAAAAACAAATATATTTATTTAAAGGAAAAGAAAAGGTCACCTTCCAGCCTGGGCTCTGGCTCTCATGCACTTGGTGGCAGTTTCCCTCCAACTAGCCCAGCAGGACCCAGCTGAGCTGAGACAAGGGCCGATCCTGTCCAGCTATGAGTGCTGCATGCTGCTGCATGGTGTATCCCTGCTTCCACTGCTGCAGTTACTGTTGCTGCTGCTGCAGGCCAGGAGAAGCTGAAGTGCCAGGCAACCCCACCCAGGCCTTTGATTCTGTCACATAGGACAGTATACACCTTAAGACCCAAAATAGCCAAAACAACCTGAGAAAGAACAGACATTCAAGTATCATACTGTCTGATTTCAAATGCTACTACAAAGCTACAGTCATCAAAACAGTGTGGTACTGGTGCAAAACAGATATATACATGCATGGAACAGAATAGACAGCCCAGAAATACACCAACATTTACATGAGCAGTTAATCTATGATAAAGGAGGCAAGAATGTATAGTAAGAAAAGTAAAGCTTCATCAATAGATGGTGTTGGGAAAACTGGACAGCTATATTCTAAAAATCAATCTGGACCGTTTTCTTATTCTGTAGGCAAAAGTCAACTCATAATGAATTAAACACTAAAATTAAAGATCTGAAAATATAAGCCTTCTAGAAGAAAATATAGGCAGTATGTGCTTTGACATCAGTCTTAGTAATATTTTTTTGGATATGTCTCCTCAGGCAAGAGAAACAAAATATACATAAATACATGAATCTACATCAAACTAAAAAGCATTTTCACAGCAAAGGAAACTATCAGAAAAACCAAAAGGCGACTTAACGAATGGGAAAGATCTTTGCAGATGATGTATCTGATAAGGGGTTAATATCCAAAACATACAAAGAACACTTACAATTCAACATCAAACAAACAACAACTGATTAGAAAATGTACAGAGAATCTATATAGACATTTTTCCAAAGAAGATATATAGATGGCCAACTGGAACATGAGAAGTTGTTCAGCATGACTATCACACATAAATGCAAATCAAAAGAGCATTGACCTATTACCTCCCACCTGTCAGAATGACTATTCTCAAATAGACAACAAACAATTATTGTTGGTGAGGATGTGGAGAAAAGGGAACCTTCATTCTCTGTTGGAACTCTTTTGGCCACTATGGAAAACAGTATGGTGAGTACTCAAAAATTAAAAAAATACAACTATATATAATCCAGCGATTCCACTCCTGGGTATTTATCCAAAGAAAACAAAACCACTGATTAAAAATATATATATGAACCCCTATGTTTATTGAATAGGTTCAAGAGATTAAATCTGGAAGACAGACTACCAGAAGAACTATGGATGGACAGAACTTTGTAACATTGCATAGGAGGCAGTGACCAAACCCATTACAAAGAAAAAGAAACACAAGAAAGCAAAGTAGTTGTGTGAGGAGGCTTTACCAATAGCTATTGAAAGAAGAGAAACAAAAAGCAAGGGAGAAAGGGAAAGACAAAGCGAACTAAATGCAGAGTTTCAGAGAACAATGAGGAGAAACAAGAAGGGCTTCTTAAATAAACAGTGCAAAGAAATAGAGGAAAACAACAGAATGGGAAAGACTAGAGACTCTTCAAGAAAATTGGAGATCTGGAGGATGGGCATGACAAAGGACAGAAATGATAAGGACCTAAAATAAGCAGAATAAATTAAGAAGAGGCGACAGGAATACAAAGAATAACTATACAAGAAAAGTCTCAATGAGCCAGATAACCATGATGGTGTTCACTCACCTAGAGCCAGACATTCTGGAGTATGAGGTCAAGTGGGCCTTAGAAAGCATTACTTCAAACAAAGCTAGTGGAAGTGATGGAATTCCTGCTGAGCTATTTCAAATCCTAAAAGATGATGCTGTTCAGTGCTGCACTCAATATGTCAGCAAATAGGGAAAATTTAGCAGTGGTCACAGGACTGGAAAAAGTCAGTTTTCATTTCCATCCCAAAGAAGGGCAATGCCAACAAATGTTCAAACTACTGTACCACTGTGCTCATTTCACATGCTAGCAAGGTTATGCTCAAAATCCTTTAAGCTAGGCATCAGTTCATGAATTGAGAACTTCCAGATGAACAAGCTGGGTTTTCAAGAGGCAGAAGAACTAAGATCAAATTCCCAGCATTCTTTGGATCATGAAGGAAGCAAGGAAATTCCAGAGAAAACATCTAATTCTGTTTCACTGACTATGCTAAAATGACTGTGGATCCCAACAAACTAGAAAATTCTTAAAGAGATGGGAATACCAGACCATCTTACTTTTCTCCTGAGAAACCTATATGCATGTCACGAAGCAACAGTTAAAACTGGACATGAGGCAATGGACTGGTTCAAGATTGGGAAAGGAATGTGACAAGGCTATATATTGTCACCCTGCTTATGTATTTTATGTGCAGAGTACATCATGTGAAATTCCCAGCTGGATGAACCAAAGCTGGAATCCAGATTACCAGGGGAAATATCAACAATTGCCTATGTGCATTTTAATGGCAGGAAATGAAGAGAAACTGAGGAATCTCTTGATGAAGGTAAAAGAGGAGAGTGAAAAAGCTGGCTTCAAACTCAGCATTAAAAAAGAAAAAACAACTAAGATCATGGCATCCATTCTCATCACTATGGCAAATAGAAGAGGAAAAAGTGGAAGCAATGAGAGATTTTATTTTCTTGGGCTCCAAAATAACTGTGGATGGTGACTATAGCTATAAAATTAAGACACTTGCTCATTGGAAAGAATGCTATGACAAACCTATACAGTGTATTAAAAAGCAGAGAAATCACTTTGCACATCACATAGTTAAAACTGTGGTTTTTCCAGTGGTTATATATGAATGTGAGAGTTGAACCATAGAGAAGGCTGTGAGCCAAAGAATTGATGCTTTAGAATTGTGGTGCTGAGAAGACAGAGTCCCTTGGACTTCAAGGACATCAAACAAGTCAATACTAAAGGAAATAAACCCTGAAAATTTATTGGAAGGACTGATGCTGAAAAACTTTGGCCACCTGATGGGATGAGCCAACTCATTGGAAAAGACTTTTACACTGGGAAAGATTGAAGGCAAAAGGAGAATGGGTTGGCAGAGGATCAGATGGTTAGATAGCATCACCACCTCAGTTGACATGAACTTGAGAAAAGTCTGGAAGATGTTGGAGGACAGAGGAGCCTGGCATGCTGCAGTCCATCTTGTCACGAAGAGTAGGACATGACTTAGCTACTGAACAGCAACAAATTTTTATTGAAGTATTCTCTACAATAGCCAAGATATGGAAGCAATCTTAGTATCCATCAATAAATGAATAGATTAAAATGTGAGACTCACACACAGATGCACACACAGTGGAATATTCCCTAGCCATATAAAGAAGAGTGAAATCTTGCCAGTTCCATCAACATGGATGAACCTATAGTTATTTGCTGAGTGAAATTAGTACAACAGAGAAAGACAAAAAATGTATGATATCACTTTTATGTGGAATCTAAAAAGCAAAATAAACAAGCATAAAGTAAAAACAGAGTTATAGATTCAGAGAACTAAGAGACGTTTGTTGAGAGGGTGTGCAGAGGAAAGAAAGAGATGAGAGATATTTAGAAGTACAAACTTCGAGTTACAAAATAGACACATCACAAGTATGAAATATACAGTGTGGGTAATATAGTTAATAACTACATAATACCTATGTATGGTGACATTTTAACTAGATTTATTATAGTTATCATTTGATATGTATAGAAATATCAAATCAGAATCTTGTATAACAGGAACTAGCTTAGTATTGTAGGTCAATTATACTTCTAAAACCAGCAAACAAAAACTCATAGGGTAAAAGATCAGATTTGGTATGGCTGACTCCCTTTGCTGCCCCCCGAAACTGTTAAAACATTGTTAGTTGGCTATGTTGTTTTATTGTTCAGTCACCCAATTGTGTCCAACTCTTTGCAACCCCATGGACTGCAGCATGCCAGGTCTCTCTATACCTTACCAGCTCCCGAAGTTTGCCCACTTTCATGTCCATTGCATTGGTGATGTCATCCGGCCATCTCATCCTCTGATGCCCTCTTCTCCTTTTGCCCTCAATCTTTCCCAGCATCAGGCACTTTTCCTGATGTTCACATCAGATGTCCGCTGTTTACAACAGATGACCAAAATACTGGCTTTTCAGCTTCAGCATCAGTCCTTCCAATGGGTATTCAGGGTTGATATCCCTTAAGATTGACTGGTTTGATCTCCTTGCTGTACAAGGGACTCTCAGTTGGCTATACTCCAGTATAAAATAAAAAGTTTGATTTAAAAAAGTTCAGATTTGTGTATCAGACCAGAAGTGGCAGTTTGTGAGAGACTGAGTTGGAGAAAGATGATCAAAAAATACAAATTTCCAGTTATAAGGTAAATAAATAATAGGGATGTAACGTACAACAGTATCAGTATAATTAACAGTAATGCTTTAATTATATTCATATGATATGAAAGAATTCTCATCACAAGGAAAATTTTCTTTTATCTTTAATTTTGTATCTATGTCAGATAGATGTTCATTAAACTTAGTCATACTCATTTCATGATGTATGTAAGTCAAATTATTATGCTGTACATCTTAAGCTTATACAGTGTTCTGCATAAATTATATCTCAAGAAAGCTGGAAGAGAAAAAGCTCCCCTGATAGATTTTGCATGCATCCATAACTTAACACTGGAACTCCAAAGCTAACCTTGTTCTTTGGCAAGGATGCCTTGTAAGCTCTCATTTAATTCTTAGAGAATTAGGTACCAAGTTATACTTTCTGAAACAAGGGATTCTAGAATCTAGGTTTCTCTCTCTATCTTATTTCTGATGGTGGATTATTTCTTTGTACACCATTTGGTTCTTTTTACTTCTCTTTAGGACTTTTAGTTTTGCTTCTGAACTCTAAACAGGAACTGGAGCCCTGCTTCCATTCACTGCCCTTTGTCTTCTGGCTCTAGGTTTAATAGCTCCTGCTAGATCCCCTGTGCTCTAATCAGGGTTTCTCCCTACCCTGGCCCTTTATCTCTTTGCAAAGTCTCCTTAATGTTGAGGACTGCTACTGTCTGTACCACACATTTATCATGTCTTTTTTTTTTTTTTTCCTGATTTTCTCCAATGAGAAAACTGAGCAAACTAGTTCTGGGTCATTCCCTCTGTTTCTTCATTTTATGTCTTTAACTTTGCACAAATGTGTGGAAGATTGTCACTTAAGAAAGACTGTTTACTCATAGTTTTAGTAGAATGCTGGCTTTAGTAACATTTTTCTCTCCACCACTACTCAGACCAGAAATCCTATTGATGACCAGAGGACAGATTTAGCCTAGATGGGGAAATAGAGTGGGCATTAGGGTGAGTTTGCAGCTACTGAGGGAAAGGGAAGTTTTTATTTGTCTGTGAGCTTTCATAAAGCAAAGTTATTTTAGGCTTTTTCAAAGGAAAGATCAAGAGGGATTTCAGCCAAAGAGCAAGCATAGCAGTGACAAATGATCCTGATTTTTGTGAATTACTCTACTGAGTAACACATAGAAGATTTTTGACTGAAAATACCTGATTGCCATAATTTTTCTACTTTTTGTCCTGTTTTTCCTGATTCTTTGTACTTCCTACAAAATTTGACACCTTTCACCTCTTCATTCACATCTAGTATTTAGGACTGTTTTTCATTTATCTCTGTTTTTGTTTGTTTTCATACTCTTTCTTTTTTCATTAATCATATACTCAATCCTTCATATTAATAAAAAGGAAAATGCAAATCTTCCAAGCATTTAAAAATTTGCTTCTTTTAATTTGTCATTACTTTTTGCTTTCATGCCATATTTAAGCTTAAATTTTTAGATGGCAAAATTAGTAATCAAGAGACTCTTACTTGCTGCAAATCTATAAAATTTCCTCAGTTTAAGGTTCTAAATGATAACCAAGGCTTTAGCTGAGCTAAAACTTATTATTAACTACAGGAAAAGGTTTATTTTATTAATCCAGTGGTATGTGTATATAATGTTATAGAGAATGTTTTGATTATTAAAGAAACAGTTTTCAAGTACTTTGCTCCATCGGCACAAGTATTTATTGGGTATCTACTTTTTTCAGTTACTTTTCTAGGTTCTTGTGACTAGCAGAGAGAAAAACAGAAAGTGAAGAGGTAGATAACAACAACAACAACAACAACAAAAAACATGAATAACACAAATGATTACATCAGAGTGATGCATTATGAAGAAAAATGAGACAGTGGAATATAAGAGAGAGTGATGAAGGGCTTAAATGATTAATATGTTAATGGTAATCATTTAAATTCATTTAAGCAGTTCTAATAGATTTATACATGACTATAGTGTTACGTTGATTCAAAGATCATTGGAAAAAAATGGACCTTTTCTTTTTAAACATCATTTATCTAATATGGAGGAGGTCAATGAAAGTTGTAGTTTCCCCACCATTGTCTGAGTAGCAACGACCTCTATAAGGAGCCAGTGATGCTGTGTCATAGTATTTTGAGCTGAGAAAGGTCCCAACTAGAGTTCACCATTCCATAAATATCATCTTCTGTGTACCCAAGACTATGCTGGTTCTAGAGATTTGACAGGGAGTAAGGCACAGAGGGCTCAAACAAACCTTGTCCTCACCAGGACCCAGACACCCCACAGAGACTGAACCAAAACTGTGTTTGAGTGTCTCCTGTGGAGGTAGAGGTCAGCAGTAGCCTGCTACAGGGGCAGGGGCTCTGGGTGCAGCAGACCTAGGTATGGCATAAGCCCTCTTGGAGGAGGTTGCCATTAACCCCATAATAGAGCCGCCAGAACTTACAAAGGAATGGGGAAACAGACTCTTGGAGGGGACAAAGAAAACCTTGTATGCACCAGGACCCAGGAGAAAGGAGCAGTGACCCCACAAGAGACTGACCAAGACTTACCCGTGAGTGTCCAGGAGTCTCTGGCATAGGCGTGGGATGGTGGTGGCCTGCTGCAGGATCGGAGGCACTGAGTGCTCCATGGCATGCATGGGACTTTTTGAGGAGACCACCATTATCTTCATTACCTCCACCATAGTTTGGCCTCAGGTCAAACAACAGGGAGGGAACACAGCCCTGGCTATCAACAGAAAATTGGATTAAAGCTTTACTGAGCATGACACCTCCCATCAGAACAAGACCATTTCCTCCTCAGTCAGTCTCTCCCATCAGGAAGCTTCCATAAGCCACTTATCCTTATCCATCAGAGGGCAGACAGAATGAAAACCACAATCAAAGAAAACTAACCAAACTGATCACATGGACTACAGCCATGTCTAACTTAATGAAACTATGAGCCGTGCCATTTAGGGCCACCCAAGATGGATGGGTCATGGTGGAGAGTTCTGACAAAATGTGGTCCACTGGAAAAGGGAATGGCAAACCACTTCAGTATTCTTGCCTTGAGAACCCAATGAACAGTATGAAAAGGCAAAAAGATAGGACACTGAGAGGTGAACTCCCAAGGTTGGTAGGTGCCCAATATGCTACTGCAGATTGGTGGAGAAATAACTCCAGAAAGAATAAAGAGACGGAGCCACAGCAAAAACAACAAGCAGTTGTGTATGTGACTGGTGATGGAAATAAAGTCCGATTCTGTCAAGAGCAACATTGTGTAGGAACCTGGAATGTTAGGTCCATGAATCAAGGCAAATTGGAAGTGGTCAAACAGGAGATGGCAAGAGTGAACATTGACATTTTAGCAATCAGTGAACTAAAATGGACTGGAATGAGTGAATTTAACTCAGATGACCATTATATCTACTACTCTGGAAAAGAATCTGTTAGAAGAAATGGTGTCGCCATCATAGTCAACAAAAGAGTCCAAAATGTAGTAAATGGATGCAATCTCAAAACGACAGAATGATCTCTATTCGTTTCCAAGGCAAACCAATCAATATCATGGTAATCCAAGTCTATGTCCTGACCAGTAATGCTAAAGAAGCTGAAGTTAAATGGTTATATGAAAACCTACAAGAGCTTTTAGAACTAACACCCCCAAAAGATGTCCTTTTCATTATGGGGGACTGGAACACAAAAGTAGGAAATCAAGAGATACCTGGAGTAATGGGCAAATTTGGACTTTGAGAACAAAACGAAGCAGGGCCTAGGCTAACAGAGTTTTGCCAAGAGAACACACTATTCATAGCAAACACCCTCTTCCAACAACACAAGAGAAGCCTCTATACATGGACATCACCAGATAGAATACAGAAATCAGATTGATTATATTCTTTGCAGCCAATGATGGAGAAGCTCTATATAGTCAGCAAAAACAAGACCAAGAGCTGACTGTGGCTCAGATCATAAACTCCTATTGCTAAATTCAGACTTCAATTGAAGAAAGTAGGGAAAATCACTAGACCAGGCAGGTATGACCTGAATTAAATCCCTTACGATTATAAGGGATACTATAAGGAAGTGACAAATAGATTCAAGGGATTATATCTGATAGACAGAGTGCCTGAAGAACTATGGATGGAGGTTTGTGACTTTGTACAAAGACCGTGATCAAGACCATCCCTGTGAAAAAGAAATGTAAAAAGGCAAAATGGCTGTCTGAGGAGGCCTTACAAATAGCTGTGAAAAGAAGAGAAGTGAAAAGCAAAGAAGAAAAGAAAACATACCCATTTGAATGCAGAGTTCCAAGGAATAACAAGGAGAGATAAGAAAGCCTTCCTCAGTGATAAATGCAAGGAAATAGAGGAAAACAATACAATGGGAAAGACTAGAGAGCTCTTCAATAAAATTAGAGATATCAAGAGAACATTTCATGCAAAGATGGGCACAATAAAGGACAGAAATGGTATGGACATAACAGAAGCAGAAGATATTAAGAAGAGGTGGCAAGAATACACAAAAGAGCTATGCAAGAAATATCTTCATGACCCAGATAACCATGATGGTGTGATCACTCACCGAGAGCTGGACATCCTGGAATGTGAAGTCAAGGGGGCCTTAGGAAGCATTGCTACAAACAAAGTTTGTGGAGGTGATGGAATTCCAGTTGAGCTATTTCAAATCCTGAAAGATGATGCTAGGAAAGTGCTGTGCTAAATATGCTGGCAAATTTGGAAAACTCAGCATGGCCACAGGACTGGAAAAGGTCAGTTTTCATTCCAATCCCAAAGAAAGGCAATGCCAAAGAATGTTCAAACACCACACAATTGCACTCATCTCACTTGCTACCAAAATAATGCTCAAAATTCTTCAAGCCAGGCTTCAACAATACGTGAACCATGAACTTCCAGAATTTCAAGCTGGGTTTAGAAAAGACAGAAGAAACAGAGATCAGATTGCCAACATCTGTTGGATCATTGAAAAAGCAAGAGAGTTTCAGAAAAAACACCTACTTCTGCTTAATTGACTATGCCAAAGCCTTTGACTGTGTGGATCACAACATAACTGTGGAGAATTCTTCAAGAGATGGGAATACCAGACCACCTGACCTGCTTCCTGAGAAATCTGTATGCAGGTTAAGAAGCAATAGTTAGAACCAGACATGGAACAACAGACTGGTTCCAAATCAGAAAAGGAGTACAACAAGGCTGCATATTGTCACCCTACTTATTTAGCTTATATGCAAAGTACACCATGTGAAATGCCAGGCTGGATGAAGTAGAAGCTGAAGTCAAGATTGCCATGAGAAATATCAGTAGCCTCAGATATGCAGGTTACACCACCCTTATGGCAGAAATCGAAGAACAAAAGAGCCTCTTGATGAAAGTGAAAGAGGAGAGTGAAAAAGTTGGCTTAAAACTCAACATTCAAAAAACTAAGATCATGGCATCCTGTCCCATCACTTCATGGCAAATAGATGGGGAAACAATGGAAACAGTGGTAGACTTTATTTTATTGGGCTTCGAAATCACTGCAAATGGTGACGGCAGCCTTGAAATTAAAAGACACTTGCTCCTTGGAAGGAAAGTTATGATCATACTAGATAGCATGTTCAAAAGCAGAGAGATTACTTTGCCAACAAAGATCCATTTAGTCAAAGCTATGGGTTTTTCAGTAGTCATGTATGGATGTGAGATTTGGATTATAAAAAAGCTGAGCGCTGAAGAATTGATGCTTTAAACTGTGGTGTTGGAGAAAACTCTTGAGAGTTCCTTGGACTGTAAGGAAATCCATCCAGTCTGTCCTAAAGGAAATCAGTCCTGAATATTCATTGGAAGGACTGATGCTGAAGCTGAGACTCCAGTACTTTGGCCACCTCATGTGAAGAACTGTCTCACTAGAAAAGACCCTGATGCTGAGCAAAATGAAGGTACGAGAAGAAGGGGACGACAGAGCATAGGATGGTTGGATGACATCAACGACTCGATGGACATGAGTTTGAGTAAGCTCTAGGAGTTGGTGATTGGCAGGGAAGCTGGTGTGATGCAATCCCTGGGGTCGCAAAGTTCTGGACACAACTGAGCGACTGAACTGACTGACTGAAGACAGACATAATCTCTCCCCTTTTAGCACTGTCAGTTTAGAAGCTCATGTAAAGGCTACATGACAGATGGAATAGAGCTTGTATACTTAGTGGGCAGAATGAAATGATGCTTGTATATGGCCACTGGAAGACAGTCTTCTCAAGAGAATTGGGAGCCCCACCTCCAAATTAACTAAGAAATTTGGGATTCAGTACTCTTCTAAGTTGTAAGAGTTCCTCTGTCAGGAAACTCAGAGCTCAAGAAAAAAAAAAAAAAGACTATGACAAAGGAATATAAAAGAAAAATGTTTGTATGTTTCTCCTCCTTGAGGGCCCTAGACCCCTTTCTCTTCTGCATGGATCCCAGACTCCTTGTCAACCTACCTACGAATTAGCTCTCTTATTTCCTGGTTTTTCTTTTAGGAGAATATGACTGCCAGGGAAAGAGACAGCAATCTCGTTCTGTAACAGCTTCCTGCTGGCCAGGATGACACAGTGGGATGGGAAGGGGAGGGAGGTGGGAGGGGAGTTCAGGATGGGGAACACATATACATCCATGGCAGATCCATGTCAATGTATGGCAAAACCAATACAATATCGTAAAGTAAAAAGAAAAAAAAAATCAAAAAAATTAAATAAATTTTAAATTGGAGAATAATGAGCAAATTATTATACATTCACTACCTATTTTTTTTAATTTTTTGCCTTTTTCATTAAAATAAATGAAGTATTTACAGATAAAAAAATAATAATAATAAAGGTGGCGCCATTGTCACCCTGGAGTCTCTACAGCAGCCCAGACCTGGCCTTAAAAACCTTTTGCTTCTCTGGAGACCAAACTAGCTTGTTGGTTTGGGCCTACTGAGTTTCACTTACAAGTTTATATAAAGACTGGGCGAATTCCCCATAACTTGGAATCCAAATGTGGCAATAGCCCATAGACTAAAAATACTCTCAATTGTTTTAATATCATAGGTAGGGGGAAAATATTTGGCTAGTTAAGAATTTCAGACAATAAAGTATAAGGATTAGGCACCACAGGCTGTAAAGGAACCATAGCATCATTTATTGTCTGTAAATCTTGAACCAGTCTCCATTTTTATCATTTGACTTTTTTACACCCAAAATAGGAGTGTTGTGTGGACTGTTACAGAGAATTAATAGCCCTTGTTCCTTTAAATGTTTAATGTGATTTAACTTGGGTTTTAGTGGATACTGCTTTTGATGTGGAGTAGGTGAGGGTCTTTGAGCTTGATAATGACAGGAACAGCATTTTTGCTTGACCCACAGTTTTTCCATCAGCTCACACTCTAGGATTTGCATTTTGTTTGATTAATGGGAGAGAACAACAGGGCTCCATATTCATGAAAACAGAGGCATGGACCTTGCTCGGTATATCCCTCTCCAAAAGTGGTGAGGGAGACTCTGACATGATCAGAAACTTATGTGAAAACAGCACAGAGTCCCAGTTTTAGCTTAGAGGACAATTAGATAATAAAGTTTGGCTCATCCAGACAGTCTCGTTACAGGAACTGGATTGGGGAGAAAGTGGGCCAGGGGCTTTAGTAAGCACAGAGTATGCTGGCCCAGTGTCTAAAAGGAAATCAACTCGTTGGCCCCCCAGTTATTAATACCCAGGTTTCCTCAGGTGTAATTGGGATGGGAGCTTGTGTGGGGGCCACTGGGCACCTTCAGTCCTGATTGTCTTGAAAGTGTGACCCCTGGGGCCTGTGCTTCTGAGGGTAGTCTCTTCTCCAATGTAGTCCTTTGCAGACCAGACATAGAGCCAGGGGTGGCTTAGACACCTAAGGGCAATCCTACTTGAGATGCTCCTCCTTAATAACAAGCCCATCCCTTTTCTTACCTGCGCCCTTCTGGGCACTTTTCTTCAGGATATTTCAGAGGATTCTGACAGCCATCACTAAGGCTTTAGTCTTTCCCTAGTCATTTTTGTTTTTCTTCCAATTCTCTGCCATAATAAACTGTCTGAGCCAGTTGTAAGTGAAAGTGAAGTCGCTCAGTCATGTCCTACTCTTTGCGACCCCACGAACTGTAGCCTACCAGGATCCTCCATCCATGGGATTTTCCAGGCAAGAGTACTGGAGCAGGTTGCCATTTCCTTCTCCAGGGGATCTTCCTGACCCAGCGATCGAACCCAGGTCTTCCATATTGTAGGCAGACACTTTACCATCTGAGCCACCAGGGAAGTCCATAAAAGCTTATCTAAAGACTAATTTGGTCCATAAGCCTATTTTAGTGGCTTACAGAGAATATCTGAGTGAGAAATCTATCTTTTAAGATCATTCCTCCCTCTGTACTTTTGGGCTCAATCCTGGTGAATCTGCAAAGGGCTTCCTGTAGTCCATCTAGGAATTTACCAGGAACTTCCCTCTCTCCCTGTTATATGTCCGCCAGCTTAGCATAGTTTAAAGTCTTAGCATGCACCCACTTGAGGCTTTCAAGAATACATCTGGCAAAGTGGCTCTGATCCCGCCTTCCTTTGGACCTGTTACAGTCCCAGTATAGCTCTGTTGTGGGGATGGTCTGATTCCCAGTAGGGAGGGGCGCCCATCTCATCTTCCCTCTTTTTTGTTGATTTATTACCAAGCCACTCATCTCCATAGGCAATAGCTTTCCCCCAAAACTCAAGTTTTTGAATCAGGGGACAGCCTCTATCCCAGGACATACCCAAGTAAGGTTAAGCTCTGGGGATCAAACTTAACCCAGTTTTTAAAATACATTTCAAAGGGTGGTTCTGGAACTTCTGTAAGAGAGGAAAAAGCAACGTCTAGCACCCTTGTTTTTTTCCACTGGAGGTGTCCCCTCCCTGTTCTAGATGGGGGAGTGGGGGTGGAGACAGACTTCCCATGGAAGCTTTCTTTCTCTGATCAGACTTAGTCTGATCTTACCCCTGCAGGCACTGTGCTCATTCTCCTCAGCTGTCCTCATTCTGCCATTGAGGCGCTGGACTTGACGCATCCCAAATTGATTTCCTGCTCTTTACCATCAAGACCTCTGTTTGATTTGCCCCTTTTCCTCTGATGCTACCCGGAGTATAACAGAGTAGTTATCCGGAATGTTTCCCAAGCTAAGACCCCTAGGGGAAACATCCATCTTCCGTGTGCCTGTGTACATTCCTGGGCATATTCCTGACTGCAGTAGAAGTGGTGAGTCATGAAGGGATGACCAACAAATACAACAACAAAAAACCAAGATGTCTCTTCTGAGTGTTGCCACACCAATGTATGTGATAGCAAAAGAGATGGTGGAGGATTGGCCAGTGAGCAAAAAGTGATTTTTGTACTTGTTTTTGTATGCCTTGGGCTTGCTATCAATCACACACACAGACACACCATAGAGCTAGTAAAGTAAAGCAGAAAATGTGTATACTGAGAAGGCAGAGAGGCTAGAGCTCTGAGTGTCCTTGCCTTGTCTTGAAGATCCTGATCACCCAAGATGACAGCTTATGGTAAATGGTGTTGGATTCATGAGCTCTGAAGGAGAGCATTTCACTTCAGGACCAAAGACACAGCTTCAGTCACTCAGAGCTTTGTGTGGCAAAAGTTTTATTACAGAGAAGAAGGGAATAAAGAAAGCTTCTGACAAATAGAATAAAATGCTTACTCTTTTCTCCTCCTTGAGGGCCCTGGACTCCTTACCAACCTGCCTAAGAGTTAGCTCTCTCAAACGGATATAAGCTTGAGCAAATTCTGGAAGATAGTAAAGGACGAGGGAAGCCTGGCCTGCTTCAGTTCATGGGGTCGCAAAGAGTTGGACAAGACTTAGCCACTGAAGAACAACAGTGTTGAATGTTCATCTTTGTGATTTTACTGAGTTTATGTAAGGGAACATCCTTGTTCTAAGAAAACACACATTGAAGTATTTAGTGGCATTAGGGACATAATGTCTGCTGCTGCGAAGTCGCTTCAGTCGTGTCCAACTCTGTGCGACCCCATAGATGGCAGCCCACCAGGCTCCCCCGGCAAGAACACTAGAGTGGGTTGCCATTTCCTTCTCCAATGCATGAAAGTGAAAAGTGAAAGTGAAGTCGCTCAGTCATGTCCGACTCTTCGCAGAGAGCATACCAGGCTTCTCCACCCATGGGATTTTCCAGGCAAGAGTACTGGAGTGGGGTGCCATTGCCTTCTCCTAATTTCTGCCACTTACTCTCAAATGATGTGTATGTCTTCACATGGTTGAAAGAGAGAGAGAGTATAATAAAGCAAATGGAGTAAATTTTTATCAAATCAGTGAATCTTGTTAAAGAATATGGAAGCTCTTGTACTAATCTTGCAATTTTCCTCTAAATTTAAAATTAATCAACATAAAACATTTCTAAAAGCTATGAATAAAATTATACTTAAAATAGATCACTGGTCCAAAGGGACCTTCTATTTTTACTTGGTTGTAACCCCAATTAAAAAAAAAAATCTAAAACTAAAATAAAAAAATAATAAGTTTAAGAGCTTTTGTAGTCTATTTTTATACTTGAGTATATTTTGCTCTTCCTAATGTCATCTATGAAAGCATCAATTCTATTAATATATAATCCATGTCCAAATTGATATCCAACTATAGATTTTAGTTTCCTCAAGTTTTGTAGCCTTACGACCTGACTTAGTGATAAAACTATTGACTACTTCTACTGCTCAAGTTACATATTTTTGGATACTACAGTGAGTGGCATCTATACTAGGACCTGTTCCTTTCTTCTTATAATCATCTTACTATTACATTATGACATTTTTGTCATAACAATGATGTTATGATTTCATTGACATAATCTTTTCTTTAGATGCTGATTTTTTATTGCTCCCCTGACATTTTAAATACCAAAGGTAAATATGTTTTTTCAGTCTGTCATGAGTCATTAGATAATATTGCAGTGTGTTATAGAAGTGTTTCTATATTTAATAACAGTGCTTTCTGCATCTCTACATGGTAGTTTATACAAAGTTAGCTAAGTAGAATCTTCATCTAAAGCAAGATATCACACTAAAGTAACTGTTTAGTTTTTTTAAATTGAGCTAATAGGAGTTAAAAGCAAACTATTTAGGAGATGATAGAAAGCCCAGTGACTATAGCTGTATATGGTTAAAATCATTATCATAGCTCAAACTTCAGAATTAATATCAGGTCAAAGCATCCAGCATATACTAGATATTCATTTCTTTCCTTATTGTAATAGACAAAGTATCTTATAAAATGGTTTTATTTTAGATACATATACATATTTAATTCTTTAAAACTTGAATTAGGATTTAAATGAATTATACTCAAATTTCAAACTTATTGTGACCTTAAGCAAACATATGAAGCAGATGGATACCATCTCAGGTCTTACTTATGTCTAATGTCCCCTTAACTTTCTTTCCCCTCCCCTCAGCACTACACTCAAATGTATGCTTTCATGCTGTTATGAATGACAATCTTGATTTTGAGGGGACAAAAGTTTTAATTAAACAATGGGATGAATCTAGTTGCTAATGGGAGGCAAACAGCCAAGTAACATTACTATTCACAAACCGAGGTCCCTGCTTTCACCTTAGTGTAAATGTTAGGCAAATAGGAGGGATTTGTGAGATAGAGCAAATCTTGGTATTACCACCTGGGAACTTGGCTTCATGTGTCTTCATTTTTGGCTCATTTATATAAGTCTTTGATTAGTTCTGATTTCCAAAACAGAGATGTTAGTGGTAAGTGTTACTGTAGTATAGATTTTGCAGACAGTGGAATTTAAATTTGGCTCATTGTTTAAAAAGAAGACTGCCTACATCATGAGATTTACACTTGGAGCAAAGTTAACATGGTCACAAGGCTAAAAAAATCTCAAATATCTATTTGCCTTCTAGCCCATCTGGCCAATCATTTCACTGTTAGTTGGATAGACGAACTATATTGACCTTTAATATTCTTCTGGAAGTTAGAAAGGAAATAGCAGCAATATTCCGGCAAGGTGTGGGAATGGACTGAGAAAAGTCAGCATGTGTTTTGACTTTTAATTATGATTTTTCTTCAGTGTAGTAAAGAAGTGCTTTGAAAAGAATAGGGCATTTTTCACTGTGTGTGAATTCAATATCTTATTGCTTTGTAGTATATTTTTCCTGTCAAGTGCTGAATGTGGTTGTCCTTTTGCATAATGCATTTTTGTTTGCTATCAGATATTATGAAAGATCTCCTATATAACCTTTTGGTTTCTTTAGGACTTAAAGAGGGTTGGAGAAGTGACAGAAGTTTGTGGGAAAAAGAAAAGACCCAAATTCAGACACTTTTGTTTTATATCTCTTCTAGGTAAGGTGGCTCTAGGATTAGCTATTAATAGCTCTATCAGAATAAACTAAGCCTTTGGTACGGTTTACTTTCTCCTGCTTCTGTTTTTCCTGTTGCCAGCCTCCTAGAAGATGTATTATTTTCTCCCCCGCTTTCATGAGAAGTGGATTCCTCCCCTCTTTGTCCCCTTGTTTAAGCCTGTCCAGTGGGGGTGGCTCTCTTTTGAGGATACCAGGAGAGGCACTGAGAGTGACAGGACACATGTTGCAATGAGCAAGATGTGCTCATGAGTCATCGAAGAGACAGCCTGGTTTGAGAAATGATTCTTGTTGAGGCATTTTAAGAGAGAAAGGAGATAAATCTTATGTTGTGTCTATAGTATTGCCAGTGCATCTCGCTAGATATGCCAGGCCCTCATTCCTCATCTGCCCCAAGTTTAAAATTTGAATATTCATTAATATCTTCTAGTCTCTGAGATTTCTCTCCATGAATTTGTGACATATGTCCTGGTGTAATAATAAACTTTACTTACTGTTTTCTTGGTTGACTCTGAGTGCTTTTATTAGTTACAATTTTATTTTATTCCTCTTTAATTTTTTCACTTTAGTCCCTCTACTATCTTCTACATACCCACATATATTACTACTGCTACTATATCATCAAGTTTGCTTGTGAATGGGGACGATTTAAGAACTTAAAGCTAAGTGCTTCTCAGTCTGTAGTCCATATTTTCTACATTACCTGCATTTTCTACATTTTTACATTAATGAGCTTTCCTGAATTTAAATTAAAATTTAAAGCAAACTGAATATTTATTTCTCATTCATACATAGATGTATTCAACAAATATTTACTATATACTGGGTGCTAGTACTGTGTAGATTCTGATTTCTTCAGCCAAGTACAGGAGAATTAGCTGCAGAAGTTGATTATAGACCATTCTATTTGCTTTTTCTCTTTGGGATTTTCAAGCATCCTATTCTGAGTCTTAGATTAAAGACACAATATATAAAAAATAGTATTTCTGAGTTCCTTAGAATTCTGGTGGTTTATCTTACTATTGGATTTATGTTTGGGATGCTATGATTTATAAATCCTGTAATATCAGTGGGCTTCCCTTGTGTCTCAACTGGTAAAGAATCTGCCTGCAATGCAGGAGACCTGATTTTGATCCCAGGGTTGGGAAGATCTCCTGGAGAAGGGAAATGCTACCCACTCCAGTATTCTGGCCTGGAGAATTCCATGGATTGTATAGTCCATGGGATTGCAAAGACTCAGACATGACTGAGCGATTTTTACTTTAGTTTACTTCACTTTTCATATCAATAGGAAACCTTTATATCATTATCTTAATAATGGCCCACTCTTGACTTTTTAAAGAAATAGCTTAAAATAATAAGTTATCGTTCAGTTGCTAAGTCATGTCTGACTCTTGTAACCCCATGGACTGTAGCATGCCAAGCTTCCCTGTCCTTCACCATCTCCTGGAGTTTGCTCAGACACAAGTTCATTGAGTTGATGATGCCATCCAACTATCTCATCCCCTATTGCCCCCTTCTCCTTTTGTTTTCAATCTTTCCCAGCATCAGGGTCTTTTCCAATGAGTTGGATCTTAGCATCAGGTGGCCAGAGTATTGGAGCTTCAGCTTCAGCATCAGTCCTTCCAATGAATATTCAGGGTTGATTTCTTTTACGATTGACTGGTTTGATCTTCCTGTCCAAGATAGTGAATGTCAAAAATGGCTGGATCCTCTTCAGTTAATGCTATTTATTCTGACAAAATATTAGCAACAACCAACTGTCAAGCTATAAGGAAATGGTTAATTAAAATATGATAAATGGCTTATAAGAACATTAAACAACTGTTTCATTGAGAACTGTGTGGCAGGATTATTCTTCAGCATAGGAAAATGTTTATAATGTTATTATAGGTCTGTTTCCCCAGTAAACAGGCTCTGAGATGGAGAAATAGCTATGCTCAGAAAGGCTATTGGATAGTGCTCTCAGGATCAGTGACCCAACAAGACAAACCAAAGTAGGGTTCAATACCTGAGAATAGTCCTTTGTGGTTCATAACGCCACCCTTTAGTCATCCTTTTTTCATGCAAGAAAGCATGTCTTCACAGCTTAGCAGTTTTATGACTATTTTCCTGTCAGGATGTGAAGAAAGTAGAATGGGGGAGAGAAGTTAAACTGCTTTGCAAAGGCACAGTCACAGCAAATGTCTCAGCTAATCTCTTCAGAATTGTCCCCCACTGAGGCAAGGATATCTTGCCTTTGTATTACAGCTTGCCACCTTCCAAACCAAACTAACTTCTGGATTCAGGCTGACCTGGGGAAAGGATGGACATTGGGGCAGGCAGTTCTCTTCAGTTGAAAGCAGTTCCCAGAGCAAGACTCAGCCTGGAGCTGATAGCTTCACATGCTCCCAGAATCTACTACAGATGAAATATTACACAAAAGGAAAAAAACACACAATGTTTCATGTGCATTATTATATTATGAATTCCACTGTAATATATGTATGAGTGAGTGAGTGAGTGAAAGTCGCTCAGCCGTGTCCGACTCTGCGACCCCATGGACTGTAGCCCACCAGGATCTCCTCTGTCCGTGGGATTCTCTGGGCAAGAACACTGGAGTGGGTTGCCATTCCCTTCTCCAGGGAATATATGTATGAGTACGTACAATAATTGGGAGAGGACACAGGAAAATGAACACAGCAGTGCTGCAAAACTGAAGTAGGTGATCCAGTAATTAGGACACTGCACTTCCACTGCAGCAGGGTACACATTGACCTCTGGTTGCATGTTAGGTAGTATGGCCAAAAAAAAAAAAAAAAGTGAGTGAATTCATAAGAACATAACTTTTTGTCAAATAAGCCATTAAGTGAAAAATATTGTAGTTTCCATTACAGTATCAGAAGAACTCAAGTGTATGTTGTCTTTTTATCTCCCAATTTTAAAAGACTACCATTTTTATTAATTATTGAATGTCTCAGGCTTTCTTCTGTGTTCTATTTGTAGAATATCTTCAGGTGTGGTATGACAAACATAGCTCAGTGTTGCTGTCAGATTCACTTTAAGATAGTAACACATATGAACAGTTGCTCTGCTTTGGCTAGTTTCAGCCATTCCTAGGGTGGCCTCACCTATGAGGCAAAAGAAGCAATGGTTATGGGTTCAGTCCCTATGTATGCCGTTGATACTTTTTTCACAGCCTTAAATTACTTTCATACCCAGCGTAACATCTTATATGTATGTGATCAAAAGGAAATTAGGAATGAAAAGTGTGAATGGAACAGGGTAAATCAAATATGATACTGAAAAACAGTTTGAAATTATAAAAAATTCAGATTCTTGTTAATTTTATTTATTTTCAAGAATACAACTTTTATTCCAAAAGTTAATCCTCTCTGCACAAATTGTATAGAGGCATAGCTCCTAAGACTGTTGGGACATTTGAGGAGGGTGAATCACAATTTAGTGATTATAAAAAGCATAGTAAAAAGTTATTAACAGTGATGAACATCTCTGAGTAAGCCCTTTTAGGATACATCCTTGTGAAGATTATGCTCTTCTGGGCTTTTCTGGTGACTCAGTGGTAAAGAATCCACCTGCAATGCAGGAGACCTAAGTTTGATCCCTGGGTTGGGAAGATCCCCTTGAGAAAGCAATGGCTACCCACTCTAGTATCCTTGCCTAGAGGATTCCATGGACAGAGGAGCCTGGTGGGCTACAGTCCATGGGGCACAAAGAGTCGAAAACGACTGAGCATCTAAGCACACAGTCATTTATTGTGGCCTCCAATTTGAATTGGGCCAGTTATCATTAGCAGAAATCATAATCCACTTATTTACATAATAATTCTCTTCCTTAAATTCTTAGCCACCAAGTAAAAGACTGGTAAAAAGTGCAGGCATGAGAAATACCAAGAGTACCTCTCTGAGAGAGATTTGAAAGCCTGTGAGACATTGACGTATTTTCACAGTGTGGCTGGTGCATTTCAGAAGTGGGGACCAGGGTGTGGGTACAAGGCTGAGGCAGATGCTTCTGTAACTCCTCTTCTTTTTTTTTTTTTTACTCCTCTTCTTAATTAGCTCATCTTTTTGCATTTTTTGAATCTGTACCACACTGTTGTGGGACTGTTGGCTTAGTGTCTTACACAGTGACATATCAGGATGCTAAGGAAGGAAGACTGTGAAATGTGATGAGCTCTTCATCACCTGACAGGTGGGCAACTTCTGATGGCAAGGATAACACAGAGCCCTGATAAGGCCACATGATTATAGATGTGCTGCCCTGAGTCTGTCCATTTCTTCGTTCTCACTTAAGGCTGTTTGTTGGCAAAGGGACAAGAATTTGTCAAAGGATAAGTAAGCATTAACACCTATTAAATTAGTCATTTAGTATAACTTGCCCACACTTATGTAAAAATACCTGCCAGTGAACACTGGAGGGCATGAAAAATAGCAATGAAAAAGCTATATGTATGCCCATGCACCCAACAAGCGTCTATATTCATTATAGATATTACATAATATATATCTTATGTGATATGTATATATTATATATAGAGATGTGGTCAGTCACACACAGCCATATTTGTTTATTCATTAACTGATACTTTCATCTATTCATTCAAAATATTACTAGAAACAGGAGCTGTGCCAGGGATTAGGATTACAATAGTGGTCTTTGTTTAGTTTCTCAAAAGTGTCATTTTAGTTTCTCTTCCAAGATGCTTGCGTACATGTTCCTTTGGTCTGGAATGGCTTTTCTTTCCTCCTTCTTGGCTGCCTAGTTGAATTTTACAAATCTTTCAGATGTGCCACCTTTTAAAGGATGTTTTCTTTGACTCGGTGATTATATTAGGTCCCAGTTATATGCTCTCATAGGATTCTGTACCTTATCATCCTAATACTTATCATAATGTGATTTCTCTGTACAGTTGTTGGATTATGTGTACAATTACTGGGTTATACTATCTTTCACATAGCTCAATATGGGTAAGATCCGCATCTATTCTGAACACCATAGTTTCTTTAGTGCTCACTGAGACTGATACAGAACAAATGTTATCATTTTTTTTAATAAAGTAATGAATAGTCAAAAGGACATAACCTTTGTTTTCAAAGAGATTCTCTGGTTGAGGGGGGGGGCCTGCTAGTAGCCCAATATTTGTGTGATAAATATTAGGAAGTGCTCTGGAAATCAAAGAATTGGAGGCATCCATCTCAGCCTATGATTGTCAAGGAAAGTTTTCTGGAGGAATTTGGGTGTAAGTATCTGCAAGATCAGTTCAGTTCAGTTCAGTTCACTCAGTCATGTCCAACTCTTTGCAACCTTATGGACTGCAGCATGCCAGGCTTCCCTGTCCATCATCAACTCCCAGAGCTTACTCAAACTCATGTCTATTGAGTTAGTGATGCCATCCAACATCTAATCTTCGGTCATCCCCTTCTCCTGCCTTCAATCTTTCCCAGCAACAGGGTCTTTTCCAATGAGGTCTTTCCCCATCACGTGGCCAAAGTATTGGAGTTTCAGGTTCAGCATCAGTTCTTCCAGTGAATATTCAGGACTGATTTCCTTTAGGATTGACTGGTTGGATCTCCTTGCAGTCCAAGGGACTCTCAAGAGTCTTCTCCAATACCACAGTTCAAAAGCATCAATTCTTTGGTGTTCAGCTTTCTTTATGGTCCAACTCTCACACCCATACATGATTACTGGAAAAAACCATAGCTTTGACTAGACAAAACTTTGTTGGTAAAGTAATATCTCTGCTTTTTAATATGCTGTCTTGTTTGGCCATAGCTTTTCTTCCAAGGAGCAAGCATCTTTGAATTTCATGGCTGCAGTCACCATCTGCAGTGATTTTGGAGCCCCAAAGAATAAAGTCTGTCACTGTTCCCATTGTTTCCCCATCTATTTGCCATGAAGTGATGGGACTGGATGCCATGATCTTAGTTTTCTGAATGTTGACTTTTAAGTCTTTTAAACTTTTTCACTCTTTCACTTTCATCAAGAGGCCCTTCAGTTATTTTTCACTTTCTGCATAGGGTGGTGTCATCTGCATATCTGAGGTTATTGATATTTCGCCAGGCAATCTTGATTCCAGCTTGTGCTTCATCCATCCACATTTCACATAATATACTCTTCATAGAAGTTAAATAAGCAGAGTGACAATATACAGCCCTAACATACTCCTTTCCCAAATTGGAACCAGTCTGTTGTTCCATGTCCAGTTCTAACTGTTGTTTCTTGACCTGCATACAGATTTCTCAGGAGGCAGGTAAGGTGGTCTGGTATTCCCATCTCTTTAATAATTTTCACTCCTGCTACTGCTAAGTCACTTCAGTCGTGTCTGACTCTTAGTGACCCCATGGACTACAGCCTACCAGGCTCCTCCATCCATGGGATTTTCCAGGCAAGAGTACTGGAGTGGGATGCCATTGCCTTCTCCGAATAATTTTCAGTTTGTTGTAATCCACAGAGTCAAAGGCTTTGGAATAGTCAATAAAGCAGAAGTAGATTTTTTTTTTGAACTCTCTTTCTCTTTCACATGGAACAGTGAAGTCATTCAAAATTTGGAAAGTAGTATATCCAAAATCACTGCAGATGGTTACTGCAGCTGTGCAAGTAAAAGACTCTTGCTCCTTCCAAGAAAAGCTATGACAAGCCTAGGCAGCATATTAAAAAGCAGAGACATTGCATTGCCAAAAAAGCTCCATATTGTGAAAGATATGGTGTTTGCAGTGGTCATGTATGGATGTGAGAATTGGACCATTAAGAAAGCTGAATGCTAAAGTATTGATGCTTTTGAACTGTGGTGTTGGAGAAGACTCTTAAGTGTCCCTTGGACTACAAGAAGATCAAACCAGTCAACCCTAAAGGAAATCAGTCCTGAATATTCATTGGAAGGACTGATGCTGAAGCTGAAACTCCAATACTGTGGCCACCTGATGCAAAGAACTGACTCATTGAAAAGACTCTGATTCTGGGAATGATTGAAGGCAGGAAAAGGAGACAGAGATGGTTGCATGGCATCTGATCAAACTTGGGAGATGGTGAAGGACAGGGAAGCCTGGTGTGCTGCAGTCCATGGAGTCGCAAAAAGTTGGACATGACTGAGTGTCTGAACAACAACATGGAATTCAATATCAAAAAATAAACATCCCAATCAAAAATGGGTTGAAGACCTAAAGTGGCAACTCTCCAAAGAATACAGATGACCAATACACACATGCAAAGATGCTCAACATCAGTAATTATTAGAGAAATTCAAATGAAAACTACAATGAATTATCACCTTACACCTCTCGGAATGGTCATCGTCAAAAAAAATCTGTAAAGAATAATTGCTTGAGAGGGTCTGGAGAAAAGGGAACCCTCTTCCATTGTTGGTTGGAATGTAAATTGATACAGATACCATATAAAGTAGTATGGAGGTTTCTCAAGAACTAAAAGTAATCCCACTATTGGGCATGTACCCTAAGAAAACAATATTTCAGCATGATGTGTGTACCCCACTCTTCATTGCAGCACTGCTTACAATAATAACCAGGACATGGAAACAACCCAAGTTGTTGACGACAGATTAATTGATAGTGAAGAAGTGATACAAATATACAATGGAATATTACTCAGCCATAAAATGAAATTGGGCAATTATAGAGATGTGGATGGACTTAGAGTCTGTTATACAAAGTAAAATATGTCAGAAATAGAAAAAATGTATTTTAAGGCATATATGTGGAATCTAGAGAAGTTGTACAGATGAATCTATTTCTAAGATAGGAATAGAGATGCAGACCTACAGAAAAGACATGTGGACACAAGGTGGTAAGGGAATGGTGGGACAAATTAGGAGTAGTTAATGGTTGACATATATGCATTATAATGTGTAAAACAGATATCTAGTGGGCATTGCTCTAGAGAACAGAGAACTCAGCTGCATGCTTTTGTGGTGACCTGGATGGGTGGGATGAAGGTGTGGGAAGAAGGTCGAAAAGGGAGGGAATATGTGTATACATCGGAGAAGGCAATGGCGACCCACTCCAGTGTTCTTGCCTGGAGAATCCCAGGGACAGAGGAGCCTGGTGGGCTGCGATCTATGGGGTCGCACAGAGTCAGACATGACTGAAGTGACTTAGCAGCAGCAGCAGCACCAGCAGCATGGGTGTACATATTTCTGACTCACTTCATTGTACAGCAGAAACTAATGCAATGTTGTAAACCAATTATACTCCAATAATAATAATAAAAAAAAGAAGGTCAGGGGAGATACACCATATGCACACACATTCATAGACACACACACAAACACATGCACACACATTTATATTTTTACTAAAATAAAATTGTGTTCTATACAATATTCTGATAGTTTTAACAGCTTTTTATCATGACATATCACATATATCTTTAGGTATTTTTGTGTATATATTTGCCAGTTTTGGTTAGGGCATACATAATTTTCTCCTAGATTTCCCTCTACAATATTTATTGTTATCATTATTTTTTTAACTTTAAACTTTTATTGATCTTAAATTTTATTTTTTTCAGTGTTGTGAGATGGTATTTAATTTTTAGTTTTTTAGATGGCTAATGCCATTTAGTAAATTGACCATTCTTTCTCCATTGATTTAAAATACTAGTTTGTGATATGTTAAAAATTATATACACAGATTTGCTTTTGAATTCTTCCTTTTGACATAATAATCTCTTTGTTTCTATAGAAATAAACATTTTTATTATAGTGCATTTTATTTATTCCAATATCTGATTCTTCTTAGTAGTCCTATTCATGAATTTTTGGCTACTCTAGGCATTTATTATTTATTATCATTATTTATTCTTTTATGTGAATCAGTAATTTTAAAACTTAATGTATTAATAATAAAACATGTTGAGACTATAATTAGAAATGCATTAAACTCATATGTTTATTTTGAGAGGATTGATATTTTTATAATGTTGAGTCTTTATATTTTGATGTGGAATTTAAAAAATTTGTTCAGTTTCTGTTTTCTGTTAAGTTTTAATAATTTTTGTAGTGTAAGTTCTATGCCTTTCTTATTAAATGTATTCTTATGATTTCTATAGCTTTCATTGTTGCTTTGAATAGGCTGTTTTCACATTTCTACTTCTTGGTCTTTACTGCTAATATTAAAAAAGCTATAGATTCTTTCTCTCTTTTATATTCAGCTACTTACAATGTTTACTTATTAGCTCTAGTAGGTGTTATTTCTTATAAAATAATGTGGTTTTTTAACAAAAATGCAAGAAAGAGCGTTGAAATTAAAAGACTTTCTAGGTGTTCTAAGTGTACATTCTTTGTTCGCAAAAACATGATTTTAATTGTTTCTTATATCTCATAGCATCTGCTAGAATCTCCAAGATAATACTGAAGAACACTTGTGGTAACAAGCTTATTTGCCCATTTCTGATTTTATTTGGAATGTTCTTCTGATTTTTGAATAGCAGCATTTATTATATTTGGGTAGTTTCTTTATATCCCTGTTTTGCTCAAAATTTTTATTGAAACTGTTAAGTTTCGGAATTTTCAGAATTTACTGATAAAACAATATTTTCTCAGTTTTATAAATACCATAGTTTATTATGCCTATAGATTCTTTACTATTGGGCTTCCCTGGTGGCTCAGGTGATAAAGCATCTGTCTGTAATTGTAACGCTGGAGACCCAGTTCGATCCCTGGGTTGAGAAGATCCCCCGGAGAAGGCAATGGCGACCCACTCCAGTACTTTTGCCTGGAAAATCCCACGGATGGAGGCGCCTGGTAGGCTACAGTCCGTGGGGTCGCAAAGAGTTGGACACGACTGAGTGAACTGTTAAGTTTCAGACTTTTCAGAATCTACTGATAAAACAATATTATTTTCTAAATACCATAAATTTATAAATACCATAAATACATACCATAGTTTTATAAATACCATAGTTTATTATGCCTATTGATTCTTTAATATTAAACTACTTTTTCATTTGTGATATGAGTACTACTTGGTAATGATGCATCATTCTTTTATAGACTGTTAAACTCTATTTGATGCTATTTTATTAATATTGAATATTCATAAGAGAATATGAATACTGTATAGTATACTGTATATGTACACTGAATAGTATACTGTATCAAGTTTTAGCATTAAAGTTATGTGGATTTAATAAAAAAGAATTGAGTAGCTTTAATTGTTTTCTATGGCCTGGAAATATTTAACTTTGGAATTATATATTTTTAAAGGCTATCCAAAACTCTGGTTGTCCATTTCATATTGGGTCAATTTTTGTCATTTATGTGCTGCTAGAAAATTATCCATTTATGTTACATTTAAACATTTGTTGGCAGAACATTGTATGGCTCTTTTGTGATTCCTCTGCTAAGTAACTTCAGTTGTGTCCGACTCTGTGCGACCCCATAGATGGCAGCCCACCAGGCTCCCCCATCCCTGGGATTCTCCAGGCAAGAACACTGGAGTGGGTTGCCATTTCCTTCTCCAATGCATGAAAGTGAAAAGTGAAAGTGAAGTCGCTCAGTCGTGTCCGACCCTCAGTGACCCCATGGACTGCAGCCTTCCAGGCTCCTCCATCCATGGGATTTTCCAGGCAAGAGTACTGGAGTGGGGTGCCATTGCCTTCTCCTGTGATTCCTCTATTTGTCCCTAATAGGAACTATATCTTCTTTCTCACTCCTAATTTAGTTTTAATTTACTAATTTCAGCTTTTATCTTTTAATTTTAAGCTCAATATTAATTTTCTTAATTGAAAGATTTTATTTACTTACTTTTGTTGCTGAAAATATTTATGATACATATTTTTATTTGAGTACAGTGACTGTTTTGCCTCATAGAATTTTGAATGAATCAGTTTCCTTTTCACTGATTTCCAGAAATTATAATTTCAATTTTTGCTTTTAATTCAAGAAAGGGTGGTGTTTCACTTCTAAATAAAGCTTTCTGATTATCTTTTTAATGTGTTTATTATTGTTATTGATATTATTATTAGAAATTGTGATCAGCAAAATCTTACTTAAAATTATATTATTGAAATTTTGTGGCTAAATACTTGAGCAATTTTTGTAATTTTTTCAAACACTATAAATATGCATACCTGTGTATATACATATACATATGTCTGCACATATTGGCTTTGTTACTAAATTTTATTTAATGTCATTTTTCCAATACTTTTTAAAATTTTATAGTTCTTCATATTTAACTATGTTTTTTAAATCTTTGATCCTTTTAGTTCTGTAAGAGGTGTGTTACAGTTTACTAATGACATTTTATTTTTATTAAACTTTTTTATTGAATATTTTCTTGAATTTATTTTTATTTAATTTCTCTATGATTTTGCTCTTTTTTTCTCAGATCCATCTGTTTCTGAGAGAGATATATTAAAGTTTCTCACTGTAACCCAACTCAAATTTCCTCTATAGTTTTCTAGAGTTTTCTCATTAGATTAAGTTTAGATTTTAAAATGTGTCACACCCATATTGAAATATCATTCACATACAATAAAAATCACTCATTTAAACTGGGTTTTTAGATAAGTGTGCAGCTGATACCACAATCAATTTTGGAATATTTTATCACTTCATAAAGAAATCCTATACTCATTAGCAATCAATTCTTAATTGCTCATGCTTAGCATATTTACCTACGATTTTGCAGGTTTATGTCTCTTAGGTCTTATTTGTAAGTTGTGATTTTGTTGTATAATGGCTCTATCCTGATTAGCACTTTTAACCTTAATTTCACCTTGTTTGATATTAATACTCTTCTTCTGTGCTTTTATTCTTCTTCTAGTTTCTTGAAAATTTTTGTCTAACATTTATCTTCAATCATTTTTTAAAATCATCTTATTTTCTCTAATTTAAAAGTTATTATATATATATGAAATTCTTATATAATGGATTGAAAATTTCTGCCATTTGATTGGCATATTGATTTGTTTATACTTAATGCAATGCATAAATAATGGCTTCCTTTCTTCCTTAGTTAGCTTTCCTTTCTTGTTACTAAAGTTAGATCTGTGTGTATTCTTCATTTTTTAAAAACAAAATATCACTTATTTCCCTACTAAGAATATATTTTTTCTCTAGTTGTCAGATCCCATTTCAGTTCAGTTTAGTTCAGTTGCTCAGTCGTGTCTGACTCTTTGCGACCCCATGAACCACAGCACACCAGGCCTCCCTGTCCATCACCAACTCCCAGAGTTTACCCAAACTCATGTCCATTGAGTTGGTGATGCCATCCAGCCATCTCATCCTCTGTCGTACACTTCTCCCACCCTCAATCTTTCTCAGCATCAGGGACTTTTCATTTGTTTTTTAAATTTTATTTTATTTTTTAACTTTACAGTATTGTATTGGTTTTGCCATATATCAACATGACTCCGCCACAGGTATACACATGTTGCCCATCCTGAACCCTCCTCCCTCCTCCCTCCCCGTACCATCCCTCTGGGTCGTCCCAGTGCACCAGCCTTATCCAGCATCAGGATGCAGGATGCTTTTCAAATGAGTCAGTTCGTCACATCAGGTGGCCAAAGTATTAGAGTTTCAGCTTCAACATCAGTCCTTCCAATGAACACCCAGGACTGGTCTCCTTTAGGATGGACTGGTTGGATCTCTTTGCAGTCCAAGGGACTCTCAAGAGTCTTCTCCAACACCACAGTTCAAAAGCATCAATTCTTCGGCACTCAGCTTTCTTTATAGTCCAACTCACATCGATACATGACTACTGGAAAAACCATAGCCTTGACTAGACAGACCTTTGTTGACAAAGTAATATCTCTGCTTTTCACTATGCTGTCTAGGTTGGTCATAACTTTCCTTCCAAGGAATAAGCGTCTTTTAATTTCATGGCTGTCATTATCATCTGCAGTGATTTTGGAGCCCAGGAAATTAAAGTCAGCCACTCTTTCCACTGTTTCCCCATCTATTTGCCATGAAGTGATGGGACCGGATGCCATGATTTTAGTTTTCTGAATGTTGAGCTTTAAGCCAACTTTTTCACTCTCCTCTTTCACTTTCATCAAGAGGCTCTTTAGTTCTTCACTTTCTGCCATAGGGTGGTATCATCTGCATACCTGAGGTTATTGATATTTCTCCTGGAAATCTTGATTCCAGCTTGTGCTTCTTCCAGCCCAGTGTTTCTCATGATGTACTCTGCATGTAAGTTAAATAAGCAGGGTGACAATATACAGCCTTGACGAACTCCTTTTCCTATTTGGAACCAGCCTGTTGTACCTGTTGCATACAGGTTTCTCAAGAAAAAGAAATGCAAAAAAGCAAAATGGCTGCCCAAGGAGGCCTTAAAAATAGCTGTGAAAGGAAGAGAAGTGAAAAGGAAAGGAGAAAAGGAAAGATATACCCATTTGAATGTAGAGTTTCAAAGAATAGCAATGAGAGACAAGAAAGCCTTCCTCAGTGATCAGTGCAAAGAAATAGAGGAAAACAATAGAATGGAAAAGACTAGCGATCTCTTCAAGAAAATTAGAGATACCAAGGGAACATTTCATGCAAAGATGGGCACAATAAAGGACAGAAATGGTAGGGACCTAACAGAAGCAGAAGATATTAAGAAGAGGTGGCAAGAATACACAGAAGTGTACATTAAAGACCTTCACTACCTAGATAATCACGATGGTGTGATCACTCATACTCACCTAGAGCCAGACATCCTGGAATGGGAAGTCAAGTGAGCCTTAGGAAGCATCACTACGAACAAAAGTAGTGGAGGTGATGGAATTCCAGTTGAGCTATTTCAAATCCTGAAAGATGATGCTTTGAAAGTGCTGCACTCAATATGTCAGCAAATTTGGAAAACTCAGCAGTGGCCACGTGACTGGGAAAGGTCAGTTTTCATTCCAATCCCAAATAAAGGAAATGTCAAAGAATGCTCAAACTACCGCACAATTGCTCTAGGAAAATAATGCTCAAAATTCTCTAAGCCAGGCTTCAACAATACGTGAACCATGGACTTCCAGATGTTTAAGCTGGTTTTTAAAAAAGGCAGAGGAACCAGAGATCAAATTGCCAACATCCACTGGATCATTGAAAAAGCCAGAGAGTTCCAGAAAAACATCTATTTCTGCCTTATTGACAATGCCAACGCATTTGACTGTGTGGATCACAATAACTGTGGAAAGATCCCATTTATAAGAGGCCTTTAGAATTCTGTTAGTACTTTTTCTTTTCCCCCCTTCCCCATTGTTTCTTCCGGGCTTTCCTCATAACTCAGTTGGTAAAGCATCTGCCTTCAGTGCGAGAGACCTGGGTTCTATCTCTGGGTTGGGAACATCCCCTGGAGAAGGGAAAGGCTACCCACTCCAGTATTCTGGTCTGGAGAATTCCATGGACTATACAGTCCATGGGGTTGCAAAGAGTTGGACATGACTGAGCGACTTTCACTTTTGTTTTTTCTCAGCCTCCCAACTCTTGGGTATTGCTGAGGTTGTTTAGTTCCAGATTATCAATAAATTTACCTTGTAGTTGTCAATTGTTTCACTTTCTTCCTATTTCAATAATCTGTATTTATATTTGCATTACAAATTATCAACAACAACAAAAAGCTGTCATTGACAGATTGTGTGTTGCAGGGTTCATTGCTCCTTGATGTTTTTACTTTTTCCATCTTGTTTTTTACCAGAATACCTCCTCTGCATTTGTTGTTTGGTTAAAGTGTTTTCTCAGTTATTTTGGAATATCTGCCAGATATCTTGGCTGGTAATGAAACATTAGATTTACATTCTGTCAGTGTTCCAAATATATTATTTCACTATCATGTAGCTTTAAGAATTGCAGATAAGAATATGATTTTTAAGGTTTTTGAAAACTACTTGTTCTTTCCTGCAACTTAAAAGATTTTATCTCTGTATTTCAGGAACTTAAGCAGATATACAGTAAAATTTAGTTTACCTACACTTAAATATATGATATATGCTGTGTTCTATGGAAAGAAATGCCACACATACAATAAAGAAAGAAATTACCCTAAAATAGTAGAAACTTTCTGTTTAACCCTTCATAACCTTATATTAACTGTTCATTGATAAGAATCTTTCTTTTTTACTATTATCCCAACAGTTTTACTTATTTAATATTAAGTACTCAAGCTAAAAGTTTTTATCCCACCTCACCAAGGTGCAAATGAGACTGTATTGATAGCTCAGATTCAAAACAATTTTCCTTAAAATTACACTTTAGGAAGTGTGATTTATTTTGTCTTTCGTTGTTATTATTTAGACATACATAATCAGTTCAGTTCAGTTTAGTTGCTCAGTTGGGTCCAACTCTTTGAGACATCATGGAGTGCAGCACACCAGGCTACCCTGTCTACCAACTCCCAGAGCTTGCTCAAACTCATATCCATCGAGTTGGCGATGCCATCCAGACATTTCATCCTCTGTCGACCCCTTCTCCTCCTGCCTTCAATCTTTCCCAGCGTCAGGGTCTTTTACAATGAGTCAGTTCTTCACATTAGGTGGCCAAAGTATTGGTTTCAGGTTCAGCATCAGTCCTTCCAGTGAATATTCAGGACTGATTTCCTTTAGGATGGACTGGTTGGATTTCCTTGCAGTCCAAGGGACTCTCAAGAATTTTCTCCAACGCAGTTCTAAAGCATCAATTCTTTCAGTGCTCTTTCTTTCTTTATAGTCTCAACTCTCACATCCATACATGACCATGGAAAAACCATAGCTTTGACTAGATGGACCTTTGTTGCAAAGTAATGTCTCTGCTTTTTATTTTTTTATTTTTATTTTATTTTATTTTTTAACTTTACAATATTGTATTGGTTTTGCCATATATCGAAATGAATCCACCACAGGTATACATGAGTTTCCCATCCTGAACCCTCCTCCCTCCTCCCTCCCCATACCATCCCTCTGCGTCGTCCCAGTGCACCAGCCCCGAGCATCCAGTATCATGCATGGAACCTGGACTGGCAACTCGTTTCATATATGATATTATACATATTTCAATACCATTCTCCCAAATCATCCCACCCTCTCCCTCTCCCACAGAGTCCAGAAGACTGTTCTATATATCAGTGTCTCTTTTGCGGTCTCGTATACAGGATTATTGTTACCATTTTTCTAAATTCCATATATATGCATTAGTATACTGTATTGGTGTTTTTCTTTCTGGCTTACTTCACTCTGTATAATAGGCTCCAGTTTCATCCACCTCATTAGAACTGATTCAAATGTATTCTTTTTAATGGCTGAGTAATACTCCATTGTGTATATGTACCACCGCTTTCTTATCCATTCATCTGCTGATGGACAACTAGGTTGCTTCCATGTCCTGGCTATTATAAACAGTGCTGGGATGAACATTGGGGTACATGTGTCTCTTTCCCTTCTGGTTTCCTCAGTGTGTATGCCCAGCAGTGGGATTGCTGGATCATAAGGCAGTTCTATTTCCAGTTTTTTAAGGAAGCTCCACACTGTTCTCCATAGTGGCTGTGCTAGTTTGCATTCCCACCAACAGTGTAAGAGGGTTCCCTTTTCTCCACACCCTCTCCAGCATTTATTGCTTGTAGACTTTTGGATTGCAGCCATTCTGACTGGCGTGAAATGGTACCTCATAGTGGTTTTGATTTGCATTTCTCTGATAATGAGTGATGTTGAGCATCTTTTCATGTGTTTGTTAGCCATCTGTATGTCTTCTTTGGAGAAATGTCTATTTAGTTCTTTGGCCCATTTTTTGATTGCATCATTTATTTTTCTGGAATTGAGCTGTAAGAGTTGCTTTTATATTTTTGAGGTTAGTTGTTTGTCAGTTGCTTCGTTTGCTATTATTTTCTCCCATTCTGAAGGCTGTCTTTTCACCTTGCTTATGGTTTCCTTTGTTGTGCAGAAGATTTTAAGTTTAATTAGGTCCCATTTGTTTATTTTTGCCTTTATTTCCAATATTCTTGGAGGTGGGTCATAGAGGATCCTGCTGTGATGTATGTCAGAGAGTGTTTTGCCTATGTTCTCCTCTAGGAGTTTTATAGTTTCTGGTCTTACGTTTAGATCTTTAATCCATTTTGAGTTTCTTTTTGTGTATGGTGTTAGAAAGTGGTCTAGTTTCATTCTTTTACAAGTGGTGACCAGTTTTCCCAGCACCATTTGTTAAAGAGATTGTCTTTTCTCTATTGTATATTCTTGCCTCCTTTGTCAAAGATAAGGTGTCCATATGTGCATGGATTTATCTCTGGGCTTTCTATTTTGTTCCACTGATCGATATTTCTGTCTTTGTGCCAGAACCATACTGTCTTGATGACTGTGGCTTTGTAGTAGAGCCTAAAGTCAGGCAGGTTGATTCCTCCAGTTCCATTCTTCTTTCTCAAGATAGCTTTGGCTGTTCGAGGTTTTTTGTATTTCCATACAAATTGTGAAATTATTTGTTCTAGCTCTGTGAAGAACACCGTTAGTAGCTTCATAGGTATTGCATTGAATCTATAAATTGCTTTGGGTAGTATACTCATTTTCACTATATTGATTCTTCCAATCATGAACGTGGTATATTTCTCCATCTATTAGTGTCCTCTTTGATTTCTTTCACCACTGTTTTATAGTTTTCTATATATAGGTCTTTAGTTTCTTTAGGTAGATATATTCCTAAGTATTTTATTCTTTTCGTTGCAATGGTGAATGGAATTGTTTCCTTAATTTCTCTTTCTATTTTCTCATTATTAGTGTATAGGAATGCAAGGGATTTCTGTGTGTTGATTTTATATCCTGCAACTTTACTATATGCATTGATTAGCTCTAGTAATTTTCTGGTGAAGTCTTTAGGGTTTTCTATGTAGAGGATCATGTCATCTGCAAACAGGGAGAGTTTTACTTCTTCTTTTCCAATTTGGATTCCTTTTATTTCTTTTTCTGCTCTGATTGCTGTGGCCAAAACTTCCAAAACTATGTTGAATAGTAATGGTGAAAGTGAGCACCCTTGTTTTGTTCCTGACTTTAGAGGAAACGCTTTCAATTTTTCACCATTGAGGATAATGTTTGCTGTGGGTTTGTCATATATAGCTTTTATTATGTTGAGGTATGTTCCTTCTATTCCTGCTTTCTGGAGAGTTTTTATCATAAAAGGATGTTGAATTTTGTCAAAGGCTTTCTCTGCATCTATTGAGATAATCATATGGTTTTTATTTTTCAATTTGTTAATGTGGTGTATTACATTGACTGATTTGCGGATATTGAAGAATCCTTGCATCCCTGGGATAAAGCCCACTTGGTCATGGTGTATGATCTTCTTAATGTGTTATTGGATTCTGATTGCTAGAATTTTGTTAAGGATTTTTGCATCTATGTTCATCAGTGATATTGGCCTGTAGTTTTCTTTTTTTGTGGGATCTTTGTCAGATTTTGGTATTAGGGTGATGGTGGCCTCATAGAATGAGTTTGGAAGTTTACCTTCCTCTGCAATTTTCTGGAAGAGTTTGAGCAGGATAGGTGTTAGCCCTTCTCTAAATTTTTGGTAGAATTCAGCTGTGAAGCCGTCTGGACCGGGGCTTTTGTTTGCTGGAAGATTTTTGATTACAGTTTCAAAATCTGTGCTTGTGATGGGTTTGTTAAGATTTTCTCTTTCTTCCTGGTCCAGTTTTGGAAAGTTGTACTTTTCTAAGAATTTGTCCATTTCTTCCACGTTGTCCATTTTATTGGCATATAATTGCTGATACTAGTCTCTTATGATCCTTTGTATTTCTGTGTTGTCTGTTGTGATCTCTCCATTTTCATTTCTAATTTTATTGATTTGATTTTTCTCCCTTTGTTTCTTGATGAGTCTGGCTAATGGTTTGTCAATTTTATTTATCCTTTCAAAGAACCAGCTTTTGGCTTTGTTGATTTTTGCTATGGTCTCTTTTGTTTCTTTTGCATTTATTTCTGCCCTAATTTTTACGATTTCTTTCCTTCTACTAACCCTGGGGTTCTTCATTTCTTCCTTTTCTAGTTGCTTTAGGTGTAGAGTTAGGTTATTTAGTTGACTTTTTTCTTGTTTCTTGAGGTATGCCTGTATTGCTATGAACTTTCCCCTTAGGACTGCTTTTACAGTGTCCCACAGGTTTTGGGTTGTTGTGTTTTCATTTTCATTCATTTCTATGCAAATCTTGATTTCTTTTTTGATTTCTTCTGTGATTTGTTGGTTATTGAGCAGCGTGTTGTTTAGCCTCCATATGTTGGAATTTTTAATAGCTATTCTCCCGTAATTGTGATCTAATCTTACTGCATTGTGGTCAGAAAAGATGCTTGGAATGATTTCTATTTTTTTGAATTTACCAAGGCTAGATTTATGGCCCAGGATGTGATCTATCCTGGAGAAGGTTCCATGTGCGCTTGAGAAAAAGGTGAAATTCATTGTTTGGGGATGAAATGTCCTATAGATATCAATTATGTCTAACTGGTCTATTGTATCATTTAAAGTTTGTGTTTCGTTGTTAATTTTCTGTTTAGTTGATCTATCCATAAGTGTGAGTGGGGTATTAAAGTCTGCCACTATTATTGTGTTATTGTTAATTTCTCCTTTTATACTTGTTAGCATTTGTCTTATATATTGTGGTGCTCCCATGTTGGGTGAGAATATATTTATAATTGTTATATCTTCTTCTTGGATTGATCCTTTGATCATTATGTAGTGACCGTCTTTATCTCTTTTCACAGCCTTTGTTTTAAAGTCTATTTTATCTGATATGAGTATTGCTACTCCTGCTTTCTTTTGGTCCCTATTTGCATGGAAAATCCTTTTCCAGCCCTTCACTTTCAGTCTGTGTGTGTCCCCTGTTTTGAGGTGGGTCTCTTGTAGACAACATATGTAGGGGTCTTGTTTTTGTATCCATTCAGCCAGTCTTTGTCTTTTGGTTGGGGCATTCAACCCATTTACGTTTAAGGTAATTATTGATAAGTATGATCCCGTTCTCATTTACTTTATTGTTTTGGGTTCGAATTTATACACCCTTTTTGTGTTTCCTGTTTAAAGAATATCCTTTAGTATTTGTTGGAGAGCTGGTTTGGTGGTGCTGAATTCTCTAAGCTTTTGCTTGTCTGTAAAGCTTTTGATTTCTCCTTCATATTTGAATGAGATCCTTGCTGGGTACAATAATCTGGGCTATAGGTTATTTTCTTTCATCACTTTAAGTATGTCTTGCCATTCCCTCCTGGCTTGAAGAGTTTCTATTGAAAGATCAGCTGTTATCCTTATGGGAATTCCCTTGTGTGTTATTTGTTGTTTTTCCCTTGCTGCTTTTAATATTTGTTCTTTGTGTTTGATCTTTGTTAATTTGATTAATATGTGTCTTGGGGTGTTTCTCCTTGGGTTTATCCTGTTTGGGACTCTCTGGGTTTCTTGGACTTGAGTGATTATTTCCTTCCCCATTTTAGGGAATTTTTCAACTATTATCTCCTCAAGTATTTTCTCATGGTCTTTCTTTTTGTCTTCTTCTTCTGGAACCCCTATGATTCGAATGTTGTAGTGTTTAATATTGTCCTGGAGATCTCTGAGATTGTCCTCATTTCTTTTAATTCGTTTTTCTTTTTTCCTCTCTGATTCATTTATTTCTACCATTCTATCTTCTAATTCACTAATCCTAGCTTATGCCTCTGTTATTCTACTATTTGTTGCCTCCAGAGTGTTTTTGATCTCATTTATTGCATTATTCATTATATATTGACTCTTTTTTATTTCTTCTAGGTCCTTGTTTAACCTTTCTTGCATCTTCTCAATCCTTATCTCCAGGCTATTTATCTGTGATTCCATTTTGATTTCAGGATTTTGGATCAATTTCACTATCATTATTTGGAATTCTTTATCAGGTAGATTCCCTATCTCTTCCTCTTTTGTTTGGTTTGGTGGGCATTTATCCTGTTCCTTTACCTGCTGGGTATTCATTCCTCTGTCTCTTCATCTTCTTTAAATTGCTGAGTTTGAGGTGTCCTTTCTGTATTCTGGCAGTTTGTGGAATTCTCTTTATTGTGGTGTTTCCTCGCTGTGTGTGGGTTTGTACAGGTGGCTTGTCAAGGTTTCTTGGTTAGGGAAGCTTGTGTCGGTGTTCTGGTGGGTGGAGCTGGATTTCTTCTCTCTGGAGTGCAGTGCAGTGTCCAGTAATGAGTTATGAGATGTCTATGGTTTTGGGGTGACTTTGGGCAGCCTGTATCTTGGAGCTCAGGGCTGTGTTCCTGTGTTGCTGGAGAATTGGCTTGGTATGTCTTGCCCTGGAACGTGTTGGCCCTTGTGTGGTGCTCGGTTTCAGTGTAAGTATGAAGGCGTTTGATGAGCTCCTGTCAATTAATGTTCCCTGAAGTCAGGAGTTCCCTGGAGTCAGGGTTTGGACTTAAGCCTCCTGCTTCCAGTTATCGGTCTTATTTTTACAGTAGTTTCAAAACTTCTCCTTCTATACAGCACCATTGATAAAACATCTAGGTTAAAGATGAAAAGTTTCTCCACCATGAGGGTCACCCAGAGAGGTTCACAGCATTACATGGAGAAGAGAAGAGGGAGGAGGGAGTTACAGGTGACCCAAATGAGATGAGGTGGAATCAATAGAGGAGAGAGCGGGCTATCCAGTAATCACTTCCTTATGTGCACTCCACAACTGGACCGCTCAGAGATGTTCACAGAGTTATACAGAGAAGAGAAGAAGGAGGAAGGAGACAGAGGTGGCCAGGAGGATAAAAGGGGGGAATGAAAAGGAGAGAGACAGATCCAGCCAGTAATCAGTTCCCTAAGTGTTCTCCACTGTCTGGAACACACATAAATTCACTGAGTTGGGTAGAGTAGAGAGGGGTTAGGGAGGAGACACAGGCGACCTGGTAGAGAAAAAGGAGAGTCCAAAGCGGGAGAGAGCAGTCAAGCCAGTAATCTCGCTCCCTAGGAAAAAATGGGTACTGAAGATTGGGTTCTTAAAGGTACAAAATTGGTAACAAATACATAAAAGCAAAAATCAAAAATCTAGAGTAGAGTTTGGAATTTCAAAAATACAATGTTAAAGAAAAGAAGAAGGAAAAGAAAGAGAAAAAGAGAAAAAAAAAGTCACAAAAATTATAAAGGAAATATAGGTACAAAATTGATAACAAATACCAAAAAGCAAAAGTTAAAAATCTGGAGTAGACTTTAGAATTTCAAAAATACAATGTTAAAGAAGAGAAGAAGAAAGAGAAAAAACAAACAAACAAAAACAAACAAAGTCACAAAAATTATAAGGAAAATATAGGTACAAAATTGATAACAAATACCAAAAGCATAAATTAAAAATCTAGAGTAGAGTTTGGAATTTCAGATATGCAATGTTAAAGAAAAGAAGAGAAAGAGAAAAAAGAAAAAAAAAAGTCACAAAAATTATTTAAAAAAATAGGTACAAAATTGATAACAAATACCAAAAAGCTAAAATTAAAAATCTAGAGTAGAGTTTGGAACTTCAAAAATACAATGTTAAAGAAAAGAAGGAAAAAAAAAAAAAAACAAGGTCACAAAAATTATAAAAAATATATATATGAAGTTTGCTTTTAAAAAAAAAGTGGAGTTTTTTTTTTTTTGCAAATTAATAGTAGGTTATAAAAGTGAAAATTAAAGGAGTAATAGAGGACTTAAAATTTTTTTGAAAATTAAAAAAAAAGAAAGAATGATCATAAAATAGAAAAAATATATCTAGGACTTTCTCTGGTGTTGTTGTGGGTATTCTGGGGTCAGTTCATTTTTGGCTAGTTCCTTGGTCCGGCTTATATTTCTCAAGATCTATAGGGCCCTTCCTATGTAGTCGGTACTAACCACAGGGTTTTAATCTATTGCCTGTAGCTTCCAAGGCGGTTCCCTCTGTTATAGCTTCTTCTGTTTGCTGGCCTCTTCAGTGTCTGGTTTCCGCCCTGACACAAAGGGGACGGTGGAGGACACTTTTTTTTTTTTTAGGCTCACTTGTTCAGTCACGCTGTGGGGAAGGAGGGACGCTGCAAACAAATAACACTGGCGTGTGCTCGCAGTGCCTCAGCCACACTGGGCCTGCCCCCGCTCACGGCATGTGTAGCCTCCCTGCCCACACTGCTCAGGCTCTAGGTTGCTCCACTGGGAACTATCCAAGGCCGGCCCAGGGCTGCTTGCACCTCCCAGGTCTAAGCCGCTCAGGTTCAGGCACTCGGGTAGTCCTCAGAGGCGCAGACTCAGTTGGGCCTGTGTTTTGTGCCCTTCCCAGGTCCGAGCAGCTCAGGTGATGAGGTGTTTTGTGAACACGATTGCTGCGACTTATTGCCTCCTCGCAGCTTGGTTATCTAGGTGTACAACCGGCACACCTTCTCAGGCGGATGTTGACAGTCCAGAACCCCAAGAAGTTTTAGTTAGCAAAGAAGCCTGCTTACAGTTTTGTAGATAATGTCTCTCTGGGGCTGTGATTGCCCCCTTCTGGCTCTGGCTGCCTGTCACCGGAGGGGGATGGTCTGCAGCCAGCCATCTCTGTTCAGTCCTTTGTTCTGTGCGCAGGTCTGGTGGTGTCTTAGGTTAGGGCTGGCTTTTTGCGTGGTAGATATCCCACAGTCTGGTTTTCTAGCCCAAATTATTTCGCTCAGATATCGTTCAGGGTATTCAGGCCAGACCTTACTCTAAGCGGTGCAGCCTGTGCCGCGCCTCCCTGCCCAGCCCCCGCTTGCTAGTGGTGTGGGCAGGCTTCTGCACTGCTTCTCCGCTGGGGGAGTTACCGTAGGGCTCGTAATCTGTGGGTTTTAATTGTTTGTTTATTTTTCTTCCCTGTTATGTTGCCCTCTGTGCTTCCAAGGTTCGGCACAGATTCGGCAGTGAGAATGTTTCCTGGTGTTTGGAAACTTCTCTCTTTTTAAGACTCCCTTCCCAGGAAGGAGCTCCATCCCCTCCCTCTTTTGTCTTTTTTTTGTCCTTTATATTTTTTCCTACCTTCTTTCGAAGACAATGGGTTGCTTTTCTGGGTGGCTGATGTCCTCTGCCGGCATTCAGAAGTTGTTTTGTGGAATTTACTCGGCGTTTAAATGTTCTTTTGATGAATTTGTGGGGGAGAAAGTGTTCTCCCCGTCCTATTCCTCTGCCATCTTAGCTCCTCCTCCTCTGCTTTTTAATATGCTGTTGAGGTTTGTCATAGCTTTTTTTCCAAGGAGCAAGCATCAAGCATATTTAATTTTAGGGCTTCCCTGGTGGCTCAGATAGAATCTGCATGCAATGAGGGAGACCTGGGTTTGATCCCTGGGTTGAGAAGATCTCCTGGAGAAAGGAAAGGCTACCTACTCCAGTATTCTGGTCTGGAGAATTCCATGGACTGTATAGTCCATGGGGTCGCAAAGAGGTGGACATGTCTGAGACATGTAACTCCAGTCCTTAAACTCTGGGATGTAGAGACTTATTTATTTGTAACTTGTCATGGCACTAGAGTTATATTCTTAAAAAGTGTCATCTGGGTTTCAAACATAGTTGAAAAATGTCTTATTGTCTTGCTAGATAAAATAATTTTTCTTGAAAAATACTGTAAGCTGTCACTTATATGTGGAATCTAAAAAAGCCAAACTCATATAGAGAGTAGAATGGTGGTTCCTGGGACTCTAGGGGAAATGGGGAGCTATTCTAAATTCCAGTTAGAAGGTGACTAAGTTTTGGAGATCTAATGCATTGCATTTTGATTATAGTTAACAATTGTGCGTTATACATTGAAAATTAAGAGCAGATTTTATTTTTTTTATTTATTTTTTTGCTAGGGCATGTCCTTTATTAAGGCTTTTGATACACATCATGAAATTGCCTTCCAGTGTACTACTTTGTATTTCTATTAGCAGTACAGGTGCTAGTTAAAAGTGACATGATTGTTTGTTTGTTTTAAATATTCTCACCTCAAAAGAAGAAATTGTAGTTATATGAAATGGCAGAGGTTCAAACTAATGGTACAGTGCTAATCATTTTGCAGTATTTAAGTCTATCAAATCAACACTTTGTAAACCTTAAACTTGCACCATGTTTATATCTCAATAAAGCTGGGACAATTGTTTAAGAAGATAGTTATTTCCTTAAAATGTTGAAATCTCTTGAACTTGAAATACAGTTGTGGTATCATCTTCATAATGGCAAGAATCAAAGAGGAACTGAACTAAAGAGCCTCTTGATGAGGGATAAGAGAAGAGTGAAAAAGCTGGCTTAAAATGAAACATTCAAGAAACTAAGATCATGGCATCCAATCCATTACTTCATGGCAAATAGATGTGGAAACAGTGGCAGAGTTTATTTTCTTGGGCTCCAAAAATCATTTCCAGGCTTCTCAGGTGTCACTGGTGATAAGAACCCGCCTGCCAATGCAGGAGACACAAGAGACATGGGTTTGATCCCTGGGTCCGAAAGATCCCCTGAAGGAAATGGCAACTGACTCCAGTATTCTTGCCTGGAGAAGCCCATGGACAGAAGAGCCTATAGAGGAGCCTGGTAGGCTATAGTCCATATGGTCACAAAGAGTTGGACACAACTGAAGCGACTGTTAAGTTGGATACAACTGAAATGACACACACACACACACACACACACACACACACACACACACACACACACACAGATCACTGGATGGTGACTGCAGCCATAAAATTAAAAGACACTTGCTCCTTGGAAGAAAAAGTATGACAAACCTAGACAGTGTATTAAAAAAATAGAGACACTACTTTGCTGATAAAAGTCCATATAGTCACAGCTATGGTTTTTCCAGTAGTTATGTATGGATGTGTGCGTTGGACTGTAAATAAGGCTGAGCACCAAAGAACTGATGCTTTCAAATGGTGGTTCTGGAGAAGACTCTTGAGAGACCCTTAGACTGCAAGAAGATAAAACCAGTAAATCCTAAAGGAGATCAACCCTGAATATTCTTTGGAAAGACTGATGTTGAAACTGAAACTCCAATACTTTGGCCACCTGATGTGAAGAGCCAACTCATTGGAAAAGACCTTGATGCTGGGAAAGACTGAGGGCAGGAGGAGAAGGGGGTGACAGAGGATGAGATGGTTGGATGGCATCACTGACTCGATGGACATGGGTTTGAGCAAGATCTGGGAGATGGTGAAGGACAGGGAAGCCTGGTGTGCTGCAATCCATGGGTTTGTAAAGAGTTGGACACAACTTAGCGATTGAACAATAACAACAAAAGTCAGGCAGAATGCTAGGCATTGATGATATATCAGTGAGCAAGACATGCATTTTTTTCTGCCATGCAAATGTTTTACTCATTTAATATTGTACACAATATCACAGTTTACTACACATCATCTAGTATTAGACAGACTTCACTTTGAGACCTGGGTCTGTTACCTACAATTGTATGAACATGGTCAAGTTTCTTAGCATTCCTCGCTTTTAAAATGAGAGGCATTAAAAGTATCCACTTAATGGGAGTTTTTAAAAGTATATCTATAAAAATATTTGGCATACCACTTGGCACTGATTTCTGCATTCTTACTGGAACTACCTAATTTAATGAATATAATCTTATAGACTTTGCAGCATTTCTTTGGTATCTTTGACTCTACTCTTTTCACTCTGAAGTCCAACTTCTACATTGCTGATTAATTAGCAACTCATCCCAATACCCCTTTTCCCCAACCATTTCACACTTACTTCTTGCCCTCCTCTGACTATGCTGGGCTCTTCCACCTCCCTGCTTCATTCATATTTCATTACCACCTGTCTTCTAGAGTTCTTGTTCTCTCCTTGTTGGCCTTCTGAACATATACTTTTTCTACGAATTGCTTGTCAAACTCTATCTCCTTGAGGAGAAAGTCAGACATTCGTTTTCTCCATATTTCCATAGCTCCTGTGTGCCTGTTATAGTCGAGTCATTTGTAACTTAATTATCTGTGGGGGCCCATGAGATAAAAGGCTATGTCTTGTTGTCTTGGTATCCTTTGGTGTGGCACAAGTGTAGCTTGATTCTAGATGAATGTTTAGTTTCTATGAATGAATACTTAGTCACCCTGTGTTAGGCATTATGCTGGTGATAGTATGCACTTATGTATGCCCCAAGAGGTACACAATGTGAAGTTGGATGAGGAACATAAGATTCATGCAATGGATGAATGTACTATTTCATTTACAATTAAAGGGTGTCAGATTTAGCCTATTCATTGTTTTGAAGAGATAAATTAACAGTTATTTAAAATTTTTGGAATTTCCCTGATGGTCCAGTGGTTGAAAATCTGTCTTTCAATGCCGGGGATGTGTGTTTGATCCCATATGACATGGGGTAGGTAACTAAAACCGCCGCAACTACTGAGCCTGTGTGCTGCAATGAAAGATCCCGTGTGCCGTGCCGCAACTATGACCTGACACAGCCAAATAAATAAAGTTTAAAAAAAATATTCTTTCAACTTACCTGTTAGTGAAAACAGTTTCTTTGTAAGTTTTGCTCCTTTAAGGAATGTATTTTTATATACCCAAATTTCAAACTGTCCTAGCTTCTTATGGTATAGGTAGATGAGCATTATCTCTATGTTTCAAGTGATTTACTATAATTAGAGGGTGTGCTTCAATCATGAGTGGAATCTTGCATGTGACACTGAACTAAACCACTTGCTCTGTGCTTTCTAAATTTTGAGATGTTTAATGTAGACGTCTTGGGCAACGGATCATAGCATTTTGCAAAAGCTGAAGTGATCGTTCCTTAGTTTTAATTTTTCAAGTTGTAAGAATTTTTTTCTTTTATCAGCTTGCACAGTTTAACAAGTGTGAAACCAAAAATATTTATTAGTTTATTTATTTTTGTTTTTATTTATTTATTTTACTATTTACATATGTATTTTCTTTTTTTAATTTTTTAATTTTATTTTTTAGCTTTACAATATTGTATTGGTTTTACCATATATCAACATGAATCCGCCACACACGTGTATTAGTTTATTTAATATGGTAGTGTGTATAGAATTGCTATGTATAGTATTTGCATATAGTATTCAAAATAATTTAATTTTTATTTATTGATACAAGTCATGTTAGCACAATGGTAGTCCTTAACATTATCATTTGAGTCTTAACCATTGTATCTCAAGTTCAGAAGTGCTTTTTAGAGCAACAAGAATTTCAAGTTCATAGACCGCTGTGCTTACAAAGTAGTTTTTAATTTGTTGCCTCTAGTGAATTATACTTACTTGTTATTTTCTGGATGATTTTGGGTGACTGTGGCATTGGAAATAGGACATAAGCTTACTTTTTTAAAATCTGTGTTCTTAACAATTGTGAGAGTATTTTTAATGTTATGAAAGATGCAAGTTAGAAGAAATTCTCATTTTCTCACCTGTGCATGAAGACCCTAAGTCCTTTTAAGATACAAATCTTCAAAATATAGAAGAAAGCCTTGGGATATTGTCAGTGGTGCATGGAGTTTTGTTGTTCAGCAATGTAGTTAGATTATAACAATTTTATTTACAATGAATTTCATATTTAATAAGAATTAAATACTAAATTAAGAAGATCAAACCAGTCAATCCTAAAGGAAATCAACCCTGAATATTCACTGAAAGAACTGATGCTGAAGCTGAAGCTCCAATACTGTGGCCACCTAATGCAAAGAGTTGACTCGTTACAAAAGACCCTGTTGTTGGGAAAGATTGAAGACAAGAGAAGGGGATGACAGAGGATGAGATGTTTGGATGGCATCACCTTCTCAGTGGACGTGAGTTTGAGCAAGCTCTGGGAGATGGTGAAGGACAGGGAAGCCTGGCATGCTGCAGTCCATGGGGTCACAAAGAGTCGGACATGACTGAGTGACTGAACAACAACAAGAAATTAATAATTAAAAAAAAATATCAACAGTGAATATTGTCATTAAAGGAACATAAGTTTAATTTGTATTAGAATTTTTTAGTTACAGTATAGTGGTGATGATGTAAGGATTTTAGCAAGAAGTTTTAAGGAAGGGCATTTCAGACAGCTAGTAATCAAACCAGGAGATAATGGTTTATAATCCAACAGAGAAGAGAGATTTAGGAGGAAGAGAAGATGAACACTGTCAAACTAAAGGGAAAAAAAGCAACCAAAGTTAAATAAGATAAGGACAAAATATGATATATTGGATTAGCTAATTACAAAAGCAGTTTCAAGGGAGCAGTTGGAGAAGGAGCCAGATTGCAGTGAATATAATCTATCTTGTTTTTTTTCATTCACACTTGAGAACTAGACAGAAAATTGCTATTATTATCAATTCTGACTGGCATTATTGTTAGTGAATACAACATATGTTGAAGTTCAGTCTTGTAACATGACAATATGAGATGAGTGGTGATGTTTTTATCCTAGCAGGTGACTTTCTAAGCTTCTGTCAAATATATTAAACTAAAATATATGTGAAATACTAATAAAGATACTGTTTTTAGCTTAGACTTTCTACTTCTTGATTAACATGAATTTTAAGAACTTCTTTTTCAAACCAACCTCTTAACTTGGCTCTCACAATATTTAGACTCTATAGTAAGCTTTCAAAAATATATAATATATTTAGACTATGTTTTATAACTATATTACTGACTCTGTTTTATCCCCTCACTTCTGGATGGGGAGAACTTATAGGGAATAGCAAACTAAGCCATGGACAACATAGACTGGTTTGCATTCTAACAGGACACTAGCAAAGGGACCTGGCTTTTCCTGTCAGATTTTTGGGACCTCGTTATAAGATGAGATAGATAAGAAACAAAATATGAGTATATGTAGACAACATATAACTGATTTCAGCCAAAGTCAAAGAAGAAGCAACAGGGTAACTCTACAAAGAAGGTTTATTTGCGATACAAACTCAACTCTTTCATCTGTGCAGTGTTCTTCCTCAGGGTGGATCTTACTATTGATAGATCATATATGATCCTGCTTGAAATTACTATATAATGCATTGTGTATATTTATTTATCATTATAATTCCATTATTAAAAGGTAGATTTCCTTTTGCCATGGCATCTGGGAATAAGTATGAATTGAGAAAACAAAGACTTTTAACTCTGTCTGGTCAGATTCCTTTTCTAGTTTTGTCTGCTTTAGTTTTTGTGAATGAAAGAATGAATGCAGATCATTCCACAGTTTTAATTCCTTATTTTGTCCCTTCCTTCCTGGGGTCTAGCTGACCTGCATGTTTTCTTTGAGATTACTATTGTAACTTAAGCAATTCTGTTTGTTCAAGATAACCTGGTGCTTGTCTCTGCTTGTGTACCATAGAGTCCCTCTCTGGTTATATTTCCCATTTAGCAAATGAATTGTGATAATTAAAATAATAATATTGAGTGGACATAATAGCCTCTTAAAAATTATTCAATGGTGAAGGAAATTGCTAAGTAAAATATAATATTCATGGTAATTACAGAAAATGGGATATAATATTGAAAAACAGCTAGATTAGCAGCTTTTAAAAAGATCATGCTCCACGGGTTGAGGGGACCCAGGAATGAATAGGTGGAGCACAACGGATTTTAAGGCAGCAAAACTACTCTGCATGATAGTAAAATGGTGGGCACATATTATTACACATTTGTCAAAACTCAAGGATATATAACATCAAGAGTGAAAATTATGAACTTTGTTTTAAAGTAAACAATGAACTTTGGATGATAATGTTATATAAATATAGGTTCATTGATTGTAACAAATGTACCACTGTAGTGTACAATATCAATAGTTTCCAGGGGAGGAGGTTGTGTGCAGGAAGTGAATGGGGGTACATGGACAATATATTTATATTCAACTAAGTTTTCCTATGTATCTAAAACTACTCTAAAAATATTTAAAATCAAACAACAACAAAATGTTTATGCTCATTAACATCTTAGAAGCATCTAGAAGATGAACTGAAATTTACTTTCTCTAAATCAAAATGAATGACTTAACCTATTGGGGAAATTTGTGTACCCAAGGGGACTGCTTCTCTTGCTTTGGTCACTAGCTACTCTTCTGATAAACATTTAAGAAGCTATAAATTCAATTACTTGTATTATATCTTTTTAACATTTGCTTCCATTTACCCCTAGGTTTGAAGTTTGAGGAAATCCAAGAAAGATTTGGTGAGGAGTTCTTTAATATATGCTTTGATGACAATGAGAGAGTCCTTCGAGCTGTAGGTGGCACATTGCAGGACTTTTTTAATGGCTTTGATGCTTTGTTGGAACATATTAGAACTTCTTTTGGAAAACAGGCCACTCTAGAGTCACCATCATTCCTATGCAAAGAGCTCCGTGAAGGTACTCTTATACTCCACTACTTCCACCCTCACCACATTGTGGGGTTTGCAATGCTTGGAATGATTAAGGCTGCGGGAAAGAAGATCTATCGGCTGGACGTGGAAGTGAACCAGGTCGCTGAGAAACTGTGCTCTGATGGTTCAAACCCAGGCAATTGTAATGGCCTCGCTTTCCTTATCAGACAATGTGAAAATGCTAATATCACGAAGAACCTTCCTCAGGGAACATCCCAAGTTCCTGCGGACCTCAGAATTAGCATCAACACCTTCTGCAGAGCCTTCCCTTTTCACTTGATGTTTGACCCCCACATGTCAGTCCTTCAGCTGGGGGAAGGCCTAAGGAAGCAGCTCCGATGTGACACTCACAAAGTGCTCAAGTTTGAGGACTGCTTTGAGATCATTTCTCCGAAGGTTAATGCCACCTTCGAAAGGGTTCTGCTGCGCCTGTCCACCCCATTTGTGATTAGGACCAAGCCTGAGGCTTCTGGCACTGAGAATAAAGACAAGGTAAGTGGCCATGTTGATATGGGTGATAGGAACTGGGAGATTTCATAATTCTTTTAGTATATTACATGCTGGCGGTACTTATAATTATTTAGGCAAGAGAACCTAGAGTGCCATTTAGAAAATTACTGGTTTCTGGATATATATAAAAAGACTTGACCCTATTCCCAGCAATTTTGCATATTGTCTGCCTGTTTCATTAATCTATTTCATCACATAAAAAGCAGACATTTATTATTACTAGCCATAGTAATTACAAAAATGATAGGATTTACTAAAGACCTGATACTATAAATCCACGAATATTTCCACTGATTGAGTCAAGCTCTGAGAGAAATAGTAAGACTCATTTCAACATTGTGGGAATTGCTTGCCTTATCCTTAAATAAATATAAGTAAAAGCTAGCTACACTTTGATATGTTATGTTCTAAATTTCACAACCTAGGAACTCTGGTTTACATCCTATTTTTCTTAATATGCAGAACAATATATTAAGTGCCTATATCAAAATTTATAATTAAATTTTAGTGTTAAAAAAGAAACATTTCTTTAGAACATTTTCACTCCTTGAGAGAATACACTGGAATTATTCTATTTTTTTAATTTAAGGAATATTAAAGCTGTGGTTTTGCTTTCTAGAAGTATAGTATTTGGCTAGGAGGGTTTGAAGCATTTTGGGCCTTAAAATTGAAGTTAATATTATTGAAAATGTGCTTAAAGTAAAATACATTGTTGTCAATGTTGATTGCTTTATAGATTTTATAGATTTTAGAACAATTAATTTAATTTAAAGTTACTGCTTCAAGTTTTCCCCCCTATATTTCATCTGGCTTGTATGTCTATTTAATTTGTATGTCACAGTACGAAATAGACACAATGAGAGGATGACTCAAATGTCAAGGCCCCCTGCAAGTTCCAATAATAGGAAACTGCTCATTAAGAAGATCCAATTATAATTTAAATATGTTAGTGGTGGTTTAAAAATAAACCAGCAATAGACAGCATTTTTATTTAAAATAGGGATAGCAGTCCTCTTGTTCTGTTTACATTTCTGCTTATTCACCTGGGTTTGCTAGAATGCGACATTCAGGAGGCTACAGTTAGTCCAAACAAAATTATAGTCAATAAAGTTATGACACGGAATCTTAACCAGATGAGTAATATTTTTCAGTTATTTTAGTGTCAAAATTATAGTTTTCTAAAACACGAAAAGAAGAAAATCAGAATTAAAAATGATGACACTGTTGATAAATTTGGCCTTGATTCATGATTTCTTCTGTAATTGCTGGCCTTGTTAATAGTTGTCTGAAGTTTCCAGTTTTATATTGGACTTTTATAAGAAAGTGCTATTTTTCAACAGTATAAGATATTTATTCTTTAGTCTACAGTGAAGGCTTTCATTGGAATGTAACTATTTTGGCTATGCACATACTATCAGTTAGCTACCACCCTCTTCCATCAAAAAGAAAAGCAACAAAAAACAAGAGCTAATCATACAGCTGAATGATGGTAAATCATTTTCAGAGTGAACTGTATTGCTTTCGCTAAACCATGATCTTTGTCATTTTGTGTTGTCAGTTAGGGTTAACCATATAGCTAGAGGCAGAATACTCCTGTGAGCAATTTGATGAGGTAGTCATCATCTTAGTTTCAGAGAATTTATATCTTTATTCTGCAGTAATAAGGTCTAAGGACATGTGTTGATTACCAGAAGCAAGAATGTCACTGAGAGGCATCTAATAGATTTCCAAAGAGAGGCAAAAGGGAATCTGATTTTCAACCAGGAAGAGCTCAATCTGTTATTAAGATTAAGTTAAATTATTTCCTGACAACTTAGGCTGCCTATCTTAGAGAGTTATTTGAAAAGATTAAATGATATAATCCATGTAAAATTCTTATATCCTTGGCTTCAGGGTTAAGTGTTGATTAAATGCTCATTATTATTAATTCTACCACTGTTATAATTCTTGTTCCTTTCCTTTTGTAATATTCTTCCTATCCATTCACCTCTCTTCTTGCCTTATGGAAGTAAGTACTGGAGATCAGTAGGTTGAATAATTTTGGAGAAGTACCAGGTCTGCCTAACATCATCATGAAATATGATTTGGGTTTATCTTCTTAATAATGACTAGAAGACTATTTGTCACAAATGCTATAGGATTGGTTGTTTGAGTCTGCTTTTTTATTTATAGACTATCATTAAAGTCCGTAGCTTTCTTTTTTTTTTCTTTTTAATTTATTATTTTATTGAAGGATAATTGCATTACAGAATTTTGTTGTTTTCTGTCAAACCTCAACATGAATCAGCCATGGGTATACATATATCCCTTCCTTTTGAAACTCCCTCCCATCTTACTCCCCATCCCACCCTTCTAGGTTGATACAGAACACCTGTTTTGAGTTTCCTGAGTCATACAGCAAATTCCAGTTGGCTATTTTACATATGCTAATATAAGATTCCATGTTACTCTTTCCATACAGCTCATCCTATCCTCCCCTTTCCCTATGTCCATAAGTCTATTATCTATGTCTCTTTCACCATTGCTGCCGTGTTAATAAATTCTTCAGTACCATTTTTTTAGATTCTGTATATATGCATTAGAATACAATATTTATCTTTCTGTTTCTGACTCACTTCACTTTGTATAATAGGTTCTAGGTTCATCCACCTCATCAGAACTGACTCAAATGCATTCTTTTTTATGGCTGAGTAATATTCCATTGTGTTTATGTACCACAACGTCTTTATCCATTCATCTGTCGATGGCTATCTAGGATGCGTCCATGTTCTAGGTATTGTAAACAGTGCTGCAATGAACAATGGGATACACGTGTCTTTTTCAATTTTGGTTTCCTCAGGGTATTTGCCTAGGAGTGGGATTGCTCTGTCATATGGTGGTTTTATTCCTAGCTTTTTTAAGGAATCTCCATACCATCTTCTAGGCTTCCCTCATAGCTCAGCCAGTAAAAAATACACCTGCAATGCAGGAGACCTGGTTTGATTCCTGGGTCGGGAAGGTCCATGGAGAAGGAGATGGCAACCCACTCCAGTATTCTTGCCTGGAAAATGCCATGGACAGAGGAGCTTGGCAGGCTATAGTCCATGGGGTCGCAAGAGTTGGATATGACTTAGAAACTAAAACACTACCACCATATCATCTTCCATAGTGGGTGTATCAATTTAGATTCCCACCAACAGTGCAAGAGCGTTCCCTTTTCTCCACACCCTCGCCAGCATTTATTGTTTGTAGACTTTTTGAGATGGCCATTTTGACTGGTGTGAGGTGATATCTCATTGTAGTTTTGATTTGCATTTCTCTAATAACGAGAGATGTTGAGCATCTTTTCATGACTTTGTTAGCCATCTGTATGTCTTTTTTGGAGAAATGTCTGTTTAGGTCTTCATCTCCTTTTTGATTGGGTTGTTTGTTCTCCTGGTATTGAGTTGTATGAGCTGCTTGTATATTTTGGACATTAATCCTTTGCCAGTTGTTTCAGTTGCTTTATTTTCTCTCATTGTGAGGGTTGTCTTTTCACCTTGCTTATAGTTTCCTTTGCTGTGCAAAAGTTTCTAAGTTTAATCAGGTCCCACTTGTTTACTTTGGTCTTTATTTCCATTACTCAAGGAGGTGGGTCATAGAGGGTGGGTCTTGCTGTGATTTATGTCATCGAGTGTTCTGACTATCTTTTCCTCTAAGAGTTTTATAGTTTCTTGTCTTACATTTAGGTCTTTAATTCATTTTGAATTTATCTTTGTGTTTGGTGTTAGGAAGTGTTCTAATTTCATTCTTTTGCATATAGTTGTTCAGTTTTCCCAGCACCATTAATTGAAGAGGTTGTCTTTGCCCCATTGTATATTCTTGCCTCCTTTGTCAAAAATAAGGTACCCATAGGTGCATGGGTTTATTTCTGGACTTTCTATCTCGTTCCATTTGTCTATATTTCTGTTTTTATGCCAGTACCATACTGTCTTGATGACTGTAGCTTTGTAGTATAATCTGAAGTCAGGAAGGTTGATTCCTCCAGCTCCATTCTTCTTTCTGAAGACTGCTTTGGCTATTCAGGGTTTTTTTTGTTTGTTTGTTTCCACATGAACTGTGAAATTTTTGTTCTAGTTCTGTGAAAAATATCATTGGTAATTTGATAGGTGTAACACTGAATCTGTAGATTGCCTTTGATAGTATAGGCATTTTCACAATATTGATTCTTTCTACCCGGGAACATGGAATATCTCTCCATCTGTTTATGTCGTCTTTGATTTCTTTCATCAGTGTCTTATAATTTTCTGTGCATAGTTCTTTTGTCTCCTTATGTAAGTTTACGCCTAGATATTTAATTCTTTTTGTTGCAGTGGTGAATGGGATTGATTCCCTAATTTCTCTTTCAGATTTTTCATTGTTAGTATATAGAAAGGCAAGTGATTTCTCTGCCTTGATTTTATATCCTGCAACTTTGCTAAATTCGCTGATTAGCTCTAGTAATTTTCTGATACTATGTTTAGGGATTTCTGTGTATAATATCATGTCATCTGCAAACAGTGAGAGCTTTACTTCTTTTCTGATCTGGATTCATTTTATTTCCTTTTCTTCTCTGATTGCTGTAGCTAGGACGTCCAGAACTATGTTGAATAATAGTGATGAAAGTGGACACCCTTGTCTTGTTCCTGATCTTAGGGGGAATGCTTTCAGCTTTTCACCATTGGGAATAAAATTTGCTATAGGCTTATCATATATGGTCTTTATTGTGTTGTGGAAGGTTCCTTCTATGTCCATTTTTTGAAGTTTTAATCATATATTGGTGCTGAATAACATCAAAGGCTTTTTCTGCATTTATTGAGATTATCATATGGTTTTTCTCTTTCAATTTGTTAATATGGTGTATCACATTGATTGATTTACATATAATAAGAGTCCTTGCATTCCTGGAATAAACCCAACTTGACCATGGTGTATGAGCTTTTTGATGTGTTGCTGAATTCTCTTTGCTAAAATTTTTTGAGGATTTTTGTATCTATGTCATCAGTGATATTGGCATGTAGGTTTCTTTTATTGTGTTGTCTATGAATTGGTTTTGGTATCAGGTATCCACCTTGTAGAAAGAGTTTGGAAGTGTTCCTTCCTCTGCAATTTTTTGAAAGAGTTTTAGAAGGACAGGCATTAGCTCTTCTCAAAATATTTGATAGAATTCTCCATTATAGTCTCTTACAATCCTTTGTATTTCTACACTGTCTGTTGTAACCTCTCCTTTTTCATTTCTGACTTTGTTGATTTGATTCTTCTCTCTTTTTTTCTTGATGAGTCTGGCTAAAGGTTTGTCCATTTTTTTTTTTTTTTAATCTTCTCAAGGAATCAGTTTTTAGTCTTATTAATCTCTACTATTGTTTCTTTCATTTCTTTTTCATTTATTTTTGCTCTGATCTTTATGATTTCTTTCCTTCTACTAATTTTGAGGGTTTTTTTGTTCTTCTTTTTCCAGTTGTTTTAGGTGTAAACTTAGGTTGTCATTCAATGTTTTTCTTGTTTCTTGAGGTAGGATTGTATTACTATAAACTTCCCTCTTAGGACTGCTTTTGCTGCATCCCATAGGACTTGAGTTCTCATATTTTCATTGTCATTTGTTTTTAGAATTTTTTTATTTCCCTTTTGATTCTTTAGTAACCTGTTGGTTATTTACAAACGTGTTGTTTAATCTCCATGTGTTTCCGTTTCTTACAGTTTTTTCCTTGTAATTGATATCTAGTCTCATAGCATTGTGGTTGGAGAAAATGCTTGATATGATTTCAATTTTCTTAAGTTTACCAAGGATTGATTCGTGATGCAAGATGTTGTCTATCCTGGAGAATGTTCCATGTGCACTTGAGAAGAAGCTGTATTCTTCTGCATTTGGATGGAATGTCCTGAAGATATCAATGAGATCCATCCCATCTAATATATCATTGAAGACATGTGTTTCATTATTAATTTTCTGTTTTGATGATCTGTCCATAGGTGTGAGTGGGGTGTTAAGGTCTCCTACTACTCTTGTGTTACTGTCAATTTCTCCTTTTATGTCTGTTAGTGTTTGACTTTTGTATTGAGGTGCTCCTATGTTATGTGCATAGATACTGAAAATTTTTATGACTTCCTCTTGGATTGAACCCTTGATCATGTTGTAGTGTCTTTCCTTATCTCTTGAAATTTTCTTTATTTTAAGGTCTATTTTTTCTGATATGAGTATTGCTACTCCAGCTTTGTTTTGCTTCCCGTTTGCATGGAATATATGTTTCTATCCTCTCACTTTCAGTCTATATGAGTCTTTAGGTCTAAAGTGAGTTTCTTGTAGACAGCATACATATAGTCCTTATGATCTGTAAAATTTCTGTAGAGAAATTAGCTGAAAGCCTTATGAGGGTTTCATTTACATCTTTCATATAAATATATATATATATTTATTTTCATATATATATTTCATATGTATCTTTATTTTTATCTTGCTGTCTTTGGAATTCTCTCCTTAACTTTTGCCATTTCAATTATAATATATCTTGGTCCAGGTCTGTCTGGGTTCATCATATTTGGAACTCTGTGATTCCTGTGCCTGGATATCTATTTCCTTCTATAGGTTTGGGAAGTTTTCAGTCATAATTTCTCCAAATACATTTTCAATCCCCTTCCCTCTCTTTTTCCTTTCTGGACACCTGTAGTGTAAATTTTGGAATGCTTAACATTGTTTTAAAAATCTCTTAATTTCTTTTTCTGAGATTTCTTTTTCTCTCTGCTCTTCTGATTGGGTGATTTCCATCATTCTGTTTTCCATATCATTTCCATGTTCCTTCTGTGTCATTTCAGTTCAGTTCAATTCAGTCATTCAGTTATGTCTGACTCTTTGTGACCCCATGGACTGCAGCTTGCCAGGCCTCCCTGTCCATCACCAACTCCCAGAGCTTGCTCAAACTCATGTCCATCAAGTTGGTGATGCCATCCAACCGTCTCATCCTCTGTCATCCCCTTCAGTCTTTCCCAGCCTCAGGGACTTTTTTAACGAGTCAGTTCTTCGCATCAGGTGGCCAAAGTTTTGGAGCTTCAGTTTCAGCATCAGTCCTTCCAATGAATATTCAGGACTGATCTCTTTTAGGATAAACTGGTTGGATATCATTACAGTGCAAGGGACTCTCAAGAGTCTTCAACACCACAATTCAAAAGCATCAATTCTTCAGTGTTCAGCTTTCTTTATGTTTCACTTAGTCTGCTATTAATTCCTTGTAGTATGATTTTTATTTCAGCTATTGTATTATTCATTCCTGATTGGGTCTTTTTATATTTTCTAGTTCCTTGTTGAAATGATCAGTGTTTAGATCATTTCTTCTCCCTAATACAGTTAACATTTTTATTATCAATGCTTTGGATTCTTATCTGGTGAATTGTTTGTTTCAGTATTTTTTTTTCAATGGTTTACTCTAGCCCTTTCAGTTAAGAGGGCTTCCCTGGTGGTGCAGAGGGTAAAGCATCTGCCCACAATGTGGGAGACCTGGGTTCAATCCCTGGGTCGGGAAGATCCCCTGGAGAAGGAACTGGCAACCCACTCCAGTACTCTTTCCTTGAAAATCTCATGGACAGAGAAGCCTGGTAGGCTACAGTCCATGGGGTCACAAGGAGTTGGACACGACCGAGTGACTTCACTTCACTTTCAATTAAGAGTAGTTCCTCTGCCTTTTAACTTTAGTTACCTTTCTGTACTTCTATGACTTTAGTTGAGACAGTTACCTATTGCAGTTTTGAAGGTATTTTCTTCAGTTCAGTTGCTCAGTCGTTTCCAACTCTTTGCGAACCCATGAAATGCAGCACCCCAGGCCTCCCTGTCCCTCACCAATTCCCAGAGTTCACACAAGCTCACATCCATCGAGTTGGTGATGCCATCCAGCCATCTCATCCTCTGTCATCCCCTTCTCCTCCTGCCCCCAATCCCTCCCAGCATCAGAATCTTTTCCAATGAGTCAACACTTTGCATGAGGTGGCCAAAGTACTGGAGTTTCAGCTTTAGCATCATTCCTTCCAAAGAACACCACTCCTTTAGAATGGACTGGTTTTTTCTTATATGGAAACATATCTATGCAAAGTGTGTATGCTCAGCACCTTTGATGGGAGGACTGAACTTGACATGGACAACAATCACATCTTTCCTAGATGTGTGCTGGTGTCTATCACCTTGTTATATAATGACTGGTGGGGGTCCAGATAGAGTGGCTAGAGACAGCACTATGTATGAAGTGGGACTTCCTCTCTGCTCAGTGGCCATCACTGCTCTGTCAGAGGTAGAAGTTTTGTCTCAAGTTCCAGGAGCAGAAGCCTTGAAGGTTGGCCTTGTTGTGGCTCTGTTGCTGCTGCTGCTAAGTCGCTTCAGTCGTGTCCGACTTTGTGCGACCCCATAGAGGGCAGCCCACCAGGCTCCCCCGTCCCTAGGATTCTCCAGGCAAGAACACTGGACTGGGTTGCCATTTCCTTCTGCAATGGATGAAAGTGAAAAGTGAAAGTGAAGTCCCTCAGTTGTGTCTGACTCTTAGCGACCCCATGGACTGCAGCCCACCAGGCTACTCTGTCCATGGGATTTTCCAGGCAAGAGTACTGGAGTGGGATGCCATTGCCTTCTCTGTGTGGCTCTGTTAGGTACATATTTCCCCTCTCTCTGGCCAGAAACTTTGCATCAGAGGAGTTGCATAGTGCCCAGAGGTCTGATGCACTGCATGTGTAGGTGTCTACAGCCTCTGGTGCAAGTCCCCTTTGTTACTCACAGAAAATCATTACCCTCTGCTTCCACCATCTCCACTCTGCTGTGAAGCTTCTTTCCTGGGCCAGTGGGGTCCTAGGTGGATTCTTGGTGTGTGTTGGGTTAGCTGTGGTCTAGTGCTCACCATCAGATATCTGGGCTGCTTCTGAGGTACTGCTTGAAGAAGCACCAACTTCCTTCTTGGGACTGGGTTGCCTCCATGTCCCATGGTCAAATCTTTTCTCTGGTCCTTCTCACCCTAGATTCAGTGCCATGCTGTGACATGGAATAAGCAAGAGTAGGGTGTTCACTTTACTTATTTGGGGGCATGTTGAGAGTCAGTTGCAGGATCCCCAGCAGAGCAGACCTATCTCTGACCTGCCTCAAGGATTAGCTAGCATGTGTGCACACTTCAGGAACAGAGTCCAGTCTTTTTCTTAACTTTCTGTTTGTTGCAGTGGACCTGCACCTAGACTAGGGGATGTATCTTCTCCACATAGGTCCAGGACTGTGATACCCAGCCTGTGGCTTCACATGCTTACTCTCCAGGGTTTTCACCTGAGTGTCGGCTCATGTAATTGCCCTTTTTATCCGAGTCCCCTCCCTGGACACAAATCCAAACTCAATTGCTTCTCTTCCCTTCCTGCTCAATTGCATATTTATTTTCCTTACACTCTTGTTTGAACAGGAGTCCTTCTGCTAGTCTAGAGTTAGTTTTCAGTGAGAATTTGTCAACATATGTATTTATTTTTGATGTGTTTGTTGGGGAGAGATGAATGCCACATCCACTTACTCTGTCGCCTTGATATCACTACTTCCAAATTGAAATTATAATGCAGATATTACTGACACTTATCCTGGTATTTTTTCTTGATTCTTTTTAATGCCAGTAATGTTAAAATTACTACATAGTAGATGTTATATTACTATATAGTTACTTATTCTGTATGTTATATTACTGTATAGTTACTTATTCTGTATATTTAAAGGACAGGTAGGTGATTGCATGGTGAATTATATATTCCTTATAGTAATCCTCATGCTTAATATATGCATTTTGCTGTGTTTTTATTTTTGTTGGCAAGAAAGTCTACATCTTTGAAATTACAAAAGAAAGTGCCTTTACTTTCAGATATTTAGTTCTAGTGTAGGTTCTGATGAGTGGGAAATTAGCCCCTTTAGTTAAAAATTGTTGAGAATTTTTCTTTAATTTTTCATTTTGTTTTTAACAGTATTATTTTATTTGTCTGGTAGATTTCAGATTCAGTAAATTAAAATTTGAACAGATGTTTTGTGTGTGTTGTCTACTTCCTGATTTTTAATGGTGCTCTCTATTTTCACACTAACATTTTTTATAAGTATATGGTACAATTATTTTTAGTAAATGTATTTAATTGTGTAACAATGATAAAGACTCCATTTTAGAATACTTTATCACACCAAAAATCCTGTGCCCATTTGCAGTCAATCCCTGCTCTAACTCCCAACTCCAGGCACTACTGATCTACTTTCATTTCTGTAGATGCCTTTTCTACACATTTCTAATAAATGTTATCATAAAATGTAGTCTTTTTTTTTGGTATGACATGATGTTTTTGAAGTTTATTCATGTTGTACCATGTATAAGCAATTTTTTCCTTTTTAGTACTGAACAGTATTCCATTGCATGGATATACCACAGTTTATTTAAGAGTTGATGGACACTGGATTGTTTTCATATTTTGGCTATTATTAATAATGTTACAATGAACATTTGAATACAAGAGTTTGTTGCATATATTTCTATTCTCTTAGGCCAATTCCTAGGAGAGGAATTGCTATGTGGTAAGTTAAGTATATGGCTTAGTTTTTAAAGAAATTGCCACACTGTTTACCCAAGAGGCCATGCCATTTCACATTTCACGAGTAATGTATGCAGGTTTGAGTTTCTTTATATTCTCACTGGATCTTGATATTATCACTCTTTTTGATCATAATCATCCTAGTGAGTTCTGAGTGGTAGGGGGTTTAATGTACATTTCCCTGATGACTAATGATGTTAAGCATCTTTTCTTGTGCTTATTAGCTAGTAGTATATTTTTTTTTTGTTAAATGTACAATCAATATTTTTCTGTATTTAATTGTGTTTTTTATCTCCCTATTATTGAATTATAGTTTCTTAAAAATAATATACATTCTGGGTATTATATTGACTTCAAATGGTGCTGTCTTTGAAATACAAAAGCTTAAATTTTGATGGTAGTATTATTTCCTTTTATGGATCATGCTTTTGGTATGATATCTAAAACTTTTGTATAACTCAGGATCAAAGATATTTCCTCTATCTAAATGTTTTATAATCTTAGCTCTTACATTTAGATTTCAGATACATTTTGAGGTATATTTTGTGTATGTCATAAGTGCCCAAATTTTTGTTGTTTTTTTTTTTTTACACATAGACGTCAAATTGTTTCACCAGTTTTTGAGAAAATTATTATTTCATCAGTGAATTGCCTCTGTAACTTTGTCAAAATTAATTGACTAAAATATTTCTAGGTTTCCTATTTTCTATTTTAAAATATCTGACCTTATGCTAATAGCACAATGTTTTGATTACTGTATCAAAATAAGTTTTGTAATTGGATAATTTAAGTCTTCCAAATTTATTCCTTTTTGAAATTGTTTTGGCTGTTCTAGATCCCTTGTGTTTCCATATAATTTTATGATCTGCCTTTTTAAAAAATTCTTAAAGCCTTCTAATATCACATAGGAGAAGGCAATGGCACCCCCACTCCAGTACTCTTGCCTGGAAAATCCCATGGATGGAGGAGCCTGAAAGGCTGCAGTCCATGGGGTCGCTGAGGGTCGGACATGACTGAGCGACTTCACTTTCACTTTTCACTTTCATGCATTGGGGAAGGAAATGGCAACCCACTCCAGTGTTCTTGCCTGGGGAATCCCAGGGATGGGGAAGCCTGATAGGCTGCTGTCTATGGGGTCGCACAGAGTCGGACACGACTGAAGTGACTTAGCAATAACAATTAGCAATATCACATATGATTTAATAACATAAATTCTTCAATAATAAAATTCAGCTCTCCAAGTGTAAGCATATTTTTATTTACAACATTTGACAAATATATATTTATAGTTAACTCTTAAGTCTGAAGAACTATGCAGAGTGATGTAAGGGATAAAAAGACAAAATATAAATAATCTTGCCCCCAGGTCATTTAGCATTCATTTGATCCATCCTACTAAAAACAGAAAGACAAGTAAGACTTGATTCCAATCACTTAGGTATTCACAGCCTAGACAGACAAATGTATTGGTATGTACGTACATAACAATAATACATGCCATAAGAGAGGTAGAAAGTAAATTTGTACCATAGGGTTAGGGCAAGGAAGGGACAGATTAAATATTTTTTTAATTTAAATTTCTTTATTTTAATTGGAGGCTAATTACTTTACAATATTGTATTGGTTTTGCCATACATCAACATGAATCTGCCATGCGTGTACACATGCTCCCCATCCTGAACCCCCCTCCCACCTCCCTCCCCATACCATCCTTCTGGGTCATCCCAGTGCACCAGCCCTAAGCACCCACAGAATCCAAAAGACTCTTGCATACAGGGTTGTATGCTGTGTTGCATACAGGGTTGTATGCTATGTTGCATACAGGGTTATCATTACCATCTTTCTAAATTCCATATATATGCATTAGTATGCTGTATTGGTGTTTTTCTTTCTGGCTTACTTCACTCTGTATAATAGGCTCCAGTTTCATCCACCTCATTAGAACTGATTCAAATGTATTCTTTTTAATGGCTGAGTAATACTCCATTGTGTATATGTACCATAGCTTTCTTATCCATTCATCTGCTGATGGATATCTAGGTTTCTTCCATGTCCTGGCTATTATAAACAGTGCTGCGATGAACATTGGGGTACACGTGTCTCCTTCAATTCTGATTTCCTTGGTGTGTATGCCCAGCAGTGGGATTGCTGGGTCGTATGGCAGTTCTATTTCCAGTTTTTTAAAGAATCTCCACACTCTTCTCCATAGGGGCTGTACTGTTTGCATTCCCACCAACAGTGTAAGAGGGATCCCTTTTCTCCACACCCTCTCCAGCATTTATTGCTTGTAGACTTTTGGATCGCAGCCATTCTGACTGGCATGAAATGGTACCTCATTGTGGTTTTGATTTGCATTTCTCTGATAATGAGTGATGTTGAGCATCTTTTCATGTGTTTGTTAGCCATCTGTATGTCTTCTTTGGAGAAATGTCTGTTTAGTTCTTTGGCCCATTTTTTCATCGGGTCATTTATTTTTCTGGAATTGAGCTAGAAGTTGCTTGTATATTTTTGAGATTAGTTGTTTGTCTGTTGCTTCATTTGCTGTTATTTTCTCCCATGCTGAAGGCTGTCTTTTCACCTTGCTTATAGTTTCCTTTTGTTGTGCAGAAGCTTTTAATTTTAATTAGGTCCCATTTGTTTATTTTTGCTTTTATTTCCAATATTCTGGGAGGTGGGTCATAGAGGATCCTGCTGTGATTTATGTCGGAGAGTGTTTTGCCTATGTTCTCCTCTAGCAGTTTTATAGTTTCTGGTCTTACGTTTAGATCTCTGGATTGGGCAGATCCCCTGGAGGAGGGTATAGAAACCCACTCCAGAATTCTTGCCTGGAGAATCCCCATGAACAGAGGAGCCTGGTGGGGTACAGTCTGTGGAGTCACAAAGAGTTGGACATGACTGAATGAGTTGGACATGACTGAATGAGTTCGACTATCCAAAGCTATCTCTAGATTCAATGCAATCCCTATCAAGCTACCAACAATATTTTCACAGAAATAGAACAAATAATTTCAATTTGTATGGAAACACAAAGGCTTCCCTGATAGCTCAGCTGGTAAAGAATCTGCCTGCAATGCAGGAGACCATGGTTCAATTCCTGGGCAAGGGAGTTCACCTGGAGAAGGGATAGGCTACCCATGCCAGTATTTTTGGGCTTCCCTGGTGGCTCAGATAGTAACAGATCCACTTGCAAAGTGGGAGACCTGGGTTCAAACCCTGGGTTGGGAAGATCCTTTGGAGGTGGGCATGGCACCACACTCTGGTATTCTTGCCTGGAGTATCCCCATGGACAGAGGAGACTGGCATGCTACAATCCATGAGGTTGCAAATAGTCAGACATGACTAAGTAATGAAGTACATCATGGAAACACAAAAGACTCTGAATAGCCAAAGCAATCTTGAGATAGAAGAATGGGACTGGAGGAATCAACCTTCTTGACTTGAGAGTATACTACAAAGCTACACTCATCAAGACACTATGATACTGGCACAAAGACAGAAATATGTACCAATGGAACAAAATAGAAAGTCAGGGATAAATCCACACATCTATGGATACCTTATCTTTGACAAAGGAGGCAAAAATAAACAATGGACAAAAGCCAATCTCTTCAACAAGTGGTGCTGGGAAAACTGGTCAACCATGTGTAAAAGAAGCTAGAATACTTTCTAACACCATACACAAAAATAAACTGTAAATGGCTTAAATACCTAAATATAAGACCAGAAACTATAAAACTCTTAGAGGAAAACATAGGGAGAACAAGCAAAATCCTGTATGAGCCACCTCTGAGAGTAATGGAAATAAAAAAAGTAATAAATTGTGCCGGGAGCCAGCATATTGCATATTGAGTGCATATTGCATATTGCATATTGAGTGCAGCACTTTCCACAGCATCATCTTTCAGGATCTGGAATAGCTCAACTGGAATTCTATCACTGCCTGGAGCCAGCGTGAGGAACTCCGCCCATGACAAAGGTCGTGAGGAAGGAGGCTCGGCAAACGCAAAGGCGGGATCAAGCTTCAGGAGTCCCCCTGGAAATTCTCGAGCATCTAGCCCCAAAACCAGAGTCTGCCTACTTTCTGCTTTGTGCTTTCACCTACACCTCTGACTTTACAGGGGGCTGTCCCCCATTACCTCTCTCTGAAAAAAGAGTTAGCTTACAGCTCCAGTTAATAATTCCTGGGTGTGACAGTGTTTAACCTACAAACTCCTTTGGAAATCCTCTAGCCTGCTTGAATAGGTTTTTCCGGCCACATGTGATTGTTCAGAGCCTCCCAACTGCGAGAGGCATGAGATGTTCTAAACTGTCTAAACACAGATTCTTTTGAGTAGTTAAAAGTTGATTAGAAATTGTATTGGTGAAGGGATTTTCACTTGTTGGGCCAATGTTTGCTGCTAAGTTTCCATATCCCTTACCTGCTGTGTCCCTGGCAGTGTATTGATTAATAGAATTGGTGTAAGTAGTAGCTTTAATGTTTGTAACCTGGGACCCTTGAGTTAATTCTTTTTCTTGTTATAGTCCACCACACCTTTGCTCTGTAGGAATGCAACTTTATCTAATGCTTTTGGAGGGTGGCTCCTGACCAATCACCTTTAGAGAAAAATAAGTTTTCTGAAGAAAGGGTCTTAAAATGTTAACAGGCCTCCGGGCCAGAAGATGATACAAATCACCTAAGCTTTTGCATATGATAAGTTTGCAGGAAGAAAGCCTGGCTTGCTGCATGACTCTACCCCTTCCCCCATTATCCTCTACGCATAACTTAAGGTATAAAAACTACTTTGAAAAATAAAGTGCGGGCCTTGTTCACCGAAACTTGGTCTCACCATGTCGTTCTTTCTCTTACCTTCTGGCTGAATTATTCAGCCTCTTTTCTCCACTGAATTTCCTCACTGAGCTATCCTTATTTCAGCCTCTTTTCTCCACTGAATTTCCTCACTGAGCTATCCTTATTTCAGCCTCTTTTCTCCACTGAATTTCCTCACTGAGCTATCCTTATTCCATTACTCTTTATATCCTTAATTAAAGTTTAATTAAGCAGTTGTTTCCTCATCCTTGCTGACGCCGTCCCCGCTTCGAATTCCCTGGATCCACCGGGGCTGGACCCCGGCAAAATTGGACAAAATTAAACTTAAAAGATTTTGTACAATAAAGGAAACTTTAAGCAAGGTGAAAAGAGCCCTCAGAACAACTGACAAAGAATTAATCTCCAAATATACAAGTAGCACATGTAGCTCACTACCAGAAAAATGAGGACCCCAATAAAAAAGTGAGCCAAAAAACCTAAACAGACATTTCTCCAAAGAATACCTACAGATGACTAATAAACACATGAAAAGATGCTCAACATTACGCATTATCAGAGAAATGCAAATCAAAACCACAATGAGGTTTCATCTCACACTGTTCAGAATGACCATCATCAAAAAGTCTACAAACAATAAACGTTGGAGAGGGTGTAGAGAAAAGGGAACCTTCTTACCCTCTTGGTGGGAATGCCAACTGGTACAGTCACTATGGAGAACAGTGAGGAGAGTCCTTTAAAAACTTGGAACACAATTGCCATACGAAGCAGCAATCCCACTGCTGGGCATATCCTACGAGGAAACCAGAATTGAGAGAGACACTAGCACCACAATGTTCTTTGAAGCACTATTTACAATAACTTGGACATGTAAGCAATGTAGATTTCCATCAGCGGATGCATGGATAAAGAAGTTGTGGTGCACACAATGGGATATTACTCATCTATAAAAAGGAATGCATTAGAGTTAGTTATAATGAGGTGGATGAACATAGAGGCTATTATACAGACTTTTAAGAAGAGAATGCACTGGTCACACTCTTTCAACAACACAAGAGAAGACTCTACATATGGACAACACCAGATGGTCAATACCGAAATCAGATTGATTATATTCTTTGCAGTTGAAGATGGAAAAGCTCTATACAGTCAGCAAAAGCAAGACCTGGAGCTGACTGTGGCCTAAATTATGAACTCCTTATTGCAAAATCAGACTTAATTTGAAGAAAGAAGGGGAAACCACTAGGTCATTCAGGTATAACCTAAATCAAATACCTTATGATTATACAATGAAAGTGACAAATAGACTCAAGGGATTAGATCTGATAGAGAGTGCCTGAAGAACTGTGGATGGAGGTTCATAACATTGTACTGGAGGCAGTGATCAAAACCATGTAAATGGCAAAATGGTTGTCTGAGGAGGCCTTACAGATAACTGAGAAAAGAAGAGATGTGAAAGATAAAGGAGAAAAAGAAAGATACACCCATCTGAATGCAGAGTTCCAAAGAAGAGCAAGGAGAGATAAGAAAACCTTCCTAAAAAGATTAGTGCAAAGTAACAGAGGAAAACAATAGAATGGGAAAGATTAGAGATGTCTTCAAGAAAATTAGAGTTACCAAGGGAACTTTTCATGCAAAGGACAATAAAGGACACAAGGGCACAATAAAGGACAGAAGTGGTATGGACCTAACAGAGGCAGAAGATATTAAGAAGAGGTGGCAGGAATACACAGAAGAAGTATACACAACAGATCTTACTGACACAGATAACCATGATGGTGTGATCACTCACATAGAGCTAGATACCCTGGAGTGTGAAGACAAGTGGGCCTTAGGAAGCATCACTATGAACAAAGCTAGTGGAGGTGATGGAATTCCAGCTGAGCTATATCAAATCCTAAAAGATGATGCTGTGAAAGTGTTGTACTTAATATGCCAGCAAATTTGCAAAACTTAGCAGTGGCCACAGGACAAGAACAGGTCAGTTTTCATTCCAGTACGAAAGAAAGGCAATCCCAAAGAGTGTTCAAATGACCACAGAATTGCACTCATTTCACATGCTAGAATAGTAATGCTCAAAATTCTCCAAGCTAGGCTTCAACAGTACATTAACCAAGGACTTCCAGATGTTCAAACTGGGTGTAGAAAATGCAGAGGAATCAGAGATCCATTGCCATCATCCGTTGGGTCATAGACCAAACAAGAGAATTCCAGAAAAACATGTACTTCTTCATTACTATGCTAAAGCCTATTACTGTGTGGATCACAACAAACTGGAAAATTCTTAAAGAGATGGGAATGCCAGCCCACCTGACCTGCCTCCTGAGAAACCTGTATGCAGGTCAAGAAGCAACACTTAGAACCTGACATGGAACGATGGACTGGTTCAAGATTGAGAAATGGGTACGTTAAGGCTGCATATCATCTCCCTGCTTATTTAACTTATATGTAGAATACATCATGCAAAATGCTGGGTTGGTGAAGCCTATGCCAGAATCAAGATTTCCAGGAGAGATATCAATAACCTCAGGGTATGAAGATGACATCACCTTTATGGCAGAAAGCGAAGAGGATTTAAAGAGCCTCTTGATGAAAGTGAATGGGAGAGTGAAAAAGCTGGCTTAAAACAACATTCAAGAAACGAAGATCATGTCATCCAGTTCCATCACTTCATGGGAAATAGATGGGGACACATTGGAAACAGTGACAGACTATTTTCCTGAGCTCCAGATTCACTGCAGATGGTGACTGCAGCCATGAAATTCTTCCAGCTTGCTCCTTTGAAGGAAAGCTATGACAAACCTAGACAGCATAAAGCAGAGACATTACTTTGCCAAAAAAGATCCATATAGTCAAAGCTATGCTTTTCCAGTAGTAATGTATGGATGTGAGAGTTGTACCATAAAGAAGACTGAGCGCTGAAGAATTGATTCTTTTGAACTGTGGTTTTAGCGAAGACCTTTTAGAACTAACACCCAAAAAAGATGTCCTTTTCATTATAGGGGACTGGAATGCAAAAGTAGGAAGTCAAGAGATACCTGGAGTAACAGGCAAATTTGGCCTTGGAATATGGAAAGAAGCAAGGCAAAGACTAATAGAGTTTTGCCAAGAAAACGCACTGGTCATAACAAACACCCTCTTCCAACAACACAAGAGAAGACTCTATACATGAACATCACCAGATGGTCAACACCGAAATCAGATTGATTATATTCTTTGCAGCCAAAGATGGATAAGCTGTATACAGTCAGCAAAAACAAGACCAGGAGTTGACTGTGGCTCAGACCATGAACTCCTTATTGCCAAATTCAGACTTAAATTGAAGAAAGTAGGAAAACCACTAGACCATTCAGGTATGACCTAAATCAAATCCCTTGTGATTATACAGTGGAAGTGAGAAATAGATTTAAGGACCTAGATCTGATAGATAGAGTGCCTGATGAACTATGGAATGAGGTTCGTGATATTGTACAGGAGACAGGTATCAAGACCATCCCCATGGAAAAGAAATGCAAAAAAGCAAAATGGCTGTCTAGGGAGGCCTTACAAATAGCTGTGAAAAGAAGAGAAGTGAAAAGCAAAGGAGAAAAGGAAAGATATAAACATCTGAATGCAGAGTTCCAAAGAATAGCAAGAAGAGATAGGAAAGCCTTCCTCAGTGATCAATGCAAAGTAATAGAGGAAAACAACAGAATGGGAAAGACTAGCGATCTCTTCAAGAAAATCAGAGATACCAAAGGAACATTTCATGCAAAGATGAGCTCGATAAAGGACAGAAATGGTATGGACCTAACAGAAGCAGAAGATATTAAGAAGAGGTGGCAAGAATACACAGAAGAACTGTACAAAAAAGAACTTCACGACCCAGATAATCACGATGGTGTGATCACTGACCTAGAGCCAGACATCCTGGAATGTGAAGTCAAGTGGGCCTTAGAAAGTATCACTACGAACAAAGCTAGTGGAGGTGACGGAATTCCAGTTGAGCTATTCCAAATCCTGAAAGATGATGCTGTGAAAGTGCTGCACTCAGCATGCCAGCAAATTTGGAAAACTCAGCAGTGGCCACAGGACTGGAAAAGATCAATTTTCATTCCAATCCCAAAGAAAGGCAATGCCAAAGAATGCTCAAACTACCACACAATTGCACTCATCTCACACGCTAGTAAAGCAATGCTCAAAATTCTCCAAGCCATCCTTCAGCAATATGTGAACCATGAACTTCCTGATGTTCAAGCTCGTTTTAGAAAAGGCAGAGGAACCAGAGATCAAATTGCCATCAGCTGGATCATTGAAAAAGCAATACAGTTCCAGAAAAACATCTATTTCTGCTTTATTGACTATGCCAAAGCCTTTGACTGTGTGGATCACAATAAACTGTGGAAAATTCTGAAAGAGATGGGAATAACAGACCACCTGACCTGCTTCTTGAGAAATTTGTATGCAGGTCAGGAAGCAACAGTTGGAACTGGATATGGAACAACGGACTGGTTCCAAATAGGAAAAGGAGTTCGTCAAGGCTGTATATTGTCACCCTGTTTATTTAACTTATATGCAGAGTACATCACGAGAAACGCTAGACTGTAAGAAGCACAAGCTGGAATCAAGACTGCTGGGAGAAATATCAATAATCTCAGATATGCAGATGACACCACCCTTATGGCAGAAAGTGAAGAGGAACTCAAAAGCCTCTTGATGAAAGTGAAAGTGGAGAGTGAAAAAGTTGGCTTAAAGCTCAACATTCAGAAAATGAAGATCTTGGCATCCGGTCCCATCACTTCGTGGGAAATAGATGGGAAACAGTGGAAACAGTGTCAGACTTTATTTTTCTGGGCTCCAAAATCACTGCAGATGGTGACTGCAGCCATGAAATTAAAAGACACTTACTCCTTGGAAAGAAAGTTATGACCAACCTAGATAGCATATTGAAAAGCAGAGACATTCCTTTGCCAACAAAGGTTCATCTAGTCAAGGCTATGGTTTTTCCTGTGGTCATGTATGGATGTGAGAGTTGGACTGTGAAGAAGGCTGAGCGCCGAAGAATTGATGCTTTTGAACTGTGGTGTTGGAGAAGACTCTTGAGAGTCCCTTGGACTGCAAGGAGATGCAACCAGTCCATTCTGAAGGAGATCAGCCCTGGGATTTCTTTGGAAGGAATGATGCTAAAGCTGAAACTCCAGTACTTTGGCCACCTCATGCGAAGAGTTGACTCACTGGAAAAGACTCTGATGCTGGCAGGGATTGGGGGCAGGCGGAGAAGGGGACGACAGAGGATGAGATGGCTGATTGGCATCACTGACTCAATGGACGTGAGTCTGAGTGAATCCGGGAGTTGGTGATGGACAGGGAGGCCTGGCGTGCTGCGATTCATGGGGTCACAAAGAGTCGGACACGACTGAGGGACTGATCTGATCTGATCTGATCTTGATAGTCCCTTGGACTTCAAGGAGATCACACCAGTCAATCATGGAGGAAATTAATCATCAATATTCTTTGGAAGGACTGATGATGAAGCTGAAAGTCCAATACTTTGGCCACCTGATGTGAAGAGTTGACTCATTGGAAGAGACCCTGATGCTGGGAAAGATTGAAGGCAGGAGGAGAAGGGGATGACAGAGGCTGAGATAGTTGGATGGCATCACTGACTCAATGGAAATGAGTTTGAGCAAGCTCTGGAAAATGGTGAAGGACAGGGATGCCTGACATGGTGTAATCCATGGGGTGGCAAAGAATTGGACACAAGTGAGTGACTGAGCTACAACAACAACAACATAAATGGTGAAGTAAGTCAGTAAGAGAATGACAAATACTGTATATTAACACATATACATGAAATTTAGAAGGATGGTACTGATGATCCTACATGCAGGGCAGCAAATAAGACACAAATATAAAGAACAGACTTTTGGACTCAGTAGGAAGAAAAGGGTGGGATGATTTAAGAGAATAGCATTGAAACATAAATATTACCACATGTAAAATAATGACCAATGTGAGATTGATGCATGAAGCATGGCATCCAAAACTGCTGTGAGACAACATCGAGAGATATGTTCTGGATGGAGGTGGGGGGGGGGGGGCGGTGGTTCAGGGGGTGGAGGACACATGTATACCTATGGCCAATTCATCTTTATGTATAAGAATAACCATCACAATATTGTACTTATCCTGTAACTAAAATAAATTAATTTAAATGATAAAAATGAATACAATCCCTGAGAAAATATTCCCAATTTCAAATGCTCTCTCTGTCATTAATAAATGAATGGCTTCAAACAGCTTGACTTTTAAAATTTTGCTCTAAATGCCAACTTCACTTTCTTACAACTATCACATACTTCTGACTTTCTTAAATGCATTTTCTATTTGTTTCATTTTTACTACCAAGCTTATTTAATTATTTTTTGTTGTTATCCTTATTTTTCATTCTAACTATAGTTATTAAGACCTACTGCCTTTGTTACATTTACTGCTGCTGCTAAGTCACTTCAGTCGTGTCCGACTCTGTGTGACCCCATAGACGGCAGCCCACCAGGCTCCCCCGTCCCTGGGATTCCCCAGGCAAGAACACTGGAGTTGGTTGCCATTTCTTTCTCCAACGCATGAAAGTGAAAAGTGAAAGTCAAGTCGCTCAGTCATGTCCGACTCTGTGCGACCCCATGGACTGAAGCTTACTAGGCTCCTCCGTCCATGGGATTTTCCAGGCAAGAGTACTAGAGTGGGGTGCCATTGCCTTCTCTGTTTGTTACATTTAGTTATCATTAATTCTTAATGTTATTTAATGTTTTAGAAGAATGTATATCTATATCTATATATACAGATAGATTTTTTTTTCATGCAAGGTACTGAGGACAGTGCATGGAATTTTAAAAAATATAAGTCCTGGCATGAAAATATTCATAAGTAGTGGAAACTCCTTTCACATATTTTAATTGTTATAAAACAGAAGAGGAATATTACTTATTCTATTTTGTTTCAGAAAGCAAAACCAGGATCATAGAGTAGATTTTAAGGAAGTAAATTTGGTTTAGAATTTATTTTAAAATAATTTACTTTAATTGGAGGATAATTACATTATGTGAAATTCTGGGCTGGATGAAGCAGAGTTGGAATGAAGATTGCAGAGAGAAATATTAATAACATCAGATATGCAGGTGATACCACCCTTATGCCAGAAAGCGAAGAGTAACTAAAGAGCCTCTTGATGAAGCTGAAAGAGGAGAGTGAAAAAACCTGGCTTAAAACTCAGTGTACGGGGAGGGAGGTGGTAGGGGGGTTCAGGATGGGGAACATGTGTACACCCGTTGCGGATTCATGTTGATGTATGGCAAAACCAATACAATATTTTAAAGTAAAAAAAAAAAAAAATACTTCTGTTACAAAAAATTCAGATCACGGTATCCAGTCTTATCATTTCATGTCAAATAGATGGGGAAACAATGGAAACAGTGACAGGCTTTATTTTCTTGGGCTCAAATTCACTGCAGATGGTAACTGCAGTCACGAAATTAAAAGACACTTACTCCTTGGAAGAAAATCTATAACAAACCTAGACAGTGTATTAAAAAGTAGAGACATTACTTTGCCGACAAAGATCCATCTAGTCAAAAGTATGGTTTTTCCAGTCATCGTGAGTGGATCTGAGAGCTGGACCATAAAGAAGACTGAGCACCAAAGAGTTGATGCTTTTGAACTGTGGTGTTGGAGAAGATTCTTGAGAGTCCCTTGGACTGCAAGGAAATAAAACAGTCAATTCTAAAGGAAATCAGTCCTGAATATTAATTGGAAGGACTGATGCTGAATCTGACATTCCAGTACTTTGACCAGCTGATGTGAAGAGCTGACTCATTAGAAAAGATCCTGATGCTTGGAAAGATTGAAGGCAGAAGGAGAAGGGAATGACACAGGATGAGAAGGTTGGATGGTATCACTGACTCGATGGACATAAGTTTGGGCAAGCTCCAGGAGATGGTTAAAGACAAGGAAGCCTGCTGTGTTGCAGGGCATGGGTTGCAGAGTTGGATATGACTAAGCGACTGAACAACAAAAACAATAACAACAATATTGTGATGGTCTATACCATACATGGACATGAATCGGCCACGAGTATACATATGTCTCCCCATCCTGATCCCACTTCCACCTCCATCCCCATTCTATCTCTCTAGGTTGTTTCAGAGCACTGGCTTTGGGTGCCCTGCTTCATGCATCGAACTTGCACTGGTCATCTATTTTACATATGGTAATATACATTTTTATTCATTTACATATGGTAATATACATTTTTCTCTCCCATCATCCCACCCTCACCTTCTCCTACAGAGTTCAAAAGTCTTTTCTTTACATCTGTGTCTCTTTTGCTGCCCTGCATGTAGGATTGTGGTTACCATGTTTCTAAATTCCATATATATGCATTAATATACATTAATTCACTTTATGACTTACTTCACTCCATAAAATAGGCTCCAGTTTCATCTGCCTCATTAGAACTGACCCAAATGTGTTCCTTTTTAAAGCTGAGTAATATTCCATTGTGTTTAGGTACCACAACTTCCTTATCCATTCGTCTGCCGATGGACATCTAGGTTGCTTAAATGCCATAGCTATTGTAAACAATGCTGCAATGAAAATTGGGATACATGTGTCTTTCAGTGCTGGTTTCCTTAGGGTGCATACCCAGCAGTGGGATTGCTTGGTCATATGGCAGTTCTATTCCCAGTGTTTTAAAGGAATCTCCACACTGATCTCCATAGTGGCTGTACCAGTTTGAATTCCCACCAACAGGGTAAGAGGATTCCTTTTTCTCCACACCCTCTCCAGAATTTATTGTTTCTAGAATTTTTGATGATGGCCATTCTGACCAGCATGAGATGATGCCTCATTATGGTTTTGATTGCATTTTTCTAATAACGAATGATGCTGAGCATCTTTTCATGTCTTTATAAGCCATCCATATGTCTTCTTTGGAGAAATGTCTATTTAGTTCTTTAGCCCACTTTGATTGGATTGTTCGTTTTTCTGATATTGAGCTGCATGAGCTGATTGTATGTTTTCGAGATTATTTTTTTGTCAGTTGCTTCATTTGCTATTTTCTCCCATGCTGAAGGCTGTCTTTTCACCTTGTTTATAGTTTCCTTTATTGTGCAAAAGATTTTAAGTTTAATTAGGTCCCATTTGTTTATTTATTTCCCCCCAATACTCTGGGAGGTGGGTCATAGAGGAGCTTGCTGTGATTTATGTTGAAGAGCGTTCTACCTACATTTTCCTCTAAGAGTTTTATAGTTTCTGGTCTTACATCTAGATATTTAAGCCATTTTCAGTTTATGTTTGTGTGTGGTGTTAGAAAGTATTCTAGTTTCATTCTTTTACACATGGTTGACCAGTTTTTCCAACACCACTTTATTAAAGAGAGTGTTTTTTCTCCATTGTATATTGTGCCTCCTTTGTCAAAGATAAGGTGTTCATAGGCGCATGGATTTATCTCTGGACTTTCTATTTTGTTCATTGATCTATATTTCTGTCTTTGTGTCAGTACCATACTGTCTTGATGACTAGTATAGTCTGAAGTCAGGAAGGGTGATTCCTCTGGTTCCACTCTTCTTTCTCAAGATTGCTTTGGCTATTCGAGGTTTATTGTGTTTCCATACAAATGGTGAAATTATTTGTTTTGGTTCTATGAAAAATACTGTTGGTATTGCTGATGTTGCTAATACTGATGGGGATTGCACTATATCTGTAGATTTCTTTGGGCAGTATACTCATTTTCACTATGTTTGTTTTTCCAATTCACGAACATGGTATATTTTTCCATCTATTCATGTCGTCCTTGATTCCTTTCATCAGTGTTTCATAGTTTTCTATGTACAGGCCTTTTTTACTTTAGGCAAATTTATTCCTAAGTATTTTATTCTTTTCACTGCAGTGGTGAATGGGATTGTTTCCTTAGTCTCGCTTTCTGATTTTTCATTGTTAGTAGATAGAAGTGCAAGGGATTTCTGTGTATTAATTTTATATCTTGTAACTTTACCATATTCATTGATTAACTGTAGTAAATTTTTGGTGGCATCCAGTATTATTGTATTACTGTTAATTTCCTCTTTCATACTTGTTAGCATTTGTCTTATATATGGTTTAGAATTAAGAGGAAATTTATGAAAATTAGTGATATTAAGAACAGAGTGAACTGCTTTGTGAGATAGTGAGCTATACAATACTTGGAAGTTCAAAATGATATTGAATATTTTATTGAAGATTCTTAGAGGAAACCTAGAAATCTTAAAATGTAAATAACATGATCATCTTGTTTTTATAATGCTATTTTCAGGTAGTAAGAATAGTACTCATTTTATAGACTTTCTGTACTACAGTGAAAAAAATATTTCTATATCATTTTGATTTTCATAGTAGATAGAGTTTAATCTGAAAAAAAACTAAAAAAGAATTTATGTGATAGACTGTAAAAGCTGAAGTTCTATTCAGCAATCCCTGTTCTTTCATATGTTTAATATGGTGCCCTTCAAAATTCTACTCAATAGAGTAGCTTTGAAATGCCACTTATTTTGGGTTCTCTGTTTTTAAAAGTTCCATTTCTCAAAATGAAATGAACACTTGGTGTTTATGACCAATTGTGAATACTTAAATATTGTAAAGGCTGTTTTAAAAATATCTTCACCTCATAGGAGTGCTTTTTAATAAAGCTATTTATGGTTTTTAGCATCTATGAAGTTGGACCTTTAGGGAATTTCTGAAATAGTAAACATGTCTTTTTAGGAGATGAATCTTTGATGAGTTTAATTTAGGCTTATTGGAAAATATGAAGTCAGTTTTGACATTTCTAGTAGTTAAAGACTAATTTCCTATTAGGTAGACCTGTTTCTATCATACTTAAAAATATGATCCAGAACCCTTGAGAATGTTTAAGATTATTTCCTTATTTTGTAAGAGAATGAGTAGAGTTTGCACATTTTCTTCAGAGAAGAATCAAGGTATTTCTGTTTGAATCACATGACGGTCTCTGTTTGTTTTCATTTTCCCCTCAAGACTGTGTGTGTGTGTGTTTCATGAAAAGTCAGTGGAGTCAAAATCAAAATCTGATCTTATTGCAAGAAATAAGCAGAGAAAGAAAGTTGATCCCCAGATTCTTTTCTTTTGAAGGAGAGGTCAAGAACTACATTTCTTGTGAAGACAGACTTATCGGTGATGTTAGCATTAAGAATGCTTATGATATTGTGTACAGCTCCATAACGGTCTCGCCTGGTGGCTCAGATGGTAAAGAATCCGCCTGCAATGCGGGAGACCTTGGATTGATCCCTGGGTTGGTAAGATCCCCTGGAGGAGGGCATGGCAACCCAATTTAGTATTCTCACTTGGAGAATCCCCATGAACAGAGGAGCATGGTGGGCTACAGTCTATGAGGTTGCAAAGAGTCAGACATGACTGAGCGACTAAGCTCAGCACAGCTCCATAAAAGGACTGAGATTTCAAGTCCATTATGTCTCAAAATTATGAATGAATGAATAATTGTCTGTTGGTCATTCAATATCAGCTTCAGAAATCTTTCCATTTTAGGAAAGGTTTGAGAAAATCTATCTCCATGAAAAAAATATATACATAATTTTCAATTATATGTTGTTAGAAATGTAATGATAAGTGTAGCTCTAATGTTAGAATTTCAGTAAACAAGGCCTATAAAGTAATTCTTATAGCATTTTACTTTAAAAAGTTTCTGTGCTACTATGATGCATTGCCAACATAGCTTTTGATTTCTTCCAATCATAAGATCTTTAAGAGCAAATTATGACAATTATTTTCAATGGTTTTGTTACCATTGGACTCTGTTTTGTGTCTTTAGAGACCAATTCCCTATCATGAATTTATTATTCTGTGAAATAATATACATGCCATTTTATACATATTTACATTCTTGTTGTTCAGTCGCTGAGTTGTGTCTGACTCTTTGAAACCCCATGGACTGCAGTACACCAGGCTTCCCTGTCCTTCACCATCTCCCAGAGCTTGCTCAGTTGAGTTGATGATGCCATCCAATCATTTCATCTTCTGTCGCCCCCTTCTCCTCCTGTCCTCAATCTTTCCCAGCATCAGGGTCTTTTCTAGTAAGTCAGCTCTTCACATCAGGTGGCCAAAGTGTTGAAGCCTTACCTACAGCATCAGTGTTTTAAATGAATATTCAGGGTTGACTTTCTTTAGGATTGACTGGTTTGATCTCCTTGCAGTCCAAGGAATTCCCAAGAGTCTTCTCCAGCACCACAGTTTGAAAGCATAAATTCTTTGGTGCTCAGCCTTTATGATCCAACTTTCATATCCATAAATGACTACTGGAAAAAAATAGATGTTAATATATGAACTTTTGTTGGTAAAGTAATGTCTCTGCTTTTTAATATACTGTCTAGGTTTGTCATAGCATTTCTTCCAAGGAGCAAATGTCTTTTAATTTCATGGTTGCTGTCACCATCTGCAGTGATTTTGGAGCCTAAGCAAACAAAGTCTGTCACTGTTTCCATTGTTTTTCCACATCTATTTGCCATGAAATGATGGGACTGGATGCTATGATCTTAATTTTTGAATGTTGAGTTTTAAGCCAGCTTTTTTACTCTACTCTTTCACTTTCATGAAGAGGCTCTTTAGTTCTTCTTTGCTTTCTACCATCAGGTGTCATCCGCATATCTGAGGTTATTGATATTTCTCCCAGCAATCTTGATTTCAGCTTGTGCTTCATCTAGCCTGGCATTCCGCATGATGTGCTCTGCATATACATTAAATAAGCAGGGTGACAGTATACAGCCTTGACGTATGCCTTTCCCAAGGTGTACTGGTTCACTTTTGGAACCAATCCATTGTTCCATGTAAGGTTCTAACTCTTGCTTCTTGACCTACATACAGGTGTTTTAGTAGGCAGGTAAAGTGGTCTGGTATCCCCATCTCTTTAAGAATTTTCCACAGTTTGTTGTGGTCCACACATTCAAAGGCTTTAGCAGCCAGTGAAAAAGAAGTAGACGTTTTTCTGGAATTTCCTTGCTTTTTCTGTGATCCAACAGGTTTTGGAAACTTGATCTCTGGTTCCTCTGCCTTTTCTAAATCCAGCTTGTACATCTGGAAGTTCTCAGTTTATGTACTGCTGAAGCCTAGTTTAAAGAATTTTGAGTATTACCTTGCTAGCATTGAAATGAGTTCAGTTGTAGGTACTTTGAACATTCTTTGGCATTGCTTTCTTTGAAATTAGAATGAAAACTGATCTTTTCCAGTCCTGTGACCACTGCTGAGTTTTCCAAATTGTTGGCATATTGAGTGCAGCACTTTAACAGCATCATCTTTAAGATTTGAAATAGCTCAGCAGGAATTCTATCACTTCCAATAGCTTTGTTCATAGTAGTGCTTCCTAAGGCCCAAAGCTTCTGGAAGTGGTGCTTCCTAAAGCCCACTTCTGGAAACACAACACAAACTACAAGGATATGTTGTAGTGCACATATAATATAACAAATATATAACAGCTATAAATGGAATATAATGTATAAAATATTTAGAATCACTGTGTTATACATCTGAAACTAATATGGCATAGTAAATCAAGTATACCTCAATTAAAAAAAAAGAATGCCTTCTATATCTTATCTACTTGTACTTCTTAGGTATCCCATTCACTGGCTGGCATAAAATAGGCATTCAATCATTGATTAAATGAACAAACTGATGAAGATTTTTATCCTTTATTGCAAGGGCACGTATAAATTAAAATTCTTCTTTCAAGATCACCTTTTAAAGTAGGAGGGCAGGTAATTTATTGTTGAGGAAACAGGGAAGCAAATGACAGAGATGATTCACTATACACTGTTGTAGGTGGAGCTAGAGGTAAAGAACCCACCTGAAAATGCAGGAGATGCAAGAGATACTGGTTTGATTCTTAGGTTGGGAAGATCCCCTGAAGGAGAAAATGCCAACCCACTCCAGTATTCTTGGTCAGAAAATCCCATAGACAGCCTGAAGGGCTACAGTCCATAGGGTCATGAATAATCAGATATAAGTGAAGCAACTTAGCATGCATGAAGCCTGCTAGCAGCCTGTCTGCTGACAGCTGTCCCCAAATCATCTTTATGAGAAATCAACCTATACAAAAAGCTAATTGTAGGAATGTTAGGGATTAATTTTCCAACTTTTATGAAATAAATGCTTTTTTTTTTTTTTTTTTTTTAGGGTTTAGTCAGTGTATACCTGATGACAAGCTTCTACCTGGAATTGGAAACAACAATTTTCTTGTTAAATTCAATAGCTTCATTAATTCTTGAGAACCTATTTTGTACTAGTGACTGTGTGGTGGATGTTAAGGACTCAATAATAAATGAGTCATCTGTTGTTAATGAGCTCCCATCCTGGTGAAGGAGAACAAATTAATTGTGGTAAATATCTAATACATTGTAGCAGCTGCTTAAATAGAAGAGGTTTGTTTTTTGCGTGTTAACTTAGTTACTGTTTATCAAGTGCTTACTATGATCAAAGTCTTAGACTAAATACTTTGTATGCAAAATCTCATTTAATAATTCCATCAGTCCTATAAGGTCAAATTGCTGTTCTCATTTTAGAGGTGAAAAGCTAGAAATAAGACTATTGTGTTATGAGAGTATCTGATTGGTTCTTTATAGAAGAATCAGAGAAGGAATTTAGGAATGGAATGAACTGATCATATTGGTCAAGGAAGAACCCTAACATATTTTTAAATGTTAGGGTTCTTAATAAAAGAGTGAATATTCTCAGTAAAAACAGAATTTTTGTCTTCCAGTCACCTTTGAAGCTTTTTTGGTTCACATTTTGTCATGAAAATTTTGTGTCTGGCATGGGTCCCTGGATACATCTTCCAGATTTTCTGGTCAGGTCCAGTAAGAGAAGAAATCATGATACAATTTCTAGTCTTGGAATATTTCAGGATAAAAGAAGTTGAGTTTAACGCACATGGACTGAATAAAGCAGACTACATAACAATAAACCTCATAATCTAATACCTTTCACTGCATTTTGTTGTTCGTAGCTCAGTTGTGTGCAATTGCTTGTGACCCTGCGAACTGCAGCACGCCCGGCTTCCCTGTCCTTTACTGTCCTCCGGAGCTTGCTCAAACTAATGTCCTCTGAATTGGTGGTGACATCCAGCCATCTTAGCCTCTGTCATCCCCTTTTCCTCCTGCCCTCAATCTTTCCCAGCATCAGAGTCTCTTCCAATGAGTCAGTTCTTCACATCAGGTGGCCAAAATATTGGAGCTTCACCTTCAGCATCAGTCCTTCCAGTGAATACACAGGGTTGATTTCCTTCCAATCAAACCAGTTGATTGACTGGTTTGATCTCCTTGCAGTCCAAGGGGCTCTCAAGAGTCTCCTCCAACACCACAGGTCAAAAACATCAATTCTTTGGTGCTCAGCATTTTTTATGGCCCAACTCTCATAACCATACATGACTACTGGTAAAACCATGGCTTTGACTAGATGGATCTTTGTCAGCAAAGTAATGTCTCTGCTTTTTAATGTGCTGTCTAGGTTTGTCATAGCTTTTCTTCCAAGGAGCAAGTGTCTTTTAATTGCATGGCTGCAGTCACCATCTGCAGTGATTTTAGAGCCCAAGAAAATAAATTCTGTCATTATTTCCATTGTTTCCCCATCTATTTGCCATGAAGTGATGGGACCAGATGATATGATCTTAGTTTCTTGAATGATAAGTTTTAAGCCAGCTTTTTTTTTCTCTCCGCTTTCACATTCATCAAGAGGCTCTTTAGTTCCTCTTAGCTTTCTGGCATAAGGGTGGTGTCATCTGCATATCTGAGGTCATTGACATTTCTCCTGGCAATCTTGACTCCAGCTTGTACTCCATCCAGCCCAGCATTTTGCATGATGTACTCTGCATATGAATTAAATCATCAGGATGACAATATACAGCCTTGGCATAGTCCCTTCCCTAATTGGAACTAATCCATTGTTTCATTTATGGTTCTCTTACTTTTTGACCTGCATATAGGTTTCTCAGGAGGCAGCTAAGGTGGTCTGGTTTTCCCATCTCTTTAAGAATTTTCCTCAGTTTGTTGTGATCCACAGTTAAAGGCTTTAGTGTAGTCAATGAAGCAGATGTTTTTCTGAGGTTCTCTTGCTTTTTCTATGATCCAACCAGTGTTGGAAATTTGATCTCTGGTTCCTCTGCCTTTTTTAAATTCAGCCTGTACATCTGGAAGTTCTTGGTTCACATACTATTGAAGCCTAGCTTGGAGGATTTTGAGAATTACCTTGCCAATATGTGAAATTAGTACAATTGTGTGTAGTTTGACATTCCTTGGCATTGCCCTTCTTTGTGACTGGAATGAAAACTGACCATTTCCAGTCTTGTGGCCACTGCTGAGTTTTCCAAATTTGCTGACACACTGAGTGCAGCACTTTAACAGCATCATCTTTTAAGATTTGAAATAACTCAGCTGGAATTCCATCATCCCCAGTTAGTTTGTTCATAGTGATGCTTCCTAAGGCCCATTTCACTGACTTTAGCAAGTATTATGTTTATGACTTGATCATAAAATTTGAAAAGAAAAATTAAAATGAATTCTGAATTCATAGAATTCTGAACATGATAGAAATTATCTGAGAAAGCAGAGGCTCCATTTGTTTTCATTATGGTGATGTCATTGCTTTCAATGTTTCATAGTTATTGAAGCACTGAAGTACCATTTGCATGCATGCATACTAAGTCACTTTAGTTGTGTCTGATTCTGAGTGACCCTATGGATTGTAGCCCCCCAGGCTCCTCTACTCATGGGATTCTCCTGTCAAGAATACTGGAGTCAGTTGCCAAGCCCACCTCGATGATATCTTCCCAACCCAGATATCGAACCCATATCTCTTATGTCTTCTGTGTTGGCAGGGAGGTTCTTTACCATGAGCATCACCTGGGAAACCCTGAAGTACCATTATTTGAGAGTGAAAACAATGTTTGAGTAAGCGGAACTCATAAAATGCAAATAAAAAAATAATACAGCTTTATTCAATATTGTGAAAGAGATCAATAATGTAATGTTCTACTCTTCACTTGCATTGCTAACAAATTGTTAACAAAAGCAGCTTACCGGACTTTGCTCAAATTGGTATATGAGTCATATGTAATTATGTGGTATAAATAGCAAACTATTGGAAGTATTTAAGCCATTAAATGTGGTTAAGTTTCTTTTAATAGATTAAAATTGCTGTGAAATACAATCTTATTTATACTTTTAATAAAATTTAATTAATTTATACTACTTCATCCACATTGATTTATTAAATTTTTTGAAATAGTGAGATATGATTTAATGATTTATTTATTTCCAAAGGTAAAAGTAAAGTAATTATTCCTCATTTCTGCAAGCTGATTAGTTTAGTTCTAGACAAGTTCTGGGTCTGTCAGTCTGTCTTGAGTTTCTCTGTGTATATGAATTAAACCTAGGTAACTGTGGACAGTCTGATCTATTCTTAAGTTATCTGTTGAAAGATCACTAAAGCAGCTGTTTGTAACTCTCAAGCCTTTCTTTCTGAAAAGAATTGTTAGTTTCTAAAGCTCCTGACCATGTGATATGTTTTTCTGAGATTGCTTCTTCCAGCTTGCCTTCTAACAGGTTTTCATTTGTCATTACATCATTAATCAAATACCATAATCTAGATATGATCTGGCCAAAAAGGATTGAGAGTGACTGATGTGGAAACTGGAATTCTGTTAATGTGACTGGTGAGCTTTTTTCCCTTCAGGAGCATATGCTTTGGGTTCATGTTGAATTAGTAGTCAATTACCATGCCTTGATCATTTTGAAGTCACTCAGTCATGTCCAGCTCTTTGCAACCCCATGGACTGCAGCATGCCAGGCTTCCCTGTCGAGCATCAACTCGTGGAGCTTGCTTAAACTCATGTCCATTGAGTCAGTGAGGCTATCCAACCATCTCATCCTCTGTGGCCCCCTTCTCCTCCTGCCTTCAGTCTTTCCCAGCATCAAGGACTTTCTAATAAGTCAGTTTTTTGCATCAGGGGGCCAAAGTATTGGAGCTTCAGCTTCAGCATCAGTCCTTCCAGTGAATATGCAGGGTTGATTTCCTTTAGGATTGACTGGTTTGATCTCCTTGCAGTCCAAGGAACTCAAGAGTCTCCTCCAACACCACAGTTCAAAAGCGTCAATTATTTGGTGCTCAACTTTCCTTGCAGTCCAACTCTCCCATCCATACATGACTATTGGAAAAAACATAGCTTGTCTAGACGGACCTTTGTTGGCAAAGTAATGTCTCTGCTTTGTAATATGCTGCCTAGGTTTGTCAAAGCTTTTCTTCCAAGGAGCAAGCATCTTTTAATTGTGTGCCTGCAATCACCATACGCAGTGATTTTTGAGCCCAAGAAAATAAAACCTGCCACTGTTTCCATTGTTTCCCCATCTATTTGCCATGAAATGATGGGACTGGATGCCATGGTCTTCATTTTTTGAATGTTGTTTTAAGCCAGCTTTTTCACTCTTCTCTTTCATTTTCATCAAGAGTTTCTTAAGTTCCTCTTAGCTTTCTGCCATAAGGGTGGTATCATCTGCATATCTGAGGTTATTGATATTTCTCCCAGAAATCTTAATTCCAGCTTGTGCTTCATCCAGCCCAGCATTCTGCATAATGTATTCTGCCTAGAAGTTAAATAAGCAGAGTAACAATATACAGCCTTGATGTACTCCTTTCCCAAATTGGAACTAATCCATTGTTCCATGTCCAGTTCTAACTGTTCCTTCTTGACCTGCATACAGATTTCTCAGGAAGCAGGTAAGGTGGTCTGGTATTCCCATCTCTTTAAGAATTTTCCAGTTAGTGGTGATCCACACAATCAAAGGCTATAGTGTAGTCAATGAAGTAGATGTAGATGTTTTTCTGGAATTCTCTTCATTTTAAAGTAAGCTGGTTCAAAACATTTCTTCTGCCTTGAATTTCATCTTTGTAAATTATCACTGTTTATCAATTATCACTGTAAATTATCACTGTTAAATCTTATCTCTTCAGTTTTAGCATATTGCTCTAGTTATTAAAATATGTTTGAAGATTTATTCTGTTATCATTGCATTATATATCCCTCTGGAATATGGATTTTAGGATATCTTTAAGAATATAAGGGAAATGGAAGAAAAATAGTAGGGAAATACTATGACAAACACATTATGAGAATACCTCAAAATGATGGAATAGAAGGATATAGATCTCATCTTCCCTAACAAATTTAAAAAATACATCTGTATGTGGAACACTTCTCACAGATAAGTAACTAAAAACTGGCAGAAGAATGTCTGTACAACCAAAACTCCAAGAAAGCCCTCCATATAACCGAATATGGTGGAATAAAAAGCATCATGTTCAGACCAGCACCCCTGAGAGGGATCCATAATAAAGAGGTCTGTCCAGGCAGACCTTTGCCCTTGGTCTTGTAAGCAGGCCAAGTCACAATCCACATCTCAGTCATGAGATCCTGAATGGAGGAAAAAAAAGCCCCTTTGCCTGCTGGAAGACCCACTGAGATGGACAGAAGGGCTAAAGAAGCCTAGACTCTATTTGTGAGGGGTGCATGACTGCCTTGCCAGTAATCACTGTGGAGAGCGTCATGCATTGGCAGCTTCCACGCTGCTGACTTTCGAAACCAAATGGATGAATACTTTGGCCCAGCTCACTCCACACAACAGCCTGTCACAAAATGTGAGCAGAATTGATCAAGCTACACAGAGACAGACTTGGGTGCCTGGGGTGTGGTCTGAATGGAGCCTCAAATGTCACTGGCAGTGTGTGCATGGAATGACAGGCGAGGCTAGCAGCAGCCAATGTCGGTGCTCACGTGGGCAGTGCCAGGGAAGCACACAGCAGCCAAGAGCTGAATTTTGGGGAAAGAGGCCCTGGGAGAGGACTCATCTAACTATGCAGAAACAGCCCAGATATCCTGGGTTTTGGTAAGGTGGGGCAGTGATGGCCATGGTCAACATGCTCAGGAGACACCCACTGAGAGACCTTGCTCCACATCACAGCATAGTGCTAGATCTGGGGCAGAAAGGTCCTGGGAGAAGACTGTCACAAAAGCAGACCACATCTCAATGGCAGCTGCAGCCTCAAAGCCCCAAACCTGAGGACTAGCCTATCTACTTGGCAACCTTGCACTAGACCTGGGAGGAACACAACAGAGAAAAGGATGTGACCTCAGGCTGCTTCTGAGCAGAATCTCATAATGCCTACACAATTGATGTATTCTATGACTGCCTGGGACACACTTGCTTCAGCAATCATCTTTGGACCAGGGAACATATTCCAGGGCAACGGAGCTTGATCAAACCTTATCCTCAGGGCTTATAATCCAACAACTAGGGAGTGACAGTGCAGTGACAGCCAGGGAGAAGAGAGAAAGTACCACTTCACATCCTGCACAGGCTCTAGATTCTCCAACATCAACCACATTCCCTATCAAGGGAATAATGGCCAGCACACCCTCAGGAAAGATATGATTGGTATCCGCATCAAAAGTAACCATCATGCCAAAATCAGTGAACACTCACAGTATACACAGGGGCACTCTGATATAAAATATCATATTAGAACCACAGTGGATAGCTGATTTTTCTAAATTAACATGGAAAGATAAAGTTAAGTAAAATGAAAATGCAGAGGACCTACTTCTACTGACAAGAGCAAAGAATATCCTCTGAAAGAACAGAAAATTAAACAGAACTCACCAATCTACCAGAACCCAGCATCCAAAAGGTGGTAAAAGTGCTAACTGAATTAAGAAAGATTATCCATGGAAATGTAGATCACTGTTAAGAGCAGAGTGGAAACTATAAAGATAAATTAACTAAACAGATAATTCAATTTCTGAGAATGAAAGGAATCTAGAACCAATGAGTAACAGACAAATGACACAGAGAAACGAACAGGTGATCTGGAAGATAGAGTGATGGAAATTACCCAGTCAAAACAGCAGCCAGATAGGCAAATGAAAAAAAAGAAGAAGAAAGCAACATATGATATCTGTGAGATAAGATAAAACATGAACATTCATAATTCAGAAAGAGAACAGAGGGAGAAGGGGATCTAAAATGTATTTGAAAGAATTATGACTGAAAACCTCCCAAACCTAAAAAAGGAAGCAAAAAAAATGAACCAAGAGACCTACACCAAGACATAATTAAAACATAAAAGTTAAACAGAGAATTTTAAAGGCATCAAGAGAAAAACAGTTACAGGGGAATCCTCATAAGAATACCAGCAGATTTATCTGCAGAAACATCACAATCTAGAAGGGATTGTCATGATATATTTAAAGTATCAAAAGGGAAAATCTTGTAAGCAAAGGTTCTCTACCCAGCAAAATTAACATTTAGAATATAAGGAGAGAGAAAGAATTCCATAGACAAGCAAAAATTAAGAGAGTTCAGCAATATTAAACTTACCCTCAAAGAAGTAGTGAAGGGGCTTTTATATATAAAAAAGGTGCTAGAAAAAATAGGAAAAGGAAAGTCACTGTAGGAAAGACAAGTATATAAAATAATCGAAGATCACTTAAATAAGCCAATACGTAAGTTAAAAAGCAATCAAAACATTTTAAAAAGCAATTATAACTACAACACAGAGTAAAAAAAGAAAATATGAACATTTAAAGCAATACAAAAAAATGGGGAGGGGAGTATAAAAATGTATATCTTCTAGAATGTGTTTGAACTTGAATGACTGTCAGCTTAAACAAGCTGTATAATATTGGGCCAAATTACTTGAACTTCATATTAACCACAAATGAAAAATATACATGGATGCACAAAAACAGAACTCAAGAAAATTGAAAAAGAAAATCGTTAAACAACAAAAGGAAAAAGAAAAAGAAGAAATGAACAAAGAAGTGCAAAAACAACTGGAAAAAAAAGAATAAAATAGCAATACATACATCCTATCAATAATTCTTTAAATTTCAATGGAGTAAATACTCAGATCAAAAGACATAGAGTGCAGAGTAAATGAAAAACAAGAACCTAAATATGTTGCCTACAAGTGAGTCACCTGATGGTGATGACACACACAGACTGAAAGTAGATGGAAAAAGATATTTTTTGAAAATGTAAATAATAAGAAATTAATGGTCACAATGGCGGTGAGGAGATACCCCTCGTCCAAGGTAAGGAGCAATAGCTGCGCTTTGCTGGAGCAGCTGTGAAGAGATACCCCACGCCCAAGGTAAGAGAAACCCAAGTAAGATGATAGGTGTTGCAAGAGGGCATCAGAGGGCAAACACACTGAAACCATATTCACAGAAAACTAGTCAATCTAATCACATTAGGACCACAGCCTTGTCTAACTCAATGAAACTAAGCCATGCCCGTGGGGCAACCCAAGATGGGCGGGTCATGGTGGAGAGATCTGACAGAATGTGGTCCACTGGAGAAGGGAATGGCAAACCACGTTAGTATTCTTGCCTTGAGAACCCCATGAACAGTACGAAAAGGCAAAATGATAGATACTGAAAGAGAAGCTCCCCAGGTCAGTAGGTGCCCAATATGCTACTGGAGATCAGTGGAGAAATAACTCCAGAAAGAATGAAGGGATGGAGCCAAAGCAAAAAGAATACCCAGCTGTGGATGTGACTGGTGATAGAAGTAAGGTCTGATGCTGTAAAGAGTAATATTGCATAGGAACCTGGAATGTCAGGTCCATGAATCAAGGCAAATTGGAAGTGGTCAAACAAGAGATGGCAAGAGTGAATGTCGACATTCTAGGAATCAGCGAACTGAAATGGACTGGAATGGGTGAATTTAACTCAGATGACCATTATATCTACTACTGTGGGCAGGAATCCCTCAGAAGAAATGGAGTAGCCATCATGGTCAACAAAAGAGTCTGAAATGCAGTACTTGGATGCAATCTCAAAAATGACAGAATGATCTCTATTCGTTTCCAAGGCAAACCATTCAATATCACAGTAATCCAAGTCTATGCCCCAACCAGTAATGCTGAAGAAGCTGAAGTTGAATGTTCTATGAAGACCTACAAGACCTTTTAGAAATAACACCCAAAAAAGATGTCCTTTTCATTATAGGGGCCTGGAATGCAAAAGTAGAAGTCAAGAAACACCTGGAGTAACAGGCAAATTTGGCCTTGGAATACGGAATGAAGCAGGGCAAAGGCTAATAAAGTTTTGCCAAGAAAATGCACTGATCATAACAAACACCCTCTTCCAACAACACAAGAGAAGATTCTATACATGGACATCACCAGATGGTCAACACCGAAATCAGATTGATTACATTCTTTGCGGCCAAAGATGGAGACGCTCTATACAGTCAGCAAAAACAAGACTAGGAGCTGACTGTGGCTCAGACCATGAACTCCTTATTGCTAAATTCAGACTTAAATTTAAGAAAGTAGGGAAAACCACTAGACCATTCAGGTATGACCTAAATCAAATCCCTTGTGATTATACAGTGGAAGTGAGAAATAGATTTAAGGGCCTAGATCGAATAGATAGAGTGCCTGATGAACTATGGAATGAGGTTTGTGACACTGTACAGGAGACAGGTATCAAGACCATCCCCATGGAAAAGAAATGCAAAAAAGCAAAATGGCTGTCTAGGGAGGCCTTACAAATAGCTGTGAAAAGAAGAGAAGTGAAAAGCAAAGGAGAAAAGGAAAGATATAAACATCTGAATGCAGAGTTCCAAAGAATAGCAAGAAGAGATAAGAAAGCCTTTTCCAGCAATCAGTGCAAAGAAATAGAGGAAAACAACAGAATGGGAAAGACTAGAGATCTCTTCAAGAAAATCAGAGATACCAAAGGAACATTTCATGCAAAGATGGGCTCTATAAAGGACAGAAATGGTATGGACCTAACAGAAGCAGAAGATATTAAGAAGAGATGGCAAGAATACACAGAATTGTACAAAAAAGATCTTCACAACCCAGATAATCACTATGGTGTGATCACTGACCTAGAGCCAGACATCCTGGAATGTGAAGTCAAGTGGGCCTTAGAAAGTATCACTACGAACAAAGCTAGTGGAGGTGACGGAATTCCAGTTGAGCTATTCCAAATCCTGAAAGATGATGCTGTGAAAGTGCTGCACTCAATATGCCAGCAAATGTGGAAAACTCAGCAGTGGCCACAGGACTGGAAAAGGCCAGTTTTCATTCCAATCCCAAAGAAAGGAATGCTAAGGAGTGCTTAAACTACCACACAATTGCACTCATCTCACACGCTAGTAAAGTAATGTTCAAAATTCTCCAAGCCAGGCTTCAGCAATATGTGAACTGTGAACTTCCTGATGTTCAAGCTGGTTTTAGAAAAGGCAGAGGAACCAGAAATCAAATTCGCAACATCTGCTGGATCATGGAAAAAGCAAGAGAGTTCCAGAAAAACATCTATTTCTGCTTTATTGACTATGCCAAAGCCTTTGACTGTGTGGATCACAATAAACTGTGGAAAATTCTTCAAGAGATGGGAATAACAGACCACCTGATCTGCCTCTTGAGAAATTTGTATTCAGGTCAGGAAGCAACAGTTAGAATTGGACATGGAACAACAGACTGGTTCCAAATAGGAAAAGGAGTACGTCAAGGCTGTATATTGTCACCCTGTTTATTTAACTTACATGCAAAGTACATCATGAGAAACGCTGGACTGGAAGAAACACAAGCTGGAATCAAGATTGCCAGGAGAAATATCAATAACCTCAGATATGCAGATGACACCACCCTTATGGCAGAAAGTGAAGAGGAACTCAAAAGCCTCTTGATGAAAGTAAAGTAGAGAGTGAAAAAGTGGACTTAAACTTCAACATTTAGAAAACGATGATCATGGCATCCGGTCCCATCACTTCATGGGAAATAGATGGGGAAACAGTGGAAACAGACTTTATTTTTCTGGGTCCAAAATCACTGCAGATGGTGAATGCAGCCATGAAATTAAAAGGCGCTTAGTCCTTGGAAGGAAAGTTATGACCAACCTAGATAGCATATTCAAAAGCAGAGACATTACTTTGCCAACAAACGTCCGTCTAGTCAAGGCTATGGTTTTTCTTGTGGTCATGTATGAATGTGAGAGTTGGACTGTGAAGAAGGCTGAGTGCCGAAGAATTCATGCTTTTGAACTGTGGTGCTGGAGAAGACTCTTGAGAGTCCCTTGGACTGCAAGGAGATGCAACCAGTCCATTCTGAAGGCGATCAGCCCTGGGATTTCTTTGGAAGGAATGATGCTAAAGCTGAAACTCCAGTACTTTGGCCACCTTATGCGAAGGGTTGACTCATTGGAAAAGACTCTGATGCTGGGAGGGATTGGGGGCAAGAGGAGAAGGGGATGACAGAGGATGAGATGGCTGGATGGCATCACTGACTCGATGGACGTGAGTCTGGGTGAACTCCAGGAGTTGGTGATGGACAGGGAGGCCTGGCATGCTGTGATTCATGGGGTCGCAAAGAGTCAGACATGGATGAGCGACTGATCTGATGAATGGTCACAATACTCATATCAGGTAAACTAGACTTTTTAACAAATGCCATAATGGCAAAGAAGGGCATTATTTAAAGGATCAATACAAGAAAGGAAGGTTATGTTCATTACCATGCAAGGACCCAGTATAGGAGCACCTAAATATATAAAACAAATATTAAAAATCATAAAGGGGAGAAATTTAACAATAAGAGTAAATAATAATAAGAAGCTTCAATACCCCACTGACATTAATGGTCAGATTATTCATACAGAAAATCAGATCAATATGGCAACAAAGGTATTTTTTTCTAATCACAACCATTTAAAACTAGAAATAAACCACTGGGGCGAAAAAGGAGAAAGAACACATATGTGAAAACGTGCTGCTGCTACTGCTGCTAAGTCGCTTCAGTCATGTCCGACTCTGTGCGACCCCGTAGATGGCAGTCCACCAGCCTCCCCCGTCCCTGGGATTCTCCAGGCAAGAACACTGGAGTGGGTTGCCATTTCCTTCTCCAGTGCATGAAAGTGAAAAGTGAAAGTGAAGTCGTTCAGTCGTGTCCAACTCCTAGGGACCCCATGGACTGCAGCCTACCATGCTCCTCTGTCCATGGGATTCTCCAGGCAAGAGTACTGGAGTGGGGTGCCATTGCCTTCTCCGACATGAAAACCTACATGTTATTTAAAAATGGTAAATAATGAAATAAAGCAATAAATATCTCAAAACAGAGGAAAATGAAAATGAAAACACTTGCAACATCGATGGGATACAACCGAAGTAGTTTTAAGAAGGAGGTTCATAGTGATACACACCTTCCAAAAAAGAGCTATTCCAAAAAAAAAAAAAATTGAAGAGAGGAGTGCACTCAAATTCATTCTCTGAAGCCATAATCACACTGATATTAAAACCAGGCAAAGATAACAATAAAGAAAATTACAGATCAATATCTTTGATGAATATAGATATAAAAATCCTTAATAAAAGATTAACAAACTGAATTCAACAATATATAAAAAGATTATACACCATGATCAAGTTAGTCGTGAGAATGGTTCAACGTGGAAATCAATCAATATGATACACCAAATTAGCAAACAAAAGACGTACCGCATGATCATCTCAATAGACAAAAAACATTTGATAAAATTCAACATGCATTCATGAAAAATCTCTTACTAAAGTGGGCATTGAGGGAACATATCTTAACGTAATAAAAATCATTTATTACAAACTCAGAGCCAACATTATACTCAATGCTAAAAAGCTGAACGCCTTCCTGCTACATTCAGGAAAAAGATAAGGATGCCCATTCTCACTGCTTCTATTCAATCTAATATTTGAAACCTTAGCCACAGCAATCTGACAAGGAAAAGAGATAAAATGTTTCCAAATTTGAAGGGAAGATGTGAGACTTTATTTGCAGCTGACATGATACTCTATATAGAGAATCCTAAACACTCCACCTGAAGTCTATTTGAACTAACAATGGATTCAGTGAGGTTTCAGGATACAATAAACCTAAATCAATTGCATTTTTTACAATAGTCTATTTCTGATAAGGAAATATCAGAAAAAGAAAAAAAAATCTCATTTAAAATTGCATCAACAAAATAAAATACCTAGTAATAAACTTAACCAAGGAGGTGAAAGTCCTTTATGTTAAAAACTACAGAACATTGTTAATTAAAACTGAGGATGATTTAAAAAGATGGAAAGAAATCCCATAAATTATAAGAATTAATATTGTTAAATGCCCATAGCAGGTAAAGCAATCTACATATTTCATGCGCTTTCTATACCCAGGACATTTTTCACAAAATCAGAACAAATAAGAATCACAGAATTGCCAAAGATTAATGTAGTAAAGAAGAAAGCTGGAAATATTATCCCTCTAGACTTCAGACTATATTACAAACCTACAGTAATCAAAACAGTGGCATACTGATACAAACAATGGAACACGAAAGAGAGCCCAGAAATTAACCTACATTCCTATAATTAATCTATAAGGAAGGAACTAAGAATATTCATTGGAGAAATGCATTCTCCTTAATAAGCGGTGTTGGGAAAACTGGACAGTTACATGTAAATCAGTGAAATTATAACACCCTCTTATACCCTATACAAAAATAAATTCAAAATGGTTTAAAGATCTAAATATAAGGCATGGAACCATGAAACTCCTGGAAGGTAACTTAGGCTAAACATTCTCTGACACAAATCATAGCAGTAGTTGGCTCAAGTGGTAAGAATCTGCCTGCCAGTGCAGGAGCTGTGGAGATGCAGGTTCAATCCCTGGCTTAGGAGGATCCTGTGGAGGAGGAAATAACAATCCACTTAAGTATTTTTGCCTGGAAAATCTCATGGACAGTGGAGCAAGGTGGGCTACAGTCCATGTGGTCACAAAGAGTTGGACATGACAGCATGCATGGATGAAGCCTCAAGGTGCACTGGTGCACCCATGGCAAAAGATATAAAAGCAAAAACCAAAAACAAAAAAAACACCTACATGCGACCTATTAAAACTTACACGTTTTTCAACTGCAAAGGCAACAATCAGCAAAATAAAAAGACAGCCTGCAGAATGGGAGAAAGTATTTGCAAATGATTTTGCTAACAGGTGGTTAATACCCAAATAGTTCATACCAACGGCTCATACAATTTAATATGAAAAAGCAAACTATTCAATCAAAAAATGGGCAGAAGACTTAAATATTGTTCTTTAGTTGCTTGGCCATGTCTGAATGTTTGCAACCCAATGGACTGCAGCATACCAGGCTTCCCTGTCCTTCTCCATCTCCCAGAGCTTGCTCAAACTCATGTCCATTGAGCCAGTGATGCCATCCAACCATCTCATCCTCTGTCATGACCTTCTTTGGGCCTCAATCTTTCCCAACATCAGGGACTTTTCCAGTGAATCAGCTCCTCACGTCAGGTGGCCTAAGTATTGGAACTTTACCATCAGCATCAGTCCTTCCAGTGAATATGCAGGGTTGATTTCCTTTAGGATTGACTGGTTTGATCTCCCTTCAGTCCAAGGGAGTCTCAAGAGTATTCTCCAACACTGTATTTTGAAAACATCAATTCTTCAGTGCTAAGCCTTTTTTATGGTCCAAATCTCACATCCATATATGACTAATGGAAAACCCATAGCTTTGACTATACAGATCTTTGTTGGCAAAGTGACGTCTCTGCTTTTTTAATATGCTATCTATGTTTGTCATAGCTTTTATTCCAAAAAGCAAGCATCTTTATTTTCATGGCTGCAGTCACTGTCCACAGTGATTTTGGAGCCCAAGAAAATAAATTCTGTCATTGTTTCCATTGTTTCTCCATCTGTTTTCCATGAAGTGATGAGACTGGATGCTATGATCTTCGGTTTTTGAATGTTGAGTATTAAGCCAGTTTTTTCACTCTCCTCTTTCACAGCTTCATCAAGAGGCTCTTTAGTTCCTTTCACTTTTTGCCACAAGGGTGGTGTTACCTGCATATCTGAGTTTATTGATATTTCTCCTAGCAATCTTGATTTCAGGTTGAGCTTCATCCAGCCTGGCATTTCACATGGTAAGTTAAATAAGCAGGGTGACGATGTACAGCCTTGACATACTCCTTCCCCAATTTTGAAGCAGTCTGTTGTTCTATGTAACGTTCTAACTCTTGCTTTTTGACCTGCATGCAGGTTTCTCAGGAGGCAGGTCAAGTGCTTCGGTATTCCCATTTCTTTAAGAATTTCCCCCAGTTTGTTGTGATCCACATGGGCTTCCCTCATATCTCTCGGTAAAGAATCTGCCTGCAATGCAGGAGACCCAGGTTCGATTCTTGGGTCGGGAATATCCCCTGGAGAAGGAAATGGCAATCCATTCCAGTATTCTTGCCTGGAAAATCTCATGGACAGAGGAGTCTGGTGGGCTACAGTCAATGGGGTCACAAGAGTTGGACACAGCTTAGTGACTAAACCACTACCACCACCACACAGTCAAAGGCTTTAGCATAGTCAATGAAGCAGAAGTAGATGTTTTTCTGGAATTCCCTTGCATTTTCTATGATCCAATGTATGTTAGCAATTTGATCTCCGATACTTCTGCCTTTTCTAAATCCAGCTTGTACATCTAGAAGTTCTCAGTTCATGTACTGTTGAAGCCTAGCTTGAAAGATTTTGAGACCCAGATACCCACAATGATGTGATCACGGACCTAGAGCCAGACATCCTGGAGTGTGAAGTCAAGTGGGCCTTAGGAAGCATTACTACGAACAAAGCTAGTAGAGGTGATGGAATTCCAGCTGAGGTATTTCAAATCTTAAAATATGATGCTTTAAAGTGCTGCACTCAATAAGACAGTGAATTTGGAAAACTCATCAGTGGCCACAGGACTGGAAAAGGTTAGTTTTCATTCCATTACCAAAGAAGGACAGTGCCAAAGAATGTTCCAACTACCACATAATTGCACTAATTTCTCATGCTAATGAGGGAATTCTCAAAATCCTTCCAGCTAGAGCTAAATGTGCTTTTCTGTAAATAAGATATACCGATGGCCAACACTCATGTGAAAGATGATCAACATTTTTAATTATTAGAGAAAGGCAAGTCAAAAGTAAAATGAGGTACCACGTCACACCTATCAGAATGGCTACCATCAAAATGTTTACAAATAAATGCGGAGAGGGTGTGGAGAAAAGGGGGAACCCTTCTGTACTGTTGGTGGTAATGTAAATTGGTGCAGCCACAATGGAAAACAATAGAATGGTTCCTTAAAAACCGACTGGAAATACAGCTTCCGTGTGAATCAGCATCCTATTTCTGGGTACATAGCCAGAAAATATAAAAACTATAATTCTAAAGGATTCGTGTACTTCAACGTTCTTGTATGTGATGTCTAAATAATAAAATGAATGAATAATAAAGCAGATAGACTCATGTATATAGAGAACAAACTAGTGGTTACCAGCACAGAAGGGAAAGGGGGAGGAGATAGGCTAAGGGATTAAGAGATACAGGCTACTGTATAAGGTAAATAAGCACCAAGGAAAATATAGCCATTGTTTTATAATGATCTTAAATGGAGTATAATATATAAAAATACTGAATAACTATGTCATATATCTGAAACTAATATTATATTTAGAATCAGCTATACTTCAATTTAAAAAAGAGAAAATGGTGACTTTTAATTTAGGAGTCAACAGGGTAGGAGCCTAGCTAGTTGTTAGGATAGAGTGATGAATAACTTTGTGAGTGACTTTCTAAGAAATGCATTTGCCTAAATAGGCTGTACTTCTAGTTGGCTAGGAGATGGCAGTGGCACCCCACTCCAGTACTCTTGCCTGGAAAATCTCATGGACGGAGGAGCCTGGTAGGCTGCAGTCCATGGGGTCGCTAAGAGTCGGACACGACTGAGCGACTTCACTTTCACTTTTCACTTTCATGCACTGGAGAAGGAAATGGCAACCCAGTCCAGTGTTCTTGCCTGGAGAATCCTAGGGACGGGGGAGCCTGGTGGGCTGCCGTCTATGGGGTAGCAGAGTCGGACACGACGGAAGTGACTTAGCAGCAGTAGCAGCAGCGGACTTTAACATATAGGAGCTGTGACCTTGATATAAAGCTGGTGTTCGCAGAAGTTCAGCATTCCTGTGGTAAACAGGTGCAGCAAACAGGCAATTTTCAGGGAGCCATCCGACTAAATTCAGCCGAGGCACTGTGGGGATGGTCACCAAGGGAGGTTTTTGAGTGACCAAAGTGTAAGCCATTACTTCCTACACAAGAGAGTTACCAGCCATGTGTTTGAATCAACTTTGTAACAAAAGTTAGGTAAGTGGAAGTAGGTGACATAAATTAAAAGGAAAGGGATGGAGGGAATGAAATCATTAAAGGATAGCCCCCTGCTAGGCCCTTAGTTCATTCAACATATACTGAGTATACCCTATGGGCCAGGAAATGGTAGCTACAGAAATTGTGACTAATTTAATTCTTGCCACATAAAACCACAATGTTATGCGGTTTGAAATATTCTTTTTCTTTCCTTAACAAATGTTGAAGCTGGAGTTCAGTGAACTGAATTAATTTCCCCAGATAAGCTGTAGTATCATGTTTTTGGCCCTAATACTGGCTGCCCTCACTTATAGAATTACAGAAGGATTTATGAGTGCTAACATTTGTAAGGGATCATTTTCCCAACTCTGGAATGAAGAGGTACTAATAATGGTGTGTGGTTTCCTTTTGAGAGTCATGAGACACTGAAATACAGCTTTGGCTTGGAATAGTGCATAGTCCTCCTGAGATTCATTGACACTACTGACTGCTGATCATTTATGATAATTCAAGGCAGCCAAATTGAAGTCATAGAGGAAAAGACTGTAAATATGTTAAAATCTATTTTCATTCTTGCTTCAGCCAAGTGTCAATGCCTATAAAAGGAAAAGGAAGCATTGTGAGAAGAGTCAGGTATAAACAAAGGTGCTGAGGATGAGGATTGTGTTTTATACACTGTGCCTTATGACATATGGAATTCTGTTTTAGAAAGGAACAGAGTACAGCTCACGGAGACTACAAGGATTGTGTTTAATAGGCTACTCAGTGACCTAATCACGAGGTCTTTTAAATAAAATTTAAGATAGCAGTTAAAATGAAGCTTCAGCCAGTTTGGATAATTAAATATCAAAAGGCATTGAAAGAAAATACCTTTGTACAATAACTGACAGTAAAAAGCAGCAGGAAAGAGGAGTCAAGAACAATTGCTGTGGTCTGTAATAGATATACATTGATACATATTTTATCAGTAATAAATTGAAATAAGAAGCTTAATACATTACAGTCCTGTGAATACTATCACTAATACTTAGCAGTATTGTGATGCAATGGAAGAGGAAACTGTTTTCTTAGAAAATAGATGTAAGACTAGTGAAGGAGATCTCTATGTAAACCAATCAATCAAAACATGAAAGCATTACAGGTAGATTTTAAACGCTCGATGGTTTTACGTCAACGAGTGTTTTTCCTATGTTTTCCTCTAAGAGTTTTATGAGGTACCACCTCACACTGGTCAGAATGGCCATCATCAAAAAGTCTACAAAAATAGAGAGGTCTACAAATGCTAGAGAGGGTGTGGAGAAAAGGGAACCCTCTTGTACTGTTGGTGGGAATACAAACTGGTACAGACACTATGGAGAACAGTATGGAGGTTCCTTAAGAAACTGAAAATAGAACTACCATATGACTGAGTGATTCCACTCCTGGGCACACACCCTGAAAAAAAACCATACTTCAAAAAAAAAAAAAAAAAACGCATGCAGTGTTCACTGTAGAGCTATTTACAATACCCAGGACATCGAAACAACCTAAGTTGTCAGCAGATGAATGTATAAAGAAGATGTAGTGTATACATGCAATGGAATAATACTTTGCTTAGCCATAAAAGGAACGGAATAGGGTCCTTTGTCAAGATGTGGATGTACCTACAGTCTGTCATACAGAGTGAAGTAAATCAGAAGTGAAAGTTGCTCAGTCATGTCTCACTCTTTGTGACCCCATGGACTATATAGTCCATGGAATTCTCCAGGCCAGAATTCCAGAGTGGGTAGCTGTTCCCTTCTCCAGGGGATCTTCCCAAACCAGGGATTGAACCCAAGTCTCCCACATTGCAGGCAGATTCTTTACCAGCTGAGCCATCAGGGAAGCCCAAGAATACTGGAGTGGGTAGCCTATGCTTTCAACAGTGGATCTTCCCAACACAGGAATCGAACTGGGGTCTCCTGCACTGCAGGTAGGTTCTTTACCTGCTGAACTACTAGGGAAGCCCCAGGAGAAAAACAAATATTGTATATTAGTGCATTTATGAGGAATCTAGAGAGAATGATACAGATGAACCTACTTCCAGGGCAGGAAAAGGAGTGCAGATGTAGAGCAAGGATGTGTGAACATATGGAGGAAGAGGCAGGTGGGTTGAATTGGGAGATTAGGCTTGACATAAATACACTACCATGTGTAAAATAGATAGCTAGTTGGAACCTGCAGTATAGTACAGAGAGCTCAGATCTGTGGTTTGTTCTGACTTAGATGGGTGAGATAGAGGGGTTGCAGTGGGAGGGAGGTCCTAGAATAAAGGGATATATGTATACATATATCTGACTCACTTGGATGTATAGCAGAAACTAGAACAACATTGTAAGTCAATTATACTCCAATAAAAAATTTTAAAAATAAAATAAAAGGTAAGACCAATCTAGATAGCATGTTAAAAAGCAGAGAAATTACTTTGCCAACAAAGGTCCGTCTAGTCAAAGGTATTGTTTTTCCAGTAGTCATGTATGGATGTGAGAATTGGACTATAAAGAAAGCTGAGTGCCAAATAATTGATGCTTTTGAACTACGGTGTTGGGGTGTTGGAGAAGACTCTTTAGAGTCCCTTGGACTGCAAGGAGATCCAACCAGTCCATCCTAAAGGAAATCAGTCCTGAATATTCATTGGAAGGACTGATGCTGAAGCTGAAACTCCAGTACTTTGGCCACCTGATGCTAAGAACTGACTCATTTGAAAAGACTCTGATTCTGGGAAAGATTGAGGGCAGGAGGAGAAGGGGATGACAGAGGATGAGATGGTTGGATAGCTTCACCAACTCGATGGACATGAATTTGGGTAAACTCCGGGAGTTGGTGATGGACAGGGAGGCCTGGCCTGCTGTGGTCCATGGGGGTCACAAAGAGTTAGACCCAACTGAGCGACTGAACTGCACTTCCTAACAGAAATTGTTAAGTTGACACAAAATGAAAATACATGTAGCACCTTAGTTTTCCAGATGTCAGTTGACAGTCTCTTGGCATTTTGCTGAGAGCAGAGCACTTGATATAATGTTTTTATTTGCTTTGATGATAATTCCATGTGTTTTTCTAGAACACATGTAAAAAATTATGGAAATTGATGAATTAATTCTCTGAATATATTTCTTTTTAGCAAGGATGGTTGGTTGTGAAAATGTAAATGATAGAAATCTCAGGAGAACATGATCATATCATCCTAGAGTTCATAATAGCTAGAAAAGAAACAATGGGTAGAGTTAGACAAGCACTCTGAGCTTTAGAAAAGTAGAAACTAGAAGTTCTTGAAAAGATTAAAGTTTAATTTCATGAAATAAAATTCTAAAATACTATTAAATGGAAGACAGTATCTCTACAGACACACACACACACACACACACACACAGTGTTTTCACTTTCCATATACTTTTGCAGTAAGAGTGATGTTAACCATGATATATAAAAATGTGCTGGGTATAGGAAGCTCCCATATTTTGGGTTAGGTTCCAAAAGTTGTTTTTTTTTTCTTTTTCATTGTTAATAAGTCCAAAGTGTCTTAATGGAATTCAGCTTGCAATGCCCAATTGAATTTCCAACAAATAGGTGTGAGATTTTAAATATACAATTAGTGTGGAATCTTAAATCAGGCATAATCATTTTTCACTCAATTTGCCTGGTTCATCTATATCAAAGTTGGGCTGAAACAAGAAATCTCTTCTTTCAGTGATCTCCAGAAATGACTTAGAAATGCTTCAGTAGCTACTGAATCTGGAGCAAGGCAGTCACTGTGTTCACTTCCTATTCTTAAATAAGCATTTACCTTACCTAGGATTAATACTTGGAGAAGGCAATGGCACCCCACTCCAGTACTCTTGCAGGGAAAATCCCACGGATGGAGGAGCCTAGTGGGCTGCAGTCCATTGGGTCGCTAGGAGTCGAACACGACTGAGTGACTTCACTTTCACTTTTCACTTTCACGCATTGGAGAAGGAAATGGCAACCCACTTCAGTGTTTTTGCATGGAGAATCCCAGGGACGGGGCAGCCTGGTGGGCTGCCGTCTATGGGGTCACACAGAGTCTGACACGACTGAAGAGACTTAGCAGCAGCAGCAGCGGCCACACATTCAAAGGATTTTTTTCCCCTCTCATTGATAAATTGTCAATTGCATAAACATGGCGCTTTTCACATGTGTTGTAAATTAACCTTTGTGGTTACCATAGATTTTTCAATATATAGTTACAACTAATTGAAGTCCACTTTCAAATGACTCACTATGCTGCTTCATGACTAGAATATAATATTATAATGTATATTTTTAGTCTGTAATATAGTGAATGGGGCTTCCTAGGGGGCACTAGTGGTAACGAACCCACCTACCGATGCAGGAGACATGAGTCACGGCTTTCATCCCTGGGTCAGGAAGGAGATCATGGTAACCCACTCCAGTATTCTTGTTTGGAGAGTCCCATGGACAGAGGATCCTGTCAGGTTACAATCAATAGGGATGCAAAGATTAGGACACAACTGACGTGACTTAGCATGCATGCCTAGTGTATAAATGTAATAATATATATATATATATGTATATATATAATAGTATATATATATCAGTGTATTATAAATAATATATATGTATTGCTGCTACTGCTGCTGCTAAGTCGCTTCAGTCATGTCCGACTCTGTGCGACCCCATAGATGGCAGCCCACCAGGCTCCCCCGTCCTGGGATTCTCCAGGCAAGAACATTGGAGTGGGTTACCATTTCCTTCTCCAATGCATGAAAGTGAAAAAATAAAGTGAAGTCACTCAGTCCTGTCGGACTCCTAGCGACCCCATGGACTGCAGCCCACTGGGCCCCTCCATCCATGGGGTTTTCCAGGCAAGAGTACTGGAGTGGGGTGCCATTGCCTTCTCCGATATATGTATTAGTGTATTATAAATAGTGTGTGTGTGTGTGTGTGTGTGTGTATATATATATATAATAGTGTGTATATATATATGTATATATATAATAGTATTATAGCTGAATATGCCCCATTCTTTCCTTCTTCTTCCTTGTACCATTGCTGTCATTCATTTCTCTTTTTTATGTGCTATTGTCACACAAGATGTTTCTATTATTACTTTGTCAAACAAAGATACCTAGTAGAAGAGTTAAGAATAAGAAAAATGGGAGCCAGCATGAGGAATTCCGCCCGTGGCAAAAAAATAATGGATTTTATTTTATCTCTTTTCTTCCCCAATGCTCTTCCTTCATATAGATGCAAGTTTCTGACCTATGTCATTTTCTTTCCTCCAGAAGAACTTCTTTTAAGTTTTTTAAAAGATTAAAGTTAAAAGCTTTTAATTTTCCTGAAGGGCAGATTTGCTGATAGTGAATTCTTTGAGTTTGTGTTTGTCTCAGAAAGTTTATATTTCTTCTTTAGTTTTGAAGTATTGCAACATAGAATTCTAGGTTGATTTTTAAAATATGTCAACACGTTTTTCATTCTACTCTTCTTGTTTGCATAATTTGATCCAAGATCAGTTCAGGTCAGTCGCTCAGTTGTGTCCAACTCCTTGTGACCTCTTGGACTGCAGCACGCTAGGCCTCCTTGTCCATCACCAACTCCTGGAGTTTACTCAAACTCATGTCCATCAAGTCGGTGATGCCATCCAACCATCTCATCCTCTGTCGTCCCCTTCTCCTCCTGCCCTAAATCTTTCCCAGCATCAGGGTCTTTTCCAATGAGTCAGTTCTTCACATCAGGTGGCCAAAGTATTGGCTGAAGCATCAGCTTCAGCATGAGTACCTCCAGTGAAAATTCAGGACTGATTTCCTTTAGGATGGACTGGTTGGATGTGCTTGCAGTTCAAAAGCATCAATTCTTTGGTGCTCAGCTTTCTTTACAGAGCAACTCTCACATCCATACATGACTATTGGAAAAACCATAGCTTTGACTAGATGGACCTTTGTTGGCAAAGTAATGTCTCTGCTTTTTAATATGCTATCTAGGTTGGTCATAACTTTTTTCCCCAGGAGCAAGTGTCTTTTAATTTCATGGCTGCAGTCACCACCTGCAGTGATTTTGGAGCCCCCCAAAATAAACTCTGACACTGTGTCCACTGTTTCCCCATCTATTTGCCATGAAGTGATGGGACCAGATGCCATGATCTTAGTTTTCTGAATATTGAGTTGTAAAGCAACTTTTTCACTCTCCTCTTTCATCAAGAGGCTCTTCAGTTCTTCACGTTCTGCCATAAGGGTGGTGTCATCTGCATATCTGAGGTTATTGACATTTCTCCTGGAAATCTTGATTCCAGCTTGTGCTTCATCCATCCCAGCATTTCTCATGATGTACTCTGCATATAAATTAAATAAGCAGGGTGACAATATATAGCCTTGATGTATTCCTTTCCCAACTTGGAACCAGTCTGTTCTTCCATGTTCAGTTCTAACTGTTGCTTTCTGACCTGCATACAGATTTCTCAAGAGGGAGGTCAGGTGGTCTGGTATTCCCATCTCTTTCAGAATTTTCCACAGTTTGTTCTGGTCCACAGTCAAAAGCTTTGGCATAGTCAATAAAGCAGAAATAGATGTTTTTCTGGAACTCTCTTGCTTTTTCAGTGATACAGTGGATGTTGGCAATTTTGATCTCTGGTTCCTCTGCCTTTTCTACATCCAGCTTGAACATCTGGAAGTTCATGGTTCTCATACTGTTTAGTGTGTGAGATGAGTGCAGTTGTGCAGTAGTTTGAGCAATGATCCAATCAAATGAGCAATTGATCCAAGATAAGCTGTTGATTTTCAGTTTGTCTAGCATTTTTCTTTTTGAAAGATGGATCGCAACTTCCAGACTCTACATACAGTGCTGAAACTGGAAGTCCCCATGTTGTTACCAAATCAAACTTGTATCCACTAGCCTGCAGGAAGTAAATCTAATATTGACACCAGGTTGTGATGAAGTAAAGTGAAGCATTTAGTGCAAGGCACAAAGCAAGAAGTGTGGGAAGCTTTTCCTCAAAAGACTCAAACTTTCTGATGGATCTCAGGGAAAGGTTTTTAAAGACAGGGTGAAGGAGAGAGTTACAGGGTATGTGATCAGCTCAGGGGTACTCTTCTGCTTGGTGGGTGGTGAGTCAATAGCATCACCCTTCTGGTTCTAACTAGTCTAGGTGCTGGTGGTCATGAGCATGCAGTTAACTTCTTCCACTTGATGGAAGTTTCAGTATCTGCTAAGTAGTTCAAGGATATGGCTCAGAATATTATCTATATTATCTTTAATTTTTTAAGGAGGAACTAAAGATCTCTTACTTAGTCTGTTTTCCATTGTTTCTGCATTTTCTCACTTTGACTAAATTTATTCTTTGGAATATGGAAGGCTTAGAAGGCTAGTTTTCTACAGGCAACAGGCAAGTGGAGAACATGGGGGTGTCTTGGGAAGACCCTATAGCGTCCTGCTTATGTACATTGACTTATTCTTTGTCCTTCAAAATACAGTTCAAAAATTCCAAACATCTATACAACATTCTTAGTTTTATTAGATTTTCATTTTTATTTATTTATTTAAGTTGGAGGGTAATTACTTTACAATATTATAGTGGTTTTTGCCATACATTGATATGCATCAGCCATGGGTTTACATGTGTTCCCCATCCTGAGCTCCCCTCCCGTCTCCCTCCCCATCCCATCCCTCTGGGTCATCCCAGTGCACCAGCCCTGAGCACCCTGTATCATGCATCGAACATGGACTTGTGATTGGTTTCAAATATGGTAATATTCATGTTTCATTGCTATTCTATCAGATCATCCCACCCATGCCTTCTCCAACAGGGTCCAAAAGTCTGTTCTATACATCTATGACTCTTTTTCTGTCTCTTATATATATGTCTTTCTAAAGACATATAAATGTCTTTCTAAATTCCATATATATCTGTTAGTATACTGTATTGGTGTTTTTCTTTCTGGCTTACTTCACTCTGTATAATAGGCTCCACTTTCATCCACCTCATTAGAACTGATTCAAATGTATTCTTTTTAATGGTTGAGTAACATTCCATTGTGTATATGTACCACAGCTTTCTTATCCATTCGTCTGCTGATGGACACCTAGGTTGCTTCCATGTCCTGGCTATTATAAACAGTGCTGCCATGAACATTGGGTACACGTGTCTCTTTCAATTCTGGCTTCTTCACCTTATCTTTGACAAAGGAGGCAAGAATATACAATAGAGAAAAGACAATCTCTTTAACAAGTGGTGCTGGGAAAACTGGTCAACCACTTGTAAAAAAATGAAACTAGAACACTTTCTAACACCATACACAAAAATAAACTCAAAATGGATTAAAGATCTAAATGTAAGACCAGAAAATATAAAACTCCTAGAGGAAAACATAGGCAAAACACTCTCCGATATAAATCACAGCAGGATCCTCTATGACATACCTCCCAGAGTAATGGAAATAAAAGCAAAAATAAACAAATGGGACTTAATTAAACTTAAAAGCTTTTGCACAACGAAGGAAACTATAAGCAAAGTGAAAAGATGGCCTTCAGAATGGGAGAAAATAATAGCAAACGAAACAACTGGCAAAAAATAAATCTCAAAAATATACAAGCAACTCCTGCAGCTCAATTCCAGAAAAATAAATGACCCAATCAAAAAGTGGGCCAAAGAACCAAACAGTTCTCCAAAGAAGACATACAGATGACTAAGAAACACATGAAAAGATGCTCAACATCAGTCATTATTAGAGAAATGCAAATCAAAACCGCAGTGAGGTACCATCTCACGCCTGTCCGAATGGCTGCTATCCAAAAATCTACAAACAATAAATGCTGAACAGAGTGTAGAGAAAAAGGAACCCTCTTACATTGTTGGTGGGAATGCTAACTAGTACAGCCACTATGGAGAACAGTGTGGAGATTCCTTAAAAAACTGGAAATAGAACTGCCATCTGACCCAGATGTTTCATTTTTAAAAATGTTATTATCTTTCATTTCACTTGTACCTATGCTTTGTCAAATCCTAGGTTTGTCAAACATTTTCAGGGTGTGTCAGCCAAATGCAAATAGATTGTGTCTTTATAATGTAAAAATATTTGTCTTTTATAACAAATTCAGTGGTAGAAGTCAGTGTAAGTTGTTTGGAAGCAAGTAGATCAAACTGTTAGTTAATTTGAGCAACTGCTCAGCTGGTTGTTCTAATGCTGTATAGATACAACATTAGTCAAGCAGAGAAACAGCAGTATCATTAAAGGACAGAGTCAGCAATTTCTTTTTCAGTAATGCTGTTTCTCTTCATAGTATGATATTTCATCTACATTGTAACTGAGAAAAGAAAAGTGAAAGCCAAAGGAGAAAAGGAAAGATATACCCATATGAATTCAGAGTTACAAAGAAGAACAAGGAGAGATAAGAAAGCCTTCCTAAGTGATCAGTGAAAAGAAATAGATGAAGGCAATAGAATGAAAAAGACTAGAAATCTCTTCAAGAAAATTAAAGATACCAAGGGAACATTTCATGCAAACATGGGCACAATAAAGGACAGAAATGGTCTGGACCTAAAGGAAGCAGAAGATATTAAGAAGAGGTGGCAAGAATACACAGAAGAACTATACAAAAAATATCTTACTGACACAGATAACCACATGGTGCGATCACTCACATAGAGCCAGATACTCTGGAGTTGGATCATAGAAAAAGCAAGAGAATTCCCAAAGAACATCTACCTCTGCTTCCTTGACTATGCTAAAGCCTTTGACTGTGTAGATCTCAACAAACTGTGAAAAATTCTTAAAGGGATCGGAATACCAGACCACCTTGCCTGTCTCCTGAGAAATCTGTTTGCAGATCAACAAGCAAGAGTTAGAACCTTACATGGAACAATGGACTGGTTCCAATTGGGAAAAGAGTATGTTGAGGCTGTATATTGTCACCTTGCTTATTTAACTTATATGCAGAGTATATCATGTGAAATGCCTGGCTGGATGGAGCAGAAGCTGGAATCAAGATTTCCGGGGGAAATATCAATAACCTCAAATATGCAGATGACACCACCCTTATGGCAGAAAGTTAAGGGGAACTAAAGAGCCTCTTGATGAAAGTGAAAAAGGAGAGTGAAAAAATTGGCTTAAAACTCAACATTCAAAAACAGTGATAAGGCACCTGCTCCCATCACTCCATGGCAAATAGATGGGAAACAATGGAAACAGTGTCAGACTTTATTTTGGGGGGCTTCAAAATCACTGCAGACAGTGACTGCAGCCATGAAATTAAAAGACGCTTGCTCCTTGGATGAAAAGCTATTGCAAACCTAGACAGCAGAGATATTTTTTACTGACAAAGATTCATAACAGTAATCGTGTATGGATGTGAGAATTGGACCATAAAAAGAGCTGAGTGCCAAAGAATTGATACTTCTGATCTGTAGTGTTGGTGAAGACTCTTAAGAGTTCCCTTGGACTGCAAGGAGATCAAACCAGTCAGTCCTGAAGGAAATCAGTCCTGAATATTCATTGGAAGGACTGTGCTGAAGCTGAAGCTCTAATGCTTTGGCCACCTAATGCGAAAAACTGACTCATTTGAAAAGACCCTGATTCTGGGGAAGATTGAAGGGGAGGAGAAGGGGACAACAGAGGATGAGATGGGTGGATGGCATCACTGACCTGATGGACATGACTGTGAACAAGCTTCGGGAGTTGGTGATGAACAGGGAAGCCTGGTGGGCTGCCGTCCATGGAATGCAAAGAGTCAGACATGACTGAGCATCTGAACTGAACTGCTTTAGGGCCTAGAGAAATCATTTAATATATTACATTGAAAGATTGTACTGAGGTACATCCAAGCCTTCATTATGATTGAATATAAAGAATCACAGAATTAAGAATATAAAGAATCACAGAATTAAGAACATAAAGAATCACCCCATTGCATATATCTCAAATTTAAGAAGAAAACTTAGTTTATGAGTGACTGTAGGTGGAAAAATATCCTAGAATAGAGGTTTACATTGTCCACTATCCTTTGTAGCTATTATGTGGTTTAAAAGAAAATATATTTTAAACACAGAGACTATCTGGGTCAGAAGGAAAGACTTGAGTTTAAATGGAATTTTGGCCTCCCCACATATGTAATTAGAGAATGATTGGAAGGTTAATGAACCAGTGTATGGCTCAAGTATTTTAAACTTTTTTTTTTTAAGTGGGAGGCAGTATTCTAAGCTCTTTTGAGAACTGTTTTTGAGAAAATTAAATCAGTCTTTTTGAGGAAGGATTTACACTGAGAGCTGAATTTTAAAAAACAGATGTTGATGTGGAATTTAGGTATGAATTAATAAGAACCTATGAGTTAATATGAAGTATATGCTATAACTTGCATTCATTTTTATTTTTTTCAGCAGCTAGCTTGCTGGAGCTTAAAGAAACAAGAATAGGCAAGTGACTTTGGAAAACAAATTTCCTGAAATTTTGGATTTCTGTTTAGGCTAATTCTTACCAGTAAACACATCAGTTCTTCTAAGTACTCTATATGGATTTAAGAGTAACCAATTTGATGCAAATTATTAACTAAAGTACCAGAAATATTAGAATATTTGGTTATTTTGTCATCTAAAATATAATCTAAATTATATACTGTAATAAAATTTTATATTAGAAAGCCTCTAAATTCTCAAGCTGATTTTATGTATTTAATTATGTATGACTTTTCATAGTTTGCTTTAAAGTGAATATTTAAAAATATTTTTGAAACAGCTCATATTTGTACAAAAACTAAGGTCTTTTCTTCTTGATGGTAAACAAATAGATTCTTGAAAACAATTTGTTATCATTTTGTGAAACCCTTAAGCCTTATAACCCTTGGAATTTTCAAATTGTAATTTATATGCCAAACCAATGTTTGGGCATTGAAGGGATGATTATCAAATAGGAGGATTATCTAAATCTCATGCTTCAATTTCTGCTGCTTCTGTTTATCGTTTATTTCACTTTTAGCTAGTGTCTTCCTAGAGGAGCAAGAGAGACAAATAAAAGGTATTTTTATGGCAGATATTTGGAGAAAGAGTTTTTAAAAAGTGTATAAAATAGGGTTTAAGATGATCTCTGGCTATCAGATAGCTTATGTTCCTCCTTTTCCTGGATAGTCAAGAATTTGTTTTTGCTTTGGGCTTAGTTTCCTGGTAGTCTTTGGTTCAGTCTTTGGTACAAGTGGCCATTTCAAGAACATAAAACATTTTGTAATGCATTTTTATCTCATATAGAGGTTAGCTCTGGGTAAACACTATTTAATTGTACAGTTTGCATGCAGTACCATATTAACTTTTCCTGAGTGTTCTTTTTCTCTTTATTTCTTCTCTCCCTCCATTCCTTGCCCCTTTCCTCCCTGTTTATTTAAAAATACTTATCTTTGTGCCAGGGATATATGTCTGCATATGCCTTAACAGTGGGATGCCTTGGGAGAAGTTTCATTTTTCATGGCTAACCAAGGGCATAATCAAATAATTTTGTTGGTGTTAAGACTTACATACCCAGATGACTGACATTGTTGCAGTTATTGTTCAGTTGTGTCTGTCTCTTTGTGACCCCCTAGACTGCAGCACGCCAAGTTTCCCTGTCCTTCACCATCTCCCAGAGTTTGCTCAAACTCACGTCCATTGAGTCAGTGATGCTATCCAACAATCTCATCCCCTGTTGTCCACTTCTCCTTTTGTCTTCAATCTTTCCCAGCATCAGGATCTTTTCCAATGAGTCAGTTCTTCACATCAGGTAGCGAAAGTATTGGAGCTTCAGCTTTAGCATCAGTTCTTCCAATGAATATTCAAGGTTGATTCCCTTTAAGATTGACTGGTTTGAACCATTTGCAGTCCAAGAGACTCTCAAGAGTCTTCTCCAGCACCACAGTTTGAAGGCATCCTTTCTTCAGTGCTCAGCCTTTTTAATTGTTCATCTCTCACATCCATATATGACTACTGGAAAACCCATAGCTTTTGACTATACAGACCATTGTCAGCAAAATAATATCTCTGCTTTTTAATATGCTGTCTAGATTTGTCATAGCTTTTTGTCCAAGGATAAAGTGTCTTTTAATTTCATGGCTGCCGTCACTGGCCACAGTGATTTTTGAGCCCAAGAAAATAAAGTCTGTCACTATTTCCATTGTTTCTCCATCTATTCGCCATGAAGTGATGGGAGTGGATGTCATTATCTTCATTTTTTGGATGTTGAGTTTTAAACCAGCTTTTTCAGTCTCCTCTTTTACCTTCATCAAGAGACTGTTTAATTCCTCTTTGCTTTCTGCCATAAGGTGGTGTCATCTACATATCTGAGGTTATTGGTATTTCTCCGGGCAGTCTTGATTCCAGCTTGTGATTCATCCAGTCCAGCCTTTTGCATGTTGTACTCCACATATAAGCTATGCAGGTGCAAGTTATGCTGACTTTGGTGTAGATAAAATGTTCTTCCCTCAGAGTTATATTAGCTAGGGTAGGCTACATTTTATGGCCATTATGCAATAGCTCAAGCAAAGCAGAAGTCTTTCTCAAGGAACAGTTTCTGGTAATAAATGTTGCAAATGAAGAGGATGGGTCCCTTCTCTACATAGTTAGTAAGGGACTCAGGCTAATGCCTGGATTCTTGGGTCTTTGCCGTTTTAGCCCATGTGAGGGGTAGAAAGCATGGAGTGTTGTGCAGGACATGTTTATGAACCAGGACTGGGAACAGTACGTTTAAGTTTAATTCACATTTGCAGTCACATATTTGTGCTAATTGCAAGGGAAACTGAGAAATGTAATATAGTCCTGTGAGTGAAAAGAAGTGGGGAATAGATTTAATATATAATTAATGTTCATGGATCCATAGCCATGGGTTAACATTGTGAGCCAAAACTAACCAGTAGCTTTCACACTGATACACTCTATTTTAACTACTTTTAAATTTTAAAAACAAAAATAATTTCTAGCAAGGAACACTTTTTCTAAACAGGAATAAATGTGCAGATGACCCAATACTTGCACTCTTGACTATTATGCTAGAGAAACAAGGACTTATCTTCATACAAACAGCTATATGGGAATTGCCATAAAAACTTTATTCATAGTAGCTAAAAGCTGGAAATAAGCCAGGTGTTCTTTAATGGGCAAAGGATTAAATTTTGGTTCACCTCAATTAAACTGACTCAAAGCCATTCCTTTTTAAGGCTGGGTAATATTCCATTGTGCATATGTACTACAACTTCTTTATCCATTCATCTGTCCATGGACATCTAGTCTGCTTCCATGTCCTGGCTATTGTAAATAGTGTTGCTCTTTGAACATTGGGGTACATGTGTCTTTTTGAATTATCCATATATCTCAGGATATATGCCTAGGGGTGGAATTGCTGGGTCATGTGGTAATTCTGTTTTAAGTTTTTTAAGGAACCTCCATACTGTTATACTTACTGGCTGTACCAATTTACATTCCCACTGACAGTGAAAGAGGTTTCCTTTTTCTCCACATTGTCTCCAGCATTCATTGTTTGTAGATTTTTTGATGATGGCTCTTCTGACCAATGTGAGGTAATGCTTCACTGTAGCTTTGATTTGTGTTTCTCTAATAATAAGCAATATAGAGCATCTTTTCATGTGTTTGTTGGCCATCTGTGTCTTCTTTGGAGAAATGTATGTTTAGGTCTCTTGCCCATTTCTTGGATGAGTTGTTGTTTTTCTAGTATTGAGCTTCATGAGCTGCTTGTATATTAGGCAGCAATCCCACTACTGACCTCATACCTTGAGAAAACCATAATTCAAAAGGACACATGTACTCCAATGTTCAAAGCAGCACTATTTACAATTGCCAGGACATGGAAGCAATCTAGATATCCATCAACAGATGAGTGGATAAAGAAATTGTGGTACATATAGAATGGAATATTGCTCAGCCATAAAAAGGAAAAAAATTAAGTCAGTTATAATGAGGTGGATGAACGTAGAGCTTGTTATACATAGTGAAGTGAAGTCGCTCAGTCATGTCCGACTCTCTGCGACCCCATGGACTTTAGTCTGCCAGGTTCCTTTGTTCATGAGATTTTCCAGGCCAGTGTACTGGAGTGGGTTGCCATTTCCTTCTCCAGGAGACCTTCTCAATGCAGGGACTGAACCTGGGTCTTCCACATTGTAGGCAGACACTTTACCATCTGAGCCACCAAGGAAATCATACATAGTGAAATCAGTCAAAAAGAGAAAAACAAATATCATATATTAATGCATATATATGGAATCTAGAAGAATGGTACTGATAAATCTATCTGAAGGGCAAAAATAGAGACCCAGACATAGAGACTTGTGGACACAACTGAAAAGGAAGATGGTGGGATGCACTGAGAGAGTAGCTTTGAAACATAGGTATTATTATATGTAAAATAGATAGCTGATGGAAAGTTGTTGTATAACACAGGGAGCTCAACCCAGTTCTTTGTGACAACCTGTAGGGCTGGGTTTGGTCAATTATAAGGGAAGTTCAAGAGGGAAGGGATATATGTATGTTGTTTTTGTTGTTTAGTTGTTAAAATAGTGTCCAACTGTTTGTGATCCCATGGACTGTAGCCTGCCAAGTTCCTCTGTACATGGGATTTCCAAGCCAGAATGCTGGAATGGGTTGCCATTTTCTTCTCCAGGGGATCTTCCCAACCCAGGAATCAAATCTGCATCTCCTGCACTGGCATCTGTTCAGTTCAGTTCAGTTCAGTCGCTCAGTCGTGTCCGACTCTTTTCAACCCCATGAATCGCAGCATGCCAGGCCTCCCTGTCCATCACCAACTCCCGGAGTTTACCCGAACTCATGTCCATCGAGTTGGTGATGCCATCCAACCATCTATCTCATCCCTTTAACAAAGGAGCCCTGGTGTTGAAACACGAATCCGAGTTCTTGTACATAGAGCTGAAGAATGGACTTCATGAACATGGGATGGACGGCAGTGTATATCCTTACCAGTATTAATTTGTACATTTTTGGTTGGCTCCTGTCCTTAAAATACATCATTCCTAACCAATCAGTTGAAAGGTCAAAATGTTTAACAGCATCTTTATGGCTTCTCTTTATCCTCAGATTAAGGTACCACCCTTTTTCATGCCCTCTGAGCCATTTTACAACCAGATATTCAGGCTAAAGATTACTTATCACCAGTTGTTTTTCCCTCAGGTATATGGAACAGAAGTTAATTACTGCCCTTTCCTGGATCTGAGTGTTGATAATTTATCAGACTAGGGACCCATTCCAGAAATTCTGGACAATGGATACAGTTTTAGGTTAATGGAGTAAGATGTGTATCAAAAACAAGACCGAGGTCTCAGAGTCCTACACTGACTGCCTGGCAATTTCTAGCTCAGTGTCATTTGCCCCATGTCTCTTTTATGATGTTTTTAGTATTCATGCTTCTTCTTCTTTTTTTTTTTTTTTTGGATTTTATGCATACAACTGTACACACGACCCTTCCCAAGGGTCTGCAGGGCTGGCGTGGGGGGCCCACTGCAGGAGAGCCCAGCCTAGCGCCTCCGTCTGGAGAGCAGCCCCTGGGACCCCCAGGAAGCAAATTAAAGCACATGCTGGGAGGGATTGGGGGCAGGAGGAAAAGGGGATGACAGAGGATGAGATGGCTGGATGGCATCACTGACTCGATGGACGTGAGTGAGTGAACTCCAGGAGTTGGTGATGGACAGGGAGGCCTAGCGTGCTGCGATTCATGGGGTCGCAAAGAGTAGGACACGACTGAGCAACTGATCTGATCTGATCTGAACTGAAGCAATGGCACCCCACTCCAGTACTCTTGTCTGGAAAATCCTACGGACAGAGGAGCCTGGTGGGCTGAAGTCCATGGGGTCGCTAAGAGTCGGACACGACTGAGCGACTTCACTTTCACTTTTCACTTTCATACATTGGAGAAGGAAATGGCAACCCACTCCAGTGTTCTTGCCTGGAGAATCCCAGGGATAGGGGAGCCTGGTGGGCTGCCGTCTATGGGGTCGCATAGAGTCTGACACAACTGAAGCAACTTAGCAGCAGCAACTGTACATGAACTAATGCTTAGGTGATTATTATGATACTAACACATAGGTTTCTGTTTTAATGCTTGTAAATGTTCCCTTATTATTGTATTGTGTAATTCTCAATTATAGAAATCTATCAGAAATGTTTGAAACCCAATTTACACTTTCTTGAAATTGTGTGGATAAGCTTATTTGCATAAAGATAATTATTGGTATGTCTTAGGTTTAGCTAGAACAGTCCCAGACAAATAGGTCTTGTCTTAATGTGGACTTCATTTTGCAGTAATATGTGCTTGATCTCAGTTCTCTTAAGTGTTATGAGCTGAATTGTGTCCCATCCCCTAAATTAATAGACTGAAGACTTAACCCCCCATATGACTGCATTACAGATTGGATCTTTAAGGAGGTAATTAAAGTTTAATGAAGTCATGAGAGTGTAGTTTAGTTATATAACTAGTACACTTAAAGGAACTTACATAGTGAAAACAAAATTGTTCTGGCCTTCAGGCAGCAGACACTAGGGCTTTCTCTCTGCCATGTGACCCACATGGCAAGAATGCAGCTATCTGCAAGACAGAAAGAGCAGTTTAACCAATGGGTAGCCATGTTGGCACTCTGATCTCAAACTTCCATCCTCCAGAACTATGGTAAAATAAATTTCTGTTGTTTAAGCCATCTAGTCTATGGTATTTTGTTACGGCAGTTTGAGCTGACTAAGACATTAAGTCTTACATCAGAGTGATGGCCTTATTAATTAATGCCCTGGTGGTTAGAGTTATGAGTCAGCTTTCCATTAGAAATCCTTTTTCTTGTAGGATGTTTTGACATTATAACAAATGAGCCATTGGTCATATCTTTCCATGTTTTCTGACTCCTAATTGAAAGGTTGTTGCTGAGTTGTGAACTGCGCTGGGATTCTTGGCCTCCAGAGGAGAGGAATTCAATCTGGGGCCAGTGACAAGGCTTGATTGCTTACAGCTTTTGTGTAATAAAGTTTTATTAAAGTATAAAAGAGATAGAGAAAGCTTCTGAAATAGACATCAGAAGAGGGCAGAAACAGTGCCCCTTTGCTAGTTTTTAGCAAGAAGTTATATACCTATTCAGTTCAGTTCAGTTCAGTCGCTCAGTCGTATCCGACTATTTTCGACCCCATGAATCCCAGCATGCCAGGCCTCCCTGTCCATCACCAACTCCTGGAGTTCACTCCAACTCACATCCATCGAGTCAGTGATGCCATCCAGCCATCTCATCCTCTGTCGTCCCCTTCTCCTCCTGACCCCAATCCCTCCCAGCATCAGAGTCTTTTCCAATGAGTCAACTCTTCTCATGAGGTGGCCAAAGTCCTAGAGTTTCAGCTTTAGCATCATTCCTTCCAAAGAAATCCCAGGGCTGATCTCCTTCAGAATGGACTGGTTGGATCTCCTTGCAGTCCAAGGGACTCTCAAGAGTCTTCTTCAGCACCACAGTTCAAAGGCATCAATTCTTCAGCGCTCAGCTTTCTTCACAGTCCAACTCTCACATCCATATATGACCACTGGAAAAACCATAGCCTTGACTAGACAGACCTTTGTTGGCAAAGTAATGTCTCTGCTTTTCAATATGCTATCTAGGTTTGTCAAAACTTTCCTTCCAAGGAGTAAGCATCTTTTAATTTCATGGCTGCAGTCAACATCTGCAGTGATTTTGTACCCAGAAAAATAAAGTCTGACACTGTTTCCACTGTTTCCCCATCTATTTCCCATGAAGTGATGGGACCAGATGCCATGATCTTTGTTTTCTGAATGTTGAGTTTTAAGCTAACTTTTTCACTCTCCTCTTTCACCTTCATCAAGAGGCTTTTTAGTTCTTCTTCACTTTCTGCCATAAGGTGATGTCATCTGCATATCTGAGATTATTGATATTTCTCCCGGCAATCTTGATTCCAGCTTGTGCTTCTTCCAGTCCAGCGTTTCTCATAATGTACTCTGCATAGAAGTTAAATAAGCAGGGTGACAATATACAGTCTTAACGTACTCCTTTTCCTATTTGGAAACAGTCTGTTGTTCCATGCCCAGTTCTAACTGTTGCTTCCTGACCTGCATACAAATTTCTCAAGAGGCAGGTCAGGTGCTCTGGTATTCCCATCTCTTTCAGAAGTTTCCACAGTTTATTGTGATCTACACAGTCAAAGGCTTTGACATAGTCAATCAAGCAGAAATAGATGTTTTTCTGGAACTCGCTTGCTTTTTCCATGATCCAGCGGATGTTGGCAATTTGGTCTCTGGTTCCTCTGCCTTTTCTAAAACCAGCTTGATTAGCAAGCTACTAATTAGAGAAAGGAAATGTCTCAGAACTCAGAGCGGAGAAGGCAATGGCACCCCACTCCAGTACTCTTGCCTGGAAAATCCCATGGACAGAGGAGCCTGGTGGACTCATGGGGTCACTAAGAGTGGACATGACTGAGCGATTTCACTTTCACTTTTCACTTTCCTGCATTGAAGAAGGAAATGGCAACCCACTCCAGTATTCCTGCCTGGAGAATTCCAAGCACAGCGGAGCCTGGTGGGCTGCCGTCTATGGGGTCGCACAGAGTCGGACACGACTGAAGCGACTTAGCAGCAGCAGCAGCAGAACTCAGAGAGTGGTACCAGGTCTCTCACCCACAAAATGCATTTTGAGATAGTATTGGCACCAGGTGAGTCATCCTGCACCATTAAACAATTGACATGGATCTTGAAGAAAGGCAGATTCTAAGGTAAATACATAGTTCATTAACATAGCTTAAGAAAAACATTCCCGTAAGAAAAATGCATTGGTTAGCTCAAGGTTTGAGAAAAGTTAAGTTCTCCTGGAACCAGGTGTCATCATGGCAACACAGAATTTTAAAAGAAACCTCCTTTTAATTTTGTATAGAGAAGGATAAATAAAGTCTGACACTTGCAGTCTATTTCTTCCATTTGGGGACCCCTAGCCTTCCTGCCTGTAACCCTCTCATAATGAACTACTTTAAGAAGTAACGGCAACTCTTTTTCTAGTCATCTCAGTGTCTTATATCATGGATAGGCTTTATGTGTCATTTCTTTTTTTTTTTTTTAATTTTATTTTATTTTTAAACTTTACATAATCATATTAGTTTTGCCAAATATCAAAATGAATCCACCACAGGTCTACATGAGTTCCCCATCCTGAACCCTCCTCCCTCCTCCCTCCCCATACCATCCCTCTGGATCATCCCAGTGCACTAGCCCCAAGCATCCAGTATCGTGCATGGAACCTGGACTGGCAACTTGTTTCTTACATGATATTTTACATGTTTCAATGTCATTCTCCCAAATCCTCCCACCCTCTCCCTCTCCCACAGAGTCCATAAGACTGTTCTATACACCAGTGTCTCTTTTGCTGTCTCATACACCGGGTTATTGTTACCATCTTTCTAAATTCCATATACATGCGTTAGTATACTGTATTGATGTTTTTCCTTCTCGCTTACTTCAGTCTGTATAATAGGGTGGATGAAACTGGAGCCTATTATACAGAGTGAAGTAAGCCAGAGGAAAAACATCATTTCTTATCTTTTATGACATCAGATATAAAATTATTTCACTGTCTGATTCAGTGAGGACACCTGAGTCACTTAATAAGCTGGGCTTCTGGAATCCAAAATAGAATTGCTTATACATCTTAATTTTTTTTGAGTCAGAGGGGCCATTTAAGGAGTCAGAGTCATCTTCAAAATTAGATAATTGTACCAGTTTTCCATATTAGTTGGCATCATACATATTTTTTACTCAAGGCAATATGTCATAGTAATCTGATATTTTCTCAAATCTCTATTTGAGACTTCATTCTTACATTGGATATATTAAATTTGGATGTATTAAATTTTTGGATATATTAAATTTATATAAAAGATAGTCTTAGTCATAAGTATAGAAAAGAAAGTTTATCTTTATTTAACTAATGCCTAACTCAGTGCTTGAAACATGTTAGAACAATAGATGGATAGATATTTATTACGAATTATGAAACAATTTTTAAAAACCCTTCATATCAAAATTAATTTATGTAGGTATTTGAACCATTCTGAAATTGATTTTTAAAGTGCTTCTCAAATAATAATTAAGACAAACTTTTCCAAAGGAATTCAGTGATCAATTCTGAGTTACCAGATAGACATGTTTACTAACAAAATAATACATGATTATACATTCTAAACATTTATTTAGTCAACATGATGGAATATTAAGAGAACATTATAGAAATGTAAATACTTTGATTGTCATTGGCAGTAAGGAAAGCACTGAAAACTTGTGATAAACACATTCAGGATATTACTCGTCTCCATTTTGGATGAGATACAGGTAAAGTCCTGCAGAGTTGCACTCTATATTGTGAAAAAATTACTACTGGTTTCCTCTAAGGATGGTATAGATCAAATAAGGGATAGTTTGTTTAGCTTTCTTTAAAGTAGCTCTGGCCCTGTGTTCACTGCCAGTTAAATGTGATTGCTTAGAAATAATCTTAGGTTAAACTATAATAGCTATGAGTAACTTGATAGTTTTCCGTCTTGTATATTTTTATTCTGTAAAGATTTTATAATATTTTCTTGAATAAGAAAATAATTCTGGTTACTTCAGTTTCCATTATTTAGCTAGAGTTGGTAATATAAAGAGCCTAATGCTCAATTAGAAAAATGCTTTTTATTCTCTAAGGAAAAATTTCACATTAACTATGTCATCTTTATATTATTATCTGACAATTGTGGTGTACTGTGTTGTAAATGTCCTTACAAAAGTGCTTATAAGAAATTAAAGACAATTTTACCCAATTGTCTATAATTGTCAAACTAGTGACCAGACTCTAGTTTTATAGTAATGTATAATAGAGGCCCTTTGTCATTTTCTAGTACCTTCCCTACCCTTGGCAACTTCCTTGTCTCCTTTGCTATTTAGATGAAATATGTAATCAGAATCTTTTTTTTTTTTTTTTTTTGAGGTGGATCATTTTTAAAGTCTTTATTGAATTTGTTACAATATTGTTTGTTTTATGTTTTGATTTTTTGGCCACAAGGCACATAAGATTTAGCTCCCCAACCAGGAATCCAGCTCTCACCCCTGGAACTGGAAGGTGAAGTCTTAACCGCTGGACTTGTAGGGAAGTACCAATAATAAGAATTTTTATTTTAAAAATTCTGTTCTCACCTATTGCTAGTGGGAATGTAAAATGGTACTGTCTCTTTGGAAGACACTTTGGTGGTTTCTTACATAAATAAATATAATCTTGACACACACTGATCCTGCAATCACATTCCCTGGTGTTTACCCAAAGGAGTTGAAAATGTATATTCACACATAAGCCTGCACATGGATGTTTATAGCAGCCTCTTTCATAATTGGCAAAATGTAGAAGCAACCAAGATGTCATTCTGCAGGTGAATGGACCATAAACTGTAGTATTTAATTCAGACAATTGAGTGTTAGTACCAAAAAGATATGAATTGTAAAGTCATGACAAGACATGGAGAAACCTTAAAAAGACGTATTACTAACTGAAGGATGTCTATCTGAAAAGGCTACATACTGAACAATTCCAACTGCATGACATTCTGGAAAAAGCAAAGCTATGGAGACAATAAAAAGAGTAATGGTTGCCAGTGCTTGGTGGTGGGAGGTGGAGGGAGTGATAAATAGGTAGAGCACAAAGGGTATTTAGAGTATTTACTTTGTATGATATGATAATCATTGCCTATGTAATTATGCATTTGTCAAAACCGATAGAATGCACAACGCCAAGAATGAATGGTAATGGAAACTATGGATGTGAGTTATTATGATGTGTCAATATAGGTTCATCAGTTATAACAATTTGGTAGTGGATGCTAATAACAGGGGATGCTCTGCATCCATGGGGCAGGCGACATGAGGAAAATCTTTGTGTCTTCCACTAAGTTTTACTGTGAACCTAAAACAACTCTGAAAATAAGTCTGGAAAGTCACAAATCTTCATTTGAGTGGTATCTAGCAATTTCTTGGTGGCTTAGATGGTAAAGAATTCACCTGCAATGCAGGAGACCTGGGTTCAATCCTTGGGTTGGGAAGATCCCCTGGAGGTGGACATGGCAACTCACTCCAGTATTCTTGCCTGGAGAATCCCCATGGACAGAGGAGCCTGGCAGGCTACAGTCCATGAGATCGCCAAGAATTGGACGTGAACTGAGCAATTAAGGACACAGCACAGCAATTTCAATCTAGCTACTCTAGAAATAAAAGCCTCTATTGCATTTGGAGTTAGTTACAATTTCCACCAGGGCCTGAAATATATGCTAGTTTAAAATGAACCCTGTTGAAAGGTTCATGGTTTTGTCTGTAATGGAATTTTGGTTATGATTAAATCCAAATTGACTTTGAGAAAGTTACAAGAGAAATACTTTAGTGTAAATAGAAATGTACTGGCCTCCATGGGAAATCCTATAGGATTACTGGTGGCCTTGCTTTTATATTTTGGTACAATGCAATGCCATAATAGATCCTGTAAGCTGAAATGTAATACAAAGAACTACTATATTATTGTTTCTCTAGAGACAGTTCACTAAGCATCAAAGTTAGATTGAATCAAGATAGGGAGGAAGTACAACTGAACTGAGACAACTGGATATTGTGGTTAAGAATATACCTGCCTCGATGTGTATGCTCATCAGTGGGATTGCTGGGTCATATGGCAGTTCTACTTCCAATTATTTAAAGTATCTCCACACTGTTCACCATAGTGGCTGTACTAGTTTGCATTCCCACCAACTTTGTAAGTTTCTCCACACCCTCTCCAGCATTTATTGCTTGTACACTTTCAGATAGCAGCCATTCTAACTGGCGTGAAATGGTACCTCATTGTGGTTTTGATTTAAATTTCTCTGATAATGAGTGATGTTGAGCATCTTTTCATATGTTTCATAGCGATCTGTATGTCTTTTTGGAGAAATGTCTGTTTGGTTCTTTGGCCCACTTTTTGATTGGGTTATTTATTTTTCAGGATTTGAGCTGCAGGAGTTGCTTGTATATTTTTGAGATCAATTCTTTGTCCATTGCTTCATTTGCTATTATTTGATCCCATTCTGAAGGCTGTCTTTTCACCTTGCTTATAGTTTCCTTTGTTGTGCAGAAGCTTTTAATTTTAATTAGGCCCCATTTGTTTATTTTTGCTTTTTTTTCCCAATATACTGGGAAGTGGGTCATAGAGGTTCCTGTTGTGATTTATGTTGGAGAGTGTTTTGCCTATGAGGCAACAGTTAGAACTGGACATGGAACAACAGATTGGTTCCAAATAGGAAAAGGAGTACATCAAGGGTGTATATTGTCACCCTGCTTATTTAACTTATATGCAGAGTACATCATGAGAAATGCTGGGCTGGAAGAAGCACAAGCTGGAATCAAGATTGCTGGGAGAAATATCAATAACCTCAGATATGCAGATGACACCACCCTTATGGCAGAAAGTGAAGAGGAACTAAAAGGCCTATTGATGAAAGTGAAAGAGGAGAGTGAACAAGTTGGCTTAAAGCTCAACATTCAGAAAATGAAGATCATGGCATCTGATCCCATCACTTCATGGGAAATAGATGGGGAAACAGTGGAAACAGTGTCAAACTTTATTTTTTTAGGCTCCAAAATCACTGCAGATGTTGACTGCAGCCATGAAATTAAAAGATGCTTACTCCTTGGAAGGAAAGTTATGATAAACCTAGATAGCATATTCAAAAGCAGAGACATTACTTTGCCAACAAAGGTCTGTCTAGTCAAGACTATGGTTTTTCCAGTGGTCATATATGGATGTGAGAGTTGGACTGTGAAGAAAGCTGAGCGCCAAAGAATTGATGCCTTTGAACTGTGGTGCTGGAGAAGACTCTTGAGAGTCCCTTGGACTGCAAGGAGATGCAACCAGTCCATTCTGAAGGAGATCAACCCTGGGATTTCTTTGGAAGGAATGATGGTAAAGCTGAAACTCTAGGACTTTGGCCACCTCATGCGAAGAGTTGACTCATTGGAAAAGACTCTGATGCTGGGAGGGATTGGGGTCAGGAGGAGAAGGGGACGACAGAGGATGAGATGTCTGGATGGCATCACTGACTCGATGGATGTGAGCCTGAATGAACTCCGGGAGTTGGTGATGGACAGGGAGGCCTGGTATGCTGCGATTCCTGGGGTTGCAGAGTCGGACACGACTGAGTGACTGAACTGAACTGAACTAACTGAGGAGTTTTATAGTTTCTGGTCTTATGTTCAGATCTTTAATCCATGTTGAGTTTATTTTTGTGTATGGTGTTAGAAAGTGTTCTAATTTCATTATTTTATAAGTGGTTGACCAGTTTTCCCAGCACCACTTGTTAAAGAGATTGTCTTTTCTCCATTGTATATTCTTGCCTCCTTTGTCAAAGATAAGGTATCCATAGGTGCGTGGATTTATCTCTGGGCTTTCTATTTTGTTACATTGATCTATACTTCTGTTTTTATGCCAGTACCATACTGTCTTGATTACTGTGGCTTTGTATTAGAAACTGAAGTCAGGCAGGTTGATTCCTCCAGTTCCATTCTTCTTTCTCAAGATTGCTTTGGCTATTCAAGGTTTTTTGTATTTCCATACATATTGTGAAATTATTTTTTCTAGTTATTTGAAAACTACCATTGGTAGCTTGATAGGGATTGCATTGAATCTATAGATTGTTTTGGGTAGTATATTCGTTTTCACTATATTGATTCTTCTGATCCATGAAAGCGATATATTTCTCCATCTATTTGTGTCCTTTTTGATTTCTTTCACCAGTGTTTTATAGTGTTCTATATATAGGTCTTTTATTTCTTTAGGTGACACGTGTACCCCAGTGTTCATCACAGCACTGTTTATAATAGCCAGGACATGTAAGCAACCTAGATGTCCATCAGCAGACGAATGAATAAGAAAGCTGTGGTACATATACACAATGGAATATTACTCAGCCATTACAAAGAATACATTTGAATCAGTTCTAATGAGGTGGATGAAACTGGAGCCTATTATACAGAGTGAAATAAACTGGAAAGAAAAATACCAATACAGTATACTAACACATATATATGGAATTTAGAAAGATGGAAATGATAACCCTGTATGTGAGACAGCAAAAGAGACACAGATGTATAGAACAGTCTTTTGGACTCTGTGGGAGAGGGCGAGGGTGGGATGATGTCAGAGAATGGCATTGAAACATGTAAATTATCACATGTGAAATGAATCGCCAGTCCAGGTTCAATGCATGGTACAGGGTGCTTGGGGCTGGTGCACTGGGATGACCCAGAGGGATGGGATGGGGAGGGAGGTGGGAGGGGTCTTCAGGATGAGGAACCCATGTACACCTGTGGCAGATTCATGTCAATGTATGGCAAAACCAATACAATATTGTAAAGTAAAAAAGTAAATAAATAATTTTTTTAATTAAAAAAAAATTAGAAAACTGGAAAAAAAAAAATACCTACCAGTACAGGAGATGTAAGAAACATGCATTCTATTCTTGTGTCAGGAAGATCCCCTCGAGGAGGAAATGGCAACCCACTCCAGTATTTTTGCCTGGAGAAACCCATGGACAGAGGAACCTGGAGGGCTGCAGTCCATGGAGTTGCAAAGAGTCAGACACAACTTAAGCCACTTAGCAAACAGCATTAGAGAATAAATTGACTCTGGCTGTGAAAAGCTTCAGAAATCAGTAATGGAATTTTTTTATAATTTCAAAGAGTGTTCTAATTATTTATTTAGTAGTCTCCTGTTCTTGGGACTTTTGTCACATCTATTTAATATTATACAATAAATTAGAATTAATTTTTCTCCTTTGGAAGTTTATACTCTAAAAATGAAATCAGCATTTTAGGACAGAATGTCATTGGACACATGTTGGAAGTTGGATTAATTTTTATATTTGAACACTCTTTGCCAGGCATAGGTTCATAAGAAAAATATATGTAAATACTCTCGTGATTATAATGGAAAATTGCAGACATCTGGTACAGTTTGGAGACACTCCCTTTTTGAGGTACCGGCAGTTTTATTCATCATTGCCTTTGCACTCTTTGTAAAAATGTTAACACAGTGAAAAACACAATTAATTCTTGATATTATTTTTAAAAACAATTTTGATGTTATGGGTTCCCTGACATGATTTATAAAATTCCTGTGTGTTTGAGGACATATTTTAAGTATGACAGTTTTAGGCCTACTTTATCCAAGGAAAAGAGAGGGTGTACTCTTTTTTACTTTAACTGTTTGATCTAAACTAAATTTCTTGTTTCAAAAGTTCCTAAATTCCATAGCACTTGGAATATTTATTTATTTTCTTTAATGTTAAAATTTCCAGTTTTGTCTTTTAGAAGGATTAGAATACCTTTTTGGAAAAATATTACTTACACAGTGTTTTGATTAAAGGTAAGAATAAATAATGATTTTTTTTTTCAATGTTGATGAAAAGAAGCTTCATACATTTTCTTAAAATGTGCTGTGGGAAAATGCAGAAAAAAACTGGAGATGTTTAAGATGTTTTCAGAAATAATCCAAAAAAGAAATTGTTTCTTAGAAACACCACAGTCCTTTTGATTTATGAGAGATATCATATTTTTATTTGAATATAGATATTTTATTACTACTTTCTTTGCCATATTGAGCCTTGCAATTATGGCTAATAGATTAATAGCTGGTTATGCTTGGTTTTTTGTCAAAACATTATATCAGTTACCAGATATCATACATTAATTGACTACATTTATCATAGGTTCCTTTTGTTTTTTTTTTTATACTGTTCCACATTTATTGCAAAAGTCCCAACCACCTCTCCAAGAGATGTAATGGGACCCTGATAGAATTCATTCATACCACTTTGGTGAGCCCTTTATTTTTATTTATTTATTTATTTTCTTCTGAATCACTTTATTATTTTTTCTTTCTTTCCTTTTTTATTTTATTTTATTTTTTAATTTTTTAATCTTACAAGCCCTTTATTTTTTAATTTATTTTAATTGGAGGATAATTGCTTTACAATATTGTGATGGTTTTTGCCATGAATCAGTATGAATTGGCCATAGGTAGACATGTGTCTACTTCATCCTGAGCCCTCCTCCCACCTCCCTTCCCACTCTGTCCCTCCAGGTTGTCACACAGCACCAGCTTTGGGTGCCCTGCATCATACAACTTCCATTGGTTATCTGTTTTACATATGGTAATGTATATGTTTCAATGCTGCACTCTCAAATCATCCCACCTTCTCCTCCCACTGAGTCCAAAACTCTGTTCTTTATGTGTGTGTCTCCTTTGCTGCCCTGTATGTATGTAAGATCATTGGTACCATCTTTTTAGATTCTGTATACATGAGTTAATATACAGTATTTGTCTTTCTCTTTCTGACTTACTTCACTCTGTATAATAGACTCTGTCTTCATCCACCTCACTAGAACTGACTCAAATGTGTTCCTTTTTATAGCTGGATAATATTACATTACATATATGTACCACAACTTCCTTATCCATTCATCTAGCTATGGACATCTAGGTTGCTTCCATGTGCTAGCTATTGTAATCGTGCTGCAATGGACATTGGGATACATGTGTTTTTTCAGTTGGGTTTCCGTGGCATATATGTCCAACAGTGGGATTATTGGGTCTTACGGTAGTTTTATTCCTAGATTTTTTTTTTTAAGGAATCTCCATAGTGGTCTCCATAGTGTTTATATCAGTTTGCATCCCCTTTTCTCAACTCCCTATCCAGCATTTGTAAACTTTTTGAGATGGTCTTTCTGAATGGTGTGAGATGATACTCCCTTGTGGTTTTTATTTGCGTTTCTCTAATGATGAGCATGGAGAAGGCGATGGCACCCCACTCCAGTACTTTTGCCTGGAAAATCCCATGGACGGAGGAGCCTGGTAGGCTGTAGTCCATGGGGTCGCTGGGAGTCGGGCACGACTGAGCGACTTCACTTTCACTTTTCACTTTCATGCATTGGAGAAGGAAATGGCAACCCACTCCAGTGTTCTTGCCTGGAGAATCCCAGGGACGGTGGAGCCTGGTGAACTGCCATCTCTGGGGTCGCACAGAGTCGGACATGACTGAAGTGACTTAGCAGCAGACTTAGCAGCAATGATGAGCAATGCTGAGCATCTTTTCATGTGTTTATTTGCCATCTGTATGTCTTCTTTTGAGAAATGTCTGTTTAGGTCTTCTGCCCACTTTTTGATTGGGTTGTTCATTTTTCAGGTATTGAGTTGCATGAGCTGTTTATATATTGTGGAGATAAATTCTTTGTCAGTTGTTTTGCTTGCTATTATTTTCTCCCATTCTAAGGACTGTCTTTTTACTATGTTTGCTGCTGCTGCTGCTGCTGAGTCACGTCAGTCGTGTCCGACTCTGTGCGACCCCATAGACGGTAGCCCACCAGGCTTCTCCGTCCCTGGAATTCTCCAGGCAAGAACACTGGAGTGGGTTGCCATTTCCTTCTCCAGTGCATGAAAGTGAAATGTGAAAGTGAAGTCGCTCAGCTGTGTCTGACTCTTAGCAACCCCATGGACTGCAGCCTACCAGGCTCGGGGATTTTCCAGGCAAGAGAACTGGAGTGGGTTGCCATTGCCTTCTCCGTTTACCACGTTTATAGTTTCCTTAATTGTGCAAAAGCTTTTAAGTTTAATTAGGTCCCATTTGTTTATTTTGTTTTTACTTCCAATTCTCTGGGAAGTGGGTCATAGAAGATTTTGTGTGAATTATGTCAGAGAGTGTTTTGCCTATGTTTTCCTCTAAGAGTTTTATAGTTTCTGCTCTTACATTTAGGTATTTAATCCATTTCAAGTTCATTTTTGTGTATGGTGTTAGATAGTATTCTAGTTTTATTCTTTTACATGTAGTTGATCAGTTTTCCCAGAACCACTTATTGAAGACTGTCTTTTATCCATTGTATATTTTTACCTCATTTGGAAAAGATAAGATGTCTACAGGAGCATGTATTTATCTCTGGGCTTTCTAATTTCTTGCATTGATCTATATTTTTGTCTTTGTGCCAGTACCACACTGTCTTGATGACTGTAGCTTTGTAGTGTAGTCTGAAGTTGGGAAGGTTTATTCCTCTAGTCTCACTCTTCTTTCTCAAGATTGCTTTAGATATTCATAGTCTTTAGTGTTTCCATACAAACTGTGAAATTATTTGTTCTAGTTCTGTGAAAAACACCATTGATAGTTTGATAAGGATTGCATTGAGTCAATAGATTGCTTTTGGTAGTATACTCATTTTGACCATGTTGATTCTTCCAATCGAAAAAATAGTATATCTCTCCATCTATTTGTGTCATCTTTGATTTCTTTCATCAGTGTTTTATAGTTTTCTGTATATTGGTCTTTTGTCTCTTTAGGTACGTTTGTTCCTAAGTATTTTATTTTTTGCTGTTGTCACAAAAGTGAATGGGACTGTTTCCTTAATTTCTCTTTCTGATTATTCATTGTTAATGCTTAGGAATGCAGAGGATTTATGTGTATTAATTTTATAGCATTGAATTTACTATATTCATTGGGGTGTCTATGGGTTTGGTATGACTTTGGGCAGCCTGTCTATTAATATTCAGAGTTGTATTCCTGTTTTGCTGGAGGATTAGTGTATAGTGTCTTGCACTTGAGCTTGCTGGCTCTTAGAAGAGGTTGATCTTAGTATATGTATGGAGGCTTTTGGGTGATCTTTCATCTATTAATGTTCCCTGGGATCAGGAGTCTTGCAGTTGAGCCTTCTGCCTCTGGGTTTCAGTACCGACCTCTTACAGTAGCATCAAGACTTCTCAGCCCACACATCACAGAGGAAAAAATCCCTAGGTTAGTGGTGAAACAACTCTCCACATCCAGGAACACACAAAGAGATTAACAGTGTTATATAGAGAAGAGAAGAGGGAGGAAGGACAGAGAAGTGACAAGGAGGACAAAAGGGAGAGTTATAAAGGAAGAGAGCAATCAGATCAATAATCAAATCCCTAAGTGAAAATGGATACTAAAAATTAGACTCTTAAAGATACAAAATTAATAAGAAAACATCAAGAAGTGAAAATTTAAAAAGAAGGAAAATTAGACTCTCAAAAGTACATGCTAAGTTGCTTCAGTTGTATCTGACTTCTTGAGACCCTGTGGACCATAGCCCACCAGACTCCTCTGTCCATGAGATTCTCCATGCAAAAGTACTGGAATAGATTGCCATGCCCATTTCAAGGGATCTTCCAAACCCAGGAATTAAACTCATGTCTCTTACATCTGTTGCATTGGCAGGCAGGTTCTTTACCATTAGCACCACCAAAAGTACAATATAAAAACACAGAATCAAACACAGAAATAGAAAAATATGGAATTTATTTTAAAAATAATGTACTTTTTTTTTACTTTTAATTTTATTTTATTTTTAAATTTTACATAATTGTATTAGTTTTGCCAAATATCAAAATGAATCCACCACAGGTATACACATGTTCCCCATCCTGAACCCTCCTCCCTCCCCATACCATCCGTCTGGGTCGTCCCAGTGCACTAGCCCCAAGCATCCAGTATCGTGCATCGAACCTGGACTGGCAATCGTTTCTTACATGATATTTTACATGTTTAAATGCCATTCTCCCAAATCTTCCCACCCTCTCCCTCTCCCACAGAGTCCATAAGACTGTTCTATACATCAGTGTCTCTTTTGCTGTCTCGTACACCGGGTTATTGTTACCATCTTTCTAAATTCCATATATATGCGTTAGTATACTGTAAAAGTAGGCTATATTTTTAAAAGTAGGCTATAAAAAATATAAAGAACCATATTAAGAGAGTATGAGGAGAAAAAAGAAAAAAAGGGGGAAGAAAGTAATATAAAATAAAATTCATAAAAATTAATAGAAATAAAAAATAATAAAGAAAAAAATTTATAGGAGGTGGAGAGTATGTAATTATATATGGTGGTAGTGAGATGAATGTTCCTTCTTTTTCCTGCTCCAATCTAGTTGCCTCCTCAGAAGGTCCTCCAATATATCCAGGAAGGTCTTTGGATCTCTTGTGGGCAGTGTGGAGTCAGATCAGTCTCAGATATTCCCTTCTCTGGCTTGTATGTGTTTTTGAAGTCTCCAGTTGCCCCTGAAGTGCACAGTCTCAGTTTAACTGCAGGATTTGAATCTGTTGTACCTTGCATTTCTGGGGCAGTTCTCCTTTCTTTTCTTTGCTCATGTTGGCCACCTCTGGTTGCGAGTCTCTCTTCAGTGTCTGACCTCTGCCCTGACACGAGGAAGCAAAAGTGGCCACTTATTTGGGCCCACTTGCTCACCTGTGCTGTGGAGAGGTAAGGACACTGCAAATGCTGCTGGCATGTGTGAGGAGCACTTGCAGTGGCTGGACCACATGGGAGTTGCCACAGCCAAGGCGGGCGTGCACCTTCCAGGTCCAAGCTGCTCAGTCTCCTGAATGTTCCACAAGAGATAGTTGCAGGTGGGCCGTGTGTCTCCTCAGGGAGCTGATCTCAGGCTGTGACACTCCTGGAAGATCTGAGCCATCCAAGATCCCAGGAAGACGTGGGTAGTGACTGGCAGTCCACTCACAGCTTGGCTGCAGATGCAGTCTCTGGAGCTGATTGCGGCAACTCCTTGCCTTCTGCCTCCAGCTGTCACACACCTGCCTCTCTGTCTCAGGGGCCATAAATGGCAGCTGGATCATTCCCCTTCAGTATTCACTAGTGCACAGTCCTTTGTTCTGTGAGCAGGCCAGGAGTCAGAGTGTGGTGTTAGGGCCTTTCCGTGGGAAATCTTTGTTTCTCTGTCAAGTCCACAGTTTCCCCCATTCTGTCTGTGCTAAGTCCCATTAGCTCCCTCAGAGTGTCCTCATGGCGTTCAAACCCAGTCCTTCCCCTGAGGACTGAAGATGCAGCCCACACCTCCACATCCAGCCCCCACTTGCTTCAGGTGGACGTGGACATGTAAGCAGCTTCTCAGCTGGTAATTGCCATTCAGCATGATTTCTGTGGTGAATTTTCTCAGTTATGCTTCCTCTTAAGGTTCCTTAAGTCCCCACTGACCTCGCTGTGAGAAGGTCTCCTACTGTGTGGAAACTTCTCCTTCTTTATGACTCCCTCCCCAGGAGACAGTTTTCATTCCCCAAATCCTTTGTCTCCCTTTTCATCTTTATCCTTTGCCCTACCTCATTCTGAGGAGATTTTTTTTTCCTTTCTGTGCATCTGGGATCCTATGCCAGTGATCAGAAGTTGTTCTATGGGAGTTGCTCCAGATACAGATGATCTTTTGATGAATTTGCAAGGGAGAAAGTGGTCTCTTTTCCTGTTCCTCCACCATCTTGGGACCACCCCCCAACATAGGTTCTTAATTTAGATGTATTTCAAGAGCTTCCTGAACCCCCTGAAGTGCTAATATAAAAAGTTTGGTACATGATTATTTTTATGGGGTGAAGGTCTACTAGATTATCTAAAAGTTTTCCTAGAAGTACTCCTAGTTATTCTATATTTATGGAATTGTCCACAAATACCGTATTTGAACTCTATGGGGAGGAAAATATAGATTTTAATATAAGAGATTAAACATCTGGTTACTTGAATTAACTGTCTATAACTGTTAATTTGACATTATTTAGACAGAGCACAAGTCCTTTAATTGTCTGAATTAATTTACAGTAAATGAAATTCACTCATTCTTCTTCTATGTATTGCTCCATGGAAACAGCATGCTTTAGGCTGATACTAAATTTTCCACATGTAGGACACTTCCTCTTTTATATTTAACAGTATATTCTTCTAGATTATTTTGTTTCATTCGAACTCTTTGAAAATGTGAAAGAAAAAGTGAGAGTGAAGTCGCTCAGTTGTGTCCAACTCTTTGTGACCCCTACCAGGCTCCTCCCTCCATGGGATTCTCCAGGCAAGAATACTGGAGTGGGTTGCCATTTTTCTTCTCTCCAGGGGATATTGCCAACCCAGGGATTGAACCCCCGTCTCCCGCATTCCAGTCAGATGCTTTAACCTCTGAGCCACCAGGGAAGCTAGTTTAATTGTATTGAAAAACACATTTTGAATGAGTCAGGTTTCCATTGTATAGATTAATTTCCTTGTCATGTATTCACATTTTTTTGTTGTTGTTTGTATATTTTCTAATGATATTTCCTGGTATCCTCTTTTAAAAATGTCTCATTTTGAGGGATTCATTACGAAGTGTTTATTACATACATATTGCAGATACATTTAAATTTTTTTAAGATGTAACTTATATTTTTAAAAAGTGCTGATCATATTAAATGCATGACTTGATGTATTTCCTTATTAACACATTATTTTTTCAAAACATTTTTAAGTTCACAGCAAAACCAAGTGAAGGTACCTTGATTTGTCATATACTTCCTGCCTCAACACTTGCATAGCCTTCCCCATTATCAGCATCCCTTATCAAAGAGGTACATTTGTTATAACTGATGAACCTACCTTGACACATCATTATCCCACATTCACAGGGCTCACTAGATGTTGCATGTTCTGTAAGTTTTAACAAATTCATAACAACATGCATCCACATTTATAGGACCATATAAAGTAGTTTCACTGCACTAAATGTCCTCTATGCTCTACTTATTCATCCCTCCCTCCAAAACCTGGCAAACCCTGGCAACCACTTCTCTTTTTACTATCTCCATACTTTTGATTTATCAAGAACGTCATGCAGTTGGAATTTTCAGTATGTAGCCTTTTCAGATAGACATCATTCAGTTAGTAATAAGCCTTTAAGGTTTCTCCACATCTTGTCATGGCTTTACAATTCATATATTTTTGGCACTAACTCTCAATTGTCTGAATTAAGTACAGCTTATTATCCATTCGCCTGCAGAAGGACAGCTTGGTTGCATCTACAGCTTGCCAATTATGAAAGAGGCTGCTATAATCATCCATGTGCAGGCTTATGTGTGAACATACATTTTCAACTTCTTTGAGTAAACACCAAGGAATATGCTTGTGGGATCAGTGTGTGTCGATTATGTTTTATTTATGTAAGAAACCACCAAAGTGTATTCCAAAGAGATAGTACCATTTTGTAGTCCCAAGAGCAATAAGTGAGAGTTCCTGTTGTGCAACATCAGAGTTCTTTAGTTTTCCTCACAAATCTAACTAGTATTTTTAGTGTCAGTGTTCTGGATTTAGGCTAGTTGCAAAAGAGTCAAACACGATTTGGTGAATAAAAAACAACAAATGGGTGTATGGTAATCTCATTGTATCAATAATTTCAATTTGCATTCCCTTGATGGTATATGATGTGGATCATCTTTTCATATACTTAATTGCTACTTGTACATCTTCATTAAAGAAATATCTCTTAAGGGATTGGCCAATTTTTATATGGGTTATTTGTAGCCTTATGATTGACTTTTAAGTTGCTTATTGTTTTTTTTCTTTTATAACTTATTATCCTGATGACTGTAGCTTTATAGTAAATCTTAAAGTTGGGTAGTGTCAATCTTCCAAAGCTTTTTGTCTCCTTCAGTATTGTATTGACTATTCTGGGCCTTTTCCCTCTCCATAGAAACTTTAGAATCATTTTGTTGGTCAGCAATAACTTGCTGGGATTTTGATTGGGAATGCATTGAATCTGTAGTTCAACTCAGGAGGAACTGACATCTTGGCAATATTGAGTTATCCTACTCATAAACATGGAATATCTCTCCATTTATTTAGTTCTATTTTGATGTATTTTATCAGAGTTCTTTAGTTTTCCTCACAAATCTAACTACATATGTATATATATACTTTACATATATATTCTTGTATGTTTTAAAAATATTTATACATAAGTATTTCATTTTTTAGGTGTCAGTGTAAGTATGGTGTTTTTAATTTTGAATTCCATTTGTTTATTACTGGTAAATAGGGAAGGGTTTGGCTTTTGTGAGATAACCTTATATCCTGCCACTTTGCTATAATTGCTGATTAGTTTCAGGAGTTTTTTGGTCAATTCTTTTCTATTTTCTCCATAGACAGTTTTCTCATCTATGAACAAAGATAAGATTTATTTCATTTCTAATCCATATAATTTTTAATTTATTTCTCCTCTCTTATTTCATATAGCTAGGACTTCCAGTACAATGTTGAAACAGGGTGGTGATAGGGGCTGTGCATCCCTTGTTCCTGGTCTCAGAAGGAAAGAATCTTTTTTGCACCAGTATGATGTTAGCTGTAAGGGTTTATAGATATTTTTTTGTCAAGTTGAGAAAATTTCTCTCCATTTCTCATTTGCTGAGAGTTTTATCATGAATAATATTGGATTTTGTCAAATATTTTTTTTGCATCTATTGATATGAACATGTAATTTTTTTCCCTTTGTATGTAGCCTTTTAATTGATTTTGAAATGTTGAACCTGGCTTACATACCTGTTATAAATTCTACTTGGTTGGGGTGTGTAATTCTTGCCATACATTCCTATATTTAATTTGCTAATATTTTGTTGAGGATTTTTGCATGTGTGAACATGAGAGATATTGGTCTACAGTTTTCTGGTAATGTTTTTGTATAGTTCTGATACGGAGGTGTTAGTGAACTTCAGCTTCATGGAATGAATTAGATAGTATTCTCTCTACTTCTGTCTCCTGCAAGAGTGTAGAGAATTGTTTTTTTTTTTTTCCGTTAAATGTTTGGTGGATTTATCAGTTACTTATCTGGGTGGGCTTGGTGCTTTCTGTTTTCAAAGATTATTCATTATATCTTTAATACATATAGATTTCATATTTCTTCTAATTGAAGTTTAAAGAACTGATCATTATGAAATGAACCACTTATCAAATATGCAAATATAGAAATTTGCATGGTATTTCTGTATTATCCTTTTAATTTCCATGGAACTGTGTGATGCTTCCATTTTCATTTCCGATATAAATAATTTGTATTCTCTCTCTTTTTCTTCTTAGCCTGGATAGAGCCTTATCTATTTTATTGATAATTTCAAAGGACCAGATTTTGGTTTTGTTGATTGTTCTCTATTGATTTCCTTTTTACAATTTCATTTTTTATTTAAATTTTTTATCTAATTTTTATTTTTTATACTAACTCTGGATTTAATAAGCTCCTCATTTCATGGATTCCTAAACTAAAGGCTTAGATTATTAATTTTAGATCTTTCTTCCTTTCTAATATATACATTGTATTCAATACTATGTATTTGCTCTATGCTCTGCTTTATTTGCATCCCACAAATTTGGATAAGTTGCATTTTCATATTCATTTAGTTTAAATATTTTAAAATTTCTCTTGAGAGTTTTCATTTGTCTCATGTGTTATTTAGAAGTGTTTTGTTGAATGTTCAAGCATTTGGAGATTTTCAAGTTGATTTGATTTGGAAATTGATTTCTAGTGTAATTCCATAGAGGTCTGAGAGCTGACGTCATGTGATTTTCATTATTTTAAATTTGTTAAGATGTATCTTATGGCTCAGAATGTGAATGTTCCATGTGAGCTTAAGAAAAACATGTTTTCTGCTGTTGTTGGATGAAGAAATCAATTGATATCAATTATGTCTAGTTGATTGATAGTGTTATTGAGTTCAACTATGTCCTATCAAATCTGCTTGCTGAATTAATCCATTTCTAATAGAGGAATTTGAGATCTCCAACTATGATAGTGGATTCATTTATTTCTCTTTACTGTTCTATTAGTTTTTGCCTCACATATTTTTGATAGGTGCATACATATTAAATATTGTTATATCTTCTTAGGGAACTGATCCCTTAATCACAATGCAATCCCCCTCTTTATCTCTGATAATTTTACTTGCTATGAAGTCTTCTGTCTGAAATTGATAGAGCTATTCCTACTGTCTTTTGAATAATGTTAACTCAGTATGTTTCTCCTTCATTTACTTCAGTATGTTTCTATTTAAAGTGAGTTCCTTGTAGACAACACACAGATTTAGTTTTTGATCTATTCTGACAACCTTTATGTTTTAATTAGTGAACTGATGTTTAAAATGACTGTTGATATGGTCAGACTGGGGCTTCTCAGGTAGCCCAGCTGGTAAAGAATCCGCCTGCAATGCAGGAGACCCCACTTCTATCCCTAATGGACAGAGGAGCCTGGTGGGCTACAGTCCATGGGGTCCCAAAGAGTCAGACACAACTGAGCGACTAAGCACAGCATGGTTAGATTAATACTTCAGTTCAGTTCAGTCGCTCAGTCGTGTCCAACTCGTGGCGACCCCATGAATCGCAGCACGCCAGGCCTCCCTGTCCATCACCAACTCCCAGAGTTCACCCAGACTCACATCTATCGAGTCAGTAATGCCATCCAGCCATCTCATCCTCTGTCATCCCCTTCTCCTCCTGCCCCCAATCCCTCCCAGCATCAGAGTCTTTTCCAATGAGTCAACTCTTCGCATGAGGTGGCCAAAGTACTAGAGTTTCAGCTTGTGCATCATTCCTTCCAAAGAAATCCCAGGGCTGATCTCCTTCAGAATGGACTTACTATATCTATTTCTGTTATTTATTTGTTGCCTTTGTTCTTCATATTTTTCTTCCAGTCTTTTTCTGCATTTTGTTGTTTTAATAGGGCATTTTGTGTAATTTCATTTTACTCTTGTCTCTTAGTATAGCAGTTATTTTTGTTTTAAGAAAATTTTAGTGGCTGCTTTAGAGTCTACAATATTCTTTTACAACAAACCCAAGTTCACTTTCAAATAACTCTATATTGCCTCAAGGGTAATATGAGTACTTTATAATAACAAAATATTCCTCATTCTTTCCTCTCATTCCTTGTGTCATTGCTATTATTTATTTCACCTGTAATGAGTATACAAAATTGGAAACATGTTGCTGTTATTTTTTTCCTTTCTTTATGTAGACCCAAGTTTGTGACATATATTTGTTGCCTTCTATCTAAAGGATTTCTTTTAACAGGGATGATTTACTGGCCATATGTTTCCCATTTTTGTCTGAGAGAAAGTCTATTTTTCCTTCAGTTCTGAAGGATAACACTGCAGGGCACAGAATTCTTGGTTAGTGGATTTTTTTTCTCTCAGTGCTTTAAATATTTTATTCCACTTTCTTCTTTCTTGCCTGGTTCCTGAGAGAATGTGTGTATATTAGTCACTCAGTTATATCCAACTCTTTGCAATCCCGTGGACAATAGCCTGACAGGTTCCTCTGTCCATGGAATTCTTCAGGCAAAAATACTGGAGTGGGTTGTCATTCCCTTCTCTGGGGGAATCTTCCTGATCTAGGAATTGAACCCAGATATCCTGAACTGTGGGCAGGTTCTTTATCATCTGAGTCACCTGGGAAGCCCTTTCTTCTTTCTTGTGTGGTTTCTTCTCTTCTTTTGAGAGAAGTCAAATCTTATTCTTATCTTTGCTTCTTTATAGGTAAAACTTCCCCCCACTCTGGCTTCTTTCAGGATTTTTTCTTTAATCTTTGTTTTTCTGTAGTTTGAATATGATGTGACTAAGTGTCATTGTTTGGCATTTATCCTTTTGGTGTTTTCTAAACTTCCTGGATCTGTGCTTGATATAAATTCTCAGTTATTATTGTTTCAATATTTCTTCTGTCCCTTTTTCTGTTTCTTCCCTTTCTTGTATTCCAATTACATGTATTTTATACTATTTGTAGCTGTCCCTCAGCTCTTGGATAAAGCTGAATAAAGCTATTAGTAAGTCCATCAAAGACATTCTTCATTTCTGTCACAGTTCTGTTGATCTAGCACTTCTTTTTCATTCTTTATTGAAATTTCTATCTCTCTGCTTATGTAACCATCTGTAGTGGCCTTGCATGACATCTACTTTATCCATTAGCACTCAGCATATTTATCATAGTTTTTTTTTTTTTTTAATCCCTTGCCTGATGATTCCAAAATCTCTGCCATATCTGAGTCTGGTTATGATTTCTGCTTTGCATCTTCAAATAATGATTTCTTTGCCTTTAGTATGCCTTGTAGTTTTTCCTTGATATACAGATATTGTACACTGAATAAAAGGAACCACTGTAAGTAGACTTTTAGTAATGTGATGGAAACGTATGAGAGAGGAAGCATTCTATCTTCCTATGATTGTATCTCAGTCTTTCAGTGAACCTGTGTCTCTGAACTGTGAAGTTCATAATTCTTAGTTTCTGTCTCCCTGACTTTACCCTTAGCAGGACAGGATGATTCAAGTACACAGGAGTTAAACATTCTCTTTTTTCCACAAGGAAGGTTACAGCTGTCTAGAGTTGGGTATTCCCCTTCTCCCCAGGTCATTTAGACTCTGATAAAACCTCATTTGGCTAAGCTCAGGTGAAAGCTTATCCTGTGGGTCAACCTTGTTAAAAATAACAGAATGTTCTGGTGTGTTTCAAAATGGCTCCCTTTCGTCTTACCAATTAAAAGCACCAGGGATTTTCCTCTGATATTCACTGTGAGAAACTAGTAAAGCTTCAGAAGGTAAAGCTCACAAAATGTTTCCCTTGCCCATGATTGAATTGCATACCCCATCCCCATAGTGTTTAATCAGTCAGACTTGAACAGATTGAGTCTCCAGCAATTTGTCAAGTACAGTTCAAATTTTCCTACTCTGGCACTTCTTCTGGTGGAGGTTTCTATTTATGAGTTTCTTCTCTGGTTTGTTATGATTCTCTGTATTTACCGGTCTCGTGAATTTTGACAGCAGCAATTTGCCATATGATGTCATGCTTCATGGATCTAAGAAGAACTGTTGATTTTTCCATTTGTTCAGCTTTTTTCATGTTGTCAGGGAAGAGTGACAACTTCCAAACACCTTGTATTCTGCACCAGAAACCTTAAGTCACCTTAAAGTATATATCTCATGTTGTAATTTACAATTTTGTTTTTCAGTAGATGCCACATTTGGCTTAGAGCTTAGAGATATTATGGGATACAAATAATAAAGAGAATTTGTTGGAAACTTTTCTTCCAGATATTGAAGAAGTTTAAAAAAAAATACGCAACTTTGTATTTTATTGTGTGAGAGTTTGTATATATTGAGTTCAACCGAATGCCATGTAGCCAATATACTTATATCATATGTATAATGCTAGTTCCCAGCTCTACAGAGAATATCAGGAATGGTCTTTTAAAATTATGTATTTGGCTTTGGCTTGTATACTCAAAATGTCAAAAAGACCATTTTTAAAGCAGCCATTAAATATTGTTCCTGGTCTTTTCTGGAAAGAAACATTTGATAAGTGAATATTCTTGGGAAAGCTGACTTATCTCAATTAAGAAAGAAAGAAAAAAAAAAAGTAAGCTCAGTATTCAGTTGGCAAGTCTGAAAGCAAGAAATGATTATAAAAGTTAAATTTCATATATCTAGGATGATGACTGTAAATATATTAACAGCCCAGAGAGATAGAATTAATATTAGTCAAATATGCTTAAATTTTTAGTTAATATTTACTGTGTCACCATGGAGAAGTCTATGTTACCAGCAAACCATTGAAACATGAAAATAAATAACAATAAATGAATAGGTGCCAGTTTCCTCACATTGATCTATCGTATCCCAATCAAAATCCAGTTACTTTTTGTAGAAGATGATTCTAAAGTTTTTATGAAAATACAAAATGCCTAGAATAGCCAAGAGCATCTTGAAGCAAAAGAATAAAGTTGGAGAATATGCCAGACTCAATACATTATAAAGTGGCTGTAGTTAGTAAAGTGTGTTATAGCAATTGCCACAGATAAAAAGGTCAATGAAACAGAATTGAGAGATCAGAAATAGGCCCAAACATATTATATTTTTGATAACGGAAACAGAGCAATTTAATAATTAGAAGAACTTTGAATAAAATAGTATTGCTGTGACTGGCTATTTATGTGGGGAGAAAATTAATCTTGACATTCTTCTCAAATAAAAACCAAAAGTTAATTCAAGGTGGATCATAAGCATAAATATAAATGCTAAAATTGTAAATTTCTGTGGATGGGTAAGGTCGTGAATATTAGTTATAGAATGAATTAGAATCTTGAATTTCCTAAAGAGTAGAGAAGCAATGTAATACATAAGAGACAGAGGTTTGATCCCTGGATTTGGAATATCCCTGGAGGAAGAAATGGCAACCCACTCCAGTATTCTTGCCTGGAAAATCACATGGATGGAGGAGCCTGGTGGGCTACAGCCAATAGGGTCTCAAAGAGGCGGACACGACTGAAGCAAATTCAGTTCAGTTCAGTTCAGTCGCTCAGTCGTGTCCAACTCTTTGAGACCCAATGAACTGCAGCATGCCAGGCATCCCTGTCCCTCAATAACTCCCGGAGTCCACCCAAACTCAGGTCCATCGAGTCAGTGATGCCCATCCAACCATCTCATCCTCTGTCGGCCCCTCTCTTCCTGCCCTCAATCTTTCCCAGCATTAGGGTCTTTTCAAATGAATCAACTCTTCACATCAGGTGGCCAAAGTATTGCAGGTTCAGCTTCAACATCAGTCATTCCAATGAACACCCAGGACTGATCTCCTTTAGGATGGACTGGTTGGATCTCCTTGTAGTCCAAGGGACTCTCAAGAGTCTTCTCCCACACCACAGTTCAAAAGCATCAATTCTTCAGCACCCAGCTTTCTTTATAGTACAACTCTCATATCCATACATGACTACTGAAAAAACCATAGCCTTGACTAGACAAAGTAATATCTCTGCTTTTCAATATGCTGTCTAGGTTGGTCATAACCTTCCTTCCAAGGAGTAAGCGTCTTTTAATTTCATGGCTACCATCACCATCTGCAGGATTTTGGAGCTCAAAAAATAAAAGTCTGCCACTGTTTCCACTGTTTCCCCATCTATTTGCCAGGATGTGATGGGACCAGATGCCATGATCTTAGTTTTCTGAATGTTGAGCTTTAAGCCAACATTTTCACTCTCCTCTTTCACTTTCATCAAGAGACTCTTTAATCCTTCTTCACTCTCTGCCATAAAGGTATAAAGGTGGCATCATCTGCATTTCTGAGGTTATTGATATTTCTCTGAGCAGTCTTGATTCCAGCTTGTTCTTCATCCAGTCCAGCATTTCTCATGATGTACTCTGCATATAAGTTAAATAAGCAAGGTGACAATACACAGCCTTCACATACTCATTTTCCTATTTGGAACCAGTCTGTTGTTCCATGTCCAGTTCTAACTGTTGCTTCTGGACCTGCATACAAATTTCTCAGGAGGCAGGTCAGGTGGTCTGGTATTCTGATCTCTTTCAGAATTTTTCACAGTTTGTTGTAATCCACACAGTCAATGGTTTTAGCATAGTCAATAAAGCAGAAGTAGATATGTTTCTGGAACTCTCTTGCTTTTTCGCTGATCCAACAGATGTTGGCAATTTGATCTCTGGTTCCTCTGCCTTTTCTAAATCCAGCTTAAACATCTGGAAGTTCATGGTTCATGTATTGTGGAAGCCTGGCTTGGAGAATTTTGAGCATTTCTTTGCTAGCGTGTGAGATGAGTGCAATTGTGTAGTAGTTTGAACATTCTTTGACATTGCTTTTCTTAGGAATTGGAATGGAAACTGACCTTTTCTAATCCTGTGACCACTGCTGAGCGCAGCACTTTCACAGCATCATCTTTTAGGATTTGAAATAGCTCCACTGGAATTCCATCACCTCCACTAGCTTTGTTCATAGTGATGCTTCCTAAGGTCCACTTGACTTCGCATTCCAGGATGTCTGGCTCTAGGTGAGTGATCACACCATTGTAATTATCTGGGTCATGAAGATCTTTTTTGTATAGTTCTTCTGTGTATTCTTGCCACCTCTTCTTAATACCTTCTGCTTCTGTTAGGTCTATACCATTTTGTCCTTATTGAGCCCATGTTTGCATGAAAAGTCCCCTTGGTATCTCTGATTTTCTTAAAGGGATCTCTAGTCTTTCCCATTCTATTGCTTTCCTCTATTTCTTTGCATTGATCACTGAGGAAGACTTTCTTATCTCATTTCTATTCCTTGGAACTCTGCATTCAAATGGGTATATCTTTCATTTTCTCCTTTGCCTTACACTTCTCTTCTTTTCATAGCTCTTTATAAGGCCATCTCAGACAACCATTTTGCCTTTTTGCATTTCTTTTTCTTGGGGATGGTCTTGATCACCACCTTCTGAACAATGTCATGAATCTCCATCCATACTTCTTCAGGAACTCTATCAGATCTAATCCCTTGAATCTACTTTTCACTTCCACTGTATAATCGTAAGAGATTTGATTCAGGTAATACCTGAAAAGTCTATTGGTTTTCCCTACTTTCTTCAATTTAAGTCTGAGTTTTGCAATAAGGAGTTCATGATCTGAGTCACAGTCAGCTCCTGGTCTTGATTTTGCTAACTGTGTAGAGCTTCTCCATCTTTTTCTGCAAAGAATATAATCAATCTGATTTCAGTATTGACAATATGATGATGTCCATGTGTAGCATCTTCTCTTGTGTTTTTGGAAGAGGGGTTTGCTTGACCCGTGTGTACTCTTGGCAAAACTCTGTTAGCCTTTGCATTGCTTCATTCCGTATTCCAAGGCCAAATTTGCCTGTTACTCCAGGTGTTTCTTGACTTCCTACTTTTTCATTCCAGTCCCCTATAATTAAAAGAACATCTTTTGGGGGTGTTATTTCTAGTAGTTCTTGTAGGTCTTCATAGAACTGTTCAGCTTCAGCTTCTTCAGCATTATTGGTTGAGGCATAGACTTGGATTAATGTGATACTGAATGGTTTGCTTTGGAAATGAACAGAGATCATTCTGTTGTTTTTGAGATTGCATCCAAGTACTGCATTTTGGACTCTTTTGTTGACTGTGATGGCTACCCCATTTCTGCTAAGGGATTCTTGTCCACAGTGTAGATATAATGGTCATCTTGTTAAATTCACCAATTCCAGTCCTCTTAATTCACTGATTCCTAAACTGTTGACATTGACTCTTGCCATCTCCTGTTTGATCACTTCCAATTTCTTGATTCATGGACCTAACATTCCAGGTTCCTATGCAATATTGCTCTTTACAGCATCGGACTTTACCTCCATCACCAGTCACATCCACAACTGGGTGGTGTTTTGCTTTGGCTCCACCTCTTCATTCTTTCTGGAATTAGTTCTCCACTGACCTCTAGTAGCATACCGACCACGCACTGATCTCCAGGCACCTACCAACCTGGGGAGATCATTTTTTCAGTGTCCTATCTTTTTTGCCTTTTCATAGTGTACCTTGGGTTCTCAAGGCAAGAATACTGAAGTGGTTTTCCATTCCCTTCTCCAGTGGACCACATTTTGTCAGCCCTCTCCACCATGACTCATCCGTCTTGGGTGGCTGTACACAGCATGGCTCATTGTTTCATTGAGTAAGATAAGGCTGTGGTCCATGTGATCAGATTGGTTAGTTTACTGTAACAGTGGTTTTCAGTCTGTCTGCCCTCTGATGGAGAAGGATAAGAGGCTTATGAAAGCTTCCTGATGGGAGAGACTGACTGAGGTGGAAACTGGGTCTTGTTCTGGTGGGCAGAGCCATACTCAGTAAATCTTTAAGCCAATTTTCTGTTGAAGGGTGGGGCTGTGTGTCCCTCCTTGTTATTTGATATGAGATCAAACTATGGTGCAGGTAATGAAGACCTTCAAAAGGTCTGCATGCATGCACTGCTACACTCAGTGTCCCCAACCCTGCAGCAGGCCACCACCAACCTATGCCTCCACCAGAGACTCCTGGACACTCATGGGCATGTCTGGGTCAGTCTCTTGTGGGGTCACTGCTTTTTTCTCCTGCATCATGGTGCACACAAGGTTCTGTTTGTGCCCTCCCAGAGTCTGTTTCCCAAGACCTGTATAAGTTCTGGTGGCTCTGTGGTGGGGTTAATGGTGACCTCATTCAAGAAGGCTTATACCATACCCAGGTCTACTGCACCCAGAGCCCCTGCCCCCACAGAAGTCCACTGCTGACCTATACCTCCTCAGGAGACACCCAAACACAGGTGTGTCTCAGTCTCTGTGGGATCTCTGGGTCCACGTGCACACAAGGTATGTTTGAGCCCTGTGAGTGTCTCTGGCAGATATGAGATTTGATTCTAAATGTGATTTTGCCTCTCCTACCATCTTGCCGGGGCTTCTCTGCCCTTGGACATGGAGTATCTCCTCACAGTCGCTACAGCACCATGCAGTCGCTGCTCCACGGGATCACAGACAAATAAATTGGGGGTCACATAATTCATAGATTGTGTCCTTAAAGTCAGGTCAAAATATAGAGTGATAGATTTAATGGCAATGGAGTTCAAGTGACAATTTATTTTTACGTAACTGGGATGATTCCAAATAGAAGAGGCAGTCTGAGGCAGGTAAAATTAATGAATTTGGTGAGAATGTATAGAGTATAAAATACAATTGAAGCAACTGTGGCATGTGATTGAAGATGTATCCAATAGCATTGAGGGTTTAAGAAATTAAGAGATTTTTATTTATGTGACATGTGTTTTTAGTATGAAAGTTTATACAAGCTAGTTTATTTGGTAACTTTTTCTATTGTAAATTATAAACTCCTCATTAAAAATCCTCTGAAGATAATAAATTACACAGTGTTTAGAATTAATATGCTTTATCACATTAAGGAAACTTTAATACAGACTTCTGTTTCTTTTGACACTTTTCAGCAAATATGCAAAGTCACAGGTATAAAGTATCAGTTACTGATACTGAAAAATGACCAGATTTTATTGGATAGCAGCAGTGAAGAAATACAGAAGTTTTGTGGACATGTGAAGAGATTTCAATTAAAAAAAAAAATTTTAGCACTTGAATAAAATAAAATGATGTTTCATCCTTTGTCTAAAATTTCTTCAGGTTTCAAAGGTCCTGTAATAAATGTGTTCAGTTCAGTTCAGTCACTCAGTATGTTCGACTCTTTGTGACCCAATCAATTGCAGCACGCCAGGCCTCCCTGTCCATCACCAACTCCTGGAGTTTACCCAGACTCATGTCCATCGAGTCAGTGATGCCATCCAGCCATCTGATTCTCTGTCGTCCCCTTCTCCTCCTGCCCCCAATCCCTTTCAGCATCAGAGTCTTTTCCAATGAGTCAACTCTTCGCATGAGGTGGCCAAAGTACTGGAGTTTCAGCTTTAGCATCGTTCCTTCCAAAGAAATCCCAGAGCTGATCTCCTTCAGAATGGACTGGTTGCATCTCCTTGCAGTCCAAGGGACGCTCAAGAGTTTTCTCCAACACCACAGTTCAAAAGCATCAATTCTTCGGTGCTCAGCCTTCTTCACAGTCCAACTCTCACATCCATACATGATCACAGGAAAAACCATAGCCCTGACTAGACGGACCTTAGTTGGCAAAGTAACGTCTCTGCTTTTCAATATGCTATCTAGGTTGGTCATAACTTTCCTTCCAAGGAGTAAGCGTCTTTTAATTTCATGGCTGCAGTCACCATCTGCAGTGATTTTGGAGCCTAAAAAAATAAAGTCTGACACTGTTTCCACTGTTTCCCCATCTATTTCCCATGAAATTATGGGACCAGATGCCATGATCTTCATTTTCTGAATGTTGAGCTTTAAGCCAACTTTTTCACTCTCCTCTTTCACTTTCATCAAGAGGCTCTTGAGTTCCTCTTCAATTTCTGCCATAAGGGTGGTGTCATCTGCATATCTGAGGTTATTGATATTTCTCCCGGCAATCTTGATTCCAGCTTGCGCTTCTTCCAGTCCAGCGTTTCTCATGATGTACTCTGCATATGAGTTAAATAAGCAAGGTGACAACATACAGCCTTGATGTACTCCTTTTCCTATTTGGAACCAGTCTGTTGTTCCATGTCCAGTTCTAACTGTTGCTTCCTGACCTGCATACAAATTTCTCAAGAGGTAGGTCAGGTGCTCTGGTATTCCCATTTCTTTCAGAATTTTCCACAGTTTATTGTGATCCACACAGTCAAAGGTTTAACGTAGTCAATAAAGCAGAAATAGATGCTTTTCTGGAACTGTCTTGCTTTTTCCATGATCCAGCGGATGTTGGCAATTTGATCTCTGGTTCCTCTGCCTTTTCTAAAACCACCTTGATGTCCATCAGCAGATGAATGGATAAGAAAGCTGTGGTACATATACACAGTGGAGTATTACTCAGCCATTAAAAAGAATACATTTGAATCAGTTCTAATAAGGTGGATGAAACTGGAGCCTATTATACAGAGTGAAGTAAGCCAGAAAGAAAAACACCAATACAGTATACTAATGCATATATATGGAATTTAGAAAGATGGTAACAATAACCCTGTATATGAGACAGCAAAAGAGACACTGATGTATAGAACAGTCTTTTGGACTCTGTGGGAGAGGGAGAGGGTGGGATGATTTGGGAGAATGGCATTGAAACATTGTATAATATCATGTAGGAAACGAGTTGCCAGTCCAGGTTTGATGCATGATACTGGATGCTTGGGGCTGGTGCACTGGGATGACCCACAGGGATGGTATGGGGAGGGAGGAGGGAGGTGGGAGGATGGAGGAGGCTTCAGGATGGGGAACACATGTATACCTGTGGCAGATTCATTTTTATATATGGCAAAACCAATACAATATTGTAAAGTTAAATAAAATAAAAGAAGAAAAGAAAAAAAAGAATTAAAAAAATATATATATAAAACCAGCTTGAACATCTGGAAGTTTGCAGTTCACGTATTGCTGAAGCCTGGCTTGGAGAATTTTGAGCATTACTTTACTAGCATGTGAAATGAGTGGAATTGTGCAGTAGTTTGAGCATTCTTTGGCATTGCCTTTCTTTGGGATTGGAATGAAAACTGACCTTTTCCAGTCCTGTGGCCACTGCTGAGTTTTCCAAATTTGCTGGCATATTGAGTACAGCACTTTCACAGCATCATCTTCCAAGATTTGAAATAGCTCAACTGGAATTCCATCACCTCCACTAGCTTTGTTCGTAGTAATGCTTTCTAAGGCCCACTTGACTTCACATTCCAGAATGTCTGGCTCTAGATGAGTGATCACACCATCATGATTATCTGGGTCATGAAGATCTTTTTTGTACAGTTCTTCTGTGTATTCCTGCCACCTCTTCTTAATATCTTCTGCTTCTGTTAGGTCCATACCATTTCTGTCCTTAATCGAGCCCATCTTTGCATGAAATGTTCCCTTGGTATCTCTAATTTTCTTGAAGAGATCTCTAGTCTTTCTCAGTCTGTTGTTTTCCTCTATTTCTTTGCATTGATCACTGAGAAAGGCTTTCTTATCTCTTCGTGCATTCAGATGCTTGTATCTTTTCTTTTCTCCTTTGCTTTTCACTTCTCTTCTTTTCACAGCTATTTGTAAGGCCTCCTCAGACAGCCATTTTGGTTTTTTTGCATTTCTTTTCCATGGGGATGGTCTTGATCCCTGTCTCCTGTACAGTGTCACGAGCCTCTGCCCATAGTTCATCAGGCACTTTGTCTTTCAGATCTAGTCCCTTAAATCTATTTCTCACTTCCACTGTATAATCATAATGGATTTGATTTAGGTCATACCTGAATGGTCTAATGGTTTTCCCTACTTTCTTCAACTTAAGTCTGAATTTGGCAATAAGGCGTTCATGGTCTGAGCCACAGTCAGCTCCTGGTCTTATTTTTGTTGACTGTCTAGACCTTCTCCATATTTGGCTGCAAAGAATATAATCAGTCTGATTTCGGTGTTGACCATCTGGTGATGTCCATGTGTAGGGTCTTCTCTTGTGTTGTTGGAAGAGGGTATTTGCTATGACCAGTGCATTTTCTTGGCAAGACTCTATTAGTCTTTGCCCTGTTTCATTCCGTACAGTTCTTCTGTGTATTCCTGTGTATTCCAAGGCCAAATTTGCCTTTTACTCCAGGTGTTTCTTGACTTCCTACTTTTGCCTTCCAGTTCCCTATAATGAAAAGGACTTCTTTTTTGGGTGTTAGTAATAATAACAATAACAAGTTATTACAATAACAAGTGATAAATGTGTTAGTACTGGATTTTTCCTTGTTACAGAAGTGGGCTATGAGACATTAGAAATAGAATTAGAGAGATCTTGCTACATAGGTTGGGTTTACACAGTTTCAAGACTAGGAAGCCAAGATTCTATGTATACCTCTTAAGAAGCTTATGAGAATCTGTTATGACCAAGTGATTTACTTTCTGTCCATGACTGGCTGACTGATTTGGCCTTCTTTCTGAGCCTTGTATCTTTCTGGGTCTTTTTGAACACATGGAAGCTCATCCTAGAGAAAAAAAAATGCTAAAAATACTATGTCTAACCTTCCATGAAATGCAATTATCTTCTGAGAGGCAGGAGTTAAAGCATATTTTACCTGAGAATATTGTTAAATGACTTTAAATGATCAAGAAGAATAAGAGATAGAAAATGCAAGCCAAGAAGTATGACAATAAAAAGACATTCATGGAATACAGCTTTCACTTAATTTATATATATTATGTGAAGAAGAGGCACACTGCATTGCACATAATTTCTTTTTATCCAGTGGAAAGTTTTCAGTATTTTTTTAATGAAGAGTACTTAGTTAAAGTATAACCTTATAAGTTGTACTTTTGAAGAGAACTTTTGTTGCTGTTTTGAGTAACCATTTTGTACTATCTACAGCTTACCTGGTCTTCAGTAAATCTTACAAGAATAGGTTGTTTTAAAATAGGGAATGGGCCAGAGTAGGAGTATATATCATGATGCCAAATTGGAAAGGAAATCAGTTGCTTTTCCAACAATCAAAGAGAGTATAACACCAAGGAAATGAGTTTTTCTAACTATTCTTTTGGGAGAAGGAAGTAATTGCTTTAACCATTCTATCCAGCAACCAGAAATGATTAATTAAATATTTACTAAATCATTATACTGATGGTGGTAGAAAGACCTGTTGGCTATAAAACAAAAATACAGCCCTTAAAAAAAAGCAGAAGATAATGAAAATAAAAACAATTGTGCTACTTTTCTGACAGCATGTGTTGATGAATTTATATTCAAAGCCTGTACAATAAAAATAGATTTCTCATTCAGAGTCAGTTTTAATTCTCAGCATCTTTAAAAGACATTTTTAGACAAATTAGACTCAGGACACACTAGTGAGGCACAGGTGATTATGTATTTGTTCATTTATCCCTTCAAAGAGAAGCTTCCTTAGGCAACTTTTAAAGTGATTTATATACAGAATCACTGTGGTAATAACCTTCAGAGACTGATGAAAAACGAGGTAGGACTCTGGCCCTACTGGCAAAAGATAAAAATGACATTATGAATTGCAGTAGTTGAAAATCTCTAGTGGAATAATGACAATATAAGGCTGGAATTACTTCTGTCTTGAAGGGTCTAATTCTATGGCTTTTACTCAGTGTAACTACCCTAGAATATCTTATAATGGAGAGATGTCTTACTTTAGTCTTGAGGCTTGCCACTTAAGCTAAAAGTCCACATCTCTGTCACAGGCTACCTTTTCTTCTCCCAGTAGCACCCAGCATTGTAAACAAATAATTAACTTGAACTAGTTTCCATGACTGGGTAGATGTGACACAACATAAAGATGAGATAAATTGGGAATAAATAGTGAAAATGAAAGGAATTGAAAAGATTGGTATGAGATCCAAGCTGGATAATGAAGGAAAAGAAGCAAGGGAGAATTTGGTGTCTGGGGGAAAGCATGAAATCAAGGGACTGTACAATTAAGTGGAGGTTTTGTGGTTGAGAGACAGCTGGAGTTTTATGGGTAAGTAAGACAGCTTTAAAATTTTGAGATTAAAGATATCTTTGTCTCTGGATAATACTGTCTAAATTGATGTCATGTAAGTAGAGGAAGGTCAATGAAATAAATGAAGTCAAGGAACTATGACAGCAGGGTGCTGGATGTGTCATCTAGTTGAACTGTAGGTAAAGCAGACTTCCAATAATGAATTGGTTAATCAGTTACTTAATATCTATATAGTGCATTAAGGATGAAAGAAATGGGGAAATATACTATCTATATTCTCTCTAGCACTATGAGTAACCGATTTTTAAGCATCAATTACAGTATATATGATGGTTATACTAAAGATATACAGTGATGATTACTCAGCAGACATTTATTTGCTGAAAGTATAAATATATGCACAGTGTCCTAAGCGAGCATGAAGGAACTAACTCAGCAAGAGCAATAGAATGATGAATGTGGAAGAGTGTCAAGGAGAGACACCCAAAAGATATAAGATGCAAGCTGACTTTGACTTTTCATGAGTTTATTAGCCATCTGTATGTCTTCTTTGGAGAAATGTCTGTTCAGGTCTCTTGCCACTTTGTGATTTGGTTGTTTCTTTTTCTGGTATTGAGCTGCACGAGCTGCTTATACAATTTGGAGATGATTTCTTTGTCAGTTGTTTCATTTGCTATGATTTTCTTCCATTGTCAGGGTTGTCTTTTCACCTTGTTTATAGAGTCCTTCATTGTGCAAAAGCTATTAAGTTTAATTAGGTCCCATTTGTTTATTTTTTGTTTTTCTTTCCATTACTCTAGAGGTAGGTCATGGAGGATTTATGTCAAAGAGTATTCTGCCTATGTTTTCCTCTGAGAATTTTATATTTTCTGGCCTTACATTTAGGTTTATAATCCATTTTTAGTTTGCGTTTGTGTATGGTATTAGGAAGTAGTCTAATTTCATTCTTTTACATGTGGCTGCCAAATTTTCCCAGCACTGTTTATTGGAGAGACAGTCTTTTCTCCATTATATATTTTTACCTCCTTTTTAAAAGACAGGATGCCAATGGGTGCGTGAATTTATCCCTGGGCTTTCTATCTTATCCCTTTGGTCTATATTTCTGGTTTTGTGACGGTATCATACTGTCTTGATGATTGTAGCTTTGTAGTATAGTCTGAAGTTGGGAAAGTGATTCCTCCAGCTCCATCCTTCTTTCTCAAGATTGTTTGGCTATTTGGGGTCTTTTGTGTTTCCATACAAATTGTAAAATTATATTTCTAGTTCTGTGGAAAATACCATTGATAGTTTGATAGGGAGTGTGTTGAATCTATAGATTGCTTCTTTTTTCTTTTTTAAAATTTATTGATTTATTTAACTGAAGAATAATTGCTTTACAGAATTTTGTTGTTTCCTGCCAAACATCAACATGAATCAGCCATAGACTTGGGTAGTATAGTCATTATCACAATATTGATTCTTCCAATCCAAGAACATGGTATTATCTCTCCATCTGTTTCTGTCATCTGTAATTTCTTTCATCAGCATCTTTTGGTTTTCTTGAATATAGGACTTTTGTCTCTTTAGATAAGTTTATTCCAAAGTACTTGATTCTTTCTGTGGTAGTGGTGAATGTGATTGTTTCCTTAATTTCTCTTTCTTATTTTTTATTGTTAGTGTATAGGAGTGTAAGGGATATCTGTGTATTAATTTTATATCCTGTGACTTTATTATATTCATTGATTAGCACTAGTACTTTTCTGGTGGTATCTTTAGGATTTTCTATGTAAATAATCGTGTCATTTGCAAATAGGGATTTATTTCTTTTTCTCCAATCTAGATTCCTTTTATTTCTTTTTCTACTTTGATTGCTGTGGCTAGGACTTCCAAACCTATGCTGAATAATACAGGCAAGAGTTACCCATGTCTTGTTCCTAATTTTAGAGAAAATGCTTTCAGATTTTCACCATTGAGAATAATATTTGCTGTGGGTTTGTCATATATGGCTTTTATTATGTTGAGGTATGTTTATTTTATGCCTACTTTCTGGAGTGTATGCTGGCTTAAGTCACTCTGGTCATCTCTGACTCTTTGTGATGCTATAGATTGTCACCTACCAGGCTCCATGGGATTTTCCAGGCAAGAATACTTTCTGGAAAATTTTTATCGAAATTGGTGTTGAATTTTTTTTCTAAAACTTTCTCTTCATCTATTGAGATGATCATACTGTTTTTATATTTCAATTTGTTCATATGGTGTATCAGTGATTGATTTGTGTATATTGGTTGTATCCCTGAAATAAAGCCCATTTGATCATTACATATGATCTTTTTAATGTGTTGTTGGATTCTGCTTGCTAGAATTCTGTTGAGGATTTTGCATCTATATTCATCAGTGATACTAGCCTGTAATTTTCTTTTTTGGTGTTATATTTGTCTGGTTTTGTTATCAGGTTGATGGTAGCCCCTTAGAATGACTTTGGGAGTTTTCCTTTCTCTGCAATTTTCTGAAAGAGTTTGAGCTGCATAGGTATTAGCTCTTCTCTAAGTTTTTGGTAAAATTCACCTGTGAAGCCATGTGGCCTTGGGCTTTTGTTTGTTGGAAGATTTTTGGTTACAGTTTCAGTTTCCATCTTTGTGATTGGTTTGTTCATATTTCCTATTTCATCCCTTTACAGTTTTGGAAGTTTATACTTTTCTAAGAATTTGTCCATTTCTTCCAGGTTGTACATTTTATTGGGATATGGTTGCTCATAGTAGTCTTTTATGATCTTTTGTATTTCTGTGTTTTTTGTTGTAACTTCAACTTTTTCATTTCTAATTTTTATTGATTTGAGTTTTCTCTTTCTTGATGAGTCTGGCTAATGGTTTTTCCATTTTGGTTATCTTCTCATAGAACCAACTTTTGGTTTTACTGCTCTTTTCTATAGTCTCTTTCTTTTCTTTTTTATTTCTGCTCTGATCTTCATGATTTCTTTCCTTCTACTAAAATTGGTTTTTTTGTTTTTTGGTTTTTTGTTGTTGTTGTTGTTGTTGTTTTGGTACTTCTTTTTCTAGTTGCTTTAGGTGTAAATTTAGGTTATTTGATGTGCCTCTTGTTTCTTGAGGTAGGCTTCTATTGCTATACACTTCCTTCATAGCACTGCTTTTACGGTATCCCAACATTCTGAGTTGTTGTGATTTCATTGTCATTTGTTTCTAGGCATATATTGATTTGCTTTTTTATTCTTCAGTAACATGTTGGTTAGGGTTAGCAGAAATAATTGCTCAGGTGACCAGATACTCGGCGAATATGCTGTCCCAGGGGGTCCCTGAGTCTTGTGCATGTCCCTGACCCAAGCTGCTCAGTTTTCTGTGTGTGCCACAAGGGCACTGTCTCAGGTGTGCCATGTGTCTTCTCAGGGGAGCTGGTCTCAGGTTGTGACATTCCTGGCCAACGTGAACTGTCCAGGATCCCAGGAAGACATGGTTAATGACTGGCAGCCTGCTCACAGCTTGGCAGGAGATGCAGTCTCTGGGGTCGATTGCAGCAGCCCCTTGCCTTTCACCTCTGGCTGTCACACACCTGCCTCTCTGGCTCCGTGGAGGAAGGTCATAAATGGCAGCAGGCTTGCTTTCCTTTGGTATTCGCTATGGTGCGATCCTTTGTTCTGTGAGCGTGCCAGGGGTCACTGTGGGGTATTAGAGCCTTCCCAAGGGAAAGGTCCTTTGTATTTCTTTATTTCTCTGGTGTTTCAATGGTTTGGGTTCCTATGTCACATGAGCCCCCTCAGATTGCCCTCACGGCATTCAAGCCTGGTCCTTACCCTAAGGACCGTTGATGTAGCCCATGCCTCCATGCCCAGCCCCCACTTACTGCTGGTGGCTGTGAGCATCTGAGTTGCTTCTCTGCTGTAATTGCAGTTTGCATGAATTCTGTGGTAATTTTTTTTTCTTTCGGTAATGTTGCCCTCTGAGATTCCAAAGTTCCCCACTGACCCAAACTATGAGAGGATTTCCTATTGTGTGGAAACTTCTCTTCCTTCATGACTCCCTCCTCAGGATGGGTCTCTGTCCCTAAATCCTTTCTCTCTCCTTTTGTCTTTTATCTTTTGTCCTACCTCCTTTCAAAGGGATAGGACACACCTACCCCTGTACGCCTTTCCTACATGCCTTTCCGAGTGTCTGGTGTCCTCTGCCAACATTCAGAAGTTGATTTGCAGGAACTGCTCCACATTCAAATGGTCTTTTGATGTATTTGTAGGGGAGGAAGTGGTCTCCCCATACTATTCCTCCACCATCTTCCCTCCAGTGTCTTTTTAATCTCAGTTATTGCATTGTTCATCACTGTTTATTCTTTAATTCTTCTAGGTGCTTGTTAAACATTTCTTGCATCTTCTCAATCTGTGCCTCCAGTCTATTTATCCATGCCTCCATTTTATCTTCAATATTTTGGGTAATCTTTATTGTCATTACTCTGGATTCTTTTTCAGTTAGACTGCTTATTTCCTTTTCATTTGTTTAATCTTTTGTTTTTTTACCATGTTCCTTTATCTGCTGCATACTTCTCTGTATTTTCATTTTGTTTAATTTACTGTGTTTCGAGTCTCCTTTCTTCAGGCTGGAAGGTTGTAGTTCCTCTTAATTGTGGAGTCTGCCTCTTATGGGTGGAGTTGAGCCAGTGCCTTGTGAAGTTTTCCTGGATGGGGGGACTTGTGCCTGCATTCTGATGGATGGACCTAGGTCTTATCTTCCTGGAGGGCAGTGCCATGTCTAGTGGTGTATTATGGGGTACCCATTGGCTTGGTATGGCTTTGAGCTGACTGTCTGCTAATTTGCAGAGTTGTGTCCCTGTTTGAAGGATTGATGTGGGGCTCCTGGCACTGGAACTTGTTGGCTTTTGGGTGGATCTTGGTCTTAGTGTTGAGATGGAGGCCTTTGGGAGGGCTTTAGACTATAAATGTTCCATGGAGTTGGGAGTTCTTTGGTGGTCCAAAGGCCTTGCATCACATCTCCTGCCTCTGGGATTCAGGCCTGACCCCTTAACTGTACCATCAAGAATTTACAGACCACACAGCATAGGAGAGAAAACCCATAGACTAATTGTGAAACAATTCTCAACAGTCAGGAACACCCATAGAGATTCACACCCTTATATAGGGGGAAAAAAGAGGGAAAGAAGATAAAAAGTGGGGAAAAAAATAAGAAACAGAGTCAAAAGGGAAAAGAGTAGTCAAGCCAATATTCAAACTCTCAAAAATACAAAATCAGAAACAAAAATACAAAACATGGATTTTATTTAAAAATAGTTTTTACTTTACGATAGTAATTAGCCTCCAATTAAAATAAATAAATTTATATTAAAATAGTTTTTAAAGGAAAATGTAGGTTATAAAATAATTGAAAGGGTAATAAAGAACCATATTAGGACAGTGGAATGGGGGAATAAAGAAGGGCTATATATAGACTGGTCCATCCATGGGATTCTCCAGGCAAGAGTACCAGAGTGGGTTGCCATTTCCTTCTCCAATATATAGACTGGTAGTGAGGGGAATGCCAAAATTATTTTCCCATTTTCCTGCTCCAGATTTACCTACTCAGAAAGTCCTCCAATATATCCAAGAAGGTCTCTAAACCTGTTTTAGGCATTGTGGGTCAGATCAAACTTAGATCTTCCCTTGCTCCAGCTTGTACTTGTTCTCAAAGTCTACAGTTTCCCCTAAAGCACACAGTCTCAGGCTAATGGCAAGAAATTAAAGCTTTGCACCTGCTACTTCTTTGGCCATTTCCCCTTCTTTTGTTTGCTTACACAGCCCCTGGAATTTCACTCTGGTTTTGGGCCTGCTTCTATTTGTAAGTCTCTACAGTGTTCTGTTCTCCACCCAGGCACGAGGGTGCAAAAGTGGCCGCTTCTTAGGGCTATCTTGCTCAGTTGTGCTGGGAAAGGGGAGCAGTACAGCAGATGCCACAAGGGGTGTATGGGGAGTATTCACCACAGCTGGTTTCTGTAGGAGGTCACCTCAGCCTGAGGTGAGTCCTGCACTTCCCCAGGCGAGTCGGTCCTGGTTGTGACACCCTTGGCAGAGCTGATACACTCAGGACCCCAGGAAGATGTGGGTGGCGATCTGCAGTCACTCACAGCTTGGCAGTAGTTGTGATCTCGGGCTGGGACCATAGCAGTCCGCTTCCTTTGACCTCTGGCCTTACCACCTGTTTCTCTGCCTTTGGCTCCATAGACTGCAGAAAGTTTGCCCCCTTTCAGCATTCATTAGGGCAGGGTCCTTTGTTCTGTAAGCATGTGAATTAGAGCAAAGCATTAGAGCCTCCCTGTGGAAGTTATCTTTTTCTTCTCTGGAGGTCCCGGGGTTTTCCTTGGGCTGCTTCTGTAGTGTCACATTATCCCCCTCAGAGTACCTTCATGGCAGTCAGTTTTGGTCCTTTCCCTGAGGACCGACCCCAGAGGCCTTAGCCTCTGCACCCAGCCCCATCTCACTGTGAGTGGACATGAGCGTGTGAGCCTCTTCTTGGTTGGGAAGTGCTGTTTGGTGTGATCTCTGTGGTGAATTTTCTCCATTTTGCTTTCAGAACATCTGCTCACTGTGCTCCCCTCTGAGGTTCTGAAGCCCCCCACTGGCCCCACCTGTGAGGGGGTTTTCTAGTGTGCAGAAAGTATTCCTCCTTCATGACTTTCTCCTCCCGGACGAGGGCCCAGTCCTGAGCTCCTTGGTCTTCCATTTTGTCTTTATCTTTTGTACTGTCTCATTGCAAGGAGATTGGTTTGCCTTTCTGGAAATCTGGGATCCTTTACCAACATTCGGAAGATGTTCCGTGGGAACTGTCCCCCATGCAGATGATTTTTATGATATGTTTGTGGGGGAGAAGGCAGTCTCCCCATTCTGTTCTTCTACCATCTTGAAGGTCTCCCCTGAAAATTAACTTTAATTGAATATTAACTGAAGGTTTTTATTATTACTACTACTTTTACCTGGAAACAGTAAATAGTTAATTGGATAAGGAGTTAAAATTTCTGTGATTTTGGGGGAGTTGCGTCAAGGCTATAGAATTCTTTTTTTTTTTTTTTTTTGTTTATTCATGTATTTATTTAAATTGATGTTAAGTTGATTTACAATGTTTCAGATGTATAGCAAATTCATATATATATAAATTTTTGTGTATATACATATGTATATAAAATTTGGATCTTCCCTCCCTTTGCCTATCCCTGTGCAGTACATGGTTATTCCAGAGTGAAGAAGAGAGTGAAAAAACTGGCTTAAAACTCAAAATTAAAAAAAAAAACTAAATTCCATATATATGCGTTAGTATACTGTATTGGTGTTTTTCCTTCTGGCTTACTTCACTCTGTATAATAGGCTCCAGTTTCATCCACCTCATTAGAACTGATTCAAATGTATTCTTTTTAACGGCTGAGTAATACTCCATTGTGTATATGTACCATAGCTTTCTTTTTTTTTTTTTTAATTTTATTTTATTTTTAAGCTTTACATAATTGTATTAGTTTTGCCAAATATCAAAATGAATCTGCCACAGGTATACATGTGTTCCCCATCCTGAACCCTCCTCCCTCCTCCCTCCCCATACCATCCCTCTGGGTCGTCCCAGTGCACTAGCCCCAAGCATCCAGTATCGTGTATCGAACCTGGACTGGCAACTCGTTTCTTACATGATATTTACATGTTTCAATGTCATTCTCCCAAATCTTCCCACCCTCTCCCTCTCCCACAGAGTCCATAAGACTGTTCTATACATCAGTGTCTCTTTTGCTGTCTCGTACACCGGGTTATTGTTACCATCTTTCTAAATTCCATATATATGTGTTAGTATACTGTATTGGTGTTTTTCCTTCTGGCTTACTTCACTCTGTATAATAGGCTCCAGTTTCATCCACCTCATTAGAACTGATTCAAATGTATTCTTTTTAACGGCTGAGTAATACTCCATTGTGTATATGTACCACAGCTTTCTTATCCATTCATCTGCTGATGGGTATCTAGGTTGCTTCCATGTCCTGGCTATTATAAACAGTGCTGCGATGAACATTGGGGTACACGTGTCTCTTTCCCTTCTGGTTTCCTCTGTGTGTATGCCCAGCAGTGGGATTGCTGGATCATAAGGCAGTTCTATTTCCAGTTTTTTAAGGAATCTCCACACTGTTCTCCATAGTGGCTGTACTAGTTTGCATTCCCACCAACAGTGTAAGAGGGTTCCCTTTTCTCCACACCCTCTCCAGGTGGATGAAACTGGAGCCTATTATACAGAGTGAAGTAAGCCAGAAGGAAAAACATCAATACAGTATACTAACGCATGTGTATGGAATTTAGAAAGATGGTAACAATAACCCGGTGTACGAGACAGCAAAAGAGACACTGATGTATAGAACAGTCTTATAGACTCTGTGGGAGAGGGAGAGGGTGGGAAGATTTGGGAGAATGACATTGAAACATGTAAAATATCATGTATGAAATGAGATGCCAGTCCAGGTTCGATGCATGATACTGGATGCTTGGGGCTAAGTGTACTGGGATGACCCAGAGGGATGGTATGGGGAGGGAGGAGGGAGGAGGGTTCAGGATGGGGAACACATGTATACCTGTGGTGGATTCATTTTGATATTTGGCAAAACTAATACAATTATGTAAAGCTTAAAAATAAAATAAAATGTAAAAAAAAAAAAAAAAAAAACTAAGATCAAAGTATGTGGTCCCATCACTTCATGGCAAATAGAAGGGGGAAAAGTGGAAGCAGTGACAGATTTTCTTTAATTGAGCTCTAAAGTCACTGTGGTTGGTGATTGTAGCCATGAAATTAGAAGTCACTTGCTTCTTGAAAGGAAAGCTATGGCAAACCTCGATAGCATATTAAAAAGCAGAGACATCACTGTGCCAGCAAAGGTCCGTATAGACAAAGCTATGATTTGACAGTTGGACCATAAGGGAGGCTGGGTGGTGCTGCAGAAGACTCTTGAGAGTCCCCTGGACTGCAAGGAAATCAAACCAGTCAGTCCTAAAGGAAATCAACCCTGACTAAAACTGAAGCTACAGTATTTTGACCACATGCTGCATAGAGCCAAATCATTGGAAAAGATCCTGATTCAGGGAAAGATTGAAGGCAACAGGAAAAGAGGGTGAGATGATCAGATAGCATCACCAACTCAATAGACATGAACTTGAGTTAACGCCGGGAGACAGTGGTTTATAGGAAAGTCTGACATGCTGTAGTCCATGGGGTCACAGAGTCAGACACAACTCAGTGACTCAACAACAGCAACATGCAGTATATGACTATTCAGAACTACCCTGCTTTGAAGTATTTGACAATAACAGGGATAAGCAAAAGAAAGGAAGATTCAAACATTTTATTTTTGGATAAATAGACCACTTTTAAGTTAATATCAGGTATCTTCATGTATACTAATGTTATTCCTCAACACTTATACCTACTATTTCTGTATTAATAAATTCCTAGACTATTTTGTTTCTGTAGTCAATCCTACTGTATATACAAAAGCTACATTCTATTGGATTTTAAGGATCACCTAAAAATTTTCAAACACAACATTCTATTCAGTAGGGGAATACACTTGACACAATTTATTCAGCATATATTTATCACCTATTAACTAGCAAGCATTATGTTGGACATCAGTGATAGATAAAATCAAAACATCTTCCCCTCATCGAAGCCCATGATCTAGTAGGAAAGAAGAATAAGTGAACAGACTACTACAATACCCTGTAACAAAGAGTAAAATAGATGTATATATTCAAGCTATAACAACTCTGGAGTAGGATACTTGACACATGTGGTGAAAGCTGGAAAATTCATTCTGAGGAATAACATTTGAGACATTCCTTGAACAATAACAGTGAAGAGCATGCCAAGTAAAGTAGGTAATATTCAAAGACAGACAAGAAGAGAACACAGAAAATTTAAAGAATTATGAGTAGATTGACATGATGTGAAATGGTAAAGACTAAACCACAAAAGGCTATTTTTATCTGTGCATGTGCCATTCTGAGGAGCTGAGACTTAATCAGGTAATCCAGATACCATGATCACATCCAGAGTTCACAAAACAGCAATTATACTTTTGAATAGTGCTTATTGCCAGATATTTTTACCTATATATTTTGCTAAGATCTGCCTCTGATGTTTATACATGGGTAATATTTTCAACTGCATTACTTTAATTTTCGTCTTACTCCTCATTTTATATATCCACTTCCCAGATATTTAAAGGTGACTCTTCCTTACCTTTTAATTCTCCAAACTTAAAATTCCAGTCATTTTACCTATTAATCATGTTCTTCTAGGAAAATTTCAACCTTAAGCTTTGGCTAATGCAACTAATATGTTGCCTAACTTGGTGTAGCATGTTCTGACCTTTTTCTGGATCCTGTAAATATGTGTATTAGTGCCACTTATAATTGTTGTTGTTGTTCAGTCACTAAGTCATGTTGGACACTTTACCACCCCCCTGGACTGGAGCATGCCAGGCTCCCTTGTCCTTCACTATCTCCTGGAGTTTGCTCAAATCTGTGGCCAGTGAATTGGTGAGCCTATCTAACCATCTCATCCTCTACTGTCCCCATACCTTTTGCCTTCAATCTTTCCCAGCACCAAGGTCTTTTCCAATGATTCAGCTCTTTGCATGAGGTACCAAAGTATTCAAGCTTCAGATTCAACATCAGGCCTTCCAATAAATATTCAGGATTTATTTAATATCCAATAAATATTCATTTAGGATTGATGGGTTTGATCCCCTTGCTGTATAAAAGATTATTCTCCAGCACAACAATTTGAAAGTATAAATTCTTCAGTGCTTAGCCTTCTTTATGGTCCAGTTCTCACATCTGTACATGACTACTGAGAAAACCATAGCTTTGACTATACAAACCTTTGTGGCAAAGTGATGTCTCTGTTTTCTCATATGCTGTCTAGGTTTGTCATAGCTTTCCTTCCAAGAAGCAAGCATCTTTTTATTTCATAACTGTAGTCACCATCCGCAGTGATTTTGGAGCCCAAGAAAATAAAGTCTGTCACTGATTCCACTTTTTCCCCTTCTATTTGTCATGAAGTGATGGGACCAGATGCCATGATCTTAATTTTTTGAATGTTGAATTTTAAGTCAGCTTTTTTACTCTCTGCTTTGACCCTCATCAAGAGGCTCTTTAATTCCTCTTCACTTTCTGTCATTAGAGTGTTATCGTCTGCATATCTGAATTTGTTGATATTTCTCCCAGCAATCCTGATTCTAGCTTGTGATTCATCTAGGCCAGCATTTTGCATGATGTGCTTGCATATGAGTTAAATAAGCAGGGTGACAGTGTATTCTCTTCCTAATATTGAACCAGTCCATTGTTCCGTGTCTGGTTATAACTGTTGCTTCTTGACCTGCTTACAGGTTTCTCAGGAGACAACCAAGGTGGTTTGATATTCTCATCACTTTAAGAATTTTCCACAGTTTATTGTAATCCACATCATCAAAGGCTTTAGCATACTTAATGAAGTAGAAGTATTTTCTGGAATTCCCTTCTTTTCTCTATGATCCAACAAATGTAGGCAATTTGATCCCCAGTTCCTCTGCCTTTACTAAACCCAGATTGAACATCTGCAAGTTCCTGATTCAAGTACTGCTGAAGTCTACCTTGAAGGTTTTAGAGCATAACCTTACTAGCACATGGATTGCACACAATTATGCTGTAATCGAACATTCTTTGGCACTGCCTTTCTTTGAGACTGGAATGAAAACTCACCTTTTCCAATCCTTTGGCCACTGCTGAGTTTTCTAAATTTGCTGACATATTGTGTGCAGCACTCTCATGGCATTATATTATAGTATTTTAAATAGTTTAGCGGGAATTCCATCACCTCCACTAACTTTGATTGTAGTAATGCTTCTTAAGGCCCAGTTGACTTCACATCCCTGGATATCTGTCTCTAGGTGAGTCACAATACCATGTGGTTGTACTGGTCATTAAGACGTTTATTGTATAGTTCTTCTGTGTATTCATGCCACCTCTTCTTAATCTCTTCTGCTTCTGTTAGGTCCTTTCTGTTTCTGTCTTTGATCATTCCTGTCCTTGCAAAAAATATTCTCTTGATACCTTTAATTTCCTTTAAGAGATCTCTAGTCTTTCCCATTTTATTGTTGTCCTCTGTTTCTTTGGATTGTTCATTTCTTAATTTTTGCTATTTTTAATTACTTTGTATTACTGGTATATATGGGCCTCCTTGGTGGCTCAGGCAGTAAAGAATCTGCCTGTAATGTAGGAGACCTGGGTTAGATCCCTGGATTGGGAAAATCCCCTGGAGGAGGGCATGGCAACCCACCCCAGTATTCTTGCCTGGAGAATCCTCATGGACAGAGGAGCCTGGCGGGCTACAGGCATGACTGAATGACTAAGCACAGCGTAGCACACTGATATAATATAAACTTTAATTTGTCATGGGAAAAAAAAAAATTCAACAAGGTCCTTGTTGATTATCCATTTTAAATGTAGCAATATGCACATGTCCGTCTCAGATTCCCTAACTGTCCTTTCCCCCTATCCTTACCCTTGGCAACCATAAGTTCATTCTCTAAATCTGTCAGTCTCTTTATATTTTGTAAGTAAGTTTGTTTGTAACATTTCTATTTTTGAGTCCACATTTAGGGTGTCATAAAATATTTCTGCTCACTTTGAGTTACTTTACTCTGTGTGACATTCTCTAGGTCCATCCATGTTGCTGCAAATGATGTTATTTTATTCTTTTTAATGGCTGAATAGTATTCCATCATATATATGTACTGCATCTTCCTTATCCATTCCTCTGTTGATGAACATTTAGGTTGCTTCCATGTCTTGGCTAGTATAAACAGTGCTGCAGTGACTGTTTGGGTGCATGTATCCTTTAGCATCATGTATTTCTCCAGATAAATGCCCAGGAGTGAGATTGCAGGGTAATATGTTAACTCTATTTTTAGCTTTTTAAGGAACCTCCATACTGTTCTCCGTGGTATCTATACCAATTTACATTGTCATCAACAGTGTAGAATTCAGCCTCTTCAGCATTTATGGTTTGTGGATTTACTGTTGATAGCCATTCTGGGTGGTGTGAGATGATATTTCACTGTAGTTTTGGTTTCCATTTCTCTAATACTTAGTGATCAAGAATATCTTTTAGTGTGCCTGTTGGCTATCTGTATGTCTTCTTTGGAAAAATGTGTATTTAGGTCTTCTGTCCATTTTTGAGTGGACTGGTTGCAGCCTACAGATATAATGCAGTCGCTTTCAAATTATCAATGGCATTTCACAGAGCTAGAAAAAAAAATCTCAAAATTTTATGGAGACACAAAGTGAAACTGTTAGTCACTCAGTTGTGTGCAACTCTTTGCAACCAACCCCATGGACTGTAGCCCACCAGGCTCCTCTGTCCATGGGATTCTCCAAGCAAGAAAATTGGAGTGGGTTCCCATGCCCTCTTCTAGGGTATCTTCCCATCCCAGGGACTGAACCTGCATCTCTTTTGACTTCTGCATTGGCAGGCAGGTTCTTTCCCACTAGTGCCACCTGGGAAGCCCCCAAATATATGCACCTTTGGTCAATTAATCTATAGCAGAAGAGGCAAGATACACAATTTTGGAAAGACAGTCTCTTCAAAACATGGTGGTGAGAAATCTGAACAACTACAGGAGAAAAGGTGAGTTTTCATTCTAATACCAAAGAAGGGAAATGCCAAAGAATGTTCAAGCTACTGCACAGTTTCACTCATTTCACATGCTACAAGGGCATGCTCAAAATCCTCCAAGCTAGGCTTCAACAGTATATGAGCCAAGAACTTCCAGATGTACAAACTGGATTTAGAAAAGGCAGAGGAACCAGAGATCAAATTAGTAACATCTGCTGTGGAAAATTCTGAAAAACACGGGAATACCAGACTACCTGACCTGCCTCTTGAGAAACCTGTATGCAGGTAAGGAAGCAACAGTTAGAACTGGACATGGAACAACAGACCGGTCCAAATAGGAAAAGGAGTACGTCAAGGCTGTATCTTGTCACCCTGCTTATTTAACTTATATGCAGAGTTCATCAAGAGAAATGCTGGGCTGGAGGAAGCACAAGCTGGAATCAAGGTTGCCAGGAGAAATATCAATAACCTCAGATATGCAGATGACACCACCCTTATGACAGAAAGTGAAGAGGAACTAAAGAGTCACTTGATGAAAGTGAAAGAGGAGAGTGAAAAAGTTGGCTTAAAGCTCAACATTCAGAAAACGAAGATCATGGCATCTGGTCCCATCACTTCATGGCAAATAGATGGGGAAAGAGTGGAAACAGTTGCTGACTTTATGTTTCTGGGCTCCAAAATTTCTGAATGTGGTGATTGCAGCTATGAAATTAAAAGACGCTTACTCCTTGGAAGAAAAGTTATGACCAACCTAGACAGCGTATTAAAAAGCAGGCCTTATTTCAACCTCCATGAGGTTACAAATAGTTGGATATGACTGAGCAACTGAACTGAACTGAAGATGATTGAAGATCTCAGAAAAAGAATGGTGGCAAGAATTGAGAAGATACTAGGAATGTTTTACATACACTTACAAGAACTAATGAAGAGAGTTGAACAATCAAATAACTGAAATTAAAAGTATACTGCTGCTGCTGCTAAGTCACTTCAGTCATGTCTGACTCTGTGCAACCCCATAGACGGCAGCCCCCCAGGCCCTGCCATCCCTGGGATTCTCCAGGCAAGAACACTGGAGTGGGTTGCCATTTCCTCCTCCAATGCATAAAAGTGAAAAGTGAAAGTGAAGTTGCTCAGTTGTGTTCGACTCTTCACGACCCCATGGACTGCAGCCTACCAGGCTCCTCCGTCCATGGGATTTTCCAGGCAAGAGTACTAGAGTGGGTTGCCATTGCCTTCTCCATAAAAGTATACTAGGAGGAATTAAATAGCAAAGTAACTGAGGCAGAATGGATAAGTGATGTGGAAGACAGAATAGTGGAAACCATGCCATGGAACAGAATAAAAAGAATATACTGAAGAGAAATAAAGACAGCAAAAAGACCATTGGGATAAATATTGAATACATCAACATTTGCATTATAGGTCTCCCAGAAGGAGAAGAGAGAGAAAAGAACTGAGAAAATGTTCAAAGAGATAATATCTGAAAACTCCCCTAACATATAAAAGGAAACAGTCACTCAAGTCTAGGAAGCACAGAGAAACCCAGGCAGGATAAACTCAGTGAGGAACATGCCAAAATGATAATCAAAATATTTTTTAAAGACAAAAAGATATTAAAAGCAACAAAGGAAATGTAACAAATAGCATGCAAAAAGGAGTTCCTGTGAGGTTATTAGCTAATTTCTCAGCAGGAATTCTGCAGACCAGAAGGGAATGAAATGTATATTTAAAGTGACGAAACAGAAGAACCTGCATCCATGCCTCTTTAAACAAGCAAGGCACTCATTCAGACTTGATGGAGAAATCAAAGACTTTACCAACAAGCAAAAACTAAGAGATTTCAGGAACACCCAAACAGCTCTACAGCAAATGCTAAAGGAACTTCTCTAAGCAGAAAAGATAAGGCCACAATTAAAAATAGGAAAAATTACAAATGGAAAAGTGCACCAGTAAAAGAAAACATACAGTAAGGTAAGAAATCATCTACACACAAATACAATATCAAAACCAGCAACTGTAAGAGATCACAAATGCTTGAAAATCAACAGATACACACACAAAAAAGACAAAAGAATTCAGTTATAGCAGTAATGTTATTCATCAATTAACAGGAATAAATAGAGAACAAAAGAGGAAGGGAAGAAACAGCCATACAAAAGCTATTCCAAAACAATTAATGGTGATAAAAACATACATATTAATAATTAACTTAAACAAAAACATACTAATGCTCCAAAAAACAGTCATAGACCGGCTGGTTGGATACAGAAACAAAGCTCGTGTGTATTGTGTTTAAAAGATATGTGTATACACATAATATATGTATATAAAATACACTGATTAGATTTAGGAACAAATCCAGACCGACAGTGAGGGGATGGAAAGTGTACTTCATGCAAATGGAAATCAAAAGAAAGCTAGATTAGCAACATTCATGTCAGAAAGAATAGACTGGGAAGGACACAAGTCATCAAACCAAAAAGATTATATAACAATTGTAAATATATATTCAACCAAAATAGAAGCACCTCAGTATAAAAGACAAATAATAAGAGCCATAAAGGGAAAACTCAACAGTAACACAGTAATACTGGAGGATTTTAATACCCCACTTTCATCAATGAACAGGTCATCCAGACACAATATCAGCAGGGAAACAAAGGCCTTTAATGACACATTGGACCATATGGACTTATTTGATATTTATAGGACATTCTATCCAAAAGCAGCAGCAGCAGAATACACATTCTTCTGAAGTGTACATGAACCATTCTCCAGGACTGACTGCATGCTGGGCTACAAAGCAAGCCTCAGTAAATTTGAGAAAATTGAAATCATATTAAGCATCTTCTCCAACCACAAAGCTGTGAGCTTAGAAATGAACTACAAGAAAAAATAAAAAAACAAACACATTTAAGCTAAACAATATGCTACTAAACAACACTGAAGAAATAAAAAAATATAGAGAGACATATGAAAATGAAAGCGTGATGATCCAAAACCTGTGCAACACACCAAAAACAGATCTAAGAGAGAAGTTTATAACAACACAATCTTACATCAAGAAACAAGAAAAATAAAAAATATATCACCTAACCTCATACCTAAAGCAAATAGAGAAAGAATAAACAGAACCTAAAGTTAGCAGAAGGAACAAACTCATAAAGATCAGAGTAGAAATAAATGAAGTAGATGTGAAAAAAAAATAATAGAAAATTCAATGAAACTAAAAGCTTCGGTTTTTTTGAAAAGATAAACAAAATTGATAAACCTTTATCCAGACTCATTAAGAAAAGAAGGGAGAGGGCTCAAATCAATAAAATTAGAAGTGTAAAAGGGGAACTTACTGCTGACACCACAGAAATACAAAGGATCATAAAAGACTACTAGAGGTACCTGCATGCCAGTAAAATGAACAACCTGGAAGAAACGGACAAGCCCTTAGAAAGGCACAATCTCCCAAAACTGAACCAGGAAGAAACAGAAAATATAAACAGACCAATAACAAGTACTGAAATTGAAACTGTGATTAAAAATCTTCCTTCGCAACAAGCAAAAGTCGAGGAATTGATGGCTTCACATAAGAATTCTATCAAACATTAGATAAGACTGTCCTTCTCAAGCTTTTCTAAAAACTTGCATTAAAAGGAATACTCCCAGACTTTTTCTATGAGGTCACCATCACCCTGATACCAAAACCAGACCATGATGCCCTGGGAAAAGAAAATTATAGACCAATAATACTGATGAACATAGACTCAAAAATCCTCAACAAAATACTAGCAATGTAAATCCAGCAATACGTTAAAGGGATCATATGTCATGACTGAGTGGGCTTCATCCCAGTGATGGAAGGATTTATGATATTCACAAATCAATCAGTTTCATACACAAAATCAACAAATTGAAGAATTAAAAGCCATATGGTCATTTCAACATGTGCAGAACAAACTGTTGACAAAACTCAATGCCCATTTATGACTAAAAACTCTAGAAAGTGAGCATTCAGGGAACCTCCGTCAACATAATAAATGCTATATAAGGCCTGCTTAACAGTTAACAGCATACTCAATGGTGAAAAGCTGAAAGCATTTCCTCTAAGATCAAGAACACGATAAGTGTATCCACTCTTGCCACTTTTATTCAACATAGTTTGGAAGTTCTAGACTCAACAATCATAGAAGCAAAGACATAAAAAGAATCCAAATTGCAAAAGAAGTAAAAGTGTAATTGTTTGCAGGTGATATGATACAAGATCTACCAGAAAACTAGAGCTCATTGATGAATTCAGTAAAGTTGCAGGATACAAAATTAATACGCAGAAATCCTTTGCATTTCTATACACTAACAACAAAAGACCAGAAGGAGAAATTAAATAAGTTAATCTCATTAACATTGCATTAAAATGAATAAAATATCTAGGAATGTAGCTCCCTAAGGGAACAAAAGACCTGTACTCTAAAAGCCATAAAATGCTAATGAAAGGAATCAAATGGGACACAAACAGATGGAAAGATATGCCATATTCTTAAATTGAAAGCTACCCAAGGCCTATACAGATTCAATGTGATCCCTATCAAAATAATGTCATTTTTTGCAGAACAAGAAGAAAAAGTCTTAAAATTTGTGTGGAGATGCAAAAGACCCAAATAGCCAAAGCAATCTTCACAGAGAAAAATGGAGGTGTGGGAATCAGGCTCCTTGATTTCAGCTTATACTATGAAGCTACACTGGTGGTCTAATGGTTGGGAGTCCACTTTGCAATGCAAGGGATGTGTGTTCAGTCCCTGGTGGAGGAATTGGAATCTCTTGTTCCAAAGGGTAATTGTGCCTATGCACTGCAACTCCTGAGCCCACACACTGCAGCTAAAGATGCCAGATGACCCAACCAGGATCCGTATGCTGTGACTGGGACCTGTCACAACCAAATAATATAAATCTATGAATAAATGAATATTAAAAAATAAAAGCTACAGTCATCAAAATAGTATTATACCAACACAAAAAGAGAAATGTAGATCAATGGAATAGGATGTAAAGCCAAGAAATAAACCCAGGCACCTATGATCAGTCAATTTACAACAAAGGAGAAGAGAATTGAAAATGGAGGAAAGATAGTCTCTTGAATAAGTAGTGCTTGGAAAGCCAGACAGCTGCGTGTAAAAAAATTAAATTATAACATTCCTTAATATTCCACACAAAAAAGACTCAACATGGATGTAAATGTAAAACCAGATTCTATCTCTTAAAGGAAAATATAGGCAGAATACTCTTTAACACAAATTACAGCTATATCCATTTTGATCTGTCTCCCCAAATAATGGAAATAAAAACAAAACAAATGGGACCTAATTGAACTTGAATGTTTTATATAGCAAAGGAAACCATAAGCAAAATGAAAAGACAACTCACAGAATTGGAGTAAATATTTGCAAATGATGCGACCAACAAAAGTTTAGTCTCCATAATTGACAGATGCTCATTTTTCTCTGTATCAAGAGAAACAAACCACACAATAAAAAATGAACAGAAGATTGAAAGAGACATTTCTCGAAAATAAAAAGACCTACAGATGGCCAAGAGACAAATGAAAAAATGCTCAGCATTGCTAATTATTAGAGGAATTCAAATCAAAGCTATAAGATAATCACCCTACACCAGTCATCATACCTACTATAAAAAAGTCTTCCAACAATAAAAGCTGGGAAGTGTGTAGAGAAATGGGAACTCTTCTCCAGTGTTTGTAGGAATGAAAATCAGTGCACCCACTATGGAACAGTATGGGGTTTCCTTTAAAAAAAAACTAAAAGATACCATATAATCCAGCAATCCTACATTTGGACATGTATCCAGAGAAAATCATAATTAAAAAGATACATGCACCCCAATGTTCATTGAAACACTGTTTTCAGTAGCCCAGAAATGGAAATAACCTTAATGTCCATCCACAGATGGGTGAATAAAGATGTTTTCCATATAAACAATGGAATATTACTCATCTATTTTAAAGAAAATAATGTTATATGCAAAAACGTAGATGGAAAAGATGAATGGATAAAGAAGGTGTGGTCCTTATATACAATGGGATATTATTTAGCCATTAAAAAGACTGAAATAATGCCACTTGCAGCAACATGGATGTAACCGCAGATATCATACCAAGTGAAGTAGGTCAGACATAGAAAGATAAATATTATCATATTTGGAATCTAAAAACAGAAAAATAAAGATACAAATGAACTTATTTATTCCAGATGTAGAGCTTGGAGAAGGGCAGATCTAGGAACACCAATAAACGCTAAGATATATCAAGGACTGACTTTGTTCCAGAAGGTCCCCTTTGGCCCTACTGGCACTCTATGTAGACTCACGGGCAAGTTTTAGGGCTTTGTCTGTTTGGAGATGGCTATAGGAATTGGGGGCTTCCCTGGTGGCTCAGTGGTAAGGAATCTGCCTACACTGCAGGACTCAGATTATATCCCTGGATTGGGAAGATGCCCTGGAGAAGGAAATGGCTACCCACTCCAGCTTTCTTGCCTGGGAAGTCCCATGGACAGAGGAGCCTGGTGGGCTACAGGCCATGGGGTCACAAAGAGTTGGAAATGACTTAGCAACTAAACAACAACAAATACTACAATAAGGTGGAATTTTCATTAAAGGATCAAACGTTCAAATAAGCATCTTTCTTAGGAATTTCCTTGGCAGACACATTTTTTTCCACTAATGGTGCTATTATGAAAGCATTTCCTAAGTTAGGAAAATTCTCAGCTATTATGTCTTCAAATATATTTTCTTCCCCATTCTCTCTTCTTCTCGGACCCTTATAATGTTAGTACATTTGGCATTGTCTTAGAGATTTCTTAAACTGTCCTCATTTTTTAAATTCTATTTTTATTTTTTTCTATTTAACTTCAGTGATTCACATTACTCTGCTTTTAACTCACTGGACTATTTCTCTTCTAGTTATTTTTTTAAAAAACTTCAATTACTGTATTTTTCTTTAGTTTTTCCTTTGTTTTCTAACTTTCTGTTAAAATTTTCTCATTTTATTCAATCTTCTCCTGAATTCTTCAAACATCTTGATGTTTATTACCTTAGACTGTTTATAGGGTAGATCACTTATCTTCAGTTAGTTCTTCTTCTGGGGTTTTACCTTGGTCCTTCATTGGGAACATATTTACCTGTTACCTTATTTTGACTAATTTGCTGTTTTATGTTTATATATTTGATACGTTGGTTACATTTCTTACAACATCACTTCCTTGGAGAAGTGGCTTATTACAGATTTCCTGTGTGTCTTAGTAGCACGCTCTTCTCTGGTCATGAGGGCTATATGCTGTGCGAGTGTCCTACATGTAGCCCATGTAGGCTACATGAGTCCTTCCACTGTGTTGGGCTGACTACCATGGGTGGAAGGGTAGGTGTGGCTGATCTCTGCTCTAGTAGGTTTCCAGCTCCTGCCTTGTGTGTGTAGAGCTAGACAGTGGTAGGAGGGGCCAGGTCACAAGTTGGATGGCTGCATCTTCCTGAATGGTCCTGGGACTAGGGCTGGCCACTGGCGACTGGATTTGATTCTGAGGTGGTTGGTTGTGGTGCCTGGAGTCCTGGATCTACTGTCAGGCTGCTGTTGGGAATTTTGGCTCTTGACACAGATTGCTACAGTTTCTGGGTGGTCCCAAAGCTCATGTCAGTTCACTGGTGAGTGGTGCTGAATCTTGGGACCATTGGCTGAAAGGTCCAAGGTGTCTCAGATCTGGTATTGGCCTGCTGATGGGTTGGGCCATGGCCTGGAATGGGAGTCATATTCTAGGACTGTTGTTGGCCTGGTTGTGATAAAGGATAAGTCCCAAGGGATCTTGGGTGTAGTGCTGTATCACTGGTTTGTAGATCCATATCATTTGGTTTCTGTCTGCAGGGCCCTGAAAGTTGCAAAGCTGATGTCAGCTCTCTGATAGGAGGAGCTGGTTCCTGACACAGCTGGCTATGGGTTCTGTGGTTTCCTGAAGTTTGTGTCAGTTCACTGGCATGTAAGACAGGGTCCCTGGGTGGCTGCCTAAGGTTCTTTAGATGTCCCAGACTTGGTATTGATCTATTAGTTGGTGGGATCATGGCCAAAGTGGTCTCAAGGCTGGTGCCAGCCCACTGGTGGATGAGGCCATGTTCTTAGGCTAGTCCTGGCTCTCTATTGCAGGTAACTAGGTCCTGGAGACCTCTGGTTGCAGGCCCCTGGGCATTCTGGAGTTGGTATGTTAGACTGCTGCTGGGCAAGACCAGGGCTCTTAGGGTTCTTGGGCTGGTGCCTACAGATGGATGTGGGGGGTCTCTGCCTGAAGGGCCCTGGGGTCCTCGACCTATTCCCAGTGTCCTGGTGTTCAGAACTGTATCCTGGGCCCTCTGGTGAACAAGGCTGTGTCTCAAGGAAGCTGTAGGCTCAGGGGTCTTCACATAGCTCGCCTGCTGTTGAGCAGTGCTGTTTTCCTATGAGCTGGCTGCTTGGCCTGAGGTGTCCCACTTACCGGGGCAGACATGTTGATGGGCAGGGCTAGGCTCCAGGGATAAGCTAGAGGGATGCTTCCAAAATGGTGGTTTCCAGCACCAGTGACTTTATGGTAAACAATTTCCCCAAACTGGCTACCACCAGTGTCTATGTCCCTAGGGTATAAGGTCCAGTCACCTCCTGACTCTCTGGGACACTGTCCAAGATGAGCAGGTGGATAGGATCCTGGCTGTCATTAAATTACTGCTTCTACCCTAGGTCCCAGAGTGTGTGAGATTTTGTGTGTGTCCTTTAAGAGTGGAGCATCTGTTTCCCATAGTCCTCTGGTGCTCCTGAAAGTAAGTGCCACTCACCTTCAAAGCCTAACTTTCTCAGGGCTGATCTTTCCAGTGTGAAACTCCTGGTCTGGGACTCAGAAACCTTGCTTTTGGGGCAGAAACTCTGCATTTGTAATCCTCCCATCTGTGGATTGCCTACCTCCCACTTATGGGCCAGGAAGAAGTCAAGGATGCCCATTCTTAGCATTTCTATTTAATGTAGTACTGGAATTCCTAGCCACAGCAATCAGACAGGAAAATAAAATATAAGGTATCCAAATGCAAAGAGAAGAGATAAAATTGTCACTATTTCAGATAATACTTTATATGAAAATCCTAAAATCTCCATCTCAAAATTATTAGAACAAATAAGTGAATTCTGCAAAGTTGCAGGATACAAGATTATATACAGGAATCTGTTGCATTTCTATATACTAATAACGATCAATCAGAAAGAAAAAGTAAAAAAAAAAATCCTGTTTAAAATTACATAAAGGAATAAACTTGACTAAGGAAGTGAAATGCATGAACCGTGAACTTCCAGATGTTCAAGCTGGTTTTAGAAAAGGCAGAGGAACCAGAGATCAAATTGCCAACATCCGCTGGATCATCGAAAAAGCAAGAGAGTTCCAGAAAAACATCTATTTCTGCTTTTTGACTATGTCAAAGCCTTTGACTGTGTGGATCACAATAAACTGTGGGAAAATCTTCAAGAGATGGGAATACCAGCCCACCTGACCTCCCTTTTGAGAAACCTATATGCAGGTCAAGAGGCAACAGTTAGAACTGGACATGGAACAACAGACTGGTTCCAAATAGGAAAAGGAGTATGTCAAGGCTGTATATTGTCACCCTACTTATTTAACTTCTATGCAGAGTACATCATGAGAAACGCTGGTCTGGAAGAAGCACAAGCTGGAATCAAGATTGCCAGAAGAAATATCAATAACCTCAGATATGCAGATGACACCACCCTTATGGCAGAAAGTGAAAAGGAACTCAAAAGCCTCTTGATGAAAGTGAAAGAGGAGAGTGAAAAAGTTGGCTTAAAGCTCAACATTCAGAAAACAAAGATCATGGCATCTGGTCCCATCACTTCATGGGAAATAGATGGGGAAACAGTGGAAACAGTGTCAGACTTTATTTTTTGGGCTCCCAAATCACTGCAGATGGTGATTGCAGCCATGAAATTAAAATACGCTTTGGAAGGAAAGTTATGACCAACCTAGATAGCATATTCAAAAGCAGAGATATTACGTTGCCAACAAAGGTCCGTCCAGTCAAGGCTATGGTTTTTCCAGTGGTCATGTATGGATGTGAGAGTTGGACTGTGAAGAAAACTGAGTGCCAAAGAATGATGCTTTTGAACTGTGGTGTTGGAGAAGACTCCTGAGAGTCCCTTGGACTGCAAGGAGATCCAACCAGTCCATGCTAAAGGAGATCAGTCCTGGGTGTTCTTTGGAAGAAATGATGCTAAAGCTGAAACTCCAGTACTTTGGCCACCTCCTGCGAAGAGTTGACTCATTGGAAAAGACCCTGAAGCTGGGAGGGATTGGGGCAGGAGGAGAAGGGGACAACAGAGGATGAGATGGCTGGATGGCATCACCGACTTGATGGACATGAGTTTGAGAAAACTCTGGGAGTTGGTGATGGACAGGGAGGCCTGGCGTGCTGGGATTCATGGGGTCACCTAGAGTCGGACACAAATGAGCGACTGAACTGAACTGAACTGTTATCGTGTTACTCTGTTATTTCTTTCTTGTCTGGTAATGTTTGCCTTATATATTTAGGTTCTATATTTTGGTGCATTTATATTTACAATTGTTATATCTTCTTCATGGATTGATTCCTGGATCACCAGATAGTGTCATTCATTTTCTCTTGTAATAGTCTTCATTTTAACATTTATTTTGTCTGGTATACATATTGCTGTCTTGGCTTTTATAGGGTTCCATTTGCATGGAATGCCTTTCTCCATCCATCCCCTCACTTTCAGTTTGTATGTGCCTCTAAATCTGAAGTGACTCTCTTCAAGGCAGCATATATGCAGGTCATTTTTTTTTTTTAATCCATTCAGCCATACTCTTTCTTTTGGTTGGAGCATTTAGTTGGCTTACCTTCAACGTAACTATGGCAAAACCAATACAATATTGTAAAGTTAAAAAAAAAAAATTTAACACACAAAAAAAAGCTTAAAAAAAAAAGGAAAACAACTTGAAAAAAATAAATAAATAAAGTAACTATCAACATGTATGTTCCTATTGTCATTTTGTTAATAGTTTTGGATTTGTTTTTGTAGCTTTTTCCCCCTTTTCTTCTTTTGTTCTGTTCTCTTCTGATTTGTTGACTATCTATACTGTCAGGTTTGGATTTTTTTTTTTTTTTGAAGGTGTATCTATTGTACAGTTTTGGTTTGCAGCTGAAATGAGGTCTTTGTATAACAATCTATATATAAACATGATTAAGTTACTGTTCTCTTAATTTCAAATGCATTTTAAAAACCTTGCATTCATACTGTCCTCCCCTTACAATTACTGTTTTTGAGATACGTTAGATACTTTAAAATTATAATTTACACACAATTATTTTGAATATGTCCCTGGTGGCTCAGAGGTTAAAGTGTCTGCCTGCAATGCAGGAAACCTGGGTTCGATCCCTGGGTCCGGAAGATCCCCAGGACAAAGAAATGGCAACCCACTCCAGTATTCTTGCCTGGAGAATCCCATGGACGGAGGAGCCTGGTGGGCTACAGTCCACGGGGTCACAAAGAGTCAGACATGACTGAGTGACTTCACTTTCTTTCTTTCTTTAACTACTTATTGTGGCTATACATGATTTTACACTTTTGTCTTTTTTCATTCTCTACTCACTTTGTGTGTGGATGATTTCCTGACTTTACTGTATGTTTTCTTTTACCCGTGAGCTTTTTCATCTCACATTTTCTTGTCTCTATTTACGGACTTTTTCACCTGGAAATTTTTGTATTTAATTTGTTCTAAAGTTTGTTTGCTGGTGCTGAACTCTGGGACCCCTATAATGTGATTGTGGGCTAGATGTTGTCCTAGAGGTCTCTTAAACTGCTCTCGTTTCTTTTCATACTCTTTTTTTCTTTTTCTTTTCAGCACCAGTGATTTTCACTACTTTTCTTCCACTCACTGATCTGTTCCTCTGTATCATTTAGTCTAATTTTGATTCCTTCTATTGTATTTTTCATTTTCATTTCATGTCTGTTTTTATTTTCCTAACTCTTTGTTAAATCTTCTAACTTCTCACTGTGTGCATCCATACTTCTCCCAAGTTCTTTGATCATCTTTGTGATCATTACTTTGAACACTTTCTCAGATAGGTTGTCTCTCTTGACTTCACTTAGCTTTTCTTCAGGGATTTGATATTGTTCCTTCATCTGATATGCACCCTTCTGCTTTTTGTTGTTGTTGTTGTTAATAATTTGCCATTTGTATATTTATGTATGTGGTACATTGGCACCTTTCTCAGCCTTGCAAACAAGCCTTTAGCAGGAGATGTCCTGTATTTCCCAACAGTGCACGCCCCTCCTGTCACCAGGTTATATGCTCTAGGGATTCCCCTTGAGAGGGCTGTGGGTCCTTCTGTTGTGGTAGGCTAAATATGTGGGGTCTAATAGTCTTCATTTGCTCCTAGCCGGGTGGAATGCCAGGTCCTGCCTTGTATGGATGCTGCTGGATGCTGTAGAACCCTGTAGAGCCCCAGGGCTGGTGCTAAGTCCCTGTTGGGCCGAGTCAGGATCTTGAAGATTCTGTGGTTGTTGCTCAGCCACTGCCAGGCGAAACCAGGTCCTGGGGCTAATGTCGGACTACTGGCAGGCAGAGCTGGTCTCTGGAGTCAGGGATCACAGAGCTCATTTTAGATTGTTGGTGGTGGTGAGTGATGGTTCCTGACAGTTTGGTATCTGCTCCATGGTGTTCTGAATCTTGCATTGGCCTGCTAGTGCACTGGGCCCATGTCTAGCTGGTCCCAGGGTTGGGTCTGTCCTGCTGTGAGTGGGCTGGTTTCTCAGGTTGTGAGATCATAGTTTTGTAGCATCTTATATCTGCTCTTTGTTTAGTGAGACTGGTCTAGTGTCTAATACAGGATTCTAGGAGGGAAGTGTCAGTGCCTGCCCACTGGTGGGTGGGACTTGGTCTTGATTCTCTGGTGGTCAGGGCCATGTCTAGGGGCATGTCTAGAGGTAGCTATGGGGTCAGGAAGTCTTTAAGAACCTTTCTGTTGATGAGTGGGACTGGACTGTGTCCCTGTGGTTTTTCAGGATGGCCAGGTTGGGGCCCTAATGAGTCACAATGGCAGCCACCAGTAGTAGTGTTTTGTGGTAGCAAGTTCCCAAATATGGTTTCCACCAGTGTCTAATGTCCCCTGTATGAGCCACAGCCTCCCCCACCATTTCTCTTGAAGACATTCCAAGTCCAGAAGCTCTATCTGGCCCAGGCTCCTATTAAATTATTGCTTTGGCCCAAAGACCCAGTGTGCATGAAATTTTGTATATATCTTTTAAGAATGAAGTCTCTATTTCTCCCAGTCCTTTGGGACTCTCAAAATTAAATTCCACTGGAATTCAAAGCCAAATGCTCTTGGTAATCATCCTCCTGGTGCAGGACCTATTGTCCAAGGGTGTCTGATGTGGAGCTTAGAACTTGCATTCATGTGAGAGACCCTGTGCAATATAATCATTCTCCAACTTGTGTGTCACCCACCTTGGGGTATGGCATTTGATTGTATCTCAAGTCCACCCCTCCTATTCATCGCATTGTGGTTTTTTCTTTATGTCTTTAGTTTTAAAAGACTTTTTCTCACAGCTTGCAATCATTTTAACTAATGATTGTTTTGAACATAATAGTGATTTTCGTGTGCTCATGAGAAGAGGTGAACCAGGGTCTTTCTACTCTGCCACCTTGGCCACTTTCTGACTAATGTCCTTATAAAATGTGAAAATTGGTTCACAGAGACAGACATGTATATAGAGCACAATGTGAATGTTATACTTATGCTGCCACAGCCAAAAGCTAGGAGAGGGAAGGCCCTGGCCCCACCAACACTTTGATCTTGGGCTTCTAGTTTCCAGAGCTAAGACAATAAACCTCTGTTGTTCAAACCACTCATTCTGTGTTAATTTATTATAGCATCCCTAGAAAACTAATACAGCCTCTATTCGTTGTAATCAAAGCTTAAATTGTCTGTAGGACAATAGTAGATGATTAGTTATAGAATTCTAAAAGTACTTATAGCAACTGCAAGCCAGGCAGTTTTAATTAAACATATACTTGTTTATTATATATTGTTGACTATTTTGAGTACTTTGTAAACATTTACAATATGTATTTTAATAATAATATTATTAGGTAGATTTAATTACTATTTCCATTTTAAAAGCGTGGAGTCAGTTTGGTCATGCCATTTATTTCTGAAGAGCGGGAAAACATTCAAGCAAATATTATATAACAGTGCAGAGATTCTTAAGTCTGATATAGAAGAATTTCCTGAAGGTTTCCAATACCACAAGTACTCATTACAATTTTTAGAAGTCCCTTTTATTGTGAGAGTGAAATATGTAGGAAAATATGTAGGGTATACAACCTAAGATGAGAACACCCATGTTGTAGTCCCATCTCTGTTTCCTTAGCTACAGACCTTGAACACATCACTTAACTTTTTTCAGTTTCCATTCTTACACTTAAAAAAGCTGGGTTCAGTTCAGTTCAGTTCAGTTGCTCAGTCGTGTCCAACTCTTTGCGACCCCATGAATTGCAGCACGCCAGGCCTCCCTGTCCATCACCAACTCCTGGAGTTCACTCAAACTCACATCCATTGAGTCAGTGATGCCATCCAACAATCTCATCCTCTGTCATCCCCTTTTCCTCCTGCCCCCAATCCTTCCGAGCATCAGAGTCTTTTCTAGTGAGTCAACTCTTCGCATGAGGTGGTCAAAATACTGGAGTTTCAGCTTTAGCATCATTCCTTCCAAAGAACACCCAGAGCTGATCTCCTTTAGAATGGACTGGTTGGATCTCCTTGCAGTCCAAGGGACGCTCAAGAGTTTTCTCCAACAACACAGTTCAAAAGCATCAATTCTTCAGCGCTCAGCTTTCTTCACAGTCCAACTTTCACATCCATACACGACCAAAGGAAAAACCATAGCCTTGACTAGATGGACCTTTGTTGGCAAAGTAATGTCTCTGCTTTTCAATATGCTATCTAGGTTTGTCAAAACTTTCCTTCCAAGGAGTAAGCGTCTTTTAATTTCATGGCTGCAGTCACCATCTGCAGTGATTTGGGAGCCCAAAAAAATAAAGTCTGACACTGTTTCCACTGTTTCCCCATCTATTTCCCATGAAGTGATGGGACCAGATGCCATGATCTTCGTTTTCTGAATGTTGAGGTTTAAGCCAACTTTTTCACTCTCCACTTTCACTTTCATCAAGAGGCTTTTCTGCCATAAGGGTGGTGTCATCTGCATATCTGAGGTAATTGATATTTCTCCCGGCAATCTTGATTCCAGCTTGTGCTTCTTCCAGACCAGCGTTTCTCATGATGTACTCTGCATAGAAGATAAATAAGCAGGGTGACAGTATGCAGCCTTGACGTACTCCTTTTCCTATTTGGAACCAGTCTGTTGTTCCATGTCCAGTTCTAACTGTTGCTTCCTGACCTGCATATAGGTTTCTCAAGAGGCAGGTCAGGTGGTCTGGTATTCCCATCTCTTTCAGAATTTTCCACAGTTTATTGTGATCCACACAGTCAAATACTTTGGCATAGTCAATAAAGCAGAAATATATGTTTTTCTGGAACTCTCTTGCTTTTTCCATGATCCAGCGGATGTTGGCAATATGATCTCTGGTTCCTCTGCCTTTTCTAAAACCAGCTTGAACATCTGGAAGTTCATGGTTCATGTACTGCTGAAGCCTGGCTTGGAGAATTTTGAGCATTACTTTACTAGTGTGTGAGATGAGTGCAATTGTGCGGTAGTTTGAGCATTCTTTGGCATTGCCTTTCTTTGGGATTGGAATGAAAACTGACCTTTCCCAGTCCTGTGGCCACTGCGAGTTTTCCAAATTTGCTGGCATATTGAGTGGAGCACTTTCCCAGCATCATCTTTCAGGATTTGAAATAGCTCAACTGGAATTCCATCACCTCCACTAGCTTTGTTTGTAGTGATGCTTTCTAAGGCCCACTTGACTTCACATTCCAGGATGTCTGGCTCTAGGTCAGTGATCATGCCATCATGATTATATAATTAATATATATGAGTATATATTATATATTCAATGAAATTAATACCTTATATAATTAAATCAGGTATATTTAAATTTAAAAATAAACATCAAAAAAGGAATAAATTACTTACACTGAAGATTTTCAGTTTGGGGAGGAATATCTCCTTAACATCCCCCCCAAATGAATGTATTAACTTCTACAGTGTTTGTGAACATTTGTGTCTAAGAAGGCATTCAAATAATTTACAGTATACTTAAAAATGATTTATAGTATACTTAAAAAGTTTTGATATCACATTACTGGAATCTAAGATGCACATGTAATTTAGCTTCAAGTATAAAAAAATGTATGAAGTTATAATTCATGATGATTCAAGTTGGATAAGCATAAAACCAACCAGTCCTTTAAGCAAAGCTTTAGATTCACACTTAAAGATTCAACTGTGTGTTGATCTCAGGACCAATCCGTAATTCACTGGTCTCATAGAATTGTAAATGGGAATGGTGTTAATTAGAATGATGGTGACTGTAATTGGGTTGAATGGGAAAGAATCACGGTGGATTCTTTTCACCAAGATCCTAGTGTGACGTAGGTGTAAGTCTAGACCACATTGCAAATGTGTGATGGAGATGGCTGAAACTGATCTTTTACCAGGAACTGGTATGTTAGTCAAGATTAATAATGCTAACTGCTACAAGAATCTTCAAATCCCTGTCCATTAACTATGTAAAAATATATTTCTTATTCACATCGTAGATCTGGGACAGGTTAGGTGTCTTTTGAGCAGTCTTGTTGCAAAAGAGACTTTAGAACCCAGGCTCCTTCTTCTGCTTCCCACATCGTTGACATGTGGCTCTCATGGTAATAGAGGAAAGAGTAGAGAGGACTGGAGAATTATAAGGAGTAGGTTCACATTGCAATTATCATAACTCAGTTGTACGGCCTTGACCTCACTAGACCCTGGTCATTGCCCCTTTGCTCTCTGTTGTAATCATACTGCTGCTGCTGCTGCTAAGTTGCTTCAGTTGTGTCCGACTCTGTGTGACCCCATAGATGGCAGCCTCCACCCACCAGGCTCCACCGTCCCTGGGATTCTCCAGGTAAGAATACTAGAGTGGGTTGCCATTTCCTTCTCCCATGCATGAAAGTGAAAAGTGAAAGTGATGTCGCTCAGTCATGTCCAACTCTTAGCGACCCCATGGACTGCAGCCTCCCAGGCTCCTCCGCCCATGCAATTTTCCAGGCAAGAGTACTGGAGTGGGGTGCCATTGCCTTCTCCGTGTAATCATACTGGTCCTTCATAAATGCCCTAAATATGCTATGCTCTTCTTTCTCTCTGGGGATTTGAATTTTCCTTTACTCATCTTGGAATATTTCCCTTGCCATATTCCAATAGCTATTACATTTTTCACTATAATAGGTAGCCTCCAGGGCATGTTTCTTCAGCTAAATGCTATTGTCTTGACAAGGAATTCTTATACATTGTTCATGTTCATGGGGAAGTTTACAAGACAAATTCTGATAATGCATGTCTGAGACATTTTGCCAATTCAAAGTCACCTGCATTGTGATATTTTAATTATTGTAGCATTTTGTATGGTTTGTGAAACTTTTTTCTTAACTGATAGATCATAAATCATTTAAGTAGAAATGCATTTATAAACATGAAAGTTGTTTATAGCTTTTCACTGTTACTGAAAATAATTTGTAAACGATGCCTATGTAATATAGCTTCATAAAATATAACTATGATTTCTCTAACATCATATTAGATATTTTTTAAGAGATGCATTATTATTGTTTATTTCCTATTTATTATATTTCCTATTCATTATTATTATTATTTCCTATTTGTAATATCTCTCTGGCACCAACCAAATCATCATTATCTTATTTCATAATGATTAATAACAATAACAATAATAACTGAGAGAAACTGAGTGAATGCTAATGTGGGTATTAGGCTAAACTTTTATATATATATTATTTCATTTAAACTTTATCCTAATGCTGTTCTATAAAATTACCTTTATTCCATCATTACATTACATCACTACAGATGATGTTACTGGATCTCTGAGAGGCCATGTGATCCACCTATGGTGACTCAGTCAGCAAGTGGTAAAACTGGGCTTTAAACCCTGAACATTTTTAATTTCAAAAGCTCTCATTCCTTTCAGCTCTTTACTTATGTATGAAAAGAACACTGGGTCAGGCAGTTCAAGGCTCTCTAACTCAACTGTGTGATCTCTGGCAACTTACTCAACCTTCCCTGGTCTTAGCTACCTCGATTATAGCAACTTTGGGTGCCGCTTACACTGTCAAGAAGACAAAATGCAGCAATGTCTGTGGAAGCATTTTGAAAATGTTATTTGTTGTACCAACTAAGGGACAGTTAAGAGATATTATTGGGTTACAAATAGAATTTGTCAAGCAGACCTTTGGCAAACATTTATGGGAGACTCAAGTACCCAAATTGGATAACAAAATTACATAATTCCTCTCATAAATGTAGTACCATGCCAATGAAAAAATGTAATGGATCCTTGTACATCTTGAATGTTTCCACAGATATGAAGGAAAGTCATTTATAAACTTGTTAAAACAAAACCGTCTATAACATTTGTTGAAACAGTTTTGTGATTTACCTTTGATTGATATATTCATAGGGAATTTGGTGGTCTTGTTCCTGTCCGAGCTTTAAGTCATCTCTGAACTTCATATTTCACTCTTTGTTTTATCCAAATATTCTTTCTGACAGTCTACACTGTGGCTGTGTATATCAAGATTTCTGGTTCAAGTCCTTACCCTTTACCAACTTGGTTTGTTATTCCATGCAATCTGTATTTCCTTTCCATCCCTTATTTTCTTTATTTATACTTCATTTACAATTAGATTGTGTAAGATGACATTTGAGACAATAATTCCTGTCTAGTGAAATTTCAGGATCATATGTACTCCTTATTTTTTAGAAAAATCAGTTTCTGAGTTCAACAACAAGGGGTTCTGGTTTAGAAGGCTTGAGGTAGTTTCAAAACCCACAGTAAGGTCACCTAATATTTATCAAAGGCTCATTTGTGACAGATATCACACTCAATATGGTAAACAGGCCTGTATGTAATTATTTCATTACAATTATTTGAGTTAAATACTACTATCATTTACATTATGACCTGTTCTAAGTTTTTAACTGCCTACTCCTTCCTCATAGTCTCTTGGTGCTAATCTTTCTCTGTTCAGTTCAGTTCAGTCACTCAGTCATGTTCAACTCTGCAACCCCATGGACTGCAGCTTGCCAGGCTTCCCAATCCATCACCAACTCCCAGAGCTTGCTCAAACTCATGGGTATCCAGTCGGTGATGCCATTCAACCAACTCATCCTCTGTTACCCCCTTCTCCTCCTGCCTTCAATCTTTCTCAGCATTTAGCTCTTCGCATCAGCTGGCCAAAGTACTGGAGCTTCAGTTCCAGCATCAGTCTTTCCAATGAATATTAAAGTCTGATTCCCTTTAGGATTGAGTGGTTTAACATCTTTGTTGTCCAAGGGACTCTCAGGAATCTTCTCAACACCACAGATTCGAAAGCATCAATTCTTGGGCACACAGCCTTCTTTATGGTCCAACACTAACATCCATACATGACTTCTGGAAAAACCACAGTTTTGACTATATGCACCTTTCTTAGCAAAGTAGCGTCTCTGCTTTTTAATATGTTGTCTAGGTTTGTCATAGCTTTGCTTTTATTTTTATTTTTTTCTGGAGAATAATTTTCTTTTTTTTTTTTTGCTTGTCATTTTTTATTTTTTTTAATTTAATTTAATTTTTTAACTTTACAATATTGTATTGGTTTTGCCATGAAATTAAAAGACGCTTGCTCCTTTTAAATTAAAAGTAAAGCTATAGTCATGTTGATATATAGCTTTGCTTTTAATTTAAAAGGAACAAGCGTCTTTTAATTTCATGGCTGCAGTCACAATCTGCAGTGATTTTGGAGTCCAAGAAAATAAACTCTGTGACTGTTTCCATGGTTTCCCCATCTATTTTACATAAAGTGATGGGACCAGATACCATGCTTTTCGTTTTTTTGAATGTTGAGTTTTAAGTCAACTTTTTCACTGTCCTTTTTCACTTTCATCAATAGGCTCTTTAGTTCCTCTTCGCTTTCTGTCATAAGGATGGTGTTATCTGCATATCTGAAGTTCTTGATATTTCTCCCAGCAATCTTGATTTCAGCTTGTGCTTCATCAGCCTGGCATTTTGCATGATATACTCTGCATATAAGTTAAATAAGCAGGGTGACAATATACAGCCTTGACATAGTCCTTCCCAATTTGGGATCAGTCCATTGTTCCATGTCCAGTTCTAACTGTTGCCTCCTGACCTGCATATAGATTTCTCAGGAGACAGGTAAAGTGGTCTGATATTCCCATCTCTTTCAGAATTTTCCACAGTTTGTTGTGATCCACACAGTCAAAGGCTTTAGCATAATCAATAAAGCAGAAATAGATGTTTTTCTGGAACTCTCTGGCTTTTTCAATGTTCCAGCGGATGTTGGCAATTGGATCTCTGGTTCCTCTGTCTCTTCTAAATCTAGGTTGAACATCTGGAAGTTCATCGTTCATGTACTATTGAAATCTGGCTTGGAGAATTTTGAGCATTACTTTGCTAGTGTGTGAGATGAGTGCAGTTGTGCGGTAGTTTGAGCATTCTTTGGCATTCATTGCTTTTCTTTGGGATTGGAATGAAAACTGACCTTCTCCAGTCCTGTGTCCACTGCTGAATTTTCCAAATTTGCTGACATATTTAGTGCAACACTTTCACAGCATCATCTTTTATGATTTGAAATAGCACAACTAGAATTCCATCACCTCCACTAGCTTTGTTCATAGTGATGCTTCCTAAGGTCCACTTGACTTCACATTCCAGGATGTCTGGCTCTAGCTGAGTGATGACACCATTGTGGTTATCTAGGTCATTAAGATTTTTTTGGATAGTTCTTCTGTGTATTCTTGCCAGCTCTTCTTAATATCTTCTGCTTCTGTTAGGTCCATATCATTTCTGTCATTAATCTTTCTCTGAAATTGTATCTTTACTTGTAAATAAATAGCTGCTGTATATTCTGAAGTTGACATTCCCATCACTCAGTTTTTGTCATCTAAATCTTGTGTTCATTATTTGCTTTTGTTCATTGCTTGAGCTTAATCATATCGAGAGTTTTGAGAGCCTAAGATGGGGAAGTTTTAGGTGCCAGTTGACTAAGGACCTCTTTAATTCTGAGGATGAATCTTCAAGTCAAGAATCTCACTAGGATGAAACTGGAGCCTATTATACAGAGTGAAGTAAGCCAGAAGGAAAAACATAAATACAGTATACTAACGCATATATATGGAATTTAGAAAGATGGTAACAATAACCTGGTGTACGAGACAGCAAAAGAGACACTGATGTATAGAACAGTCTTATGGACTCTGCGGGAGAGGGAGAGGGAGAGGGTGGGAAGATTTGGGAGAATGGCATTAAAACATGTAAAATATCATGTAAGAAATGAGTGGCCAGTCCAGGTTCGATGCACGATACTGGATGCTTGGGGCTAGTGCACTGGGACGACCCAGAGGGATGGTATGGGGAGGGAGGAGGGAGGAGGGTTCAGGATGGGGAACACATGTATACCTGTGGCGGATTCATTTTGATATTTGGCAAAACTAATACAATTATGTAAAGTTTAAAAATAAAATAAAATTAGGAAAAAAAAAAAAAAAAAGAATCTCACTAGGCTCTCTAATCTTACAAACGTTCCAAGTCTAGAATTCCAATAAAAGTGTTCTTTCCACATGACTCTTAGGACAGCCTGGTTTCTCTCTGCTCCTACTGGGGGTTCAGATCAAGGTTTCACTTTTTGTTTGTTTGCCTTGTTTTAATTTGTTTCTTTTGCTAGTGCGTGTATATGGGGATGTACTTGGAAACCTTTGCCTCTTAAGAGATGACTCATAAGTATTTTTTAAAATATGTATCTAATTGTTCTACAGCAAGAGGGTCCCACAGCCCTCCATAACCTGCCATTTCTTTAAAAAAAAAAAAAAAATATATATATATATATATATATATATATATATATATATATAATCATCCCCTCTGTTAGAATATAAGCTCCATGAGGGCAGAGACCATAACTGTCTTAACCTCAACTCCATCTTTAGAACTGAGTAAAGTTCTTATACTTAATATTTTCTTAAGCTTTCTATGGCATTGTTAAAAGAGAAAAACATGTGATCTAAGTATTAAATATTTTATTTTAATTATTTCATTCTGTCAGAAATTTGTTTTAATTAATAAAATAAAAATAAAAATATTTTATTCTGTCATAAATTTCAAAAAAAAAAAAGAACTATGCCATATATAAATTGGGAATATATTTATGGGTTTTTTTAGATGGAATATAATATATTCCATTTCGCTTCTTTGAAAGTTAAAGAAAAACATATTTTTTACATATAGCAAATAATATATAATATTATTTATGCCTATATACATATACTGGTTTATATTTTAAATAAAAAGAGGTAGAAGCAAAGGCAGAAAAGAAAAAGGTCAATTTATAATAGGAAATGTGAAAGTTAATACCTAGGGGAAAAAAGAGAAACAAAAATGAAGAACCAACAAGGAAATGAAGTAACCAGTGATGACAAAGAAAGCCAGGCAAGCAGGAGAGATAAAGAGTAAATGAAGAAAGAATGTTTGAAAAATAAAACAAAAGAGTTAAGTCCAAAGAACAAAGGGAAGAAGGGAGAAAAAAGCAAGATGTAGAAGAAAAAGAAAATGATTAGAAAGAAATGTGAAAAGAAAGAGACCAGATGGAGGTCTAACTATATGAGCATCAGAGGTTTGCTTTTACCTTAAATCTTAAGAAAAAAATGATTATACTAGTTTTCAAGCTATGATGTTGTACATTTTGTGTATCTTCTTTATTACACTTCTAATAGTCTAATGAGTATGAATCATTAACAACCCCCCCCCCCAAAAAAAAGCATACCCAGCATATATGAAATAATCTGGAAATACTTTTCAGGACAATTGCATTCTTTGTATTCAAACCATAGCCTGCAGTTTTTGACAGCCTATCTTAAATAGGGAATTGAAATGTTTCTTCATTCTATTCTACGGGCTATATAGTTGTGTCTCTTGTTTCCATAGTGTGGTATCTTTTAAAAGGGGAACCTTGTATTATCTTTTTATGGTTATCAGCCAGGGCAGCACTGATAAATAGAAAACACTCAATAAACACTTCAATGAATAAATTATATATAAAATAATGAAATACTGAACATTAGCAGACTTTGTATAAAAAGTGAACATTTTGTTTCATACAATTTATAACATGAAGCAAGGATTCATTTTTTCCTTATATAGACTGCTGCTGCTGCTGCTGCTGCTGCTGCTAAGTCGCTTCAGTCATGTCCGACTCAGTGTGACCCCAGAGACGGCAGCCCACCAGGCTTCCCCGTCCCTGGGATTCTCCAGGCAAGAACACTGGAGTGGGTTGCCATTTCCTTCTCCAATGCATGAAAGTGAAAAGTGAAAGTGAAGTCGCTCAGTCGTGTCTGACTCTTAGCGACCCCATGGACTGCAGCCTACCAGGCTCCTCTGTCCATGGATTTTCGAGGCAAGAGTACTGGAGTGGGGTGCCATTGCCTTCTCCGCCTTATATAGACTAGATCGTGGTAAATGGTGCAGGTGGAACAAAGTAAAATATTTTCAGGCTTAGAAGACAAAATCTCTGTAGTTTTACCCCATATTTGTTCTATGCCTCCAATTTCATCAACTAACCTATACTTCATGCTATGAAGATCAAAAGAAAATAAATTTATTGAGCACATTCCATGTAGTTGCAGAAAGTGACATAGATAAAACTGATACACAATCTCAGTTGGTCAATTTGTAAGCAGTCCTCTTCAGGGGTTCCCAGGTGGCGCTAGTGGTAAAAACCTACCTGCCAGTGCAGGAGACATAAGAGACATCGGTTTGATCCCTGGGTCTGGAAGATCCCCTGGAGGAGGAAATGGCAACCCACTCCAGGACAGAGGACAGAGGAGCCTGGCAGGCTACAGTCCATGGGGTTGCAAAGAGTCAGACACGACTGAAGCAATTTAGCACTTAGCACTCTCTGCAGGTAATGACAACTAGCTTCCGCTTGAGATGTGCTGAAATATCCTATCTTAACCCAAGTAAGGGTATTTGGATAAATATAGCCTAAGACTCCCTTCCTTTCTTGCTGATGTTCATCCCCTCTGAGGGTTCCTTAGAGCATTAAGCTAAGATAACATGAGCCAGTGTTCATGAAGTTTTTCATTAAACATCAATTCTCTAAATTCTCCAAAAAGCACAGAAAGGAGGGATAGATTTAAATTACTGTATATTCAGAATTTTTTAATTTTTTAATTTAAATTTATTTATTTTAATTGGAGGCTAATTACTTTATAATATTGTATTGGTTACTCAGCCATTAAAAAGAATACATTTGAATCAGTTCTAATGAGGTGGATGAAACTGGAGTCTATTATACAGAGTGAAGTGAGCCAGAAAGCAAAACACCAATACAGTGTATTCAGATTTTTTATCTTACTAGCTGGGTTTCTTTAATACTATCCTGACTTGGGGGAGGGGGCTACTTTTAGCTTATATTGAATATGCTAGTTAACTGGTAGTCATTTTCTGCTAATACTTATTAATGAAATCTAGCTTAAATTTTTATTTTTAAGTCCAAATGAATTATCAACTAATCTAGTCAATGCAAGAATCAATATACTTTCATAGGACTACAACAGATGAAAAAAATGACTTCATTTCAGTTCAGTGGCTCAGTCGTGTCCGACTCATTGCAACCCCATGAATCGCAGCACGCCAGGCCTTCCTGTCCATCACCAACTCCCGGAGTTTATTCAAATTCATGTCCATTGAGTCGGTGATGCCATCCAGCCATCTCATCCTCTGTCATCCCCTTCTCCTCCTGCCCCCAATCCCTCCCAGCATCAGGGTATTTTCCAATGAGTCAACTCTTTGCATGAGGTGGCCAAAGTATTGTAGTTTCAGCTTTAGCATCATTCCTTCCAATGAACACCCAGGACCGATCTCCTTTAGGATGGACTGGTTGGATCTCCTTGCAGTCCAAGGGACTCTCAAGAGTCTTCTCCAACATTACAGTTCAAAAGCATCAATTCTTCGGCGCTCAGCTTTCTTCACAGTCCAACTCTCACATCCATACATGACCACTGGAAAAACCATAGCCTTGATTAGATGGACCTTAAAATGATTTACATATGACTAAACAATTATTTGGATTCATGTAGTCTCCTGGACTTATTTTCTGAGTTTTATTTTAATGACAATTAAATCTAGTATTTTGACAGGTGGAATTATCCAAATTCTATTATTACTAAGCAGATTGAAAGTTTTTGAACTGGTTGGTGAATCAGTTTCATGATGTACCTGGGTACAATTTCATTTTGAATGAAAATGTTTTCTGTTTCAATTCTTATTGATCTCTCTTTTCATTTGATCATTGTCTTAAGAAAGTGGCCAAGTGGGAAACAATAGCAAATATTTCTATTTAGAATCATAAATTCTACATTGGCCCCAAATCACATTTAGATTTGTCTATATGGAGAAAGTCTGTAAGGCTAATTTCTTAGTCTTCTTCTCCATCTGATAATAAATTAATTTTTGTGAACCTACTATGTAAAGAGTGCTGACTAAAATTCCGTGTTAATTTTGCAGGTGATGGAAGTTAAAGGACAAATGATCCATGTCTCGGAATCAAATTCCATTTTATTCTTGGGTTCTCCATGTGTGGACAAGTTGGATGAACTTATGGGACGAGGGCTACATCTCTCGGACATCCCTATCCATGATGCTACTCGAGATGTCATCTTGGTTGGCGAGCAGGCAAAGGCCCAGGATGGGCTGAAGAAGAGGATGGATAAATTAAAAGCAACTTTAGAAAGAACTCACCAGGCCCTGGAAGAAGAGAAAAAGAAAACAGTGGATCTTCTATACTCCATTTTCCCTGGTGATGTAGCCCAGCAGTTGTGGCAAGGGCAGCAAGTACAGGCCAGAAAGTTCGATGATGTCACCATGCTGTTTTCAGACATTGTTGGCTTCACGGCCATATGTGCCCAGTGTACCCCCATGCAAGTCATCAGCATGCTGAATGAGCTGTACACAAGATTCGACCACCAATGTGGATTTTTGGATATTTATAAGGTAATGGGATTTGGTTGTTTATATAAAAGTATTTTTAGTGGTAAATTATCATCTTCATTAAATTACAAGCATGCAATATATTTTTCTATTTAACAAGAATAAGTGATGGATAATTTTCATTTAGAAATATTCAGAATACAAGTATATCTGATCTTTGAGTGAATTTTCACTATGAGTTGATTTATATATTTGTCAGAAAGGAAAAATTCTATGGAACTAATCTTCTAAATTCATTATTATCAAAAAGATAAAATAAGCTTGCTGAAATATTGGCAACTTTTAACCACATAATTAATTTTCCTTAAAGAGTAGGATTATAATATAAACTAAAAATTTTATATTGGTAGTTAAAAGGAACAGCAGTATATGTTAAAACATATTAATTATTAATGTAATTAAAGTAATAATTTACTTTATAAAGTAATCATTAATTACTTAACATGTTAAGTATTTTCTACTTCATTGAGAATTGAGATCCTTTTCATTCTGAAAAAAATGCATATAAATGTTCTAGCTATTGTCCAAATAACCAATGATTTTTATTGGAAGCATGTTAATTTTCCAAGTTACTTGATGGAAGAGTTTTGAAAATGTGTGCAGGTCACCATTTGTTAGCCTGATTTGGTGAGCTACTTATTAATTTCTTTTTCTTTATTTTTAAATGGCAGATAATTGCTTTACAATGTTATGTTGGTTTCTGCCATATATCAGCATGAATCAGCCATAAGTATATATACGTTCCCTCCCTCTTTGAATCTCCCTCCCACCTGCCTTCCATCCATCCCTCTAGGTTGTCACAGTGTAACACTAGATTCAGCTCCCTGTGTTATACAGCAACTTCTCATTAGCTATCTATTTTTTATATGGTAATATATGTATTTCAGTGCTGCTCTCTCAATTTGCCCCACCCTCTCCTTCCCGCACTGTGTCCATACGTTTGTTCTCTATGTTTATAGAGTCTCTATTTCTGCCCTGCAAATAGGTTTATCAGTCCCAGTTTTCTAGATGCCATATATATGTGTTAATATATGATATTTGTAGTGCTGCAATGAACATTGGGGGTCATGTGTCATAATTTAAAACAATTATGGTTTTAATTTATTAAAATTATAGCAATATTTTGAGTGATTCAGCTTTCCATCCATCTAATGAATAACTGTGACTTTACATTGTGCATGGATTACATAGTAAATGACTTTTTTTTTTAATATGAAGGACAGTCATTACTTTTAGTAAAAACAAACTAGTTGAACTAGTGATTTTTATTTTCTTTTTTACATCATCTAAACTTCTCTTCATAGTATGATCTTCACATAAGCAGATTCAAAAAGAACTTGTTTTACGTTTTAGTTTCATATTATGGTCCAGAGGGTGTTTTTGTTAAGGTATATCTCCTTTAGGGAAAGATATTCACTAGTTTCATTAAACCTTTCTTCAAGAGGTCTTCCCAAACCACAGATTGAACCCTGATCTCTTGCACTGCAGGCAGATTCTTTACCACTTGAGCCACTAGAGGTTACTTATGCATGATACATAGCCAATGTTAAATATTTTAGAAAGCCTCTTCTGAGTAGTAAACATTCAATGTGATATATGTATGAGGGATTTGCCTTGATATATAAAATATGAGTTTTTATAAATTAACTTTCTTATATTTTATTTTTATGTAATTTATGGTAGAAGTAGCCAGTGTCTGATGCTAAATGGAGACATATGAATCTATCATTGTCAATGCCAGAAAATAAAGCAGATTGTCCTGAATTTCCAGCACTATTTTTCCTTCACACTGTGTACACTATTTATTTTGGGGGGCACCTGACTTGCAGGATCATAATTCCCCAACCAGGGATTGAACTCATGAAGCAGTAATAGCACACAGTATTAATCACTGGGTAGCCAGCGAATTCCCTAGACTTTGTGCACTACTGCACAAGCTCTGCAACCACAGTCTCTCCCTTCTAAATCACTGATTTGCCATGCTAGTTTCCTTCAGCTGGAGAATTCCATGGACTGTAGAGCTCATGGAGTCACAAAAGAGTTGGGTGTGACTAGCAACTTTCACTCACATTCATTTTTCTTATGAAATTTTAGTGATAAATTTTAAGGTAAAATGATACCAGAGCCAGTTTTTAAATTTTTTTAAAAAATTGGATGTAAGATTCTTTAAATTCTATAGTGCTTTACAATTTTTCAAAATTTTCATACACATGACTTTATATAATACCACAGGAAACGCTTTTTTACCCTCAACCCTATTATGCCCCCTCCCCTTCACTGTCCCTATTGATAAACCACTAGTTCACTAGTTTAATCTTTATATCTATGAAAAGTCTCCTTCTTTTATGTTAAAGCATTTGTTTATTTTTAATTTTCAATATGTGATATCATATAGTATTTTTCTATTCTGCTTGACTTATTTCACTAGGAATAATGCCTGCTAAGTCCATTCATGTTATTGCAAATGGGAAAATTTGATTGTTTTTATGACTGAGTAGTGTTCTATTGTCTGCATAAAACACATCTTCTTTATCCATTCATCTGTTGTTGGACACTTTAGGTTGCTTCCATTCCTTGGCAATTATAAATAATAAATAATGCTCCTAGGAACTTTGGGAGCATCGTTTTGTATTAGTCTTTTTGTTTCTTTCTGAAGTATACCCAGGAGTAGAATTCCTAGGTCATATGGTAATTCTATATTTAGTTTTTTGAGAAACCTCAAAATTGGCTACTTTTGTACCAGTTTACCTGCCGAGTGGCTGCACCAATTTATCAATATTTTCCCACGAACAGTGTAGGAGGGATCCCTATTCCCTGCATCCTCACCAACTTTTATATTTTGTTTTCTTTTTAATGATAGCTATTCTGACCTCTGTGAGGTGATATCTCCTTGTGGTTTTGATTTGCATTTCCCTGTTGATTAGCAATACTGAGCATCTTTTCATGTGCTCGTTGATCATCCATTTTTATCAAGTTGCTAATATTTTTGATGTTGAGCTTTATCAGATGTTTGTGTATATTGGATATTAACTCCTTATTGGTCATATCATCTGAAAATATCTCTTCCTGTTCAGTAGATTAGCAAGGAGGGGACATACCTCAACATGATAAAAGCCACATATGAAAACCCGAGATCTAACATCATACATCATACTCAATGGTGAAAATATGAAAGTATTTCCTTTAAGGTCAAGACAAGACAAAGATGTCCACTCTCACCACTTTTACATTTTTGGAAGTTCTGGCCACAGCAGTCATATAAGAAAAAGAAATAAAAGGAATCCAAATTGAAAAAGAAGTAAACTTTTACTGTCTGCAGATGATATGATTCTATACATAGAAAATTCTAAAGAGGCCACTAGAAAACTACTAGAGCTCATCAATTAATTTGATAAAGTTATACAAAGTTAATATACATAAATCTGTTACATTTCTGTACACTAACAGTTAATATCAGAAAGAGAAATTAAAGAAGTAACCCTATTTATGATTGCATCAAAAAGAATAAAATACCTAGGAATAAATTTGCCTAAGGAGGTAAAAGGCCCACACTCAGAAAACTGATGAAAAAACACTGATAAAAGAAACTGAAATAGAGAGAAAAATATATCATGTTCTTGAGTTGGAAGAATCAATATTGTCAAAATGACTGTACTATCCCAGGCAATCTACAGATTTAAAACGATCCCTGTCAAAATGCCAATGACATTTTTTACAAAACTGGAACAAATGATTTTAAAATTCATGTCAAGAGATACGAAAGACCTCAGTGTGCCAAAATAATCTTGAGAAAGAAAAACAGAGCTGGAGGAATTGAGCTCCCTAACTTCAGACTATACTCCAAAGCTACAGTCATCCAAAGAGTATGATACTGGCACAGAAACAATCAATGATCAGTGGAACAGAATACAGAGCCCAGAAGTAAATTCCAACAGTTTTGGTCAATGAATCTATGACAAGGGAGGCAAGGATATATGACAGAGAAAATACAGTCTCTTTAATAAGTGGTGCTGGGAAAGTTGGACAGCTACTAGTAAGAGAATAAAATTAGAACATTCTCTAACACCATACACAAAAGTTAACTCAAAATGGATTAAGTTCTTAAATGTAAGGCAAGATACTATAAAACTCCTAGGGAAAAACATCAAACACTGTTTGACATAAATTTCAGCAATATATTTTTTTGAGATCCATCAACTAGAGTAATGGAAACAAAAGCAAAAAATAAGCAAATGATTAAACTTAAAATAGTTTGCACAGCAAAGGAATATATCAACCAAGCCAGGTATGTGAGTCAATTTCTGTTTTGTAAATAAGTTCATTTCTGTTATTGTTTTAGATTCCACATATAAATGATATCATATATTATTTATCTTTGACTCACCCCACTCAGTAAGACAATCTCTAGTTCCATCCATGTTGCTACAAATGATAGTATTAATATTTCATTCTTTTGATGTTATCATATTCCATCGTGCATATAAGCCAAATTTTCTTTGTCCACTCCTCTGTTGGTGGACAGTGGGTAGCTTCCATTTCCTGATTATTGGAGTGCATTGCTTTTTGAATTAGAGTTCTTATCTTTCCCAGGTATATGTCCAGGAGTGAGATTGCTGAATCATATGATAACTCTATTTTTAGTTTTTGACGGAACCTCCAGACTGTTTTCCATAGTGGCTGCACTAATTTACATTCCCACCAACGGTGTAGCAGGGTTTTGTTTTTTCTACTCTCTCTCCAGCTTTTATTATTTGTATGATAATGTTCATTTTCACAGGTAAATGGTGATAAAACCTCATTGTAGTTTTGATTTCATTTATCTAATAAGTATTTGCATTTCTCTAATAAGTAGCAATGTTGAGGTTATCTGTATGTCTTCTTTGGAGAAATCAATTTAGGTCTTCCATGCTTTTTTTGACTGGTTTGTTTATATTGTATATTTATAGTTCTATGAGCTATATATATATATATTTAGAAATAAAGACTTTGTCAGTCACATTGTTTCCAAATATTTTGCCCCAGTCTGTAGACTGTCTTTTGTTTTGTTTATGGTTTCCTCTATTACAAAAAACCTCTTGATTAGGCCTCATTTTTTTGTTTCTATTTATTTTGTCTTAGAAAAATGATCTGAGAAAATATTGCTATGATTTATCTCGAAGAGCATTTTTCCTATGTTCATTTATAGGAGTTTTATGGTATCATGTCTTATATATACAATTTTAAACCATTTTGAATTTATTTTTTATACAATATGAGAGAATGTTCTAACCGTAGCTGCCCAGTTTTCCCAACACCACATGTTGAAGAGACTGTCTATTCTCCATTGTATTTTCTAACCTCTGTTGGAAGACTAATTGAGTGGGTTTATTTCTAGGTTCTCTAGTCTGTTCCATTGATCCATCTGTTTTTGTACTTATACCACATTGTTTTGATTACTGTGGCTTTGTGGTATTGTCTGGAGTCTGGAAGGATCTTCATCCAGCTTTGTTCTTTTTCCTCAGTATTGTTTTGGCAATCCTGGTTCTTTTATGGTTGCATATAAATTTTAGGATTATTTGATCTACTTTTGTGAAAGTTGCATGGGTAATTTGATAAGGTTCACTTTAAATCTGTAGATTTCTTTGGGTAGTATGGCCATTTTAATAACATTAAATCTTCCAATCCAAGAGTATTGGATATCTTTCTGCTTCTTTGAATCACCTTCAGTTTCCTTTATATATGTTTTATAGTTCTCAGCATATCAGTTTCTCACCTCCTTCGTCAGGTGTACTCCTAGATATTCTGTTTTACTTTTGATCTTATTTTAAGCATTTTTTTTTTTTTACTTTCTCTTTCTGATGTTCTTTGTGAAAGTGAAAGTTGCTTAGTCATGTCTGAATCTTTGTGACCCCATGGACCTACACAGTCCATGGAATTCTCCAGGCCAGAATACTGGAGTGGGTAACTGTTCCCTTCTCCAGAGGATCTTCCCAATCCAGGGTTTGAACCCATGTCTCTCACATTGCAGGTGGGTTCTCTACCAGCTGAGCCACCAGGGAAGCCCAAGAATACTGGAGTGGCTAGCCTATCCCTTCTCCAGTGTATCTTCCCAACCCAGGAATCCAAACGGGGTCTCCTACATTGCAGGTGGATTCTTTACCAACTGAGCTATCAGGGAAGTCCAATACTTCATTGTAGTGCAAAGAAATGCAAAATATTTCTGTATATTAACCTTGTATCATGCTACATTGATTAACTTATTTATCAATTCTAAGAATTTTTGTGTGGAGTCTTTCATCTACATATAATGACAATTTTACCTCTTCCCTTCACATTTGGATATCTTTTATTTCTTTTCCCTGTCTGATTCCTCTGGCTAAGACATCCACTACTATGTTGAATAGAAGTGGTGGGAATGGCATCCTTGTTTTGCTCCAGAATATAGCAGGAAGGCTTCTAGTTTTTCAGTGTTGAGTATTATGTTGGCTGTGGGTTTGTCATAAATGACTTTTATTATGCTGAGATATGTTCCCTCAGTACCCACTTTGGTGACAGTTTTTATCCTGAATGGATACTGAATTTTATCAAATGCTTTTTCTGTACTTATTGAGATGATCTTTTGATTTTTGTCTTTTCTTAATGTGGTGTACTACATTTATTGATTTGCATATATTTAGCCATCCTTGTAGCATATTGAAAAGCAGAGACATTACTTTGCCAACAAAGGTCCGTCTGGTCAAGGCTATGCTTTTTCCAGTGGTCATGTATGGATGTGAGAGTTGGACTGAAGAAGGCTGAGTGCTGAAGAATTGATGCTTTTGAACTGTGGTGTTGGAGAAGACTCTTGAGAGTCCCTTGGACTGCAAGGAGATCCAACCAGTCCATTCTGAAGGAGATCAGCCCTGGGATTTCTTTGGAAGGAATGATGCTAAAGCTGAAACTCCAGTACTTTGGCCACCGCATGTGAAGAGTTGACTCATTGGAAAAGACTCTGATGCTGGGAGGGATTGGGGGCAGGAGGAGAAGGGGACGACAGAGGATGAGATGGCTGGATGGCATCACCAACTCGATGGACTTGAGTCTGAGTGAACTCCGGGAGTTGGTGACAGACAGGGAGGCCTGACGTGCTGCGATTTATGGGGTCGCAAAGAATTGGACATGACTGAGCGACTGAACTGAACTGAACTGAGCCATCCTTGTGATCTGAAGTGAATTCAGTTTGATCATGCTGTATAATCCTTTTTATGTGTTACTGTATTTGGTTTGCTAATATTGTATTGAAGATTTTTTCATCTATATTCATCAAAGATTTGGGGCTATATTTTATTTTTTAGTAGTATCTTTGTCTGGTTTTGGTATATAGGGGATAGCCAACTTTGGGTCATTTTTTATTCCGTTTTCTTGTTCTTTTTTCTGGGATTCTTACTTGGTATAGATTCCATGCTTTATAATATCCCATAGGTTCTCATGCGCTGCTTCCATTTTTTAAACTTTCTCTCTGCTTTATGATTGGGTGATTTCTGTTATTATATATACTTTTTAATTGATTTTTTTCTGCCTTTTTCCTCCATTTTATTTATTTCCTCACTGAAATTTATTATTTTTTTCTACTGAATTAATATCATTTGTTATTTTCATAATCCTTTGGATTGTAGGTTAGGTTGTTTTTTGAGGAAGTCCTGTATTGCTATGAATTTGCTTCTTAGGACTGCTTTTGTTGAAGTCCATAGATTTTGTACAGCTGTGTTTTCACTGCCATTTGTCTTGAAGTATTTTCTGGTCTCCCCTTTGATCTCATTGTTGGCGCACTGATATTTTGTTAGTCTCCACACATATCTCACTGTATATTCCTTCCTAGGAGCTGTCCACTGGTACTGTACATCACCTACATATGAATCTTCAAATTGTGAACTTTCAAAGATAGGAATTTGTGTTCACATGTCCAGTCGTGTAAGTTAGTTCATGTGTCTGGCATACATTGTACCAGCATGCATCCTCTACAAGGGGTTGTGCTTTTGTGAACTATACTGGACAGTAGTATATAGAGTGCAGTAGGATAATGTCTTTACTTCAAGCCCAGGTATCTGGAAGTGTAAAAGCAAATGTAATAGCAATGGTGATATAGCTGGTACTGCTAAGAAGAACCAAGCAATAACAATGGAAACAAAAGTGAAATAATTGAGTGAGTGAAGTGAGGCAAAAAGATGGTAGAAATCACTCATTCTTATAACATGAATTGTTGAACCATTGGCATGATTCTAAAGAACAAGATCATGGAACATGTGAAGTCTGCTGTGCCAATGATGTTGAAAATAATATCAATGAAATGTGGAAAAATGATGGAGCAGATGGAGAAAGTTCTCAGATGCAGAATCAGCATCAGCAATCAGTCCCACTCAGCTTAATACTAATTCAAGAGAAAGTTAATAGTCTTTATGAAGACTTGAAGAATAAACATGGCAAAGAATCAGAGGGAACATGTTTTAATGCCAGCCATGACTGGTTTTATTGGCTTAAGGCTTGAGCCAAACTTCACAAATTAAAAGTAAGTATCAAAGAAGAAAGTGCAGATAAGATGGCTGCTCAGGAATTCTTGAAATGCTTTGAGAAATTATTGATTAAGGTGTGTATTTACCCAAGCAGGTTTTTAATGTGGATGAGACAAGATTGTACTGGAAGAAAATGCCAGACAAAGTTACACCAGCATGGAGGAAAAGTTGATCTCAGTCCATAAAGCAGCAAAGGATATGCTGACTGTTGTTTGATGGCAGTGCTTCTGTTGATATGAAGCTGAAGTCTGTTTTAGATTATTATTCAGAAAACCCCAAAACTCTTAAAATCATAGCCAAGGAGTGTCTTCCTGTTGTGCGGAAGAGTAAGCCCAAAACCTGGTTACAAAATGTCATTTTACAGGACTGATCTTTAAAATACACTATCCCAGAGATAGAGAAATATTGCTTGGAGAAGGGCATTCCATTCTGCATTATTTTGTTGCTAAACAGTGCTCCTGGTCACACATCATTCACGGACAATTTTGTTTTCATTTTACCATCAAAGTAGTACATATGTCACTCAATATTGCTTCACTTATCCAACCAATGGACCATGTAGTTATATAGTGACTTTAGAAATACCATTTATGTCACATTTTTTGTCAGACAGTAAATGAATGATAAAACAATCTTGTGACAATTTTATTTTTTATTTTTTTCAATTTAATTTTATTTTTAAACTTTACATAATTGTATTAGTTTTGCCAAATATCAAAATGAACCCGCCACAGGTATACATGTGTTCCCCATCCTGAACCCTCCTTCCTCCTCCCTTCCCATACCATCTCTCTGGGTCATCCCAGTGCACTAGCCCCAAGCACCCAGTATCGTGCATCGAACCTGGACTGGCAACTCATTTCTTACATGAAATTTTACATGTTTCAATGTCATTCTCCCAAATCTTCCCACCCTCTTCTTCTCCCACAGAGTCCATAAGACTGTTCTATACATTAGTGTCTCTTTTGCTGTCTCGTACACCAGGTTATTGTTACCATCTTTCTAAATTCCATATATATGTGTTAGTATACTGTATTGATGTTTTTCCTTCTGGCTTACTTCACTCTGTATAATAGGCTCCAGTTTCATCCACCTCATTAGAACTGATTCAAATGTATTATTTTTAATGGCTGAGTAATACTCCATTGTGTATATGTACCATAGCTTTCTTATCCATTCATCTGCTGTTGGACATCTAGGTTGCTTCCATGTCCTGGCTATTATAAACAGTGCTGCGATGAACATTGGGGTACATGTGTCTCTTTCCCTTCTGGTTAGATGGACTATTACATCTTTTTGTTGGTGTTCAGTCACTGAATCATGTCTGAATCTTTGTGACCCCATGGACCACAGCACACCAGGCTCTTCTGTCCTGGAATTTTCTCAAATTCATGTCCATTGAGTTCGTGATGCTATCTAAGTATCTCATCCTCTGCTGCAACCTTCTTCTTTTGCCTTCAGTCTTTTCCAGCATCAGGGTCTTTCCCAATAGTCAAAGCTTCACATCAGGTGGACAAAGTATTGGAGCTTCAGCTTCAGTATCAGTCCTTATAATGAATATTCAGGGTTTATTTCCATTAAGATTGGCTTGCTTGAAATCCTAGCTTTCCAAGGGATTCATCAGAGCCTTCTCCAGCACCACAGTTCGAAAGCATCTTTTCTTTGGTGCTCAGCCTTCTCTGTGGTCCACCTCTCACATTTGTACATGACTGCGAGAAAAACCATAGTTTTGACCTTTGTCAACAAGTGACGTATCTGATTTTCAATATGCTGTCTAGGTTTGTCATAGTTTTCTTTCCAAGGAGAAAGCATGTTTTCATGGCTGCAGTCACTGTCCACAGTGATTTTGGAGACCAAGAAAATAAAATCTATCATTGCTTCCACTTTCTCCCCTTCTGTTTGCAATGAAGTGATGGGACCGGATGCCATGATCTTAGTTTTTTTTAATGTTGAGTTTTAAGCCAGCTGTTTCACTCTCCTTTTTCACCTTCAGCAAGAGGCTCTTTAGTTCCTCCTTACTTTCCTCCTTTAGGATAATGTCATCTGGATATCTGAGGTTATTGATATTTCTTCAGGCAATCTAGACTCCAGCTTGAGCTTCATCCAGCCTGGCAGTTGGCATAATGTTCTCTGTATATAAGTTAAATAAGCAGGGTGACAGTATATAGCCTGACGTATTCCTTTCCCAATTTTGAGCCAGTTCATTGTTCCATGTCCAATTCTAACTGTTGCTTCTTGACCTGCATACAGATCTCAGGAGGTAGATAAAGTGGTTTTGTATTCCCATCTCTTTAAGAGTTCTCCACAGTTTGTTTTGATCCACACAGTCAAAGGCTTTAGTTTACTCAGTGAAACAAAAGGAGATGATTTTCTGAAATGCCCTTGCTTTTTCTATGATCCAGTGGATCTTGGCAATTTGAGCTCTGGTTCTTGCCTTTTCTAAATCCAGCTTGTACATCTGGAAATTCAGTTCACATTCTGTTGATGGCCACATTAAAGGATTTTGAGCATGACCTTGCTAGCATGTGAAGTGAGTGCAGTTGTGCAGTATCTGAACATTCTTTGGTATTGCCCTTCTTTGGGATTGGAATGAAAAATGACCTTTTGCAGTCCTGTGGCCACTGCTGAGTTTTCCAAATTTGCTGACATATTGATTGCAGCACCTTAACACTGTCATCTTTTAGTATTTTAAATAGCTCAGCTGGAATTCAATCACTTCCACTATCTTTGTTGGTGGTAATGCTTCCTAAGGCCCACTTGATTTCATACTCCAGGATATCTGGCTCTAGGTGAGTGATCACACCATTGTGGCTATCTGAGTGATTAAGATCATTCTGTATAGTTCGTCTGTGTGTTCTTGCCACCTCTTTTTAATCTCTTCTGCTTGTGTTAGGCCCATACCATTTCTGTCCTTTATTAAGCCCATCTTTTCATGAAGTGTTCCCTTGATCTCTACTTCTCTGAAGATATCTCTAGTCTTTCCCATTCTATTGTTTTCTTCTATTTCTTTGCATTGTTCATGTAAGATGGTTTTCTTACCTCTCCTTGCTACTGTTTGGAACTCTGCATATAGATGGGTATTTGATTCCTTGTCTCCTTTTCTTCTCTTTTCATTTCTCTTCTTTTCTTGCCACTATTTGTAAGATCTCCTCAGACAACCCTTTTTGCCTTGTTGCGTTTCTTTTTCTTGGGGGTGGTTTTGGTCACCATTTCCTGTACAATGTTACAAATCTCCATCCATTGTTCTTCAGATACTCTATCTATAAGATCTAATCCCTTGAAGCTATTTGTCACTAGTACTGTATAATCATAAGGGATTTAATTTAGGTCATACCTGAACTTCCCTTGTGGCTCAGAGGGTAAAGCGTCTGCCTACAATGCAGGAGACCTGGGTTCGATCCCTGGGTCAGGAAGGTACTCTGGAGAAGGAAATGGCAATCCACTCCAATACTCTTGCCTGGAAAATCCCATGGATGGAGGAGCATGGTAGGCTACAGTCCATGGGGTCACAAAGAGTTGGACACGACTGAGCGAATTCACTTCACTTCACTTCATACCTGAATGGCCTAGTGGTTTTCCCCACATTCTTTAGTTTAAGCCTGAATTTTGCCAAAAGAGGATGATGATCTGAGCCACAGTCAGCTCCAGGTCTTGTTTTTGCTGACTGTAAAGAGTATCTTCAACTTCAGCTGCAAAGAATATAATCAGTCTGATTTTGGTAGTGACCGTCTGGTGATGTCCATGTGTAGAATCATCTTTTGTGTTGTTGGAAGAGGGTGTTTGCTATGACCAGTGTGTTCTCTTGGCAAAATTCTGTTAGTTTTTGCTTGCTTCATTAGTATTCCAAGTCCAAACTTGCCCCCTACTTTTGCATTCCAATCCTCTATGATGAAAAGGACATCTTTTTTTTTTTTTGGTGTTAGTTCTAGAAAGTCCTGGTGGCTCAGTCATTAAAGTATCTTTCTGCAGTACAGGTGACCTGGGTTGGTTCTCTGGGTCAGGAAGATCCCCTGCAGAAGAAAAGAAGAAAATGGTAACCCACTCCAGCCTGGAAAATCCAATGGACAGAAGAGCCTGATGGGCTATAGTCCATGGAGTCATGAGAGTCAGACATGACTTGGTGACTAAACTACCACCACCACTAGAAGGTCTAATAGGTTTCATCAGTTCAGTTCAGTTCAGTCGCTCAGTCGTGTCCGACTCTTTGCGACCCCATGAATCGCAGCACGCCAGGCCTCCCTGTCCATCACCAACTCCCAGAGTTCACTCAGACTCACGTCCATCGAGTCAGTGATGCCATCCAGCCATCTCATCCTCTGTCGTCCCCTTTTCCTCCTGCCCCCAATCCCTCCCAGCATCAGAGTCTTTTCCAATAAGTCAACTCTTTGCATGAGGTGGCCAAAGTACTAGAGTTTCAGCTTCAGATAGAACAGGTTAAATTTAGTTTCTTCAGCATCAGTGGTTGCTGCATAGACTGGATTACTGTGATGTTGAGTGGTTTCCTTTGGAAATGAACTGAAATCATTCTGTCGTTTTTAAGACTGCACCAAAGTACTGGATTCAGACTATTTTGTTGTCTATGAAGGCTCCTCCACTTCTTCTAAGGGATTCCTGCCCATAGTAATAGATAAAATGGTCATCTGAGTTAATTTGCCCCTTCCCATCCATTTTAGTCACTGATTCCTAGGATGCCAATGTTCACTCTTGCCATTTCCTGCTTGACCACATTCATGGACCTAACATTCCAGGTTCCTGTGCAGTATTGTTCTTTACAGCATCAGATTTTACTTTCACTGCTAGATACATCCACAACTGAGCATCATTTCCACTTTTGTCCACCACTTCATTCTTTCTGGGACTATTAGTAATTGCATCTGCTCTTCCCCAGTAGCATATTGGACACTTTCCAACCTGGTGGCTCATCTGCCGATGTCTTTTTGTATCTTTTGTGTCTTTTTTATCTTTGTATCTGCTGTACCTTTTTTCTTTTTGTACCATTCATGGGTTTCTGGTGGCAAGAATACTGGAGTGGCTTGCCATTTCCTCCTCCAGTGAACCACAGTTGTCAGAACTCTCCACTATGACCTGTCTGCCTTGGGTGGCCTTGCATGGCATTGCTCATAGCTCCATTGAGTCAAGAAAGTCCCTTCGCTGTGATAAGGCAGTGGGCCATAAAGGGGAGAGAACAGCAAGACAAGCTAAATGTATAGAAGTAGGTAGGAAGTAGAATGTATAGGTATTTACTGAAATTTAGCTATTTCAGTGTTTATGTTCTTAGTCATAAAAGCAAGGTGAAGGCATTGAAGACTTGAATACAAGAGTGACCCAAGTAGATGTGCTTTAAAAGAAATCACTTCAACAATAGTATGGGAGGGATGGGTGGGAAGTAGTCGAATATAAGGATATTAATGCCATAATTCAGTTGAAGAATGGTGGTAGCATTACCTGGACTGGTTAGACATGTACAAGAGTCAGTGCTGGAACCTTGAAGTAAGTGGTCAGTTTTGTCTACTTAATATTGGAAGTATTTCTCTTTCATCATTCATGCAAATCACCTGGTCACCTGAATATGTTCTTGTTTTGGAATTATGTAGGCTTAAACTGTATTGAATGAATGTTTTAGAGCCATGTGACAATGACTATGACTTGGAAAGGTAATTCACACATTGTCTATGTTGACCTAGCTCTTCCTATAAACATTAATAATGAAATTTGACTCAATCATAATTCTCTACATGTCTATTATGTTAGCAAGGTGCTAGGCCCTATTGGACTTAAAATATATCTTAAAACTAATTTAGAAAAATGGTACAGATGAACTTATTTTCAGGGCAGGAAAAGGGGCAAAAATGTAGAGAACAGACATGTGAACCCAGAGAGTAGTTGAAGGGTGGTGGGGCAATTTGGGAGATTGGGATTGACATATATATACTGCCATGCACAAGATAGATAGCTAGTGGGAAGCTGCTGAGGGGGAAACTGGGTCTTCTTCTGATGGGTGGGGCCATGCTCAGTAAATCTTTAAACCAATATTCTGGTGATGGGTGGAGATACAGGAGACAGGGATCAAGACCATCCCTAAGAAAAAGAAATGCAAAAAAGCAAGATGGCTGTCTGAGGAGGCGTACCATATAGCCATGAAATGAAAAGAAGTGAAAAGCAAAGGAGAAAAGGAAAAATATACCCCTTTGAATGCAGAGTTCCAAAGAATAGCAAGGAGAGATAAGAAACCCTTCCTCAGTGATCAGTGCAAAGAAATAGAGGAAAACAATAGAATGGGAAAGACTAGAAATCTCTTGAATAAAATTAGAGACCAAGGGAATATTTCATGCAAAGATGGGCTCAATAAAGGATAGAAATGGTATGGACCTAACAGAAGCAGAAGATACTAAGAAGAGGTGGCAAGAATACACAGAAGAACTGTACAAAAAAGATCTTCACGACCCAGATAATTATGATGGTGTGATCACTCACCTAGATCCAGACATCCTGGAATGTAAAGTCAAATGGGTCTTAGGAAGCATCACTAAGAACAAAGCTGGTGTAGGTTATGGAATTCCAGTTGAACTATTTCAAATCCTAAAAGATGATGCTGTGAAAGTGCTGTACTCAATATGCCAGCAAATTTGGAAAACTCAGCAGTGGCACAGGACAGGAAAAGGTCAGTTTTCATTCCAATCCCAAAGAAAGGCAATGCCAAAGAATGCTCAAACTACCACACAATTGCACTCATCTCACACTCTAGTAAAGTAATTCTCAAAATTCTCCAAGCCAGGCTTCAACAGTACACGAACCGTGAACTTCCAGATGTTCAAGCTGGATTTAGAAAAGGCAGAGGAAACAGAGATCCAATTGCCAACATCCATTGGATCATTGAAAAAGCAAGAGAATTCCAGAAAGACATCTATTTCTGCTTTATCGACTATGCGAATGCCTTTGTGTGGATCACCACAAATTGTGGAAAATTCTGAAAGAGATTGGAATACCAGACCACCTGACCTGCCTCCTGGGAAATCTGTATGCAGGTCAAGAAGCAACAGTTAGAACTGCACATGGAACAACAGACTGGTTCCAAATAGGAAAAGGAGTACGTCAAGGCTGCATATTGTCACCCTGCTTATTTAACTTATATGCAGAGTACATCATGATATACACTGGGCTGGATGAAGCACAAGCTGTGCTTCAAGCTGGAATCAAGGTTACTGGGAGAAATATCAATAACCTCAGACATGCAGATGACACCACCCTTATGGCAGAAAGCGAAGACCTAAAGAGTCTCTTGATGAAAGTGAAAGAGGAGAGTGAAAAAGTTGGCTTAAAGCTCAACATTCAGGAAACTAAGATCATGGCATCCTGTCCCATCACTTCATGGCAAATAGATGGAGAAACAATGGAAACAGTGGCAGACTTTATTTTGGGGGGGCTCCAAAATCACTGCAGATGGTGACTGCAGCCATGAAATTAAAAGATGCTTACTCCTTGGAAGGAAAGTTATGACCAACCTAGACATCATATTAAAAAGCAGAGACATTACTTTGCCAACAAAGGTCCATCTAGTCAAGGCTATGGGTTTTCCAGTAGTCATGTATTGTTGTGAGAGTTGTACTGTGAAGAAGGCTGAACACCGAAGAATTGATGCTTTTGAACTGTGGTGTTGGAGAAGACTCTTGAGAGTCCCTTGGACTGCAAGGAGATCCAACCAGTCCATCCTAAAGGAAATCAGTCCTGAATATTCATTGGAAGGACTGATTTTGAAGCTCCAATACTTTGGCCACCTGATTCTAAGAACTGACTCATTTGAAAAGACCCTGATGCTGGGAAAGATTGAGGGCGGGAAGAGAAGGGGACAACAGAGGATGAGATGGTTGGACAGCATCACTGACTCAACGGACATGAGTTTGAGTAAACTCCGAGAGTTGGTGATGGACAGGGAGGCCTGACATGCTGCATTCCATTGGATCGCAAGGAGTTGGACATGACTGAGCCCCTGAACTGACTGACTGAACTGACTGGAAAGCTGCTATATAGCATAGGGAGCTCAGCTTTTTGCTCTGTGAAGATCTAGAAGGGTGGCATGGGGGATGGGGCCAGAGAGAGATTCAAGAAGAAGGGGATATGTGTATACATATAGCTGATTTACCTTGTACAGCAGAAACTAATACAACATTGTAAAGCAATTGTGCTTCAATAAAAATGATAGTCTAAAAAAGAAAAGGGTCTTGATAGTAAAAAATAAAATAGGAAAATATTTTAAAAATGAAAGATAACTAAAGCATTGTTTCTGCCTTCAAAATTAGACTTAACAGTCTAGACACCTTGATATTAGAGAAAGTACGAACACAAATGAATGCAGAATAAAAGATGGAGAAACCAAGTTTTATTGGGGTTCTAAAAAAAGCAATGATGGTATCCTATTGAAGGATTGCAAATACTTTGAGAAAAGATATGGCATGAAGATGGATTTAGAAGTGACAAGTTTGACTCATGCAAGATAGTTTGGGGAAAATGTATTTTTTAAAACCGTTTTTAATTTGAGGGGATAAAAGCTAGTATTTACATAGATAATCTGAGGATGGTAGGATTTACAGAAGTTTAATTATCTTTTGAAAATCAAATTCTTAGTGGAGTATTTCCATTGAAGTTGCTAATTTGTCTACACTATTCACTTAAAACGAGATTTTAATTTTTAGGGTAGTTTTAGCTTTACAATAAAACTGAGCGGAGGTTACAGAGCTTTCCCATTATACCAGTACCCTTATACATGCATAGCGTTCTACACTGTAAACATCACTCACTAGAATGATGAGTGATGAAGGATGAACCCATTGACATGTCATCATCACCAAGTTGGTAGTTTTGACGTACATTATATGGATTTGGGCAAATATGTAATGATGTATATACATCATTATAGTATTGTACAGAATATATCCACTGCCGTAAAAATCCTCTGTGCTTCATCTACTCATTCTCTCAACCTCCAGCAACACAATTTTGTTGTCTCCATAATTCTGTCTTTCACAGACTGTTGTATAGTTGAAATCATATAATGCGTAGAACTTTCAGATTGACTTGTTTCACTTAGTTACATGCATCTAGGATTCCTTTGTCTTGTCATAATTCGATCTGAATGTACCAGTTTGTTTATTTATTCACCTACTGAAGGATATCTCACTTGCTTCCATATGTAAATTTTTGCACAGATATCTATTTTCAACTTCTTTAGGTAAATACTGATTGCTGAAAAGATTGTGTCATAAGAATTTGTATAGTAGCGTAAGAAAGAACCAAACTGTCTCCCAAAGAGGCTGTTGTTATTGTTGTTCCATCACTCAGTCATGTCAGACTCTTTGCAGCCACATGGACTGCAGCATGCCAGACTTCCCTGTCCTTCCCCATCTCCCGGATTATCTCAAACTCATGTCCATTGAGTCAGTGATGCCATCCAACCATCTTGTCCTCTGTCATTCCCTTCTCCTCCTGCCTTCAATCTTTCCCAGCATCAGGGTCTTTTCCAGTGAGTCGGCTCTTTGCATCAGGTGGCCAAAGTGTTGGAGCTTCAGCTTTAGCATCAGTCCTTCCAATGAATATTCAGGATTGATTTCCTCCAGGATTGACTAGTTTGATCTCCTTGCAGTCCAAGAGTCTTCTCCAGCACCACAGTTCGAAAGCATCAATTCTTCAGTGCTCAGGCCCTCTTTATGGTCCAAATCTCACATCCATGCATGACTATTAGAAAAACCATAGCTTTGATAAGACAGACCTTTGTTAGCAAGGTAGTGTCTCTGCTTTTTAATACACTGTCTAGACTTGTCATAGCTTTTCTTCCAAGGAGCAAGCATCTTTTAATTTCACGGCTGTAGTCACCTTCCACAGAGATTTAGAAGCCCAAGAAAATAAAGTCTGTCACTGTTTCCATTATTTCCCCATCTGTTTGCCATGAAGTGATGGGACTGGATGCCATGATCTTCATTTTTTGAATGTTGACTTTTAAGCCAGCTTTTTCACTCTCCTCGTTCACCTTCATCAAAAGGCTGTTTAGTTTTTATTCACTTTCTGCAATAAGAGTAGTTCCTCTTCACATCTCTGTGTCTGAGGTTATTGATATTTCTCCCAATGGAAAGAGGCTGTACCGTTTTTAATTCCACCAGCAATGACTGAGTTCCTGTTGTTCCATATCCTCACCATCAGTCAGTGTTCGGGATTTTTATCATTCAAATAAGTTTATAATGGTACCTCACTGTGTTCAAATTTGCATTTCCCTGATGATATATCCCTGGGTCAGGAAGATCTGGAGAAGAAGGCAACCCACTCCTGTATTCTTGCCTGGAAAATCCCATGGACAGTGAAGCCTAGCAGGCTACAGTCGATAGAGTTGCAGAGTCAGAACAACTGAGTGACTTCACTTTCACTTTGATGATATATAATATGGACCATCTTTTAATACGTTTATTTGCAATCTATATATCTTCTCTGTGAAGTGTGTATTATAGTCTTAGGCTAATTTTTACACTGGATTTTTTTCTTTATTGTTGAGCTATTTAAGTGTTTTAGATAATAATCCTTTATTGGATATGTTTTCCCAAATATTTTCTCCCTGTGATGTGTCCTCTAATTCTTTAGACATTATCTAAGGACAGAAACTTTTAGTTTTAATATAATCCAGTTTATCAGTTCTTTCTTTCATAGACTGTATCTTTGGTGGTGTTATCAAAAAAAGCATCATCATAGCCAAGGTCATCTAGTTTTTCTCTTATGTCATCTTCTGCCGGGGTCCAGCCCCGGTGGATCCAGGGAATTCGAAGGGAGACGGCTTTGGCAAACTGGATACAATAGTTTTAATTAAATATTAATTAGAGATATAAAGAGTAATAGTATAAGGATAGCTCAGTGGGAAAATTCAGTGGAGAAAAGAGGCTGAATAACTTGGTTTACGCAGAAAACCAATAAAACTTCAAGACAAGAAGTTTGCACCACCCACGTAGGCCACAGGCGTCTTCCCATTCTCCCGAGGGAGAGGAAAAACTAAGGCCTCCCCGGTGAGATCTTAGAAGCCCAGGCATAATTAGTAGGCTTGGCGGGCCTCCGCTCTCCAGATGGGAATTCAGCCAGAAGGTGAAAGAAAGAATGACATGAGGAGACCAGTCTTTCGAGGAACTGATCCCATTCTTTATTTTCCAGGGTCTGTTTTTATACACTGAGATGTGATACAAAAGTCACGCGGGGTCAGCAGTCCTGACTTCTATTAAAGTCAGGTGCTTTATACAAATGTATACAAAGGTCTTAGGGGTGTTACATCATCTTCTGGCCAGGGGGCCTGCTAACAATTTATGACCCTGTCCTTGTGACAGTGATCAGTCAACCAGAACACTTATTTCTCCAGGGGTGATTATTCTTAAAACAGAGCCACCTTCCAAAGGTACCAGAATGGTTACATTCTTATAAGGTGAGGATGCAGTGGGTTTTAATTAAGGAAAGAATTGGTTAGCCTAAGGTCTAATGTGATTAATATCAAGGGTTAATACTTATTTCTTCTATATATTCATCAATGTGTATAAGGGCAGGGGATGTGGAGACTTAGCAGCAAACATTGGCTCAACAAATGAAAAAACCCTTCACCAGTACAATTTCTAATCAGCCCACTATACTATACTAATAGTTTTCTAACTTCTCTAAAGAACCTGTTTTTAGAAGGTTTCAAGCATCTCGTGCCTCTCACCGTTGGGAGGCTGTGAACAATCACATTTGGCCAGACAAGCCTGTCAGGCAGGCTAGAGAACCTTCAGAGGAGTTTGTAGGTTGAAACACTCTCACGCCCAGGAATTATTATTAACTGGAGCTCTAAGTTAACTCTTGGAAAAGGCAATGGCACACCACTTCAGTACTCTTGCCTAGAAAATCCCATGGATGGAGGAGCCTGGTAGGCTGCAGTCCTTGGGGTCGATGGAGTCGGACACGACTGAGCAACTTCACTTTCACTTTTCACTTTCATACATTGGAGAAGGAAATGGCAACCCACTCCAGTGTTCTTGCCTGGAGAATCCCAGTAATGGCGGAGCCTGGTGGGCTGCCATCTATGGGGTCGCACAGAGTCGGACATGACTGAAGCGACTTAGCAGTAGCAGCAGCAACTCTTTTTCAGAGAGACGTGGTGGGGGACAGCCCCCCGTAAAGTCAGAGGTGTAGGTGAGAGCACAAAGCAGTAAAGTAGGCAGACTCTGGTTTTGGGGGTAGATGCTCGAGAATTTCCAGGGGGACTCCTGAGGCTCAATCCTGCCTTTGTGTATGCCAAGCCTCTTTCCTCATGACCTTTGCCACGAGCGGAGTTCCTCATGCTGGCTCCCGGCAATCTTCTAGGAGTTGCATAGGTTTTTATTTTGCATTTAGATCTACCCACCATTTTTAGTTAATTTTTTGATAGGTGTCTGCTGCTGCTGCTGCTGCTGCTGCTGCTAAGTCGCTTTAGTCGTGTCCAACTCTGTGCGACCCCATAGACGGCAGCCCACCAGGCTCTGCCGTCCCCAGGATTCTCCAGGCAAGAACACTGGGGTAGGTTGCCATTTCCTTCTCTAATGCATGAAAGTGAAAAGTGAAAGTGGAGTCGCTCAGTCGTGTCCAACTCTTAGCGACCCCATGGACTGCAGCCTACCAGGCTCCTCCGCCCATAGATTCATATTTTTGTATGTAGATGTCCAGTTATTACAGCACGATTTGTTAAAGACACTATCTTTGCTCCATTGTTTCCTTTGCCCCTTTGTTGAAGATCAGTGGACTATATTTATTGGGTCTGCTTCTAGACTCTATTCTGTTTAACTGATCTATTTATGTATCCTTTTACTGATACCATCTTGTCCAAATTACTGTAGCTTTGTAGTAAATCTTGAAGCTATTCACTTTTGTGACATCAACTAACATGATTTAGCACTAATTATGTACTTACTGAAAATACAGCTGCTGCTGTTGCTAAGTCACTTCAGTCGTGTCCGACTCTGTGTGACCCCATGGACTGCAGCCCACCAGGCTTCTCCGTCCATGGGATTCTCCAGGCAAGAACACTGGAGTGGGCTGCCATTTCCTTCTCCAAAGTATTAAAGTGGAAAGTTAAAGTGAAGTCGCTCAGTCTTGTCTGACTCTTAGCAACCCCATGGACTGCAGCCCACTAGGCTCCTCCATCCATGGGATTTTCCAGGCAACAGTACTGGAGTGGGGTGCCACTGCCTTCAGACATTCACTATTCTCTGGGGACACATGTAAAGTTCTGATAAATCAGGAATCTCTGGAAAACTTTTCTAAAAAATCGTAGGCTCAATTGTTATAAACAGTGAATGTGTGGATTCCAGGGAGAGAAATAACTGGGTATAAATGTAGGTGGTGGGGGTACAAAAAGTTTGCAAAGAACATTGAGTTATTCATATCAATTGAAGCATGGAATAAATTAGGATGACAGTGATGGGTAAGGGTAGGATATTAGAGCCATATTAATGACGATCTTACAGGAGCGTCTACTATGTAGCAGAAAGAAATTTTCAGTTGCCACATCTAACTTGAGGATTTACAAGAAAATTTTGACCAGAAAAAAAGTTGTCTATCTGTCATCTATATCTATCATAGTTATTTAGTTGCTAAGTCATGGCTGACACTTTAGCAACCTCATAATCTATAGGCTTCTAGGCTTTTCCTCTGTCCATGGAATTTCCCAGGCAAGAATACTGGAGTGGGTTGCCATTTCCTTCTCCAAGGGATCTTCCCAACCCAGGGACCAAATCCATGTCTCCTGCATTGTAGGTAGATTCTTTATCACTGAGCCATCAGGGAAGCCCATCTATATCTATATAGAATATCCTAGCATATCTAGATATTTAATAACCCTTGTGATAAATGGTCTAAGGCTTGGCAATATTGTTTTCCACATGATTGACATTCTTAAACAGGAACTGGAATTTGCATTAATAGATCTACTAAGAGTTTTATCAGAAGAGCTTTCTTTGTTAGGTAGGCATTTGGAACCCATTTTCCCTCTTTTGGGAGTAGTTCCCAGGCCAATCACTGTTCTATTTATATCCATGACCTCTTTTTCAATATGCTGTATCACTTGAGCACTATCGAGGCATTCTTGAAAGAAGTAGTATTTGGGTCAGAAATACCAATCAAAATGAGTATAATTAGATTTTTTAACGAATGAGTTTTTTGAAGTAGTTTTATCAGTAAGTCCTTAGTTAAACTTGTGTCCATTTGAACTGTTAAACCATTATGCACAATGAATATACTTGGATGTGTTTAATAACAGACTTTGGGTCATTGAATACCTACTATGCCACATGACTCAAAGCATTTGGTGTGTGTGTGTATGTAGGGTTGAGGAGAGGTCAGCTGGGGGTTTTAATATAAAGTTCTGAAAAATAAGGAAATATCTGGAGAAGATTTTACCCCCATGATTATGGTGAGAGTCAGAGGAGGGTTATATGGGAATGGCTGGAGTTCAGAATAGGACTGCTTTCCTCCACTCTGAAGGCTTATTGGCACTTAAAAAAAAAACCTGGGCAGATTTTATGTATTTTTAACTCACCTCATACATCAGAAGTCTTCAGCATTGAGAATCATAAAATTTACCTGTTACCTGGTGAGAATAAAAATTTATCTGTTACCTGGCAGAAGTTGTTGTTCAGTCACTCAGTTGTGTCCGTCTCTTTGTGAACCCATGAACTGAAGCATGCCAGGCTTTTCTGTCCTTCACCATCTCCTGGAGCTTTCTAAAATTCATGTCCATTGAGTCAGTGATGCCATCCAACTTTCTCAAAACAAAGCTCAGCATTTATAATTTAAAAAAAAAAAAACAACTCTCCAGAAACTGGACATAGAGGGAACATGCATGCATGCATGCTGAGTTGCTTCAATTGTGTCTGACTCTTTGTGACCCCATGGACTGTAGCCTGCCAGGATTCTCTAGGCAAGAATGCTAGAGTGGGTGAGAGGGAACATAACTCGATGTAAGAAAAACTCCATATAAAACAGACCTACAGCTAACATTATACTCAGTGGTGAAAAGCTGAAAGCATCCCCTCTAAGTAAGAAGACAAGGATGTCCACTCTCACCACTGTTGCTCAACATAGTTTTCAAAGTCCAAGATTCAGTAGTCAGAGAAGAAAAGAAGTAAAGGGAATCCAAATTGAAAAGAAGTTAAACTGTCACTGTTTGCAATTGACATACTATACATAGAAGATCTTAAAAATGCTACCAGGAAATTACTTGAACTCATCACTTAATTACTTGAACTCATACACAGAAATTTGTTGCATTTATATATACAAATAATGAAAGATCAGAAAGAAAATTCAAGAAAAATCCCATTTATCATGACATAAAAAATAATAAAATAGCAATAAATCTACCTGGGGCTTCTCCAGTGGCTCAACAGTGAAGAATTTGCTGCAGTGCAGTAGCCACAGGAGCTGTGGGTTCTATATCTGGGTCAGGAAGAACCCCTGGAGGAGGGCATGACAAGCCAGTATTCTTGCCTGGAGAATCCCATGGACAGAGGAGCCTGGAAGGCTACAGTCCACAGGGCCACATAGAGTCAGACACGACTGAAGTGACTTAGCACAGCACAGCACAAATCTACCTAAGGGTATAAAGACCTGTACTCTGATAATTATAAGATGCTGATGAAGGAGAACACACAGATGGAAAGATACACCATGTTTGTGGATTGGTAGAATCAATATTGTCAAAGTTACTATACTACACAAGGAAATCTTCAGATTCAGTGCAATCCCTATCAAATTACCAATGACATTTTCTCCTCCCCACTGTGCCCAAATTTCCATGAAATTTCCCAGATATTACTTGAACATTCTTGGGGATGATATTCTAAAAGAAAGTCTCAAGAAATTATTTTAAATAATTAATCTAAAGCTAAAATAATGTAATATATAATCTAAGAAGTTTGTTTATATCATCTTTATTTCTGGAATAATGTGGGGACTTTGATTATAAAGTGTTGAGAAAATATACTGAGATAGATGAATTTAAGATTTGATGAAAGCAAATATAATAATGTGTGGGCTAGCAGTTGTTATATAATATTTTTAGTATTTAAGCCTTCTCTTTTATGTTCAGAGAAGGATGTAAGATTTTTCTGACATTTGCATAAGCACTATCTTTTCCATCTCCAAACTTAGGTTAGTCATCTTTATTTTTATTTAATGTCATTTAAGAACAGGTTAGAGATACTGAAAGTAAATGAGATGCACTATTTTAGATGTGTCTATTAAGAAAGACTGGGATAATTATAAAGGAATACAGATCATAGTCATCTATTTGAACCATTTTTGTTGTTGCTGCTTTTATATGTTTATAATGTCTACTTGTTTAACTTTAACTCAAGAAAAAAGCCTAAAGATCAAGTTAATTGGTATATAATTCTTTCACTTTCCCTGTTCCTTGTGAAAGCAAAGTTGGCATTGTTTTGAAGAGAATCCACTAAAATTTTCATAAGTATCCAATTCTGCTGAGCCTGTATGGATCTGACTGATGTGAAGGAAGAGGAGAGAAGAATTGAGCTTTAATGGAAAGCTGAGTTACTGAGGTGTTTCATCCAAGATTTTCAGGTGAAAATGCGAAATATATCTTCAAGGAAAGAAAAACATCACAAGGATGTATTACTTGCACTTTACATACATCTGTTTATTTGAAAACTTTTAAAAGATTACATATCCATTCATGTTCTCATTAATACTAGTTACCAAGTATTTCTGACCCTTCTCTGGGCACAAGGTTGGCTGCATTTCCCCATCTTCTTATGTTAAAAATGGCCATCATATAACTTACTGTTGTGAATTAATCATGAGAAAGCTATATTTGTCACATTTGGGAGGAAACTGTAAGAGCTAGTGTACAATCAGAACCTCTTTTCTTCAGCCATGTCAACCAACTTCAGATGAGGAAATTCTGTTAGCATTATCTCTAGAGTGAAGAAATGCAGCCCCGGATTTCTCTCCTCTTCCCCGTTTCTTTAACACACATGAATATGCAACATCAATCAGAAATAAACCTTTGTTATTTTAGTGCATTATGATTTGAAGGTTGTATTGACACTGAAGCATTACCTAGGTTGGCATGATGAAAAAACATCATTTAGATTTTTTTTTTTCTTTATGGTGAGTGTCTAAGAATAACTGTGGGACTTCCCTGGTGATTAAGAATCCACCTGCTAATGCAAAGGACATGAGTTTGAGCCCTGAGTTTGAGCATGTGGAAGATCCCACATGCAACTAAGCCTGTGGACAGCAACTGCTGAAGCCCATACACATAGAGCCTGTGCTCCACAACAAGAGAAACCACTGCAGTGAGAAGCCCGAGCACCACTATGAAGCATAAACCCGCTTGTCAGAACTAGAGAAAGCCCATGTGCAGCAATGAAGACCCAGCAAGGCCATAAATAAATAAATAATCTTTTTAGAGTAATTTTGAGAATTTCATATCTGAATATATGGCTTTTTATGTCTATCTTAAACCAAGTTCTTGATCCTATTATTTCTGATAGCCAGTGTGACTTTAAATATTTGGAAACTAAATATTATGAAATCTTACATGATCATATATTGACTTTGATGTGAATTTCTTATATTTATGTTGTGCACTTCATTGGATTTGTTATATCATTCTGTAACATATTAGTCTATCTCATCCATACTATTACTAATCTTTATATATTCCTGTGTTAAAATTCTAGAAATACACATTTAGATGCTGATAAGTTTGATGATGATAGAGACTCCAAGAAGAGATCATACTCCAGGAACATGCATGTTCAGAATGACTGGAGAGCAATTCAATTTATACAAATAATTTACTGCCTATATGATCTAATATTGTAAAGTCAGAAGCAAGTTTCTAATTATATAACTATCAGCATTCTAGGTTTTTTAATTGTATAGAAATACAAAGGTATGAGATAAATGTGGGGGTTAGCAAAAGACATTGAGTTTTTAAGGGAAAATGGTAAATGGCCACTCTTCCGCAGTGAGAGTTCTTTGGTGGAAATGTATTTTAGTGTTTAGTATAAAACTTTTGCTGACTCACACTGCATCATCTCTCTGTTCTTATCATATAATCTTAATTTCCATTTTCTAGCATCAGACAATGGATCTTGAAGTGAAGATTCATAAATTCATGATCGGTCCAAGGATATCTGAATCATTTTTTATGCATATTTCCTGAATGATTGTGAAAATCAAGTGATAATTTTGGTATCCCTATTTCATGAGATTCATGTTCCTTTATATGTAATAGAATTTAATGCAATAAGCTTTTTAATGTTAAAGTGTTAGGATGTATTCATATGAAATCTATATATTCCTATTAAGGGTCAAGAAGATCCCCTGGAGAAGGAAATGGCAACCCATTCCAATATTCTTGCCTGGGAAATCCCATGAACAGAGGAGCCTGGCACCTACAGTCTATGGGGTCTCAAAGAGTAGGACACAGTTAGTGACTAAACAATGGTAACAGCAAAATTAAATCTTACCAATAGAATATATTATAATTCTTATTATAATAGAAGCATCTCCAGTAATTTAGAGGTATTTTTATCATATCCAGATCACCATTGCACACAAGACTAATTTGTATTTATAAAATAAATGGAGCAAATGAGCAAATGATTGGAATAACTTATATTAATTATACTTTGTTTTTAAATTTTATAGTTATACATTTAAAATTATATTATGCATTATGGTTTACATTTATAATTATCTGTTATTTTAATTATATTTAATAGTTCAGTATTCTTCCCTTGAGAACTCCATGAACAGTATGAAAAGGCAAAAAGATATGATACTGAAAGATGAATTCCCCAGGTTGGTAGGTGCCCAATATGGTACTAGAATGGAGAAATAGCTCCAGAAAGAATGAGGAGGCTGAGCCGAAGCGAAAAAAATGCCCAGTTGTGGAAGTGACTGGTGATGGTAGTAAAGTAGGATGCTGTAAAGAACAACATAGCATAGGAACCTGGAACGTTAGGACCATGAATCAAGGTAAATTGAAAGTGGTCAAAAAAGAGGTGGTAAGAGTGAACGTTGACATTTTAGGAAATCAGTGAACTAAAATGCACTGGAATCAGTTCAGTTCAGTCACTCAATCGTATCCAATTCTTTGTGACCTCATAAACTGCAGCACACCAGGCTTCCCTGTCCATCACCAACTCCCAGAGCCTACCCAGACTCATGTCCATTGAGTCGGTGATGCCATCCAACCATCTCATCCTCTGTCGTCCCCTTCTCCTCCTGCCCTCAATCTTTCCCAGCATCAGTCTTTTCTAATGAGTCAGCTCTTCGCATCAGGTAGCCAAAGTATTTGAGTTTCAATACAGTCTTTCCAGTGAACATCTAGGATTGATCTCCTTTAGGATGGACTGCTTGAATCTCCTTGCAGTCCAAGGGACTCTCAAGAGTCTTCTCCAACACCACAGTTCAAAAGCATCAATTCTTTTGCACTCAACTTTCTCTATAGTCCAACTATCACATCCACACATGACTACTGGAAAAACCGTAGCCTTGACTAGATGGACCTTTGTTGACAAAGTAGTGTCTCTGCTTTTTAATATGCTGTCTACGTTGGTCATAACTTTTCTTCCAAGGAGTAAGCATCTTTTAATTTCATGGCTGCAATCACCATCTGCAATGATTTTGGAGCCCAAAACAATAAAGTCAGCCAATGTTTCCACTATTTCCCCATCTATTTGCCATGAAGTGATGGGACCGGATGCCATGATCTTAGTTTTCTGAATGTTGAGCTTTAAGCCAACTTTTTCACTCTCCTCTTTCACGTTCATCAAGAGTCTCTTTAGTTCTTCTTAATCTTCTGCCATAAGGGCCGTGTCAACTGCATTTCTCAGGTTATGGATATTTCTCCCAGCAATCTTGATTCCAGCTTGGGCTTCATCCAACCCAGCATTTCTTATGATGTACTCTGCATATAAGCGGAATAAGAGGGTGACAATACACAGCCTTGATATACTCTACCTATTTGGAACCAGTCTGTTGTTCCATGTCCAGTTCTAATTGTTCCTTCCTGACCTGCATACAGATTTCTCAAGAGGCAGGTCAGGTGGTCTGGTATTCCCATCTCTTTCAGAATTTTCCACAGTTTATTGTGATCCACACAGTCAAAGGCTTTGGCATAGTCGATAAAGCAGAAATAGATGTTTTTCTGGAACTCTCTTCCTTTTTCGAAGATCCAGTAGATGTTGGCAATTTGATCTCTGGTTCCTCTGCCTTTTCGAAAACCTGCTTCAACATTTGGAAGTTCACGGTTCACATATTGCTGAAGCCTGGCTTGGAGAATTTTGAGCATTACATTACTAGCGTGTGAGATGAGTGCAATTGTGCAGTAGTCTGAGCATTCTTTGGCTTTGCCTTTCTTTGGGATAGGAATGAAAACTGACTTTTTCCAGTCCTGTGACCACGGTTGAGTTTTCCAAATTTGCTGGTATATTGAGTGGCAGCACTTTCACAGCATCATCTTTCAGGATTTGAAATAGCTCAACTGGAATTCCATCACTTCAACTAGCTTTGTTCATAGTGATGCTTCATACCACCCACTTGACTTCACATGCCAGGATGTCTGGCTCTAGGTGAGTGATCACACCACTGTAATTAACTCAGTAGTGAAGACCTGTTTTATACAGTTCTTCTGTGTATTCTTGCCGCCTCTTCTTAATATCTTCTGCTTCTGTCAGGTCCATAAAATTTCTGTCCTTTATTGAGCCCATCTTTGCATAAAATGGTCCCTTGTTATCTCTAATTTCCGTGAAGAGATCTCCAGTCTTTCCCATTCTATTGTTTTCCTCTATTTCTTTGCATTAATTGCTGAGGAAAGCTTTATTTTCTCTCCTTGCTATTCTTTAGAACTCTGCATTCAAATGGGTATCTTTACTTTTCTCCTTTGCTGTTCATTTCCCTTCTTTTCTTAGCTATTTATAAGGCCTACTCAGATAGCCATTTGGCTTTTTTTACATTTCTTTTTCTTGGGAATGGCCTTGATCCCTGTGTCCTGTACAATGTCATGAACCTCTTTCCATAGCTCATCAGGCACTCTGTCTATCAGATCTAGTCCCTTAAACCTATTTCTCACTCCCACTGTATAATCTCAAGGCATTTGATTTAGGTCATACCTGAATGGTATATTGGTTTTCCCTACTTTCTTCAATTTCAGTCGTAATTTGGCAATAAGGAGTTCATGATCTGAGCCACAGTCAGCTCCTGGCCTTGTTTTTGCTGACTGTACAGAGCTTCTCTATCTTTGGCTGCAAAGAATATAATCAATCTGATTTCTGTGTTGGCTATCTAGTGATGTCTATGTGTAGAGTCTTCTCTTGTGTTGTTAGAAGAGGGTATTTGCTATGACCACTGTGTTCACTTGGCAAAACTCTATTAGCCTTTGCCCTACTTGATTCTGAACTCCAAGGCCAAATTTGCCTATTACTCCAGGTATCTTTTGACTTCCTACTTTTGCATTCCAGTCCCCTATAATGAAAAGGACATCTTTTTTGGGTGTTAGTTCTAGAGAGTCTTGTAGGTCTTCATAGAACTGTTCAACTTCAGCTTCTTCAGCATTACTGGTTGGGGCATAGACTTGGATTACCATAATATTGAATGGTTTGCCTTGGAAACGATCAGAGATCATTCTGTCGTTTTTGAGATTGCAACCAAGTACTGCATTTCAGACTCTTTTGTTGACCATGATGGCTACTCCATTTCTTCTAAGGGATTCATGCCCACAATAATAGATATAATGGTCATCTGAGTTAAATTCACCCATTCCAGTCCATTTTAGTTTTCTGATTCCTAAAATGTCAATGTTCACTCTTGCCATCTCCTGTTTGACCACTTCCAGTTTACCTTGATTCATGGACCTAACATTCCAGGTTCCTATGCAATATTGCTCTTTACAGCATCGGACCTTTGCTTCTATCAGTAGTCACATCCACAACTGGGTGTTGTTTTTGCTTTGGTTCCATCCCTTCATTCTTTCTGGAGTTATTTCTCCACTGATCTCCAGTAGCATGTTGGGCACCTACTGACCTGGGGAGTTTCTCTTTCAGTATCCTATCATTTTGCCTTTTCATACTGTTCATGGGTTTCTCAAGGCAAGAATACTGAAGTGGTTTCCCATTGCCTTCTCTAGTGGACCACATATTGTCAGACCTCTCCACCATGACCTGTGCATCTTGGGTGGCCCCACAAGGCATGGCCTAGTTTCATTGAGTTAGACAAGGCTGTGGTCCATGTGATCAGATTGGCTAGATTCCTGTGATTGTGGTTTCAGTCCGGTTGCCCTTTGATGCCCTCTCTCAGTGCCTACCTTCTTACTTGGGTTTCTCTTACCTTGGACATGGGGTATCTCTTCACGACTGCTCCAGCAAAGTGCAGCTGCTGCTCTTTACCTTGGACATGGGGTATGTCCTCATGGCCACCACTCCTGACCTTGGACGTGGGGTATCTCCTCTCTGCCACTCGCTGCTCTTGCACCACCCAACTGCCACTAGCCACTCCTGTGCCACAGCCACCACTCACAGGAATAGGACTGGAATAGGCGAATTTAATTCAGGTGACCATTATATCTACTACTGTGGGAAAGAATCCCTCAGAATAAATGGAGTAGCTCGCATAGTCAATAAAAGAGTCCTAAATGCAATACTTTAGTGTAATCTCAAAAGCAACCAAATGATCTCTGTTTATTTCCAAGGCAAACCATTCAATATCACAGTAATCCTAGTCTATGCCCCCAACCACTAATGCTGAAGAAGCTGATGTTGGATGGTTCTGTGAAGACCTACAAGACCTCCTAGGGCTAAAACGAAAAAAAAGATGTCCATTTCATCATAGGAGACTGGAATACAAAAGTAGGAAGTCAAGAGATACCTGGAGTAACAGGCAAGTTTGGTCCTGGAGTACAAAACGAAGCAGGGCAAAAGCTAACAGAGTTTTGCCAAGACAATGCACTGGTGATAGTAAACACCCTCTTCCAACAACACAAGAGATGACTCTACACATAGGCATCACTAGATGGTCAATACAGAAATCAGAATGATTTTATTCTTTGTAGCTGAGGACAGAGAGCTTGATACAGTCAGTAAACACAAGACCAGGAGCCGAGTGTGGCTCGGGTGAACTCCTTATTGGAAAATTCAGACTTAAATTGAAGAAAGTAGGGAAAACCACTAGACCACTCAAGTATGACCTAAATCAAATCCCTTGAGATTATACAGTAGGAGTGACAAATAGATTCAAGGGATTAGATCTGATAGACAGAGTGCCTGAAGAACTATAGACAGAGGTTCATAACACTGTACAGGAGGCAGTGATCAAAACCACGCCCAAGAAAAAGAAATGCAAAAATGCAAAATGGTTGTCTGAGGAGGTCTTACAAATAGCTGAGAAAAGAAGAGATGTGAAAGGCAAAGGAGAAAGCCTTGCCATATGAATGCAGAGTTCAAAGGAATAGCAAGGAGAGATAAGAAAGCTTTCCTCAGTGATCAATGCAAAGAAGTGGAGGAAAACAATAGAATGGGAAAGACTAGAGATCTCTTCAAGAAAATTAGAGATACCAAGGGAACATTTCATGCAAAGATAGGCTCAATAAAGGACAGAAACAGCATGGACCCAAAAGAAGCAGAAGATATTAAGAAGAGGTGGCAAGAATACAGAGGAACTCTCCAAAAAGATCTTAATGACCCAGATAACCATGATTGTGTGACCACTCACCTAGAGCCAGACATCCTGGAGTATGAAGTCAAGTGGGCCTTAGGAAGCATCACTACAAAGCCAGTGGAGGTAATGGGATTCCAGCTGAGCTATTTCAAATCCTAAAAGATGATGCTGTGAAAGTGCTGCACTCAATATACCAGCAAATTTGGAAAACTCAGCAGTGGCCACAGGACTGGAAAAGGTCAGTTTTCATTCCAACCTCAATGAAAGGCAATGCCAAAGAATGTTCAAACTACCACACAATTTCACTCATCTCACATGCTAGTAAAGTAATGCTCAAAATTCTCCAAGCTAAGCTTCAACAATATGTGAACTGAGAAATTCCAGATATTCAAGCTGCATTTAGAAAAGGCAGAGGAACCAGAGATCAAATTGCCAGCATCTACTGGATCATAGAAAAAGCAAGAGAAGAGGCGCTCCCAATATGGTTGAGAATAGTGTGGGTAGACCACTTTCTCACCCACAAATTCATCAAAAGATCAGGTGAATGTTGAGCTGCTTCCACAAAACAACTTCTGAATGGTGGCAGAGGACACCAGGCACGCAGAAAGGCAGCCCAGTCTCTTCAAAAGGAGGTAGGACAAAATATAAAAGACAAAAACAGAGACAAAAGATTTAGAGATGGAGACCTATCCTGGGAATGGAGTTTGAAGGAGGAGTAAGTTTCCACACAGTAGGAAACCCTCTCACAGGCGTGTCTGTGGAGAGACTTGGTATCTCAGAGAGCAACATAACTCGGGGTTCCGGGGATACAGAACACGCACCTAACCTTAACTACTTGCAGAAAAGTGGCTTAGATGCCTGCATCTGCCAACAGCAAGTGGGGTCTGAACAGGAAAGTATGGGCTGCATCATTGGTCCTTAGCATAAGGACCACCTTTGAATGCCCTGAGGATAATCTGTAGGGCTCATGTGCCATAGCAACCCAAACTGTGGGATCACCGGAGACACACACACAAAAAGGACTTTTCCTGTGGAAGACTCTAACACAGGATGGTGACTCCTGGTGCATTCACAGAATGAAGGATTGTGCATGCCTTAGTGAATACCAAAGGAGAGCAAGCCCACTGCCATTTACGGCCGTCCCTCCCCAGAGGCAGAGAAGCAGGTGCACAACAGCCAGAGACGGAAGGCAAGGGGCTCCTGCAATCTTGGCCCCAGAGACCACATCTTCCACCAAACTGTGAGCAGGCTGCGAGTTGATAATGACATCTTCCTGGGATCCTGGACGGTTCTCATCTGCCAGGAGTGTCACAGCCTGAGATCAGCTCCCCAGAGGAGATACATGGCACACCTGGGACTGTGCCCTCATGGTGCACCCAGGAAACTGAGTCGCCAAGATTGGAAAGTGCATAAGATGCAAGGCCCACCTGGGACAGCGCGCTTGCCAAGCAACTGGTTGCCTGAGCAGTTTGGACCTGTGAAGGGCACAAAACCCACAGTCCATCTGGATCTGTGCCCTTGCAGAACACCCAAGAACCTGAGCGGCTTAGACTGGGAAGTACATGAAACACAGGGTCCACTTGGGACAGTGCCATTGCAGAGCACCCTAGAGCCTGAGCAGTGTGGAGCCAGGAAATTCATGCTGCCTCGGGCTGTGGCAAACACAGTGTGGCCCATCCAATGTGAGCACTCCACACACATGCCAGTGGAATTTGTTTGTAGTGTCCGTCTCTCTCCATAGCACAACTGAACGAGTGAGCCTAAATGAGTGGCCACCTTCACCCCGTCATGTCAGAGCAGAAATTAACACTGAAGAGACTTGCAAACAGAAGAAGCCAAAATAAAGAAAGAAGGGGGGACCTCTCTGAAAGTGACAGGTACAAGAGATTAAAACTGCAGTTGATGTTGAGACTGCATTTGAGGGGCAACTATACACCTTGAGAACAAGTACAAGCCTGAACAAGGGACTGATACTGAACTGACACCACACAGCATCTCCAAAGAAATTCTAGATATATTTTTACTATCATAACTTTTTTTTAAATTTAAATTTATTTTTTTTCCTGGCTTTTTTATTTTTTATAATAATAAAAAAATAAAAAATATTTATTTTAATTAGAGGCTAATTACTTTACAACATTGTATTGGTTTTGCCATACATCAACAAATTTTAGTTCTTTAATACTCCTTTAACTTTCATTTTTATAGCCTCCTACTTATTACCTTTCCAAAAAAACCCCTGTTTTTTAAAAAACAATTCCATATATATATTTTAATTTGGGGGATCGGTTTTGTTTTGTATTTTTATATTGTATTTTTGAAACTCTAATGTCTATTCTAGGTTTTTAATCTCTGCTTTTTTATATTTGTTATCAATTTTGTACTTTTAAGAATCTAATCTTCAGTATCCGTTTTCACTTAGGGATTTGATTACTGGCTTGATTGCTCTCAAAGGTCCAACAAGTCAAAGCTATGGTTTTTCCAGTAGTCATGTATGGTTATGAGAGTGGGACTATAAAGAAAGCTGAGTGCTGAAGAATTTATGCTTTTGAACTGTGGTGTTGGAGACGACTCTTGAGAGTCACTGCAAGGAGATCCAACCAGTTAAGCCTAAAGGAAATCAGTCCTGAATATTCATTGGAAGGACTGATGCTGGAGCTGAAACTCCAATACTTTGGCCACCTGATGCGGAGACCTGACTCACTGGAAAAGACCCTGATGCTGGGAAAGATTGAAGGCAGGAGGAGAAGGGGATGACAGAGGATGAGATGGCTGGATGGCATCACCAACTCGATGGGCATGAGTTTGAGTAAGCTTTGGAAGTTGGTGATAGACAAGGAAGCCTGGCATGCTGCAGTCCATGGGGGTTTCAAAAAGTTGGACACAGCTGAGCGACTGAACTTGATTGCTCTGTCCCCTTTAGACTCTCCCTTTTCTCCTCTGGATCACTCTATCTCCTCCCTCCCTCTTTTCTTCTTTGTATCTCTGTGAATCTCTCTGGATGTTCCTGGATGTGGAGAGTTATTTCTGTGCTGCATGGAGAAGTCTTGAGGCTACTGTAACAGAAGGGCTGAAATCCAGAGGCAAGAAGCTTAACTCCAGAACTTGAGAATATCAGAGAACTCCAGACTCCAGGGAACTTAATAGACATGAGTGCACCCAAAAGTCTCCATACCTACACTGAAACCAAGCTCCATCTACGAGCCAACAAGTTCCAGTGCAAGACACACCACGCCTATGCACCACCAAACAGGAAAACAACACTGAACATTAAAAGATGGGCTGCCCAAAGCCATGCAAAACCCATAAACACCCCAAACTCACTACTGGACACTTCATTGTACTCCAGAGAAAAAAGATCCAGCTACACCCACCAGAGTACAGACACAACTTCTCTCAGCCAGGAAACCTTGACAAGCCACTGGTCCAACCCCACCCACAGGGAGCAGACTCAACAACTAAGAGGAACCACGAACTTCCAGCCTGCAGAAATGGCACCTCAACACAGCAATCTAAACAAAATGAAAAGACAGAGAAATATTCAGCAGGTGAAGGAACATGATAAAAAACCACCAAACCAAACAAAATAGGAGGAGGTATGGAGTCTACCTGAAAAAGAATTGGATCATAGTAAAGATGATCCAAATCTTGAGGACAAAAAGCAATTACAGATAAATAGACTAGAGACAAAGATAGAGAAGATGCAAGAAATGTTTAACAAGAACCTAAAACAAATAAAGAAGTGGCCATCAATAATGAACAGTGCAAAAATTGAGACTAAAAGCACTCTGGAGAGAACCAACAGTAGAATAACTAGGCAGAAGAAAGGATAAGTGAGGTGAAGATAGAATAGTAGAAATAAATGAAGCATAGAGGAAAAAAGATTTAAAAGAAATGAGGACAACCTCAGAGACATCTGGGACAATGTTAAATGCCCCAACAGACAAATCATAGGGATACCAGAAGAAGGCCAAGAGGAAGGGCATGAGAGAATACTTGAGGAGATAATAGTCCAAAAGTTCCCTAAAATGGGGAAGGAAATAGCCACCCAAGTCCAAGAAATCTAGAGTGTCCCAAACAGGATAAACCCAAAGTGAAGCACCCCAGTTCAGTTCAGTTCAGTCACTCAGTCGTGTCCGACTCTTTGTGACCCCATGAATCACAGCACGCCAGGCCTCCCTGTCCATCACCAACTCCCGAAACCTACCCAAACCCATGTCCATGAAGTCGGTGATACCATCCAACCATCTCATCCTCTGTCGTCCCCTTCTCCTCCTTGCCCCAATGCCTCCCAGCATCAGGGTCTTTTCCAATGAGTCAGCTCTTCGCATGAGGTGGCCAAAGTACTGGAGTTTCAGCTTCAGCATCAGTCCTTCCAAAGAACACCCAGGACTGATCTCCTTTAGGATAGACTGGTTGGATCTCCTTGCAGTCCAAGGGACTCTCAAGAGTCTTCTCCAACACTACAGTTCAAAAGCATCAATTCTTCAGCACTCAGCTTTCTTTATAGTCCAACTCTCACATCCATACATGACTACTGGAAAAACCATAGCCTTGACTAGATGGACCTTTGTTGGCAAAGTAATGTCTCTGCTTTTTAATATGCTATCTAGGTTAGTCATAACTTTCCTTATTAATCAAACTAATAAAAATTAAGCACAAAGAGCAAATATTAAAAGCAGCAAGGGAAAAGCAAGAAAAAATACACAAGGGGATCCCCATAAGGATGACAGCTGATCTTTTAATAGAAACTCTTCAGGCCAGAAGGGAATGGCAGGACATACTTAAAGTGATGAAAGAGAAAAATGTACAACCAAGATTACCCAGGAAGTATATCATTCATATATGAAGGAGAAATCAAAAGCTTTACAAACAAAAGCTTCACCACCAAACCAGCTCTTCAATAAGTGCTAATAGATTTCTTCTAGACAGGAAACACACAAAAAAACAGGTTTATTAAAATGAACCCAAAACAACAAAGTAAAAGGTAATGGGATCATACTTATCAATAATTACCTTAAATGTAAATGGATTGTATGCTGCAACCAAAAGACAAAGACTGGCCAAATGGATACAAAAATAAAATCACTATATATGCTGTCTGCAAGAGACCCACCTTAAACCTAGGGACATATACAGACTGAAAGTAAGGGGATGGAATAAGATATGGATAGAACAACCAAAAAAGAAAAGTAGCAAGGAAACACAGCTTTAAATCATACAATGGGCTAGTTAGACCTAATTGATATTTCATGCAGCTCAATACCAGAAAAACGAACAACCCAATCAAAAAGTGGACCAAAGAACTAAACTGACATTTCTCCGAAAAAGACATCAGATCAGATCAGATCAGATCAGTCGCTCAGTCGTGTCTGACTCTTTGCGACCCCATGAATCGCAGCATGCCAGGCCTCCCTGTCCATCACCAACATGGCTAACAAACACATGAAATGTTGATGATGCTCAACATCAAAACCACAGTGAGATATCATCTCATGCTGATCAGAATGGCCACCATCAAAAATCTACAAACAATAAATACTGGAGAAGGTGTGGAGAAAAGGGAGCCCTTTTACACTGTTGGTAGGAATTCAAACTAGTACAGCCACTATGGAGAACAGTATGGAGATTCCTTTAAAAACTGGAAACAGACCTGCCATACAACCCAGCAATCCCATTGCTGGGCATACACACTGAGGAAACCAGGATTGAAAGAGACACATGTACCCCAATATTCATTGCAGCACTGTTTACAATACCTAGGACATGGAAGAAACCTAGATTGGCAGATGAATGGATAAAGAAGTTGTGGTACATATACATTTTGGAATATTATTGTGCTATAAAAAAAGAATGCATTTGAGTCAGTTCTAATGAGGTGGATGAAACTGGAGTCTATTATACAGAGTGAAGTAAGTCAGGGAAACAGTACAGTATATTAACGCATGTATATCGAATTTAGAAAGATGGTAACAGTGTTCCTATATGCAAGGCAGCAAAAGAGACACAGATGTAAAGAACCAACTTTTGGACTATGTGGGAGAAGGCAAGGGTGGGAAGATATGAGAGAATAGCATTGAAACATGTGTATTACGATATGTAAAATAGATGACCAATGTAAGTTTGATGCATGAAGTAGGGCACTCAAAGCTGGTGCTCCAGGACAACACAAAGGGATGGGAAGGGGAGAGACATGGGAGGGGGCTTCAGGATGAGGAGACACATGTAAACCCATGGCTGATTCATGTCGATGTATGGAAAAACCTACGACAATATTGTAAACTAATTAACCTCCAATTAAAAATTAATTAGTTTTAAAAAAAGAAAAAGCAAGAGAATTCCAGAACATCTTCTTCTGCTTCATTGACCATGCTAAAGCCTTTGACTGTGTGGATCTCAAAAAAACTGTGGAAAGTGCTTAAAGTAATAGGAAAAGCAGACCACCTTACCTGCCTCCTGAGAAATCTGTATGCAGGTCAAGAAGCAACAGTTAGAACTAGACATGGAACAACAGACTTGTTCCAAATTGGGAAAGGAGTAAGTCAAGGCTGTGTATTTTCACCCTTCTTATGTAACTTCTATGCAGAGTTAAAAGTGAAGTGAAGTTGCTCAATCGTGCCCTACTCTTTGCGACCCCATGGAGTGTAGCCTACCATGTTCCTCCATCCATGGGATTTCCTAGGCAAGCGTACTGGAGTGGATTGCCATTTCCTTCTCCAAAGGATCTTCCCAACCCAGGGGCTGAACACAAGTCTCCCGCATTGTGGGCAGACGTTTTACCATCTGAGCCACCAGGGAATTCCAATGCAAAGACTTCAAAGTCTATGCAGAGTACATCATGTGAAATGCCAGGCTGGATAAAACACAACCTGGAATCAAGATTGCCAGCATAAATATCAATAATCTCAAATATGTAGATGACACCACTCTTATGGCAGAGAGCAAAGAGGAACTCAAGATTCTCTTGATGAAAGTGAAAGAGGAGAGTGAAAAAGTTGGCTTAAAACTCAACATTCAAAAAATGAAGATCATGGCATCCAGTCCCATCACTTCATGGCAAATAGATGGGGAAAAAATGGAAACAGTGAGAGACCTTATTTTCTTGGGTTCCAAAATCCTGCAGGTGGTGACTGCAGCCATGAAATTCAAAGATGTTTGCTTCTTGGAAGAAAAGCTATGACCAACCTAGACAGCATATTAAAAAGCAGAGACATTGCTTATTACTTTACCACAAAGGCCCATCTAGTCAAAGCTATGGCTTTTCCAGTAGTCATGTATGGATGTGAGAGTTGGACCATAAAGAAAACTGAGCACAAACGACGGATGCTTTTGAACTGCAGCGTGGGAGAAGACTCTTGAGATTCCCTTGGACTGCAAGGAGAGCAAACCCGTCAATCCTAAGTGAAACCAGTCCTGAATATTCATTGGAAGGACTGATGCTAAAGCTGAAGCTCTGATAACTTTGGCCACCGGATGCGAAGAACTAACTCATTGGAAAAGACCCTGATTCTGGGAAAGATTGAAGGCAAGAGGAGAAGGGGACGAGAGAGGATGAGATGGTTTGATGGCATCACTGACTCAATGGACATTAGTTTGAGCAAGCTCCAGGAGTGGGTGATGGACAGGGAAGCCTGGCATGCTGCAGTACACAGGGTCACAAAGAGTTGGACACAACTGAGTGACTGAACTGAGCTGAACTATTTTAATTATATTGATAGTTAAATATAATAAATTTATGTATATCTTTGGTATATATTTACTAAATAGTTATATTTAAGACACATTGATGATCACTATGAATACAGACATTTAAAATACATGATCCTTTTCTTAAGGACCTTATGTTTAGGTCTTTAATCCATTTTGAGTTTATTTTGTAGCTGGGGATACATATTGATTATGCATTGATGCATATTGATTAAAACATGCATATTCATTAATGACAGCTCTAGTAGAGAGGTATGGAAAGTGTTGTTGAAAGTAAAAGAAAGGATTAGTTTTGCTACTATGAACTAATGGAAGAGCCATGGAGTGATTCACAGAAAAGGTGATAGTGGAACTGGATGTTTAATACAATATTTCATCACTTTGCTCTAATTAAAATATTAGATTTTTTAGGATTTAGTCACCATATTTACCTTGATAATTAGAAAACTTTCCTCTAGAAATGAGTTATTCCTAACTTTTATACCATGTTCTATGCTTTGAAATTTGGGGAATTTTAACCGTGATTTAATACAATATTTAAGAATCACAGAGGATGATGAAATCAGGATTAAGCACACCATTCAGAATGGCCATCATCAAATAATATACCAACAGTCATTGCTGGAGAGGAAGTGGACAAAAGGGAACTTTTCTGCATTGTTTGTGGGAATGTAAACTGATAGAGTCATTATGGAGAGTCCTTTAAAAACTAGGAATAATTATACCATATGACCTAGCAATCCCACTACTGAGCTTATACCCTGAAAGTCACAATTCTAAGTGGCACATGTACCCCAGTGTTCACTGCATCACTAATTACAATAGCTAGGACATGGAAGCAATCTAGATGTCCATTGACAGATGAATGTTTAGAGAAGTTGTGGTACATGTGTACAATGGAATATTACTAAGCCATAAAAATGAATAAATTTGTTATATGGAAGCACAAAAGACCCTGAATAGCCCAAACAATCTTGAGAATGAAGAATGGAGCTTGAGGAATCAATCTTCCTGTCCTCAGACTATACTACAAGGTTAGTCATCAAGATGGTATGGTACTGGCGAAAAAAAAAAACCCAAAAAACTAGAACTATATACCAATGGAACAAAGTAGAAAGCCCAAAGATAAACCTACACATCTCTGAGCACCTTGGCTTTGACAAAGGAGGCAAGAATATCCCATGGAGAAAAGACAGTCTCCTCCATAAACTGTGTTGGGAAAACTGGATAGCTATACATTAAAAAAAAAAAAAAAAAAGGGGGTGATGATGGCCTCATAGAATGAGTTTGGAAGTTTACCTTCCTCTGCAATTTTCTGGAAGAGTTTGAGTAGTATAGGTGTACATGTATGGCAAAACCAATACAATATTGCAAAGTAAAAATAATAATAATAATTTTTAAAAATTAAAAAAAAGAAATTAGAACACTTCCTAACACAATACACAAAAATAAATTCACAATGGATTAAAGACCTAAATGTAATGCCAGAAATTATAAAAATTTTCTTAGAGGAAAACTTAGAACACTCTTTGACACAGCCATAGAAAAATCTTTGACCTACCTCCTAGAGTAATGGAAATAAAAACAGAACTAAACAAATGGATCATGATTAAACTTAAATGCTTTTGCACAGCAAAGGAAACCATAAAGAAGATGAAAGATAATCCTCAGATTGGGATAAAATAATTGTAAATGAGATAGCTGACAAAAACTTAATCTCTAAAATATAGAAGAAGCTCATGCAACTCAAAATCAGAAAAACCATCCAATCAAAAATGGGCAGAAGACTAAAACAGACATTTCCCCAAAGAAGACATACAGATGGCTAATAAACACATGAAAAGATGCTCAACATCACTTATTATTAGAGAAAAGCAAATCAAAGCTACAATGAGGTATCACCTCACACCAGTCAGAAGGGCCATAATCAAAATATCTACAAATAATAAATGCTGGGAAGGATGTGGAGAAAAAGGAATCTCAACACACTGTTAAGAATGTAAATTAATACAGTCACCATGGAGAACAGTATGGAATTTTCTTTAAAAACTAGGAATAAAGCTACCATATGACCCAGTAATCCCACTACTGGATACATACCCTGACAAAACCATAACTTGAAAAGTCAACTGTACTCTGTTCATTGCGGTACTATTTACGGTAGCCAGGACATGGAAGCAACCTAGATGTCCTTTGACAGATGAATGGTAAAAAAGTTGTGATACATTTATACAATGGAGTGTTATTCATCTATAAAAAACAAATTTGAGCCACTTTTAGTGAGGTGGATAAACCTAGAACCTGTTACGCAGAGTGAAGTAGGTCAAAAAGAGAAAAACAAATATTGTATATTAATGCATATATATGGAATCTAGAAAACTGATACTGATGAACCTATTCCTAGGGCAGCAATAGAGATGCAGACATAGAGAACACACTTACGGACACAGAATGGGAAAGAGGCTGGGAAGAATTGAGATAGTAGCATTGAAATATATACATTGCCATATGTAAAATAGATAGCCAGTGGGAATTCGCTATATGATTCAGGGAGCTCAAACTGATGCTCTAGGACAACCTAGAGGGATGGGATGAGGTGGAAGATGGAAGGGAAGATCAAGAGGGAAGTGACATATGTATAGTTGTAGTAGTAGCGTTTGTCACTTAGTCATGTCTGACTCTGTGCGACCTTGTAGACTGTAGCCCATCAGGCTTCTTTGTCCATGGGATTCTTCAGGCAAGAATACTGGAGTGGGTTGCCATTTCCTTCTCCAGGGGATCGTCCCAACCCAGGCATTGAACCCAGGTCTCCTGCCTTGCAGGCAAATTCTTTACCACCTAAGCTACAGGAAAGCCCATGTGTATACCTATGGCTGATTCATGTTGACGTATGGCAGAAACCAACACAACATTATACAGCAACTTTCCTCCAATTAAAAAATAAATTTAAAAAAGAGTTACAACAGGATCTGGAAAGACTCTTGACAGTGTCCGCAAACTCTTTAATTGTAAGATTATGGAGGGGTTTCTGTGCTTCAATTTGTAATCTCTAGAATATAACCAATACTAATTCTTCCACTTAGGATATTTGTGAGGATTAAATGAAATAAAGTGTGTTAAGCAGTTGATGCTATTAATGGTAGAGAGTATGAATTCAAGAAGTGTTCAGTGTTAGAATTATTAAGAGTTAAGCATGGGATCCCAAAGAGCAGGACACAACTGAATGACTGAACTGAACTGAAGAATAGGCTAGACAATAAATTATAGATATATCAAACATGCTGCTGCTGCTAAGTTGCTTCAGTCGTGTCCGACTCTGTGCGACCCGATAGATGGCAGCCTACCAGGCTCCCCCGTCCCTGGGATTCTCCAGGCAAGGACACTGGAGTGGGTTGCCATTTCCTTCTCCAATGCATGAAAGTGAAAAGTGAAAGTGAGGTCGCTCAGTCGTGTCCGACTCCTAGCGACCTCATGGACTGCAGCCCACCAGGCTCCTCCGTCCATGGGATTTTCCAAGCAAGAGTACTGGAGTGGGTTGCCATTGCCTTCTCTGGTATCAAACATAGTTATACCTTAAATTAACACAACATTGTAAATCAACTATACTTCAATTTAAAAAAAATTTTTAATACTAAGAAATGTGTGGAGTATTTTGGAAAAACTACAGAGAATTACTTTCCAGTGAAGGTCTACTTGAAGGCTTGAGTAGATGAGAGTGTATTTGTAAAATGTCATTATTTGGAAATTTTCCAGGCAAAATAGTGACAATCCTATTTTTGTGGGGGATAATTATTTTATATTCTAGTTGTTTCTGGTTTTAATGATCATCTATGGTGATAATGTTGATCAACAAACAGCTCTAGATGTTAGTATTTGACTCTGCTATGATTACACTTAGGTTTTCTAATTGTTTAATTACTGGTGCTTTGCTGATATATTTTCCAGCAACATTTGTGATCACAGATAATATTTCTGTTTTGGTTCATTATCACACATTTGCATTTAATCTGTCTGATTGCTGCAGGTGGAAACAATAGGTGATGCATACTGTGTTGCTGCAGGGCTCCACAGAAAAAGCCTTTGCCATGCTAAACCCATTGCTCTGATGGCCCTGAAGATGATGGAACTTTCAGAAGAGGTGTTGACACCTGATGGAAGACCAATTCAGGTAAGCCTCTCAACAATTTTGTTTGAATAGTAATGCACCTGTAACTGAAGAAGGCAAGAAATTCCATTCTGAATTCTACTTACTATAGTTTACAAATCTAGATAAGCCAGTTGCTTAAGAAAGAGGGATTACTAGAGATAACTTACAAATCCAGGAAAGGAACAAATGAAATATGACCCACCCAGAATAGGAAAAAGTGTGAGGAAGACAAATTACCATGGGGGAAAAAAAGTTAAAGGATTAAACCTAGGAAGGAACCCACTGTTAGTGAACAGTTCACCCCCACTAAAGAAGGGTGATGATGAGAATTGGTCCTGAGAGATAATCCATAGAACAAGAAATAAGAAGCGAGAAATTGGAGGACCTGGACAACTTCCTGTGCATAGTGTACAGGTGTTCTTATGAAGCTCAGGGCTCAGGGTTACTTTTGAATTGTTTTTTGTTTCAGAGCTTGAACGTTGGAACCTTCAGACTTAAAAAAAAAAAAGCACAACATGAAAGTTGTGAGTTTAGTTTTATTTGAGGCAAAATGAGGACTGTAGACTGGAATATAGCACCTCAGATAGATCTGAGGAACTGCTCCAAATAGGGAGGGGCAAAGGTCAGTATATATGTGATTTTGGTGACGGGGAAATACATGCAATTGAGCACATATTTTTTGGCAGATGATTTCTGCTAGTCACAAGGAGCAATCATCACCATGAAGGAATTTAGTGCTTTTGTAGATATGATGAGATACAAGAATTGGGCTAATAAAATCAGCTCCTGAAAATATATAGCTATCTGAAGATCTACCGGTCAGTTTTTCCCTGAGCACAGAGTGCTTCGTTTCTCCTCTCCACCCTGAGCTCTTCAGAGAGTGTTGAAAATCAGCAGCTGCAGCAGCACATGATTCAGTCCTCATAGAGGTCGATGGCAAGTGCCCGTGGCAAGTGCCAACTTGTGGTTGACAAGCCCAAGATTGAGGAAACATCAAAAGCTGGAAAATGTAGTTTCCAGTGTATTGTACTCTTTTTGATGCTGATAGCTGTCTGCAGTTGGGATTTACATCTGAGAATGGATAAAGTCACCCAGCTATATTTCTGAAAGCACCTGATAGATCCCAGAAATACTTTTACTATGAATATGTATAAACCAAAATTTGTATTTGGCAAAGTAACCTTGAATTCAAGGCATCTCTTTAATAGTTCATCAATGATGGGTCAAAACATACAGAAAACACCTCAAAATATGAATACATTTCTAGTTTGGCACTATGGCAAAGTAGATACCCTGAGTGACCCTTCTGAATAAAATTATTAAAATGTAGTGTTAAATAGTTTACAAATAGTAGCTTTTTGGAAACTACTAAGCATATTGCTGAACACACACACACACACACACACACACATATATATATACACACACATATATATTATATATATAAACAAAATTTAAGAGGTGAATTAAAGTGCTCTATCATTAGAAGTGATAACAGGACACTAGAAAACACTATCCCTCCACAAGGAAAGTCAACCTCAATTCACTCTTTAAAGAATTTCCACAGATAAAGTTCTCTGAAAAATGAATGCCTAATACTAAATACAAAGCAAAATAAAACAAAGGGGGAAAAAACACACACTCACATAGGAAAGCAAAGTGCTATGAGTAAGAACCAATAGAAACAGGAGATGAGAACAGACCTGGAATGTTGTCAGATATCAAAATTATTGTACATAATCTAAATGACATTACTTAGTATAATTAAAGAAATAAAGAGAAGCTTAAAAATCCAAGGCTGGAAAAGCTAGGTTTGAAAATGAACCAGAGAATTTCTAAGCAATCAACACTATACCAAAACAAACAAAAATAAAAAATCAAGCAAACCAAAACAAAAATACTCTCAGTAGATTAGTTTAGAAGCAGATTAGATACAGTTAAAGAAAATATACATAAATTTGTCCAGAGAATTAAAAATGGGGAAATATGAATAAAAGAATGTAAAATATATAGGAGACATTATAAGTTCAGTTGGAATTACCTGCACATGAAGATAATAGAGAAAATATTTTTGAAAATTTCTCTGGAATTATTGAAAGACACAAATCAGGTCTCAGACACAGTAATCTTAAAGAATTCTACAAAAGAGAAATCATGGGAATTCAAAGCTATATCTTTTTTTTAATTAATGTGTTTTTTTTACTTTTTAAATAAAAAGTATTTTAGTTTACTTTTAATGTTTTACTTCATTTGTACTTAATTTCATGATACATCTGCAATGTGTATAATGGGATATGTATATATTTTTTGAGATACAGTTGATTTGCAATATTTTCTTATTTTCAGGTATATAACATGATTCACAATTTTTACAGATTATGCTCCACTTATAGTTATTATAAGGTATTGGCTATATACCCTGTGCTGTACAATATATCCTTGCATGCTTGTGCGTCCTAAGTTGCTTCAGCCATGTCAGATTCTTTGCAACCCTATTGACCACAGCCCGCCAGGCTCTTCTGTCCATGGGATTCTCCAGACAAGAATACTGGAATGGGTTGCCATGCCCTCCTCCAGGGATCTTCCTGACCCTGGCTTAGAATCCATTTCTCTATGTCTCCTGCATTGGCATGTGGGTTCTTTACCACTAGCACCATCTGGGAAGCCCACTTTATATCCTTACAGCTTATTTAATACATAGTAATGTGTACTTCTTACTCCCCTATCCCTATTTTTCCCTTCCCTTCTTCCTTCTCCCCACAGGTAATCAATAGTTGTTTTTTTTTTTTTTTTTCCTATGTCTGTGAGTCTATTTCTTTTTTGTTATATTCACTAGTTTGTTTTAATTTTTAGATTTCACATTCAAGTAATAACATACAGTATTTGTATGACTTATTCCACTAAGTATAATATCCTCTGGGTCCATCCATTTTGTAGCAAATGGCAAAATTTTATTCATTTTTTTTTATGTCTGAGTAGTATTCTGTAGTATATATATACCACAATCTGTTGATTGACCCTTAGAATATTTCCATATCTTCATAATTGTAAATAATGCTGCTATGAACACTGAGGTGCACATATCCTTTCAAATAAGTGTTCTGGTTTTCTTTAGCTATATATAACCAGGAGTTGAAATGATGGGTCATATGATACTTCTATCTTCAATTTTTTGAGTAAGTTCCAAACTGTCTTACACAGTTGCTACACAAATTCACATTTCCATCAACAGTATACAAGAGTCCTCTTTTCTCAACATCCTCACCATTTGTTATTGTGGTCTTTTTGATCAGAGCCATTCTGACCGGTATGAAGTGGTATCTCCCTGTGGTTCTAACTTGCATTTTTCCAATGACTAGGAATGTTGAACATTTTTTTCATATGCCTGATGGAAGTGTATCTGTTCAAGTTTTCTGCCCATTTTTAATTGAATTGTTTATTTTTTGACATTGAGTTGTATGAGCTGTTTATATATTTTGTTTATATATTTTATACATTAACTGCTTATCAATCATTATATTCAAATATTATATTATATTATATGCAAATATTTTCTTTCATTCAGTAGATTGTCTTTTCATTTTGTCCAAGGTTTCCTTTGCTATACAAAACATTTTAACAAAACTAGACATATCTTAGTGAGACTGCTTGCTCCTTGGAAGAAAATCTATGAAAACCTAGACAGCATATTAAAAGGCAGAGACATCACTTTATCGACAAAGGTCAGTAGTCAAAGCTATGGTTTTTCCATTAGTTATGTAGGGATGTGAGAGTTGGACCATAAAAAAGCCTGAGCACTGAATTGATGCTTTCAAACTGTGGTGCTGGAGAAGACTCTTGAGTGTCCCTCAGACAGCAAGGAGATCAAGCCAGTCAATCCTAACAGAGATCAACCCTGAATATCCATTGGAAGGACAGATGTTGAAACTGAAGCTCCAATACTTTGGCCACCTGATGCAAAGAGCCAACTCATCTGAAAAGACCCTGATGCTCAAAAAGACTGAGGGCAAGAGGAGAAGCAGGTGGTAGAAGATGAGAAGGTTGGATGGCATCACTGACTCAATGGACATGAGTTTGAGCAAGCTCTGGGAGATGGTGAAGGACAGGGAAGCCTGGTGAAAGGTTGCTGTTGAATCACGCGAATACACCGGGATTCTTGGCCCCTGGAGGAGAAGAATTCAATCCGGGGCTAGAGACGAGGCTTGATCGCTCAGAGCTTTTGTGTAATAAAGTTTTATTAAAGTATAAAGGAGATAGAGAAAGCTTCTGACATAGGCATCAGAAGGGGGCAGAAAGAGTACCCCCCTGCTAGTCTTCAGCTGGATGTTATATAGTCACTAGCAGTCTGTTAATGAAAGAAAGGAATGTCTTAAAATTCAGAATGGCACCGGGCCCCTCACCCGTAGATGGCACCGGGCCCCTCACCCGTAAGATGCATTTTGGGATAATCTTGCCGCCAAATGGTTTATCCTGGGCCATAAAATGATTAACTTGAATCTTGAAGAAGGGCAGACCACCATACAAATAGTTTCATTTACATAGATTAGGGGAACAATATCCATACTGGTTTGTCAAGTAGGTTCTGGGCCAAGAGGCGAACCGACTTGGAGACAGAGTTTGGGGTAAAGGCATAGTACATTAGCATAGCTTAAGATGAACCTTTCCATAAGAAAAAGGCATTGGTTATCTCTAGGCTCGAGAATAGCTAACTTCAGGCGAAACCAGGTGTCATTATGGCAACACAGTATTTTAAGAGAAACCTCCCTTTAAATTTGTATAGAGAAGGAAAAAATATTGCTAGTTTGTTTCCTCCTGCCGCTTAAGAGAGATAAAAAATGTCTGACACTTGCAGGCTATTTCCTCCATTTGGAGACCCCTGGCCTTCCTGCCTGTTACCCTCTCACTGGTGTGCTGCAGTTCATGGGGTCACAAAGAGTTAGGCACAACTGAGTGACTGAGCAACGATGAGACTGTAGTGCATGAGAGAAAAAGAGGACACGATAAAAGACAACAGTGACATTCATCAGTAGGGAAAAGATGGTCTATTCAATAAATGTTTGGGGGCCAATTTGTTATCCATGTTTAAAAAATATGTAATTGCATCCCTACTTCCTGTGTATGCACATAAGTCAATTACAGGTGGATTAAATATTATAGGCTGTAGTATACAATTATTAATTTATAATTAGGAATTTATAAACTCAGTGATTTATTTACTAAACTATAATTAACATAAACATGTCAGTTTCAGGTGTACTACATAATGATTTGACATTTGCATACAATATGATATAATTAGAAATTTGAATAAGAGTAGAGAACTTTTTGGAAACTAGGCAGGCCAAAAACTTTCAAACCATAAAAGAAAATATGGATAAATTTTACTACATTAAAACTAAAACCGTCCTGTTTGACAAAGAACACCTATAGAGAATGAAAAGTTAACCACAGCTAGGATAATTTTTTGCAATACATAAAAGTAATAAAATATCATTGGTTAATCTCATCAGCATTCACATTAGACATATTAATAACACTATAATGTAGCTTTCCTACATATGAGTTTGGCACAACTTTGAAGGTCTGACAGTGACTTTATTGCTGAGGAATTGGAGTAGCAGGAAGTCTCATACAAACCTGGTGGGAGTATAAATGGTATGATTTGCTTGGCATTAACTAGTAGAGTTTAACTTGTGCCTTTCTTACAACCCAGTAATCCCTCTCTCAAATGTTTGCTCCAAGAAAGTTGGTGTGCGTATGCAGGAGAAGTCACACACAATATTATTCACAATGATACTTTCATAAAGGCCCCAAAGAGTCTTGAGATAAATATCCATTTAAAAATAGAATGGATAAACGATGATACATTATACCTCGGTATACTATTACAGCAAGGAAAAAGAATGGCTTCAGCTACTGAACATCAACATGGATGGATGTCAAAAACATAATATTGTGCAAAGGAAGCAAGTGATGGAAGAATCATCATCGTTCAGTCACTCTGTCATGTCCGACTCTTTGTGACTCCATTGACTGCAGCACACCAGGCTTCTCTGTCCTTCACCATCTCCCAGAGTTTGCTCAAACTCTTGTCCATTGAGTCAATGATGCCATCCAACCTCTCAGCCTCTGTCATCCCCTTCTCCTCCTGCCTTCAATCTTTCCCAGCATCAGGGTCTTTTCAAACGAGTCAGCTCTTCGCATCAGGTGGCCAAAGTACTGGAGCTTCAGCTTTAGCATCAGTCCTTCCAATGAATATTCAGGGTTGATTTCCTCCAGGACTGACAGGTTTTGATCTCCTTGCTGACAAGGGATTCTGAAGAGTCTTCTCCAACACTACAGTTTAGAAAGCATCAATTCTTTGGCACTTAGCTTTTTTGATTGTCCAGCTCTCACATCCTTACATGACTACTGGAAAAATCATAGCTTTGACTATATAGATCTTTGTCAGCAAAGCAATGTCTCTGTCTTTTACTACACTGTCTAGGTTTGGCATAGCTTTTCTTCCAAGGAGCAGTCGTCTTTTAATTTCATGGTTGCAGTCACTGTCCACAGTGATTTTGGAGCCCAAGAAAATAAAGTCTCTCACTGTTTCCATTGTTTCCCCATCTATTTGCCATGAAGTGGTGGGATCAGATGCCATGATCTTCATTTTTTGAATGTTGAGTTTTTAACCAGCTTTTTCACTCTCACCTTCAAGAGACTCTTTAATTCCTCTTTGCTTTCTGCCATAAGAGTGGTGTAATCTGCATATCTGAGGTTATTGATATTTCTCCCCACAATCTCAGTGGCTCAGACGGTTGCAAGAATGCCCTGCAATGTGGAAGACTTGGGTTCGATCTCTGGGTTGGGAAGATCCCCTGGAGGAGGGCATGGCAACCCATTCCAGTATTCTTGTCTGGAGACTCCCCATGGACAGAGGAGCCTGGCAGGCTACAGTCCATGGGGCTGCAAAGAGTCAGAAATGACTGAGCGGCTAAGCACAGCATACAGCACATAGCAATCTTGATTCCAGCTTATGCTTCATCCAGCCCCGTATTTCTCATGATGTACTCTACATAGAGGAGAAGGGGACAACAGAGGATGAGATGGTTGGATGGCATCGCCAACTCAATGGACATGAGTTTGTGTAAACTCCAGGAGTTAGTGATGGACAGGGAGGCCTGGCGTGGTGCAATCCATGGGGTCGCAAAGAGTCGGATATGACTGAGCAACTAAACTGAACTGAACTGAACTCTACATAGAAGTGAAATAAGCAGGGTGACAATATACAGTCTTGACATACTCCTTTCCCAATTTGGAACCAGTTTTTTGTTCCAAGTCCGGTTCTAACTGTTGCTTCTTGACCTGCATACAGGTTTTGCAAGAGGCAGATAAGATGGTCTGGTGTACCCCTGTCTTTAAGAATTTTCCAGTTTGTTGTGATCTACACCCTCAAAGGCTTTAGCATAGTTAATGAAGCAAAAGTAAATGTTTTTCTGGAATTCTCTTTCTTTATGATCCAACAGATGTTGGCAATTTGATTTCTGGTTAAATGCTATTGTTTATAGTATTATAAACAATGCTATAGTATTATCCTATTGAATTAAAATTAGAAACTAGAAAGATGAAAAATATGTTATTTTGAAATACCTTGATGGAGAAAGTAGAAAGTGAGAAATGACTAATACAAAATTCAAGATGTTGCTTATCTTCTAGGGAAAGAAATACAGTGATTGGATGAAGGAGCATGCAATAAAGAAGATTAATATAGAGATTATAGCAAAATTATTAATTTTATTACTATGCTTAATGTGTGGGGCTTCCCTGGTGGCTCAGCAATAAAGAATCCACCTGCAATGCAGAAGCCGCACAAGCCGCAGTTTCAATCTCTGGGTTAGGAAGATTCCCTGGAGGAGGAAATGGCAGCCCACTACAGTATTCTTGCTTGGAGAATCCCATGGACAGAGGAGCCTGGCAGGCTACAGTCCATAGGGTTGCAAAGAGTCGGACACGACTGAAGTGACTTAGCATAACACACGCTAAATGTGTACATGTATGTTTACATTTGAAATTTTTTAAATGGGGAGAAACGGTTTTCAAACCACTCCCAACAATGGTGAAAACAGAAAAGCATGGAGCAATAATTTTTTTTAAATCTAAGTTTAAGTTCCCTCAATGTAATTATTGAAGTATTTACACGTGTGACTGACACTCCTACCACTGCCAGGAAAACAAACAAAAAAGAGGAATGATGTCTCAAATGTGAAGCAAATGGCAAAAATACACATTCCGGATTGAACTGATATCACATCTTACATTTTCAAGGCTACCAGCTCAGCAAATTTATCATTTGAGATTGTTTTTCTATGTTGGGTTTTCTTTTACAGGAGATATAATGTTTATATTGATGCAGCATTGTCAAAGCAAACTTAAATTACTATAGAACCAAACCAAAGGAATAGAGTTTTACAGTGTGCTCATCCGTATTTTCTTTTTGGGGATGTGAAACTGGTCTGACTATGAATTACTTTATCAAATCAGAAGAGGGCATGCCAATAATGGTTTAATAAGGATTCAAACAGAGAATTCAAAGTATTAAAATCCCCTTAATCATTTTGAAATCATTTAGTGACATTTCAGGGAGCTCCAAGGAGCTCTAGTCCTTTATGTCTCAGCACAGAAAGAATTCAGCAAGAGGTAAAGTGATAGATAAGAAGTGATTTATTAGAATAGGATGTTTGTGATGTTTACAAGTGGAGGATGAGAGGGTGCACCTGAGAACCTGGGCTACAGTTTTAGAATCGAAGGGAAAGTGGGGAAGGAGAAAAGACCACTTTTTTCTTTATTCTTAAGTAGATGGATGTCACACTTCTATCATCAACTCCACCAGTTTCTTGGCCCTAGATGGTCAAGCCTGAACTATCATGGAACTATGGAAAAAATATTTTAAGTCTCAGTACAATAAGAATCTTTACTTTGAAATATTACCTTTCCATAAAGTCTTGTTTCTTATGTGTGCAGAGAGCATATCCTAGGGGTCATTAACTACTGAGCTCTGTAGGCAGAATGTGGGTTTTGTGTCACATTACTTTATTGTTCTGGGTCATGTCTCTTGCGTCTGCTGAATGCTTTGTTGCTAAGCAAGCTTGCTTGGTTTTGTGGTTAAACAAAGCTGCTTTCTTGAGTAAAGCTCAACTTACAGGAGTCTCCCATACTTTTTCCCTTTACTTATAGTCCCCTAGTGAGATTACCCTACTTTGTCTCTTTATTCTGTCCCTCTCAATTTTAGCTTCATTACTAATTTATATTATTTGCAAAGTTTAGAGTTGCTTTTTGTCATTTTTATTTGATTTTGATTTGGCTACTAACTTGTTTCCATGGGCATGTTTCTAAACTTACTGGAAGAATCTTTCATTAAACAAGTTTGATTGTTACAGTAGCTTATATGTGATCAGTTGACTGTTTATTTCAAACTATCTAAGTTTTTAGGCTTTATAAATTTAAGTTATTTGAGTTGCAATACTTGCTCAAGACAAAGGAAAATTCCCCAAGTCTCTCAAATTTTGAAAAAACAAATTACAAATTTTATATGGTTTTACACACCATTGAGGCACCTATCATGATAGGAAATAGGAACTTGAATTATCAATTATAATTGCTTGCAAATGTTTTGTTATGTCCTTGAATCAATAAGTGTAAAATTGATTGGCTAAAATTCTAATTTTAAATATTACCAGAGAATATACTATTTTACTTATTCAGTTTATAATACTCAAATTATCTTTTCTATAAGCACTCTGTAAGTATTTTAAAAGTCTGTTAAAGATGCAGATCAAAAGAAACACAACAGTGAACATTAGAAGGGTCATCAAAAGAGATTGTAATCAGGATTTTGGAGATCCAAGCCATTTTCCCAGAACAGTTCCCAAATCAGAAAGAGGGTTATGGGTTATGTAAGGCCTCAATTTTTTGTGTGTGCATATGTTTTAACATTTGAGATACATTAATAGATTCATCTGGAATAAAAGAGAAACATTTTGTTTTGATGATAGCACAGGTCTCTCCCTAAGAAGCTGTAATGATGTCCAAGACCATCCTCTTTTATAGAACAGCTTTTCTCATTAGAGACATTTCATCATTTAGAGGGATTTGGCATTATTTCTATGATGGAAGGCTCCTTGAATAAATTTTGTTAGAGCCTCAATGTGAACTACATTTTCAAAACCTAGTCCTGGCATAAGGATGTTGGCTAAATGATCATACTATTGAATGACAGACCAAGTCCATCTAGCACACATCATAAGGAGGTTGACTGGAGAGTGACTCAAAGAAGTTAACATATGTCCTTGGGCCCAAGAGAATCCTAGAGTGTGTTTTAAGCCTCCTTTCCCAGTTTGTTTTAAACCATTCATTATCTCTTAGAACTGTGATGTGGTGACAGTCATCCCTAGGTAACCATCCCATATTTCTAGTAAAATATTCTTTGTTTATCCAAGAGTGATCTTTCTGCTCCCAGCAAAAAAGAGTTCTATCATTTAGTCTACCATATCCTCTAATGAGCCAAATAAACCTGTCCCAAATTTGGAATATGTTTCCAGCCCATAGACTTTTGATTTTGTCTTTAACTTTAGGGTAGGCTTTCCAGTGAGCCTGAGAAACTGTCTTACTATATGAAAAATGCATAGAATGTCCAGGATTTTATATGGTGGAAGCTATAGGCCAGGAAAAGTGATCCCATAAAGTGATGGATTTTCTCTTGGAGGATCATACTAGCATTTTTTTCTTCTAAAATTAAATGTCTTAAAACTAACCAGTCAGCATGCTGGAGTTGGAAGACCCACCATGGCAATCCAGAGCTGCTGGAAAGGGGAAGTTGACCACATATTCAGCAGTTAGAGTTATCAGTAAAATCTGCATAAGACTTAGCCCAGAGTAGGAAAACATTTGAACTCTCTTCAGCTTTTATGGAAGCAACATTGTGAACTAAGCTAATAATCATATACCATCTTATAATTTTTATTTATTTATTTTTTAAATGGAAATTTTAACTAAGTATTTGTCTGTTTTGGAGGCTGTAGAGTGGGATTTTTCGATGTTTTTCCAGCAAATGTGACACCTCAATATCTAGAAGAGAGGTATAAATAAAACAAGGAGTAAGTAAATCACTTATCCATGTAGGTTCCCTAGATAGGATCAGCATATCCCATCTATGATTGCCTTTTAAACAGAAACTTAAGATCGTTAACAGGTTTATAAGAATAAGTGCACTCATTTTGGTTGGTTGAGTTATAGGGTTTAACTCTAGAGAGGTGGACCAAGAAGAATATCCCTCTATTATTTATTGGCAGTGGGATTTGTTAATATAACTTTTTATTTTTATTTTTTTTAGTTTTTTAATTGAAGGATAATTGCTTTACAGAATTTTGTGGTTTTATGTCATTCATCAACAAGAATCAGCCATAGGTACAACTCCTATTGTACCTCTCCATCCCACCCTTTAGCCTGTCACAGAGCCCCTGTTTGAGTTCTCTGAGTCGTATAGCAAATTCCCATTGGCTATCTATTTTACATGTGGTATTTTAAGTTTCTATGTTACTCTCTCCATACAACTCCCCTTCTCCCTCCTTTCCTACCCCCATGTCCGTAGGTTTGTTCTCTGTATCTGTTTCTCCATTGCTGCCCTGAAAATAAATTCATCAGTGCCATCTCTTTAGATTCCATGTATATGTGTCAGTATATGGTATTTATATTTCTCTTTCTGACTTACTTCACTCTGTATAATAGGCTCTACTTTCATCCACCTCATTAGAACAGATTGAAATGTGTTCCTTTTTTTGGATCAGTAGTATTCCATTGTAAATATGTACATATATACACAGTTTCCTTATCCATTCATCTGTCAATGGACATCTAAGTTGCTTCCATGTTCTAGCTATTGTAAATAGTGCTTCATTGAACATTGGGGTACATGTCTTTCAATTTTGGATTCCTTAGGCTATATGCCTAGGAGTGGGATTGCTGGGTCACATGGTGGTTTTATTCCTAGCTTTTTAAGGAATCTCCATGCTGTCTTTCATAGTGGCTGTATCAGTTTCCATTCACACCAGCAATGCAAGTATTCCCTTTTCTCCACACCCTCTCCTCATTTATTGTTTGTAGACTTTTTGAGGATGGCCATTCTGACTGGTGTGAGGTGGTATCTCAATGTAGTTTTGATTTTCATTCTAAAAACGAGTGATGTTGAACATCTTTTCATGTGCTTGTTAGCCATTTGTATGTCTACTTTCGAGAAATGTCTTTTCAGGTTCGTTTCCTACTTTTTCATTGGATTGTTTGCTTTTCTGGTATTTAGTTGTATGAACTGTTTGTATATTTTGGAAATTATTTGTCAGTTGTTTCCTTTGTTATTATTTCCTCCCATTCTGAGGCTTGTCTTTTCACTTTGTTTGTAGTTTCTTTTGCTATGGAACACTTTTAAGTTTAATTAGGTCCCATTTGTTTATTTTTGTTTTTATTTCCACTACTCTAGGAGGTGGGTCATAGAAAATCTTTCTGTGATTTGTCATCAAATGTTCTGCATATGTTCTCTTCTAAGAGATAGTCTCTGGACAGAGGATGAGATGGTTGGGTGGCATCACCGACTCAATGGGCATGAGTTTGAGTAAACTCCGGAAGTTGGCAATGGACAGGGAGGCCTGACGTGCTGCAGTCCATGGGGTTATGAGGAGTTGGACATGACTGAGTGACTGAACTGAACTGAACTGATCTTACATTTAAGTCTTTAATCTATTTTGAGTTTATCTTTGTGTTTGGTGTTAGGTAGTGATCTAATTTTATTCTTTTGCACATAGCTGTCCAGTTTTTCCAGAACCATTTGTTGAAGACACTGTCTTTGCCCCACTGTATATTCTTGCCTCTTTTGTCAAAAATAAGGTACCCATCTCTGCATGGGTTTATCTCTGGGTTCTCTATCTTTTTCCATTGGTCTATATTTCTGTTTTTGTGCCAGTACCATACTGTCTTGATGACTGTAGCTTTGTAGTATTGTCTTAAGTCAGGAAGGTTGATTCCTCCAGCTCCATTCTTTCTCAAGACTGCTTTGGCTATTCGGTGTCTTTTGTGTTTCCATATGAATTGTGAAATTTTTTGTTCTAGTTCTGTGAAAAAATGAACTTGGTAATTTGATACAGATCTCACTGAATCTGTAGATTGCATTTGGTAGTATAGTCATTTTCACAATATTGATTCTTCCTACCCAGGAACATGGAATATCTCTCCATCTGTTTACATCATCTTGGATTTCTTTCATCAGTGTCTTATAGCTTTCTATATACAGGTCTTTTGTCTCCTTAGGTAGGTTTATTCTTTTTGTTCCAGTGGTGAATGGTATTGATTCCTTAATTCCTCTTTCTGATTCTTCATTGCTGGTATATAGGAATGCAAGTGATTTTTGTGTATTGACCTTGTATCCTACGACTTTGCTGAATTCAGTGATTAGCTCTAGTAATTTTTTGATAGTTTCTTTTGGATTTTATATGTATAGTATCATGTCATCTTTAAACAGTGAGGGTTTTACTTCTTGTTTTCTGATCTGGATTTCTTTTATTTCTTTTTCTTCTCTAATTGCCATAGCTAGGACTTCCAAAATTATGTTGAATAATAGTGGTGAGAGTGGACACCCTTGTCTTGCTCCTGATCTTAGGGAGAATGCTTTCAGTTTTTCACCATTAAGAATAATGTTTTCTGTAGGCTTATCATATATGGCCTTTACTATAGTGAGGTAGGTTGCTTCTTTGCCCATTTTTTGAAGCACTTTTATCATAAATGGGTGCTGAATTTTGTCAAAGGCTTTTTCTGCATCTGTTGAGATGATCATGTGGCTTTTATCTTTCAATTTGTTGATATGGTGTATCACATTGATTGCTTTGCATATATTGAAGAATCCTTGCATCCCTGGAATAAACCTGACTTGATCATGGTGTATCAGCTTTTTAATGTGTTGTTGAATTCTGTTTGCTAAAATTCTGTTGAGGATTTTTGCATTTATGTTCATCAGTGATATTGGCATGTAATTTTCTTTTTTCATATTGTCTTTGCCTGGTTTTGGTATAAGGGTGATTGTGGCCTCGTAGAATGAGTTTGAAAGTGTTCCTTCCTCTGCAACTTTTTGGAAGAGTTTCAGAAAAATAGGCATTAAGTCTTCTCTAAATGTCTGATAGAATTCCCCAGTGAAGCCATCTGATGCTGGGCTTTTATTTTTGGGGAGTTTTTTTTTTAATTATTTATTTTAAATGGAGGCTAATTACTTTATAATATTGTAGTGGTTTTTGCCATACGGTGACATGAATCAGCCATGGGTGTACACGTGTCCCCCATCCTGAACCCCTTCCCACCTCCCTCCCCATCCCATCTCTCAGGGATGTGTCAGCACACTGGCATTGAGTGCCCTATTTCAAGCATCAAATTCGGACTGGTGATCTATTTCACATATGGAAATATATATGTTTCATTACTATTCTCTCAAATCATCCCATCCTCACCTTCTCCCACAGAGTCCAAAAGTCTTTTCTTTATATCTGTCTCTCTTTTGCTGTCCTGCATATATGGACATTGTTACCATCTTTCTAAATTCCATATATATGCATTAATATACTATATTGGTTGGGAGAAGGCAATGGCAGCCCACTCCAGTACTCTTGCCTGGAAAATCCCATGGACAGAGGAGCCTGGTAGGCTGCAGTCCATGGAGTCACTAAGAGTTGGACACGACTGAGTGACTTCATTTTCACTTTTCACTTTCCTGCATTGGAGAAGGAAATGGCAACCCACTCCAGTACTCTTGCCTGGAGAATCCCAGGGGCAGGGGAGCCTGGTGGGCTGCTGTCTATGGGGTCGCACAGAATCGGACACGACTGAAGCAACTTAGCATGCATGCATGCATACTATATTGGTGTTATTCATTCTGACTTACTTCACTCTGTAAAATAGGCTCCAGTTTCATCCATCTCATTAGAACTGATTCAAATATGTCTTTTTAATAGCTGAGTAATATTCCATTGTGTATATGTACCACAGCTTTCTTATCCATTCATCTGCCGATGAACCTCTAGGTTGCTTTGCAATGAATGTTGACATACATATGTCTCTTTCAGTTCTGGTTTCCTTGGTGTGTATGCCCAGCAGTGGGATTGCTGGGTTGTATGGCAGTTCTATTTCCACTTTTTTAAGGAATCTCCACACTGTTCTCCAGTTTGCATTCCCACCAACCGTGTAAGAGGGTTTCCTTTTCTCTGCACAATCTCCAGCACTTATTGTTCATAGACTTTTTGAGAGCAGCCATTCTGACTGGCGTGAGTTGGTACCTCATTCTGGTACATTTTGATTTGCAGTTCTCTGATAATGAGTGATGTTGAGCATCTTTTCATGTGTTTGTTAGCCATCTTTATGTTTTCTCTGGAGAAATATCTGTTTAGGTCTTTGGCCCATTTTTTGGTTGGGTTTTTTATTTTTCTGGAATTGAGCTGGAGAATCTGCTTGTATATTTTTTTAGATTAATTCTTTGTCAGTTGCTTTGTTTGCTATTATTTTCTCCCATTCTGAAGGCTGTCTTTTCACCTTGCTTATAATTTCCTTCATTGTGCAAAAGGTTTTACGTTTAATTATGTCCCATTTGTATATTTTTGCTTTTATTTCAATTACTCTGGGAGGTGGGTCATAGAGCATCCTGCTGTGATTTATGTCAGAGAGTGTTTTGCCTATGTTTTCCTCTAGGAGTTTTATAGTTTCTGGTGTTACATTTAGATTTTTAATTTATTTTGAGTTTCTTTGTGTGTGGTGTTAGAAAGTGTTCTAGTTTCATTTTTTTAAAGTGGTTGACCAGTTTTCCCAGCACCACTTATTAAAGACATTGTCTCTTCTCCATTGTATATTCTTGCCTCCTTTGTCAAAGATAAGGTGTGCTTAGGTGCATGGACATATCTTTGGGCTTTCTGTTTTGTTCCATTGATCTATATTTCTTTCTTTGCGCCGGTACCATACTGTCTTGATGGCTGTAGCTTTGTTGTATATCTGATGTCAGGCAGGTTGATTCCTCCAGTTCCATTCTTCTTTCTCAACATTGCTTTGGCTATTCAAGGTTTTTTGTATTTCCATACAAACTGTGAAATAATTTGTTCTATTTCTCTGAAAAATACTATTGGTAGCTTGAAAGGGACTGTGTTGAATCTATAGATTGCTTTAGGTAATATACTCATTTTCACTATATTGATTCTTCTGATTCATGAACATGGTATATTTCTCCATCTATTTGTGTCATCTTTGATTTCTTTCATTAATGTTTTATAGCTTTCTATATGTAGGTCTTTTGTTTCTTTAGGTAGATGTATTCCTAAGTGTTTGATTCTTTTCGTCACAAGGGTGAATGAAATTGTTTCCTTAATTTCTCTTTCTGTTATCTAACTGTTAGTGTGTAGGAATGCAAGGCATTTCTGTGTGTTAATTTTATATCATGCAACTTTAGTGTATTCATTGATTAGCTCTAGTAATTTTCTGGTTGTGTCTTTAGGGTTTTCTATGTAGAGGATCATGTCATCTGCAAACAGTGAGGGTTTTACTTCTTTTTTTCCAGTCTGGATTCCTTTTATTTCTTTTTCTTCTCTGATTGCTGTGGCTAAAACTTCCAAAACTCTGTTGAATAGTAGTGGTGAGAATGGGCACCTTTTCTTGTTCCTGACTTTCAGTTCAGTTCATTTCTATTGCTCAGTCGTGTCCGACTCCTTGAGACCTCATGAACCACAGTACGCCAGAAATCCCTGTCCATCACCAACTCCCAGAGTCCACCCAAACCCATGTCCATTGAGTCAGTAATGCCATCCAACCATCTCATCCTCTGTTGTCCCCTGCTCCTCATGCCTTCAATCTTTCCCAGCATCAGGGTCTTTTCAAATGAGTCAGCTCTTCACATCAGGTGGCCAAAATATTAGAGTTTCAGCTTCAACATCAGTCCCACCAATGAACACCCAGGACTGATCTCCTATACGATGGACTGGTTGGATCTCCTTGCAGTCCAAGGGACTCCCAAGAGTCTTCTCCAACACCACAGTTCAAAAGCATCAATTCTGCGGAGCTCAGCTTTCTTTAGAGTCCAACACTCACATCCATATATGACCACTGGAAAAACCACAGCCTTGACTAGACAGACTTTTGTTGACAAAGTTATGTCTCTGCTTTTTAATATGCTGTCTAGATTGGTCATAACTTTCCTTCCAAGAAGTAAGTGTCTTTTAGTTTCATGGCTGCAATTCACCATCTGCACTGATTTTGGAGCCCAGAAAAATAAAGTCTGCCAGTTTCTCCATTTTTTGCCATGAAATGATAGGACCAGATGCCATGATCTTCGTTTTCTGAATGTTGAGCTTTAAGCCAACTTTTTCACTCTCCTCTCTAACTTTCATCAAGAGGCTCTTTAGTTCTTATTCACTTTCTGCCATAAGGGTGGTGTCATCTGCATATCTGAGGTTATTGATATTTCTCCCAGCAATCTTGATTCCAGCCTGTGCTTACTCCAGCCCAGCATTTCTCATGATGGATTATGCATAAAAGTTAAATAAACAGGGTGACAATATACAGCCTTTCCTATTTGGAACCAGTCTGTTGTTCCATGTCCAGTTCTAACTGTTGCTTCCTGACCTGCATACAGGTTTCTCAAGAAGCAGGTCAGGTGGTCTGATATTCCCATCTCTTTCAGAATTTTCCACAGTTTATTGTGATCCACACAGTCAAAGGTTTTGGCATAGTCAAAAAGCAGAAATAGATGTTTTTCTGGAACTCTCTTGCTTTTTTGATGATCCAGCAGATGTTGGCAATTTGATCTCTGTTTCCTGTGCTTTTTCTAAAACCAGCTTGTATATCTGAAAGTTCACAGTTCACGTACTACTAAAGCCTGGCTTGGAGAATTTTGATCATTACTTTACTAGCATGTGAGATGAGTGCAATTGTGCAGTAGTCTGAGGATTCTTTGGCATTGGCCTTTCTTTGGGATTGGAATGAAAACTGACCTTTTCCAGTTCTGTGTCCACTGCTGAGTTTTCCAAATTTGCTGGTATATTGAGGGCAGCACTTTCACAGCATCATCTTTCAGGATTTGAAATAGCTCAACTGGAATTCCATCACCTCCACTAACTTTGTTCATAGTCATTTTTTCTAAGGCCCACTTGATTTCACATTCCAGGATGTTTGGCCCTAGGTGAGTGATCACACCATCATGATTATCTTGGTTGTGAAGATCCTTTTTTCCTATAATTGACATCTAATCTTACCACATTATGAACAGAAAAGATACTTGAAATAATTTCAATTTTTTTGAATTTACCAAAGCTAGATTTATGGCCCAGGTTGTGATCTAGCCTGGAGAATATTCCGTGTGCCACTTGAGAAAAAGGTGAAATTCATTGTTTGGGGGTGAAATGTCCTATAGAGATCAATTAGATCTCACTGGTCCATAGTATCCTTTAAAGTTTGTATTTCCTTGATAATTTTCTGTTTGGTTGATCTATCCATAGGTGTGAGATGGGCATTAAAGTCTTTTGGGGAGATTTTTGATCACTGTTTCAATTTCAGTGTTTGTAATTGGGTAGTTCATAATTTCTGTTTCTTCCTGGTTCAATCTTGGGAGGTTGACCTTTTCTAACCACCTTGGTCATAACTGATCATTGGATGACCCCTCTTTCTAACTTTTAATTAGAACCCAATCTCTCGGATTGATGTTAACAGTGTTTTGATGAATCTCTGTCTTATCTGACAATATATTTTCCTATGATTTTTAGAGCCCATTGTACTTGTCCTAGATTAACAGCATAATCTTTAAGTACAGTTGCTTTTTCATTTAACACAAAGTCATTTGTTAAGAAAGTTCTCCCATACATTAACTCATAGGGACTGACCTTTAGTTATTCCTTAGGGGCTGCTCTTATTCTCATTAGAGAAACTGTTAATACTTGGACCCATTTTTCTCCAGTCTCTTGGCATAATTCAGCTATAGTTCACTTCACTGTGAGCTAACTCATTCATCTTTTCTACTTTTCCTGAGGATTGGGACCTCCGTGCAGCAAGAAAGAAATACCTTACTTCTAAAGTTTTATATACTTGTTGGGTGATTTTAGAGAAATATGCAGGCCATTTGGGCTTCCTTGGTGGCTCAGCGGTAAAGAATCCACCTGCAATATAGGAGGCACAGGAGACGCAGATTCAATTCCTGGGTCAGGAAGATCCTCTGGAAGACAGCATAGCAATCCACTCCAGTATTCTTGCCTAGAGAATCCTGTGGAAAGGGGAGCCTGGTGGTCTACAGTCCATAGGTTGCAAAGAGTCAGACATGACTGAAGTGACTTAGTATCTAGGCAGTCAAGTGGGCTCATTATCACTTTGTATAGATTGAGGTAAACCAAAGCAAGGGATTATTTCCTTAAGTAAATTTTTTGTTACTTTTGAAGCCCACTCAGTTCATATAGGGAATGCCTTTATGCAACTTGTAAATGTGTCTACCATCAATAACAAATATTTATATCCTTGGGACCTGGGCATTTGAGTGGAATCAATCTGCCAAACCTCTCCTAGATAGCTTCCTCTGTGTTGAACAGGTTTAACTAATACAGGGGAAAGTGGCAAAGTTTTAGGGTTATTTTGTAAGTAGGTGTCACATGATTTGGTGATCTGTGCCACCACAGTCTTCATTTCCCTTCCCATAAACAAATATATTAACAAATTCCAAAAACTTCATATTCATAATGGGAAGTTTTGTGTAAAGCCTTAATTAGTTTTTACTGTTGGACTTGTGGAATCACAGTTCTTTTATTTTGGAGAAGGAAATGGCAACCCACTCCAGTACTCTTGCCTAGAAAATCCCATGGACAGAGGATCCTGGTGTCCATGGGGTCTCAAAGAGTCAGACACAACTGAGCGACTTCACTTTCACTTTCATCCTCTTTGATTTATTAATCCTCTGCTTTTAGCCCAGTCCTCCTCTTCCTTGGAGTAGCAAGTTTGTAGCATTTCTTCTACTAGGCTTGGGAATTTTAAAACTGCCTGAATGCTGTCTATTAATTTACAAGCTGCTCTCTTTGTCTCTCATCAGCTCAATGATTTCCCTTTCCATTTTCTAACCCAGAAGCTAGAGGTTGGTGTCCCTTACAGAGTACCACAAGTATTTCTTTAGCATCCTATACTGCCTTTAATAATTTAAGGATTTCCTTTTCATACTTAAGAAGAGACTTCTTAGCATTTAGCATGCGCCTTTCCCTCCAAATAGTGACATGAGCATGGAGAATCAAAAAGCAATACTTAGAGTCTGTATGCTACTAGGAAAGAGTGGAGAAAAAGCTCCAGAAAGAATGAAGAGCCTAGGCCAAAGTGCAAGTGACTCTTAGTTGTGTACCTATCTGGTGGTGAAAGTAAAGTCCAATACTTTAAAGAACAATATTGCATAGGAACCTGCAATGTTATGTCCTATGTATGAATCAAGTTAACCTGACATGGTCAAGCAGGAGATGGCAAGTGTAAACATCAACATTGTAGGAGTCAGTGAACTAAAATGGAGGGGAATGGGAGAATTTAATTCATATTACCATTATATCTACTACTGTGGGAAAGAATCCCTTAAAAAATTTGGAGTACCCTCATAGTGAAGAAAGAGTCAGAAATGCAGTACTTGGGTGCAGTGTCAAAAACAACAGAATGATCTCTGCTCATTTCCAAGGCAAACCATTGACTATCACAGTAATCCTAATCTGTGCCCCAACCACTAATGCTGAAGAAGCTGGAGTTGAATGGTTCTATGAAGACAAGACCTTATAGAACTAACACCAAAAAAAAAAAAGTTGTCCTTTTCATGATAGGGGATTGGAATACAAAAGTAGGAAGTCAAGAAATAACTGGACTAACAGGTAAGTTTGACCTTGGAGTACAAAATGAAGCAGGGTAAAGGCTAACAGAGTCTTGACAAAAGAATGCACTGGTCATACCAAACACCCACTTCTAACAACAGAAGAGACGATTCTACACATGGATATCACAAAATAGTCAACACTGAAATAAGATTGATTATACTCTTTGCAGATGAAGATGGAGAAGTTCTATATGGTCAGCAAAAGAGAGAACTGGAGCTGACTGTGGCTCAGATCACGAGCTCCTAATTTCAAAATTAAGATTTAAGTTGAAGAAAATAGGGAAAGCAACTAAGCCATTAAGGTATGACCCAAAACAAATCCCTTATGATTATGCAGTGGAGGTGATAAATAGATTTGAGGGATTAGATCTGGTAGACAGACTGCTTAAATTACTATGGGTTGAGATTGATAACATTGTACAGAAGGTGATGACCAAAATGATCCAAAAGAAAAAGAAATGCAAAAAGGCAAAGTGGTTGACTGAGGAGGCCTTACAAATAGTTGAGAAAGAAGAGAAGCAAAAACCATGGGAGAAAGGGAAAAATATACGCTACTGAATGCAGAGTTCCAGAGAATAGCAAGGAGAGAAAGGGAAACCTTATTAAGTGAGCAATGCAAAGAAATAGAGGGAAAAAATAGAATGGGAAAGACTAGATAGAGATCTCTTCAATAAAATTGGAAATACCAAGGGAACATTTCATACAAAGATAAGTACAATATTGGACAAAAATGGCAAAGACCTAACAGAAACAGAAAAGACTGAGAGGTGGCAAGAATACACAGAAGAACTATCCATAAAAAGGCCTTAACCCAGATAGCCATGATGATGTGGTCACTCATCTAGAGCCAGACATCTTGGAATGTGAAGCCGAATGGGCCCTACGAAGCATTACTACCAACAAAGCTAGTAGATGTGATGCAATTCCAGCTTAGCTATTTCAGACCCTAAAAGATGAAGCTGTAAAAGTGCTGAACTCAATATGTTAACAAATTTGGAAAACTCAGTAGTGACAACAGGCCTGGAAAAGGTCAGTTTTCACTCCCATCTCAAAGAAATGCAATGCCAAAGAATGGTGAAACTACCATATACTTGTGCTCATTTCACATGCTGTCAAGGAAATGCTCAGGATCCTCCAAGCTAGGCTTCAACAGTAGGTGAACCGAGCAATTCCAGAATGACAAGCTGGGTTTAGAAAAGACAAAGGACTAGAGATCCAACTTCCAACATTTGTTGGATCATACAAAAACCAAGGGAATTCCAAACATCTACTTCAGTGACTGACACTAAAGCCTTTGACTGGCCAACTCTTTGCAACCCCATGAACCGCAGCACGCCAGGCCATCCTGTCCATCACCAACTCCTGGAGTTCACCCAAACTCATGTCCATTGAGTTGGTGATGCCATCCAACCATCTCATCCACTGTCATCCCCTTCTCCTCCTGCCCTCAATCTTTCCCAGCATCAGGGTCTTTTCAAATGAATCAGCTCTTCCCATCAGGTGGCCAAAGTACTGGAGTTTCAGCTTCAATATTAGTCCTTCCAATGAACACCCAGGACTGATCTCCATTAGATGGACTTGTTGGATCTCCTTGCAGTCCAAGGGACTCTCAGGAGTCTGCTCCAACACCACAGTTCAAAAGCATCAAGTCTTCTATGTTCAGCTTTCTTCACAGTCCAACTCTCATATCCATACATGACCACTGGAAAAACCATAGCCTTGACTAGATGGACCTTTGTTGGCAAAGTAATGTCTCTGCCTTTTAATATGCTATCTAGGTTGGTCGTAACTTTCCTTCCGAGGAGTAAGCGTCTTTTAATTTCATGGCTATAGTCGCCATCTGCAGTGATTTTGGAGCCCAGAAAAACAAAATCAGCCACTGTTTCCACTGTTTCCCCATCTATTTGTCATGAAGTGATTGGACTGGTTACCATCATCTTAGTTTTCTGAATGTTGAGCTTTAAGCCAACTTTCTCACTCTCCCCTTTCACTTTCATCAACAGGTTCTTTAGTTCTTCTTCACTTTCTGCCATAAGGGTGGTATAATTTGCATATCTGAGGTTATTGATATTTCTCCCAACAATCTTGATTCCAGATTGTGCTTCCTCCAGCCCAGCGTTTCTCGTGATGTTCTCTGCATATAAGTTAAATAAGCAAGGTGACAATATACAGCCTTGACGTACTCCTGTCCTATTTGGAACAAGTCTGTTTTTCCATGTCCAGTTCTAACTGTTGCTTCCTGACCTGCATTCAGGTTTCTCAAGAGGCAGGTCAGGTGGTCTGGTATTCCCATCTCCTTCAGGATTTTCCACAGTTTATTGTGATCCACCCAGTCAAAGGCTTTGGCATACTCAATAAAGCAGAAATAGATGTTTTTCTGGAACTCTCTTGCTTTTTCGATGATGCAGCAGATGTTGGCAATTTGATCTCTGTTTCCGCCGCCTTTTCTGAAACCAGCTTGAACATCTGGAAGTTCACGGTTCACATATTGCTGAAGCCTGGCTTGGAGAATTTTGATCATTACTAGTGTGTGAGATGATTGCAATTGTGTGGTAGTTTGAGCATTCTTTGGCATTGGCTTTCTTTGGGTTTGGAATGAAAACTGACCTTTTCCAGTCCTGTGGCCACTGCTGAGTTTTCCAAATTTGCTGGCATATTGAGTGCAGCACTTTCACAGCATCATCTTTTAGGATCTGAAATAGCTCAACTGGAATTCTGTCACCTCCACTAGCTTTGTTCAGAGTGCTGCTTCCTAAGGCCCACTTGATTTCACACTCCAGGATGTCTGGCTCTAGGTGAATAATCACACCATTGTGATAATCTGGATGGTGAAGGTCTTTTTTGTACAGTTCTTCTGTGTATTCTTGCCACCTCTTCTTAATATTTTCTGCTTCTTTGTGTCCATACCATTTCTGTCCTTTATTGAGCCCATCTTTGCATGAAATGTTCCCTTGGTATCTCTCATTTTCTTGAAGAGATCTCTAGTCTTTCCCATTCTGTTGTTTTCCCCTATTTCTTTGCATTGATCGCTGAGGAAGGCTTTCTTATCTCTCCTTGCTATGCTTTGTAACTCTGCATTCAGATGGTTATATCTTTCCTTTTCTCCTTTGCTTTTCACTTCTCTTCTTTTCACAGCTATTTGTAAGGCCTCCTCAAACAGTTATTTTGCCTTTTTGCATTTCTTTTTCTTGGGGATGGTCTTGCTCCCTGTCTCCTATACAATGTCATGAACCTCCGTCCATAGCGCATCAGGTACTTTGTCTATCAGATCTTGTCCCTTAAATCTATTTCTCACTTCCACTGTATAATTATAAGGGATTTGATTTAGGTCGTACCTGAATGGGCTAGTGGTTTTTCCATACTTTCTTCAATTAAAGTCTGAATTTAACAATGAGTTCATGATCTGAGCCACAGTAGGCTCCCAGTCTTGTTTGTGCTGACTGTATAGAGCTTCTCCATCATCGGCTGCAAAGAATATAATCAATCTAATTTCAGTGCTGGCCATCTGGTAGTGTCCATGTGTAGAGTATTCTCTTGTGTTGTTGGAAGAGGGTGTTTGTTATGACCAATGCATTCTGTTGGCAGAACTCTATTAGTCTTTGCCCTGCTTCATTCCGTAATCCAAGGGCAAATTTGCATGTTACTCCAGGTGTTTCTTGACCTCCTACTTTTGCATTCCAGTCCCCTATAATGAAAAGGACATCTTTTTTGGGTGTTAGTTTCTAAAAGGTCTTGTAGGTCTTCAGAGAACTGTCCAACTTCGGCTTCTTCAACATTACTGGTTGGGGCATAGACTTGAATTACCATGATGTTGAATGGCTTGCCTTGGAAATGAACAGAGATCATTCTGTCGTTTTTGAGATTGCATCCAAGTACTGCATTTCAGACTCTTGTTGACTACGATGGCTACTCCATTTGTTCTAAGGAATTCCTGCCCACAGTAGTAGATATGATGATCACAACAAACTGTGAAAATTCTTAAAAAGATGGGAGTACCACACCTCCTTACCTGTCTCCTGTATGCAGGACAATAAAAACAGTTAATACTGTCAAGGAACAATGGACTGATTCAAAGTTGGGAATGGAATACATCAGGGCTCTATATGGTCACCCTGCTTATGGAACTTATATGCAGAGTACATCATGCAAAATACAAGGCTGGCTGAGTCAAGTTGAAATCAAGATTACTGCAAGAAATATCAGTAGCCTCAAATATGTAGATCATACCACTCTAATGGCAGAAAACATAAAGGAACTAAAGAGCCTTTTAATGAAAGTGAAAGAGGACAATGAAAAAGCTGGCTTAAAACTCAGCATTCAAGAAACTAAGATCATGGCATCTATTCCCATCAATTCATGGCAAATATATGGGGAAAAAAGTGGAAAGAGCAGCAAATTTTATTTTCTTCAGTTCTGAAACTATGGGCTTCCCTGTGGCTCAGTGGTAAAGGATCTGCCTGCAGTGCAGGAGCTTAAGAAGATGTGAGTTCAATCCCTGGGTCAGAAGGATCCCCTGGAGAAGGGAATGGCAGCCCACTGTAGTATTCTTACCTGAAGAATCCCATGGACAGAGGAGCTTGGTGGGCTACCGTCCAATTCAGTTCAGGGCTACAGTCCACAGGGTCACAAAGAGTCAAACATGACTGAAGCAACCTAGCACACAAAATCAATGTGGATGCTGACTGCAGCCATGAAATTAAAAGACACTTGCTCCTTGGAAGAAAAGCTATGACCAACCTAGACAGCATATTAAAAAACAAAGACTTCACTTGGCTGACAAAAGTCCATGTAGTCAAAACTATAGTTTTTCTGATGGTTATGTATGGTTGTGAGAATTGGACCATAAAGAAGGCTGAGCACTAAGGAATTGATGCTTTTGAATTGTGGTGCTGGAGAAGACTCTTGAGAGTCCCTTGGACTGTAAGAACATCAAGCCAGTCAATCCTAAAGGAAATCAACTTTGAATATGCATTGGAATGACTGATGCTAAAGGTAAAACTCCAACGCTCTGGCCTCCTGATTCAAAGAGCTGACTCATTGGAAAAGACCTTGATGCTGGGCAAGATTAAGGGCAGGAGGAAAAGGGGAACAGAAGATGAGATTTATTGGATGGCATCACCAACTCAATGGACACGAAATTTGAGCAAACTCTGGGATATAGTGAAGGACAGGGAAGCCTGGCATGCTGCAGCCTGTGGGGTTGTGACGAGTTGGGCATGGATTAGCTACTGAACAACAACAGTGTCTGTATAAATTGTGGCTTTCTTCTCTTTGCCAGTTTAAGTGCCATAATTAATGTTATAAGTTCAGCCCTCTGGAAAGAGGGAAGAAAGCCACTTGGGAAGAAGTCCATATTTTACAGTGTCATAAACACTCATTACAGGATATCCTGCCCTTCTCTTTCCTTCTTCAATAAAACTGCATCATCTGTATACCATTCAACATCAGGATTATCAACTGGAGCTTTTCAAAAGTCAGGTCTACTAGAATAAATTTGTTTAATAGGCTGTATACAGTCATGAAGCAGCTTTCTCATCTCCTTCTATATGTAGATTGGGGAAGAAAGTCACTGGTTTAAAATTTGGCATACCTTTAAATTTACTTCTGGCGTGTCCAAGAGAAGGGCACAATCAAGGTCTTAATGATGTGTACTCCAGTCATCCAGTGGTCCCCACCATTGCAACGGAAAGAATAAAATACTTAGGAATGTATCTACCCAAAGAAACTAAAGACCTATATATAGAAAACTATAAAACACTGGTGAAAGAAATCAAAGAGGACACTAATAGATGGAGAAATATACCATGTTCATGGATTGGAAGAATCAATATAGTGAAAATGAGTATACTACCCAAAGCAATTTATAGATTCAATGCAATCCCTAACAAGCTACCAACAGTATTCTTCACAGAGCTAGAACAAATAATTTCACAATTTGTATGGAAATACAAAAAACCTCGAATAGCCAAAGCTATCTTGAGAAAGAAGAATGGAACTGGAGGAATCAACCTACCTGACTTCAGGCTCTACTACAAAGCCACAGTTATCAAGACAGTATGGTACTGGCACCAAGACAGAAATGTAGATCAATGGAACAAAATAGAAAGCCCAGAGATAAATCCACGCACATATGGACACCTTATCTTTGACAAAGGAGGCAAGAATATACAATGGATTAAAGACAATCTCTTTAACAAGTGGTGCTGGGAAATCTGGTCAACCACTTGTAAAAGAATGAAACTAGAACACTTTCTAACACCATATACAAAAATAAACTCAAAATGGATTAAAGATCTCAACATAAGACCAGAAACTATAAAACTCCTAGAGGAGAACATAGGCAAAACACTCTCTGACATACATCACAGCAGGATCCTCTATGACCCACCTCCCAGAATATTGGAAATAAAAGCAAAAATAAACAAATGGGACCTAATTAGCCTTAAAAGCTTCTGCACATCAAAGGAAACTATTAGCAAGGTGAAAAGGCAGCCTTCAGAATGGGAGAAAATAATAGCAAATGAAGCAACCGACAAACAACTAATCTCAAAAATATACAAGCAACTCCTACAGCTCAACTCCAGAAAAATAAATGACCCAATCAAAAAATGGGCCAAAGAACTAAATAGACATTTCTCCAAAGAAGACATACAGATGGCTAACAAACACATGAAAAGATGCTCAACATCACTCATTATCAGAGAAATGCAAATCAAAACCACTATGAGGTACCATCTCACACCAGTCAGAATGGCTGCGATCCAAAAGTCTACAAATAATAAATGCTGGAGAGGGTGTGGAGAAAAGGGAACACTCTTACACTGTTGGTGGGAATGCAAACTAGTACAGCCACTATGGAGAACAGTGTGGAGATTCCTTAAAAAACTGGAAATAGAACTGCCTTATGATCCAGCAATCCCACTGCTGGGCATACACACTGAGGAAACCAGAAGGGAAAGAGACACGTGTATCCCAATGTTCATCGCAGCACTGTTTATAATAGCCAGGACATGGAAGCAACCTAGATGTCCATCAGCAGATGAATGGATAAGAAAGCAGTGGTACATATACACAATGGAGTATTACTCAGCCATTAAAAAGAATTCATTTGAATCAGTTCTAATGAGGTGGATGAAACTGGAGCCTATTATACAGAGTGAAGTAAGCCAGAAGGAAAAACACCAATATAGTATACTAACGCATATATATGGAATATAGAAAGATGGTAACAATAACCCTGTGTACGAGACAGCAAAAGAAACAGTGATGTATAGAGCAGTCTTTTGGACTCTGTGGGAGAGGGAGAGGGTGGGAAGATTTGGGAGAATGGCATTGAAACATGTAAAATAGCATGTATGAAACGAGATGCCAGTCCAGGTTCGATGCATGATACTGGATGCTTGGGGCTAGTGCACTGGGACGACCCAGAGGGATGGTATGGGGAGGGAGGAGGGAGGAGGGTTCAGGATGGGGAACACATGTATACCTGTGGTGGATTCATTTTGATATTTGGCAAAACTAATACAATTATGTAAAGTTTAAAAATAAAATAAAATTTTAAAAAAGAAAAAAAAAACTGAAACTACTCGATGGGGTGTAAATACTGTCATCCTCTTGCCCTCTGTCAGTTCAGTAGCCTCAGTTACTAGTAAGACGGTTGCTACAACCACTTGTAAGCAAGGTGACCATCCTGTTGTTGTTTGGTCCAGACCCTTAGATGGATATGCAACATGTTTATAGGTACTGCCTACATCCTGGGGAGCTGCAACCCCACCTTCAGTTACAAACAGAAAAAAAAAATGTTTTTTTCTAAATTAGGTAACCCCAGAGCTGTAGTATAGTAATTTTTCCTTTAGAGTGTAAAAGACCGGTTCTTCTATTTTCCCCCGATTTAATGGTCCAGTTTCTGTGCTTTGTTTTAGCTTTTAGCAGTGGTTTGACATCTAACCCATAGCCAGGAATCCAAATCCGATAATATTCAGTCACCCACAAAAAGACTGTAAGCTGTTTCACTGTTTTTGGTTGGCTTCAAGTTTTGAATTAATATTATTCTATCAACAGCCACATATTTTTTTCCTGTAATAAGCATGCATCCTAGATAATGTACTTTTGTTTAGAAATTTGTGCTTTAGATTTTGATATCCAATAGCCCTTTTCCCACCAATGAATTAGGGCCTTAACAGTAGTTTAATTTGATGTGTTTTTTTTGAAGAATTTGCTATGAAAAGAACTTGCTATTTAAAATCCTACATATTACTGTAGAATGACCGTTCAATAAATTTATTCCTTTCAAATCTTGTGCTAAAGCATTTCCAAAAATATGTGGGCTGTTCCTGAATCCTTGAGGAAGTCTGGTCCAGGTGTATTGTCAGGTTTCTTTTTGTTTTGAAGTCTGTCTGCTGAAAGACAAACAGGAAGTGATATTCCTATGCCAAGGGGATACAGAAAAAAAATCCTTTAAATCTAACACAATAAACCAATTTGCTTCCCCTGGAATCTGATTCAGGGTAGTATAAAGATTAGGAACAATAGGATAAATTGGTTCCACGGCTTCATTAATAGCCCTTGGGTCTAGTGTAAATCAATATTCTTCACTAGGCTTTAAGAATGAGTAGTATCAGAGTATTACATGGTGACTGACAGGGTACCAATAATCCATATGAAACATACTTCTTCACTACAAGAGAAATTTCTGTCTGGGGCTTCTAGCTTTGAAGGATATTGTTTTTTACATGGATATTTCCATCCAGGTCTTAGCCTGATAACTACTGGCTGAATGTCTTTGGCTAAGCCTGGCACCTCAGTGTTTTAAACTTCAGGGTTTGCTAAGATTTCTATCTCAATTGTAGACTCAGTCTGTTACTTTTTATTCTCTGTTTAAATCATTTGATGATGAATAAGTTTTCCTTGTCCTTTGAGAACAGAGTGGCCCCAAACTTGATTAATAAATTTCTTCCTATTAAAGGGATAGGGCATTCAGGCACAAACAAAAAGGAATGTAAAAGTTGTTGCCATTAATGTTGCACACAAGGGTTTCCAGGAAACTGTGCCCCTGTCTTTTTCTTGATACGTTCATAACTTATGCCTTATGACCACTAAGATTTCCAATCATTTGGGTTAAGACTGGTAAGGTTGTATCAGTGTCTACAAGAAATTCTATCAAGTGGCCTTCCACTTCAGTGATAACCCAAGGCTTGGTATTAGTTATGTAGAAGGAATCTCTCGGCAGGGCCACTTCTGATCTTGGATCCTGTCAGTCTTCTGACTGTGAAATTTTAAGTGGCCAAGGGGCCCCCATTGCTTACTGGCATCTGGGGCATTCCCTCTGCCAATGTTTTAGCTGTTTGCAAAGACTGTATTGACCACAGTCTTTCCTCCAACGTCCGTTTTATACACACAGGGCACACTGATTTTGTCTAGGATCCATGGGCCTCGTGGCCCACCATGACCAGATTGGCCCACAAAGCCTGGCCTCTCCTTGGTGGTCCCTGAGTGGACTGAGTGGACAAAATCCATTGCACTCATTTGGGCCTTTTGTTTATCTCTGTGCATGCATTCAGCCTTTTTGGTCATATCCCTGTTATTGAAAGCTGAATAAACCAATTAGAGCAAATCATTCCTAGGTGTCTGGGACTAGAAGTCTCCTTTTGAATTTTGTACCTGGTATCTGGGGCAGATTGGGCTATGAAATAGATAGCCAAAGGGGCTGTCCCTTGGAGGACGATGGATCCACGTATGTATACTTTCTAAAAGCTTCCATTAATCTCCTTTCAAAAGCTGCTGGATTTTCATCTGGTCCCTGCTGGACTTCTTTTACTTTCTCATAGTTAACAGACTTTACTGTAAGTTTCTTCATGCCTTCTTTCAAATAGTTAGTCATATGGTTGCATCTGTGCCTATCAATAGAATTTATCTGGTAATTCCACTGTGGATCAGCCACAGGGATGGTGTAATTCCCCACATGAAAGACTGCATGTCCCTGTTGGGCTCTAGTTGCCATTTGGTCAGGATGAGCTCTGGCTGCTAGTATTATATGCTGTTTTCATCTGGGATGCAGCAGTGGAATACTAAAATTTGTAAATCTCCCCAAGTAGGATCAAAGGATCTCATTAACCTGGTAAGCTGCTTAGTAAAGTTCAGGGTCCTCAGAAAAACTTCCCAATTTATCCTCTGCCAGCCTTAGATCAGACATCAAAAAGGGCACATGGACTCTTATTGTTCCTTGATTACTATCTGGAACTTCCCTCAGAGGCAAGAGTGTACGGGCAGTTGGCTGGTAACTTAGGCCACTATGCGTGGAACTGGGCTGAGATAGGGTCCCTTGGATAACTCAGGATATAGAGAAGGAGTTCTGGAATGTGGTGGTGGCCTCTCCTCACTGTTGGGTACAGTTTCCTCTGGGATTTTAGCTTCAACAGGAGTAGCAGCTCTTGAAGATGTGGGAGCCTCTGTTGGCACAATAGCTTCTCCAGGAGGGTGGGGAATGGCTCCTGCCAGGACAGCTGCTGCTGCAAGAGCAGCAGCTTCTTTCTGTGGGGGATCTGGTGTTTGCATGGCCCCATAAGCTGTGTCAGCTAAAATGTTCTCTGATTCCTTCCTTAAATTAGTTTTCTGGGTTGCACATATATTTTATTCTCTTCCTGTTACAGTTTCCAAATGCAAGGTCATAAAAATTTGAACATATGGTATTTCACTCCATTTTCATTCCCTTCTACACTGTAAATTTAATTACAATATAGTAGTACAATTTAGAGACCCATTCAGTGGTCACTTTTCTTGGCTTTCTTTTTTTTTTTTTTTAAATTTATTTATTTTAATTGGAGGCTAATTACAATATTGTATTGGTTTTGCCATACATCAACATGAATCCGCCACGGGTATACACATGTTCCCAATCCTGAACCCCTCCGCTCCCACCTCCCTCCCCGTACCATCCCTCTGGGTCATCCCAGTGCACCAGCCCCAAGCATCCTGTATCCTGCATTGAACTGGACTGGTGATTAATTTCTTATATGATATTATACATGTTACAATGCCATTCTCCCAAATCATCCCACCCTCTCCCTCTCCCACGGAGTCCAAAAGACTGTTCTATACATCTGTGTCTCTTTTGCTGTCTCGCATACAGGGTTATCACTACCATCTTTCTAAATTCCATATATATGAGTTAATATACTGTATTGGTGTTTTTCTTTCTGGTTTACTTCACTCTGTATAATCGGCTCCAGTTTCATCCACCTCAATAGAACTGATTCAAATGTATTCTTTTTAATTTACATACATTGCAGCCAAACCTGGTTATATACCCTGGTAAGCTTTTTCCTTTTCACATTTTTTTCCAATCTTGGAGTACATGTCCCAGAGGGGTGTCAACTGGGATTGATTCAGTTTGACCCATCTTAGACCCAAACCTGGGGAGATGTCTCTGATTCCTGAACTAGCCAAAATTTTTGTTTGTGTGTAATTTGATCAAGACTTGCACTTATGACTTTACATTGTATCCCTTCCAAAGAAGTCTCCCAACCAGATGTTAGTGCTCTAGCACTAATGAATATACCGAAGATGTTCCTAGAGCTGCCAACAATAATCTGAAATTGTTCTGGCTTCAAGTCAGATATAAAAGAGTTAACATTTGCAAGAGCCAGAAGGAGGAAAAGACTGACATCGGAGCCTGGTAGGTCCTCCTCAATTGAGCACTCCTAGTAATTATGGAAAAGTACTTTAAGTCCTATAAGCTGGTTCCATGACAAACTAAGAAGAATGAATTGTTACACTCTGGTGATTATACAGGTCTTGGAATTAAAAGAAAAGAAATGGAACAGAAACAGATGTAGAACTTACTGTAGAAGGAAAACCTCAGAGTGAAAGAGAAGATTATAGATTGCTAAATCCTGCAACATCATACAGCAACTGGCTTTATTCTGGGCTAGCTGTTTGATGTGCACAAACATACCTGTTCCACTGCCTTTTTATGTATCTTTGTAGCCAGGACTCAAACCTGATCAAAGCATCCCAGACAGTGAAATTTCTTCCTTTCTATATGCCATTTCCCTTATCTCTTGTACTTGCACTAAGATACCTCCCATATTTCCATACCACTTTCCTATGGCAACTCATACAGACTGCCATCGTTCCTCCAGTTCCATATCTTTAAACATCCATATCTTCATTCCCCTGGCCTGTACCTAGGAACCCAATCAGAGCCTCAAAGCATTTGGGGTTGACTGGCTGGAGTGAAATGGACTGTCATCAGTGGAGCATCCTTCCCTGGAACTCCTGGCCAGAGGTATCCCATGGGCCTACTAGGACCAGACCTCAGACCTTCTTATCTTACCACAATCTTGCCATAGTCACTAGCTGAAGCTGTTAGGTGTCACTTTCAGAGCTCCAAAGAGCTCCAGCACCACAGTCCTTTATGTCTTAACATAGAAACAAATTCAGCTTGAGGCAAAGTGATAGATAAGAAGTGATTTATTAGGATAGGATGCTTGTAAGGTTTACTAGCAGGCAGGCAAGTGTTGCACTTCCCCGAGTACTCAATGGGTTACAATTTTATAATCCAAGGAAGAGAGGGAAGGGGGAGAATAACTTCTTAGTCTTTCTTGACTAGATGTCACATTTGCAACATCAGTTCCTCCCCCAGGGAGGGCAGGGAAGTTTACTTGTCCCTATATGGGTCAGGCCAGGACTATCATAGCATTTTGGAAAAAATATTTTCAGGTCTTTCATTTTGAAAACTCACCTTTCCATAAATGATTGTTTTTTTGTGTGTGCACAGAGCTTGTTTTGGGGGTCATTAGCTTGATGATACCACTGGGCAGTTCGTAGGCCTTGTTTTATAGTATCATTTTATTGTTTGCGGGGCACTGTGCTAAGAATATATTTTAGGGGCCAAAGAGCATGTTCGGGTGGCTATAAACTCACTGAGCTCACTGGGCAGAATGTAGGCCCCATGCCACCATTATCTTATGTTTTTGGGACATGCCTCTTGCTTCTGTTGCATGGTTTTGTTGCTAAGCAAGTTATCTTGATTTTATTGTTAAGCAAGCCAATCTGACTTTGGTTTTACTTGACTTGTTTTTGCTTTATGAGTCAAGCAAGCCGACATTGTTTCAGAATTTTCCCATCTTTTTTGAGTGATCATTAGTCTGAATGTGGTCTCCCAAAGCCTCAAAGAGTCCCTATCTACAATTCCCTAATGGAGTTTCTAAGTTAATTATTTTATCTTCCTATTCTATCCATGTTAGTGTTGCCGGTAATAATCTCAAAGTGTGGAGGCTCTTACTAGGGCCTCCCACTTGGCAATATTGAACTCTAATTTTTGTCCCTGTTTTAAAAGCACTGTTTACTTTCTCACCTTCTCAGTCACTTCTGAGGTCAGAAAGTCATAATGGAAAAGCACTCTCAAATTAGTGCTCACCTTTACTCAGGTTCATCTTCACCCATTTGTTGTTGTTCTTTGCCTTGTGACCTGACCTACAGAGGGTTTTATTCAGATTATACAATCTGCTCTTACTATTAACAAAATCAAGCAAGAACTTATGTAATCAAATAGGATCCTATCGGACCTTCCTGGGATAGATCCATCTCCCATATCCTCTGCTTTAGTCTAGATAACAGTATCTGGTGCACATTTACTGAGTTGTTGCAGAGACACTAAAACCCCCACTAAATGGAAGATATTAAATACGTGATGACCATAAACACATAGCACCCAGGCCTACTGGAGCTTAAAAATTACTCATTTAAACCCTGTGGCACCACCCTGTTTCCTCACAATCAATAAAACAAAGAGTTGTGCATGAACTGATCACATGCCTTATGACACCTTTCTCTCCTTACTGGTTGCCGTTCAGTCTTAAAGTCCTGTGCAATTCTTTGCACCCCATGAACTGCCACATACCAGGCTTCTTTTCGTTGGCTCATCATAAAAGCAAGAAAGTTCCAGAAAAACAACTACTTCTGCTTTATTGACTGTGCCAGATCCTTTGACTGCGTGGATCACAACAAACTGTGGAAAATTCTTCAAGAGATGAGAATACCAGACCACCTGACCTGCCTCCTGAGAAATCTATATGCAGGTCAGGAAGCAACAGTTAGAACTGGACATGGAACAGAAAGACTGGTTCCAAATAGGGAAAGGAGTACATCAAGGCGGTATATTGTCACCCTGCTTATTTAACTTGCCGAGTACATCATGTGAAATGCAAGGCTGGATGAAGCACAAACTGGAATCAAGATTGCCAGGAGAAATATCAATAACCTCAGATATGCAGATGACACCATCCTTATGGCAGAAAGTGAAGAGGAACATAAGAGCCTATTGATGAAAGTGAAAGAGGAGAGTGAAAAGGCTGGCTTAAAACTCAACATTCATAAAATGAAGATCATGGCATCCAGTCCATCACTTCACAGCAAATAGGTGGGGAAACAATGGAAACAGTGACAGACTTATTTTCTTGGGCTCCAAAATCACTGCAGATGGTGATTGCAGCCATGAAATTAAAAGACACTTGCTCCTTGGAAGAAAAGCTATGACCAATCTAGACAGCATATTGAAAAACAGAGACATTACTTTTCCAACAACCATCCATCTAGTCAAAGCTGTGGTTTTTCCAGTAGTCATGTATGGATGTGAGTTGGACTCTAAAGAAAGCTGAGTGCTGAAGAATTGATGCTTTTGAACTGTGGTGTTGGAGAAGATTCTTGAGAGTCCCTTGAACTTCAAGGAGATCAAACCAGTCAATCTTAAAGGAAATCAGTCATTGGAAGGACTGATGCTGAAGCTGAAACTCTAATACTTTGGTCACCTGATGTGAAGAACTGACTCATTTGAAAAGACCCTGATGCTGGGAAAGATTGAAGGCAGGAGAAGGGGACAACAGAGGATGAGATGGCTGGATGGCATCACTGACTCTATGGACATGAGTTTGAGTAAGCTCCGCAAGTTGGTGATGGACAGGGAAGCCTGACGTGCTGTAGCCCATAGGGTGGCAAAGAGTTGGACACAACTGAGCAACTGAACTGAACTGAGAGAATATGTGATAAAAATGTGATTTTTAGAGTTAGCTAAGTAACTCGAAGTAATTGTTAAAGGACATTTTAAGAGATATGAGAGCATTATATGTGGGTCAATTGCTTATTTTTTTTTCCTTTTAATCAAAATTAATATTAATCCTTGGATTTTGTAATTTGCAGAGTCTTTGATTCTATGAAATGCAGTATTTTTCAACCAGTAGTAAAAGAGAATGAATAAGCAAAGGACAAAACATTTACACAGGTTTATAAGATATTCTTAGTATGTCCTAAAGTTGTAGCAGGCCACAGGCAAAGCTATGAGGTAAGCAGAATGTACCTTTTTTTGTTTGTTTGCTCTCAAAAGGAAAAGCAGGTTAATGCAATCAAAGTGCAAAGGATTTGGAGTGCAAAAACTCAGATTTTAGTTTTGCTCCAGTAATTGCTAGGTTTGTGAACTTGTGTGATTCATAACCACTCTGATTTTTATCTGGGGGTAATAATATACTGGCTTTATGTTCTTCAGAAAGTGGTTATTTAAAAAGCACATTAGAAAACCACTCTACAATATTACTTCCTATTAACTGATATTGGTCTTTTTTTTCTGTTGTTTTACAGATAAAAAGGGAACTCTGGTATATTTGTCTAGAGGAAATAATGTGGAGGGGGATTAATATATTGTTATCTATCATTCCTAAAATTATTCACTATGGCTGAACAGTTATAATCTACAGACTACTTGTAGCCAAACATTTCAGTATTCAGAAGTTAGAGTATTCAAGTTTGGGCATCACACTGCCAAGGTCTTCCTTCTCCTGGCCCTATATCCTTACTCTTTCCTTCTTGCTTTTAAGGACCATATTTCCTGTCCAAGCTCCTCTTCCTTTCCCAGTTAGTGCCCATTGCTAGCCCCCCATCACTCAACTTACTGGCTCTCTCATTAGGAAGACATGGTATGTATGCCCTGTACCTCTTATCCCCTCAAAGCCAGTCTTTCTATGGCTTCATTCTACTATTAATAAAATAGCCAATATCATAACTAGACTTAAAATTCATCTTATTTTGGTAAAAATTATTTCTTTAAAATGATCTGAAGCAGTTTTGTAATAATCTTTAAGAAGCATTAATGGAAATGAGCAGATATTGCACAAAGGGTAGAGACTTACAGTTATAAAATTAACATATGGAGATCTAATATATAGCATGGTGACTTTTGCTAATAATACTATATCATATACTTAAATGTTCCAAGAGAGTACAGTTATTTCTGGGTATCTGCAGGGGATTGTTTCCAAGATCCACTTTGTATATAAAATCTCTGGATGTTCAATTCCCTTAATAAAATGATGTACTATTTGCATATAACCTATGCACATCCTCCCATATACTTTAAATCATCACTGGATTATTTATTTTATACTATCTTTTTAATTAAACTTTTTATTTTGTACTGGAGTATAGCTAATGCACAATTTTGCGAAAGTCTCAGGTGGATAACAAAGGGACTCAACCATAAATATACATGTATCCATTTTGGATACATGTATCCATACATGTATCCCATAAATTCCTTTCACCCAGGCTGCCACATAACATTGAGCAGAGTTTCCTGTGCTATACAGCAGGTTCTTGTTGGTTATCCATTTAAAATAAAGCAATGTGTACTTGTCCATCCCAAACTCCCTAACTGTCCCTTCCCTCCATCCTTCCCTCCTGGCAACCATACAGTGTAAATGCTTTTTTTTTTTTTTTTTAATTTTAGTGATACATAGCAAATTCAAGTTTTACCATTTGAAACTTTCTGAAATTAGATTTTTCCAAATATTTTTCGTCCATGGTTGATTGATCCATGAATACTGAAGGCAAATTTTTAGATCTGAAATGTGCTGATCACAGAAAAGAAATAGTAACTATGTGATGGGATGTCAATGGTAGCTAAAACTACGGTGGTAATGATTTTGCATTTAAAGATGTAGCAAGTCAATACATTGTACACCTTAAACATACACAATATGTCAATTATATCTCCATAAAACTGAAAAAAAACAAGTACTGATGATGAGACTTTAAGGAAAGAGTGTGGTGTTTGGCCACTATTTGAGGAGTTAAATTCCTGAGGAAATATTGCTTATATTCTTCAGTCAACATGTTATAAGCATTCATTTAGTTCATTTATACCTTGAGTTAATCTTGCCTCAGGGAATTCAAATGTTTCCATTAAACATGGTCAAATTACTCAGGCTCTTTAATATGATAGCTCCCAATTTTTTTACAAAACAACAACAAAAAACAAATGCATTTGACACAGAGCACACATTTGTGTTTATTTGTATATATAAAATATGAAAAATTAAAAGATTAATAAAGCAATGCTAAATCTTACAACTCACTCAAAGATTATGACCAACAGCTTATTTATTTTTGGGGGGATAATTGCTTTACAGTTTGCAGTGGTCTCTGCCATACATCAATGAAAATCAGATATAGATATAGATATAGATATATCCCCTCCCTCATGAACCTTCCTCCCAGTCCCTACCCCCAGACCAGCAGTTTAAAATTTAGAAATTTTAAATTTTAACTGATTTAGAAAATAAGTCCTTTTGACAAGCTTGATCACAAATACATTTGGTAGCCCATAAGTTACTTTGCTAAAAAATAAATATTCCAGAAAGCATTACAGTGCTAAGAGAAAGTATAGCAAATAATCTTAGACTGTAATTGTCTGATTTTTCCAAATCTGAATTTTCCATTTCTATGTTATTTGTCTTTCAGGAACCAATTTTCTACACATGATTTTGTAGCAAATGAATGAGGAAGGGAAAGTAAGGATATTTTTATTATAAAATCTAGTCCATATTTTCTTCCTGTCCTTTTTCTACTGTCTTTTTATCTTATCTTGGACTTCCTTATCACTTAGGTTTAGTTAAAAATTATTTCTGTATCCACTTGCCTTGTTCACAAATAAGCCAATTTTTTGCCATTTCTTACTTTCTGTAGTGAGACAAGTTGTCATCCCAAATATAGAGCTTACAGAATTTCCTGCTCCCAATATGGTTTTTTGCTGTCAATCCCATTAAGTATTTTATTGTTAGGGATAACATATTTGTTTTCCTTCAAGGAAATACTTTGTCATTATCATTGCCTAAATATGTTGCCTTATGGAGTTAATTTTACCCACATAAAATTGAAGAATAGAAATATAAAAATATATAACCTTAATTAAGCAATGTTATTTAGCCATTTTCAAAGTGACTTTAAAAAAAATCACTTTAGAATAATATGTTTACTTTTGCAAATATAGACAATAGACTATAATTATTTATTCCATTTACTGCAGAAAGATAACTTCTGGAGATTTATGATATACATGGACTCAAGAAGATTACAATCAAGGAGGAACATTTATAAAATATAATTAAAGTGCAATGTATTCTTTGAATTAGTGGAACTTTCTAAAAGTACATTAGTAACTGAGGAAAGAGTAAATGTTTTGAGAAAAGGGTTCAGAAAAGGAGTTCACAAAAGATGGGTTCCCTAAGCTGGATCTTGAAGGACATGTAGAGGGGAAATTATTCCAAGTGAGAGAGTAATTATGAGAAACTCACGATATTTTTAATCTTCCTAGCCTGCCATAATTAATTGTGACAACTTTGGCAGGTATGACATTTTCTGAATTTATAAAAAGAGGTTTTTTGTCATTGAAGGAATCTTTTTTTTTCCTTTACTGATTTTTCAGTAGTAGGCTGACAAATGTCATTGCAGAAAATGGTCTCTGATTAAATTTTACTGACTTCTAAAGAGCAGTTTTCACTCTAGAGCTGTATATTTTTCCCTTCCGTTTTCTCAGTTAGGACATGGTCTCTATTATAAGACTAAGAGCTTTTAAAATATACCTCTCATCAGTTTTCTGGCAAAGTTGCTCATTTGCAAAGTCATACCTTCAGCCCACATAAATGAAAAATTATTTTGGGTATTCATTTGGCAGTGCTTTTTATACAAACAGGTTAAGAAAACTACAAAGTTTGAAAAATCTTCAAATTCTGAAATTGCAAAGCTCAAAGACTGTATCATGTAGTGGCAGCAATAAAGAGCAGGACACACCAGTTCTTCCTTGCTAACTTCAGCCCCCATATCTAAGTCATTACCAAGTTTAAAGAAGAACAAAGAGGCATTTAAAATAATATAAATTTGTGGTAGTATGGGATTTTTATTTATTTGCTTATTGTGTGTCTCCATAAGAATGAAAGCACCATAAAAGCAGAGTCCTCATCTACTGTGTATATTCCTCTATCCTCAAAACATAGAACAATGTGTAGCATATAGTAAGAAATTGACAAATATGTGGTGAGTGAATGAATACATAGGTGAAAGAATTCACTATTGAATGAAGTAAATCTTTTCCTCTAGCAATCATAGATTTTTAAAGTAGGAAGATGTTACAATGTGAATCTCAAAAGCGTGGAAGGTGGGAATGAACATTTTGTAGTTGTTTAGATAGTGTAACTGAATTTCAGGTTTATGATTCATACTTTTAATACTTATTGAAAATCTATTTCTAACAGAAAAAATAATAGACATAGTGTCCTCCTCATAGGATGTAGATTTATATGGGGTGAGAAATGCATAAACAAGAAAGTGCTATAATACTGGCCCTTGGTATTTTGTAAAATTTGCATTCACAGTATCAACAATTCACAACTGGACTAAAAAAGTTTTTGCCAAGAGATGCATTTAAATCACCCATGCTGCAATGTAAGGATCTAGTCAGTGAGCTTAGATTACTGTTTACCATCTGCACATCCACGTGGGTTGCATTGTCTCATTCTTAGATAAGCATTTTGGGAAAAACTTTTTTGATGTTGTGGCATTGTGAATTCAGAGCTTTTCAAAGATTTGTTTGGATTTCCAAAGATATTTCCTCTTCATTTCATCTCTTCAGTAGAATTTAGAGTCTATTATTGCATGTTAAAATAAAGAAATGTAAAAGATATCAAGATAGCAGAGAATATCACTGTGGCTGATGAAGTGTGGGAGGCTGAAAGGCAATGTGTCGGGGAAGTTTTTATTAAGAGGGAATATGAAGTGAGTATTGAAAATTAATAGATTAAGTAGGAGTTTGTCAGGTGATTTAGGTAAGGAAGACAGTACAAACAGAAGAAATAGCATGTGCAGAAGCCCAGAAGTGTGAAATTATTCCATGAATTTAGAAAGCAACAGGCATCTGGTGTTTTAAGAGCAAAATTTATGAAGATTTGGAAGTGTCAGATGAAATGGGACATTGACTAAGAGCCAGGCCATTAGGGATCATGAAGTGCTTACAAAGAGATCTGGATATTATGCAGTAGGAAATTAAGAATCATTGAGAAATTCTAATTGGGAAAAACCTTATTGGGGTAAATGTATTAAAATATTTTAGACAGTACCATATGCAGCTGCATGTTGGAAGACTGAAGAAGAACTAGACTAGAGACAGATAGACAAGTTAGGAGATTAGTGTGATAGTCCAAGGAGAGAATGAGATCCCCCAGCTAAGGTTGAAACAGTAGAAATGGAGATGAGAAGTTATTTAGAAAGAGAAACAGGAGGTTGAATTGAAAGGATACTTCCTAAGTGTTCCAGTGTTCACAGTTTCTGAATATGAGTTGTTTCTATTTTATGGGTTTCTTTTTTGTGTTGAATTATGTTGAAATGACCTGGGCAATGGATTACTACAAAAAGGTGACCTTAATACTATGTTCAGTAGATTTAAATTTTTTCAAACCCTCCAGATTAAGATGGAGAAGGCAATGGCACCCCACTCCAGTACTCTTGCCTGGATAATCCCATGGACGGAGGAGCCTGGTGGGCTGCAGTCCATGGGGTCGCTGAGTTGGACATGACTGAGCGACTTCACTTTCACTTTTCACTTTTATGCATTGGAGAAGGAACTGGCAACCCACTCCAGTGTTCTTGCCTGGAGAATCCCAGGGATGGGGGAGCCTGCTGGGCTGACGTCTATGGGGTCTCACAGAGTCGGACATGACTGAAGTGTCTTAGCAGCTTAGCATTAGCAGATATTAAGAATGTCTGTGGTTTCCATCCAAGATCAGGAAATTAAGGCCATCAAACTGAGAAGCTTATGTCATCCATTGCATATTCTCACCTTGTGCTGTGCTGTGCTTAGTCACTCAGTCATGTCTGACTCTTTGCAACCCCATGTACTGTAGCCTGCCAGGCTCTTCTGTCCATGGGGATTCTCCAAGCAAGAATACTGGAATGGGTTGTCATGCCCTCCTCCAGGGGATCTTCCCAACGCTGAGACTGAACCCATATCTCCCAGGGATTGAACCCGGGTCTCCCACATTGCGGGCAGTTTCTTTACCATCTGAGCCACCAGGAAAGACAAAGAATACTGGAGTGGGTAACCTATCCCTCCTCCAGGGGCTTTTCCTGACCCAGGAATCAAACCAGGGCCTCTTGAATTGCAGGCAGATTCTTCACCAGCTGAGCTACCAGGGAAGCTCGCCTTATTGATGTGGAAAAATGCCAGTGGCTAGATTATTTTTCTCCTGCCTGCAATGCAGGAGACCTGGGTTCTATTTCTGGGTCAGGAAGATCCCCTGGAGAAGGAAATGACAACCCAATCCAGTATTCTTGCCTGGAGAATCCCATGGACAGAGGAACCTGGCACGTTACAGTCTATGAGGTAGCAAGAGTCAGACATGACTGAGCAACTAAGCACATAGATTATTTTTGCCAGACTCAATGAGTCTGATTCAGAGGACTCTGAGCAGAGACACTCTCAAGATGGACTGTTCCTCTCAGGACGTCTCTTGAATTTGGTCTCTCCTTGTTAGGAGAGGCCCCGGACTTTACTCACCATAACATGCATGTCCTTCTACCTACTTTCTTCTTTCCCCAGATCCTTAGGTTCTGCTAAGGGGCTGACTATTGTCCTAACAGATTTGCTTTACTATTGAGGTCTCTCTCTTTTTTTTTTTCATTGTCTCAAACTTCATAACGTTTTTATGCGTCTCCTAAGTCCTGGTTTATTCCCTCTATTTTGCTCTAGCCTACAAACTCTACTGCTAAGTCACTTCAGTCGTGTCCGACTCTGTGCGATCCCATAGATGGCAGCCCACCAGGCTCCGCCATCCCTGGGATTCTCCAGGCAAGAACACTGGAGTGGATTGCCATTTCCTTCTCCAATCATGAAAGTGAAAAGTGAAAGTGAATTCGCTCAGTCGTGTCCAACTCTTAGCAACCCCATGGACTTCAGCCTACCAGGCTCCTCCATCCATGGGATATTCCAGGCAAGAATACTGGAGTGGGGTGCCACAAACTCTACTGTCTGCTTTAAAATTTCAGACTCTTGACTTGTCTTCAGATCCTTTGTTTCAGTTTGACTGTGAATCTTTTAAATATTTACTTTCTTCAAACTTATTCACCCAACTCTTCTTTTTTTTTTTTTTTTTAATTTTATTTTTTAACTTTACAATATTGTATTGGTTTTGCCATACATCAACATGAATCTGCCACAGGTATACACGTGCTCCCCATCCTGAGCCCTCCTCCCTCCTCCCTCCCCATACCATCCCCCTGGGTCATCCCAGTACACCAGCCCCAAGCATCCAGCATCGTGCATCAAACCTAGACTGGCGATTCATTTCATGTATGATATTATACATGTTTCAATGCCATTCTCCCAAATCTTCCCACCCTCTCCCTCTCCCACAGAGTCCAAAAGACTGTTCTATACATCAGTTTCTCTTTTGCTGTCTCGTACACAGGGTTATTGTTACCATCTTTCTAAATTCCATATATATGCGTTAGTATACTGTATTGGTGTTTTTCTTTCTGGCTTACTTCACTCTGTATAATAGGCTCCAGTTTCATCCACCTTATTAGAACTGATTCAAATGTATTTTTTTAATGGCTGAGTAATACTCCATTGTGTATATGTATCATTGCTTTCTTATCCATTCATCTGCTGATGGACATCTAGGTTGCTTCCATGTCCTGGCTATTATAAACAGTGCTGCGATGAACATTGGGGTACACGTGTCTCTTTCCCTTCTGGTTTCCTCAGTGTGTATGCCCAGCAGTGGGATTGCTGGATCATAAGGCAGTTCTATTTCCAGTTTTTTAAGGAATCTCCACACTGTTCTCCATAGTGGCTGTACTAGTTTGCATTCCCACCAACAGTGTAAGAGGGTTCCCTTTTCTCCACACCCTCTCCAGCATTTATTGCTTGTAGACTTTTGGATTGCAGCCATTCTGACTGGCGTGAAATGGTACCTCATAGTCGCTTTGATTTGCATGTCTCTGATAATGAGTGATGTCACCCAACTCTTTTTTCCCCCATGTTATACACGCTGGTAAGTCTGACACAGCCATGGTTTCTAGAACCAATTCAAAGCTGATATCTCCCAAATCAAATTTAACTCATATTTAACTCTCCCATCCAAAATTAACTATCATCTTAGTCCCACCAAAAGAGAACTTATACTTTCTCTTTTACCCCTTATTTCAATTCATCAACACAGCACACTAATCCAGCATTTTGAGCATCCTTCCTTGTCTCTTTTTAATTTTTTCTTACATCCAGCCACCAAATCTTGTCAACTTGCCACCTACATATCTCTCTAACAGGTTCCCTCCTTTCCATCAGCATTACCACTCAACTTCCACTAAGAACTTGTTTAGTATATAGTCTTTCTGGTCTTTCTAAAGTAACCCATAATATTCTAACACAGAAATAGGGCATGCCAGTGTGCCGGTGTGAGTTTAGCTTTGTTGTTGCTATTCAGTCGCTAAGTCATGTCTGATTCTTTGCACATCCATGGACTGCAGCATGCCATTCTACTCTGTCCTTCACTATCTCCCAGTTTCCTCAGATTCATGTTCATTGAGTCAGTGATGCTCTCAAATCTCATCCTATGCTGCACCCTTCTCCTTTTGCCTTCAATGCTTCCCACCATCAGGGTATTTTCCAATGTGTTGGCTCTTTGTATCAGGTGGCCAATGTATCAAAGCTTCAGAATTGGATGAGTTTTTCCAGTGAATAATCAGGGTTGATTTCCTTTAAGATTGACCAGTTTGATCTTCTTGTGATCAAAGAGACTCTCAAGAGTCTTCTCCAGCACTACAATTCCAAAGCATCAATTCTTCAGGGCAGAGCCTTCCTTATGGTCCATCTGTTACGTTTGTACATGACTACAGGAGAAACCATAGCTTTGAATATACGGACCTTTGTTGGAAAAGTGAAGTCTGCTTTTAAATATGCTGACTAGTGTGGTTTGTCATAGCTTTCCTTTCAAGGAGCAAGTGTATTTTAATTTCATGGCAGCTGTCACAATCCACAGTGATTATAGAGCCCAAAAAGAGAAAACCGGCCACTATTTCCACTTTATCCCCTTCTATTTGCCATGAAGTGATGGGCCTCATGCCATGATCTTAGTTTCTTGAATGTTGAGGTTTCAGCCAGCTTTTTCACTTTCCTCTTTCACTCTCATCAAGAGGTTCTTTAGTTCCTCTTCACTTTCTACCACTGGAGTGGTTTTACTTCATGTCTGATATTGTTGATAATTCTCCCAGTAATCTTGATTCCAACTTGAGCTTCATCCAGCTTGGCATTTCGCGTGAGGTACTCTTCATGTAGACAGAGTGTCTGATGAACCGTGAATGGAGGTTCGTGACATTGTACAGGAGACAGGGAGCAAGACCATCCCCAAGAAAAAGAAATGCAAAATTGTAAAATGGCTGTCTGAGGAGCCCTTACATATAACTGTGAGAAGAAGAGAAGCAAAAAGCAAAGGAGAAAAGGAAAGATATACCCATTTGAATGCAGATTTCCAAAGAATAGCGAGTAGAGATAAGAAAGCCTTCCTCACTGATCACTGCAAAGAAATAGAGGAAAACAATAGAATGGGAAAGACTAAAGATCTCCTCAAGAAAATTAGAAATACCAAGGGAACATTTCATGCAAAGATGGGCTTGATAAAGGACAGAAAAGGTATGGACCTAACAGAAGCAGAAGATATTAAGAAGAGATGGCAAGAATACACAGAATGACTGTACAAAAAAAGATCTTCACAACCCAGATAATCACAATGGTGTGATCACTTATATACAGCCAGATATCCTGGAATGTGAAGTCAAGAGGGCCTTAGAAAGCATCACTACGAACAAAGCTAGTGGAGGTGATGGAATTCCAGTTGTGCTATTTCAAATCCTAAAAGATGATGCTGTGAAGTGCTGCACTCAATATCCCAGCAAATGTGGAAAATTCAGCAGTGGACACAGGACTGGAAAAGGTCAGTTTTCATTCCAATCCCAAAGAAAGGCAATGCCAAAGAATGTTCAACTACCACACAACTGCATTCATCTTACACACTAGCAAAGTAATGCTCAAAATTCTCCAAGCCAGGCTTCGACAATATGTGAAAAATGAACTTCCAGATGTTCAAGCTGGTTTTAGAAAAGGCAGAGGAACCAGAGATCAAATTGCCAGCATCCATTGGATCATGGTAAAAGTAAGAGAGTTCCAGAAAAGCATGTACTTCTGTTTTATTGACTATATCAAAGCCTTTGACGATGTGGATCACAATAAACTGTGGAAAATTCTGAAAGAGATGGGAATACCAGACCACCTGACCTGCCTCTTGAGAAATCTGTATGCAGGTCAGGAAGCAGCAGTTAGAACTGGACATGGAACAAAAGACTGGTTCCAAATAGGAAAAAGAGTACGTTAAGGCTGTATATTGTCACCCTGCTTATTTAACTTATATGCAGAGTATGTCATGACAAACGCTGGGCTGGATGAAGCACAAGCTAGAATCTAGATTGCTGGAAGAAATATCAATAACCTTAGATATGCAGATGACACCACCCTTATGGCAGAAAGTGAAGAAGGACTAACGAGCCTCTTGATGAAAGTGAAAGAAGAGAATGAAGAAGTTGGCTTAAAGTTCAACATTCAGAAAACAAAGATCATGGCATCCAGCCTCATCACTTCATGTCAAATAGATGGGGAAACAGTGGCAGACTTTATTTTTTGGGGCTCCAAAATCACTGCAGATGGTGACTGCAGCCATGAAATTAAAAGACGCTTACTCCTTGAAAGAAAAGTTATGACCAACCTAGACAGCATATTAAAAAGCAGAGACATTACTTTGCCAACAAAGGTCCGTCTAGTCAAGGCTATGGTTTTTCCAGTGGCCATGTGTGGATGTGAGAGTCAGACTATAAAGATAGCTGAGCACTGATTCTTTTGAACTGTGGTGTTGGAGAAGACTCTTGAGAGTCCCTTGGACTGCAAGGAGATCCAACCAGTCCATCCAAAAAGAAATCAGTCCTGAATGTTCATTGGAAGGATGATGTTGAAGCTGAAAGTCCAATACTTTGGCGACCTGATGCAAAGAGCTGACTCATTTGAAAAGACCCTGATGCTGGAAAAGATTGAAGGCAAGAGGAGAAGGGGACAACAGAGGATGATATGGTTGGATGGCATCACCAACTCAATGGACATGAGTTTGAGTAATCTCTGGAAGTTGGTGGTGTACAGGGAGGCCTGGCGTGCTGCAGTCCATGGGGTCGCAAAGAGTTGGACATGACTGAGCGGCTGTACTTAACTGAACTGACTCTGCATATATGTTAAATAAGCAGGGTGATAATATATAGCCTTTATGTACTCTTTTCCCAATTTGGAACCAATCTGTTGTTCCATGTCCGGTTCTAACTAGTGCTTCTTGATCTGAATACAGGTTTCTCAGGAGATAGGTAAGGTGGTCTGGTATTCCTATCTCTTTAAGAATTTTCTATAGGTTATTGTGATCCACACAGTCAAAGGCTTTAGTGTAGTCAACATAGTAGAAGTTTTTTCTCTTTTCCCTTGCTTTGCCCATGATCAAACAAATGTTGGCAATTTGATCTCTGATTACACTGCCTTTTCTAAATCCAAACCATACATCTGGATGTTCTCAGTTCACATATTGCTGAAGCTTAGCTTGAAGGATTTTGAGTTAACCTTGCTAACACATGAAGTGAGCACAATTGTATAGTAGCATGAACATTCTTTGGCATTGCCCTTCTTTCAGATTAGAATGAAAACTGAGCTTTTCTAGTCCTGTGGCCACTGCCGAGTTTTCCAAATTTGCTGACTTATTGAGTTCATCACTTTAACAGCATCATCTTTTAGGATCTTAAATATCTCAACTGGAATTCCATCTCCTCTGCTAGCTTTGCTCATAGTATCACTTCCTAAGGCCCACTTGACTTCACACTCCAGATGTCTGATGAGTGACACACAATCATGGTTATCTGGGTCATTAACAATTTTTTGTACATTTCTTTTGTATATCCTTGCCACCTGTTCTTAATCTCTTCTGCTTCTCTTAAGTCCTTGCTGTTTCTGTTCTTTATCATGCAGACCCTTGTATGAAATATTCCCTTGGTATATTCAGTTTACTTGAAGAGATCTCTAGTCCTTCCCACTTATTGTTTTCCTCTATTTGACACTGTTCATTTAAGAAGGCCTTCTTATGTCTCCTTGCTATTCTCTGTAACTCTGCATTCAACTGGGTATATCTTGCCCTTTCTCCGTTGCTTTTTGCTTCTCTTCATTTCACAGCTCTTTGTAAAGCCTCCTTAGACAACCACTTTGGTTTCTTGCATTTCTTTTTCTTTTTATGGTTTTGGTCACCACCTCCTGGACAATGTGATGAACCTCCATTCGTAGTTCTTCAGGCACTCTGTCTACCAGATCTAGTCCCTTGAATCTCTTCATCACCTCCATAAGGAATCTGATTTAGGTCATACCTGAAAGGCCTAGTGGTTTCCCTACTTTTCTAATTTAAGGCTTGTTTTGAAATAAGGTGCTCATGACTGAGCCAAAATCAGATCCAGATCTTGTTTTTGCTGAGTATATTTAACTTCTCTAACTTCGGCTGCAAGGTATATAATCAATCTGTATGATTTTGCTATTGACCATCTGGTCATGTCCATGTGTAGAGTTGTCTCTTGTATTGTTGGAAGAAGGTGTTTGCTATGATCAGTGTGTTCTCTTCACAAAGCTCTGTTAGCCTTTGCCCTGCTTCGTTTTGTACTCCAAGGCCAAACTTTCCTGTTATTGTGTCTATCTCTTGATTTCCAACTGCTGCATCCAGTCCCCTATGATGAAGAGGACATCTTTTTCTTCCTGTTCGTTTTAGAAAGTCTTATAGGTCTTCATAAACCAGTCAACTTCAGCTTCTCAGAATTAGTGGTTGGGGCATAGACTTGCATTACTATGATGCTGAATAGTTGCCTTAGAAATGAACCAAGATCATTCTGTTATTTTTGAGATTACACTGAAGTACTACTTTTCAAATTCCTTATGATTATACAGAGGAAGTGACAAATAGATTAAAGGAATTAGAGCTAATAGAGTGCCTAAAGAACTGTGGAGGTCGGTTCATAACATTGTACAGGAGGTGGTGACCAAAACCATCCCCAAGAAAAAGAAATGCTACAAGACAAAATGGTTGTCTGAGGCGGCCTTAGAAATAGCTGAGAAAACAAGCAAAAGTCAAAGGAGAAAAGGAAAGATACACCCATCTGAATGCAGAGTTCCAAAGAATAGCAAGGAGAGATAAGAAAGCCTTCTTAAGTGAACAATGCAAAGAAATAGAGGAAAACAATAGAATGGGAAAGACCAGAGATCACTTCCAGAAAATTAGAGATACCAAGGAAACATTTCATGCAAAGACGAACACAATAAAGGACAGAAATGGTATGGACCTAAAGTAGCAGAAGAGATTAAGAGGTGGCAAGAATACAGGGAATAACTGTACAAAGAGGGTCTTTCTGACCCAGGTAACCACAGTGGTGTGATCACTCACCTAGAGCCCGACATACTAGAGTGTGAAGTCAAGTGGGCCTTAGGAAGCATGACTACAAACAAAGCTAGTGGAGGTGATGTAATTCCAACTGAGCTATTTAAGATCCTAAAATATAATGCTGTGAAAGTGCTGCACTCAATATGCCCACAAACTTGGAAAACTCAGCAGTGGCCACAGGACTGGCAAAGGTCAGTTTTCATTCCAATCCCGAATAAGGGCAAAGCCAAAGAATGTTCAAGTTCAGTTCAGTTCAGTCGCTCAGTCGTGTCCGACTCTTTGCGACCCCATGAATTGCAGCACACCAGGCCTCCCTGTCCATCACCAACTCCCGGAGTTCACTCAGACTCACGTCCATCAAGTCGGTGATGCCATCCAGCTATCTCATCCTCTGTCGTCCCCTTCTCCTCCTGCCCCCAATCCCTCCCAGCATCAGAGTCTTTTCCAGTGAGTCAACTCTTCACATGAGGTGGCCAAAGTACTGGAGTTTCGGCTTTAGCATCATTCCTTCCAAAGAAATCCCAGGGCTGATCTCCTTCAGAATGGACTGGTTGGATCTCCTTGCAGTCCAAGGGACTCTCAAGAGTCTTCTCCAACACCACAGTTCAAAAGCATCAATTCTTCAGCGCTCAGCTTTCTTCACAGTCCAACTCTCATATCCATACATGACCACAGGAAAAACCATAGCCTTGACTAGACAAACATTTGTTGGCAAAGTAATGTCTCTGCTTTTGAATATGCTATCTAGGTTGGTCATAACTTTGCTTCCAAGGAGTAAGCGTCTTTTAATTTCATGGCTGCAGTCACCATCTGCAGTGATTTTGGAGCCCAAAAAAATAAAGTCTGCCACTGTTTCTACTGTTTCCCCATCTATTTCCCATGAAGTGATGGGACTGGATGCCATGATCTTCGTTTTCTGAATGTTGAGCTTTAAGCCAACTTTTTCACTCTCCATTTTCACTTTTATCAAGAGGCTATTTAGTTCCTCTTCACTTTCTGCCACAAGGGTGGTGTCATCTGCATATCTGAGGTTATTGATATTTCTCCCGGCAATCTTGATTCCAGCTTGTGTTTCTTCCAGTCCAGCGTTTCTCATGATGTACTCTAACTACTGCACAATTGTGCTTATCTTACAGACTAGCAAAGTAATGCTTAAAATCCCTCAAGCTAGGCTTCAACAGTACATGAACCAAGAACTTCCAGATGTGCAAGCTGAATTTAGGAAAAGCAGAGGATCCAGAGATACAATTGCCAGCATCTGTTGGATATACAAAAAGCAAGAGAATTCCAACTGGGACAGACTTAAGTTTCTTTGGCTCCAGAATCACTGTGGGTAGTGACTGTGCTCAGTCACTTCAGTGGTGTCCGACTCTTTGTGACCCTATGGACCATACCCTGCCAGGCTCCTCTGTCCATGGGGTTCTTCAAGCAAGAATACTGGAATGGGTTGCTGTGCCCTTCCTCAGAGTATCTTCCTAACCTGGGGGTTGAACCCGTGTCTCCTGTGGCTCCTGAATTGCAGGTGGATTCTTTACCCACTGAGCGACTTGGCAAGCAGGACGATGACTGCAGCCATGACATTAAAAGTCTCTTGCTTCTTGGAAGAAATGCTATGACAAACCTAGACAACATATTAAAAAACAAAGACATCACTTTGCCAACAAAGGTCTATATAGTCAAAGATATGGTTTTTCCAGTTGTCATGTATGGATGTGAGAGTTGGACCATAATGAAGGCTGAGGGTCACAAAAATTGATGTTTTCAAACTGTGGTGCTACAGAAGACTCTTGAGAGTCCCTTGGACAGCAAGGATATCAAACCAGTCAATCCTAAGGGAAATCAACCCTGAATCTTCATCAGAAGGACTGCTGCTGAAGCTAATGCTCCAAGACTTAGGCCACCAGATGCAAAGAACCGACTCATTGGAAAAGACTCTGATGCTGGGAAGGATTGAGAGCAGGAGGAAAAGGGGGTGACAGAGCATGAGATGGCTGGATGGCATCACTGACTCAATGGACTTGAATTTGCGCAAATTCCAGCAGACAGTGAAGAACAGGGAAGCCTGGCGTGCTGCAGTCCATGGGGTTACAAATTGTCTGACATGACTGAGGGACTGAGCAACAACAACTGCATTTCAGTTGACTATGAGAGCTACTCCATGTTTTTCTAAGGGGTTCTTTCCCACAGTAATAGATTTAATGGTTATCTGAATAAATTTGTCCATTCCAGTCCATTTTAGTTCACTGATTCCTAAGATCTCGATGTTCATGCTTGCCATCTCCTGCTTAATCATGTCCAATTTACTTTGATTTATGGATGTAACATTCCAGGTCCCTGTGCAGTGTTGTTCTTTACAGCATCAGACTTTACTTTCACAACCAGAGAGATCCACAACTTAGCATCATTTCTGCTTTGACCCAGCCTCTTCATTCTTTCACAGGCTATTAGTAATTACCCTCTGCTCTCCCCAAGTAGCTTATTGAACACCTTCCAACCAGGGAGGCTCCACTTTGAGTATCATATCTTTTTGCCTTTTCATACTGTTCATGTGGTTCTCCTGCTAAGCATACTGGAGTGCTTGCCATTCCCTCCTCCAGAGGTCACATTTTTTCCAGAACTTTTCACTGTAGCTTGTCTGTCTTGGGTGACCCTACATGGCATGGCTCATAGCTTCCTTGATTTATGCAAGCCCCTGTGCCATAACAAGGCTGTGATTCATTTAGAGGTAAGTTTTGCTAGTTTATCTATATTTATTGATCACTTATTTCTCTACCAGGCACTGGGAAAAGATATAAGGTTACCACAATAAACAAAATAGACGTGGTCAAGTCCAATATTCTTGATGGCTTTCTGAATCATATCAAAAGTCCTTATAATTCTTGATATCCATGGTCTGCCCTTTCCTACGAATTGAAAAAAATGGGAATCTTACTTGATAAGATTTGTTTTTATTTGCATTTTCCTCCTTTTCCTTCTTGTGTTCTTTATTTGCTCCCCAGTCCATGCATGGCTATATAAAAGGTAGACTAAAATGATCTGGTAAAAGAAGCTAGGAGCCACTGCTGTCATTGTGATAGCCACTAGTGATTCAGGCATCTCATTAACCATGCTAATGTCTGTCATTAACTACTTTTTAGATTCATAAAATAATAAATATCTTTTCATTTTCAGTATTTGGTCAAAGTACTCTGAAATATTTGTAAATCCTTTCAATGAGAACATATTCGTTATGGTATGGTACTTTCTAAGACATTTTCAGACATTCACCTCAATGATGTAAGGGTTGCCTGTTAGAGCTGTATACCAGAAGCCAAGCACACAGCAAAATGAGGCCAATATCTACCTCTTATTGACACTACCCACTAAAATATTATGACATCTGTGTGAATAGGTATTTAGGAAGACATGTATATCCTACAGTTATCAAAATTATGCCAAATACTTCAATTTTAAAAGTTATTTCAGTTAGCTAAGTGTATTAGTAAAAAAAAAAAAAAGAAAAAAGCAAGTCATTTTTTAGTATAAAGTGATGCATTTCAATACGCAAATACTTAGGTGGTCCCACAGGGCAGGAGCAATTGCTCAGACACACACATTTAACCTGATTTGGCTTGTTTGGTTAATGTGTTTTCTTTAATTTGACAGAAAAAGTAGTGAAAGGGAATGGAGGAACACCTTAGGCAAGTTTATGACAAATTATTCTTTGCTTAAATGTATTTTTATTATATCTTTTATGAAAAGGAATAAAGAACACAAAGTATATTTCAAATATCCAATTCAAAATATTCTGAGGTTTTAAAAAAAGTGGTTACATTTATATTTACTTCAATATTTGTTGAGACACTATTACATGTAGGAAGTTTCTGGTAGGTGCTGGGGATATAACAGTGAGTAAGACATGGATCCTTGTTTTCTCAGAGCTTAGCACTACATAAAGGACACAGATAGAGGGAAAAAATTAAAATATATTAGCTGCTGCTGCTGCTAAGTCGCTTCAGTCGTGTCAGACTCTGTGCAACCCCAAAGACGGCAGCCCACCAGGCTCCCTCGTCCCTGGGATTCTCCAGGCAAGAACACTGGAGTGGGTTGCCATTGCCTTCTCCAATGCATGAAAGTGAAAAGTGAAAGTGAAGTCGCTCAGTCGTGTCCTAGGGAACAGGAAATGCAGTGAATAAAGTTCATACCAGGGATACCTAACTTCCTAATGGGAGGCTTCCTGGAGGAAGTGGCTTCTAAACTTCAGTCTAAAGCATGGAAACCATCCAGATAAATCAATAATTGAGGAAAACACCTACACTGTTGGTGGGAATGTAAATTGTTGTAGCCAGGGTGGAAAACAGAATGGAAATTTCTTTAAAATTTAAAGATAGAGCTGTAATATGATCCAGTAACTCCTGTAACTACTCCTGTGCATATATCCAGCAAAGACAAAAACTCTAATTCAAAAAGTCACATATACTCCAATTTTCATAGCAGCACTACTTAAAATAGCCAAGACATGGAAACAACCCAATTGCCAATCAATAGACAATTGTCTTCAGAAGATGTGAAATATATTCATATATATGTGTATGTTACTTAGCCGTAAAAAAGAATGAAATTTGTATCAACATGATGGGTCTAAAGAATATCATGCTTACTTAAGTAAGTTAAACAAAGGTAAATATTATATGATATCACTTATATGTGGAATCTGTAAAGTAATACAAATGAATCTGTGTACAAAACTGAACAGACTCATAGGCATGGAAAACAAGCCTATGGATACCAAAGGGGAAAGGAAAGTGGTGAGGTATGTTAGGAGAATGGGATTTACAGATAAAAACTGCTATACATAAAATAGATAAACAACAAGGATTTACTGTATATCACAGGGAACTATATCCAATATCCTGTAATAGCATATAATAGAAAATAATCTGAAAAAAAAAAAAGTGTGTATAACTGAATCACTTTGCTGTACACCCAAAATTAACGTGGTACTGTAAATCAACTATACTTTAATTTTACTTTTTGGCCTTCTATTTATTTTTTCAGCCAAGCTGCCAGTTTCAAATATAATCTGAAATATGTAATGTATAAAAGATTCTTTGAAACTTTAAAGAAATAACAAGTTCTGATGGCAATTGTTACCATCCTTGCCTCAATCACCATCTCATTGGCCCAGAGAAGAAACCAAAATATACAGCATTCAGGGCAATCTAAAATGGGCAGTGTTATTATATACATCATGATCTTTGATGAGCTTCTTCCATATTTTAGACCCACAACTAAACTGTTCAGGGAACTATCATATAAATTGACACCTGAATTCTAAGTTAGAAATTACTGCTCACCCAGATGATACCCTAGAAATGCTACAGGGTAGCTTTGGGATATTATACAAATCATCCTACATTCTGGGTTATTCTTTATGCAACTAATATTCCTGGATTGTAAACAAATGTTGTACAATGGAAATTAGAAAAATTACTCAAACATTTTTTAACATAATCTAGTATTTATAATCAACTCAATCAAGATCTGAATATCCAAGTTTTAGAATATTAATGCCCTTTGTTGCTGGTATTGTTTCTACTTTTTTTGCAATTGTATATTTTCCTGACACTAAGGAAAAAGAGGTTAAAAAATGCAACGTACCATTCCACTTTTTATAACAAATACTAAAATATTTAGTAAGGGGGAAAGTTGAAGTTAAACATCCTAAAGTGAGGATTCAGTATTCCACCTATTTGTATTTTTACCTTGTACATCTGAGAATCTCAAATTTTTAAAAAAATTATTTTTTTTTTTTTCAGATTGAGATTTGGAAAATATTTTCTTTTTTTTTTTATATGTTTTTCTTTTTTTTTAATTTTATTTTTTAAACTTTACAATATTGTATTAGTTTTGCCAAATATCGAAATGAATCCGCCACAGGTATACCTGTGTTCCCCATCCTGAATCCTCCTCCCTCCTCCCTCCCCATACCCTCCCTCTGGGTCGTCCCAGTGCACCAGCCCCAAGCATCCAGTATCGTGCATCGAACCTGGACTGGCAACTCGTTTCATACATGATATTATACATGTTTCAATGCCATTCTCCCAAATCTCCCCACCCTCTCCCTCTCCCACAGAGTCCATAAGACTGATCTATACATCAGTATCTCTTTTGCTGTCTCGTACACAGGGTTATTGTTACCATCTTTCTAAATTCCATATATATGTGTTAGTATACTGTATTGGTGTTTTTCTTTCTGGCTTACTTCACTCTGTATAATAGGTTCCAGTTTCATCCATCTCATTAGAACTGATTCAAATGTATTCTTTTTAATGGCTGAGTAATACTCCATTGTGTATATGTACCACAGCTTTCTTATCCATTCATCTGCTGATGGGCATCTAGGTTGCTTCCATGTCCTGGCTATTATAAACAGTGCTGCGATGAACATTGGGGTACACGTGTCTCTTTCCCTTCTGGTTTCCTCAGTGTGTATGCCCAGCAGTGGGATTGCTGGATCATAAGGCAGTTCTATTTCCAGTTTTTTAAGGAATCTCCACACTGTTCTCCATAGTGGCTGTACTAGTTTGCATTCCCACCAACAGTGTAAGAGAGTTCCCTTTTCTCCACACCCTCTCCAGCATTTATTGCTTGTAGACTTTTGGATCGCAGCCATTCTGACTGGCGTGAAATGGTACCTCATAGTTATTTGTTATTTTTTAATTGAAGTACAGTTGGTTTACAGTATTAGTTTCAGGTGTACAATATGGTGATTAAAAGGTTTTTTTATAGATAATACTCCATTTAAATCTATAAAATATCGACTATATTCCCTGTTCTATACAATATATCCTTGCAGTTTTTTTTAGGTATACAGTATATATATTAGTGTCAATGTACAGCAAAGTTAGACAGCTATGCATATTTTTTTTCAGATTCTTACCCCTTAGAAGTTATTACAAAATATTGACTATAGTTTGTACTATACGGTAGGTCCTGGTTGGTTGTCTATTTTATATATGGTACTGTGTATAGGTTAACCTGAATCTCCTAAATTAGCCCTCCCCTCATTTTCTCCCTTTTGTTTGTTTTGTCTGTGAGTCTATTTCTGTATTTGTATGTAAGTTCACTTGTATCATTTTTTATATTTCATATATTTTTATATTCCACATATAAGCTATATCATATGATATTTGTATTCCTATGGCTTATTTCACTTAGTATGATAGTCCATTTATGCTGCTACAAATGGTCCTATTTCATTCTTTTTATGACTGAGTAAAATTTCATTGTATAAATATACCACATCTTTATCCATTCACCTTCAGTGCACATTTAAGTTACTTCCATGTCTTGGCTACTGTACATACTCCTGCACTGAACACTGGAGTGCATGAATTTGTTCAAGTTATGATTTTCTCCAGATATATGCACAAGAGTTGCTGGGCCATATGGTAGCTCTATTTTTTAGTTTTTTAAGAAATGTCCATACTCTTCTCTGTAATGGTTTGATCAGTTTACATTATACCAACAGTGGACAAGTGTTCCCTTTTCTTCACATCTTCTCCAGAATTCATTGTTTGTAGACTTTTTGAGGATAGCCATTCTGACAAGTGCAAAGTAGTATACCTCATTGTAGTTTTTATTTGTATTTCTCTACTAGTTAGAAATGTTGAGCATCTTTTCATGTGCCTTTTGGCCATCTGTATGTCTTTTTGGAGAAATGTCTATTTAGAATTTTTGCCCATTTTTGGATTGGATTGTTTTAATAAATGAAGTATAGAGTAAGAAAAAATAGAAATGATAAATGAAACTAAAAGCTGGTTCTTTGAAAAGATAAAGCTGATGAACCTTTAGCTTCATCAAGAAAAAAAAAATGGAGAGGACTGAAATCAATAAAATTAGAAATAAAAACATACAAGTTACAACTGACACCAAAGAAAAACAAAGGGCCATAAGAGACTACTGCAAGCGACTTTATGCCAATAAAATGGAAAACATAGAAGAAATATAAAAATTCTTAGAAAGGTACACTCTCCCAAGACTGGACCAGGAAGGCATAGAAACTATGAACAGATGAATTAGAAGTACTGAAATTGAATCTGTGACTTAAAAACTTCCAAAAGACTGAAGTCCAGAACTATATGCCAATAAAGTAGACAACTTGGAAGAAATGGACGAATTCTTAGAAAAGTATAACCTCCCAAAACTAAACCAGGAGGAAATAGAAAAGCTTAACGGACCCAGCACAAGCACAGAAATTGAAACAGTAATCAAAAATCTTCCAACAAAATAAAGCCCAGGACCAGATGGCTTTACAGGTGAATTCTACCAAAAATTTAGAGAAGAGCTAACACCTATCCTACTCAAACTCTTCCAGAAAATTGCAGAGGAAGATAAACTGCCAAACTCAGTCTATGAGGCCAATATCACCTTGATACCAAAACCAGACAAAGATACCACACAAAAAGAATACAAGCCAATATCACTGGTGAACATAGATGAAATAATCCTTAACAAAATACTAGCCAACCAAAGCCAACAACATATTGAAAGGATCACACACCATGATCAAGTAAGATTTATCCCAGAGAAGCCAGGATTTTTCAAAATCTGCAAATCAATCATTGTGATATATTACATTAACAAGATGAAGAATAAATACCATATGATTATCTCAATAGATGCAGAAAAAGGTTTTGACAAAATTCAACACCAATTTAAGATAAAAACTCTCCAGAAAGTGGGAATAGAAGGAACATGTGCATGTGTGCTATGTCCCTTCAGTCGTGTACAACTCTCTGCAACCCGGTGGACTATAGCCTGCCAGGTTCCTCTGTCCATGGGATTCTCCAGACAAGAATACTGGAGTGGGTTGCCATGGCCTTCTCCAGGGGATCTTCCTGACCCAGGGATCGAACCCACATCTCTTAGGTCTCCTTTATTGGCAGGTGGATTCTTTACCACTAGCACCACCTGGAGGAGAAGGCAATGGCACCCCACTCCAGTATTCTTGCCTGGAAAAATGCCATGGATGGAGGAACCTGGTAGGCTGCAGTCCATGGGGTCGCTAGGAGTCGGACACGACTGAGCGGCTTCACTTTCACTTTTCATTTTCATGCATTGAAGAAGGAAATGGCAACCCACTCCAGTGTTCTTGCCTGGAGAATCCCAGGGACGAGGCATCCTGGTGGGCTGCCGTCTATGGGGTCGCACAGTCAGACACGACTGAAGCGACTTAGCAGCAGCACCACCACCACCTGGGAGGCCCTAGAAGGAACACACCTCAAAGTAATAAAGGCCTTACATGAAAAATCCACAACTAAGCTTTTGATCAATGATGAAAAGCTGAAAGCATTTCCTCTAAGTTCGGGACCAAGAGAAAGATGTTCGCTCTCATCCCTTTTCCTCAACATGGTTTCAAAAGTCCTAACCACACTACTCAGAGAAGAAAAAGAAATAAAAGGAGTTCAAGTTGGAAAGGGAGAAAGAAAACTGTCACTGTTTGCAGATGACATGATAATATACATAGGAAATCCTAAACATGCTGTCAAAAACTATTAGAGTTCATCAATGAATGTTGTAAAGTCATAGGATAAAAAAATTAATACCCAGAAATCTGTTCCATTTTTCTATACTAACAACAAAAAATTATAAAGAGAAATTAAGGAAACAATCTCATTTACCATCTCATCAAAAAGAATAAAACTTCTAGGGAAAAACCTAAGGGGGCAAAAGACCTGTACCCTGAAAACTGTAAGATGCTGACACAAACACATGGAAAAATATATACTGTGTTCTTGGATCGGTAGAATCAGTATTGTCAAAATGACCATGCTACACAAGGAAATCTACAAGATTCTATGCACTTCAGTTCAGTTCAGTCGCTCAGTCGTGTCTGACTCTTTGCAGCCCCATGAATCGCAGCACGCCAGGCCTCCCTGTCCATCACCATCTCCCAGAGTTCACTGAGACTCACGTCCATCAAGTCAGTGATGCCATCCAGCCATCTCATCCTCTGTCGTCCCCTTCTCCTCCTGCTCCCAATCCCTTCCAGCATCAGAGTCTTTTCCAATGAGTCAACTCTTCGCATGAGGTGGCCAAAGTACTGGAGTTTCAGCTTTAGCATCATTCCTTCCAAAGAAATCCCAGGGCTAATCTCCTTCAGAATGGACTAGTTGGATCTCCTTGCAGTCCAAGGGACTCTCAAGAGTCTTCTCCAACACCACAGTTCAAAAGCATCAATTCTTCAGTGCTCAGCTTTCTTCACAGTCCAACTCTCACATCCATACAGGCCTTAATAAAAATACTCTTAAAAGTCGGGGCAAATTTAAATCTTTTATCAGGTATCATACATACTTAAATAACCACATATACATATTTAATGTCTTATAAGTAGGCAGTAGTGAAGTTGAGCCATATTGCTATATCCCCCAGCAGTCTCTAATATTGTTTTCAGTCCCATCCACCATTCATAGGGTAATATCCTCCCTATTTAAAATATAGAAATTATATGTTACCATACCAGTGATAAGAATCACTTTTTGGTCAAATACTTCCTATAAAGTGAAATTTATCTATGATTGGCACCTCTGTAATAATCAAAATGAACCCAGTAAGACTTTTGCTGTCAGTGCTGTTTGTTGATACCACTAGACTAGAGACTGAGGCCACTGACAAAAGAAAAAAATGTCACAAGAGAATATTTCCCCATTTTCTTGCACATCAGAGAAACAAGAGGAAATTGTAAAAGCTACATAGATTATGTGAGTTGATAGCATTGTTCCTAAGAATTCTGAGCTTTTGAAATTAGAACTTAAAACATTAATTGATTGTTTCTTGTCATAAATATACTGTTACAACCAACAGAATAAGATAAAACTATGTAAAAGGAAGTTCTATTAATCTGATTTTATGGGTAAAAGGACAATTTTATGATAAAACTTTATAATAAATAAATGTTAACCAATTCCTGTATAAGGATGAAGTACTTGTTTTCCTCAATCTTACCTAAGAATGTGAATAATCATTTTAATCTCCTTACTATTGTAACAATTAAAAACTTTTCAATAGCTTGAAATCTTTTTTCCCAGTTTATTTATATATAATTGACATACAGCACTGATAAGTTTAAAGGATACAGCATAAGTCAAATCATTATGCTGTAATGATTTAGTGAACATGTAAGTTTAGTGAATATCTCATATATATATATATATATATATATACACACACACACACACATAAATTTTTAAAACAGAAAAAAATCCTTGTGGTGGGAACACAAGGATTTAGTCTCTTAACAACTTTTGTAACATAGAACAATAGTAACAATATTGATCATATATTGATCATGCTGTACATTACACCTCTAGTACTTGTCTTACAACTAGAAGTTTGTACTTTTTGGTTCTCTTCATCCAGTTCTCACTACTACAATTCCTACCACTGGAAACCACAAAAAAAGATCTGATTCTGAGATTTTGTTTTTTTTTTTTTTTTTTTTTAACTATAATTGACCTTCAACAGTATGCAAACTCCTGTCACACAACACAGTAATTTTGGCTGTTCAGAACCTTTGGTGTTTCCACAAATGCAATTAGTGTTTTGATAAGAATTGCATTGATCTGTATTGTCCAATTGCCTTGGATAATCATTTTGACAATATTCAGTCCTCCAATCCATGAATATGGTATATCTTTCCATCTGTTTGTATCTTCCTCAGTTTCTTTCATCAGGGTCTCATAGTTTCTGAGTATTTGGTTAGGTTTGTTCCTAAGTATTTTATTCATGACAGGGAAGCCTGGCATGCTGCAGTCCATGGGGTTGCAAAGAGTCGGACACAATTGAGCGACTGAACTGAATGCAATTACATATAGGATTGTTTTCTTAATTTCACTGATATGTGATTTAGAACATAGAAATGCAACAGATTTTCATTAATTTTATCTTCTGTTACTTTTCTGAATTCATTGATGAGTGCTATATAGGTTTTGGTGGCATCTTTAGAATTTTCTATGTAGACTATTATATCATCTGCAAACAATAATAGTTTCACATCTTCCTTTCCAATTTGGAATCCTTTTATTTCTTTATCTTACTGATTGCTATGGCTAGAAGCTCTAATTGTATGTTGAATAAAAGTGGCAAGAATAGGCATCCTTGTCTTATTCCTAATCTTAGAGGCAATACTTTCATTTTTTCACTGTTGAGTATGATGTTGGCTATGGGTTTGTCATGTGTGTGTGCTCAGTTGGTTCAGTAGTGTCTGACTCTTTGCAACCCTGTGAATTGTAGCCTGCCAGGCTCTGTCCATCAGGTTCTCCAGGAAAGAATACTGGAGTGGATTGTCATACCCTCTTCCAGGGGATCTTCCCTACCCAGGGATCAAACCTGCATCTCTTACATCTCCTGCATTGGCAGGCGGATTCTTTACCACTAGTACCACCTGGAAAACCCATAGGTTTGTCATACCTGATCTTTATTATGTTGAGGTGTGGTCCTTCAATAACCACTCTGTTGAAAATTTTTATCATCATAAATGAATGTTGAATTATGTCAAAAAAATTTTCTGCAGCTGAGATGATTATATGATTTTATTCTTCAATTTGTTAATATGGTATATCATATTGATTGATTTGTAGATATTGAGCCATCCATGCATCCCTGGGATAAATCCCACTTGTTTTTGGTGGGTCATCTTCTTGAATTCTGTATGCTAACATTTTGTTGATTTTTTTTTTGGCATCTATGATCATCAGTGATATTGGTCAGTAATTCCTTTTTTTATAAGGTAGATTGCTTATCCAGCTTCTCTTAGTTCTGGGACTTTATCTTGTGCCTCTGTTTGGATCATAATCCTCTGCTGTCGCATTTTGCCTAATTTGTTGTTTTTATTTCTATGTGTTAATATTGAGTAGGTTGATAACATTTTCCCACCTTGGGGAAGTGGCCATGGTAGGAGACTTTCTATGTGCTTTAGCAGTGCACTCCCCTCTGGTCACCAATTCTCTATGCTCTAGGGGTGCCCCCTTTGTGAGCTATGTAAATTCTTTTCCTGTGACTGGCTGACTACTGTATATGGTCTGGTAGGCATGATTGGCCTTGTTCTGGTCAGTTGCTGGGCTCTGCTTTTGCAGTGGCTACCAGCCCATGGCAGGCAGGGTAAGGTCACAAAGCAGCTAGTGACAGGGTCCTGGGGATGCCTCAGGGTTAGTTCTGGCCCACTTGAGGGTGGACCTTGGTTCCAAGATTGGTGGTTATGGAATTGGAAGATCCAGATCTCGTGTCAGCCTGGTATTGGGCAGGGCCAATTTCCCACACAGCTGGCTGCAGCACAGGTGTCCCCAAACTGGTGTAAGTCTGCTAATGGGTAGGACTGGATCCTAGGGATTGTGGGGCCCAAGGTTATCCCAGAGCTGGTTTTCTCCTGCTGGTAGATGAGACTGGGGCCCAAGGGGTCCGTGAGCTGATTCAGCCTGCTAGTGGATCGGCTAGGTCCTGACACAGCAAGTTGTGGGATTGTGGTCGTCTTGATGCTGGTGTCTGTCCACTGGTAGGCAGAGGTATGGCTTGGTCCCAGGAGAATTTTGTGACTGGTGTTAGCCCAGTAGTGGGAAGAGCTTGGTCTAAGAGTCTCTAGCTGCAGGGTCCTGGTGGTCTTGAAATAGTTGTCTGCCAGCTGGTGGCAGGACTGGGTCCCACAATGACTGGGGGTACAGGGGGTCTTAAGGCAGTGCCCTGCTGATGGGAGGGCCTCTGTCCCTGGCCAGGTAGCTGCTTGTCCTGTGGTATCCTAGTCTTAGTACAGACATGCTAGTGGGCAGAGCTGGGTCCTAATGCTAAGAAGCTAGAGGGAGCGTCTCAAAATTCTGCTTGCCAGCACCGTCATTTTTCTCAGAGAAAGAATCCCCCCAAATTGCTGCCACATTGTTTGTTCATGTCCCTAAGGTGAGACCCAGTTGCCTTGTGCCTCTCTCCACAATCAGTAGGTGGATCTGAACCAGGCTTTTTTTCAAATTACTGATCCTGTTCTGGGTCCCAGAGTGTGTGAGATTTTATGTGTGCCCTTTAAGAGTAGTATTTACATTTTCCATAGCCCTCTGGCTTTTGCAAAAGTAAGCCCTTTCGACCTTTGAAGCCACATATTCTGGTGGCTTGTCATTCCTGGTATAAGACCCCCAGGCTGGGGAGCCTGGAGTAAGGCTCACACTTCTTACTCTTTGGGGAGAACCTCTGCCATGTAACAACCCTCTCATTTGTGGGTTGCCCACTTGGGGTATTGATCTTGACTGTTCTGTGTGTCTGATCTTCCTACTCGTCTTGTTGTGGTTCCTTCTTGATATTTTAGTTGTACACGATCTTTTCCATTAATGGTCTTTCTTATCATGGATAAGTTGCTCTGTAATTTTGGTGTGCCCATGAGAAAATGTGACCTCAGAGTCTTCCTACTCCACCATCTGGCCACTTATAAAAGCTAAAAATAATTAATCACATAAATCTAAGGACCATACTTAAATGCATACATCAGTAAACAGTTAACTGGCAATTTTCTGCTAGAAATTTTCCTTCTTTTTCTACTGCATATTTTCTATTTTGATTTGAGTATTTTGTCTTGCTCAAGCAGGACTATTTCAGGAGCATAATGTTAATCATGATTTTAGTTTCACTTGGACATTCCAGAACTAGTAAATCTATTTGTTGTTGGTGTTGTTCAGTCGCTCAGTCATGTCCAACTCTTTGTGACCCCATGAACCGCAGCACTCCAGCCTTCCCTGTCCTTCACGTCTCTCAGAGTTGACGCAAACTCCTGTCCATTGATTCTGTGGTGCCATCAACCATGTCGCCCTCATCTCCACCTGCCTTCAATCTTTCCCAGCATTGATAGCTGATGGTGAATGGTGCCGGTATTCATGGTCTCCAAAGGAGAGGGATTCACTGAGATGCGGTCTCAGTCACTCAGAGTTTCATGTAACAGTTTCATTAAGGAGAAAAAGGATAGAGAAATCTTCCAGTAAAAGGCACTGGAAGCACGTAGGAGAGGACCCACCTCACTAGTTTAAGCAGGGCATTATATAATTTTCAACTGGCTGCTGAGAATAGATACAAAGAAAGTCTCAAGGTCATAAAAGTTACACCAGACCTTTTCCCAAGGCATACATCCTGAGACAACTTTAGTACAAGATTAACCAGAAGGAATGAGTTCTGGATAACTGTGTTGCTGAGAAGCAGGTTTCCAGGCAAGATTTGTTACCATTATAATCATTAACATAGATTAAGAAAAGCATAATGGGGTGTAACGGAGAAGGCAATGGCACCCCACTCCAGTACTCTTGCCGGGAAAATCTCATGGACAGAGGAGCCTGGTAGGCTGCAGTCCATGGGGTCGCTAAGAGTCGGACACGACTGAGTGACTTCACTTTCTCTTTTCACTTTCATGCATTGGAGAAGGAAATGGCAACCCACTCCAGTGTTCTTGCCTGGAGAATCCCAGGGACGGGGAAGCCTGGTGGGCTGCCATCTATGGGGTCACACAGAGTCGGACACGACTGAAGTGACTTAGCATAGCATAATGGGGTGTAAGAAAAGCATTTTCCATGAGTAACATGTATGATTGCTGTGTATTCATTAGCCCCAGATCTAAAGAAAAGCCAGTTCTCTCAGGCAAGATACATTGTTGCACAAGGCTTAAGGAAAGCATAAGGGAGAATCTTCACCTCCTCCTTAAAGGACCCTGGACTGCCTATCAACCTGCCTAAGTTAGCTCTCTCAGCACCAGGGTCTTTTCCAATGAGATGGCTCTTTGCACCAGGTGGCCAAAGTATTAGAGCTTCAGCTTCAGCATCAGTTCTTCCAGTGAATATTCAGGTTTGATTGGTTTGATCTCTTTGCTGCCCAAGGGACTCCCAAGAGTCTTCTCCACTGCTATCTATTTACTAAATTGTAAATAAGCACGTGACTTCATCCTTCACACCATAGCTTTGCAATGGCTACCACCAAGTGTGGAAAGGGAAATTTTTTTTTCAGTGCCTACTGTTGTCTTATAGTTTACCTCATTTGATTTTGCCAGCAGCCCCTCTGAAAAGGTACTATGGTTATTATTGTACACATAACTTTTGATAGGCTAGTTAACTTGACTAAAACCACATAGCTAGTGAACAGAAAGACTTGAGTCCTTGTTTTGCAAATGACAGAATAAAAAAGATGACACAATTAAGGAATGCATTGACTCATAACTGAAAAGCTAAGAGGTAGGACTAACTTCACCTGAGGCTAGAGACAACTAAAAATATGATGTTACTATGACTTTGATTTCTCTTTTGTTCCCTTTGGTTTGCCTACTCCATGTTAGTTTCCTCCTCAGGTTCCATAAGGTGGCCCCCTGAAGCTCCAAGCCTCAGCATCATAGTTCCAAAATGGAACCCTGTGTTCTGTTCAAAATGTGTTACACACCGTCTTGGGGAAAAGAGATCTCTTCTTGTAGCTCTCCCATAATTTCTGAGATTCTCTCTCCCATTAGCTTAAATTTGTTCATGTTTCTCCACACTAAATCTTTCTGACTGGCCTACTCACCACATCCTCAAATTGCCTAGTATATCCAATGTCTCTGTGTTTTTACTCGTGTTAATGACCTCACTTAAAATGCCATTTAAATTTTTTTAATTAATTATTTAAACTAATTACTAACACTGGAGGACTGACACACACTTACCAGTCAGGGCCTACTCCTGGACCTGGAGTAGGAGAAAGAAAATGGCCTAAAGAAAATCATAGTGCTATTGGCTTGAGAATGCTTTCCACTATTAAGTAGATAATGGAACTGGGAATGCTTATAAAGTCTATACCTTTTGGGTTATTCAACAAAACTACCCAAACATAATCTCTGCTTTCGACCTACAGCTAGCATTTAATGGACAGAGGCCAGGGACTCTTAGCATCCTATAATGTACAATACAACTTCTCCCTGAAAGGAATTATCTGACCCAAAATGTCAATAGAACTAAGACTGAGAAATCTTATTCTGTATGATCTGCCAGGCATAGTCTCTCAGCTTTATTCCCTGTCTCTCTCTCTTACTTTTTCTTTAAGCAAGAGCCACATTGAATTGCCTTCCTTCAGTGCTGAAATGTACCAAATCTCTTTAGGTTTTAGGATCTTTGCCTGTTATTTTCATTCTACCTCCCACTCCTCTAAGTACAACTCTGCCACCCCTTTCCACGTAGCCAAAATCATTCCTTCTTCAGCACTAAGCTCAAAGATTATTTAAGGGCGATTTCATGTCCCTGACTTGGTCAACCCTACCCCTCTACTGCCTACATACTGCCTTCTTTTTTAAAAAACTTTTTTTAAAGTGCTTTTAAAAAAACACTTCAATTGTTTAGCATTTACTATAATTTCAATTAGCTACTCTTTTACTTCAAATGAAAACTCCCAGAAGAAAGGGTACATACATTTTTGGTTCTTCTTTATACTCTGAGTATCTAGTAAAGCATCTGGATGGCATTTCAGGTAAGGCTATTAACATGAGTAAAAACTCAGAGGCATGGGTATACTAGGCATTTGGGGGATATGGTGAGTAGGCCAGTTAGAAAAATTTAGTGTGGAGAAGCCACGTGGCACTAGTGGTAAAGAACCCACCTGCAAATGCAGGAGACATAATAGATGCAGGTTTGATCCTTGGGTCAGAAAGATCCCCTGGAGGAGGGCATGGCAGCCCACTCCAGTATTCTTGCCTGGAGAATTCCTATGGACAGAGAAACCTGGCAGGATACAGTCCGTAGGGTCGCAAAGAGTCAGACATGACTGAAGCTACTGAGCACACACACAAGCATGAACAAGGATGGAAGAGGGGTGGAAGTCTTCTGATCCTGGATTTAATGAATGTATAACATTTTTTTTTTTTTGAGTTTCAATTGTAAAGCGCTAGTCCTTCTGTGTATGTAAAGTAGGCAAACCAGTTTAAATCTTTTTTTTTTTTTTTCTTTTTTTACTGTCTTCTTTGGTCTGATAGGCCTTGTAAAAACAGCCCAAGAATATATATATATATATATATTTAGTTTGGGTATTTTTTATAGTGCACTAAACCCTGAGTCAACTAACCTATGGTCCATAGCTAGCTCTAACACTAATTTGTTCTTTTCATTGTGCTTCTTTTGACTTTAGTTTATTTATAAACTGAGGGAGCTAGACTAATGGATCTGTGCTGCCCTCCCAATCTAAACATTCCTACTTAAGTAAATCAAAACAGTTTTGACTAGCTGAGGTTGAACTATTTAAGTCTTCTCTTTTTAAGAGTTTTCAAAGAAATATTATCTTAAAATGCAGTTGTTTATGTTCCTTGGCAAATAATCAGTAGAGTATAATGAAAATAACTGGACCTTTTGATTATTGGGAATTTTGATATACTTCTAAGTTTTGCATTATTTCATACACTTCATATAAGTATGGAAGATTGAGTAATAGATATCCTAACTTCAAGATAGGTCTTAAAGTTATTGTGTTTTTCAATAAATCCCTAGGACAAGCACAATTTTTTTCATAAACTTTCTCTAAAAAGTGAAGTCTAGTGTTATTCACCAAAGCACTGATCTTATTAAAGCATGTATTGTATATCTGTTTAATGCAGGGTTTCTCAATCTCAGCACTATTGCTATTTTAGCCTGGAAAATTCTTTCACATGAGGAAGGTATCCTGGGAATCTCTGTGAATGTGAAAGTAGCTCAGTCATGTCTGACTCTTTGTGACCCCATGGACTATACAGTCCATGGAGTTCTCCAGGCCCTAATACTAGAGTGGGTAGCCTTTCCCTTCTCCAGGGGATCTTCCCAACCCAGGGATCGAACCCAGGTCTCCTACATTGCAGGAGGATTCTTTACCAGCTGAGCCACAAGGGAGGTCCTAGCTCTACTGAAAAGATGCCAGTAGTTCTCCATCCTGGTTGTGAAAAAAAAAAAAAAAAACTCTCCAGACATTGTCAAATGTCTACTGAGGGGCACAGATGGCCCCAGTTGACAACTACTGGTTTAGTGCAAAGAAGTCCTCTTTAACTAGGGTATACTGACTAGATGGATGCAAATGTTACTGATGGTTAACCAATTGAAGTTTAATCTTGCCAAAATGAATCTAAATCCCTCACTGCCAGTTAAAAGTAGCTCTCTACTTTGCCTACCTGCTACATGCTTTTGGAAGATTCTGAATGTGGCAATCAGTGATTTCTTTATAACATAACAATTACTAGGAAATCTCAAAAAGTTGTTTAGAAAAGTAAAAATAAAATAATGAATAGAGTCTTATGATTAAGCTTGTAAGTTCTTAACGGTATCTCCTTACATCCAAGAGTAAATAATTTTCTGAGTCCTGTTCCATTATAAATAGTGACAGAAACAGTGAATCTGAGCAATTTTTGTGTTTGTTGATATTCTTGTGCATATTTTATAGTAGTCTTCTAAGAGATAAGGGTTTTTCAAAATTACCATTTCTCCAGCAACCTTTCTCAAGAATACTGGGGGTTTTGTCTTCAGTATTTTTTTGGTTATAATAATTATCATTATGATAATTTGGTTTTAAAACAAGAAACAGCTTCAGGTCTTTTGAAATGAGGCAGAGGTGAAACCATATAACCCTTCCATATAGTTTATCTGAGGTATAGAGTCTTCTTCTGAGACTAAAAACACAGAATATAGAGGCTGTACAATGTGTCTACTTGATAATTTCTGCTGTCTTTCCACTTAAAAAGATCAAAGGTCCAACCTGACATCTTTATTTGTCAACATTTAATTATCAATAACTTAACAATATTTAAGGTCTGGATGTTTTTAGGCAGTCCTAAAATTAATTTAATATAATAAACCCTCTGAAAGCAAATAGAAGCCCAAAGATATATAATAATATTTTGTCAAAATGCCTTGCTAATATTAGAAAACAGTGCTTTATGCTTGTTTATAAGGAATATTGCTGCTAAGTCGCATCAGTCATGTCCGACTCTGTGCAACCCCATAGACGGCAGCCCAACAGGCTCCTCTGTCCCTGGGATTCTCCAGGCAAGAGCACTGGAGTAGGTTGCCATTTCCTTCTCCAATCATGAAAGTGAAAAGTGAAAGTGAATTCGCTCAGTCGTGTCCAACTCTTAGCGACCCCACGGACTGCAGCTCACCAGGCTCCTCTATCGATGGGATTTTCCAGGCGAGAGTACTGGAATGGGGTGCCATTGCCTTCTCCGATAAGGAATACTACCATTCATTATATAACTGAGCAGGACCCTATGGGGTTTTCCTGGGACAGGCCTTCCCACATGTCCTCTCTGAGGTACCTAGATAATAATGTTTGATGTGCATTTCCTGGGTTTCACAATTATGAATCCCTGCCCCTCACCAAATGGAAGCTGTTAACTACTTCATGATCATGAACACATAGCGCTGTGCCTCCTAGTGCCTGATAATGTTAACTGTTGTGACCCCACCCTGTTACCTCACCATCAGCCAGAGAACTCTGCATGAACTGATCACATACACATACCTGGCAACCCCCCTCCTTCACCTGACTTTTAAAAATGCTTTGCTGAAACATTTTGTGGACCTTGAAATTTTTTTGGAGCATGAGCTACCTGTCTCCTTGCATCACTCAGCAACAAAACTTTCTCTGCTTCAAACTCCAGCATTTTGGTTTGTTTAGCCTCACTTTGTGTCAGGCATAAGAGCTTATGCTAACAATTGCCTTTTTTAACTTTTAAATCCAAATAGACAATCTCTCATGAGAAACAGGCTAAATTTTTAAGGTAACTTGCATTCCTAAAATAATATATGTCTCATCTCTGCTTCCACCAAATGTGGAAAAACAGGGGCTGCATTTTTACTCCCACCATCAACAATTAAAAATATGGACAAAATGTACAAAAGAACAGTTTCATGATGTTGGACATTAGGCAGTGGAAGGCAGTGATGCCTGAGAGTCGAGAGAACAAGAGGAAACATATGATTTCCCTGGCATATTTTGGGGGTATGTTCAAGTTGTTTAGGGAAAGACAAATCAGGAGGAACTCAACAAACTCCCCCAGTTGAAGAGTTGAAGCTGAGAGTCTATGAAGACCAAGAAAGCTAGAATTCATGGACAGAGTACCACTAAGAGAGTTGCACAGAGACTACCAGAGATCTTCCAATGGGCCTCCTATATGTTCCTTAAATTACCAATAATTGTTTGTATGTGACAAAACTACCTTAGCCCAGTGGGGAAAAAACACCTGAAAAGATTAAGAAAAAAATTCCCAGAATTCACACAGGACTTGGAAAAAATGACTAATCCCACCAGGAAGACTGAAAAACCTCATAAATCATATGCATTTGGTATAATACTCAGAAGGTTCTCCCCTCAGTAGTGGGAAATAGTCCCACATGAAACACAGCTCATGACTTGCCTAACAAATTTTAAAAAGCAAGACTTGGAAGAAAAAAGAAAAACTGTTTCCAAGTACCTTGACCCCATCCAAGGACAAAGTTCAAATATATATATAAGAATATAAAAATAACCAGCATTCAACAAAGTCAATTCATGTTATCTAACCAAAAATTACTAGGCAGAAAAGCTGAAAAATATAGCCTATAATAATGAGAAAAATTTGTCAATCAAAATTGACACAGAACTGGAGCCTATGGTAGAATTAGTAGGCAAAAGTATTAAAACAGTTATTTTACTAGTATTCTGTATGTTCAAAAATTAATTTGACACCTGAAAGATTTTTTTAAATGTTCAAATTGAATGTTGAGAAATGAAAATCTCAATATCTAAAAAGAAAAATGCACTGGATGTGATTAGCAAAAGATAAGGTTTTACAAAGAGAAGATTAGTAAATTTAGAAATAGAAATCTAAAGTAGAGATGAAAATATTTTAAATGAACAGATAAAAAGAAATATAAACATTTAATTTACAATTATGTTTAACGCTATGAAGGAAAAAGGAAGGTTTTATGTGAGAATAACTGGAGGGAGAACATTTAGAGCATATTAGGTACAAATAAACCTGATTTAACATAAAACACAATTGGATTCATGTAGAAAATTAAATGTAGTGTTTTTTCTTATAATAAACCATTCATTGATTTTTTTCCCACAACATCTGTGTTCACTGATAGTATAATAGTCCAGATATGGCTGATAAAAATAACTAAGACCCCCAGTTCCTGACTTTGAGAAGCTAGGAGTCTAATAGTTCAGCAGTACCTAGACAGTGTATTAAAAGCAGAGACATCATTTTGCCGACAAAGGTCTGCATAGTTAAAGCTATGGCTTTTCCAGTAGTCATATGTGGCTGTGAGAGTTGGACCATAAAGAAGACTGAGCACCAAAGAATTGATGCTTTCAAGTTGCAGCACTTGTGAGCACTCTTGAGAGTCCCTTGGACAGGAAGGAGATCAAACAAGTCAATCTCAAAAGAAATCAACCCTTTCAGATTCATTGGAAGGACTGATGCTGAAGCTGAAGTTCCAGTACTTTGGTCACCTGATGCAAAGGGCCAACTCACTGGAAAAGACCCTGATTCTGGGAAAGCTTAAGGGGAAGGAGCGGGTGAAATGGTTGGATGGCACCACTGACTCAGTGGACATGAGTTTGACCAAACTCTGGGAGATGTTGAAGGACAGGGAAGACTGGCATGCTGCAGTCCATGGGGTCACAAAGAGTTGGACATGACCTAGCAGCTGAACAACAGTAACAACCTCTCATTAAAATAATTGCATACCAAATGAAAACATAAGCATACCCTTTTTCTTTTTCCTTTTCTTTTTTAGATGAGGATAGGCATTCACTCAGGCTCTGTGCTGGCTGGAGTTGTTGGGGTAAGAATGCCACGATATTGCCTGTTTGGAAATAATGTCACGCTGGCAAGCAAATTCGAATCAGGAAGTCACCCTCGACGCATCAATGTCAGCCCAACCACTTACCAGTAAGTGTTCTTTGCCATTGCCTAATGCTAATAGCCTGTCACTTGTGACACTCTATTTTTTCTTGATCCTGTTATTCTCTAATAATGAGTAGATCCATCCAGTCTGAAAGATAGCAATTACGACACAAAATTTAAATTGCACCCTAAGAAAGGACCCAGAAAACTTGACTTGATTGAGAGGTAGATCAGGTTTGTCATTTCCCACAGTCTCTGTCCTTCTTAGGTATTCCTGTTTAAAATACAGGAGAGAAAATATTAAGAGTCTGCATCACACTGGAAATTCTAATACTTTCAAAATGTTCCTCAATGTTTATAAAAGTCATTTGACTTTGGATATAAAGATATTTGTCTCTTTTATTTTTCTGGATAGTGAATATAAATAGGGACTCTAAATATATACTGGGTACAGAGTAAAACTTCAAACTTTATCTATCTTAAAGGTCATATCTGACAACTCTACACATTTTGACAGCTGAAATAAACTTTATTTTGTGCCTGGTAGATGTCATCTCACCCACTAGATATTAAGCTCCATATGGGCAGAGACCAAGTCTGTTCACCACTCTATCTCCAAAACTTAAAAAAAATTTTAGCACGTAATGAGCCCTCTATAAATATTTATATTTATATAAATATAAATATAAAATTTATATTTAATATTTATATTTAATATAAATATTTTTATATTTATATTTATATATTTATATTTATATTATTATTTTTATATATAATATATATATTTATATAAAATATAAATATATTTAATATAAATATAAATAAAATTTATATTTAATAAAAAAAATTTTATGCATTGGTAAGATAAACATCTCTATACTAAGAAAGCAGTATGAATATCTCCTGATTGGTTTTGGCTAAATGTTAGGTAATGTGTGTGTGTGTCTGTGTGTTTAAGTCACTCAGTCGTGTCTGACTCTTTGCGACCTCATGGACTATACAGTGCATGGTGCATGGAATTCTCCAGGCCAGAATACTGGAGTGGGTAGCCTTTCCCTTCTCCGGGGGATCTTCCCAACCCGGGGATCAAACCCAGGTCTGCCACATTGTAGGCAGATTCTTTACTAGCTGAGCTACAAGGGAAAACCAATGTTAAGTAAGCTTTGGTGTAAAAACTGTTTCACTAGTTCCATGATTTAAATGACTCAGATATCACGTTCTTAAAACTGTAAAGTAGAAATAGTGCCAAAGATATTTTTTATTAACATGGCTACCACGTTTACTCAGGTTAACAACAACAGCAAAAATCCCAGGAGCAGAAAGCTTAAATATATACATAATAAATGTTGGTTTATAATAAGAAACAAAATGGTGGTATTTTGAAATTTTTGATACCACATCTATATAAAAGGAAATTAAGTTTTTTTAGATGAAAGATAAATATTTCCTGATTCCTGAGGAGCACATGAGAAAGGGAAGAAATTACAAATATAAAAGCAAGAAAATGTTTCCTAAGAACTACATGTCATTTTAGGGTATTTATGTAAGGGTATTGCCTCTTTTCAGTTTCTCCCAATTTTTCTGACACAATTTTGGGCATAATATAGATGATGTCACAAAGATTTCCATGTTAAATCTCTTCAAAAGCTTCAGCACTGATCTGAAGCTTCTCTAGATCTGTGTACTTTGGGCTCTAGACCACAGGGTAAGGAAAATTCCTGAAGATCAACCCCCAAACATATATCCTTTTACCATGGTTATGATTTTTCCCATCATGGAGCTAATATTTATGTTTCCTGTTTGTATAAGTCAGTGTAGATTTACAGAAACTCCATTATTTAAAAACTGATGTGTAAAGAATGGATCAACCATGCAAGGAGCTCATACCCTAAGCTTAACTGTCATTGCTCTAGCTGGCTTTATTTACATGTAACTAATAAAGGAAACCCCACAAGTCACACAGAGTCTGAGCATTTTGGTGCTGTCTTTAAATTTTCATAATCTTTATCACATTGATGGAAGTTTGTAATGATACTTGGTGATCTATAATGTCTAAAAAATTGAATCATTTCAAATATAGTAAGCATTGAAACGTTTTATTCTATTATGATATGCCCCACCTCCAACAACTTCCCCCTGATAAAAACATAAATGGGGCATAGATCAATACATTGGGCTGCCATCTGTGTAGACTGTAAAAGATACTGTCTCTTACTGGTCCCAAATCTTGTAATTTCTACTAATACTTTATTTAATATTCCAAGCACTATGATAGGCACTAATGTTACAACAATAAACAGCATAAATATGATCTCCATCTTCATGGAAGAGACCACAAATCAAAAGGTAAATGTATGAAAGTAAACACTTTATTACAATAGACTAGTACTGAGGTCAAGAAACCCTGAACACAGTATTAGAATAAGAGGAGGAGTAGACTAAAATAAGGATGAAGAAAGAGATAGACTGAAATCAGACCAACTGAAGCTATAATACATGTTAAGAAGTTTCAATTTAACCCTAAGAGCAAAGAAAGACATTGAAGAGTTATAAGCATAGGTGTGACTTGGCCAGATTTGTACTTTAAAAAGATTTCCAAGGTTGTAAAAAGAGAACAGATTAGGAAGGGCACCAATCCAGTGATTGAAAGGAAGTAGTCATTCTCATTTCCTTGATGGAAATGTGGCTAATTACTGAGATCCTAGAATCCAAACTATTTGATGTTTCAACTTGTCTTCCCATGTTTTAGAAGAGCAGTTGGACCAGTGACTGTTAACATCCATTTTTATCTGCATGCTGCGTGCTAAGTCACTTCAGTCATGTCTGACTCTTTGCAACCCTATGGACTGTAACCTGCCAGGCTTCTCTGTCCATGGGATTCTCCAGGCAAAAGATTGGAGTGGGTTGTCATGCCCTTCTCCAGGGGATCTTCCCCACCCAGGGATCAAACCCATGTCTTTTATGTCCCCTGCATTGGAAGATGGGTTCTTTACCACTAGGGCCACCTGAGAAGCCCATTTTCATCTGAAAGTGAAAGTCGCTCAGACATGTCCAACTCTTTGCGACCCCATGGACTATACAGTCCATGGAATTCTCCAGGCCAGAATACTGGAGTGGGTAGACTTTCCCTTCTCAGGGGATCTTCCCAACCCAAGGATTGAACCCTGGTCTCCCGCATTGCAGGCAGATTCTTTACCAGCTGAGCCTCAAAGGAAGCCCAAGAATGCTGGAGTGGGTAGCCTATCCCTTCAGCGGATCTTCCCAATCTAGGAATCAAGCAGGGTCTCCTGCATTACAGGCAGATTCTTTACTAACTGAACTATCAGGGAAGCCTTTATCCCCACCTTGGAAACCATCAAAAACAATTTACTTTGGTTCTTGATACGTTTCTAGAACACTAAATATAGGTATATGATCTCAGTTGACTGGGTTTTCAGATTATGGATGTATTTGTGACTAATACAGAAAGCACATTTGTGCTTTCTTTTGGTTTTATACATACCATTTACACTTCAGCTATGTACAATTGTTCTATTTCACATAGTATAGGTGACTTATGAATCCACAGGTATAGAGTATACTTCCCTTTCCATTTTACTCACAGTGAAATGCCTGATGGACTTTTCAGGGACATTCCCTATGAGGAAATATAAACATAAAACTGAAGTTAAAGCAAATAGGAATTTGTGAAATAAAACTAAGTATTAAGCTCCTAAGAGCTGGAAATTTCCAATTGTACTTCCTGAATTAAATGCTGTAAAGTGTCCAATATTGGCTGGTTATTTTGAAATTTTCAGACAAGTTTTTAAAAAAATTTTTTAACATTTTAATTTTATTGGAGTATACTTGGTTTACAGTGTTGTGCTAGTTTCAGATGTACAGCAAAGTGATTCAGCTATATGTATAAATATATTCATCCTTTTTTAGATTCTTTCTCATATAGGTTATCACAGAATATTTGATAGTTTCCTGTGTCTTGCTGGTTATGAGTTTCCTATGTCTTGTTGGTTATCTATCTTATATATAGTATAGTGTATGTGTTCATCCCAAGTTCCTGATTTGTTCCCCCATGCCCCACGTTTCCATTTGATAACTGTAAGTTTGTTTTCAATATCATTAAGCCTGCTTCTGTTCTGTAAATAAGTTTATTTGTATCTTTTTAAAAACTAGATTCCATATGTAAGTATACCTTATGTACCACCTCTTTATTCATTCCTCTGTTGATGAACATTTTGCTTACTTCAATGACATGGCTATTTGTAAATACTGCTTCAGTGAACATTGGGGTGCATGTATGCTTTTGGATTATGGTTTTCTATGGATATTTGCCCAAAAGTGAGATTGCTAGGTCTTATGGTAGTTCTATTTTTAGCTTTTTGAGGAACCTCCATACTGTTCTCCATAGTGGTTGTACCAATTTACATTCTCACCAACAGTATAGAAGGGTTCCCTTTTCTCCATACCCTCTCCAGCATTATTTGTATATTTTTTTGACAAATTCTTTTAATTGGAGTATAGTTGCTTTACAATACTGTGTTAGTTTCTGCTGTACAACAAAGTGAATCAGATCAGCTATAGGTATATATATCCCCTCCTTCTTGGACCTCCTGTCCACTCCTTCCCCAACCCACCCATCTAGGTCATCACAGAGCACCAAGCTAAGCAACTTGTGCTACAGAGCAGGTTCCCACTAGCTCTCTATTTTACACATGGTAAAGTGTATGTGTCTCTTTTAATCTCCCAATTGATCTCACCATCACCTTCTCCACCTATATCCACATGTCTGTTTTCAACATCTGCATCTCTAATCCTGCCCTGCAAATAGGTTCATCTATACTAGTTTTCTAAGGGATTCCTGCACACAGTAGTAGACATAATGGTCATCTGAGTTAAATTCACCCATTCCAGTCCATTTTAGTTCGCTGATTCCTAGTATGTCAACGTTCACTCTTGCCATCTCTTGTTTGACCACTTCCAATTTGCCTTGATTCATGGACCAAGATAATCACCATGGTGTGATCACTCACCTAGAGGCCAGATATCCTGGAATGTGAAGTCAAGTGGGCCTTATGAAGCATCACTATGGACAAAGCTAGCAGACGATGATGGAATTCCAGGTGAGCTATTTCAAATCCTAAAAGATGATGCTGTGAAAGTGCTGCCCTCAATATGCCAACAAATTTGAAAAACTCAGCAGTGGTCACAGGACTGGAAAAGGTCAGTTTTCATTCCAATCCCAAAGAAAGGCAATACCAAAGAATGCTCAAACTACTGCACAATTGCACTCATCTCACACACTAGTAAAGTAATGCTCAAAAGTCTCCAAGCCAGGCTTTAGCAATACATGAACAGTGAACTTCCTGATGTTCAAGCTGGTTTTAGAAAAGGCAGAGGAACCAGAAATCAAATTGCCAACATTTGCTGGATCATCGAAAAAGCAAGAGAGTTCCAGAAAAACATCTATTTCTGCTTTATTGACTATGCCAAAGCCTTTGACTCTGTGGATCACAATAAACTGTGGAAAATTCTTCAAGAGATGGGAATACCAGATCACCTGACCTGCCTCTTGAGAAACCTATATGCAAGTCAGGAAGCAACAGTTAGAACCAGACATGGACCAACAGACTGGTTCCAAATAGGAAAAGGAGTACGTCAAGGCTGTATATTCTCACCCTGCTATTTAACTTATATGCAGAGTACATCATGAGAAACGCTGGGCTGGATGAAGCACAAGCTGGAATCAAGATTGCTGGGAGAATTATCAATAACCTCAGATATGCAGATGACACCACCCTTATGGCAGAAAGTGAAGAGGAACTAAAAAGCCTCTTGATGAAGGGGAAAGAGGAGAGTGAAAAAGTTGGCTTAAAGCTCAACATTCAGAAAACGAAGATCATGGCATCTGGTCCCATCACTTCATGGGAAATAGATGGGGAAACAGTGGAAACAGTGTCAGACTTTATTTTGGGGGGCTTGAAAATCACTGCAGATAATGATTGCAGCCATGAAATTAAAAGACACTTACTCCTTGGAAGAAAAGTTATGACCAACCTAGACAGCATATTTAAAAGCAGAGACATTATTTTGCCAACAAAGGTCCATCTACTCAAGGCTATGGTTTTTCCAGTGGTCATGTATGGATGTGAGAGTTGGACTGTGAAGAAGGCTTTGCACTGAAAAATTGATGCTTTTGAAGTGTGGTGTTGGAGAAGACTCTTGAGAGTCCCTTGGACTGCAAGGAGATGCAACCAGTCCATTCTGAAAGAGATCAGCCCTGGGATTTCTTTGGAAGGAATGATGCTAAAGCTGAAACTCCAGTACTTTGGCCACCTCATGCTAAGAGTTGACTCATTGGAAAAGACTCTGATGCTGGGAGTGATTGGGGGCAGGAGGAGAAGGGGATGACAGAGGATAAGATGGCTGGATGGCATCACTAACTTGATGGACGTGAGTCTCAGTGAACTCCGGGGGTTGGTGCTGGACAGGGAGGCCTGGCATGCTGCGATTCATGGGGTCACAAAGAGTTGGACAAGACTGAGCAACTGAACTGAACTGAACTGATACTAGTTTTCTAGATTCCAAATATATGCATTAATGTATGATATTTTTTTCTCTCTCTTTGCCTTGTTTCTTCTGTATGACAGTCTCTAGGTATAGCCACATCTCTGAAAATGGCACTATTTTGCTCCTTTAAATGGCTAAGTAATATTCCATTGTGTATGTGTAACAAATCTTCTTCATCCAATCTTCTGTTGATGGCCATTTAGGCTGCCACCATGTCCTGCCTATTACAAATAGTGCTGCAATGAGTATTGTTATACATGTGTCTTTTTGCATTGTGGTTTTATCAGAATATATAACCAAGAATGGATTTCTGGGTTATATGGGACTTTTATTTTTATTTTTATTATTTTTTTAATTTATTTTATTTTATTTTTTAACTTCACAGTATTGTATTGGTTTTGCCATATATCAACATGAATCCACCACAGGTATACCTGTGTTCCCCATCTTGAACCCTCCTCCCTTCTCCCTCCCCGTACCATCCTTCTGGGTCACCCAGTGCACCAACCCCAAGCATCCAGTATCCTGCATCGAACCTGGACTGGTGACTCATTTCATATATGATATTATACATATTTCAAAGCCATTCTCCCAAATCATCCCACCCTCTCCCTCTCCCACAGAGTCCAAAAGACTGTTCTATACATCTGTGTCTCTTTTGCTGTCTTGCATACAGGGTTATTGTTACCATCTTTCTAAATTCCATATGTATGCATTAGTATACTGTATTGGTGTTTTTCTTTCTGGCTTACTTCACTCTGTATAATAGGCTCCAGTTTCATCTACCTCATTAGAACTGATTCAAATGTATTCTTTTTAATGGCTGAGTAATACTCCATTGTGTATATGTGCCACAGCTTTCTTATCCATTCATCTGCTGATGGACGTCTAGGTTGCTTCCATGTCCTGGCTATTATAAACAGTGCTGCGATGAACATTGGGGTACACGTGTCTCTTTCAATTCTGGTTGCCTTGATGTGTATGCCCAGCAGTGGGATTGCTGGGTCATAAGGCAGTTCTATTTCCAGTTTTTTAAGGAATCTCCACACTGTTCTCCATAGTGGCTGTACTAGTTTGCATTCCCACCAACAGTGTGAGAGGGTTCCCTTTTCTCCACACCCTCTCCAGCATTTATTGCTTGTAGACTTTTGGATAGAAACTATTCTGACTGGCGTGAAATGGTACCTCATTGTGGTTTTGATTTGCATTTCTCTGATAATGAGTGATGTTGAGCATCTTTTCATGTGTTTGTTAGCCATCTGTATGTCTTCTTTGGAGAAATGTCTGTTTAGTTCTTTGGCCCATTTTTTGATTGGGTCATTTATTTTTCTGGAATTGAGCTGCAGGAGTTGCTTGTTTATTTTTGAGATGAGTTGTTTGTCAGTTGCTTCATTTGCTATTATTTTCTCCCATTCTGAAGGCTGTCTTTTCACCTTGCTTATAGTTTCCTTTTGTTGTGCAGAAGCTTTTAATTTTAATTAGGTCCCATTTGTTTATTTTTGCTTTTATTTCCAATATTCCGGGAGGTGGGTCATAGAGGATCCTGCTGTGATGTATGTCAGAGAGTGGTTTGCCTATGTTCTCCTCTAGGAGTTTTAGTTTCTGGTCTTACATTTAGATCTTTAAAGCCTTTGACAAAATTCAACATCCATTTATGATAAAAACTCTCCAGAAAGCAGGAATAGAAGGAACATACCTCAACATAATAAAAGCTATATATGACAAACCCACAGCAAACATTATCCTCAGTGGTGAAAAATTGAAAGCATTTCCCCTAAAGTCAGGAATAAGACAAGGGTGCTCACTTTCACCATTACTACTCAACATAGTTTTGGAAATTTTGGCCACAGCAATCAGAGCAGAAAAAGAAATAAAAGGAATCCAAATTGGAAAAGAAGAAGTAAAACTCTCACTGTTTGCAGATGACATGATCCTCTACATAGAAAACCGTAAAAACTCCACCAGAAAATTACTGGAACTAATCAATGAATATAGTAAAGTTGCAGGATATAAAATCAACACACAGAAATCCCTTGCATTCCTATACACTAATAATGAGAAAATAGAGAAATTAAGGAAACAATTCCATTCACCATTGTAACAAAAAGAATAAAATACTTAGGAAAATATCTACCTAAAGAAACTAAAGACCTATATATAGAAAACTATAAAACACTGGTGAAAGAAATCAAAGAAGACACTAATAGATGGAGAAATATACCATGTTCATGGATGGGAAGAATCAATATAGTGAAAATGAGTATACTACCCAAAGCAATCTATAGATTCAATGCAATCCCTATCAAGCTACCAATGGTATTCTTCACAGAGCTAGAACAAATAATTTCACAATTTGTATGGAAAGACAAAAAACCTCGAATAGCCCAAGCAATCTTGAGAAAGAAGAATGGAACTGGAGGAATCAGCCTGCCTGACTTCAGGCTCTACTACAAAGTCACAGTCATCAAGACAATATGGTACTGGCACAAAGACAGAAATATAGATCAATGGAACAAAATAGAAAGCCCAGAGATAAATCCACGCACCTATGGACACTTTATCTTTGACAAAGGAGACATGAATATACAGTGGAGAAAAGACAATCTCTTTAACAAGTGGTGCTGGGAAAATTGGTCAACCACTTGTAAAAGAATGCACTGGGACAACCCAGAGGGATGGTACGGGGAGGGAGGAGGGAGGAGTGTTCAGGATGGGGAACACGTGTATACCTGTGGCGGATTCATGTTGATATATGGCAAAACCAATACAATATTGTAAAGTTAAAAAATAAAATAAAATTTAAAAATAAATAAAAATTAAAAAAAAGAAACTAGAACACTTTCTAACACCACACTCAAAAATAAACTCAAAATGGATTAAATATCTTAATGTAAGACCACAATATCTTTTTTTTAAATAATTTAATTTATTTTTGGCTGTGCTAGGTCTTAGTTGCTGTGCCTGGACTTTCTCTAGTTGCTGTATGTGGGCTTCTCATTGAGGTGGCTTCTCTTGCTGTGGAGCACAGGCTCTAGGATGCATGGGCCTCAGAAGTTGTGACACATGGGATTAGTAGTTGTGGCTCCTGAGCTCTAGGTCACAGACTCAGTAGTGTGGTGCATGGGCTTAGTTTCTTCCTAGATCAGGGATCAAGCCATGTCTCCTGCATTGGCAGGTGAATTCTTTACCACTGAACCACCAGGGAAGCTCTATTGTTTGTAGATTTTTGGTGATGACCATTATAAATGGTGTGAGATGATACTTCCTTAGTTTTGATTTGCATTTCTCTAATAATTAGTGATATCAAATATCTTTTCACATGCTGCTGACCATCTGTATGTCGTCTTTGTAGAAATGTCTACTTATGTCTTCTGCCCATTTTTTTGATTGGGTTTTTTGTTGTTTTGATATTGAGCTGCATGAGCTGTTTGTATATTTTGGAGATTAATCCTTTGTCAGTTATTTTGTTTGCAAAATAACTAAAGTCTGTCTTTTTTCATATTTATGGTTTCCTTTGCCGTGTAGAAGCTTTTAAGTTTAATTAGGTCCAATTTGTTTATTTTCACTTTTTTTTTTCATTACTCTATGAGGTGGTCAAAAAAGATCTTGCTGTGATTTGTGTCAAAAGTGTTTTTCCTTTCTTTACCTCTAGAGTTTGATAGTGTCCAGTCTTCCATTTAGGTTTTTAATTTATTTTTAATTTATTTTTGGGTATAGTGTTAGGGAGTGTTCCAATTTCATTCTTACCTGTTCAATTTTCTTAGCTCTACTTATTGAAAAAACTGTCTTTTCTCCATTCTATAGTCTTGCCTCCTTTGTCATACATTAAGTGAGCCTAGATATGTGGGTTTATCTCTGAGTTTTCCATCCTGTACCATTGATCTCTATTTCTATTTTTGTGACAGTACTGTACAATCTTGATTATTGTAACTTTGTAGTATAGTCTGAAGTCATGGAGCCTGATTCCTCCAGCTTCATTTTCTTTCTCAAGATTGCTTTGGCTATTTGGGGTCTTATGTTTCCATTCAAATTGTGAAATTTTTTGCTCTAATTCTGTGAAAAAATGCCATTGGTAGTTTTATAGAGATTGCACTAAAATCTGTATATTGCTTTGGGTAGTAATAGTCCTTTTTATGATATTGATTCTTTCAATCCAAGAGCATAGTATATTTCTTCATCTCTTTGTGTTGTCTTTGATTTCTTTCATCAGTGTTTTATAGTTTTCTTAGTAAAGGTCTTTTACCCCCTCTCATAGGTTTATTCCTCAGTATTTTATTATTTTTGATGTAATAGTAAATAAGATTGTTTCCTTAATTTCCTTTCCTAATCTTTTGTTGTTAATGTATAGCAATGGAAGAGATTTCTGTGCATTAATATTGCATCCTGCAACTTTAGCCAATTCACCAATTAGCTTTAGTAGTTTTCTAGTGGCATCTTCAGGATATTCTATGTATAGTTTCACGTCATCTGCAAACAGTACCACTTTTATTTCTTTTCCAATTTGTATTCTTTTTATTTCTTTTTTTCTCCTCTGGTTGCTGTGGCTAGGACTTCCAAAATTATGTCGAATAAGAGTGGCAAGAGTGAGCATCTTTCTCTTGTTCCTGATCTTAGAGGAAATGTTTTCAGTTGTTCAGCATTGAGAATGATATTTGCTGTGGTTTGTCATATATGGCCTTTATTATGTTGAAGTAGGTTCCTTCTATTCCCAATTGCTGGAGAGTTTTTATCATAAATATGTGTTGAATTTTGCCCCAAACTTTTTCTGCATCTATTGAGATGATCATATTGTTTTATTCTTTAATTTATCAATATGGTGTATCACATTGATTGATTTTCATATGTTAAAGAATCCTTGAATCACTGGATAAATCCCATTTGATCATGGTGTATGATCCTTTTAATGTGTTGTTGGATTCTATTTCCTAGGATTTTGTTGAGGATTTTTGTATCTATGTTCATCAGTGTTATTAATCTGTAGTTTTCTCTTTTTTGTTATATCTTTGTCTGATTTTCCTATCAGGATGATCATTGCCTCATAGAATGAGTTTGGTAGTGACCCTCCCTCTGCAATTTTTTAGATGAGTTTGAGGACAGGTTATATCTCTTCTCTAAATATTTGATAGATTTTGCCTGTGAAGCCATCTGGTCTCAGACTTTAGTTTGTTGGAAGACTCTTAATTAGAGTTTCAATCTCATTACTTGTAATTGGTCTATTTATATTTTATGTTTCTTCCTGGTTCAGTCTTAGAAGTTTGTACCTTTCTAAGAATGTGTCCATTTCTTCAGGTTTGTCCATTTTATTGGCTTGTATTAGCCTCTTATGATCCTAGATATTTCTGTGGTGTCGGTTGTAACTTCTTTTTCATTTCTGATTTAACTGACTTGGGTCTTTTCTCTATTTTTTTTGATGATCTGTCTACTGTTTGTCAATTTTCTTTATTTTCTTGAAAACCAACTTTTAGATATATTTAATTTATTATGTTAGGTCTTATTATCCTTTTATTCATTTCTATTTCACTTATTTCTACTATGATCTTTATGACTTATTTCTTTCTGCTAACTTTGGGTTTTGTTTTGTTTTGTTTTGTTTGCTTTTATTATTATTGTTGATGTTGTTTTTGTTCTTTTTTACTCTAGTTGCTTTAGGTGTAAAGTTAGGTTGTTAATTTTCTTTTCTTTTCTTATTTTTTTTTTTCCTTTGAGGTAGGAGTGAATTGCTATCAGCTTCCCTTTTGCTGTGTCTCATAAGTTTGGGGTCATCATGTTTTATTTGTCACTTTATTCTATTTTTTTAATTTCCCCTTTGAAATCTTTGGTGAATTTTTGGTTACTTAGTAGCATACTTTTAGCCTCCATGTATTTCTATTTTTTAATAGTTCTGTTTTTTGTAATTGATTTCTATTCTCATAGTATTGTGGTCAGAAACGATATTTGATATGATTACAGTTTTCTTAAGCTTACCAACACTTGATTTTTGACCGAAAATGTGATATATCCTGGAGGATGTTCTTTGCACACTTGAGAAAAATGTATTGTGCCGCTTTTGGGTGGATTGCCCTGTAAACATCCATTAAGTTTATCTGATCTATTGTGCTATTTAAGGCTTGTGTTTCCTTATTTATTTTCTGTCTGAATGATCTGTCCATTGGTGTAAGTAGGATATGAAGTCCTCAACTATTATTTTGTTACTCTGGATTTCCCCTTTTATAGCTGTTAGTGTTTTCCTTATGTATTGATATATTCCTATGTTGTGTGCATAAGTATTTGCAATTGTTATATCATCTTCCTTGACTCTTGTAACAGCATTCTTTTCATAATCTATTTTGTCTGATATAAATATTGATATTCCAGCTTTCTTTTGATTTCCACTTGCATGGAATACCTTTTTCCATCTCTTCATTTTCAATCTCTTTGTGTCCCTAGATCTGAACTGGGTCTCATGTAGACAGCATATATACTGATCTCATTTTTATGTCCATTTGGCCAGTGTGTCTTCCAGTTAGAGCATTTAAACCATTTACATTGAAGCTAATTATCCATATGTATGTTTTTATTAACATTTTCTTACTTGTTTTGGATTTGTTTTGGGGGGTCTTGTGTTTCCCACCTAGAGAAGTGCCTTTAGCATTTGTTGTAAAGCTGGTTTGATGATGCTGAATTCTTTTAGATTTTGCTTGCCTATGAAACTTTTGATTTCTCCATCGAATCTGAATGAGATCCTAGATGGATGGAGTAATCTTGATTGTAGATTTTTCTTTTTCACACTTTAAATGTATCACACCACTCCCTTCTGACCTGCAGAGTTGCTGTGGAGAAATTGCTAACTTTTGGGGGATTCATTTTTGTGTTAGTTGTTGCTTTTCCCTTGATGCTTTTAACATTTTTTTTCTTTGAGCTTAATTTTTTATCAATTTGATTAATATGTTTCTTTGGTTGTTTCTCCTTGGGTTCTGTATGGGACTCTGCACTTCCTGGACTTGAGTGAGTTTTTTGCTTTCCCATCTTAGGGAAGCTTTCATCTATAATCTCTTCAAATGTTTTCTCAGACCCAATCTTTTTGTTCTCTTCTTCTGGGACCTCTGTAATTCAAACACTGGTGCATTTTCTGTTGTCCCAGTGGTCTCTGAGACTGTCCTCATTTCTTATCATTCTTTTATCTGCTTAACTGCTCTGTGGCAGTTATTTCTGCCAGTTTATTTTCCAGCTCACTTATTTGCTTTTATGCTTCAGTTATTCTGTTATTGATTCCTTCTAGTGTATTTTTCATTTCAGTTACTGTGTTGTTATTTACTGTTTGTTCTTTAGTTCTTCTAGGTTTTTATTAAATATTCCTTATATTTTCTCAGTCTATGCCTCCATTTTATTTCCAAGATTTAGGATCATCTTTACTATCATTACTCTGAATTATTTTTCAGGCAGGTTGCCTATTTCCTCTTCATTTATTTGGTCTTGTAAGTTTTTACCTTCTCCTTTGTCTGTACCATATGTGTGTGTGTGTGTGTGTGTGTGTGTGTGTGTGTGTTTAATTCAGTCCTTTTGATGACTGGGGCTGTGTTCCTGTCTTGCTGGTGTTTTTCCTAAGACTTTCAACACTTTAGTTTGTAGGCAATTGTGGAGAGTCAGTCCCAGTGCTGAGGTGAGGTCTTTAGGGAGTGCTCACATTGATTAATATTCCCTAGGATCTGAGGTTCTATGTTAGTCCAGCCATTTGGACTCAGCACTCCCACTACAGGAGCTCAGGCTCAATCCCCAGATTGGGAATCAAGATCCTACAAGCCACTCAACGTGACTAAAAAGAAAAGGAAACAAACAAAAAGGAGCAGAACTACAACAACGAAAAATAAAATTAGAAAAATGGAAAAAATATTATAAAAAATAAAAAGGAAAAATGCCAAAGCAAAACAGAACCACAACAGCAAAAATAAATAAAAGCCAAAAAGGGCTTGGCAGTGAAGAGAGGTGGGGCTCAGACCTGGGGCCCTCTCAGCTGAAAGAGGCCCTGAGGGAGCAAATCTTAAGCTCAGGACCCACATAGCCATAAGGGTCCCCAGAAGGTAGATTCAGGCCCAGGTCCCTAGAAGACTCGCTGGGGCCAAGTGGGCAGTGAAGACACTGGCCATGTTCCCCTCCAGTCTCTGATCCCCTGAAGGTCTCTCACCATCCCCACTGATTCCCACACTGTAGGGTGGCTCCTCTAAGTGTGGGAGATACTCTCAGTCCCCTGCTGCCCTTCAGGGGTTCTGGGTCCTCTCCTGCCTCCATTTATCCAGCTCTAAATCATTCCCAAGCCCCCAGGACCTGTATGGACAGAGGGCTGATATTCACACCCGGGACCCCAGTAGGGTTGCCAGGACCTGACCAGGCAGGGGAGACAGTGACTGTGTTCCTCTCCAATTCCCCAGTCTTCTGAAGATCTCTCCCTTTCCCTGTTGATCCCAGCACTGTGGGTGGACACCTCCCAGCATGGAAAACCCTCACTGCCCCCATCTGCCCCTCAAGAGTATTGGAACTTTCACATCTCAAATATTTATCCTCCTCATGTTGTACTAGGTCATGCAGAGATTCCTCCCATCCCCTTAGATATCTGAGGTCACCCACAGGTGACTTGTAGGTGCTTTAATTGTGAGGAGATATAAACTTCTTATCCTCCTACTGTACCAGCTTGACTCTGCCCTTTGTAGACTTTTTGATGATGGCTACTCTGACAGGTGTGAGATGACAACTCGCTATAATTTTGTGTTCCTCTGATAATTAGGGATATTGAGTATCTCTCCATGTGCCTTTTTGTCATCTCTATATCTTCTTCCAAAAACTTTTTAGATTTTCTGCCCATTTTTTGTTTGGGCTGTTTGTTTTATTGACATAGAGTTGCATGAGCTGTTTACATATTTTGGAGATTAATCCCTTCTTGGTCATATCATTTGCAAATATTTTCCCCTACTTTGTAGGTTATACTTTTGTTTTGTTGACAGTTTCCTTTATGGTGCAGAAGCTTTTAAGCTCAATGATGTACCATTTGTTTATTTATTTATTTCCGATGTATAGATCAGTCTTATGGACTCTGTGGGAGAGGGAGGGGGTGGGGAGATTTGGGAGAATAGCATTGAAATATTTTTTCTTATTTTAATTACTCTCACAGTGAAAATCACTCAGCAGTGTCCAACTCTTTCCAACCCGGTGGACTGTAGCCCCCTCAGGCTCTTCTGTCCATAGTATTCTCCAGGAAGATCTACTGGAGTGGATTGCCTTTCCCTTCTCCAGGGGATCTTCCCAACCCAGAGATCAAACCTGGGTTTCCTGCATTGCAGGCAGATTCTTTACCATATGAGCCACAAGGGAAGCCCATTACTATCAGAGATTGATCAGAAAAGATCTTGCTGCAATTTATGTCAAAGAGTCAAAGAGTGTTCCATCTATGTTTTCCCCTAAGAGTTTTATAGTATCTGCCTTTACATTTAAGTTTTTAATCCATTTCAAGTATATTTTTCTGTACAGTGTCAGGTGATACTCTAATTTCATACTTTTCTATGTTTTCCAAGAACCATTTACTGAAAGATTGTCTTATCCGTTGTATATCCTAGCCTCCCTTGTTATAGATTAACTACCATAGGGATGTGAGTTTATTTCTGGGATGTTTATCCTATTCCATCCATCTATATTTATGTTTTTTTTGTGCTGTATCATACTGTTTTGATTATTGTATCTTTGTAGTATAGTCTGAATTCAAGAAGTCTGATTTCTGCAACTTTGTTTTTCTTTTTCAGGGTTGATTTGACAATTTAGGGTCTTTTTTTCAACTTTTTTTTTTTAATTCCTCTAGTTCTAGGAAAAATGACATTGGAGTTTGGGTAAGGATTTTTATTAAGTTTATAGATTACATCAGATGCTATAGTCATTTTGAAAATATTGATTCTTCCAATCCAAGAAAATCTGCTTATGTCATCTCTGATTTATTTTATCAGCATCTTATACTTTTCAGAGTAGTGATTTTTGCTTGCTAACATGGCTTTATTCCTAGGTATCTTATTCTTTTTGAAGCAATGGTAAACAGGGTCATTTCCTTAATCTATCTTTCTGATCTTTTGCTGATGCATGTGTGCAGTTACCCAGTCCTATCTGATTCTTTGCAACACTATGGACTGTAGCCTGTCAGGTTCCTCTGCCCATGGGATTCTCCAGGCAAGAATACTGGAGGGGGTTGCCATTTCCTCTACCAGGGAATCCTTCTGACCCAGGCCCCAGGCACATGTTTCCTGCAGCTTCTGCACTGGCAGGCAGATTCTTCACCTCAGAGCCACCTTGGGAGCCTAATCTTTTGTTGGTGTGCAGAAATGCTATAGATGTCTGTGTTTTAACTTTTTATCCTGCAACTTTACCAAATTCATTGATAAGCACTAGTAGTTTTCTGGTAATATCTCTAGATTTTTCTATATGTAGTATAATGTACAGGAGGCAGTGACCAAAACCATCCCTAAGAAAAATAAATGCAAAAATGATTGTCTGAAGAGACCTAACAAATAGCAGAGAAAAGAAGAGAAGTGGAAGACAAAGGAGGAAAGGAAAAATAGACCCATCTGAATGCAGAGTTCCAAAGAAGAGCAAGGAGAGATTAAAAAAAAAGCCTTCCTAAGTGAACGACGTGAAGAAATAGAGGAAAACAATAGAATGGGAAGGACCAGGGATCTCTTCTCTATGCCAGAAGTGAAGAGGAACTAGAGAACCTCTTGATGAAGGTGAAAGAGGAGAGTGAAAAAAATGGCTTAAAACTCAACATTCAAAGCATGAAGATCATGCCATCACTTCATGGCAAATAGATGGAGAAATAATGGTAACAGTGACTGACTTTATTTTCTTGGACTTCAAAGTCACTGTGGATGGAGACTGCAGCCATGAAATTAGAAGAGGCATTTTCCTGGGGAAAAAAGCAATGACAAACCTAGACAGCATATTAAAAAACAGAGGTATTACTTTGCCTACAAAGGTCCATATAGTCAAAGCTGTTGTTTTTTCAGTACTTATGTACAAATGTGAGAGATGGACAATAAGAAAGGCTGAGAACTGAAGAACTGATGCCTTCAAACTGTGGTGCTGGAGAAGACTCTTGAGAGTCTCTTGGACAGCAAGGAGATCAAACCAGTCACTCCTAAAGGAAACCAACCCTGAACATTCATTGGAAGGAATGATGTGGAAGCTGAGGCTCCAATACTTTAGCCACCTGATGTGAAGAGCCAACTTATTGGAAGAGACTCTGATGCTGGGAAAGACTGAAGGCAGGAGGAGAAGGAGACAACAGAGAATCAGATGGTTGAATAGCATCACTGACTCCATGGACATAAGTTTGAACCAATTCCAGGAAATGGTGAAGGACAGGGAGGCCTGCCATCCAGCCGTTCATGGGTCACAAAGAGTCATACACGACTGATAGACTGAACAATAACAAGAGATGTCTTCAAGAAAATTAGAGATACCAAGGGAATATTTCATGCAAAGATGGACACAATAAAGGACAGAAATGGTATGAACCTTACTAAGCAGAAGATATTAAGAAATGGTGGCAAGAATACACGGAACTATACAAAATGATCTTAATGATCCAGATACCATGATGGTGTGATCACCCACTTAGAGCCAGATTTAAAGTGGGCCTCAGGAAGCATCATTAAAAGAAAACTAGTGGGGGTGATGGTATTCCATGTGAACTCTTTCAATCCTAATAGGTGATGCTGTTAAAGTACTGCACTCAATATGCCAGCAAATTTGGAAAACTCAGCAGTGGCCATGGGACTAGAAAAGGTCAGTTTTCATTCCAATCCCAAAGAAGGGCAATGCCAAAGAATGCTCAGTCTACCACCCAATTACACTCATTTCACATGCTAGCAAGGTCATGCTTAAAATCCTTCAAATTAGGCTTCAACAGTGTGTGAACCTCCGAGACCTTACAGATGTACAAACTGGATTTAGAGAAGGTGAGGAACCAGAGATCTTATTGCCAATATACATTGGATCATAGGAAAAACAACAGAATTCCAGAAAAGCATCAACTTCTGCTTCATTGACTTTGTATGCTAAAGCCTTTTATTGTGTGGATCACAACAAATTGGGAAATTCTTAAAGAGATGGGAATACCAAACCACCTTACCTGCCTCTTGAGAAACCTTTATGTAGGTCAAGAGGCAACAGTTAGTCATGGAACAGCAGACTAGTTCCAAACTGGGAAAGGAGTATGTCAGGACCATATATATTGTCACCCTACTTATTTAACTTACATGCAAAGTACATCAATGGAGAAGGCAATGGCACCCCACTCCAGTACTCTTGTCTGGAAAATCCCATGGATGGAGGAGCCTGGTAGGCTGCAGTCCATGGGGCTGCGAAGAGTCGGACATGACTGAGCGACTTCACTTTCAGTTTTCACTTTCATGCATTGGAGAAGGAAATGGCAACCCACTCCAGTGTTCTTGCCTGGAGAATCCCAGGATAGTGGAGCCTGGTGGGCTGCCATCTGTGGGGTCACACAGAGTCGGACACGACTGAATTGACTTAGCATCAGTAGCAGCAGAGTACATCATGTGAAGTGCTGGGCTGGATGAATCACAAACTGGAATCAAGATTGCCAAGAGAACTATCAATAATGTCAGATATGCAGATGGCATCACCCTTATGGCAGAAATCAAAGAGGAACAAAAGAGTCTCTTGATGAAAGTGAAAGAGGAGAGTGAAAAAGCTGGCTTAAAACTCCACATTCAAAAAACTATGATTATGGCATCCAGTCTCATTAATTCATGGTAAACAGGTGGGGAAACAGTGGAAAGCATGACATATTTTATTTTCTTGGGCTTCCAAACCACTGAGGATGGTGACTGCAGCCATGAAATTTAAGAACGCCTGCTCCTTGTAAGAAAAACTATGACAAACCAAGACAGAATATTAAAAAGCAGAGACTTACTTTGCTGACTAAGTTCCTTATAGCCAGACCTATGGTTTTCCAACAGTCATGTATGGATGTGAGAGCTGGGAAATACAGAAGGCTGAGCACCAAAGAACTGATGCTTTTGAACTGTGGTAGAGAAGACTGTTGAGAATTCCTTAAACTGCAAGATCAAACCAGCCAATCGTAAAGGAAATCAACCCTTTGAAATTCACTGAAGGACTGATGCTAAAGCTGAATTTCCAATACTTTGCCCACCTGATGAGAATAGCCAACTCACTGGAAAAGACCCTGATGTTGGGAAAGATTGAAGGCAGGCGGAGACAGGGACAACAGAGGATGAGATGGTTGGATGGCATCGCTGACTCGATGGACATGAGTTTAAGCAATCTCTGGGAGATGGTGAAGGACACAGAGGCCTGGCGTGCTGCAGTCCATCGTGTTGCAAAGAGTCCTGCACAACTAAGCGACTTAACAACAAAAATCTGCAAACTGTGACAGTTTTACGTCTTCTTTTTCAATTTGAATTTGTACTATTTCTTTTCTGATTGCTGTGTCAAAGATTTTCAAAACTATGTCAAATAAAAATCATAAGACTCTTCTATACATCAGTGTCTCTTTTTTGGGAAGATTTGGGAGAATGGCATTGAAACATGTAAAATATCATGTATGAAACGAGATGCCAGTCCAGGTTCAATGCACGATACTGGATGCTTGGGGCTGGTGCACTGGGACGACCCAGAGGGATGGTATGGGGAGGGAGGAGGGAGGAGGGTTCAGGATGGGGAACACATGTACACCTGTGGCGGATTCATTTTGATATTTGGCAAAACTAATACAATTATGTAAAGTTTAAAAATAAAATAAAATTAATTTAAAAAAACTTTAAAAAAATAAAATAAAAATCATGGCAATAGACATACTTGCCTTGTTCTTCATCTTAGAGGGAATGCTTTCAGGATTTCACGATTGAGAAGGATGTTAGCAGTGGGCTTGTCTCAGTTCAGTTCAGTTGCTCAGTTGTGTCTGACTCTTTGCAACCCCATGGACTGTAGTACTCCTGGCTTCCCTGTCCATCACCAACTCCCAGAGCTTACTCAAACTCATGTCCGTCGAGTCAGTGATGTCATCCAACCATCTTGTCCTCTGTCATCTCTTTCTCTTCCTGCCTTCAATCTTTCCCAGCATCAGCATCTTTTCCAATGAGTCAGTTCTTCACATAAAGTGCCAAAGTGTTGGAGCTTCAGCTTCAGCATCAGTCCTTCCAATGAATATTCAGGACTGTTTTCCTTTAGGATTGACTGGGTTTGATTTCCTCGTAGTCCAAAGGACTCTCAAGAGTCTTCTCCAACACCACAGTTCAAAAGCATCAATTCTTCAGCATTCAGCTGTCTTTATAGTCCAACTCTCATATCCATACATGACTACTGGAAAACAATAGTTTTTACTAGACAGACCTTTGTTGACCAAATAGTGTCTCTACTTTTTAATATGCTGTCTAGGTTGGTCATAGCTCTTCGTCCAAGGAACAAACAACTTTTGATTTCATGACTACAGTCACCATCTGCAGTGGTTTTGGAGCCCAAAAAACTAAAGTCTGTCACTGTCTCCATTGTTTTCCCATCTATTTGCCGTAAGTGATGGGAACGGATGCCATGATCTTTATTATTTGAAAGTTGAGTTTTGACCCAGCTTTTTCACTCTCCTCTTTCACTTTCATCAAGGAGCTCTTTAGTTCTTCTTTGCTTTCTGCCATAAGAGTGGGGTTATCTGCATATCTGAGGTTATTGATATTTCTCCCAGCAATCTTGATTCCAGCTTGTGCTTCATTCAGACCAGCATTTCACGTGATACACTCTGCATATAAGTTAAATAAGCAGGGTGACAATATACAGCCTGGACGTACTCCTTTTCCTATTTGGAACCACTCTATTGTTCCATGTCCAGTTCTAACTGTTGTTTCTTGACCTGCATACAGATTTCCCAGGAGGCAGGTTAGTCTGGTATTCCCATCTCTTGTCTCATATGGCCTCTATTATGTTAAATTCCCTTTATTCCCTCTATCTGGGGAACTTTTCCTTAAATAGTTGTAAAATATCTCAGTAGCTTTTCTGCATCTATTGAGATGATCATATGTTTTTATCCTTGTTTGTTAATTTGGTGTATCACAGTGACTGATTTTTGAATATTGAAGATCTCTGAATCCCTGGGTAATCTCTGGGTAATACACTTGGTAATTGTATATGATTCTTTTAATGCATTTTTGGATTATGTTTGCTAGTATTTTGTTGAGGATTTTTGTATCCATGTTTATCATTGATTCTGGCCTGTAATTTTCTTTTTTACGGCAGCGCTGGTTTTGGTATCAGGGTGGTGGTGGCCTACTAGATTGAAATTGGGTGTGTTTCTCCCTCTGCAATTTTTTGGAAGAGTTTCAGAAGAATAGATGTTAACTTTTCTCCAAATATTTTCTAGAATTGACCTGTGAAGCCTCTGGCACTAGACTTCTTTTTGGAAGATTTTTAATCATAATTTCAATTAATACTTACGTTTGGTCTGTTTTTATTTTCTCTTTCTTCCTGGTTCAGACTTGCAAGGTTGTATCTTTCTAAAAATTTATTCATTGCTTCTAGGTTGTCCATTTTATTGGTCTATTGTTGTCTGCAATATTCTCTTATGATCTTATGTATGTCTGTGGTGTCAGTTGTAATTTCTCCTTTTTCATTTCTAATTTCATTGATTTGAATCTTCTCCCTCTTTTTCCTGATGAGTCTGAAATGTTGTGACTGTGAGCCATGTGCTATACTGACCTCTCCTTCATGACTCTGAAGGAGAAGACTTCCATCTGCGGCCAGATACAAGACTCGACTGCTTGGAGCTTTTTGTGTAGCAAAGTTTTATTAAAGTATAATAGAGATAAGGAAACCTTCTGACAGACATCAGAAGGAGCAGAAATAGTGCCCTCTTGCAAGTTTTTAGTAAGGCATTTTATGTCTGTTATGAAGCTGCTAATCAGATAATAGAGACACCTCAAGACTGACGGGAGTTTCACCAGGCCCCTCCCCTACAATATGCATTTTTTTTTTAACTTTACATAATAGTATTAGTTTTGCCAAATATCAAAATGAATCCATCACAGGTGTACATGTGCTCCCCATCCTGAACCCTCCTCCCTCCTCCCTCCCCATACCATCCCTCTGGGTCGTCCCAGTGCACCAGCCCCAAGCATCCAGTATCGTGCATCGAACCTGGACTGGCATCTCGTTTCATACATGATATTTTACATGTTTCAATGCCATTCGCCAAAATCTTCCCACCTTCTCCCTCTCCCACAGAGTCCATGAGACTGTTCCATACGTCAGTGTCTCTTTTGCTGTCTCATACACAGGGTTATTGTTATCATCTTTCTAAATCCCATATATATGCATTAGTATACTGTATTGGTGTTTTTCTTTCTGGCTTACTTCACTCTGTATAATAGGCTCCAGTTTCATCCACCTCATTAGAACTGATTCAAATGAATTCTTTTTAATGGCTGAGTAATACTCCATTGTGTATATGTACTATAGTTTTCTTATCCATTCATCTGCTGATGGACATCTAGGTTGCTTCCATGTCCTGGCTATTATAAACAGTGCTGCGATGAACATTGGGGTACACGTGTCTCTTTCCCTTCTGGTTTCCTCAGTGCGTATGCCCAGCAGTGGGATTGCTGGATCATAAGGCAGTTCTATTTCCAGTTTTTTAAGGAATCTCCACACTCTTCTCCATAGTGGCTGTACTAGTTTGCATTCCCACCAACAGTGTAAGAGGGTTCCCTTTTCTCCACACCCTCTCCAACATTTATTATTTGTAGACTTTTGGATCGCAGCCATTCTGACTGGTGTGAAATGGTACTTCATAATGGTCTTGATTTGCATTTCTCTGATAATGAGTGATGTTGAGCATCTTTTCATGTGTTTGTTAGCCAGCTGTACGTCTTCTTTGGAGAAATCACAAGCACGGAAATTGAAACTGTAATCAGAAATCTTCCAGCAAACAAAAGCCCAGGTCCAGATGGCTTCACAGCTGAATTCTACCAAAAATTTAGAGAAGAGCTAACACCTATCCTGCTCAAACTCTTCCAGAAAATTGCAGAGGAAGGTAAACTTCCAAACTCATTCTATGAGGCCACCATCACCCTAATACCAAAACCTGACAAAGATCCCACAAAAAAAGAAAACTACAGGCCAATATCACTGATGAACATAGATGCAAAAATCCTTAACAAAATTCTAGCAATCAGAATCCAACAACACATTAAAAAGATCATACACCATGACCAAGTGGGCTTTATCCCAGGGATGCAAGGATTCTTCAATATCTGCAAATCAATCAATGTAATACACCACATTAACAAATTGAAAAATAAAAACCATATGATTATCTCAATAGATGCAGAGAAAGCCTTTGACAAAATTCAACATCCATTTATGATAAAAACACTCCAGAAAGTAGGAATAGAAGGAACATACCTCAACATAATAAAAGCTATATATGACAAACCCACAGCAAACATTATCCTCAATGGTGAAAAATTGAAAGCATTTCCTCTAAAGTCAGGAACAAGACAAGGGTGCCCACTTTCACCATTACTATTCAACATAGTTTTGGAAGTTTTGGCACCAGCAATCAGAGCAGAAAAAGAAGAAGTAAAACTCACTATTTGCAGATGACATGATCCTCTACATAGAAAACCCTAAAGACTCCACCAGAAAATTACTAGAAATAACCAATGACTATAGTAAAGTTGCAGGATATAAAATCAACACACAGAAATCCCTTGCATTCCTATACACTAATAATGAGAAAACAGAAAGAGAAATTAAGGAAACAATTCCATTCACCATTGCAACGGAAAGAATAAAATACTTAGGAATATATCTACCTAAAGAAACTAAAGACCTATATATAGAAAACTATAAAACACTGGTGAAAGAAATCAAAGAGGACACTAATAGATGGAGAAATATACCATGTTCATGGATTGGAAGAATCAATATAGTGAAAATGAGTATACTACCCAAAGCAATTTATAGATTCAATGCAATCCCTATCAAGCTACCAACAGTATTCTTCACAGAGCTAGAACAAATAATTTCACAATTTGTATGGAAAGACAAAAAACCTCGAATAGCCAAAGCGATCCTGAGAAAGAAGAATGGAACTGGAGGAATCAACCTACCTGACTTCAGGCTCAAATACAAAACCACGGTTATCAAGACAGTATGGTACTGGCACAAAGACAGAAATATAGATCAATGGAACAAAATAGAAAGCCCAGAGATAAATCCACGCACATATGGACACCTTATCTTTGACAAAGGAGGCAAGAATATACAATGGATTAAAGACAATCTCTTTAACAAGTGGTGCTGGGAAAATTGGTCAACTACTTGTAAAAGAATGAAACTAGAACACTTTCTAACACCATACACAAAAATAAACTCAAAATGGATTAAAGATCTCAACGTAAGACCAGAAACTATAAAACTCCTAGAGGAGAACATAGGCAAAACACTCTCTGACATACATCACAGCAGGATCCTCTATGACCCACCTCCCAGAATATTGGAAATAAAAGCAAAAATAAACAAATGGGACCTAATTAACCTTAAAAGCTTCTGCACATCAAAGGAAACTATCAGCAAGGTGGAAAGACAGCCTTCAGAATGGGAGAAAATAATAGCAAATGAAGCAACTGACAACTAATCTCAAAAATATACAAGCAACTCCTACAGCTCAACTCCAGAAAAATAAATGACCCCATCAAAAAATGGGCCAATATGCATTTTTGACATAGGATGGCACAAGGTCTGTCATCCCTGGCCATTGAATAATTGACATGAATACTGGTTCATTGAGCCATTATCAGCCCAAGGTTTGAGAAAAGAAAAAAATGTAGTCTTAGGCAAAACTGATTTGAAGAAAGGTAGATTCCAAAGCAAATACATAGTTTCATCAACATCAGTTCAGTTCAGTCACTCAGTCATGTCCAGCTCTTTGCAACCCCATGAATCGCAGCATGCCAGGCCTCCCTGTCCATCACCAATTCCCGGAGTTCACTCAAACTCACGTCCATCGAGTCAGTGATGCCAAAGAATAGCTCATTGGTTAGCTCAAGGTTTGAGAAAAGTTAAGTTCAGGTGGAACCAGGTGTTGTAAATAGAGAAGGGAAAAACATCTGCCACTTGCAGTTTATTTCCTCCTTCCTCTTGGGTACCTCTGACCTCCCTACCGAGGCTGTTAACACTCTCAAGTTTGATGAAACTTTTATCAATTTTGTATATTTTCTCATATAATTAGCTTTTATTTTCATTGATCTTTGCTATCATTTTCTTCATGTCGGTTTCATTTATTTCTGCTCTGATCTTTATGATTTCTTTCCTTCTCTTACCTTTGGGTTTTGTTTGTTTCCTTTCTCTAGTTGCTCTCAATGTAAGCTTAGTTTCTTTACTTGCAGTATTTCTTATTTCCTGAAGTAAAATTTTACTGCAGCAAGTTCCATTTTAGAGCTGATTTGCTGTATCCCACACATTTTGATTTATCATGTTTTTGTTGTCATTTGTCTTGAACTATTTTTTTATTTTATTTTATTTTTAAATTTTACATAATTGTATTAGTTTTGCTAAATATAAAAATGAATCCACCACAGGTATACATGTGTTCCCCATCCTGAACCCTCCTCCCTCCTCCCTCCCCATACCATCCCTCTGGGTCGTCCCAGTGCACTAGCCCCAAGCATCCAGTATCGTGCATCGAACCTGGACTGGCAACTCGTTTCATACATGATATTTTACATGTTTCAATGCCATTCTCCCAAATCTTCCCACCCTCTCCCTCTCCCACAGGGTCCATAAGACTGTTCTATACATCAGTGTATTTTTTTTTCATTTTTCTTTTATTCCTTCCATGATCCATTTGTGGTTTAGTAAAATATTATTTAGCCTTCATGAGTTTGTGTTTTTTAGTTTTGTTTTTTTTTTTTTCCTGTAATTGATTTCTAATTCCATAGGCTTATTGTCAGAAAAGATACTTGGTATGGTTTAGTTTTCTTAAATTTACCAAAGCTTGATTTATGGTCCCAGAGGTGATCTATCTTGGATAATGTTCCAGTTTGCACTTGAGAAGAAAGTGTATTCAGCTACGTCCATATTGATATTCTATGATATATATTAAGTCCATCTGCTCTATGTGTCATTTAAGTCCTGGGTTTCCTTATTGATTTTCTTTCATGATGATTTGTCCCATGGTGTGAGTGGGGATATTAAAGCCCCCTACTATTACATTATTACTATTGATTTCTTCTTCTATGTTCAGATCAGATCAGTCACTCAGTCATGTCTGACTCTTTGAGACCCATGAATCGCAGCACGCCAGGCCTCACCGTCCATCACCAACTCCCAGAGTTCACTCAGACTCACGTCCATTGAGTCAGTCATGCCATCGAGCCATTCATCCTCTGTCGTCCCCTTCTCCTCTTGCCCCCAATCCCTCCCAGAATCAGAGTCTTTTCCAATGAGTCAACTCTTTGCATGAGGTGGCAAAAGTACTGGAGTTTCAGCTTTAGCATCATTCCTTCCAAAGAAATCCCAGGGCTGATCTCCTTTAGAATGGACTGGTTTGATCTCCTTGCCATCCAAGGGACTCTCAAGTCTTCTCCAACACCACAGTTCAAAAGGATCAATTCTTTGGCGCTCAGCCTTCTTCACAGTCCAACTCTCACATCCATACATGACCACAGAAAAAACCTTAGCCTTGACTAGACGAACCTTTGTTGGCAAAGTAATGTTTCTGCTTTTGAATATGCCATCTAGGTTGGTCATAACTTTCCTTCTAAGGAGTAAGCGCCTTTTAATTTCATGGCTGCAGTTACCATCTGTAGTGATTTTGGAGCCCAGAAAAATAAAGTCTGACACTGTTTCCACTGTTTCCCCATCTATTTCCCATGAAGTGATGGGACCGGATGCCATGATCTTCGTTTTCTGAATGTTGAGCTTTAAGCCAACTTTTTCACTCCCCTCTTTCCCTTTCATCAAGAGGCTCTTTAGTTCCTTTTCACTTTCTGCCATAAGGGGGGTATCATCTGCATATCTGAGGTTATTGATATTTCTCCCGGCAATCTTGATTCCAGCTTCTGTTTCTTCCAGTCCAACATTTCTCATGATGTACTCTGCATATAAGTTAAATAAGCAGGGTGACCATATACAGCCTTGATGTTCTCCTTTTCCTATTTGGAACCAGTCTGTTGTTCCATGTCCAGTTCTAACTGTTGCTTCCTGACCTGCATACAAATTTCTCAAGAGGCAGATCAGGTGGTCTGGTATTCCCATCTCTTTCAGAATTTTCCACAGTTTATTGTGATCCACACAGTCAAAGGCTTTGGCATAGTCAATAAAGCAGAAATCAATGTTTTTCTGGAACTCTCTTGCTTTTTCGATGATCCAGCGGATGCTGGCAATTTGATCTCTGGTTCCTCTGCCTTTTCTAAAACCAGCTTGAATATCTGGAAGTTCATGGTTCACGTACTGCTGAAGCCTGGCTTGGAGAAGTTTGAGCATTACTTTACTAGCATGTGAAATGAGTGCAATTGTGCGGTAGTTTGAGCATTCTTTGGCATTGCCTTTCTTTGGGATTGGAATGAAAACTGACCTTTTCCAGTCCTATGGCCACTGCTGAGTTTTCCAAATTTGCTGGCATATTGAGTGCAGCACTTTCACAGCATCCTCTTTCAGGATTTGGAATAGCTCAACTGGAATTCCATCACCTACACCAGCTTTGTTCTTAGTGATTCTTTCTAAGGCCCACTTGACCTCACATTCCAGGATGTCTGGCTCTAGGTCAGTAATCACACCATCGTGATTATCTGGGTCGTGAAGATCTTTTTTGTACAGTTCTTCTGTGTATTCTTGCCATCTCTTCTTAATATCTTCTGCTTCTGTTAGGTCCATACCATTTCTGTCCTTTATAGAGCCCATCTTTGCAAGAAATGTTCCTTTGGTATCTCTGATTTTCTTGAAGAGATCTCTAGTCTTTCCCATTCTGTTGTTTTCCTCTATTTCTGTGCATTGATTGCTGAAGAAGGCTTTCTTATCTCTTCTTGCTATTCTTTGGAACTCTGCATTCAGATGTTTGTATCTTTCCTTTTCTCCTTTGCTTTTCACTTCTCTTCTTTTCACAGCTATTTGTAAGGCCTCCCCAGACAGGCATTTTGCTTTTTTGCATTTCTTTTCCATGGGAATGGTCTTTATCCCTGTCCCCTGTACAGTGTCACGAACCTCATTCCATAGTTCACCAGGCTCTCTATCTATCAGATCTAGGCCCTTAAATTTATTTCTCACTTCCACTGTATAATCATAAGGGATTTGATATAGGTAATACCTGAATGGTATATTGGTTTTCCCCACTTTCTTCAATTTAAGTCTGAATTTGGCAATAAGGAGTTCATGGTCTGAGCCACAGACAGCTCCTGGTCTTGTTTTTGCTGACTGTATAGAGCTTCTCCATCTTTGGCTGCAAAGAATATAATCAATCTGATTTCGGTGTTAACCATCTGGTGATGTCCATGTATAGAGTCTTCTCTTGTGTTGTTGGAAGACGGTGTTTGTTATGACCAGTGCATTTTTTGGGCAAAACTCTGTTAGTCTCTGCCCTGCTTCACTCCGTATTCCAAGGCCAAATTTGCATGTTACTCCAGATGTTTCTTAACTTCCTACTTTTGCATTCCAGTCTCCTATAATGAAAAGGACATCCTTTTTGGGTGTTAGTTCTAAAAGGTCTTGTAGGTCTTCATAGAACCGTTCAACTTCAGCTTCTTCAGCGTTACTGGTTGGAGCATAGACTTGGATTACTGTGATATTGAATGGTTTGCCTTGGAAACGAACAGAGATCATTCTGTCATTTTTGAGATTGCATCCAAGTACTGCATTTCGGAGTCTTTTGTTGACCATGATGGCCACTCCATTTCTCCTAAGGGATTCCTGCCTGCAGTAGTAGATATAATGGTCATCTGAGTTAAATTCACCCATTCCAGACCATTTCAGTTCGCTGATTCCTAGAATGTCGACATTCACTCTTGCCAGCTCTTGTTTGACCACTTCCAATTTGCCTTGATTCATGAACCTGACATTCCAGGTTCCTAAGCAATATTGCTCTTTACAGCATCGGACCTTGCTTCTATCACCAGTCACATCCACAGCTGGGTATTCTTTTTGCTTTAGCTCCATCCCTTCATTCTTTCTGGAGTTATTTCTCCTCTGATCTCCAGCAGCATATTGGGCACCTACTGACCTGGGGAGTTTCTCTTTCAGTATCCTATCATTTTTCCTTTTCATACTGTTCATGGGGTTCTCAAGGCAAGAATACTGAAGTGGTTTGCCATTCCCTTCTCCAGTGGACCACATTGTGTCAGCCCTCTCCACCATGACCCGCCTGCCTTAGATGGCACCACATGGCATGGCTTAGTTTCATTGAGTTAGACAAGGCTGTGGTCCTAGTGTGATTAAATTGACTAGTTTTCTTTCTTTTTTTTTTTTTTTAATTGTCTTTTTCACATTTATTCCCTATATCTCCTTTCAATAATACACTAATTTTCCTTTGCTTAATTCACTTTATGCATAAGGTTTGTGCAGGACTCATCTCATTTTCAGTTCCAGAGATGGGTCCTAATTCACTTTATCCCATCACTTTACCCCGTCCTTCTGACTATCAAGTTTAGTTCAAGGATTAATATTTGGCCCAATTAGGGTAGTGAGAAAGTGTGAATTCCAGGACGTATGTAAGAGCCATCAGACATTCTCTTTAAGTTGGTATTGAAACAGTCTTGAACTATTGTGGCCGTCTTTTAAAAAATCATTAGTGGGGAGAGTCTTGAAGTTGAATAGAAACCATAAAAGACAGAGGGGTAAGAGAAGAGAAAAAATTGTTTCAGTGAGTTTCTAGATCATTTCTCTCTTAAAGCTATAATTATCTCTGGAATTCTAAGTTATGCAATATAATAATAATCATTATTCAGTTCAGTCACCCGGTCGTGTCCAACTCCTTGTGACCCCATGGGCTGCAGCACACCAGGCACCCCTGTCCCTCAGCAACTCCCAGAGCTTGCTCAAACTCAAGTCCATCGAGTCAGTGATGCCATCCAACAATCTCATCCTTTGTCATCCCCTTCTCCTCCTACCTTCAATCTTTCCCAGCATCAGGGGGTTTTCCAATGAGTCAGTTCTTCGCATCAGGTGGCCAAAGTATTGGAGTTGAAGCTTCAGCATCAGTCCTTCCAATGAATATTCCGGACTGATATCCTTTAGGATAGACTGGTTGGATCTCCTTGCAGTCCAAGGGACTCTCAAGAGTCTTCTCCAACATCACAGTCCAAAAGCATCAGTTCCTCAGTGCTAAGCTTTCCTTATAGTCCAACGTTCACATCCATACATGACTACTGAAAAAATCATACCTTTGACTAGATGGACCCTTGTTGGCAAAGTAATGTCTCTGCTCTTTAATATGCTGTCTAGGTTGATCATAACTTTCCTTCCAAGGAGGAAGCGTCTTTTCATTTCATGACTGTAATCATCATCTGCAGTGATTTTGGAGCCCTCCAAAAATAAAGTCTGTCACTGTTTCCATTGTTTCTCCATCTATTTGCCATGAAGTGATGGGACCAGATGCTACAATCTTAGTTTTCTTAATGTTGAGTTTTAAGCCAACTTTTTCACTCTCCTCTTTCACTTAATCAAGAGGCTCTTTAGTTCCTCTTCACTTTCTTCCATAAGGGTGGTGTCATCTGCATATCTGAGGTTATTGATATTTCTCCTGGCAATCTTGATTCCAGCTTGTGCTTCCTCCAGCCCAGTGTTTCTCATGATGTACTCTACATATAAGTTAACTAAGCAGGGTGACAATATACAGCCTTGATGTACTCCTTTTCCTATTTGGAACCAGTCTGTTTTTCCATGTCCAGTTCTAACTGTTGCTTTCTTTTTCTTTTTTTTTTTTCTTCTTCTTTTTTTTTTTTTTCTAATTTTATTTTATTTTTAAACTTTACATACTTGTATTAGTTTTGCCAAATATCAAAATGAATCCGCCACAGGTATACATGTGTTCCCCATCCCGAACCCTCCTCCCTCCTCCCTCCCCATACCATCCCTCTGGGCCGTCCCAGTGCACCAGCCCCAAGCATCCAGCATCGTGCATCGAACTTGGACTGCCAACTCGTTTCCTACATGACATTTTACATGTTTCATTGCCATTCTCCCAAATCTTCCCACCCTCTCCCTCTCCCACAGAGTCCATAAGACTGTTCTATACATCAGTGTCTCTTTTGCTGTCTCGTACACCGGGTTATTGTTACCATCTTTCTAAATTCCATATATATGCGTTAGTATACTGTATTTATGTTTTTCCTTCTGGCTTACTTCACTCTTTATAATAGGCTCCAGTTTCATCCACCTCATTAGAACTGATTCAAATGTATTCTTTTTAACGGCTGAGTAATACTCCATTGTGTATATGTACCACCGCTTTCTTATCCATTCATCTGCTGATGGACATCTAGGTTGCTTCCATGTCTTGGCTATTATAAACAGTGCTGCGATGAACATTGGGATACACGTGTCTCTTTCCCTTCTGGTTTCCTCAGTGTGTATGCCCAGCAGTGGGATTGCTGGATCATAAGGCAGTTCTATTTCCAGTTTTTTAAGGAATCTCCACACTGTTCTCCATAGTGGCTGTACTAGTTTGCATTCCCACCAACAGTGTAAGAGGGTTCCCTTTTCTCCACACCCTCTCCAGCATTTATTATTTGTAGACTTTTGGATCGCAGCCATTCTGACTGGTGTGAAATGGTACCTCATAGTGGTTTTGATTTGCATTTCTCTGATAATGAGTGATGTTGAGCATCTTTTCATGTGTTTGTTAGCCATCTGTATGTCTTCTTTGGAGAAATGTCTATTTAGTTCTTTGGCCCATTTTTTGATTGGGTCGTTTATTTTTCTGGAGTTGAGCTGTACGAGTTGCTTGTATATTTTTGAGATTAGTTGTTTGTCGGTTGCTTCATTTGCTATTATTTTCTCCCATTCTGAAGGCTGTATTTTCACCTTGCTAATAGTTTCCTTTGATGTGCAGAAGCTTTTAAGGTTAATTAGGTCCCATTTGTTTATTTTTGCTTTTATTTCCAGTATTCTGGGAGGTGGGTCATAGAGGATCCTGCTGTGATGTATGTTGGAGAGTGTTTTGCCTATGTTCTCCTCTAGGAGTTTTATAGTTTCTGGTCTTACGTTTAGATCTTTAATCCATTTTGAGTTCATTTTTGTGTATGGTGTTAGAAAGTGGTCCAGTTTCATTCTTTTACAAGTGGTTGACCAGATTTCCCAGCACCACTTGTTAAAGAGATTGTCTTTAATCCATTATATATTCTTGCCTCCTTTGTCAAAGATAAGGTGTCCATATGTGCGTGGATTTATCTCTGGGCTTTCTGTTTTATTCCATTGATCAATATTCCTGTCTTTGTGCCAGTACCATACTGTCTTGATAACTGTGGCTTTGTATTTGAGCCTGAAGTCAGGTAGGTTGATTCCTCCAGTTCCATTCTTCTTTCTCAAGATCGCTTTGGCTATTCGAGGTTTTTTGTATTTCCATACAAATTGTGAAATTATTTGTTCTAGCTCTGTGAAGAATACTGTTGGTAGCTTGATAGGGATTGCGTTGAATCTATAAATTGCTTTGGGTAGTATACTCATTTTCACTATATTGATTCTTCCAATCCATGAACATGGTATATTTCTCCATCTATTAGTGTCCTCTTTGATTTCTTTCACCAGTGTTTTATAGTTTTCTATATATAGGTCTTTAGTTTCTTTAGGTAGATATATTCCTAAGTATTTTATTCTTTCCGTTGCAATGGTGAATGGAATTGTTTCCTTAATTTCTCTTTCTGTTTTCTCATTATTAGTGTATAGGAATGCAAGGGATTTCTGTGTGTTGATTTTATATCCTGCAACTTTACTATAGTCATTGATTATTTCTAGTAATTTTCTGGTGGAGTCTTTAGGGTTTTCTATGTAGAGGATCATGTCATCTGCAAACAGTGAGAGTTTTACTTCTTCTTTTCCAATTTGGATTCCTTTTATTTCTTTTTCTGCTCTGATTGCTGTGGCCAAAACTTCCAAAACTATGTTGTATAGTAATGGTGAAAGTGGGCACCCTTGTCTTGTTCCTGACTTTAGAGGAAATGCTTTCAATTTTTCACCATTGAGGATAATGTTTGCTGTGGGTTTGTCATATATAGCTTTTATTATGTTGAGGTATGTTCCTTCTATTCCTGCTTTCTGGAGAGTTTTTATCATAAATGGATGTTGAATTTTGTCAAAGGCTTTCTCTGCATCTATTGAGATAATCATATGGTTTTTATTTTTCAATTTGTTAATGTGGTGTATTACATTGATTGATTTGCAGATATTGAAGAATCCTTGCATCCCTGGGATAAAGCCCACTTGATCATGGTGTATGATCTTTTTAATGTGTTGTTGGATTCTGATTGCTAGAATTTTGTTAAGGATTTTTGCATCTATGTTCATCAGTGATATTGGCCTGTAGTTTTCTTTTTTTGTGGGATCTTTGTCAGGTTTTGGTATTAGGGTGATGGTGGCCTCATAGAATGAGTTTGGAAATTTACCTTCCTCTGCAATTTTCTGGAAGAGTTTGAGCAGGATAGGTGTTAGCTCTTCTCTAAATTTTTGGTAGAATTCAGCTGTGAAGCCGTCTGGACCGGGGCTTTTGTTTGCTGGAAGATTTTTGATTACAGTTTCAATTTCCATGCTTGTGATGGGTCTGTTAAGATTTTCTATTTCTTCCTGGTCCAGTTTTGGAAAGTTGTACTTTTCTAAGAATTTGTCCATTTCTTCCACGTTGTCCATTTTATTGGCATATAATTGTTGATAGTAGTCTCTTATGATCCTTTGTATTTCTGTATTGTCTGTTGTGATCTCTCCATTTTCGTTTCTAATTTTGTTGATTTGATTTTTCTCCCTTTGTTTCTTGATGAGTCTGGCTAATGGTTTGTCAATTTTTTTTTTTTTAAGTTTTTTTTTTTTCCTAATTTTATTTTATTTTTAAACTTTACATAATTCTATTAGTTTTGCCAAATATAAAAATGAATCCGCCACAGGTATACATGTGTTCCCCATCCTGAATCCTCCTCCCTCCTCCCTCCCCATACCATCCCTCTGGGCCGTCCCAGTGCACCAGCCCCAAGCATCCAGTATCGTGCATCGAACCTGGACTGGCAACTCGTTTCCTACATGATATTTTACATGTTTCATTGCCATTCTTCCAAATCTTCCCACCCTCTCCCTCTCCCACAGAGTCCATAAGACTGTTCTATACATCAGTGTCTCTTTTGCTGTCTCGTACACAGGGTTATTGTTACCATCTTTCTAAATTCCATATATATGCGTTAGTATACTGTATTTATGTTTTTCCTTCTGGCTTACTTAACTCTGTATAATAGGCTCCAGTTTCATCCACCTCATTAGAACTGATTCAAATGTATTCTTTTTAATGGCTGAGTAATACTCCATTGTGTATATGTACCACAGCTTTCTTATCCATTCATCTACTGATGGGCATCTAGGTTGCTTCCATGTCTTGGCTATTATAAACAGTGCTGCGATGAACATTGGGGTACACGTGTCTCTTTCCCTTCTGGTTTCCTCAGTGTGTATGCCCAATTTTATTTATCCTTTCAAAGAACCAGCTTTTGGTTTTGTTGATTTTTGCTATGGTCTCTTTTGTTTCTTTTGCATTTATTTCTGCTCTAATTTTTAAGATTTCTTTCCTTCTACTAACCCTGGGGTTCTTCATTGCTTCCTTTTCTAGTTGCTTTAGGTGTAGAGTTAGGTTATTTATTTGACTTTTTTCTTGTTTCTTGAGGTGTGCCTGTATTGCTATGAACTTTCCCCTTAGGACTGCTTTTACTGTGTCCCACAGGTTTTGGGTTGTTGTGTTTTCATTTTCATTCGTTTCTATGCAAATTTTGATTTCTTTTTTGATTTCTTCTGTGATTTGTTGGTTATTCAGCAGCGTGTTGTTCAGCCTCCATATGTTGGAATTTTTAATAGTTTTTCTCCTGTAATTGAGATCTAATCTTACTGCATTGTGGTCAGAAAAGATGCTTGGAATGATTTCTATTTTTTTGAATTTACCAAGGCTAGCTTTATGGCCCAGGATGTGATCTATCCTGGAGAAGGTTCCATGTGCGCTTGAGAAAAAGGTGAAATTCATTGTTTTGGGATGAAATGTCCTATAGATATCAATTAGGTCTAACTGGTCTATTGTATCGTTTACAGTTTGTGTTTCCTTGTTAATTTTCTGTTTAGTTGATCTATCCATAGGTGTAAGTGGGGTATTAAAGTCTCCCACTATTATTGTGTTATTGTTAATTTCTCCTTTCATACTTGTTAGCATTTGTCTTACGTACTGTGGTGCTCCCGTGTTGGGTGCATATATATTTATAATTGTTATATCTTCTTCTTGGATTGATCCTTTGATCATTATGTAGTGACCCTCTTTGTCTCTTTTCACAGCCTTTGTTTTAAAGTCTATTTTATCTGATATGAGTATTGCTACTCCTGCTTTCTTTTGGTCCCTGTTTGCATGGAAAATCTTTTTCCAGCCCTTCACTTTCAGTCTGTATGTGTCCCCTGTTTTGAGGTGGGTCTCTTGTAGACAACATATGTAGGGGTCTTGTTTTTGTATCCATTCAGCCAGTCTTTGTCTTTTGGTTGGGACATTCAACCCATTTACGTTTAAGGTAATTACCGATAAGTATGATCCCGTTGCCATTTACTTTATTGTTTTGGGTTCGAGTTTATACACCGTTTTTGTGTTTCCTGTCTAGAGAATATCCTTTAGTATTTGTTGGAGGGCTGGTTTGGTGGTGCAGAATTCTCTCAGCTTTTGCTTGTCTGAAAAGCTTTTGATTTCTCCTTCATACTTGAAAGAGATCCTTGCTGGGTACAATAATCTGGGCTGTAGGTTATTTTCTTTCATCATTTTAAGTATGTCTTGCCATTCCCTCCTGGCTTGAAGAGTTTCTATTGAAAGATCAGCTGTTATCCTTATGGGAATTCCCTTGTGTGTTATTTGTTGTTTTTCCCTTGCTGCTTTTAATATTTGTTCTTTGTGTTTGATCTTTGTTAATTTGATTAATATGTGTCTTGGGGTGTTTCTCCTTGGGTTTATCCTGTTTGGGACTCTCTGGGTTTCTTGGACTTGGGTGATTATTTCCTTCCCCATTTTAGGGAAGTTTTCCACTATTATCTCCTCAAGTATTTTCTCATGGTCTTTCTTTTTGTCTTCTTCTTCTGGAACCCCTATGATTCGAATGTTGTAGCGTTTAGTATTGTCCTGGAGTTCTCTGAGATTGTCCTCATTTCTTTTAATTCGTTTTTCTTTTATCCTGATTCATTTCTACCATTCTATCTTCTAATTCACTAATCCTGTCTTCTGCCTCTGTTATTCTACTATTTGTTGCCTCCAGAGTGTTTTTAATTTCACTTATTGCATTATTCATTATATATTGACTCTTTTTTATTTCTTCTAGGTCCTTGTTAAACCTTTCTTGCATCTTCTCAATCCTTGTCTCCAGGCTATTTATCTGTGATTCCATTTTAGTTTCAAGATTTTGGATCAATTTCACTATCATTATTCGGAATTCTTTATCAGGTAGATTCCCTATCTCTTCCTCTTTTGTTTGGTTTGGTGGGCATTTATCCTGTTCCTTTATCTGCTGAGTATTCCTCTGTCTCTTCATCTTGTTTCAGTTGCTGAGTTTGGGGTGTCCTTTCTGTATTCTGGCAGTTTGTGGAGTTCTCTTTATTGTGGCGTTTCTTCACTGTGTGTGGGTTTGTACAGGTGGCTTGTCAAGGTTTCCTGGTTAGGGAAGCTTGTGTCGGTGTTCTGGTGGGTGGAGCTGTATTTCTTCTCTCTGGAGTGCAATGAAATGTCCAGTAATGAGTTATGAGATGTCTATAGTTTTGGGGTGACTTTGGGCAGCCTGTATCTTGAAGCTCAGGGCTGTGTTCCTTTGTTGCTGGAGAATTTGCTTGGTATGTCTTGCCCTGGAACTTATTGGCCCTTGTGTGGTGCTTGGTTTCAGTGTCGGTATGGAGGCATTTGATGAGCTCCTGTCAATTAATGTTCCTTGGAGTCAGGAGTTCCCTGGAGTCAGGGTTTGGACTTAAGTCTCCTGCTTCCGGTTATCGGTCTTATTTTTACAGTAGTTTCAAAACTTCTCCTTCTATACAGCACCATTGATAAAACATCTACATTAAAGATGAAAAGTTTCTCTACAGTGAGTGTCACTCAGAGAGGTTCACAGGGTTACATGGAGAAGAGAAGAGGGAGGAGGGAGTTAGAGTTGACCCAAATGAGATGAGGTGAATCAATAGTGGAGAGAGTGGGCTAGCCAGTAGTCACTTCCTTGTGTGCACTCCACAACTGGACCACTCAGAGATGTTCACGGGGTTATACAGAGAAGAGAAGAAGGAGGAAGGTAACAGAGGTGGCCAGAAGTATAAAAGGGCGGAATGAAAAGGAGGGAGACAGATCCAGCCAGTAATCAGTTCCCTAAGTGTTCTCCACCGTCTGGAACACACAGAAATTCACAGAGTTGGGTAGAGTAGAGACGGGTTAGGGAGGAGACACAGGCGACCTGGTGGAGAAAAAGGAGAGTCCAAAGGGAGAGAGAGCAGTCAAGCCAGTAATCTCACTCCCTAGTGAAAAATGGGTCCTGAAGATTGGGTCCTTAAAGGTACAAAATTGGTAACAAATACATAAAAGCAAAAATTAAAAATCTAGAGTAGAGTTTGGAATTTCAAAAATACGATGTTAAAGAATAGAAGAAGGAAAAGAAAGAGAGAAAAAACGAACAAACAAAAATAAACAAGGTCGCGAAAATTATAAAGTACAGGTACAAAATTGATAACTAATACCAGAAAGCAAAAATTAAAAATCTAGAGTAGAGTTAAAGAGAGAAAAAACGAACAAAACAAACAAACAAGGGGTCGCGAAAATTATAAATACAGGTACAAAATTGATAACTAATACAGAAAGCAAAAATTAAAAATCTAGAGTAGAGGTGGATTTCAAAAATTACAATGTTAAAGAAAAGAGAAGGAAAGAAAGAGAGAAAAAAACGAACAAACAAAAACAAACAAGGTCGCAAAATTATAAAGAAAGATACAGGTACAAATTGATACTAATACCAGAAAGCAAAAATTAAAAATCTAGAGTACGAGTTTGGAATTTCCAAAAATACAATGTTAAAAAAAAAAAAAAAGAAGAAGAAGAAGAAAAATAAAGAGAGAAACAAACAAACAAATACGAACAATGTCACAAAAAATTATAAAGAAAGATACAGGTCTAAAATTGATATCAAATACCAAAAAGCATAAATTAAAATCTAGAGTAAAGTTTGGAATTTCAGATATACTATGTTATATAAAAGAAGAAGAGAAAGAAACAGAGAAGAAGAAGAAAAAAAAAAAGTCACAGAAATTATATAAAAAAAAACTATAGGTACAAAATTGATAACATATACCAAAAAGCGAAAATTAAAAATCTAGAGTAGAGTTTGGAATTTCAAAAGTACAATGTTAAAGAAAAGAAGAAAAAAACAAAAACCAAACAAACAAAAAACAAGGTCAAAAAATTATAAAATATATATATATGAAGTTTGCTAAAGAAGAAAAAAATAGGGTCTTTTTTTTTTTTTTTTTTGCAAAGTAATAGGTTATAAAAGTGAAAATTAAAGGAACAATAGAGGACTCAAAAAATTTTTTTTAATTAAAAAAGAAAGAATGATCGTAAAAATAATAAAAATATATCTAGGACTTTTTTGGGTTTTTTTGTGGGTGTTGTGGGTTCAGTTCATTTTTGGCTAGTTCCTTGGTCAGACTTATATTTCTCAAGATCTATAGGCCCCTTCCTATGTAGTCCGTAGTGACCACAGGGTTTTGATCTATTGCCTGTAGCTTCCAAGGCGTTTCCCTCTGTTATATCTTCTTCTGTTTGCTAGTCTCTTCAGTATCTGGTTTCCGCCCTGACACAAACGGCACGGTGGAGGACACTTTTTTTTTATTTTTTTAGGCTTACTTGTTCAGTCGTGCTGTGGGGAGGGAGGGAGGGATGCTGCAAACAAATAACACTGGCGTGGGCTCGCAGTGCCTCAGCCACCCTGGGTCTGCCCCCGCTCACAGCGCGTGTAGCCTCCCTGTCCACACTGCTCGGACTCTAGGTTGTTCCGCCGGGAACAATCCGAGGCTGGCCCTGGGCTGCATGCACCTCCCAGGTCCAAGCCGCTCAGGTTCAGGCACTTGGGTAGTCCTCAGAGGTGCAGACTCAGTTGGGCCTGCGTTTTGTGCTCTTCCCAGGTCCGAGCAGCTCAGGTGATGAGGTGTTTGGCGAGTGCCAATGCTGCGACTTATCGCCTCCCCGCCACTCGGTTATCTGGGTGTAAAACCGGCGCACCTTCTCAGGCAGATGTTGACCATCCAGACCCCCAAGAAGTTTTAGTTAGCAAAGAAGCCTGCTTACAGTTTTATAGATAATGTCTCTCTGGGGCTGCGATTGCCCCCTTCCGGCTCTGGCTGCCTGTCACCGGAGGGGGAAGATCTGCAGCTGGCTATCTCTGTTCAATCCTTTGTTCCGTGCGCGGGCCTGGCGGTCTTAGGTTAGGGCTGGCTTTTTGCGTGGTAGATATCCCACAGTCTGGTTTGCTAGCCCAAATTATTTCGCTCAGATAGCGCTCAGGGTATTCAGGCCAGATTCTTACTCTCAGCGATGCAGCCCACGCCGCGCCTCCCTGCCCAGCCCTGGCTTGCTGATGGCGGATGCAGGCATCTGCGCTGCTTCTCCGCTGGGGGAGTTACCGTAGGGCTCGCAATCTGCGAGTTTTAATTGTTTATTTATTTTTTTCTCCCTGTTATGTTGCCCTCTGTGCTTCCAAAGCTCGGCACAGATTCGGCAGTGAGAAGGTTTCCTGGTGTTTGGAAACTTCTCTCTTTTTAAGATTCCCTTCCCGGGACGGAACTCTGTCCCTCCCTCTTTTGTCTCTTTTTTTTTGTTTTTAATATTTTTTCCTACCTCCTTTCGAAGAGTTGGGTTGCTTTTCTGGGTGCCTGATGTCCTCTGCCGGCATTCAGAAGTTGTTTTGTGGAATTTACTCGACGTTTAAATGCTCTTTTGATGAATTTGTGGGGGAGAAAGTGTTCTCCCCGTCCTAGTTCTCCGCCATCTTGGCTCCTCCCTCTCGATTGACTAGTTTTCTGTGAGTATGGTTTCAGTCTGTTTGCCCTCTGATGCCTTCTTGCAACACCTACCATCTTATTTGTGTTTCTCTTACCTTGGGCGTGGGGTATCTCTTCACGGCTGTTCCAGCAAAGCGCAGCCATTGCTCCTTACCTTGGACGAGGGCTATCTCCTTACTGCCACCCTTCCTGACCTTCAACATGGGATAGCTCCTCTAGGCCCTCCTGCGCCCGTGCAGCCACAGCTCCGTGGACATGGGGTTGGTCTTCCCGGCCACTGCCCCTGGCCTCAGGCTTGGGGCCTGGGGTATCTTCTCCCGGATGCTGTCCCTGACCTCGGACGCGGGGTAACTCCTCTCGTCGCCGCCCCTGACCTCCGACGCGGGGTAGCTCCTCTCGGCCGTTCCTGTGCCATCGCAGTCTGGTACTCTCGGCCGCTGCCCATGACCTCGGACGTGGGATATCTCCTCTTGGCCGCCGCCCTTCTATGTCTGTTAGTGTTTGCCTTATATATTGAGGTGTTCCTGTGTTGGGTGCATATATACTTACAATTCGTATATCTTCTTCCTAGACTCATCCCTGGATCATTATGAAGTATCCTTATTTTTCTCTTATAACATTCTTTATCTTAAAGTCTATTTTGTCTTATATGAATATTGCTATTCCAGCCTTCTTTTGATTTCTGTTTTCATGGAATACCCTTTCCATCTTCTCACTTTCAGTCTGTATGTGTCCCTAAGATCTGAAGTGTGTCTCTTTTAGATAGAATATATATGGTTCGTGTTTTTGGACCCATTCAGCCAGTCTGACATTTGGTTGAAATATTTGATCCATTTATATATTAGGTAATTGTCAATATGAATTTTCTTATTGCTATTTTGCTACTTGTTTTGAATTGGTTTTCAAAGGCCTTTTTTCTTTTCCTTTTTTGTTTTCTTGTGATTTGATGCCTAGCATTAGTGATGTGTTTAGATTGCTTTTTTTTCTTTTGTGTGTGTTTGTCTATATATATATATATATATATATATACATACATACACACACATACCAGATTGTTTTAACTTACTGGTCTCTTAGTTTACACTGCATTTCCTGCATCTGTACTCTCCCCTTCTCATGATTGCTGTTTTTGATATCATATTTTTCTGTGAATGAATTCCCACGTATACTTTATATTTGCCCTTCCCAATAAGTTTCCCCACGCATAATTTTCTTGATTCTATTTGTGTTTTTTTATTTTCTGGCTAGAGAAGTTCCTTTAGGATTTGTTGCAATGCTGGTTTGGTGGTGCTGAATTCTGATAGCTTTTATCTGTCTGAAGAAGTTTTGATTTCTCCTTTGAATCTGAATCAGAGCCTTACTTGGTAGAGTATTCTTGAATATAGGTTTTCTTCTTTACAACTTTATATATATGATGTCACTCTCTTCTGGCCTGCAGAGTTTCTGCTAAAAAATTCTGATTTTTTAGGCTTCCCTTGTATGGCTTCCCTTTTTTTAGGCTTCCCTTTTTTTTAAATTATCTTCACTTTCATTGGGCATTTTTATGGTGGTAAAGTATACATAAAAATTACCATCTTAACAATTAAGTATACACTCCAGTGGTATTACATATACATTCAAAATGTTGCACAACCATTACCACCATCTGTTTCCAAAACTCTTTTCGTCTTGTAAAACTGTATATCCATTAAACCAAAATGTCATTTTGCCCTCCACCTAGCCCCAGGCAACCACTATCTTACTTCCTGTTATGATTTTGATGATTATAAGTACTTTGTGTAAGTGGAATTATTCAGTTTTTGTCTTTTTGTGACAGCCTTATTTTACTTAGCATGATGTCCTCAAGGTTTATCCATGTTGTAGCATATTGCAGAATTTCCTTCTTTAAAGTTGAATAATATTTCACTTTACACATATACCATATTTTGCTTATTCATTCACCTGTCAGTGGTATCTCTTCTAGACCCTGCTTTTGATTCTTTGGAGCATATATCCAGAAGTTCAATTGATGGATCATATGGTAACTCTATTTTTAAGTTTTTAGGAATCACTATACAGTCTTCCAGTGACTGTACCATTTTAATTTCCCATCAATAGTGCACAAGGTTTCTAATTGCTCCACATTCTCACCAACACGTGTTTTCTGGGTTTTTTTAATTTATTTATTTTAATTGGAGGGTAATTACTTTACAATTTTGTGGTGGTTTTTGCTATACATCAACATGAATCAGCCACGGTGTACATGTGTCCCCCTCATCCCAAACCCCCCTCTCAACTCCGTCCCCATCTCATCCCCCTGATCATCCGAGTGCAACAGCTTTGAGTGCCATGTTGCATGCATCAAACTTGGACTGGTCATCTATTTCACATATGGTAATATACATGTTTCAATGCTATTCTCTCACATCATCCCACCCTCGCCTTCTCCCACAGAGTCCAAAAGTTTGTTCTTTATATCTGTGTCATTTTTGCTGTCTAGCACATAGAGTCATCATTACCATCTTTCTAAATTCCATATGTATGTGTTAATATACTGCATAGATGTTTTTCTTTCTGACTTACTTCACTCTGTGTAATAGGCTCCAGTTTCATCCACCTCATTAGCACTAACTCAAATGTGTTCTTTTTAATAGCTGACTAATATCCCATTGTGCATATGTACCACAGCTTTCTTATCCATTCATCTGCCGATAGACATCTAGGTTGCTTCCATGTCCTAGCCGTTGTAAACAGTGCTACAATGAGCATTGGGGTACACGTGTCTCTTTTTAATTCTGGTTTCCTTGGTGTGTAAGCCCAGCAGGGGGATTGCTGGGTTGTATGGCAGTTCTATTTCCAGTTTTTTAAGGAATCGCCACACTGTCTCCATGGTGGCTGTACTAGTTTGCATTCCCACCAACAGTGTAAGAGTACACCCTCTCCAACATTTATTATTTGTAGGCTTTTTAATGGCAGCCATTCTGACCAGTGTGAGATGGTACCTCATTGTAGTTTTGATTTGAATTTCCCTCATAATGAGTGACATTGAGCAGAAGGCTGTCTTTTCACCTTGCTTATAGTTTCCTTCGTTGTGCAAAAGCTTTTAAGTTTAATTAGGTCCCATTTGTTTATTTTTGCTTTTATTTCCAATATTCTGGGAAAGTGGGTCATAGAGGATCCTGCTATGATTTACATCGAAGAGTGTTTTGCCTATGTTTTCCTCTAGGAGTTTTATAGTTTCTGGTCTTACATTGAGATCTTTAATCCGCTTTGAGTTTATTTTTGTGTTTAGTGTTAGAAAGTGTTCTAGTTTCATTCTTTTACAAGTGGTTGACCAGTTTTCCCAACACCACTTGTTAAAGAGATTGTCTTTTCTCCATTGTATATTCTTGCCTTCTTTGTCAAAGACAAGGTGTCCATAGGAGCGTGGATTTATCTCTGAGCTTTCTGTTTTGTTCCACTGATCTATATTTCTGTCTTTGTGCCAGTACCATACTGTCTTGATGATTGTAGCCTTGTAGTATAGCCTGAAGTCAGGCAGGTTGATTCCTCCAGTTCCATTCTTCTTTCTCAAGATTGCTTTGCCTATTCGAGGGTTCTTGTGTTTCCATACAAATTGTGAAGTTATTTGTTGTAGTTCTGTGAAAAATACCGTTGGTAGCTTGATAAGGATTACATTGAATCTATAGATTGCTTTAGGTAGTATACTCATTTTCACTATATTGATTCTTCTGATGCATAAACATGGTATATTTATCCATCTATTTGTGTCATCTTTGATTTCTTTCATCAGTGTTTTATAGCTTTCTATATATAGGCCTTTTGTTTCTTTAGGTAAATTTATTCCTAAGTATGTTGCTATTATCACTGCAATGGTGAATGGGATTGTTTCCTTAATTTCTCTCTATTTTCTCATCATTAGTATATTAGAATGCAATGGATTTCTGTGTATTAATTTTGTACCTTTAAATATTCATTGATTAGCTCTAATAATTTTCTGGTGGTGCCTTTAGGGTTTTCTATTTAGAGGATTATGTCACCTGCAAACAGTAAGAGTTTTACTTCTTTTCCAATCTGGATTCCTTTTATTTCTTTTTCTTCTCTGATTGTTGTGACTAAAACTTCCAAAACTATGTTGAATAGTAGTGGTGAGATTGGACATCTTTATCTTGTTCCTGACTTTAGAGGAAATGCTTTCAATTTTTCACCATTGAAGATAATGTTTGCTGTGGGTTTATCATATATGGTTTTTATTATGTTGAGGTATGTTCCTTTTGTGCCTGCTTTCTGGAGGGTTTTTATCATAAATGGATACTGAATTTTGTCAAAGGCTTTCTCTGCATCTATTGAGATAATCATATGGTTTTTTATCTTTCAATTTGTTAATCTGGTGTATCACATTGATTGATTTGGGAATATTGAAGAATCCTTGCATCCCTGGGATAAAGCCCACTTGGTTATGATGTATGACCTTTTTAATATGTTGCTGGATTCTGTTTGCTATAATTTTGTTGAGAATTTTTGCGTCTATGTTCATCAGTGTTCTTGGCCTGTAGTTTTCCTTTTTTGTGGGATCTTTGTCTGGTTTTGGTATTAAGGTGATGGTGGCCTCATAAAATAAGTTTGGTAGTTTACCTTCTTCTGCAATTTTCTGGAAGAGTTTGAGTAGGAGAGGTGTTAGCTGTTCTCTAAATTTTTGGTAGAATTCACGTGTGAAGTTCTCTGGTCCTGGGCTTTATTTTGTTGGAAGATTTTTGACTATTGTTTCAATTTCCATGCTTGTAAAGGGTGTGTTAAGATTTTCCATTTCTTCCTGGTTCAATTTTGGAAGATCATCCTTTTTAAGAATTTATCCATTCCTTCCAAGTTATCCATTTTATTGGCATATAGTTCTGGGTTTGTTTGATAGCAGCCATCCTAATGTGTGTGGAATGTTATCTCATAGTTTTATTTTGCACTTCTCTCATGCTTGAGCCGGAGAAGGCAATGGCACCTCACTTCAGTACTTTTGCCTAGAAAACCCCGTGGATGGAGGAGCCTGGTAGGCTGCGGTCCATGGGGTCGCTAGAGTCGGACACGACTGAGCGACTTCACTTTCACTTTTCCCTTTCATGTATTGGAGAAGGAAATGGCAACCCACTCCAGTGTTCTTGCCTGGAGAATCCTAGGGATGGGGGAGCCTGGTGGGCTGCCGTCTATGGGGTCACACAGAGTTGGACACTACTGAAGCGACCTAGCAGCAGCAGCAGCAGCATGATTGAGCATCTCACGTTGAGCATCTTTTTATGTGCTTATTGGCGATTTGTCTGTCTTATTTGGAGAAATGTCTATTCAAGTTCTTTGCACATTTTTTAAGTGTTTTTTGTTGTTTTATTTTATTATCAACTTATCAGAGTTCTATTATCTGGATATTAATCCTTTATCAGATATATGGTTTGTAAATATTTTATCCCATTCTGTGGGTTGCCCTTTTATTCTGTTGATAGTATCCTTTGATAGAAAAGTTTTGAAAATGTGCATAAAGTTCACTGTGTATATATGTACACATATATAATTCAGATTATTTTCCATTAGGTTATTACAAGATATTGAATATAGTTCCCTGTGCTGTACAGTAGGTCCTTATTTATCTATTTTATGTATAGTAGTTTGTATCTGTTAATCCCACACTCCCAATTTAGTCCTTCCTACCCTTTCTCCTTTGGTAGACATAAATTTGTTTGCTATGTCTGTGATTTTATTTCTGTTTTGTATATAGATACATTTGTGTTATTTTTAGAATTCCACATATAAGGGATATATAATATTTGTCTTTCTCTGGATGACTTACTTCACCAAATATAATATTCTCTAGGTCCATCCATGTTGCTACAAATGGCAATATTTCATTATTTTTATGGCTGAGTTCTCTTCCATCATATATATATTCCACATAATCTTAAACCATTTATCTTTTAATGGATACTTAGGTTGTATCCATGTCTTCGCTATTGTAAACAGTGCTGCTTGCTGAAAGATTTTTGATTACTGATTTAGTGTCCTTACTTGTTACAGGCAGGTCTATTCAAATTTTCTATTAGCTTGTGATTTAGTCTTACCAGGTTTGGTGTTTCTAAGAACTTATTCATTTCATCTAGGTTATCCAGTTTTTTGGTGTACAATTTTTTACAGTACTGTCTTATCATGCTTTTCATTTCTGTAGAATATGCAGTAATTCTTATTTTATTTCGTTTTATTATTTTTTGCCACCCCCCATAGTCTATAGTATCCTACTTCCCCATCCAGGGATCAAACCTGTGTCCCCTGCAGTGAAAGCATGAAGGCCTAACCATTGGACTGGAGGGAACTCCCTCATTTCTGATTTTAGTCATTTGAGTCTTCTCTCTTTTTCTCTTAGTTCACCTAATTAAAGTTTTGTCAATATTCTTGGTCTTTTCTAAGAACCAACTTTTGGTTTCAGTGATTTTCTCTATCATTTTCCTGTTATCTATTTTGTTTATCTTTGCCACAATCTGTATTATTTACTTCCTTCTGCTAGCTTTGGGTTTAGTTTGTTCTTTTTCTAGTTCCTGAAGTTGTAAACTTAGGTTGTTGATTTGAAATTTTTTTAATGTATAAATAATCTGCTGTAATATTTTCTCTTAGTACTACATTCACTGCATCCACAAAATTTTAGTATATTGCATTTTCATTTACATTTATCTCTAAGTATTCTATAATCTCCCTTGTGGTTTCTTCTCTGATCTATCAGGTTTTTTTAAATGTGTTGTTCAATTTCTACAATATTGTGAATTTTATAATTTTCCTTTTGTTATTACTTTCTGACTTTATTCCATGGATCAGGAAAGATACTTCATATGATATCTATAGTTTTAAATCTATTTAGAGACTTCTCTCAGAGAAGACGATGGCAACCCACTCCAGTACTCTCCCAGGCAAATCCCATGGACAGAGGAGCCTGGTAGGCTGCAGTCCATGGGGTCGCTGAGGGTCGGACACGACTGAGCGACTTCACTTTCACTTTTCACTTTCATGCATTGGAGAAGGCAATGGGAACCCACTCCAGTGTTCTTGCCTGGAGAATCCCAGAGACAGGGGAGCCTGGTGGGCTGCTGTCTATGGGGTCGCACAGAGTCGGACACAACTGAAGCGACTTAGCAGCAGCAGCAGCAGAGAATTCTCTTGCAGTCCTGTGGTCAAGATGCCAAGTTTCCACTGCAGTGGGAAAGGACCCAACTTCTGGTCAGGGGACCAAGATCCCACATGGACGGCTGTAAAGTAAAAAAAAAAAAAAAAAAAAATGAGATTTAATGTTATGCCTAACATATAGTCCATCCTGGAAAATGATACATATATAGTTGAGAAGAATGTATATGCTGTTGTTGTAGGGTGGTGTTCTATATATGTCTATTAACTCTAGCTGGTTTATTGTGTTGTTTAAGTCCTCTGTTTCCTTACTTACCTTTTGTCTTGTTCTATCATTATTATGAGTGGAGTATTGACATCTCCAATTACGATTTTAGAACTGTTTATTTCTCCCTTTAATCCTGTCAGTGTTTGTTTTATAAGTATTAATAGTCTGTCATTAGGTACATGTATGTTATAATTATTATATCTTCTTGCTAAATCGAACCTTTTATTAGTATTTAATGTCCTTTGCCTCTCATAACCTTTTCTGATTTAAAGTCTATTTTGTCTGATATTAGTGAAGTCACTCCTGATTTCTTTTGGTTACTTTCAACCTGGTTAGGGATTCCCTGATGGCTCACAAAGTAAAGAACCTGCCTGCAATGCAGAAGACCTAGTTTCAATCTCTGGGTTTGGAAGATCCCCTAGAGAAGGGAATGCTAACCCACTCCAGTGTTCTTGCCTGCAAAATTCCATGGACAGATGAGCATGGCAGGCTATAGTCCAAGGGGTCACAAAGAGTCATTATGTCTTTGAATTTCAAGTGGGTCTCTTGTAGATAGCTAATAGTGGGGTCATGTGTTTCTTTATTTTCTTGTGTGTTCCTTGGGAGGATGGGTAGTTGTCATGTCAGCAGGATCCTAGCTCCCTGACCAGGGACCAAACGCACATCCTTGGCAGTGAAAGTGCAGAGTCCCAACCACTGGACTGGCAGGGAATTCTTTGTTTTTCTCCTGCTATTTTTAAAGACTCTCTCTTTGCCTCTGCCTTTTGAAAACTTAATTATAATGTGTCTCAGTCTGGATCTCTTTGAGTTTATCTTACTTGGAATTCATTGAGATTCTTGAATGTGTATATTCATGTCTTGACACCACATTTGGAAAGCTTTCAGTCATTATTACTTCAGATATCCTCTCTGCCCCTTCTCCAACTCTTGGCCTTCAGGGCCTCTCATGATGTATATACTGAACCTCTTACTAATTTCCTACAAGTCCTTTAGGCTCTGTTTGCTTTTCTTCAACCCTTTTTCTCTCTTGTTCTTCAAATTTGAAATTTTCCATTGCCCTATCTTCAAGTTCACGACTCTCTTTGCCTGCTTAAATCTGTACTTGAATCCCTCTAGTGAATTTTTCATTTCAGTTATTGTAATTTTCAGTTCCAGAATTTCTTTTATCTTTAGGTTTTCTCTTTTTTCATATTTCCGTTTTGTTTATGCATTGTTTTCTTGACTTTCTCCACATCTTTCCTATATTTCTTTGAGTATTTTTAAGCCAGATGTTTTATAGTCTTTGTCTAGTATGGCTGCCATTAGGTCTTTTTCAGGGACAAAGTTGATTTATTGTTGATTTATTTTTTCTTTAAATGGGCAATTCTTTTCTGTAACTTTGTGTGTGTTGTAATTTGTGGTTAATCACTAGATATCTGAGTCTAATAATATGTTAAATCTGGAAATAAGATTCTTAACCTTCCCCAAGTTTTTCAGTTTTCTCTTATTTTTTGCTGTTGTTGTTTTTTTGTTGTTGTAGAATCTCTGTGCTGAGAATCAGTTGAAGCATAAGCTTAAATCTCCTCAGGTCTTTCCTGAGCCTTTATCTGGGCATACATTGTCACTTTCTAATCTCCCCATATATGCAGCTTTTCTTTAATGTCCTAGACTTTCATGTCTGGCTCTGTAATTTACATATATGTGGGTTTGCTTTTTCTCTCTCTCACACACACACAAAAAGCCCAAAAGTAGGTGCTCACTGTTCAATGTGCACTGTTTAAGGTGCTCAGCTGCTCAATGATGCTTCATAAATCAGGTTTTTTCTTCCAGAACTTCATCCTCAGAGAATTGGCTTTTTATTTATGTGGGCTTTCATCATGGTTGATGAAAGACTGATGGTTGATAGAGCTCAGGCATCATATCCTCACACAAACATCCCCCAAACAAGAAAGGATAAGGAAAGCCCAAAATTTTCCTAATGATGCTTTTTATCCCGAGACAGAAAACATCCCTGTACCTGTCATTGGCCAGAAGGGATCCCATGCTTATCCCAAACTAATTCCCAACTCCTAGCAAAAGGAAATAGGTTTGCTGGTCCCTGAAACTGGGGTAAGGGCTTCCCTTCCTGATATCAATGAATTCCTGCCCTAGTACAGAAATAGGGTTCTGTCCCTAGGAAAGGTGGAGAATTCTGTTGGGTGGGTAGCAGGAAAGGTCCACTCAGCTGTCAATGTGAACCACTCCATCTTTTGAAAAGAGAAATTTTACTTACCCCAGTATCAAAAAGCTTCACCTCTCCCACTGCAGTACCCTACAGTTATTCCACGTACATCCCAAAGAACTGCAGCCATGGCCTTGCACTAGCGTCCTGTACCCACAGTGACATTGACAGGACTCAGTTTTGGCTTTTTCCTCCATATGGTATAAGAGTGCTGCTGCTGCTGCTGCTGCATCACTTCCATCGTGTCCGACTCTGTGTGACCCCATAGACGGCAGCCCACCAGGCTCCCCCGTTCCTGGGATTCTCCAGGCAAGAACACTGGAGTGGGTTCCCATTGCCTTCTCCAATGCATGAAAATGAAAAGTGAAAGTGAAGTCACTCAGTCGTGTCCGACCTTCAGGGACCCCATGGACTGCAGCCTTCCAGGCTCCTCCATCCATGGGACTTTCCAGGCAGGAGTACTGGAGTGGGGTGCCATTGCCTTCTCCGGTATAGGAGTGCAGGTCTCTTAAATCATATGAAGTGGCTGTGGCTGTTACTGTGGAGTTTGTGGAAGGCCTGGAATGGGGGTGGGGGTTTCCACAAAATCCTGGATGGGATCTGGGCCTAGAAGCAATGGCACTCTGAGTGCTTCTTGGTCCCTTCCATGGCCATGCAGGTGCAGATCAGGGCAGTTCACATTCACAGAACCTCCTCTACCACCCAGACAATGACTCAGGGAGTACTGAGGCTTCTGGAGCACTTCATGCCTTCTCTATGTGTTATCCATCACTCTTGTTGATTTTATTATTATTTATTTTTTATTTATTTATTTTTTTGGTCTACAATTTTTTACCAGTTTGATTAACATGTGTCTTGGCATGTTCCTCCTTGGATTTTCCTTGTATAGAATTCTCTGTACTTCTTGGACTTCAGTGATTTTTTTCCTTTCCCATGTTAGGGAAGTTTTCAACTATAATCTCCTCAAATATTTTCTCTGACCCTTTCTCTCTTCTCCTTCTGAGAGCCTTATATTGTGAATATTGGTGTGTTTAATGGTGTCCCAGAGATCTCTGACACTGTCCTCATTTCTTTCCATTCTTTTTTCTTTACTCTGTTCCATGGCAGTGATTTCAACCATTCTGTCTTCCAACTCACTTATTCATTCTTCTGTCTCAATTATTCTGCTATTGTTTTCTCCTAGTGTTCTAGTATATTTTCACTTCAATATTATATTGTTCATCGTTTGTTTGTTCTTTAATCTTCTATGTTTTGTTAAATACCCTTGTAACTTTTCAATCTGTGCCTCAATTCATTTTCTAAGAACTTAGACCATTTGTACTATCATTAGCCCAAATTCTTTCCGAGATTTCCTATTTCCTCTTCACCTAGTTGTTCCTATGGGTTTTCATCTTGTCCCTTTGTCTGCAAATTACTTCTTTCCTATCTCATTTTCTCTAACTTTTTTTGTATTCTCCTTTTTTCTGGCTGAAGGGTCATAGTTCTTCTTGCTTCTGGTATCTGCCCTCTGGTGGGTGACTTTGGTTCTGAGACTTGTTTCGGCTTCATGTTGGGAGGGACTGCTGCCTGCTCACTCACTGGTTGATCTAGTGGGCAGGGCCATGTCAATGGACATGTTTAAAGGCGGCTGTGAGCAGACACAGGAGGGCCTAGAGGAGCTACTCCACGTTCAAGGTCAGGAGGGGTGGCAGTGAGGAGATACCCCTCATCCAAGGTAAGGAGCAATGGCTGCACTTTGCTGAAAGAGCCGTGAAGAGATACCCCACGTCCAAGGTAAGAGAAACCCAAGTAAGATGGTAGGTGTTGCAAGAGGGCGTCAGAGGGCAGACACACTGAAACCATAATCACAGAAAACTAGTCAATCTGATCACGCAGACCACAGCCTTGTCTAACTCAATGAAACTAAGCCATGCCCTGTGGGGCCACCCAAGACGGGCTGGTCATGGTGGAGAGGTCTGACAGAATGTGGTCCACTGGAGAAGGGAATGGCAAACCACTTCAGTATTCTTGCCCTGAGAACCCCATGAACAGTATGAAAAGGCAAAATGACAGGATACTGAAAGAGGAACTCCCCAGGTCAGTAGGTGCCCAATATGCTACTGGAGATCAGTGGAGAAATAACTCCAGAAAGAATACAGGGATGGAGCCAAAGCAAAAACAATACCCAGTTGTGGGTGTGACTGGTGGTAGAAGCAAGGTCCAATGCTGCAAAGAGCAATATTGCATAGGAACCTGGAATGTTAGGTCCATGAATCAAGGCAAATTGGAAGTGGTCAAACAAGAGATGGCAAGAGTGAACGTTGACATTCTAGGAATCAGCGAACTAAAATGGACTGGAATGGGTGAATTTAACTCAGATGACCATTATATCTACTACTGCAGGCAGGAATCCCTTAGAAGAAATGGAGTAGCCATCATGGTCAACAAAAGAGTCTGAAATGCAGTACTTGGATGCAATCTCAAAAATGACAGAATGATCTCTGTTTGTTTCCAAGGCAAACCATTCAATATCACAGTAATCTAACTCTATGCCCTAGCCAGTAACGCTGAAGAAGCTGAAGTTGAACAGTTCTATGAAGACTTATAAGACCTTTTAAAACTAACACCCAAAAAAGATGTCCTTTTCATTATAGGGGACTGGAATGCAGAAATACGAAGTCAAGAAACACCTGGAGTAACAGGCAAATTTGGTCTTGGAATATGGAATGAAGCAGGGCAAAGACTAATAGAGTTTTGCCAAGAAAATGCACTGGTCATAGCAAACACCCTCTTCCAACAACACAAGAGAAGACTCTACACATGGACATCACCAGATGGTCAACACCGAAATCAGATTGATTATATTCTTTGCAGCCAAAGATAGAGAAGCTCTATACAGTCAACAAAAACAAGACCAGGAGCTGACTGTGGCTCAGATCATGAACTCCTTATTGGCAAATTCAGACTTAAATTGAAGAAAGTAGGGAAAACCACTGGACCATTCAGATATGACCTAAATCAAATACCTTATGATTATACAGTGGAAATGAGAAATAGGTTTAAGGGACTAGATCTGATAGAGTGCCTGATGAACTATGGACGGAGGTTCATGACATTGTACAGGGCACAGGGATCAAGACCATCCCCATAGAAAAGAAATGCAAAAAAGCAAAATGGCTGTCTGAGGAGGCCTTACAAATAGCTGTGAAAAGAGGAGAAGTGAAAAGCAAAGGAGAATCGGAAAGATATAAACATCTGAATGCCGAGTTCCAAAGAATAGCAAGAAGAGATGAGAAAGCCTTCCTCGCGATCAATGCAAAGAAATAGAGGAAAACAACAGAATGGGAAAGACTAGAGACCTCTTCAAGAAAATTAGAGATACTGAAAGGTTGTTTTTGAATCACGCAAAGACACCAGGATTCTTGGCCCCCAGAGGAGAATAATTCAATCTGGGGCCAGAGACAAGGCTTGATCGCTCAGAGCTTTTGTGTAATAAAGTTTTATTAAAGTATAAAGGAGATAGAGAAAGCTTCTGACATAGGCATCAGAAGGGGGCAGAAGAGTACCCCCCTGCTAGTCTTCAGCTGGATGTTATATAGTCATTAGCAGTCTGTTAATGAAAGAAAGGAATGTCTTAAAATTCAGAATGGCACCAGGCCCCTCACCCATAAGATGCATTTTGGGGTAATCTTGGCACCAAATGGTTTATCCATAAAATGGATTATGGGCCATAAAATGATTAACTTGAATCTTGAATAAGGGCAGACCACCATACAAATAGTTTCATTTACATAGATTAGGGTAACAATATCTGAGTATAACATACTGGTTTGTCAAGTAGGTTTTGAGCCAAGAGGCGGAACCGACTTGAAGACAGAGTTTGGGGGTAAATGCATAGTATATTAGCATATCTTAAGATAAACATTTCCTTAAGAAAAATGTATTGGTTATCTCTAGGTGAAACCAGGTGTCATTATGGCAACACAGTATTTTAAGAGAAACCTCCTTTTAAATTTGTATAGAGAAGGAAAAAATATTGCTAGTTTGTTTCGTCCTGCCGCTTAAGAGAGCTAAAAATGTCTGACACTTGCAGGCTATTTCCTCCGTTTGGAGATCCCTGGCCTTCCTGCCTGTTACATTCTCAATACCAAGGGAAAACTTCATGCAAAGGTGGGCTTGATAAAGGACAGAAATGGTATGGACCTAACAGAAACAGAAGATATTAAGAAGAGGTGGCAAGAATACACAGAAGAATTGTACAAAAAAGATCTTCACAACCAAGATAATCACGATGGTGCGATCACTCACCTAGAGCCAGACATCCTGGAATGTGAAGTCAAGTGGGCCTTAGAAAGCATCACTACGAACAAAGCTAGTGGGGGTGATGGAATTCCAGTTGAGCTCTTTCAAATCCTGAAAGATGATGCTGTGAAAGTGCTCCACTCAATATGCCAGCAAATTTGGAAAACTCCACAGTGGCCACAGGACTGGAAAATGTCAGTTTTCATTCCAATCCCAAAGAAAGGCAATGCCAAAGAATGCTCAAACTACCACACAATTGCACTCATCTCACATGCTAGTAAAGTAATGATCAAAATTCTCCAAGCCAGGCTTCAGCAATATATGAACCATGAACTTCCAGATGTTCAAGCTGGTTGTAGAAAAGGCAGAGGAAACAGAGATCAAATTGCCAACATCCGCTGGATCATGGAAAAAGCAAGAGAGTTCCAGAAAAACATCTATTTCTGCTTTATGGACTATGCCAAAGCCTTTGACTGTGTGGATCACAATAAACTGTGGAAAATTATGAGAGAAATGGGAATACCAGACCCCCTGACCTGCCTCTTGAGAAACCTATATGCAGGTAGGAAGCAACAGTTAGAATTGGACATGGAACAACAGACTGGTTCCAAATAGGAAAAGGAGTACATCAAGGCTGAATATTGTCACCCTGCTTATTTAATTTATATGCAGAGTACATCATGAGAAATGCTGGACTGGAAGAAGCACAAGCTGGAGTCAAGATTGCTGGGAGTAATATCAATCACCTAAGATCTGCAGATGACACCACCCTTATGGCAGAAAGTGAAGAGGAACTAAAAAGCCTCTTGATGAAAGTGAAAGAGGAGAGTGAAAAAGTTGGCTTAAGGCTCAGCATTCAGAAAATGAAGATCATGGCATCTGGTCCCATCACTTCATGGAAAATAGATGGGGAAACAGTGGAACAGTGTCAGACTTTATTTTGGGGGGCTCCAAAATCACTGCAAATGGTGACTGAAGCCATGAAATTATAAGATGCTTACTCATTGGAAGAAAAGTTATGACCAACCTATATAGCATACTGAAAAGCAGGAGACATTACTTTGCCAACAAAGGTCCGTCTAGTCAAGGCTGTGGTTTTTCCTGTGGTCATATATGGATGTGAGAGTGCGACTGTGAAGAAAGCTGAGTGCTGAAGAATTGATGCTTTTGAACTGTGTTTTGGAGAGGACTCTTGAGAGTCCTTTGGACTGCAAGGAGATCCAACCAGTCCATTCTGAAGGAGATCAGCCCTGGGATTTCTTTGGAAGAAATGATGCTAAAGCTGAAACTCCAGTATTTTGGCCACTTCATGTGAAGAGTTGACTCATTGGAAAAGACTGATGCTGGGAGGGATTGGGGGCAGGAAGAGAAGGGGACGGCAGAGGATGAGATGGCTGGATGGCATCACTGACTCGATGGACTTGAGTCTCGGTGAACTCCGGGAGTTGGTGATGGACAGGGAGGCCAGGCATGCTGCGATTCATGGGGTCTCAAAGAGTCAGCCACGACTGAGTTACTGAACTGAACTGTGAGCTCCATATGGCTTCAGGCACCCTGTCTGCTGATAAGCAGGTCTGTACTCCTATCCTGCTGGTTGTGTGCCGTGAGGTGTTCTAGTACCGAAGCTTGCAGGATGTTGGCTAGGGCTGGGTCTTTGTGCTAGCACAGTGATCACTATTCTCTGGGACTTCCTTCACCAGTGTCTTTGTCCCCTCACAGCCCCCATCCCCAGTTAGCCACAGCCAACCCCCACCTCTCCAGGATACCCTCCAATTTTCATATGAAGATACAGCCCTGGCCCCTGTGGAGTTACTATTTTTTGCTGGATTCCAGTGTATGTAAAACCTTGTTTTTACCCTCCAAGTGTAGAGTCTTTGTTTCTCCCAGTCCTGTGGAGTTCCTGTTCTCTACTTCTACTGGCCTTCAAAGCCAAATGCTTTGGAGATGATTGTTCTTATGGCCACACTCTGGGGAGCCTGATGTGGGGCTCAGAACTCTCATTTTTATGGGAGAACCTCTGTGATATTTTTTTCCGGTTCATGGGTCACTCACCCAGTGCATATGAGATTTGATCATGTCATGAAAGTGTCCCTCCTTTCATCTCGTTGTGGCTTCTTAGTTTTTTAATGTAAAATATCTTTTTGGTTAGTTCCAGTTATTTTTATTGATGGTTATTTAGAAGTTTTGATTTTGGCATTTTTCTGAGAGGAAATGAGCTCAAATCCTTCTACTCTGTCCTCTTTTCCAGAATCAAGGGGCTGCTTTTAGTTTGGATGCTTGCTGCCTCTTTCCTCAGTATGTGCTGGCCATTATCTCCTTGATATGCAGTGTTAAGGTACAGCAGCCCTTCCCTAGACAGTGGGGCCAAGTCCTGGCTCCTGCTCATGGATTTCCTAGTGGCAAGAGCTATCTACATAATCCTGGGACTATGGGAGGAAGCTCTGGTCCCATTTTTTTTTGCAGATTTTTTTAGTTGTGAAATCTATCCATACCATCCAGGGGCAGCTGGCACAGGTCCTGACACCTGACACCTGACCCCTGACATGGATTTTCTAGTGGCAGAAGCTATGGACTCTCCTGGGACAATGAGGGCAGGACATGGCATCTACTCACAAGTCTGATAGAGGCAGCCAGTGCCTGCCTCTGGAGCCTAAGATGGCAGCAGTGACTCACACCTGCCCCTAGAGCCCCTATAGGTGGTGCCTTGTTGCCTGGGAGTGCTAACAGGGAAAAAAGCACGTATGGTGGTCCTGCTCGTCTCTTTATGAGCCTTTTTTTTTTTTTCCCAATAATAGTGGCCCTGCCCATCTCTTTGTGAGCCTTTTTTAAAATAATGATGACTTGCCTCTCTGGCAGGCCCAGGCTCCTTCAGATCATACCCTCAGTTTCCATAACCTGACCTCTTCAAACTGTTTCTACACATCTAACCCTAGTCCTTTCCCTGGATCTGACCTCCAGATCCTGAGCTTCAGCACTTGGTCCCCACCTGTACTGACAGAGGAATGTCTCAGGATGGGAACTGAAGGGCAGAAGTGCTGAATCTCTGTTCAAGGTACTCTCCATTTTTCCTTCCATAAACCTGTTGCTGCTCTCTTCTGTTAGGCTGTGAAGCTCGCCCTCTATTTAGGCTGATCTCCCCATTAATGGAAAGACTTCCCAGGGAGGAGGGATCTTTCCTCCTTTACAGCTCTATCCTTGGGGTGCAAGCTCTGTTCTGATTCCTTTTGTCCTACCCAGTTATGTGGAGGTTTTCTTGTTTTCCTGGATGTGTGAAGTCTTCTGCTGACTATCAGTAGCTGTTCTGTGTGAATTATTCCACTTGTAGATGTATTTTCAATGTTTCTGAGGGAAAAGGTGAACTCTATGTCTTACTGTTGAGTAAGACAAGATCAAGACTACTATCTTGATCCCCTTTCCTCATTCAGAAAAGTTTATATTCATTTATTTTTAGAAAGATTATATAATTCCATAAACTTTGAAAGGGTGTATATTTTGCATATTATGATAAATTGAAATAATTTTCTGGGTAATTCACTCCAAATATATTTTGCCTGAAATGTCTAAGTAGTTGATGAAAATAACACTTTTAGAAATATTTTTAAAGTGTTAAGTTTAAAATGAATAACATAATACTATAATTTCACCACTGGTTTGAGAATTTATATTTGTTTCAAATCTTGTTTAATAAAAATAAAGACATTTCCTTTGAAATTTTTCCTTCCTTTCTTTGTGACAAATACCCTAATGAATCTGGTGTCTTTCAAAGCCTAGTGTCTTATACATTGACTTTCTTGTGTGTATCCATAAACAATAGAATTTTATTTTAATTTGCATAAATGATATGTCTCTATAAACCTTCATTTGACCTTTTTAAAAATTTCATGTTTTAGCATCCATCCTTGCTGAGATGTATATAGCTCTAGTTCATCATTTTAATCATGCTTCAACTTTCCAGGGTATGACTGTGCTGTGTTTCAGTTTTAGTCATCTATTCCTGTATTGATGAACACTTAGGTTCTTTTTAATTTTTAATTATTACAAAGTATGTTCCTATGAACATGACATGATCACTATGATCATTACATAAGTTTAAGCTACTTACATTTCATGTGATATAAATAACTGAGTTTCCTCTAGGTTACTAGAATTGGAATGATTAGGCATTGTTTACTTCAATATTCATTTTGACCTAGGAATGAAGATTTTGAAATCAAGACTGTAACTTTTATATCATAGTATTTATTTTTTAGACTGAGTGTGAGTCATCTTGTTGCCTGCAGTAATGCTCAAGGATCATTTCTTTTTCACCTAGAGCACTTTATTGCCAGTTTCATTTCTAGACAAAAAGAAATTTTTATTGAATTTTTCATGCTTGATGTTTTCATTTCTCTCTGAATGATGCTATGTTTGCACTCATCTTTATTCCCACTGATTCACATTTGTAAATAATCCACATTTTACAAGCAATTGTCTATAATATCATGTTTCTGATCTATGAAACTGAAATAATTCCTTATATTAGGGACATTTTCAGCAAATTTTGAAATGGTATTCATACTCAAATTATTTGCCTGAGCAGAATCAATTGTATTTCCTTACTAAGTGCAAACTAATAATGTAGAAAGACTGTTTAATTCCTTTATATAAAATTTCCTTAACTTTTAAGCATTTTTCTTTTCTCATATTTTACAAGTGATCTGCTTACAGACTTTTCCGGAGAAGGCGATGGCACCCCACTCCAGTACTCTTGCCTGGAAAATCCCATGGACGGAGGAGCCTGTTAGGCTGCAATCCATGGGGTCGCTAAGAGTTGGACACGACTGAGCGACTTCCCTTTCACTTTTCACTTTCGTGCATTGGAGAAGGAAATGGCAACCCACTCCAGTGTTCTTGCCTGGAGAATCCCAAGGACGGGGGAGCCTGGTGGGCTGCCGTCCATGTGGTCGCACAGAGTCGGACATGACTGAAGTGACTTAGCATAGCATAGACTTTTCAGAATGCCTCTTTTCAATGACTGTGAGAGACCCCTTTTTCAGTTCAAACCAAGTTACCTTCTAACCAGTGATATATAAACAGCTCATCATATCAGGTGATGTACAGTGGAGCAGGATACAGTAGTGGCTAAGTGAACCAGAATTAGAATGCCTTGGCTTTCACATTAAACAGAAAACCATCTCTGTTTGTAATGCTAAAACATTGTGTGTTTAATGCATATAACAAAAATCACAGTGAATATAGGCATACTATTCAGAATTTCACTTTACAATTTAGAGGAATGCATGTTTCTAGTAAACTGAGATATGCATGGAAAAACTGAAGAAAGATTAACCTACTTGGATATATTTTTCTTTGCATGTGAAAGTTAATAGTTACTGAGTGTGTGTGTCTGTCTTGTCTGACTCTTGGGGACCTCATGGGCTGTAACCCTCAAGGCTCTTCTGTCCATGGAATTTTCCAGGTAAGAATACTGGAGTGGTTTGCAACACTACATAGAAAATCTGCTTCTATTCCTTGTCAATATTATTATTACATAAGCATGAGATATTATTGTAAATATCTATGCTTCTTAGTATAGATACTTAATAAGAGGAAATACATTCAAAGGGCTTCAGAGAATTCTGTCTAGTATATATAGAGTTTGGTTTTTAAAAAATCAGAATGCTCATCCACACTAGTGACTATATTTTTTTTTTAATTTGGGCTGGTATTTTCTTGTCCTATAAGTCTTTCAAGTGACTTTATTGATCATCTTATTCTTCAGAGAAGCACCAAAGATAGTAAACACTGTATTTTACAAAATAAAAAAAAATTAGTAAATACAAATGCCAATACTGTTTCCAAAATGACAAATTAAGCTGTGACTCAAGAATTATATTTCTGGATGGGGTGGGGAGGGAGATGGGAGGAGGGTTCAGGATGTGGTGACACATGTGCACCCGTGGCTGATTCATGTCGATGTATGCAAAAACTACCGCAATATTGTAATTAACCTCCAATTAAAATTAATTAAGTAATTTAAAAATAAAGAATTATATTTCTATTTTTTTTTCAATTACAAAGACTAATATTCACATTATCCTTTTAAAAGTGTCAATAAAAGTCACACAGAGCAAAATTGATTGGGATATTCTACTTAAGGACATTTTTTATTTTGCTCTTTCTTCCTTTGTCTCTTTGATGTATCAAATAGCATATTTCCTCAGATAATATAATTCTGAAGATTGGAAATCATAAGGCTTCCTAATTTTAAAAAATCAATCTGGTTGACTTTTTTGACACTTGGAATATTCTACCTCAATCATTCCATATATTTACCACCACAGTTAAGGTAATAATAGTGAAGTCTTTGAGGATAAGAATATAATGTTATATTATTTTTATAGTAAAAGTTATATATATTAGTTCACTTCTGTAAGTCTAATTGCTTATGGTTGTCAGAATCAATACAAAAATATATAAGTAAGTATTATGTAATAATGGCTAACTAGTGCTTCCCTGGTGACTCAGTGGTAAAGAATCTGCCTGCGGTGCAGGAGACATGGGTTTAATTCCTGGGTATGGAAGATCTCCTGGAGAGAGAAATGGCAATCCACTCCAGTATTCTTTCCTGGGAAATCCCACAGATAAAGAAGCTTGATGAGCTATAGTCCATTGGGTCACAAAAGAGTAGGACACAACTTAGCAACTAAACAACAATTTTTCATAGATATGAAATGAAAAGTGGGACTTGCAATTTTGACATTCTTATGATAGTCTGACTGACTGGCATAGGTTTGGTCTATATCATAAGGCTCTAGATTGAATGCAGAAATATTGCTATATTAGGACACATTCTTTACTCTGTATGAAGGGTGTTTCTCTTTTCCCATGACAGTAATGCTACAAAGTTAATTACCAAGTTTAGGGGGCAGAGTTTAAAGACATGAGTTGGTTTCATGTCAATAGCTCTAATTTGGCAGACATCTATTAATTTCACACAAAAGAGGAATTTCAATGAAGTACAAAAACTAGCTATTTTATTGGCCATAAATATCTTTACAAATAATACCAAGTTTACTAAATTCTTCATATTATCTAGATCACTATGCAGTGAAAATTAGTTACTAAAATAATTGAGCATAATTCCCTCTAAAGTAAGAGGGAAATCGAAGGCACATCTTTCTTTTCTTCACTAAAAATGGCACCATGGTAGGTGACTGGGTGGTAAATGTTTATTTTGCAATTAATAACGAATAAATAACATTATTTATTTAGAATTTTTTAGATGTTCACATTTAAGCTAAAAAGTCTAAGCTAAATTTTTAAATATTTCTTGACTATGAAACCAATTAAGTGAAATTTGATTTAAATATCTAAAGTAGAACATAGATAAATACAGTATGTTAAGGTATTGAGTGATGGTATACTATTTAAGTAAATATTAAGGTTAGCGTGTTTATGAGTTCCCTGACATATTTTCTAAGCATATTTGTGGGGAAATTACAGGATGGTGCTAGTCATGCTCTCACCCCATGCTCTCATGCCCTCTTGCCCATGTTCTGTAAACAATGACTTTGCATGGTTGTGTAACAGCTGAAATCACTTCTAACACTGCTCATGCATGTCATGTACTCACTTGGTCATGAAAGCCCTGGCTGTTGCTGCATCAGGACTTCATTGGAGCGGCATCATGGTTATGTTATATGAGGTTATGTTGTGGCTGCTGCTATGGCTGCTGGGTCAGCCAGGAGAGAGGCTGTGTTATGGCTGCCAAGCCAGCCATGAAAGAATAAACATGTCTGCAGTTTCTACAGCTCCTCAAGTCTTCTTCCAGCCTCTTAGCTCAAGCCTTGCCAACCCTGCATTCAGTGAACAGTGCACACAGTGAGAAACAACAAGGCAATCTGCGTCACAAACACGATCAGTGATACAAGACTATTGTGTGTACTTTTCTGGAAAAATGTTTTTTTCTAATACATTAGATGCAAAGTGACCCGTAGTTTGGAAGATTCCTTAATTGTTTCTGACTGATTAAATAAGTGATTGGGTAAACAAAAAAATATCAATATCAGGAAACTCAAGTTCACCTTAATTTTCTGCTTCTAATTAGTTTATGACCCTAGGTAAGACATGTGAATAATCTTGTCTTCTGTTTCCTCATGAGTTAGAAAAAAATCAGCAGGTCTATATTATTTCCAAAAATTGTACACTAAATTATGGAAAATAAAAAGGATATTAGTGGAAGAATAGTAAAATCTAAATAATGCCTTCAGTTCAGTTAATATTAATAGCATACTATAATTGATTTCTTAGTTATGACAAATAAATACCAGAGTTATGTGAAATGTTAACACTAGGAAAACAGAGTAAATAGTATAGGGGAACTCATTGTACTATCCTTTCAATACTTCTCTAAATCTAAAATTATTCCAATATAAACTACATCTAGCAAGGCTGAGAATTTATTTTATTTTCAACTTTGATATATGCTATTAGAGACCCATTGCATACATTTGAGTCCACAAGAAACATGATGAAAGAAAAACTTATTTAGAGGTAATGTTTCACATGGAGGGAATAGGGAAAACTAGAGGAAATATAACTATTAAAAGACAATATTACAGTTCCAGACTTGAGCTAAGACTGAGGTTGTGGGAATAGAAGGAAATTTCTAACATATGATTATCTTTAAAGAAATAACTAACAGAGCTAACTAGGCAAAATCACATAGCTATTATATGTATTGTAATGTCATTTTTACTAAATTTTAAAAATAATAATGCTTTGTGAACTTATTTTTTTTCTTTCAAAATTCAAGATTTGGCAGGTAATCAAACTTTTCTAAGTCAATTTCTGTTTATCACTTTTTCTCATTTATGCACATTGCTCTTTAAAGGAATTTGCAAAATTTTATATTGTATTATTAATATATTGGATTGTTATATTAAGTATATAAGTATGTTTCAATTCCTCACAAAACAAAGGAGTTTAATTTCAAACAAAGACCATAATTTTTATTATGAGAATACATTTTAAAGGTAAGAAAATAGAATATATTGGGAGAAGTCACCTTTAAACTTTGTTTTTGTTCAGTCACTAAGTCATATCTGACACATTTGACTCCATGGACTCCAGCATGCAAGGGTTCCCTGTTCTTCACTATATCTTGGACTTGGCTCAAATGCATTTCCATTGAGTCAGTGATGCTGTCTAACCATCTCATCCTCCATTGTCTCTTTTTTCCTTTTGCCTTCAATCTTTCCCAGCATTATGGTCTTTTCCAGTGAGTCAGCTGTTCACATCAGGTGGCCAAAGTATCAGAGCTTCAGTTTCAACATCAGTCCTTCCAACATTCAGGGTTGATTTCATTTAGGATTGACTGGTTTGAGCTCCTTGCTGTTCAAGAAAATCTCAAGAATCTTCTCCAGCACTACAATTCAAAAGCATCAATTATTTGGCACTCAGTCTTCTTTATGTGCCAACTCTCAAATCTCTACATAATTATTGGAGAGACTATAGCTTCAACTATAGAAGCCTTTGTCAGGAAAAAGATGTCTTCTCCTTTAAACATGATTTCTATGCTTGTCGTAGCTTTCTTTCCAAAGAGCAAGTATCTTTTAATGTCTTGGCTGCAGTCACCATCTACAGTGATTCTGGAGCCCCCCCAAAATAAAATCTGTAACTCCTTCTACTTTTCCCCATTCTATTTGTTATGAAGTGATGAAACCAAATGCCATGATCTTAGTTTTTTTAATGTGAGTTTCAAACTAGCTTTTTCACTCTCCTCTTTCACCCTCAGCAAGAAGCTCTTTAGCCTCCTTTAGCTCCTAAAGGAGCTCTTTAGCTCTTTACTCTCCTTTAGCAGAGTGGTATCATCTGCATATCTGAGAGTGTTGATATTTCTCCTGGCAATCTTGATTCAGCTTGTGATTCATCCAGCCTAGCACTTCACATGATGTATACTGCATATAAGTTAGATAAGCAGAGTGACAATGTACAACTTTGTCATACTCCTTTCCCAATTTGGAAACAGTACATTGTTCCATGCCTGGTTCCAACTATTGCTTCTTGACCTGCATACAGGTTTCTCTGGAGATAGGTAAGATGGTTTGGTATTCCCATCTCTTAAGAATTTTCCACAATTTGTTGTCATCCACATAGTCAAAGACTTTAAATTAGTCAATTAGGCAGAAGTAGATGTTTTTCTGTTACTTCCTTGATTTTTCTATGATCCAATGAATGTTGGCAATTTGATCTCTGTCTCTTCTGCCTTTTCTAAACCCAGATTGTACATTCTTAGTTCACATATGTTGAAGTCTAGCTTAAAGGATTTTGAGCATAACCTTATAAGCATGTGAAGTGAGTGCAATTATATGATAGTTTGAGTATTCTTTGGCATAGCCCTTCTTTGAGACTGGAATGAAAACTGACCTCTTCCAATCAACCTTCCTGACTTCAGACTATACTACAAAGCTACAGTTATTAAGATAGTATGATACTGGCACAGAAACATAAATATAGACCAATAGAACAAGACAGAAAATCCAGAGATAAATCCATGCAGCCATGGACACATTATCTTTTACAAAGGAGGCAAAAACATACAATAGAGAAAAGACAGTCTCTTCAACAAGTGGTGCTGGGAAAACTGGTGAGCTAAGTGCAAAAGAATGAAATTAGAACATGTCCTAATGCCCCATACACAGAAATAAATACAAAATGGATTAAAGACCTAAATGTAAGACCAGAAACTATAAAACCTAGGCAGAAACTCTCTGACATAAATCACAGCAAGAGAATCTATGACCCAACTCCTAGAGGAATGGAAATAGAAACAAAAGGACCTAATAAAAAGGTTTTTCACACAAAGGTAACTATGAGAAAGGTGAAATCAATCCTCAGAATGGGAGAAGATAATAGCAAATGAAACAACAAACATAGAATTAACTCCAAAGTATACAAGTAGTTCATGCAACTCAATACAAGAAAAATAACACAATCAAAAAAGTGTGCAGAAGACCTGAACAGATATTTCTCCAAAGACATGAAGATTGCTAGTAAACAAGTGAAAAGATTCTCAATATCACTCTCTATTAGAGAAATTCAAATCAAAACTACAATGAGGTATCACCTCACACCAGTCAGAATGACCATCATTTAAAAATATACAAACAATAAATGCTGGAGAGAGTGTGATGAAAAGGGAACCCTCTTACACTGTTGGTAGAATGAAAATTGATGCAGCCACTATGAAGAAGAGTATGCATATTCCTTTAAAAACTAGGAATAAAACTCCATATGACCCAGCAATTGCACTACTGGGCATAGAGCCTGAGGAAACCATAGTTGAAAAAAACACACATACCCCAGTGTTCATTGGAACACTATTTACAATAGCTAGGACATGGAAGCAACCTAGATGTGCATCAGGAGATGAATGTATGAGGCAGTTTTGATACACAGACATGATGGACTATTCAGTTCAGTTCAGTTCAGTTCAGTTCAGTTCAGTCGCTCAGTCGTATCCGACTCTTTGTGACCCCATGAATTGCAGCACGCCAGGCCTCCCTGTCCATCACCAACTCCTGGAATTCACTCAGACTCATGTCCATCAAGTCAGTGATGCCATCCAGCCATCTCATCCTCTGTCGTCCCCTTCTCCTCCTGCCCCCAACCCCTCCCAGCATCAGAGTCTTTTCCAATGAGTCAACTCTTTGCATGAGGTGGCCAAAGTACTGGAGTTTGAGCTTTAGCATCAGTTCTTCCAATGAACACCCAGGACTGATCTCCTTTAGAATGGACTGGTTGGATCTGCTTGCAGTCCAAGGGACCCTTAAGAGTCTTCTCCAACACCACAGTTCTAAAGCATCAATACTTCAGCGCTCAGCTTTCTTCACAGTCCAACTTTCACATCCATACATGACCACTGGAAAAACCATAGCCTTGACTAGACAGACATTTGTTGGCAAAGTAATGTCTCTGCTTTTCAATATGCTATCTAGGTTGGTCATAACTTTCCTTCCAAGGAGTAAGCGTCTTTTAATTTCATGGCTGCAATCACCATCTGCAGTGATTTTGGAGCCCCCAAAAATAAAGTCTGCCACTGTTTCCACTGTTTCCCCATCTATTTCCCATGAAATGATGGGACCAGATGCCATGATCTTAGTTTTCTGAGTGTTGAGCTTTAAGCCAACTTTTTCACTCTCCACTTTCACTTTCATCAAGAGGCTTTTTAGTTCCTCTTCACTTCATCCATAGGGTTGTGTCATCTACATATCTGAGGTTATTGATATTTCTCTTGGCAATCTTGATTCCAGCCTGTGCTTCTTCCGGCCTAGCCTTTCTCATGATGTACTCTGCATATGAGTTAAATAAGCAGGGTGACAACATACAGCCTTGACGTACTCCTTTTCCTATTTGGAACCAGTCTGTTGTCAACTATAAAGAGGAATGCATTTGAGTCGGTTCTAATGAGGTGAATGAATCTAGAGCCTATAATACAGAGCAAAATAAGTCAGAAAGAGAAAGACAAATGTCATATATTAATGCATACACATGGAATCTAGAATGATAGTACTGATGATCCTACGTGCAGGGCAGCAAATGTGACACAGAAATAAAGAACAGACTTTTGGACACAATGGAGGAAGAAGAGGTTGGGATGATATGAGAGAATAGCATTGAAACATACAAATTACCAAATGTAAAACAGGTGGCAAGTGGGAGTTTGCTGCCTGACACAGGGAACCCAAAGCTGGTGCTCTGTCACTCCTATAGAGGTGGGTGGGAGAGGCAGATAGGAGGGGGATACAAGAGGGAGGGAACATATGTATACCTGTGGCTGATTCATGATGATGTGTGACAAAAGCCGTCACAATATTATAAAGCAATTATCCTACTTTACAATGGAAAAAGAAATTAAAAGTAGAACTATCATATGACCCACAAATTCCACTCTTGGATGTTTATCCAAAGAAAACAAAAACACTAATAAGAAAAGATATACACCTCTATGTTCCTTGCAACTTTATAACAAAGACAAAAATATGAAAGCAAACTAAGTGTCAATTGATAGATGAATAGATAAAGAAGATATGGTATATGCATATAATGGAATATTACCCATTTATAAAAAATAATGAAATCCTGTCATTTGGGACAACATGGATGGCTCTAGAAGGTATCATGCTATGTGAAATAAGTCAGACAGGAAAAGGAAAATACTGCATAATTTCACTTTTGTGTGGAATCTAAAAAACAAAACAAGTGGCCAAACATAACAAAAACAGCATTATGGATACTGTGAACAAACAGATGGTTACTAGAGAGGAAGATGTTGGGGGCAGGAGAAATAGTTGAAGAAGATTAAGAGAAACAAAGTTCTCATTATAGAATAAATGAGTTATGATTATCAAATGTACAGTGTGGGCAATATTTCAGTAATTATGTAATATCTTTATATGATGACATATGGTAACTAAGCTTATCATGATGATTATTTTGAAATGTATAGAATATCAAATCACTACTGTGTGTAGCAGAAAACAAAATAGTATATTGTAGATCTACTATACTTCAAAACTAAACAAACATAGCAAAAGAGATCAGATTTGTGGTTACCAGAAGGGGTTGGAGGGAGCAGAAATGGGATGAATGTAGTCAAAATGGACAAACTAAGTTATAAGATAAATAAGTACTGAAGATGTAAGATACAACACGAAAAATGTAATTAACAGGACTGTGTTCTTGCCTGGAGAATCCCAGGGACGGACGAGCCTGGTGGGCTGCCGTCTCAGGGGTCGCACAGAGTCGGACACGACTGAAGCGACTTAGCAGCAGCAGCAGCAGCATGTTATATTTGAAAGTTGTTAAGAGTAAACCCTCAGTTCTCATCAAAGGGATTTTTTTTTCTCTAATTTTGTATGTTTATGATATGTTCACTGGGCTTCCCTGGTGGCTCATGATAAAGAATCTGCCTACAATGCAGGAGCTGCAGGTTTGATCCCTGGGTCCAGAAGATCCCCTGGAGGAGGACATGGCAATCTACTCCAGTATTCTTGCCTACTCCAGTATTCTTGCCTGGAGAATCCCATGGATAGAAAAGCCTGGTGGGATACAGTCCATAGGTTTAAAAAGAGTCAGACACAACTGAAGCAACTGAGCATGTATATATAAGATGCTCACTAAACTTATTGTGGTAGCTACTTTATGGTGTAAGTAATTACAGCAGATCACCTTAAACTTATGCAGTGCTATATGTCAATTATACTGCAATAACACTATTTAAGAAAAAATATTTTAGTCTTCAGTTCAGTTCAGCTCAGTCGCTCAGTCGTGTATGACTCTTTGCGGCCCCATGAATTGCAGTACGCCAGGCTTCCCTGTCCATCACCAACTCCTGGAGTTCACTCAAACTCATATCCATTGAGTCAGTGATGCCATCCAGCCTTCTCATCCTCTGTCGTCCCCTACTCCTCCTGCCCCCAATCCTTTCCAGCATCAGAGTCTTTGCCAATGGCCTCTTCACATGAGGAGGCCAAAGTATTGGAGTTTCAGCTCAGCATCAGTCCTTCCAAAAAACACCCAGGACTGATCTCTTTAAAATGGACTGGTTGGATCTGTTTGCAGTCCAAGGGACTCCAAGAGTCTTCTCCAACACCACAGTTCTAAAGAATCAATTCTTTGCGCTCAGCTTTTATCACAGTCCATCTCTGACATCCATACATGACCACTAGAAAAACCATAGCTTTGACTAGACGGAACTTTGTTGGCAAAGTAATGTCTCTGCTTTTCAGTATGCTATCTCAGTTCAGTTCAGTTCATTCGCTCAGTCGTGTCAGACTCTTTGCGACTCCATGGACTGTAGCATACCAGGCTCCTCTGTCCATGGGATTTTCCAGGCAATAGGCCTGGAGTGGATTGCCATTTCCTTCTCCAGGGGATCTTCCCAACCCAGGGATCGAACCCTGGTCTCCCGCATTGTAGACAGAGGCTTTACCATCTGAGCCACCAGGGAGTCCTAACTTTCCTTCCAAGGAGTAAGTGTCTTTAAATTTCATGGCTGCAATCACCATCTGCAGTGATTGTGGAGCCCCAAAAAATAAAGTCTGACACTGTTTCCACTGTTTCCCCATCTATTTCCAATGAAGTGATGAGAGTAGATCTCAGTCCCATGGGGCCATGATCTTAGTTTTCTGAGTATTGAGCTTTAAGCCAACTTTTTCACTCTCCACTTTCACTTTCATCAAGAACCTTTTTAGTTCCTCTCCACTTTCTGCCATAAGGGTGGTGTCATCTGCATATCTGAGGTGATTGATATTTCTCCCGGCAATCTTGATTCCAGCTTGTGCTTCTTCCAGCCCAGCATTTCTCATGATGTACTCTGCATATAAGTTAAATAAGCAGGGGCACAATATACAGCCTTGACGTACTCCTTTTCCTATTTGGAACCAGTCTGTTGTTCCATGCCCAGTTCTAACTGTTGCTTCCAAGAGGCAGGTCAGGTGGTCTGGTATTCCCATCTCTTTCAGAATTTTCCACAGTTTATTGTGATCCACAGTCAAAGGCTTTGGCATACTCAATAAAGCAGAAATAGATGCTTTTCTGGAACTCTCTTGCTTTTTCGATGATCCAGCAGATGTTGGCAAGTTGATCTCTGGTGCCTCTGCCTTTTCTAAAACCAGCTTGAACATCTGGAACTTCACGGTTCACATATTGCTGAAGCCTGGCTTGGAGAATTTGAGCATTACTTTACTAGCGTATAAGATGAGTGCAATTGTGCAGTAGTTTGAGCACTCTTTGGCATTGCCTTTCTTTGGGATCAGAATGAAAGCTGACCTTTTCCAGTCCTGTGGCCAATGCTGAGTTTTCCAAATTTGCTGGCATATTGAGTGCAGCACTTTCACAGCATCATCTTTCAGGATTTGGAATAGCTCAACTGGAACTCCATCACCTCCACTAGCTTTGTTCATAGTGATGCTTTCTAAGGCCCACTTGACTTCACATTCCAGGATGTCTGGCTCTAGGTGAGTGATCACACCATCATGATTATCTTGGTCATGAAGATCTTTTTTGTACAGTTCTACTGTGTATTCTTGCCACCTCTTCTTAAAATCTTCTGCTTCTTTTAGGTCCATACCATTTCTCCTTATCAAGCCCACTTTGCATGAAATGTTCCCTTGGTATCTCTAATTTTCTTGAAGAGATCTATAGTCTTTCCCATTCTGTTGTTTTCCTTTATTTCTTTGCACTGATCACTGAGGAAGGCTTTCTTATCTCTCCTTGCTATTCTTTGGAACTCTGCATTCAGATGCTTATATCTTTACTTTTCTCCTTTGCTTTTCACTTCACTTCTTTTCACAGCTACTTGTAAGGCCTCTCCAGACAGGCATTTTCTTTTTTTGCATTTCTTTTCCATGGGGATGGTCTTGATCCCTGTCTCCTGTACAATGTCATGAACCTCATTCCATAGTTCATCAGGCATTCTATCAGATCTAGTCCCTTAAATCTATTTCTCACTTCCACTGTATAATCATAAGGGATTTGATTTAGGTCAGCCTGAATGGTCTAGTGGTTTTCCCTACTTTCTTCAATTTAAGTCTGAATTTGGCAATAAGGAGTTCATGTTCTGAGCCACAGTCAGCTCCTGGTCTTGTTTTTGTTGACTGTATAGAGCTTCTCCATCTTTGGCTGCAAAGAATATAATCAATCTGATTTCAGTGTTGACCATCTGGTGATGTCCATGTGTAGAGTCTTCTCTTGTGTTGTTGGAAGAGGGTGCTTGATATGACCAGTATGTTCTCTTGGCAAAACTCTTTTGGCTTTGCCCTGCTTCATTCCGTATTCCAAGGCCAAATTTGCCTGTTACCGCAGATGTTTCTTGACTTCCTACTTTTGCATTCCAGTCCCTTATAATGAAAAGGACATCTTTTTCGGGTGTTAGTTCTAAAAGGTCTTGTAGGTCTTCATAGAACCATTCAACTTCAGCTTCTTCAGTGTTATTGGTTGGGGCATAGACTTGGATTACTGTGATATTGAATGGTTTGCCTTGGAAACAAACAGGGATCATTCTTTCATTGTTGAGATTGTATCCAAGTATTGCATTTCAGACTCTTTTGTTGACCATGATGGCTATCCATTTCTTCTGAGGTATTCCTGCCCACAGTAGTAGAAATAATGGTCATCTGAGTTAAATTCACCCATTCCAGTCCATTTGAGTTCGCTGATTCCTAGAATGTCGACGTTCACTCTTGCCATCTCCTGTTTGACCACTTCCAATTTACCTAGATTCCTGGACCTAACATTCCAGGTTCCTATGCAATATTGCTCTTTACAACATCAGACCTTGCTTCTATCACCAGTCACACCCACAACTGTGTATTGTTTTTGCTTTGGCTCCATCCCTTCATTCTTTCTGGAGTTATTTCTCCACTAATCTCCAGTAGCATATTGGGCACCTACTGACCTGGGGAGTTCCTCTTTCATTCTCCTGTCATTTTGCCTTTTCATACTGTTCATGGGGTTCTCAAGGCAAGAATACTGAAGTGGTTTGCCATTCCCTTCTCCAGTGGACCACATTCTGTCAGCCCTCTCCACCATGACCCGCCCACCTTGGGTGGCGCTACACGGCATGGCTTAGTTTCATTGAGTTAGACAAGGCTGTGGTCCATGTGATCAGATTGAATATTTTTCTGTGATTATGGTTTCAGTGTGTCTGCCCTCTGATGCCCTCTCGCAACACCTACTGTCTTACTTGGATTTCTCTTACCTTGGACATGGGGCATCTCTTCACAACTTCTCCAGCAAAGTGCAGCCCTTGGTCCTTACCTTGGACTAGGGGTATCTCCTCACAGCTGCTCTTCCTGACCTTGAACATGGAGTAGCTCCACTTGGCCCTCCTGGGCCCACAGGACTAAACTTTATTAGGAATTAACAGGTCTGGATTCTACTTCCAGTGCCAACAGTGCCTTACCCCTGGGGATATATTTGGAGAAGACCATAATTCAAAAGATACAAGCACCACAGTGTACACTGCAGCATGGTTTATAATAGCCTAGACATGGAAGCAACCTAAATGTCCATTGACAGATGAGTGGATTAAAAAAATGTGGTAAATATATGAAATACAATGTTACTGAGCCATATAAAAGAATGAAATACTGCTAATTGTTGCAACATAGATGAGCCTAGAGATTATCACAAAATGAAGTCGGCAGAGAAAGACAAAATATCATATGATACCACTTCTCAGTTCAGTTCAGTTGCTCAGTCGTGTCCGACTCTTTGCAACCCCATGGATTGCAGCACACCAGGGCCCCTGTCTATCACCAACTCCCAGAGTTCACTCAAACTCATATCCATCAAGTTGGTGATGCCATCCAGCCATCTTATTCTCTGTCGTCCCCTTCTCCTCCTGCCCCCAATCCCTCCCAGCATCAGAGTCTTTTCCAATGAGTCAACTCTTCGCATGAGGTGGCCAAAGTACTGGAGTTTCAGCTTCAGCATCATTCCTTCCAAAGAAATCCCAGGGCTGATCTCCTTCAGAATGGACTGGTTGGATCTGCTTGCAGTCCAGGGGACTCTCAAGAGTCTTCTCCAACACTACAGTTCAAAAGTATCAATTCTTCAGCACTCAGCTTTCTTCACAGTCTAACTCTCACATCCATACATGACCACTGGGAAAACCATAGCCTTGACTAGACAGACCTTTGTTGGCAAAGTAATGCCTCTGCTTTTCAATATGCTATCTAGGTGATACCACTTCTATGTAGACTCAAAAGATACAAATGAATTTATCTGCAAAACAGAAACAGAATCAGAGACTTCAAAAACAATCTTATGGTTACCAAAGGATAGTGATGAGGCAGACTGGTACATTAGGAGTTTAACATATATACACTACGTATATAAAATAGGTAATCAACAAGGACCTACTTATAGCACAGAGAATTTTACTCAATAGTCTATTGTAACCTATGTGGGAAAAGAATCTGAAAAAGAACCACTTTGTTATACACCTAAATTTAATGTATCATTGTAAATCACCTATACCCTATATGTGTATTTTTATGTGAAATAAAAATTAAAGTAAATAAATAAATTGAACAAATAAGAATAAAATATTTTAAAAAAATACTTTTTCAAGATAAAATACTTCACCTGTCATTCATAAAAGTGAATATAGATTGCTCACTTTTAAGAATTCTTAATACTGCCAACTATTGTTTTCAAATAATATTTTTATCCATTAAAAACATTTGAGAAGACATGGTTTTTCCCTCTTTAGTATAAAGATTATTATTGTTGTGTAATAATCTTACATTTTTCAAACATTGCTTCTTCTCCTCACACTAACTGCTTTTTTGACTTTGCCTTCTCCCTGTCACAATGATTCCTTTCTTCTCAATCTATCTCTTATCCTGCATAACTTCAATCTCCTGTTAACATTTACGTGTCTTAGGAAAATGAGTTGTTTTTAGGGAAAGGGTGATAGGTTTAGCTCTATTGTGCCTCCAAATAAAGTCTAAAGTTTTAGCTCCAGACTTTAAAGTTTGTCTTAACCTACTGCTTCAGCTTTAACTCTCATTCTTACCTCTTCTAAAATAAAATCCGATGATTGGAACATGTTGATCCTGATCATAATTTTCTTGTATCTAAATCTTTGATTATGTTGTTCCCCACGTTCATTTGTTGAAATTCTGCCTCTCTTTAAATACCATTTCATTCATGAGAGTTTAGTAGCCCTCCCACTGTAAACCCTCTCTGAACTTCAACACCTTTGTGGATTAACCTTTTTTATGGCATCTAGCCTTTTGGTCATTTTAAATTAATTAATTGGTGTGTGTGTGTGTGTTAGTTGCTCATTCGTGTCTGACTCTTTGTGACCCCAGGGACCGTAACCCACCAGCCTCCTCTGTCCATGGAATTCTCCAGGTAGGATTACTGGAGTGGGTTGCCATTCCCTTTTCCAGGGGCTCTTGCCAACCCAGGGATTGAAGGGGAGTCTCCTGCACTGCAGGTAGGTTCTTTACCACCCAAGCTACAAGGGAAGCCCGTGTGTGTGTGTGTGTGTGTGTGTGTGTGTGTATAATATATATATATAGGCTGTGTTGAATCTTAGTTGAGGCACTTAGGATCTTTGTGGCATGCAGGATCTTCCATTGTAGCACACAGGCTCTTCGTTGCAGCACATGGGCTTCTCTCTCATTGTGGTATGAGCGTCAGAGTGATTCAGTATTTGCAGTGAGCAGCCTCTCTAGTTGAGGCAGGCAGGCTCAGAAGTTGTGGCATGCAGGTTTAGTTTCCCCACAGCATGCCGAATCTTAGTTTCCCAAGTAGGGATCAAACCTGTGTCTTCTGCATTGGAAGCTAGATCCTTAACCACTGAACCACCAGGGAAGTCCCTAGTCTATTGTGTTATATTACTTTTATATTACTGTGACTTTTCTTTGCTTATTCAGTTTTTACTTTCTGTTTCTTTTTTCTCTGTGTCTTTGTCTGTTGGCAAAACTTGAAGCTTCTTAGGTTGTTGTATTCTGCCTATCATTATATTCACAACAGTATCTAGGATACTTTTCTAGGGCAATAATTGTAACCCATAAGAGTTGTTGAATTAAATTGAATTGCTGGGGACTTCCCTGGTGGTCCAGTGGTTATGAATCTGCCTACAATGCAGGGAATGTGGATTTGATCCCTAGTTGAGGAACTAAGATCCCACATGCGCTGGAGCAAATAAGCCTGTGAGCTGCAACTACTGGGTCCATTTCCTTTGGAGTCCGAATGTCCCAACTAGAGAGTCTGCATACCACAAGGAAATATCCTGCAGGACGCAGTGTGTGCTGCAACCAAGACCCACTAAATGCAGTCAAATAAATAAATAATTTTAAAAATTGAAATGCTAGGACACTTGTCTATGTATGGCTATTAAACTGAACCTTTCCTAGAATTGGTCAAGAATAAATCTCCAATATTAGTATACTAGAAAATTGTCTTTATGACTGGAAGAGTCAATCTATTTGACAAATAAATGCTGGTAAGTTTACAAAATATGTATTGCTAGAAAATAGTAACCAGATATCACAGACACATTGAGTTATGACTGTTCTACAAAGCTAAAAACTTGATTTATATGAATGACACATAGGATTTAAAGCTTATTCAGAGTCTATAAAACATTGAAGGAATGTTCCAGACTTTAGGCAGATTTTTAAAACAGAAAGGGTAAATCTTGCATGTTTGAATAAAAACATGTATTATGCAGTTTCTTTAGCCTTTTAAACAAAAAATCAAATCAACTTTGAACAAATATTGTCAAGTAGTACCAGGAACAACTTTGCTTTTTTAATTCATTATTATCAGGCTTCCCAGGTGGCTCAATAGTACACAATCTGCCTGCCAATGCAGGAGACACAGGTTCAATCCCTGGGTTGGGAAGACACCCTGGAGGAGGAAATGGCAACCGACTCCAGTATTCTTGCCTGGAAAATCCCATAAACAGAAGACCCTGGGGGACTACAGTCCACGCACTAACGAAGAGTTAGACACTATTAAGCACACATGCATGCAGTCTTTTATAGGCTTCCTGATTCTCTAAAGTTTGTGTCCATTTTTTCTCATCTCTCCTGCCCATATGATTCACATTATATATTTTCTTCTTAGATTATTAAAACGAGAAGAAAGTTTCACATTCATTCCTCGGTCCCGTGAAGAGCTTCCAGACAACTTTCCAAAAGAAATCCCTGGTATCTGCTATTTCCTGGAGGTAAGAACTGGTCCTAAGCAGCCAAAGCCTTCTCTTTCTTCATCGAAAATAAAAAAGGTTTCCTACAACATTGGCACTATGTTCCTCCGGGAGACAAGCCTCTGAGACCTGCTGCAGATCAAAGACTCCTCCAAAAAGCACAAGCCCAGAACATGGGTCATGACAGGAGAATGAAGAGAGAGATTTCTCTTTCACTGCTTTGTTGAGAACAAACAGTGGAATTTCTGTTATGTCAGGCAATAATCCTGGAAAAAGATGGGTTATGACTGTCAATAAAAAACCTGGAGAGCAAGGGGTCAATGTATTCGTTCTTATGAGTGATTTAGGTCATATATATATTATATATGTATAATACATATATATGTATTTTAATTAATTACAAATGTGGGGCCCATTCAAAACTAATCAACAGTCCATGTTTTCTTGTTTGTCACACATATAGGTATCTTTATATATTTGTATTGCTTTTGAAAGCCAGTTTTGATTATATATTCCTACATTTAGTGAGTTGGTATGAGAGGAATATTTTCTAATTTTGTTTTTCTGAGCAGACATTTCATACATATATCTTGGCAGTGTGGTAAACTTCCCAGCAGGAAAAACTGTAACTGCAAAATATTTTAGGGATATTACCTATTTTTATACATACCTCTATATAATTTCATGCAGCACTAGATTTTTCAGAATATGCTTCTGTATAGTTGATACATTATATAATTCTAACTTATAAGTTAAATATAGTTTCACTTAGACTTAAACATAACCTAGCATTTCAGATGCCAAGAAAGCATTGTATATCTACTTAGTAATTATATCTTTTAGATTTCATTAATGTAGCACAGAATCCAAAGGAAATGGAATTTCCTAATAGCAAACGTATGTATCTGTAACCAAGATTAAAGATCTTTTTGCTATTTTCTAAGAAATATCAGTGAAAATAAAATGCTTTGCTACACTGGACCCTTTCAACTTAGCACTTCTAAATATACATAGTTTTTACAATATACTAAATTATAATAAACAGCATCCTACTAAATGACATGTAACTCTCCCCTTGCCCTGTCACCTTCTTCAATGTATGCTTCCAAAAGGCTAACTGCCACACTTGGGGATAAATTACTAAACACTGGCATTAGTGAGAAAGAAGTGTAGGTTATTTTGCCAAGGATGTTGTTTATTCTTGCATAATAAAAACAAGGGAAAACGTGCTTTATGAATTTGAGATGTTTTACTGTTCTTCCATAGTTTATTTGATGTGACTTTTAAGTTCAGTGAATCACCTTCATTAACACTGAAGTATGCCTAACTTTCATACTTAGTAATCACAGTAGTTACAAATAGGCTTCCACTGCATGTTCGGATTAACAATGCATGAAAATATTATTACAGACTCACCCTGAAATTAGGAGCACAGTATGTCCACAATTTTCCTAATTTGGTTCAGATATAAAAACTAAGTTTCTCTTCAGTCTAATTAGTTAGAAAGTGTTGTTTCCTTGAAACCTTGTGGTGGCCAATTTCTTACTCCAGTAAGTATATTCATTGGTAGCTTATGTCTACTAAATAAAACACATTTTTCTGTTTAGGGTTTTGACTGCATTATGATTTGCTTATCACATAACTCAGTTAAGGAATATATTAACTAGTGTCCAATGTAGTCTGTGAGGATTAATTAGTGTTTTCAAGCTCCCTAAGTATACAACTAGGAAATACTTTTAGATATGCAAAATATTTGTTATAATGGTTATCATTTTTATAATTATTGAACTCTGTCTCTCCTTGGAGCATAAGAGGACACTAGTGTAACACTTTTCATGTGGAGATAGGACCTAGATCCTGAACTCTCTGAATCCTTGCCTGTCCCTCCATTCCTTGGATCTAAGTCTCTATTTTTAACCACATCTGAGCAAGAAGGCCAGGGTGTTTATAGGAGGCTGTGGAGGCAGAGGACAAGGTGCTCTCATATGAATAATTACTCACAAAATAATTTCTTTAGTGGCATAGAAGATTAACTCACTTCTTCCATAGGGAATAGAGGGCAAGCTTACAGTCAGTGTAGAAAGAATAGGCTCTGGGAGCACTTTAATCCTCCTGCTGAGACTAGGAAATGCCTTAGCTATGCCAGTGGTCTTCTTATAGCGCAGGAGCATGCAGAAAGAACCAAACTCACTGAAGTCATTTAGGCTTATTCTGCACAGTCACTTAAAGCATATTGTGAAATAGTAAATTATAAGTATTTTAATCATAACCAATGTGTTTTGTGACCATAAGGCTGAAAGGGACTTCCAAGAATCATCCGATCTATTTCTCTGCTTTTTGTAAAGATTTGTCTAAGCAACTATTCTAAACATATGGTTATTTTCTCTATACTTAAAACTATCTGTGGGAAGCATATTTTAAAAGCATCCTCAACAATCTACTTCATTATCTAGTAGTTGCTGATAGGGCTTGGGATAAGAATTGTATATATTCAATTTGTGAGAAGAATAAGCTCTTTCTTAGTTTATATGATTTTACTTAGAGAAAAGTAGCTATTTACGTTGTCACAAATGTCACAATGAAGAATATGCCAGAGATCTATTCAATATCACAAACAGGATGTAAACTACATTTTTCATACAATATATATCTTTGAAGATATAGTCTGAGGCAATATTCTGATCTATCACCATTTTTCCAACCTAGTACAGCTGACTTATTGTAGCTACACTCTTCCTATATGTATTTGCAAAATATGGTATAAAATGGCAATTCATTCTAGCTGCAATCATAGAATTTAGAGGCTGTGAAAAAGCATTATATTTTTATGTGTCCTATAGAGTACAATACATGTATCCTCCATTAGCAATTGTGATTGTAATAACGGGTGGCATTTGGTTTTTCATTTGACAAATATCTCTACAGTATTTGCATGGACAAACTATTACATCCATCATGTGTTTTAGTGTGGCAGATTGGAAGGAATTTAAATGAATGTCCCTTTAGAAATCAAGTGGTATTAAATTGGGGAAATGGCTTTACCCACTCTAAAGGGGATACTTTAAGGGAAAAAATGGCACCTATAGTCCTCTGTTTCAGTATTCTTTCAAGCAACTGGTTTGAAGAAGTTACTTTATGACTAGCCATCAGTACCAAACCTTCATGTTGGCATCAATATGATTTTAATGGAATGTCATTGTTTACAAATAAATGAGTTATATAACAAAGCCAGGAAACCCCCCATAAGTACCCAAAACCTACTGTACAGTATGTGCTTTGTGAACCTTAATAAATAAGTAACAGCCATAATAAAAAGAATAATGCTCAATGCCTAAAGAACACATATAGTTGGGACTCTTGACTGTGTAGTGTTGAGTAGAGATGGGAAGGAAGAAACAACTTCTAGATAACAGTTTAGTCCAACTGTCTAAAATCGGCCTTGATACTCATCTCTTCTCTTAAAAATTTAAAATATTTTTATTTCCCTTTTAATGTCTGATTATGTGTGAAATCCAGTGAGCTGTGTATGACCAACAGTGACTCTGAGACAGGCACTGATGGCCTAAGACTTGAGAGTGGGTTTATGGGGGATCCAGTGCTTCAAGTATGTATTCTCAATATCTCACACTTTTCTTATCTAGTAACAATAGTAGCAGGAGCATAGCGTTTTAGTGTCAAAGTGCAAAGTTGTGTGTCTCTCCAGGAGCAAAATAGAACAACTTAAACAAAATCTCATTCACAAGTCTTAATTTGGCAAATTCCTCCAAAGAGTTATAGCAATAAAGCAAAATTAAATTGATGGATACAGAACACAAAATCACAGAGAATTTGGAAAACTGCCAGGATGTCTTTTTCTACAGAATCATACTGATATTAGTTGAAATGGTATATTTGATATCATGTGGTATAAAGAGGGAGCTCAAGATTATGAATGTCATTAAATATATTTATTGAAGATTCCTTGTCTTCCTAACTCAAGGCAAGTTTGTGGATTATTAGAGAAGACAGTAAAACTTCTATTTGTAGGTTTTTGTCTGTATGCATTTTCAGCACAACTTAACCCATGCCCAGATCCTCTCTTACTCCATGCTGTCATTGGAAACCATCTTACCAAGTCAAGTTTGGTTCCATCAAACCCCATTTTCTCTGTACCTCTGAACCTAACATGGCCATAGAAACAGTTGCAGATGCCTATTTTAGACAGATTGGAAGATACACAAAACTCCAGGCCCAAGTAACAAAGCACATATCAAGTGAACTAACCATTCTTAGTTGAGCTGGAGCATTGCTTATACCTGTAGCTTCTTTCTCTGCTCTCTTCAAAATACAATCTGGCTCTAAGCACTTTGTGCAATTTCAATAAATGTTCCTTCAGAATGAATTACACGTGGCTCTGAATAGGCTCTGGGTGGCACCAGATGTCTTTCAGCCAACAATACCTAGAAATTCAAGTCCAAGACCTAAGCCCTATATTATAGCCTGGGTATTTCTCTTAGATTATACCCTGATGCTGGGAAAGATTGAGGACAAGAAGAGAAGGGGCAACAGAGGATGAGATGGCTGGATGCATCACTAACTCAATGGATATGAGTTTGAGCAAACTCAGGGAGATAATGAAGGACAGGGAAGCCTGGCATGCCACAGTTCATGGGGGTAACAGAGTCGGACACAACTTGGTGACTGGAAAACTATAGCAGATCTTCAGCTACAAAAATTATGTCATTTCAGAGGCTTCTATGAGCATATCTTATTAGATGTAACCTGAAAAACACAATGCACGAGAGGCTTAATTGTTAAAGTGTAACATACTACATTCTACATGATGATTCTTTAAGGGTTGCTCTTAATATGAATACACTTAATTTACAACCAGCTGACTTACCATGTACATAAACTGTGTTTACATGATTGAACAAATTTTACTGTAAATGGATAAACTGACTGCAGCTGTGGACTCAGTTTCATGCTCCTCCTGGTCTTGAATGAAGAACAGACACTGATGTTATATACAGACTAACATAAATTTTGTCAGAGCATTTTGAGACCGTGTGCAAAATTCCTTATACTTGATTCAAAAAGTTGAAGCCTGAGTATTATGTTACCTTTCTGTTTACTTCCTTCTTTTGTTCCTTTTTCCTTTCACAAAAGTCATTGCTCCTTCTTTTCTTTCTTCTTCCTTTCATAAAAGGTCATTGATACATTTCTAAACAGGAAGAATCACAGCTAATCTTATGTTATAGAATAGTTTTAGTTTTATAAAGTAATAAACAATGTGCATTTGTGTGCACTGAATGTAGATATTACATGAGTAAAAGGAATGACATGTTGGAAGGACTTGGGATATAGAGAAGTCAAGTCTGTGTCTTTATTTCTGTTGTGCTGTGACACGCAGACCACAGCTTCAGCCACGTGCCTCATTGGCAGTTCCATCCTTACTAAGAAATGATCCTGTTCAATGTTTCAACTCTTCGCTTGGCAGTGTCTGACTGCCTTAGGAAGCTTTTAGTAGTGGTAGTAGTTTAGTCACTAAGTCATGTCCGACTCTTGTGACCCCATAGACTGTAGTCTGCCAGGCTCCTCTGTCCTTGGGAGTCTCCAGGCAAGAATACTGGAGTGGGTTGCCATTTCCTTCTCCAGGGGATCTTCCCCACCCAGGAATCGAACCCAGGTCTCCTGCATTACGGGCAGATTCTGTACCAACTGAGCTATGAAGGAAGACCTGAGGAAATTTTAGGGACACAAATTACTGGGCTTTACCTTTAAGATTTGGATTCAGTAGGTTTCAGGTTGAAGGCCTAGGAATCTGTATTTAGAAAATCACTCTAGGTTATGCTAATATACAGCCAGATTTGGGGATCATTGAAGAATATTCAAATAATCCCAACTACTAGGAATAAATACAAGCTGACTGAGATAGAAATATATTATTTTATTTGTAGTTATTTTGAAAAGCAAATGCTCCAGGTTTCATAGCATTATTTCTTTCACAAGTTTTAATTTTTCAGCTTTGGTTTCAAATTTATAGTCCACTTTTTTGAGCATAAGTCTTCAAATTTATTATAGACTTAAGTCAATACTGATAAGCATGAGGGATTAATATTGCTCACTATTAGGCATTATAGACACAGTAAGATTTTCTTAGAAACTGCCAGAGCTGTGCAGAGAACATCACAATATTTGCTGACCCTTACCACCAAGATATGAACTATGAATGTTTGGACAGAGAAGTAAATGTCAAAGTAACAGCCTTACTTCTGAATGCTTTGGTTTTTATGTTCTAAAACATCACCAACATGATGCTTAGTCTCACTCTGTACTTTTCACATTGAATCATACATTCATCTAAAAATTATTTCCTAGCAATATTTTATAACAACCTTTAAGCAATAATCTAAGCCATGATGATGATGATGTATGAAACTTGCACTCCTATGCAAGTTCAGGGAAAGAGAGACATGTCTTACATAAGCAATAATATAAGTAGTGTGGACTTTTAAATGATATTCACCATTCTACTACAGCAAAATGAGCAGCAAGGGATAGATAAAAATTATCTGAGCAGGTAACATGCTTAATCTCTCTCATAAATTCTTCATTTTCACACATGCTATGAAGTAATTGATATGTTCTGATCAGATTGTTTCTGATATATAATTATTGATACCTATCATAATATGATTTCTATTCCTCTGAAATCATTGTGAATGTTTTGTGCCCAGATTTTCAGATCTCTGTAGTATATAATAAATAGATGTATTTAAGTATAGATAAATGAGCAAAAATATAGAATGGGTTGGATGAACTAATTGAGAGTGTAGGCTTGGCAAAAATATAGATACACCTTGGGATAAGGTAATTAATTCAACTATTGGTTTTATTAGTTCTGATAAGATGAAAGATTAAAGAGTCATTTTCACTGTTTTCTGTGACACTGAATGTTTAGTAACTACAATAATATTTTGGCTTTCAGAATGTGATTGGTTGAAATTCACCTTGAAGTATAATTTTAAAATGTCTGAAAATTATTGTATAATTATATTTTAAATAGCCTGTACTTTTCATTTGACAATTACACTAAATCTCACAGGCTTCATAATGATTAATTCATATTTCTATTTTCTTAAAATATAATTTTAATCAGATACAGCATGGTTAATAATAATCAGTCCTTTAGTAGTTAAATTGTTCCTCCCTCATTTAGAATCATGTATCAAGATTACAATTAAAGTAACAGGTAAATTTATGATACACTGAGGTACTTCTAATCATCTGATTATTATTTGGCAAAATCATATAAGGTCAGAATCCATTCCTAAGCCTCTAAATAAGAATGTTGTTTAGTCATTAAGTCATGTCTGACTCGTTGTGACCCCATGGACTGTAGCCTGCCAGGCTCCTCTGTCCATTAATTACAGCTTCTATTATTGTCTAGATGGATAAACTCCCTTATAATCTTGAATCTGAACACAATTGTAATCGTGAGTGAACTTGCTAGTATTTTACCTTTCAACTACCAACATCAAAGCTTAAATTAACATCCTCCTACACACAGTTTATAAAATTCCCCTATAAAAATTAAACAGGGTGTGTTGAGTCACTGGGAAAGTTGTTTATTTTTCCTACTGAGAAAGCATTTGATGATCATCTTCTAATATATCATTGGAAGCTTATACCTTAATACGCTTTTGATAATAAATAATAAAAATATTTGAGTCCACTAAAAAATTACAGTGAATTTAATTTCCTCAGTTATGTAGTTGCTGATCAGACCACTCTTAATGTTAGACTTAAGTACTATTGCTAATTATTTGAAAGCAGAAGAGACAAGAAAAACTAAATGGTGAGCTTAAGTAACAGCTTTTTTCTAATTCTTTTGATATATATTTTTTAAATAAAGGAATTGGTTTATATTTCATCTTCCTCTGTGGCCTTTTGGCTAGTTGGAGATAAAGAAGGGATTCTACTAAATGAATTTTTACTGTGGGCTATTAAGTGTAATTAACAAGTAGAACAGTAATGTATTAATTGGGATAAAATCAGAATTCTGCAAAATTGTTTCCTCACACTCCTTACTTTTTTTGAAGACAGTTCTTCCCATTTTGCTGCCTGGCATCAGACTCAGTACACAGGGACAGATGGAGGGGTGGGATGAGCAGGAGCTTAGGTGAGATTGGATAGAGATTGAACTTTTTTCTTTGTGAAGGTATACATACTCCTAAAGGGAGGCAGTTTTCATAATAGACACATGTGGTTTAGTGAAAGCCAAATGATTTGCTCATTTTTATTTTAAAAAGAAAGAAAAAAATCCTTCATGAACTAATTTCAGTTTTCTTAGGAGGTAGTGACAACCTCTTAGCAGGGGCACACATCTGTGAAACTGGAATTAGAAGCTCACAAAGCTATATATAGAGACTCTGAAGGTGGTACATAGAGCTAGTTTTCGTTACGATGATTAAGATCAATGCAAGTGTCAGAATATCTGGACTTGAGGAGCAAAGAAGAAAAAATACCAGATCAGATCAGATCAGATGTATATCACAGAAAGCCTGTGAAAATTAGCACAAAAGACTATTTGTGTTCAAGTAATACTAAAGCAAAATATTTTTTTTCCTTTTATAACAAGCCTGGTTGAGCTAACATTCAGAGAGAAGAATACAATTTGATTTTGTACTTCATTTTTTGTTGTTGTTGTTCTGACATTATAGAAGTTATATCATTCCCTAGTTGGAAAATCTAATCACAAAGGTAAGGAAATATTTATTCTGTGTAGTTACATCTATATAATGGCTTGGGGGATCTATACTATATTCTATATTCTTCTTCACATTGCTTTCAAATTGGGCTTTAGCTGCAAGCAAAACAGGTGATCAACTTTAGAGGAGATAAAAGATTTTATGACACCAGGCCTTTCCATCTTATTCTGGGATGCTCCAGAGTCCTGGAGCTGGGGAGACAATTACCTCACAACATTTGATGATGTTCTGAAGGAGAGATGAAGGTGTACTCCCAGTCTTTTAAAATTAAATGGGTTAGATAGTCTCTAAACATCATTTCAAGATGTTTCACTTTACATGAAGCTAGTGAATTCAAGCAGAGTTTGTTTAGAACTGAAATTTTAAAAGGAAGAAACAAACCTGAGCAATTTTTAATCAGAATTATTAGACTGTTTTTTAAATTTATTTTTAAGTGGAGAAAAATTGCTTTACAATATTGTGTTGGTTTCTGCTGAACAACAACACAAATCAGCCATAAGTTTACATATATTGTCTCCTTCTTGAACCTCCCTCCCTCCCACCAAGCCCCCATCCCACCCCTATAGGTTGTCACAGAGCACCAGGTTGAGCTTCCTGTGTTAAAAAAAATAATTTAGGACAAAAAGTTGCTGTCTTGAAAGCCAGGTTACTTATAGCAAAATTTCAGAATGCTAAAGGTTTTTGAAAGTTTTCTAAAGGTATGAAGTGCTTCAGCACTGAGAAAGAAAAAGATAACAAAGAATTACAAATCACATTTCAATTTTTTTCTCTACGTTTTCCATTTGTTGCAAGAAAGAAAGATGTAGAAGATGTCATAAATGAGTCAAAGTTATTAATTTTGGCAATGAGCTATGGTTTGTAAATTTGGCAACATTCTTTTACTTAAAATAATAAGCTGTTTTTAATAATATGAGGGTTAAGGGTAACAGTCAAGTATACTATATTCCCATTCATCTATATATGGATCTAGAGCAAAGTAGCTCAACTTCTCAGAATAAATCTAAATGAAAAATAATTTATGTTCAAAATTTTGAACAATAAATATGTTATTCTATATGTTTTATGACTAACAAGAAGGTATGCATTTCTATACTTAATTAAATCTCAATTCCTAGAACAATTCTATTTTTATTGACTCCCAAGAAGCTTTCCTTTATGGTCAATATCACTATCGCTGAAGGCTGGCAGGCGAGTATGAGATGATATATAATACCTGAGACTAGGATGATCTGCACCAATTATTTCTATAAAATAATTTAAAATCTGCCCCCCCCCAAATTTTTAAGCTTTTTTTTAGTTCAAATCTCCGTAGTTAAAGAAAACTCCATGTTGGAGTGGCCAGATGTTATCAACATGAAACCTCCCTCTCCAAATTTTATTGATATAAATTACCAGGTTAAAATCAGATTGGCTTGAAGTCTCAGATAAATTGTTTTTTATTATTTGACTAGAAAGTGTTATCAAGAATAAGAAATTTAAAAAAAAAGAATAAGAAATTTATTTTTATGTTAGATTTCATTCTAGCAAAGCACGTATAGATAAACTGGATGACTATAATTATCTACAATAATTCAAGGAATTAAAAAAAAATATTTTTGCTCTTATTGTACAAAGATAATTACTAGTGAATGGTAGCCAAAATTATTATTCTTATCCTTTTAATTTGTTTCAAGTATGTTACCAGACAATTATAAAATCCATCCCTTTCAGTTGTTATGCAATTCAGTGACCTGAAACAGTTGGTACTCATTGCTTTTTCTTTTAATCCTTAAAATACTTTTTTTTCCTGTCTAAAGAAAAATTCTCCTACTAAAATGCAAATGAATATCTGACTATAGGAAGTATCCCATTTTACTTCAGCTGGACTGCAATCAAAAAAAAAAAAAAAAGACACCTACATAGAAGATTACAAGAGACAAAAATCACTTTGCATACATTAAATTGCCTAAATAGCTCAACCCTCTTAACTTAGAAGAAAGTTGAAGATAGATGGGAAGACTAACTGATTATAGTTTATTTTTAAAACACTATTAATACATAACAGAATATCATGAAATTCAGCATGTCAAAATTTTGATCAAGAAACAGGAAATATGCTAATCAGAATAAAAAGATTTAAAGAAAGAAATAATCTTGTTTTATATGTGCCCATCAGTGCAGAATTTGGGAATATTTGGTACTATGTAATCAATATTTGCATTATGATCTAATTTAATATTAGCATAGTCTTTATGCTGATAAGAAACCATGCAAGAGTCCAAATATCAAGTGTGGCTCTAACTTGAATAAACAGTAGAGTTTGATGTTACTTCTGAGTAAGATTAGTTATGAATGTGAAATGAATGGCTGTATCTATAGGTGTTATGTGCGGCAAAATATTTGGGCTCAAGTTTGTCAGCATCCCCAGCTTCTCTTTTCTATCTCTCCCTCCCTCCTTTCCTTCCTTTGATCCCTCCCTCTTCCTCTCACCCCTTCCTTCCTTCCTTCCTTCCTTTTTTTCTTTTTCTTACAAAGTATGGGAAAAATAATATTTTATTATTATGGTTGAGATTGCTTTTTCACTTTCACATGATGGGACACTTTGTGAATTCATGAGATAAGGAAAAGAAGGTGACTGTTCAGATACAGACCACTTGGGTATAGAAATGATTGAGACAATTGGGAACTTGGCTTCTATGACATTTCATCAGTTAAGACAAACATGAGTTTTTGTTTTCTTTTTAAAATGCTCTTCTTTTATTGAATTTTAACACGATTTCAAGAAATATCAGGGTGACCCTTTTTGGACACTCTCCTCCTACAAACATCTTAATTTGAAAAAATCCTCTTGTTTTCAAATGGTAAATCTTTCCTTGGGTACCACACTGCTAAAGATAAAAATAGAAAAGAAGCTTCTTATACCTATAGGGAAATTTTTTTTCAAAAACGACTTCCCAGGTACCACTTGATTTTATTGGCTCTTTGTCTAGAGATGACGGATACACTGTCTTGCTTCCTGTATACTCTTCTGTAACTCAGTTTGACATAGTATGGTGTTTGGGTTCTTTTTTGAGGGTTTGAAAATGTTTGCTATCAATTTCATGTCTACTGTATTGAAAAAGTAATATGTATTCCAAATTTCTTAGCTCTATGCCTTTAAATTTTGGCATGTATTCAGATAGTTGTTTATTACCATCATTTTGAGTTATTCACTAGAATTAACAAATTACTAGAAATCTTAAGTATAAAAACACAGGTTGGACCATTTTATGGTAGTTATATTGAGGGATCAATTATTTACAAATCCCAATCCAAAACCATTTTTTTCCAGGGAAATTCAGTGATTTCTAGCAGATAATATGATTCATAAAGGAAAAGAAATAAAACGTCTCATTTAAAGGAATAATGAGAAAGACAGAGAGTATGTTCTTCTATTTTAGATATCCCTAATACCACAATAATTTGAACAAGTCTTGAACAAGATTTAAAAAATATTTAATCTCTAAAACTGAAAATTTTATTAATTTTTTGTTGTGTATTAATATTACATTCAAGCTCTTTAATAAGTTTTCTATGTGACATACATTTGTTTGTGTTCATTAACAGCAAATTATGTAGAAATGATATAGCTATGTTTTCTCTCTGGAAAGATTTGCTTCAGTAAGTCAAATACCTTTGAATTTTGGTATTTATTTCTCATTTGAACTTCATTGAACACCTCAGGGATCTTCTACTATAACAAATCAGGTAATCTGTCAAAGGAAAGGGTATGAAAAATTCAGAAAATTTAAAACTTCAAAGGGAAGAATTTCTATGTCAATCAATTTTTATTTATTCCACATTGATATTTATTTATTTTGAAATTGTGAAAAAATAGGCAGCTTCCATATAAATTGACATCTATGAAAATGCAAATTTCTTTCTTCCTATATTTTTCAGTGTTAAGAAAACCTTTGTCTTGAAATGATAGACCTTAATACTTTTTTTTTTTTTTGGAAGAAATATGACCTTCAGTATCTTTGTCATTTTTATTTGTTGAGGGAAATGTTTTCAGTAATGAATGTAAAAATAGAAGAAATATGGTTGAGGGAAAACAGATGAAATATAAGATGACATTTGAACAGCTGTGAGCTACAGTCCCATTTTCTCCCTCTATTTTGTTGCCTCTTACTGAATTTATATTGAAGGTCCAGACTGGCAAAAATAACAACTACTAGTCATTGTCTCCTTTTATTATTTAGAAATAAGCAAAAATTATTCCAACTATGTGGAAATTGATTCACATAATAATGGCAGCTTATTACTACTACGAAAGTCAGGTCAAGTTCAAATAGAAAAACAGTTCATGGGCAAAACCACTTTTTGATTTTCTTAGAGTTGAATTAACAGCTTTTTCTTTAAAAAAAAAAAAAAAAAAACTTCCTGAAAAGTTTTCCTTGGACAAACTGTAATTTTATAACTGCCTTTAATCACATTATAATTTTGGTAATCAAGTGACAAAGCTGTCTCATTATGCTTTTAAAATTTATCAATTAAGTGCATTTTAGAAGAGATCGGGCATGTTCAGGGTGGTATGGCCATAGACAATTAAGTGTATTTCAGAAATAATACATATCATTCTTCATTTCAAAATCAATCTACCTGAATTCTGACACTTCAACTGTGAATACCCATTTTACCAAGCCAAAGGTTTTCATTTCCCTAACAGTATTTAGATAAAAACAAAATAAACAAAAATCTGCCTGCTCATTTTAATGTGTAAGTAGCCAATGCATTTCTATCAAACATTCAAATGCTATACAAATATAAACAGGTTTCCCCAACCCACTTAATAAAATCATATGAGTATATTGTGCTAGGCCTTCATTCAGTTCCTCTGCATGGGGTAGGTTTTACTTAACCAGATAACAGAATTGTTTTAATGTTTTGTCCAATTCATTTGCTATAATCTTATGTGTCTAAATTTTTTGTTTGACCTGTAATGTAAATAGTATTTTCCATTTGCTATTTTATTATCAAATTATAATTTGTAAAATCATTACTTTTAAAAAGCTAGTTATCACAAACTTAAATTGCAATGTCATAAAATAATACTAAGATATATACTAATATATTCATAGGGCATGGTTAAGTTACATATGTTTTTAAATGTCAAGCTATTTTTGAATTTTAAAGATGATTGCATCCTTTAAACATGTAGCATTAATTTTAAAAGTTTGGTGTTTCATATTATATTTTAAGGTATTTTTTCTTTACTCAATAGTACAAGTTTAGAGAAGCTTTCTGATTGAAAGGATGAAATATGTCTCATTTCACTAGAAGTTTAAGAATACTAGTGTGTGTAAAAGTATGTAAGCACTTATAGGATTCTAAACGTCTTTGCTTTTGATGTAACACCACTTTTTATTCATGTGATTGTGCTTATTTATAGTTATTCTAAATCGTGCATGATGTAAATAGTATGTTTCATTATATAAAATGTCTTTGTATTTACAGACCGAAAAATAAGATAAATTTGTATATGAAAAATCAGTGATTAAAAATTTGGGATTCTTATAAAACAAAGTAGAAATAACAGTTGTGTGTTATATTTACATAATTCATTACAAAACTCTCTGTTTAAACCAAACATTTATTTACCTTATAAGTCAAAACTGTCGCTTATAAAATATTTAAATCAATAAACAATACCAAAACAGACAAGTCTATAGATCCTTCTTAGTGTATTTTTTCATACCATGACTGACAATGACTTAGAATATGAATGAATAGTAAATGAAAGAATGGGGAACCAGTAAATGAGTGAATGGAGTGTTCACAATGTGTTATCATTATGACTAAATATGATGCTACTGACACAACATCAGGCAAGGCCAATTTTTAATTATTTTTATAATATGAAAACTCTCCTTAATTATTAAATATCTTCCAGAACTTCAGTGTCCACAGTACTGGAGAGAAGGCTTGAGAGGGAAGGTTGAGAGGAAAGGCAGTACTCTTAATTTGATCTTTGCCACAGGACTCTGTAAACTGAGGAGTTTTATGGGTCTCCAATGCTTGTTTCAGTCTTGTCTTACTCTTTTCCAATCTATCTCCTTTTTTCTTTTTTCTATTTTTCTTTTCTTTATTTTGTTTTTGAGTGCAGAAGTCATTAGCCTCTCCAAATTCTGTGTGCAAACTACACAGTTCTGTCCTAAACTTAACTCCGTCTCTTGGTACTTTATGAAATGCAAGATGAAGAAGCCAATACACAGTATTCTGGCTCTCCATGTTACCAAATTCTTATTTGGCTGCTTGCCACTCAAAATCCAATAATTTAAGGAGCAAGTGTCCATAGAAAGGAAAGATGCTTTAATCAGAAAAGTCTGCAACTTGGAGAGATGGTGAACTCATTTCCAGAAATCATCTCCAAGGATTCTGCTCAACCATGACAATCTTTAAAGAAAAAAATGATGGAAGGGAAGAAGCTCAGTGAATCCCTGAGGCAGGGTTTGGGGTTCTTTAGTATATAGAAAAGCAGAGACATCACTTTGCTGACAAAGGTTCCTATAGTCAAAGCTATGGTTTTTCCAGTAATCATGTACGGATGTGAGAGTTGGTCCATAAAGAAGGCTGAGTGCCAAAGAATTGGCACTTTTGAATTGTGGTGCTGGCAGAAGACTCTTGAGAGTCCCTAGGATTGCAAAGAGATAGAACTAGTCAATCCTAAAGAAAATCAACCCTGAATATTCATTGGAAGGACTGATGCTGAAGCTGAAGCTCCAATACTTTGGCCACTTAATGTGAAGAGCTGACTCACTGGAAAAAACCCTGATGCTGGGAAAGATTGAAGGCAAAATGAGAAAGAGGTAGCAGGGGATGAGATGGGTATATAGCATCAGTGACACAATGGACATTAATCTGAGCAAAGCCCTCTTGCTAGTTTTTAGCAAGGTGTTTTATGTCTGTTAGAAAACTTAATCAGATAAGAGAGGCACCTCAAGGCTGAGGAAGTTTCACCAGACCCCTCTCCCACAATATGCATTTTTGAGATAGGATGGTACAAGGTGTGTCTCCCCAGGCCATAAAACAATTGACATGAATATTGGTTTGTTGAGCCATTATCAGCCCAAGGTTTGAGAAAAGGAAAAAAAAATAAAAAACTTAGTCTTCGGCAGAACTGGTTTCATCAACAGAGAAGGAAAAAAAAGTCTTCCACTTGCAGTTTACTTCCTCCTACTTCTTGGGGACCTCTGGCCTTCCTACCTGTTACCCTCTCATTCCACCTTTTTCTTTTAGGAGAATCATGTTGCCTAGGGAAAGGGCGGCTTTCTCATCCCATAACTGGCTCTGAGCTGATAAGGGGTGTCATGCCTAAATTGGTGAGGCAACATATTCTCCTAGCCCTCATATTGAGGGTCTCTGATCCAGAGGTCTTAAGTAGTAGTTGGAAGAAGCTGTGGCACTTGTTGGAGTTTGGACAACAATTTGTAACTTAAAAGCCTTCATGCAGCTAGAAACAAATCCAGCTACACAGTTACAGATGCAGGGAGCGAACAGCAAAAACAGAAAAATCAGAATTATTGCAATTAAGATAGTCTTCCACCATGTGGAACTAGTTAATGTCTCCCAAAGTGAAGCAACTGAAACTTCAGGATTATCCATAGCCTGAATCATTGTGTTCATGTGTTTAGTAAAGTGAGTAACATTAGTGCTGCTACCCGGTATATATGCACAACATTGGGTATGAATAATGGCACAAGTTCCTCTTTGTGTGGCTGTTAGAATATCTAAGGCCAGTCTGTTGTAAAACCACCTTTCTAATTTGTATTTGTTCAGCATTAAGGGCTGAAATAGCTTTCTAAGAATCTTGTAAGGCTTGTTGAGTAGTTAGAGCATCAACTCGTAGCATAACCTCTGTAGTTCCCAGGGAGGGAACAAATATTGCAGCCAAATAACCATACCAGTGAAATACAGACCTTATCCAATGAGTTCTAAGGTGTGGCAAAATAGCAGGCTTCTCTGGAGGCTCTGCAAATGTGAAGCCATGACTAAAATTTAGACCTAGGGTGCATCTTCCTACCAGCTAAGGGGAAGCCACACCCTTAGGTAAGAGCCCCACATATCCAGTAGGTCCCTTTTGGAGCAAGCCAGTGTTACTGAGGGATCCAGTCCCAATCAGTGCCTGGCCAGGCAAAAAGAGGACCTGAACTGGGGTTAGAAAACACAGAAATGATTACATTGCATATTTCTTGAGGCAAAAACCCCAATTGTTTCTTGGTGGCTCAGAGGTTAAAGCATCTGCCTCCAATGCAGGACACCCAGGTTCGAACCCTGGGTCGGAAAGATCCCCTGGAGAAGGAAATGGTAACCCACTCCAGTATTCTTGCCTAGAAAATCCCATGGAATGGAGAAGCTTTGTAGGCTACAGTCCATGGGGTCACAAAGAGTCGGACATGACTGAGCGACTTCACTTTCACTTTCATTATAATTAAGTTGTCAGCCAACTTCTGAGGATGGCTTTGTTTGTTCCCAGCATATGGGGTAAACATTAGGCGTCCCTTTTCAGGAGTTAGCCATATGACCTCATCCTATATAAACATTAGGTAAAAAACCATCAGATCTGTCTTCTTATGTGTAGCAAAATAGTCATTAAACCAAGACAAAGTATAATCCAAGTTAAAAGTCACATTATGTCCATAGTTAAGGTAAAAACTCTATCACCAGTCCATTTTAGGATTGTTTGACATCATTAGGTTAAAAAGAGGCATCACATATAATTGTTTGTGAAGGTTGCAGACATGGAGAAAGTCCTGTCCCTGAAGTGGAAACGGCCACGATGGAAAGCCTTCTGATGAGGAAGGGTGTGCTCCACAGACCCAGCAATCAGACTGATTATGGAATGCAGTGGAGCAATGAGGCCAGGACAGGAAGGCCTTAAGGATCAAACTCAAATGGCAGACTCAGGAATTTTGGAGTCAACAGAAGCAGGCCCATATAGACTATCAGGCCCATTAATAACCTTAAGAGCTTACAGTACTAGTAAAGCAATAGCAAAAACTACTCTTAGACAGTGTGGCCAGCCATATGCCACTACATCTAATTCTCTACTCAGGTATCCTATAGGTTGTTGGTGAGACCCTCGGCGTTGTGCCATAACTCCCCAGACCATAACTTTTCTTTCAGTGACAAAGTTCAGTCACTCAGTAGTGTCTGACTCTCTGCGACCCACGGACTGCAGCACTCCAGGCCTCCCTTCCATCACCAGCTCCCAGAGCTTACTCAAACTCATGTCCATCGAGTCAATGATACCATTCAACCATCTCATCCTTTGTTGTCCCCTTCTCCTCCTCTCTTCAATCTTTCCCAAAATCAGGGTCTTTTCCAATGAGTCAGTTCTTTGCATCAGGTGGCCAAAGTATTGGTGTTTCAGCTTCAGCATCATTCCTTCCAATTAATTTTCAGGACTGGTTTCCTTTAGAATTGACTAGTTGGATCTCCTTGCAGTCCAAGGGACACTCAAGAGTCTTCTCCAACACTACAGTTCAAAAGCATCAATTTTTCAGTGCTCAGCTTTTTAGGCCCAGACCAACCTAGATAGCATATTGAAAAGCAGAGACATTACTTTGCCAACAAAGGTCCATCTAGTCAAGGCTATGGTTTTTCCTGTGGTCATGTATGGATGTGAGAGTTGGACTGTGAAGAAGGCTGAGCACCGAAGAATTGATGCTTTTGAACTGTGGTGTTGGAGAAGACTCTTGAGAGTCCCTTGGACTGCAAGCAGATCCAACCAGTCCATTTGAAGGAGATCAGCCCTGGGATTTCTTTGGAAGGAAAGATGCTAAAGCTGAAACTCAAGCTGAAACTCCAGTACTTTGGCCACCTCATTCGAAGAGTTGACTCATTGGAAAAGACTCTGATGCTGGGAGGGATTGGGGGCAAGAGGAGAAGGGGACGACAGAAGATGAGATGGCTGGATGGCATCACTGACTCGATGGACGTGAGTCTGAGTGAACTCCGGGTGTTGGTGTTTATAAGACTGAAAGATGCCTGCTGAGTAGAATAAAGGATAGCCAGTTCTACCCAAGAAATTACCAACCAAAACTACCCACATTTTGCGACTTTCAGCCTTCGAAACGGTAAAGTCGAGGTCTAAGTTTTCTGCTTCTCTCTGAGATGCACTAGGATGAGCACACTACACTCTTGATACTGGTTCCATTGGACCTTTTTAACTGCTCATGAAATGATAATGCCTACCTTTTTTCAGCTTTTGGAATAGTCTCAGCAGTGTGTCTGAGGAGTCCCTCACTGTGTCAGGGAGGCCTGGCGTGCTGCGATTCATGGGGTTGCAGAGAGTCAGACATGACTGAGTGACTGATCTGATCTGATCTGATCTGGTTTAACAGATTGTTGACAAAGCTGAGCCTTTTCCCTTGATGCTTTATAGTTGCAGTCAGCCAAAAAGTTTAGGCAGTCTTCTGAGGCTTCTGAGCAAACTTCCTCTGTCTCAGCACTGAGCAGGATATCATCTATGTATTGTAACACCACTGTCTCAGGGCTATTGACGTTTTGTAGATCTCTTGACAAACTATGTCCAAAGAAGTGAGGGCTGTCACAAACCTGTGGGACAAAACTATCCAGGTTAACTGAGAAGCTGACTGGATAGGGTCTTCAAAGGCAAATAAAAATTGGCTTCCCTTCGTCAATGGTATAGCATAGAAGGCATCTTTTAAATCAATTACTGAAAAATATTTGGCTCATTCAGGAATTACAGACAGTAGAGTATAAGGATTAGGCACGAGGGGATGTAAAGGAGGCACAGCCTCAGTTATATTTGTCAATCTTGAACTGGTCTCCATTTATCATTTATTTTTCATTCCCAAAATAGGAGTGTTGCATGGACTGTTGAGCTCAGTTCATTTCAGTCACTCAGTCATATCCGACCAACTCTTTGCGACCCCATGTACCGCAGCACGTCAGGCCTTCCTGTCCATCACCAACTCCCAGAGTTTACCCAAAGTCATGTCCATTGAGTCGGTGATGTCATTCAACCATCTCATCTTCTGTCGTGCCCTTCTCCTCCTGCTCTCAATCTTTCCCAGCAACAGGGTCTTTTCAAATGAGTCTGCTCTTCACATAAGATGGCCAAAGTATTGGGGTTTCAGCTTCAACATCAGTCCTCCTGGGAGTCCAGGGGACTCTCAAGTCTTCTCCAACACCACAGTTCAAAAGCATCAATTCTCTGCACTCAACTTTCTTTATAGTCCAACCCTCACATCCATACATGACTACTGGAAAAACCATAGCCTTGACTAGATGGATCTTTGTTGACAAAGTAATGTGTCTGTTTTTTAATATGCTGTCTAGGTTGGTCATAACTTTCCTTCTAAGGAGTAAGCGTCTTTTAATTTTATGGCTGCAGTCACCATCTGCAGTGATTTTGGAGCCAAAAAAATAAATAAAGAGCCACTGTTTCTACTGTTTCCCCATCTATTTCCCATGAAGTGATGGGAACAGATGCCATGATCTTCGTTTTCTGAATGTTGAGCTTTAAGCCAACTTTTTCACTCTCCTCTTTCACTTTCATCAAGAGGCTCTTTAGTTCTTCTTTACTTTCTGCCATAAAGGTGGTGTCATCTGCATATCTGAGGTTACTGATATTTCTCCCAGCAATCTTGATTCCAGCTTGTGCTTCATCCAGCCCAGTGTTCATCATGATGTACTCTTCATATAAGTTAAATAAGCATGGTGATAATATACAAGCTTGATGTACTCCTTTTCCTATTTGGAACCAGTCTGTTGTTTCATGTCCAGTTCTAACTGTTGCTTCCTGACCTGCATACAGATTTCTCAAGAGACAGGTCAGGTGGTCTGGTATTCCCATCTCTTTCAGAATTTTCCAGTTTATTGTGATGCACACAGTCAAAGGCTTTGGCATAGTCAATAAAGAAGAAATAGATGTTTTTCTGGAACTCCCTTGCTTTTTCAATGATCCAGCGGATGATGGCAATTTGATCTCTGGTTCCTCTGCCTTTTCTAAAACCAGCTTGAATATGTGGAAGTTCATGGTTCATGTATTGCTGAAGCCTGGCTTGGAGATTTTTTAGCATTACTTTACTAGAATGTGAGATGAGTGCAATTGTGCGGTAGTCTGAGCATTCTTTGGCATTGCCTTTCTTTGGGATTGGAATGAAAACTGACCTTTTCCAGTCCTGTGGCCACTGCTGAGTTTTCCAAATTTGCTGGCATATTGAGTGCAGCACTTTCACAGCATCATCTTTTATGATTTGAAAACACTCTGGAATTCCATCACCTCCACTAGCTTTGTTCATAGTAATGCTTCCTAAGGCCCTCTTGACTTCACACTCCAGGATGTCTGGCTCTAGCTTAGTGATCACACCATCATGGTTATCTGGGTCATGAAGATCTTTTTTGTATAGTTCTTCTGTGTATTCTTGCTACCTCTTCTTAATATCTTCTGTTTCTGTTAGGTCCATACCATTTCTGTCCTTTATCAAGCCCATCTTTGCATGAAATGTTCCCTTGGTATCTCTAATTCTCTTGAAGAGATCTCTAGTCTTTCCTATTCTGTTGTTTTCCTCTATTTCTTTGCACTGATCCCTGAGGAAGGCTTTCTTATCTCTCCTTGCTTTTCTTTGGAACTCTGCATTCAGATGCTTATATCTTTCCTTTTCTCCTTTGCTTTTCACTTCTCTTCTTTTCACAGCTATTTGTAAGGCCTCCTCACAGAGAATTAATAGCCCCTGTTCCTTTGAAGTTTTAATGATAAGTTTTAACCCTTCCTTAACCTCAGGTTTTAGAAGATACTGCTTTTGATATGGAAATACGTGTGGGTCTTTGAGCTTGGCAACAACAGGAAAAGCATTTTGTGCTCAACCCACAGTTTTTCCATCAACCCACACTCTAGAATTTACATTTTGTTCAGTTCCTGGGAGGGAAAGAGGAGCCTCCATATTCATGAAAATAGAGGCATGGACTTGCTCAGTATATCCCTCCCTAAAAGGGGTGAGGGACATTCTGTCATGATCAGAAACTCATGTGAAAACAGCACAGAGTCCAGTTGCAGCTTAGAGGACAACTGAAATGCTAACATTTGCCTCATCCCATTACAGTAGAGTATTGGGGAGAAAGTGGACCAGGGGCTTCCATAATCACAGAGTAAGTAGCCCCAGTGTCCAAAAGGAAATCAACTGATTTTCCTCCCACAGTTATTAATACCTGGGGTTCCTCAGGTATAATTAGGAACAGAAGCTTGTGTGGGGACCCCTAGCCACCTTCAGTCCTGACTGTCCTGAGAGTCCAATCCCTGTGGCCTACACCTCTGGGGGCAGTCTCTCCCTCAGTGTGGTCCTTTGCAGACTGGACATGGACCCAGGAGTGGCTTAGAAGCCTGAGGGCAATCCGACTTGAGGTGCCCCTCCTTTCCACAGTAATAGCAAATCCATCCCTTTCCACCTGGGTCCCTCTGGGCACTTTTCTCAGGCTGTCTCAGAACAGTTCTGACCACCATTAATAGGGCTTCAGTCTGTTCCTTGGTCTTCCGCTGACTTTCCTTCCTCTCCTCATATTCCCTGCCAGAATTAACTCTCTGAGCTAGTCGCAACAGACTATCTGAAGACTGATTTGGTCCATATGCCTGTTTTAGTAGCTTGCGGTGGGTATCTGGAGCTGACTGAGAAATCGTATTCTTTAAGATCATTCTTCCCTCTTCACTTTGGGGATCAAGCTCAGTGAATCTGTGAAGGGCTTCTCAAAGTCTATCTCAGAATTTACCAGGTGATTCCTTCTCTTCCTGTTCTATGTTTACCAATTTGGCATAGTTTAAAGTCTTAGCGAAGAGTTGACTCATTGGAAAAGACTCTGATGCTGGGAGGGATTGGGGGCAAGAGGAGAAGGGGACGACAGAGGATGAGATGGCTGGATGGCATCACTGAGTCGATGGACGTGAGTCTGAGTGAACTCCGGGAGTTGGTGATGGACTGGAAGGCCTGGCGTGCTGCAATTCATAGGGTCGCAAAGAGTCGGATATGACTGAGCAACTGATCTGATATGATCTGATCTGAAAGTCTTAGCACATGCTCACCTGAGCCCTTCAAGAGTACGTCTGACAAAATGACTCATCCCATCTTCCTTTAGCTGTGTTATGGTCCCAGTCTGGGCCACTGCACTTCCAGTCTGACCAGATCCTGGGACTCCCAACCTATGTCCTCAAAAACCTCATGGTCACCAGCAGTGCTTCTATCATGATAAAGACTCACATTCAGGTCGCTAGCCCCTGAGGCAGGCAGCCCAGAGAGCAACGTCTAGCCTGAGAGATGTTCTTGGAGCTAGAGCTCCACCTAGCTACCGAACATGCTCTTGTCTGCGTGATAAAACAACAACAGCATGGATCGAAGTCCCTTCAAAGTCTCTGATCCAACAGGTTTGGTTAGTAGTTCTAATTTCTCAGGCAGTTATGAAGTGGTCAAAGAGACCAGGAAAAGGTGACTGAGAAAGGAGAGTTCAGTCCACACACTTTGCCCATTTCTGGCCACTCCCCTTGCAGAGACGTTGGGTGCCTCTTAGCACTGGCTGCTGCTGCAGCAAAGTCGCCTCAGTCATGTCCGACTCTGTGAGACCCCATGGACAGCAGCCCACCAGGCTCCCCCATCCCTGGGATCCTCCAGGCAAGAACACTGGAGTGGGTTGCCATTTCCTTCTCCAATGCATGAAAGTGAAAAGTGAAAGTGAAGTCGCTCAGTCGTGTCTGACTCTTAGCGACCCCATGGACTGGCTTCTCCGTCCATGGGATTTTCCAGGCAAGAGTACTGGAGTGGGTTGCCATTGCCTTCTCCAATTATGAGGCACCACAAAACCACAAAGCAGGGCTCAGTGCTCACTTTCAGGCCAATTCCACATCTCACTCATGCTGGTTTTACAGAGCCAGGCATAGTGTAGAGTTAGTACAGTCCCACAGGAAACGTGTTTACTAGGAGAGCAAAGAACTAGCGCTTCAAGCATCCTGACCTTGTCTTGAAGATCCCAGAGGAGCCCCCAAGATGAAAGGTTGCTGCTGCAAACTCTATGTTATGCCAGGATTCGTGACCTCCAGAGGAGACGATTTCCATCCAGGGTCACAGACGAGGCTTGACTACTTGGAGCCTTTTGTGTGCTGCTGCTGCTGCTAAGTTGCTTCAGTCGTGTCCGACTCTGTGCAACCCCAGAACACTGGAGTGGGTTGCCATTTCCTTCAATATATACATCTGCTGCTGCTGCTGCTAAGTTGCTTCAGTTGTGTCCGACTCTGTGCGACCCCATAGACGGCAGCCCACCAGGCTCCCCTGTCCCTGGGATTCTCCAGGCAAGAACACTGGAGTGGGTTGCCATTTCCTTCTCCAATGCATGAAAGTGAAAAGTGAAAGTGAAGTCGCTCAGTCGTGTCTGACTCTTCGCGACCCCATGGACTGCAGCCCACCAGGCTTCTCCGTCCATGGGATTTTCCAGGCGAGAGTACTGGAGTGGGTTAGCCTTTTGTGTAGCAAGGTTTCATTAAAGTATAATAGCGATAGGGAAAGCTTCTGACATAGACATTAGAAGGGAACAGAAAAGTGCCCCCTTGCTAGTTTTTAGCAGGCTGTTTTATGTCTGTTAGAAAGTTATTTATCAGATAAGAGAGACACTTCAAGGCTGAGGGAGTTTCACCATGCCCCTCTCCCACAATATGCATTTTTGAGGTAGGATGGCACAAAATGTGTCATCCTCAGCCATAAGACAATTGACATGAATACTGCTTTGTTGAGCCATTATCAGCCCAAGGTCGATCAGCATAAATGTGTATTGCATATATCATTATGAAGAGGTTCTAGGTCATAGTAAATCTGCTTCTCGCTGTTATTCAGGGACCCAGTTTGATGGTCATTTTGCCTGGTAGGATTTTATAGACTAGCCATTGTAACTGTATACATGACTTTCATTTACATTCCTGCCTATGAATTCAATTACACAGTTACACCTAACAGCAAGATAGGATGGAAAATACACTCCAATTTGTATCTACTAATTTTGATGAACAGTTATATATTTCTGCCACAATAAATTTTTTAGAGTGACATTACTTATTACCTTATTTTGGGGGAAACTTAACCATCTTAAGCTTAAGACAGTGTTTCTCTATTTAAAACAGCTGAAATATTTTAGAAATCATGCTTTTGATATTAACTGTGGGGTTGTCTTATTTCTCTAATTTTCATAGGAAGAGATACTCTAAACAAATTAATGATTAATATCTTCAAGCAAATCCTCCAATGACATCAACTGACCAGATCACAGATTCCCACCAGGCTCCCAGATTTCTGTTGAGTGAACTCTGATAATCAAGAAAGGATCCACTGCAAAATGTCATAATTTCCATGATCAAATAACAAGATGAAAATAATGTAAATACCTCAGGAGGAATGCATATGTGCCAGGCATGCAAAAAGGGACGCATGATCTAGTTGAAAGGAAAATCTGGTATATGCAAAGTGCCAAAAAGGGTTTCCTACATTATTTTAAATAGAATTACAATAACTGGAAGAACAAGGGAGGTAAGAAATCCCCCATCTCAGTACCGTTCAAGTTTTACACACTTTTGTATTTTTAGTTTTGGACTTCAAGCTAAGCCCAGGACATTTTCCATTATGGAAAAGACAATACCCATAAGATTTCAATTCTCAAAATAGAGTTATACAGAAACACTTCACTAAATTTAGATCTAAATTTATGCCTTTTATTTGAAGTTCCTTATAGAAACATAACATCTTTATTTGATTATTTTTTTTTATTAATATTATTATTATTACAGAAACACCTGGCTTCCCAGGTGGCACTGAAGGGGGAATCTGAGTTCTTGTTTGTGAAGCTGAAGAATGAACCTCATGAACACACAAATACTCACAGTAGGAAGTGAATAGGATTTATTTTAGAGAAAAGAAAAGTACAAAGCTCTCAGCATAGCCACTGAGAGGGGGTAAAGTGTCCCCCCAAAAGGCGGGACCTACAGCAGTTTGGGAGAATCCCTACGGACAGAGGAGACAGGTGGGCTACAGTCCATGGAGTAACAAAGAGTCAGACATGACTGAACAACTAAGCACAGCACAGCACATTTACTTACTAGTCTTGATCTGTACATTTTTGGTTGGCTCCTGTCCTTAAAATATGTTATTTCTAACCAATCAGTTTAAAGGTCTCGGTGTTTAACTTAACATCTTTATGACTTCTCTTAATCCTCGGATTAAGTTGCCATCCTTTTTCATGCCCCTTGGCCATTTTACAATGGATCAGACTAAAGATTAATACTCACCAATTGTTTTTCCATCAGGCATAAGGAACAGAAGTTAATTATTGCCTTTTCTGGGATCTGAGTGCTGATCATTTATCAGACCAAGGACACATTTCAGGAATTTGGAACAAAAGATATGGTTTTAGGTTAATGGAGTAAGATGTTTATTGAAAACAAGATAGAAGTCTCAGAGTCTCACACTGACTGCCTACCAATTTCTACCTCAACATTTGTGGTAAAGAGCCCACCTGCCAATGCAGGAGGCATAAGACATGGGTTGGAAGATACCCTGCAAGAGGGCATGGCAACCAACTCCAACTCCAGTATTCTTGCCTGGAGAATCTGATGGACAGAGAAGCCTGGCGGGCTACAGTCCCTGGGATCACAAAGAGTTGAACATTACTGAAGTGACAGCATACACACACACACAGACACACACACACACAGAAACTTATATGCAAAGAAGTAAGCACAAGTTATTTTTATTATGTGATACTTGGAATTATGCCTGTTGCAGAGAGGAAACCAATTTTGACTGCATGTTGGAAACTGTTTTATTGACTTGCTTTTCATTGCTTTTGTTATAATCATACTTAATAGATTGCCTCTTCCCCTCTGTCTGACTGTAAACTAAAGTGCCTTTTTCAGTTCATAGGGAGATAATCTGACCCGGTCCACCTGTGAATAGAAGAGCTTAGCACACCCCTTCCAAAGGCTGGCCATTCCCTTGAAGAAATTTTGTAAGACTGAAGACCCTTTCACTTTACTTCCCCACTGTCTCCCTCTCTCTCTATTCTGCCTTTTGATTTCAGTTCCTCATTGCTTCTTTCTCTCTAACTCTACAAAAGAACCTGGCATCGAGACCCTGACAGGATGGTTATTTTGAGGTGCCAACCTGCCATCTTCTCAGTCAGCTAGCTCCCCAAATAAAGTCCCTTCCTTGTCTTAAACCCTCATCTCTCAGATTTATTTACCTATTGTGTGATGAGCAGAGCGAGTTTGGACTTGGTAACATACAGACCTGGGACCAATCCCAGCTGTGTGATTAGTGGAAACACTAAGAAAACATTCCTATTCAGCTTGACAATTTTGCTTCTCTCAGCCTAGATTTCCACTAAGGAAAGAAAACTTTTTTCCCATCCTTCTTGCTAAATCCCAACATGAGAAGAACAGTATGTCTCTTTGTTATAACAAGACAAAGCTCTTTTAGAAGTTATAAATTTCCTTATCTTAGCATGTAATTTATCTGATGTTTTCACCTTAAAGGAGGTGATGGCTTACATTTCCAATGATCTTTTGAAATAGGAATCTGGCTTCTTGTTCATGGAGCTAAAGAATGAACTTCATGAACACACAAACACTCACAGTAGCAAGCAAATAGAATTTATAAAGAAAAGTACAAAGCTCTCAGCACAGACACTGAAAGGGGATAAAGTGCCCCCAAAAGGCGGAACTTACAGCAATTTACATCCTGACTAGTATTGATCTGTACATTTTGTTTGGCTCTTGTCCTTAACATATGTCATTTCTAACCAATCAGTTTAAAATGCTTAACTTGCCATTTTTATGTATTCTTTTGATCCCCAGTTTCTAAGTCTTCTCAGGCATTGAATCACCATACCATGACCCTATCTTATTTAGATAGAAAGTCATTAGGTAATCCGTGTAGGAGATAAGGCCTGGGTTTCTCCTCCTAAAAATTCAATTCCAATATCCACCTATTTTTTCATACAAGTGTCTCACTCCAGCACTCCAGTAAACTACAGCAGTACTTCCTGTTCCTGTTCCTTGACATTCACAGGGATGCCTTCCTGGCCCGGAGGCCATAAAACAGTTGAACCCACGATAGGACAATCAGTAACTGGTATCCAACTCATCAAGGGGAAAAACACCAGGTTGGCCATTAACTCAAAAATATATATATATATCTGGTTCTTGAACAATGGCCTGAGGTCATGAGAAAAGGTCAGGTGCTGGAGACTCAAAGTCTTAGGGAAATCCAAGGACTGGAAAATCAAAGAAAGCCACAAAATTTAAAAGCTGGACATGCTGATTTTTAAGCTCATTGGTCAGGGACCCCTGAGCCAACCCACAATGAACAGGTCAATATTGGTAAAGATATAAACTGTTGTGATTCCTGTGGTTTCAGGACACTTTTCCTCCCTCTCAGTGTCTATGCTGAGAGCACTGTACTTCTATTCTCTGAAGTCAAATTCTGCCTGTGTGAGTGTCAACATAATGGATTGTAGGGGACACAGATTAATTGGAGCTGTACAATATATAAATAGAAATTGCAAATAATATGAAGTGGAAGACTTACAGTGTACTGTGATAGCACATGATAGGGATGAAAACATACATCACTGAGGATGTAACTTATGAGCTGAGATCTGAAGGGTAGGTAGGAATTCTACAGAAAAATATTGGGAGAAAACCTGTATCTCTAGCACTGTGATAGAGGAGAAAACCTGAAAACACCCCTCTAAAAAAGAGCTAGAAATGAAGGACAAAATTAATAATTTAGTGAAAAAGCAAAAAGATGAACTAGAAAATAAAAGAAACATTTGAGTTGATTCTGCTACCCAAAAGCTGGGTTCACCTTAGTCATTTGACCAATAGATATAACCGAGCCAAAGACTGGGGGAAGAAATGATTGATTATTACTTGCATCAAGTAAGAAGAACACCAGGGGTCTCTCCCAAAGCAGTATCTTCTCAAATAGCAATATTGGAGTTTTAAGGTAAGAGTACATGCATATTTATGAAGAAACTTGAGTGGAGGAGAATTCAGTATAGAACTAAGACAAGGTTGACCAAGCCCAAGTCTTAGTTGATTGACATTAGGAAGGTCATCATTATTTCATCATGCTGGTGGATGAGGGCCTTAGTTCCTGCAGAACTTAAATGTATATTATTAGGTATATCCCTTGAGGAGGAACTAAACTCTACTTTGCTGTTTAGTCACTCAGTCATGTCTGACTCCTTGCAACCCCATGAAGTGTAGCCTGTCAGGTTCCTCTGTCAGGTCCATGGGATTCTCCAGGCAGAAATACTGGAGTGGATTACCATTTCCTTCTCCAGGGGATCTTCCCAATTCAGGGATTGAACCTGGGTCTCCTGCATTGCAGGAGGCTTCTTTACCAACTGAGCCATCAGGGGTTCTGCTTTATCATTGCACTATTGTTTGACTGCTTTTTCTCTGTTCTTACATTGCTGTGTTCCCTTAAGATCATTAACTACCAAAATCTGTTCAAGAGCAGGCATTTGTAGTCAGGCTTAGGGCTTCTCTGGTGGCTCAGACAGTAAGAATCTGCCTGCAGTGTGGGAGACCTTGGTTTGATCCTGGGTCAGGAAGATCCCCTGCAGAAGGAAGTAGCTACCCACTCCAGTATTCTTGCCTGGAGAATCCCATGGACAGAGGATCTGGCAGGCCACAATCCATGGAGTCACAAAGAGTTAGACAGGACTGAGCAACCAACACTTTTTTTCACTTAGGTCACAAAGGGTTTAGACCAAAATGGCTTATTTTACATCAAAAAAAGATGTCATTTTTGGTTCTCTTCCTCTGGAGACCCCCTACCCTGTCTGCCTACATGGGTGCAGAAGGCCTATGGTGGTATGAGGGGAACAAGGAGATGGTTAAGCAAAGAGGCTCTCCTTAAACAAGAGACTTTAGCTGTTTAATACCCAATAGGCATATAAGGATAGGCCATAGGGAATTGGATACTCTAAGGATAAAGCCAGCAATCACATGGGATTGCACTGTCAGTAAAAAAGTGAATCCAAAAAAAAAAAAAATCCACCTTCTACTTGAAAGTTGAATGTTGGAAGTTTTTCTGTCTCAGTATTGTTCACATGGGACAAAATTTTCTCCTAAGAACTGATAAATACAGATCACAATATTTTTAAATTGAACTACTATAAAAAAATTTTCCTGTACTGCTGCACTGAGACTCCTTGTATGCCTATCAAAAGAAAATGCAAAACATCTCTGCAGTTCCTGCAACCCAGAATAAATTAATCCTTATAATAAAGCATTGCCAAATCTAGAATTTTATAACATAGAAGGGGAAAATTGTCACCAAGAAAAAGCAAATAAACAATGGGGCGGGGGAGGAAAAAGAGGGTGTTATTGATCTCAGTTAACAGAATGGAACCATTTTACACAAGATCATAATTTAAAAGCAACCTAAGGAAATATATTTCCTTCAGTGGAAAAAATTAGATAGATACCACATTTCTCTATAGTCATAACATAAGCCATAAAAAAGCATACTTAATGTGAAGAAGATGTGACTTTAGAATTCAAGAATTAGGGCATATGAACTTGCTAAAAGAGGGACTTCAAAATATAATGTTAAATGAAAGGATTTCAGAAAGACTTTCTGAGATGTAAAAAGAATAAGGAGCAAGGATAAAAATATATATGTTGATAAATCCCAACAAATATTGGCTACATAAATAGATATGAATTATAATGCATTCAAGACATTTTTAAAATCCAGGTGAAATATTATAAGAAGTAATGACATAAGATGGGAGTAAATGATGTCATATTGTTTGCAAGGAAGATGTGTGTTGTTTGACATTAGACTTTCTACATTATTTATTTCCATTAAAATTTAAAGGTAAATTCAATAGCAATGAAAATAACTTGTAAAACTATCAAATATAAATAGTAAGAAGTAAAAGAGAAAAGAAGGATTAAAGAAACAGATCAATATAAAGAAATAGGAAAAGAGAATAAAAAGGCGTAGTTAAAAAATACAGTGTAAAATGTAAATAGATCCAAATATTGAAGTAATTAATGACAATGATGGAAATCAATATTACCAATTCATATAAAGAGAACTTTTACCCTAGATACTTAAGTGAAATGACTTGTTCAACTTCTGGAAATACGGCAGTTTATGTACCTGGGCCTTATTCTGAAAAACTAAAAAAATAGTGCTGTTTTATTTGTACTATATTTATATATTTTATATATAACAATATTCATACATGCATATGAAATAAAATTATATTCTTAAATAGACCCAACTTTCCTATTGAACACTTTGCTATGCCCTGTGAAACTGAACATTTGTGAGTTGAAGACTTGAATCATTAGTGAGCTTAAAACTCAACATTCAAATAATTAAAATCCAGTCCCATCACTTCATGGCAAATAGAAGGGGAAAAAGTAGAAGCAGTGGCAGATTTTATTTTCTTGGGCTCTAAAATCACTGTAGATGGTGATTGCAGCCACAATATTAAAAGAAACTTGCTCCTTGAAAGGAAACCTATGACAAACAAACCTAGACAGCATATTAAAAGCAAAGACATCACTTTGCTGACCAAGGTCCCATCAAAGTTTTTGCTTTACCAGTAGTCATGTACTGATATGAGAGTTGGACAATAAAGAAGGCAGAGCACCAAATAATTGATGCTTTTGAATTGTGCTGCTGGAGAAAACTTTGGAGAGTCGCTTAGACTGCAAGAAGATCAAACCAATCAATCTTAAGGGAAATCAACCCTGAATATTCATTGGAAGAACTGATACTGAAGCTGAAACTCCAATACTTTGGCCACCTGATGCAAAGAGCTGACTCACTGGAAAAGACTCAATGCTGGGAAAGACTGAAGGCAAAAGGAGAAGAGGGTGACAGAGGATGAGATGTTTTGATAGCATCACAGACTCTATGGACATGAATTTGAACAAACTCCAGGAGATAGTGAAGGACAGGTAAGCCTGGCACACTGCAGTCCATGGGGTCAGAAAAAGTCAGACACAATTTAGTAACTGAATAACAACAACAAATCATTCAGTTCATTCAGTTCAATCGCTCAGTCAGGTCTGACTCTGCGACCACATGGACTGAAGCATGCCAAGCTTCCCCATCCATCACCAACTCCCAGAGCTTGCTCAAACTCATGTCCCTCAAATTGGTGATGCCATCCATCATCTCATCCTCTGTCAACCCCTTCTCCTCCTGCCTTTAATCTTTCCCAGCATCTTGGTCTTTTCTAATGAGTCAGCTCCTTGCATCAAGTGCCCAAAGTATTGGAGCTTCAACTTCCGTCCTTCCAATGAATATTCAGGATTGATCTCCTTTAGGATTGACTGTTTTGATCTCCTTGCAGTCCAAGGGACTCTCAAGAGTCTTCTCCAACAGCACAGTTCAGAAGCATCAATTCTTTGATGCTCAGCCTTCTTTATAGTCCAACTCTCACATCCATACATGACTACTGGAAAAACCATAGCTTTGACTATATGGACCTTTGACAGCAAAGTGATGTCTCTGCTTTTTAATATACTGTCTAGGTTTGGCATAGCTTTTCTTCCAAGGAGCAAGCATCTTTTAATTTCATGGCTGCAGTCACCATCTGCAGCAATTTTGGAGCCCAAGAAAATAAAGTCTGTCACTGTTTCCATTGTTTCTCCATCTATTTACCATGGAGTGATGGGACCGGATGCCATGATCTTCATTAGAGAGCAGAATTTGAATCCAGGGCCTTGCCCTTGCTCCATGAACTCAAACTGCAAATATATACCTTTTAATGTAAGGATAAACTAAAATGTGGTTTCTTCTCCCGTGCTGGATCTTACTACCCAGAAAATAACAAAAACATCTGTTTCATTCATTGGTATTGATTGGAAGAGGAAATAAAAATCTCTTTTGAGCAATTATAACTACAGTTGACTTGCTTGGTGTGCGAGCCAAACTGACACGACATGGGTTGAATAAATAATGTTAAAGCAAGAATTCTTTTTGTGTCATTTCAGACTGGCTGCATCCCAAGCACCTGAGAAGCAAACAGAAGACCTTTCTAGGGGAACTTATCTTTGCATTTGCCGTATGTAGGTAAAGGGTAAATTAGTCAAGATGGTGTGGTCAGGCTTTTTGCCCCACAGCCTCTCACTCTTGTCCCATGTTTTGTAAATAATGATTATGTAACAGCTGAGAACACTTATAGCACTGTGCACATGCATCATAAGATACTCACTTGGCCTAGGGCTACTGTTATTCTCTAAGCATATAGAAGCTCCACCTGAAAGCCAAGAGGTTAGGTTGGGGCTAATCTAATGGTGATTGCAGCCATGAAATTAAATGATGCTTACTCCTTGGAAGGAAAGTTATGACCAACCTAGATAGCATACTCAAAAGCAGAAACATTACTTTGCCAACAAAGGTCCATCTAGTCAAGGCTATGGTTTTTCCAGTGGTCATGTATGGATGTGAGAGTTGGACTGTGAAGAAAGCTGAGCGCCAAAGAATTGATGCTTTTGAACTGTGGTGTTGGAGAAGACTCTTGAGAGTCCCTTGGACTGCAAGCAGATCCAACCAGTCCATTCTAAAGGAGATCAGTCCTGGGTGTTCATTGGAAGGAATGATGCTAAAGCTGAAACTCCAGTACTTTGGCCACCTCATGTGAAGAGTTGACTCATTGGAGAAGACTCTGATGCTGGGAGGGATTGGGGGCAGGAGGAGAAGGGGACGACAGAGGATGAGATGGCTGGATGGCATCACCGACTCGATGGCCATGACTTTGAGTGAACTCCGGGAGTTGGTGATGGCCTGGTGTGCTGTGATTCATTGGGTCACAAACAGTAGGACACGACTGAGCAACTGAACTGAACTGAACTGAACCTAACATAGCTTTCAGATCACATCAGATCAGAGCACTCAGTCGTGTCTGACTCTTTGCAACCCCATGAATCGCAGCACGCCAGGCCTCTCTGTCCATCACCGACTCCTGGAGTTCACTCAAACTCACGTCCATCGAGTCAGTGATGCCATCCAGCCATCTCATCCTCTGTCGTCCCCTTCTCCTCTTGCCCCCAATTCCACCCAATATCAGAGTCTTTTCCAATGAGTCAGCACTTCCCATGAGGTGGCCAAAGTACTGGAGTTTCAGCTTCAGCATCATTCCTTCCAAAGAAATCCCAGGGCTGATCTTCAGAATGGACTGGTTGGATCTGCTTGCAGTCCAAGGGACTCTCAAGAGTCTTCTCCAACACCTCAGTTCAAAAGCATCAATTCTTCAGCACTCAGCCTTCTTCACAGTCCAACTCTCACATCCATATATGACCACAGGAAAAACCATAGCCTTGACTAGACAAACATTTGTTGGCAAAGTAACGTCTGTGCTTTTGAATATGCTATCTAGGTTGGTCATAACTTTCCTTCCAAGGAGTAAGTGTCTTTTTATTTCATGGCTGCAGTCACCATCTGCAGTGATTTTGGAGCCCAGAAAAATAAAGTCTGACACTGTTTCCACTGTTTCCCCATCTATTTCCCATGAAGTGATGGGACCGAATGCCGTGATCTTTGTTTTCTGAATGTTGAGCTTTAACCAACTTTTTCACTCTACAATTTCACTTTTATCAAGAGGCTTTTGAGTTCCTCTTCACTTTCTGCCATAAGGGTGGTGTCATCTGCATACCTGAGGTTATTGATAATTCTCATGGCTATCTTGATTCCAGCTTGTGTTTCTTCCAGTCCGGCGATTCTCATGATGTACTCTGCATATAAGTTAAATAATCAGGGTGACAATATACAGCCTTGACATACTCCTTTTCCTATTTGGAACCAGTCTGTTGTTCCATGTCCAGTTCTAACTATTGCTTCCTGACCTGCATAGAGGTTTCTCAAGAGGCAGGTCACATGGTCTGGTATTCCCATCTCTTAAAGAATTTTCCAGTTGATTGTGATCCACACAGTCAAAGGCTTTGGCATAGTCAATAAAGCAGAAATCAATGTTTTTCTGGAACTCTCTTGCTTTTTGGATGATCCAGCAGATGTTGGCAATATGATCTCTGGTTCCTCTGCCTTTTCTAAAACCAGCTTGAACATCTGGAAGTTCACGGTTCACGTATTGCTGAAGCCTGGCTTGGGGAATTTTGAGCATTACTTTACTAGCGTGTGAGATGAGTGCAATTGTGCCGTAGTTTGAGCATTCTTTGGCATTGCCTTTCTTTGGGATTGGAATGAAAACTGACCTTTTCCAGTCCTGTGACCACTGCTTAGTTTTCCAAATTTGCTGGCATATTGAGTTCAGCACTTTCATAGCCTCATCTTTCAGGATTTGAAATAGCTCAACTGGAATTCCATCACCTCCTCTAGCTTTGTTTGTAGTGATGCTTTCTAAGGCCCACTTGACTTCACATTCCAGGATGTCTGGCTCTAGGTGAGTGATCACACCATTGTGATTATCTTAGCCTTTATTATATTGAGATATTTTCCTTCTATATGCATTTTGAGATTTTTTTGTCATAATGGATGTTGAATTTTGTCAAAAGCTTTTTCTGCATCTAATGAAATGATCATATAATTTTATCCTTTGCTTTGTTAATGAGGCATGTCATGATTGATTTATTGATATTAAAACATCCTTCCATTCTTAGAATGAATCCCAGTTGATCATGTTGTGTGATCATTTTAATACTAATATAATGCTGAATTCAATTCGCTAATATGTTATTGAGGATTTCTGTATCTATTTTCATCAGGAATATTGGCCGTTAATATTTTTATGATGTCTTTGGTTTTCATATAGGGGTGATGCTGGCCTTATAAAATGAGTTTGGAATGTTCCTTTCTCTTCAATTTTTGGCAATAATTTGAGAAGGATAGATATTAATTCTTCTTTCAATATATGGTAGAATTCACCTACGAAGCCTCTGGACCTGCACTTTTGTTTTGGGGTATTGAAGTTTAACTGATTCTGTTTTGTTACTAATAATTGGTTTATTCCATTTTTTCATGAATTTATGCATTTCTTCAAGGTTGTCTGATTTGTTGGCATATAATTGTTGATGGTACTGTCTTATGATCCTTTGTATTTCTCTGCCATCATTTGTAATTTCTTCTCTTTTATTTATGATTTTTATTATTTGGGCTTTCTTTTTTTCCCCTGATAAGTCTGGCTAAAAATTTGTCGATTTTATTTATCTTTTCAAAGAACCAACTCTTTATTTTATTGATATTTTCCATTGTTTTTTAGTCTCTGTTTTTGTTTGTTTTTCCTCTGATTTTTATTCCTTCTGCTAAGTTTAACATTTTCCTGTTTCTCTAGTTTCTTTAAATGTATATTTAGGTTGTGTATTTGTGATTTTTCTTGTTTCATAAAGTAAGCCTTTATTGCTATGAACTTCATCCTTAGGATTTTCTGTATCCCATAAATATTGGAATGTTGTATTTCCATATTCATTTATCTCAGAGTATTTTTTATACCCTCTTTGATTTCTTCATTGACACACGGATTGTTTAATTGCATGTTGTTTATTCTCCATGTGTCTGTCTTTTTTCCAGTTTTCTCCTTGTAGTTTATTTCTGCTTTCATATTGTGTGGAAAGAGAAGATGCTTGATATGATTTCAATCTTCATAAATTTATTGAGTCTTGTTTTGTGACATAACATGTGACCTGTCCTGGAAACGTTTCTTTTATACTTGAAAAGAATATGTATTCTGTTATTTATGAATAGAAAGTTCTATATATTATTTTTTCTTTTAATTTCATCTAGGCTAGTGTATTGTTTAATATCAGTGTTTCCTTATTGATTTTTCTGTTTGGATTATCTATCCATTGATGTAATTGGGGTATTAAAGTCCACCACTTTTATTGAATTCTGTTAATATTTGCTTTATGTATACTGGTGCTCCATGTTGGTTATACATCTATCTACATAGATATTTACAAATGTTTTATAGTCCTGTTGGATTGACCCCTTTATTATTATGTGAAAGTGAAAGTGGCTCAGTCGTGTCCAACTCTTTGTGACTCCATGGGCTATACAGTCCATGGAATTCTCCAGGCCAGAATACTGGAGTGGTAGCCTTTCCATTCTCCAAAAGATCTTCCCAACCCAGGGATCAAACCCAGGTCTCCCACATTGCAGGCAGATTCTTTACCAGCTGAGCCACAGGGGAAGCCCAAGAATACTAGAGTGTGTAGCCTATCCCTTCTCCAGAGGATCTTCCAGACCCAGGAATCGAACCAGGGTCTCTGTCCTTAATTGCCATTAGAGTGGTATCATTTGCGTATCTGAGGTTGTTGATGTTTCTCCCACCTGTCTTGATTCCAGCATGTAATGGATCACTGCCTTGTGGCAAACGGGCTTGCATAACTCAATGGAGCTATGAGCCATGCTCTGTACAGCCACCCAAGACAGAAGGGTCATAGCAGAGACTTCTGGCAAAATGTGATCCACTGGAGGAGGGAATGGCAAAGCAGCCCAGTACACTTGCTGTGAGAATCTCAAGAACTGCATAAAAGGACAAAAAGATATGTAGTAGTGTATGTCAGTATACACTATGTATATAGTGTATATATCAATCACAATCTCTCCATTTATCCCTCACTGCCTTATTCTCTGGTAACCATGTTTGTTTTCTAGATCTGTGATTCTACTTCTGTTTTGTAACTAAGTTCATTTGTACCCTTTTTTAGATTCCACATATAAGCAATGTCATGTTACATTTGTCTTGCTGTGTCTGACTTACTTCATTCAGTATGACAAGGTCCAGGCCCATCTATGTCACTGCAAGTGGTATTATTGTGTTTCTTTTTATAGTTGAGTAGTATTCCATTGTATATATGTACCACATCTTCTTTATCCTTTTCTCTGTCGATGGACAATTAGGTTGCTTCCATGTCCTGGCTATTGCAAATAGTGGCTCAATGAATGTATTCCAATATTCCAGCCTGTATCTTTTTGAATTATGGTTTTCTCTGGGTATATGCCAGGGAGTGGGATTGCTGGGGAATATGGTAGTTCTATTTTTAGGTTTTAAGGAACCTCTATACTGTTCTCCATATTGACTGTACCAATTTACATTCCCACCAACAACGTAGAAGTATTTCCTTTTCTCAACACCCTTCCCAACATTTTAGTTCACAGATATTTTGATGATGGCCATTCTGACTGGTGTAAAGTAATATCTCATTGTAGTTTTGATTTGCATTTCTCTATTAGATCTTCTGCCCACTTCTTGATTTTTTGGTTTGTTTTTGTTTTTTTGCTTTGTTTTGTTTTGGCATATAATTGCATGAGTTACTTGTATATTTTGGTGATTAATACCTTGCCGGTTTCTTCATTTGCAAAAATTTTCTCCTATCCTGGAGGTTGTCTTTTTGTTTCATTTCTGGTTTCCTTTGCTATGCAGAAGCTTGTAAGTATTATTAGATCCCATTCATTTTTAAAAAATTTTTATTACTCTAGAAGGTGGTCAAAGAATATCTTGCTGTGATTTATGTAAAAGAGTGTTCTACCTATATTTTCCTCTAAGAGTTTTATAGGGTCTGGGCTTACACTTAGGTCTTTAATTTATTTTCGGTTTGTTTTTGTTGCATAATGTTAGAGATGTTTCTTTACCTGTAGCCATCTAGTTTTCTCTATACCCCTTATTAGAGAGACGGTCTTTTCTCCACTGTATATTCTTACATCCTTTGCTGTATATTAGGCGACCACAGGTGCATGGGTTTATCTCTGGACTTTCTATCTTGTTCTATTGATCTATATTTCTGTTTTTGTGAAGGTACTATGTTGTTTACGTTACTGTCACTTTGTAGTACGATCTGAAGTCAGAGAACCTGCCTTCTCTCACTCTGTTGTTTCATTTTTCTCAAGATTGCTTTCACTATTCAAGGTCTTTTATGTTTCCATACAAATGGTAAATTTTTTGCTTGAGTTCTGTGAAAAAATGCAGTTGGTAACTTGAGTAAAGTATATGAAATACCAGGCTAAATTAATGACAAGCTGAAATCAAGATTGCTGGGAGAAATATCAACAACCTCAGATATGCAGATGATACCACTTTAACGGCACAAAGTGAAAAGGAACTAAAAAGCCTCTTGATGAAGGTGAAAGAGGAGAGTGGAAAACCTGGCTTAAAACTCAGCATTCAAAAAACTAAGATCATGGCATCCAGTCACATCATTTGATGCCAGAAAGACAAGGAAAATGTGGAAACAGTGTCAGATTTCATTTTCTTTGGCTCCAAAATCACTACAGACAGTGACTGTGGCCACGACATTAAAAGACACTTGCTCCTTGGAAGAACAGATATGTCAAACCTAAATAGTGTTTTAAAAAGCAGAGACTTCACTTTGCCAATGAAAGTCCATATATATAGTCAAAGGTATGATTGTTCCAGTAGTCATGTATGGATGTGAGAGTTGGACCAAAAAGAAGGCTGAGCACCAAAGAATTAACACTTTTTTTTTTTACTTTATTTTTTTTTAATTTTATTTTTTAACTTTACAATATTGTATTGCTTTTGCCATATATCAACATGAATCCGCCACAGGTATACACGTGTTCCCCATCCTGAACCCTCCTCCCTCCCCGTACCATCCCTCTGGGTCGTCCCAGTGCACCAGCCTCAATATCATATATGAAACGAGTCGCCAGTCCAGGTTCGAATTAACACTTTCAAACTGCGGTGCTGGAAAAGACTCCTGAGAGTCCCTTGGACAGCAAGGAGAAAAACCAGTCAATCCTAAGGAAATCAACCCTGAATATTCATTGGCAGGACTGATGCTGAAGCTGAAGCTCTAATGCCACCTGATGTGAAGAGCTGACTCATTGAAAAAGGCCCTCATGCTGGGAAAAAATGAGGGCCAGAGCATAAGGGGGCAACAGAGGATGAGATGGTTGGGTGGTATCACTGGCTCAATGGACATGAGTTTGAGCAAACTCAGGGAGACAGTGATGGACTGTCTAGCCTGGATGTGATAGTGACACTCTTTACACTAGCCTGGTGTACTGCAGTTCACGGGGTTGCAAAGAGTGGGACATGACTTAGCAACTGAACAACAACACAAATTTGATTGGGATTGCCTTAAATCTATAAATTGCCTTACATACTATATTCATTTTCACAATATTCAGTCTTCCAATCGAAGAATATGGTATAACTCTCCATCTGTTTGTGCCATCCATGATACTTTTCATCAGTATCTTATAGTTTACTGAATACAGGGTTTTTTTGTCTCCTTAGGTGGGTTATTCCTCAGCATTTTATTCTTTTTGATGTGATGATAAATGAGATTGTTTCCTTAATTTCTCTTTCTTATCTTTCATTGTTAATGCATAAAAATGCAAAAGATTTTTGTGTACCCTGCAACTTTAACAAATTCATTGATGAGCTTTAGTACTTTTCTGGTAGCGTCTTTAAGAGTTTCTATGTATAGTATCATGCCATCTGCAAACAGTGAATATTTTACTGTTTCTTTCCAATTTGGATTCCTTCTATTTTTTTCTTTGATTATGTGGGTAGGACTACAAAAATTATGTTGAATAATAGTGACATGAGTGACAAGCATCCTTTTCTTGTTCCTGTTCTTAGACGAAATGTTTTCAGTTTTGCACCATTGAGAATGATGTTTGCTATGGTTTTGTTATATATAGCCTTTATTATGTTGAGATCAGTTTCCTCTGTGCCCAATGTCTGAGAGTTTCTGTCATAAATTGGTGTTGAGCTTTGTCTAAAGTTTTTTTCTGCATCTATTCAGATGATCATAGGGTTTTTATTCTTCAATTTGTTAATATGATATATCATATTGATTGGTTTTCATATATTGAATTCTTGTACTTCTGGGATAAATTCTAAGAGATCCTGGTGTAGAAGCCTTTTAATGTGTTGTTGAATTCAGTTTGTTAGTGTTTTGGGAGGATTTTTGTGTCTTGTTCATCAGTGATATTAGCTTGCAATTTTCTTTTTTTGTGCTATATTTGTTTGGTTATGGTATCAGGGTGATAGTGGCCCTGTAGAATGAGCTTGGGAATGTTTTATTCCTCTGCAAGTTTTTGGAAGAGTTTTAGAAGGATAGGTAATACTTCTTCTCTAAACATTTGACAGAATTCACCTGAGAACCCATCTGATCCTGGACTTTTGGTGGTTGGAAGATTTTTAATCACAGTTTCAATTTTAGTACTTGTGATTTGTCTGTTCAAATTTTTATTATTCTTTTATCAATCTTGGAAGTTAGTATCTTTCTAAGATTTTGTCCATTTCTTCCAGGCTGTCCATTTTATTGGCATATAGTTGCTTGCAGTAGTCTCTTATGATCCTTGTATTTCTGTGATGTCCATTGTAACTTCTCATTTTTCATTTATGGTTGTATTGATTTGAGTTCTTCCCCCATTTTCATGAGTCTGAAGTTTAACCAATTTTGTTCATCTTCTCAATGAGCCAGTTTAGCTTCATTGATTTTTTTCTATTGTTTTCTTCATATCTATTTCATTTATATCTGCTCTGGTCTTTATGATTTTCTTCTTAACTTTAGAATTTTTCAAGTTTTTTTTCTCTAGTTGCTTTATGTGTAACGTTAGGTTGTTCATTTGGGGGTTTTCTTGTTTTCTGAAGTAAGATTGTATCATTATAAATAAAGTTCCCTCTTACAGCTGCTTTTGCTGCATTCCATATGTCTTTGATTGTCATATTTTCACTGACATTTGTCTCTAGATTGTTTTTTAAATCTCTTCTTTGATTTCTTCCCTGATCCATTGGTTATTTAATTTCATATTATTTAACCTCCATGTATTTGTGTTTTTTACAGTTTTTTCCTATAACTGATTTCTTATCTCGTATTGTTGTGATCAGAAAAAAAATGTTTGACATGATTTTAATTTTCTTAAATTTTACTGAGGCTTGATTTGAAACATAAGGTGTGATCTATCTCAGAGAATGTTCTGTGTGCCATTGAGAAGTGTGTTCTTTTGGATGGAATATCCTATAAATATCCGTCTACATCCATTAACATCTGGTCTATTAACATCTGGTCTATTGTGTCATTTAAGGTTGAGTTTTCTTTCAATTTTCTGTTGTTTTCTTTACATTACTTTGAATTTATCATCTCATTCCCTTCTGGCCTGCAGTTTCTGCTGAAAAATCAGCTGAACTGTTAACCTTTTGAGGATCGCCTTGTATGTTACTTGTTGCTTTTCCTTTGTTGCTTTCAATATTTTTCTTTATATTTGATATTTTTAGTTTGATAGATATGTGTATTGGCATATTCCTCTTTGCATTTATCCTGGATGAGACTGTGCTTTCTGGATTTGGGTGACTATCTCCTTTCCCTTGTTAGGGTCATTTTTGACTTTAATCTCTTCAAATAGTTTCTCAGAGCCTTCCTCTTTTTCTTCTTCTTCTGGGACTCCTTTAATTTGAATGTTGGTGCATTTAATGTTGTCCCAGAGCTTTCTAATTCTGCCCTTGTTTCTTTTCATTCTGTTTTCTTTATTCTGTTTCACAGCAGTGATTTCGGCCATTCTGTCTTCCAGCTCACTTATCCATTCTTCTGCCTGTTGTTCTGTTACTGATTCCTTCTAGTTGTTTTTTTTTTTTTTTTTTTCATTTCAGTTACTGTATTATTCATCTCTGTTTGTTCTAGGTTCTTTTAAAACATTTCATTTATCTTCTTGATTCTTGCCTCCATTCTTTTTCTGAGGTCTTTGATTATCTTTGCTATAATTACTCTGAATTCTTTTTCAGGTAGCTTGCTTATCTTCTGCTCATTCAGTTGTTCTTATAGGTTTTTTATCTTGCTCCTTCCTCTGCAACATATTTCTTTTGGCCCCATCTTGTGAAACTTACTGTATTTGTGTTCTCCTTTCTGCACGCTGCAGAACCATAGTTCCTCTTGCTTCTGGTATCTTCCCCTGGTGCATGATGTTGGTCCAGAGGCTTTGCCACTATCCCCTTGAAACGAGGTTTGATTGGTCTTGTGGTGACCAGAGCCTGCACTAGATAATGAATGGGGCCTCCCCTTTGCTCTGTGGTTGTCACTTCCCTGAGAGGGGCAGCATCTGTTTCCTAGTTATTTGAGTAGAGGCCTTCAGATCTGTTTCTTAGCTGTGTTTCTGATCTGCAGTGCAAGGTAGGTGGGATGTAGCACTCTCACTGGGAAAGAAACCACTGTGTATTCCTCCACTAGATTTGTTCAGCTGTGAATGTGCTCTGTTGTGTCCCTTTTTGCTCACTGTGCAGGCTCACACAGTATACTGTTGTTGGTACCACTCTCAGTCCCACTTAACTGGGTAGGCCTGCACTTGGCCCTGGTGTCTCATAAGCGTTGTTTTCATTAAGCCCCTGGTGCAGATCCACTGAGGTCAGGTCCCAGGACTGCAGTAGTCATGCACCTGGACCCCCTGTGGGAGCTATGGATGCGACTCAGACTCTGGCCTGTCCCCCTCCGTATGTCCCTGCACACAAAGCCCCCACCTGCTAAAGCAAGATCTGTCCCAGCTGCAGGACGACTTGTTGTCCTTTCAAGTGTTTTGCAGACCCTGAATTTAGGAAGCCGTTGGTGAAGGTGTACTTCCATGGTTCATGTAGTAATGAGGAGAGATTTCAGCGCTTCTTCCTTAGGCACACAGCCTCTGGAAATCAGCTATGATTTCAGTCCCTCCTCTCAGTGGATTTCCTAGTGGAAGGAGCTATCTATGCCTGTCTTTGACAGCAGGCAAGATCCCAGCAACGGCTGGAGGATTTCCTAGTAGTGAGAGCTATTCACACCTCCTGGGACACTGGTGCAGATCCTGACACCCACTGATGGATTTCCTACTGGTGGGAGCTGTCCATAGCCTTTCTGGCCAGTGGGATTGTTGAGGTTATCTGGCCTCTGCCCACAGTTTTGGAAGAAGCAGCCAGTGCCCACCTCTGAAGCCCAAGACTCACACCCACACCTGGAGCACCTGTAGGCAGTGTCCTATTGTCTGGCAGCACTCAGTGAAAGAAGACTTTATGGTGGTCCCTTCCCGCTCTGTTTGCCTCCCAATAATGCTGCTTTACCTGTCTGGCAGGCACAGGTTTCTCTTCCAAGTACACCCTCAGTTGCCACAGTTTGACCTCTTCAAGCTGTTTCCACACCTCTCCCTGGGCCTGAACTCTGGAGCTTGAACTTCAGGACCTGACCCACATCCCAGCCAACAGAGCCGTGTGTCAGGTTGGAGAGAACTCGGTGGCAGTGCCGCCCTCCTGTGCAGGTTACTCTCCGTTTTGCCTTCCTCAAGCTGGTTACTATTCTCTCCTCTTGGGCTCCAAATTTCTCCTTCGTCCAGGCTTGTCTCCCTGACAGTGAGGAAATTTACCAAGGTGCAGGAAACGTTCCTGCTTTACAGCTCCCTCCCTGAAGTGCAGGCCCCATTATGATTCCTTCTGTTTCTTTTTCCTTTTGTCCTACTCGTTTATGAGGAGTTTTTCTTGTTGTTTCATATATCTAACATCTTCTGTCAGTGCTCAGAAGCTGTTATGTGTGACTCATTTCACTTGTTGATGTATTTTCAATGTTTCTGTGAAAGAAGGTGAACTCTGCTTCCTACTCCTCTGCCATCTTGATCTTTCTCCAATAGTCAGTTGATTTTAAAAGCATTCTAAAAGTACTACATTTTTACTCTCCTTCCTATTTTATGTTTTTCATGTCATATTTTGCATTTTTATTTTGTGTATCCCCTAACTGCTTACTGTATTTATTGTTGATTGTGATAGTTTTGTTTTTTTGAGTTTAGATGTTCAAGTTGGTTTTAGAAAAGGCAGAGGAACCAGAGATCAAATTGTCAACATCCACTGGATCATTGAAAAAGCAAGAGAGTTCCAGAAAAACATTGATTTCTGCTTTATCAGCTATGCCAAAGCCTTTGACTGTGTGGATCACAATAAACTGTGGAAAATTCTGAAAGAGATGGGAATACCAGACCATCTGACCTGCCTCTTGAGAAGCCTATATGCAGGTCAGGAAGCAACAGTTAGAACTGGACACGGAACAACAAATTGGTTCCAAATAGGAAAAGGAGTACGTCAAGGCTGTATATTGTCACCCTGCTTATTTAACTTATATGCAGAGTACATCATGAGAAACGCTGGGCTGGAAGAAGCACAAGCTGGAATCAAGATTGCCGGGAGAAATATCAATAACCTCAGATATGCAGATGACACCACCCTTATGGCAGAAAGTGAAGAGGAACTAAAAAGCCTCTTGATGAAAGTGAAAGAGGAGAGTGAAAAAGTTGGCTTAAAGCTCAACATTCAGAAAACAAAGATCATGGCATCTGGTCCCATCATTTCATGGGAAATAGATGGGGAAACAGTGGAAACAGTGTCAGACTTTATTTTTGGGGGCTCCAAAATCACTGCAGACGGTGACTGTAGCCATGAAACTAAAAGATGCTTACTTCTTGGAAGGAAAGTTATGACCAACCTAAATAGCATGTTCAAAAGCAGAGACATTACTTTGCCAACAAAGGTCCATCTAGTCAAGGCTATGGTTTTTCCTGTGGTCATGTATGGATGTGAGAGTTGGACTGTGAAGAAGGCTGAGCACCAAAGAGTTGATGCTTTTGAGCTGTGGTGTTGGAGAAGACTCTTGAGAGTCCCTTGGACTGCAAGGAGATCCAACCAGTCCATTCTAAAGGAGATCAGTCCTGGGTGTTCTTTGGAAGCAATGATGCTAAAGCTGAAACTCCAGTACTTTGACCACCTCATGCGAAGAGTTGACTCATTGGAAAAGGCTCTGATGCTGGGAGGGATTGGGGGCAGGAGGAAATGGGGACTACAGAAGATGAGATGGCTGGATGGCATCACTGACTCGATGGACGTGAGTCTGAGTGAACTCCAGGAGTTGGTGATGGACAGGGAGGCCTGGCGTGCTGCGATTCATGGGGTCGCAAAGAGTTGGACACGACTGAGCGACTGAACTGAACTGAACTGAACCGAACTAGCTTTTTAAGTGGGTGATCTACTGCTTTTACTGTATATTTACCCTTACCAGTAAGATTTTTCCTTTGACATGTTTTCTTACTTCTAGCTGTGGTGTGGCCTTTTATTTTCTCCTTTAACATTTCTTAAAAGGCCATTTTAGTGGTAATGAGTTTCTCTATCTTTGGCTTGCCTGGGAAAATTTATCTCTGTTTCAATTCTGAACAATAAGATTGAAGCATAGAGTGTTTCAGGTTTAAGTATTTTGCTTGTTTTTACTTTCAGAGCTTTAAATATATCCTGCTACTCCCTACTGATCTGTAAATTTTCTGCAGAGAAATGAGCTGATAGTCTTATGGGGTTTCCCTTGTATTTGATTAGTTGTTTTTCTCTTGGTTCTTTTAAGATTCTCTCTTTAACTTTTGCTATCTTAAATATAGAATGTCTTGGTGTGAATCTCTTTGGATTTGTCTTATTTGAAACAAGTTTGTGTTTGTGCTTCCTGTTTGAAACAAGTTGATTTTGTGCTTTCTGGACCTGGATGTATGTTTCCTTCCTCACAATGGGGAAGTTTCGGCCTTTATTTCTTCAGGTATGTTTTCTGTTCTTTACTCTTTCTCTTCTCCTTCTGTAACCCTACAAAGCAAATATTAATATCCTTGATGTTGTCCCAGAGATCGCTTAAACCTTTTATTAAAAAAAAAAATCTTCTTTTTGCTGTTCTGACTGGATGGTTTCCACTATTTTATCTTCTAGATTGCATATCCATTCTTCTCTATTATCTAATCTGCTGATGATTTCCTCTAGCATATTTGACTTGTGTTATTCAGTTATGTTTGATTCTCATAATTTCTAAATCTTTGCTGAAATTTTCACTAAGTTTCTACATTCTACTTCCATATTTGGTGACTATCTTTATGACCATTTCTTTGAACTCTTTGTCAGGTAAATAATTTATTCCCATTTCATTAGGGGTTTTTTTTTTTTTTTCTGGAATTCTATATTGTTCTTCAGTTTGGAACATATTTCTCAATCTCCTCATTTTGTTTAACGTTAGGATTTTGTTCCTATTAATCAAGTGAAATAACCATTACTCATAGTCTAAAAGATTATGTAGTCTAAAAGCTTATGTAGAAGCATTTTTTGTGTAAATTGCTTGTGCCTAGCAGCATAGGCCAAGGCAGTTCTGGGGGGTGCTGTGCTGAGATGCCTTGGCAAAGTGGCTGGAGCAGGAGGAGGCGCAACCTAGATGCAGCTCCTGGGGAGCACAATGCCAGTGTCACCTTCATGGAGGGACTGAGGCTGGATTGGGTCCAGGCTGGGGGTAGTCCTTGGGGAATGCTGTACCTGAGACCAACTTGGCAGGTTTGCTTGGGCTGGATCAGACCTTAATCAGGGGCAGACTAGGAGTGGGGGGAACTCTCAAACAATCATGCTTACTGGTGCTTCCAGTTCTGGAGCAGACTCCATCAGTTCACTACTCATTTGACCAAATTTGTGTGTCTAGCAAAAAAATTTCCTTCCCCTACATTCTAGATACCCTTAAAATTAATTTTGTTTTTATTGGATCCAAAGAGTGTGAATCTGTACTCTGGCCCTTCAGCAATATTCCTTTCCTTTCTACTGTAGGTTGCTGCATTGGGATGGGATTCCCATGGATACTCTGTCTCTCTCTTTCCTACTCATTTCTACATCATCCTTATATGTGTAGTGGCTATTAAATCAGCCCTCAAGTCTTCTTCAAGAGGAATTTCTCTATGTGTATGTATAGATTTGGTGTGTCCCTGAAATGTGAGCTCAATGGCTTCCTATACTGCCTTCTTGAATCCTTCCATCAAAATAAAAAATGTTTAATAAGGCAACAAAAAAATGGTCCTAATTTGTCTCTAGTAGAACTTTATGAAAGAAAAAATTCTAAAAGATGTATTTCAAGTGAGAGGAAAATAAGCCCAGGAAACATACTTGAGACTCTACAATAAGCGAAAAAAAAAAAAAAGTAGAAAGCAAAAAATGTGGATTAAAAAAAAATTGACCACTTAAAGCAATCATAACAATACTAGAGGGTTATAAAACATGGCAAAATCAGAATATTCAACAACAATAGCATATAAGTTGGCCTATGTTAATCAGAGATAATATGGAAGACATTTACACATCCTTATGTGCTTTAAGATTATATCCTTGTGTTATTGCTAGAGGTTTTTATTTAGATATTGATTTACCTGAGGTTTTGTAAGTAATGAAAGTGTTTTTAAGTGAACATCATGACATTAAAATAATACAAAGGGCCAGCTATAAAATTATATGCATATTTTCTACTCTACAGAGGGTTGGCATTCCTAATCCCCAATTTTAGTGGCATATCATGCAGACAGATATGCCAACAAAATTGGCAAAACAGGGAGGTAAAACAGGAAAATCAACAACTATAACAAAAGATTTTTTTTAGATATTTCATTTAGTAGTTAATGGATCAAGCAGATAAAATATCCATAAGTGTATGGAATATTTTAATAATACACTTAACCCTGTGTAACCCTTTACCAAGTTGTTACAGAGTACACTTTCTTTTCAAGTTCATAAAATAGGTTTGAAATTGTACCACATGGTGCCATAAATATATCTTTATAAAGTCCAAAAGATTATCATCTTCTAGCTTTAAACATTGGTTAAATTCCATTATGGCTTGTTCTTTGACCCATATATCATTGACTTTCATGATTTAAAACTCTTAAATCTTTTCCTAGTGATCCTTATAACATTCACATACAAAGTAAGTCAGCCCTCTATTTCAGAAAACATAAGCATCCATCCCAGGTGGTTTAAAGACTTAAATGTACAAGGGAAGACTCTACAACGTCTAAAGAAGAACAGAATGACAATCTTGATGCTACTGGCCAGGGAAGAAATTTTTAATGAGACACAGAAAGTGTAAGTCATATAGAAAAATACTGGTATATTCAACTACATGAAATTCTGTTCATTTTAAAAGCCATAAAGAAAATGGGAAAGCAAGCTCAAACAAAAGAACATATTTTATTATATAACCAATAAAGCATTTATTTTCCAGAATATATTAAAGAGCTCCTACAAATAAGTGAGAAAATAGTTTACTACTTAATAAGCAATGAACAAAAAGAAGGGAATTTCACAGAAGAGTGTATAATTGACTTAACATATGAAGAATATTGAACCTCATCAGTAATCAGAGATATGCAAATCAAAACCACCGAGTATCATCATTGCCACCTTCAGATGAACAGAGTTTAAAAATCAAACAAAATCAAGTGATGGCTAGAGTGTGTGAAGGAATGAAAGTGTTTTCCCACTTCTGATGAGAATGTAAAATAGTAAAATTATTTTGAAAATCAATTTGGCATCACTTAGTAAAGCTGAATATATGCAACATACTTGTAATTTATGACCTATTAATTCCACTATTGCATATATACCTGAGGCAATTTTTTTCCATGTGTACCAGAAGTCAGGTTTCAAGATTATTTACTGAGGCCTTGTTCTAAAGCAAAAAAAATTAAAACTATCCAAATGTTCATCAGCAATGGAAAGATTGGCAATTATTGTATATTCCTAAAATGATCTAAAACAAAGTATGCAAAATTATTGAAATAAATATGGTACAACATTGATAAATCTCTAAAACATAATGTTGACCTAGGAAATAAGTTTTAAAAAATTATATTGTGTTATTTTAGTTACATAAAGTTCAAAAGCAAATAAATCTAAAAATGTAATGTTTATGGACAGACAAATATGAAGTTAGGTGCTAAAGCTACAAAGGATAAGCAGGAAATAATTCAAAAGAAGAAATACAAATAGCTAATAAACATTTAAAAGGGGAATTAAAACACTACTAATCATGGAAATGCATACTAACAATTATATTCCATTTCAAATCGAGATGCTGGCAAAACTTTAAAGTTATTTTAAAAAACAAGATTTGACAGCACTATAAAGGTAAATTAAAGGTTTAGAATTCACATCTCCTAAATCCAACCATTTCAAATGTAGGTTTATATCCAGGAGAAATTCATATATAAAGGCCCCAGAACATGTTCAAAAATAAAGTGTCATATAGTTATACAATATTCACTCTAATTAGCTAAAACTACAATTACATGTATCAATATGGTTAAGTCTAAAATTCACAGGACTTCCCTGGTGGTCTGGTGGTTAAGAATCCACCTTGCAATGTAAGGGATCCACGTTCAATCCCTGGTGAGGAACTAAGATCCCACACGTCATGGGGCACCTAAGCCCATGCACCACAATTACCAAGCCTGTGTGCTCTAGAGCCCACGCACCACAACTGGAGAGCCCTTGTGCTGTAACTACTGAGCCTGCATACAGCAACAAAACTTCCTATGTGCTCCAACTAAGACACAGTGCAGCCAAAATACATAAACCATAAAATATTTTAAAAAGAAATTGAGGTAGTAAGTTGAGAAGTAAAGGAAATAGAATTAAAAAAAAAAATCAAAATATTGGCTATTTGGTGAGGGAAATGGTCAGGCATAGGTAACCAGAACGTGTCACTTTACCTATATGGTTTAATATTTTATCTCTTAGAATGATCTTAAAGTGAATAGGGCAAAAATCATAAGATTTTATAAAGCTGAATGTTGGAATAACACATGGTATTCCTTGTACTATTCTCTGCATAATTTTATTGCTTAAAATATATAGTAATAATAATGTATTAAGGGTAAAAATAAAAAAAGAGTAGGATACAATTCCTAGGTATAAGGAGCAGTAAATACTATTCTGGTATCCTGGTTTCCTTACTTCTCTGATTTGTGAAATCTAATGCATTCTATGGCAGAAAGTGAAGAGGAACTAAAAAGCCTCTTGATGAAGGTGAAAGAGGAGAGTGAAAAAGTTGGCTTAAAGCTCAACATTCAGAAAACAAAGATCATGGCATCTGGTCCCATCACTTCATGGGAAATAGATGGGGAAACAGTGGAAAACAGTGTCAGACTTTATTTTGGGGGGCTGCAAAATCTGCAGATGGTGACTGCAGTCATGAAATTAAAAGACACTCCTTGGAAGAAAAGTTATGACCAACCTAGATAGCATATTCAAAAGCAGAGACATTACTTTGCCAACAAAGGTCCGTCTAGTCAAGCCTATGGTTTTTCCTGTGGTCATGTATGGATGTGAGAGTTGGACTGTGAAGAAGGCTGAGCACCAAAGAGTTGATGCTTTTGAGCTGTGGTGTTGGAGAAGACTCTTGAGAGTCCCTTGGACTGCAGGGAGATCCAACCGGTCCATTCTGAAGGAGATCAGCCCTGGGATTTCTTTGGAAGGAATGATGCTGAAGCTGAGACTCCAGTACTTTGGCCACCTCATGCGAAGAGTTGACTCATTGGAAAAGACTCTGATGCTGGGAGGGATTGGGGGAAGGAGGAGAAAGGGACGACAGAGGATGAGATGGCTGGATGGCATCACTGAGTCGATGGACATGAGTCTGGGTGAACTCCGGGAGTTGGTGATGGACAGGGAGGCCTGGCGTGCTGCGATTCATGGGGTCGCAGAAAGTCGGACACGACTGAGCGACTGAACTGAACTGAACTGAACTGAAGTAGTATCTATCACACCGAGTTATGATTGTATAATTTGTTTGCAAAATACACAGTAGCTTCAAGAGGAAACTGCTTTCTCATTTTTATTTTTTGGTGTCTAACACCCAGTGTTTGGCACAAAGCAGATACCCAACAAACAATTGCTGCCAAAGTTGAAATTAATGAGGCTCTATTTCTGGATAATATAATGAAAAAAAAAATATAACTTTAAGACTGAGTTCACCTTAAGATCCTAGATCCATTTTCAAGTATGTTAGAAAAATTGATTAATTTCTCTGGATTTATTTTTCAATTAGGAAATTTAATTGGTATATCAAAACTTAGAGGTCATTTGATAAATTATACACACATTTCATTTACTGGATGACATAGCTGTACATATAACAAAGTACATTCTGTGATCTATAAAATGTCTTCCACTATCCTAAAGTGTTTTCACCAAAAATGTTTAAACATAGTGCCACTTAGTAATATATGTAGAGCCTAATATGAGTAACATGGTAGTAAAGGAGATGGCTTACTATTAAAGCTGAGGAATGTTAAAGGTCAAAGTTCCAGGAAGAAGTATAATAGAAACTGAGTGGCATGGTACTACCTGGTTTTTTATGACTGATAAGAGTTATTGCCTGTGTTCTACTGGTTGTTAAATATTTTAGCTACCACTGCTGTTTTCACATCACATGATTTAATCAAACATTTTAGTTAACAGCAAATTTCTATACACATCACTCAAACATAGCCAGATTATAAATAGGTCAAATACAATATGTGTGCATGCTCAGTTGCTTCAGTCATGTCAGACACTGGGCAACTCTATGGACTGTAGCCAGCCTGGCTCTTCTGTCCATGGGATTCTCCAAAGCAAGAACACTGGAATGGGTTGTCATACCCTCCTGACAACCTGACACTCCTCCTGGAAATCTTCCTGACCCAGGGATTGAATCCACAGTGTCTGCTGCATCTTCTGCATCATAGGCGGATTCTTTACTGCTGAGCCGCCCAGGAAGCCCTCAATACAACATATTCAGTCCTAAAACTTTATTGATATTAATGCAGATTTTATTTTTTTAATTTTTGGTGATTCCAATTATTTTTTAATTTCTTGAAGTGCTTCAGGGCAGTTTAACAAAGTTCAAATAGCACAATATAGTGATCGAACAAAAATGTATGCTGACAGAATCTCAGTTAATCCTAAGATTGTTGGATACATGTGCATTTTTATTATCTAAAGCTTATCCTTTATGTATATGTAAACAAATGGAAATATTAATAAAATTTAACATACTAGTTTTGCTTGAACTCATAATTTCTTTGTTAAAATTTTCACAGCTTCTTGGTAAGTACATGTATTGATATGTGAAGGAAAGACAAAAGATCAGCTTTTTAATTATAGAAATTTGAGAAACTGAAGTGTAAGCTTTCCTCTGAAATCTAGAATAACAATGAGATGTTAGTTTGAAACAAGAATCTGATATTCTAAAACCAGATTAAACTGTAGGGCTTCAAAGAGAACGAGAAGGATCAAGTGTTTCTAGAGACATACTAAAAGAAGAGGCTGGAAATGTCAAAAATTTTATATACAGAAGACTAGGAACATGTCTGCTAAGAGGTGTTTGGAAAATACTTTGCGACAAAAGGATCTCTGAGATCATTTTTTCTGTTCAAAGCAAATGTTCTGCACACTGGTATAAATGACTCCCTTATGAATTCACATTTTAACACCCTGTCACCAGAACACTGTGTACAAAGAGAAATATGTTTCTAAGAAAGTCTGGGTGCAGTCTGTGATCCTCATTTAAGCACAGAATTGTCTAGACTTTACTGACTTCAGTAAAATGCTGATCTCAAAAGCAACAACAATAACTTCTGTTGGCCAGAAAGGATGATTTCCTTTTAACACTTCCCTAATCCAGTGCTGGAATTGTTTGCATTTGAGTGGTGGTGTTTTATCTTCCATAGCATCTCTGGGACCTATACAGGAGAGGTTAGCATTTACAATCTGTAGGAAGGAACAGCTGAGGAATTTGTTTTGAAGCAACATATGTATGCAAGCACATTGTTTTTATGCATTCCTTTCTTGTAGGTAAACACCTACATCTTTATCTTTTAACATTATTATTATCTTCATTATTACTATCAATATCATTATTTGAGGGAAGCATGGTGCTGGTAAGTACAAAACATCTACTAACATTACCATGATCAGAGAATTTAAAAAGTTGAATCTAAGAGCTTAGCATGCTCAGAAAACGTGTGAAGGAAAATTAAATTTTGAATGTTCAGTAATTTAAATACAGGATTCCCAGTTTCTCAGTGAAGATGAGGAATAACATGACATTTCATTTTGAAATTTTGATCCATAATTGTTTCAGAAATATATGAGGTAGTAAGAGGTAGCACAAGATAGGGTATTTATTTACTTATATTGGCCAAAAATTTTAAAAGTATAGTTGATTTACAATGTTGTGCCAATCTGTTCTGTACAACAAAGTGACTAAGTTTTACGCATATATACATTCTTTTTATATATATATATACATTCTTATTATAAATATTCTTTTCCACTATGGTTTATCTCAGAAGATTGGATAGTATTGCCATTTTAACAATTTTAAGCCTTCCAATTCAAGAGCAAGGAATAGCTTTCCATTTATTTGAATTTTCTTTAATTTTCTTATTAATGTTTCATAGTTCTCAGTGTTTGTAAGTCTTTCACGTCCTTGGACAGGTTTATTCATAGGTATTATTTATTTTGGTACAATTTTAAAAGATTTTTTGCATCCTATTTCTGATATCTAATTGGTAGTATAAATAAATTCAACTGATTTCTGAATGTTAATCTTATATCCTGCTACACTGATGAATTTATTTATTAAATCTTGTAGTTTTGTGTGGAATGCTTAAGGTTTTCTATATGTAGTATTATGTCATCAGCATATAGTGACAATGTTACCTCTTCCCTTCCAATTTGGATACATTTTATTCCTTTTTCTTGTCTAATTGCTGTGACTAGGACTTCTAAAACTACATTGAATAGAAGAGGTAAGAATGGCAACCTTGTCTTGTTCCAGCTTTTAGAAATAATGTTTTCAGTTGAGTTTAGTATTATATTGGCTGTGGGTTTGTCATCAATAGCCTTTATTATGTTGTGGTACGTTCCCTGTATACTCAGTTTGTTAAGAGTTTATCATGAATGGATGTTGAATTTTGTCAAATGCTTTTTCTGAATCTATTGAAATGATCACGTGGGTTTTGTCTTTTGTTTATGTGGTGTATCACATTGATTGATTGGCATATGTTGAAACATCCTTATGATCTTGGGATGAATTTCACTTCATCATGGTGTATAATCTTTTTATGTGCTGTTGGATTCATTTTTCTAATATGTTGTTGAGGATTTTTGCCTCTATGTGGACAAAAATATTGGCCTCCAATTTTTTTTTTTTTTTCTGGTGGTGGTCTTTGTCTGATTTTCTTATCAGGGTAATTGTGGCTACATAGAATGTCTTTGAGAGTGTTCCCTTCTCAACACTTTTTGAAGAATTTGATAAGGGTTGGCATGAGTTCTTTCTATGTTTGGTAGAATTTGCCTGTGAAGCCATCTGGTGCTAAACACTTGTTTTTAGGGAGTGTTTTGTTTTTACAGATTCTATTTCACTTCTAGTGATCAATAGTTCAAATTGTCTAATTCTTCTTGATTCAGTTTTGGTGGGATGTATGTCTCTAGAAACTTTCCATTTTTTCTAGGTTCTCAAATTTGTTGTTGTATAATGATAGTATTACCTTATCATTTTTTGCGTGTCTGCAGTATCTGCTTTATGTCTCCTTTTTCATTTCTTATTTTGTTTATTTGGGTTCTTTCACTTTTATTCTTGGTTATCCTGGGTAGAAGTTTGTCAATTTTGTTCACCCTTTCAAACAACCAGCTCTTGGCTTTATTGATTGTTTTCCTACTGTATTTTAATCTCTATTTTATTAATTTCCTCTCTGATCTTTATTGCTTCCTTCCTTGTGCTGAATTTAGACTAATTTTTTTTTTTTTTTTTCTAATTTTTCTAAGTGGTAGGTTATTCTTGCCTGGAGAATCCCATGGAGCCTGGCAGGCTATGGTCCATAGGGTTGCAAAGAGTCAGACATGCCTGAAGCAAACTTGGCACAGCACAGATTATGTTGTTTATTTGAGACTTTTCTTGTTTTTTGAGGAAGATTTGTATTGCTATAAACTTCCCTCTAAGAGCTGCTTTTGCTGCATCCCATAGATTTTGCGTGGCTGTGCTTTCATTGTCATTTGTCTCAAGGGATTTTTTTTTTATTTTACTGGCATCAATTTTAACATTTTTTATTTGTATTAAGATGTAACGTTTAGTAAGTGCACAAATCTTAATATTTAAAGCTTTATCAGTGTTTACATATGTTCATACTTGTAAAACTTTCAAGAAGATCAAGATATAGAACATTGCCAGCACCCCAGAAGGCTCTTTGTGCCCCTTCCCAGGCAATACTCACCCTAGGATAAATACTTCTCTGACCACTATCACTGCATGTTAATTTAAGCTGTCTTGACCTTCGTATAAATGGAATCAAATGGTAGGAACTCTGTGGCACCCTGTCCACCTCTCATCTAGTCCTCCAGTCAGAAGATCACCTCTTCAGTTTTTCATAGAAATACCCTCAATATGTAATTCAGTTTTTTAAATATTCAAACAAAGAGACTGATGCCCAGAAAAACATAAGAGTTTCTTTTCTGAGGTTCCCCATCTTCTCTCTGGATGACTGGCAGAGAATATTTACCTCCTTGCAGCAGAGTCTCACTTTTCCCCCAACTCCACAAGACAACCATATCAGAATGTGGCAAAGTAAATTCAGCCTTAGCATACTTGAAGGATTGTTTCGTTACAAGGACTTTAGAAAGAGTTTATTGCTGTCTATGCAGTTTAGGGATGAGAAAACAATCAACATTACTCATAAATGGAGTAGGTCACAGCATATAGAATTACCCATAAAGCTTTTGTTCTGAACATCATGGCAAGGTGGGATGCCTAAGAAAAAGGGCTTCTCATGATAACAGGACAGCAATATAGATAAGTTTATTTTGAATATATAATTCTATGCATCTTAATTTTACCCCTAAGGCAAGTGAAGTAGGATTGTATTTAGAATCCCAGTAGGTGTCCATTAAAAATCAATTACTTTGACATACCACCTCTATAAAACGTTATATGTTGATGCTCTCACTCAGAAGAGATACAGCTGAAAAGGTCCTTTCAATTCTAACTACCATTTAACTTCCTACAACTGGGGTGGCAAGAATTAAAGCTCAGAAACGGAAGGTTTTCACTCTAATAATAATACAGTTTTTTTTTAAGTAAAGATAGAGATTTTAAAAAATTTCTCTTGGTGTATGATCTTCCTTGTTTTTTTTTTTTTTTTTTTAAGTGGCTTTCATTCCTTCAAACTAGCAGGAATGTACATTTATTTATGAAGTACGTGCCTCTATCCTTGACCTGTGCACTGAGTAGATGTTGAAGACTTACCTTGAAGCAAATTAAGATAAAGTAAAAAGTTCCCCTGTGATATAGTCAAATTTTAAAAATTACTATAATTGTACACTATAAATGAAATCACCTGGATCTTTGCTGCCCATTTTCTGCTGTTCCTCCCTCTCTTACCTGGTTTTACCATTCTTCTACAAAGGGACTTAACCCTTCTGTATTAATTTTATGTTTTATTCTTCATAGTTCCTTTTTATAAATTCAAAGTTCTTTCAATTTCCTATTTTTGCTAATATTTAAAATATGTAAAATTGAGGTATTTGAATTTTTTAAAGAATATAGTTAATTTATTTTAATTGGAGGATAATTACTTTACAATATTGTGATGGCTTTTGCCATACATTGACATGAATCAGCCACAGGTGTACATGTGTCTCCCCCACCCTGAATCCCCCTCACACCTCCCTCCCAACCGTATTCCTCTGGGTTGTCCCAGAGCACTGGCTTTGAATGCCCTGCTTCCTGTGCTGAACTTGCACTGGTCATCTATTTTACATATGGTAATATAAATCTTTCAATGCCATTCTCTCAAATCATCCCACCTTCACCTCCCACATAGTCCAAATGTCTGTTGTTACACTGTGTCTCTTTTTTTTGCCTTGCATATAAGGTCATCATTACTGTCTTTCTAAGTTCCATTTATATGCCTAAATATACAGTATTGGCGTTTCTCTTTCTGACTTACTTCACTTTGTATAATACACTCCAGTTTCATCCAACTCATTAGAACTGACTCAAATGCATTCCTTTTTATAGCTGAGTAATATTTCATTATGGATATGTACTTCCTTATCCATTCATCTGCCAATGGACATTTAGGTTTCTTCCATGTCCTAGCTATTGTAAAGAGTGCTGCAGTGAAACACTGGGGTACATGGGTGTCTTTCATTTCTGGTTTCCTCAGTGTATATGCCCAGCAGTGGGATTGCTGAATCATATGGCAGTTCTAGTTCCAGTTTTTAAAGGAAGTTTAAAGGAACAGACACTGTTCTCCATCGTGGCTGTAACAGTTTGCATTCCCACTAACAGTATAAAAGGGTTCCCTTTTCCCAACACCTTCTTCAGCATTTGTTGTTTGTAGACTTTTTGATGGTGGCCATTCTGACTGGTGTGAGATGATTCCTCATTGTGGTTTGATTTGCATTTATCTAATAACGAGCGATGTTGAGCATTTTTTATGTGTTTATTGGCCATCTGTATGTCTTCTTTGGAGAAATGTCTTTTTAGTTCTTTATTCACTTAGATTGAGTTGTTCATTTTTCTGGCATTGAGCTGCATGAGCTGCTTGTATGTTTTGGATATTAACTCTTTGTCAGTTGTTTCATTTGTTATTATTTTCTCCCATCCTGAAGGCTGCCCTTTTACCTTGCTTATAGTTTCCTTCATTGTGCAAAAGCTTCTAAGTTTAATTAGGTCCAGTTTGTTCATTTGGTTTTTTATTTCCATTACTCTAGAAGGTAGGTCATAGAGGATCTTGCTGTGATTGATGTCAGAGGGTGTTCTGCCTGTGTTTTCCTCTCAGAGTTTTATAGTTTCTGGTCTTACATTTAGATCTTTAATCCATTTTGAGTTTATTTTTGTGTATGGTGTTAGAAAGTATTCTAGTTTCTTTTACAATTGGTTGACCAGTTTTCCCAGCACCACTTGTTAGAGAGACTGTCTTTTCTCCATCATATGTTTTTGCTTCCTTTGTCAAAGAGAAGTTGTCCATGTGGAGTGAAATCGCTCAGTCATGTCTTTGTGACCTGCAGACTGTAGCCCACCAAGCTCCTCTGTCCATGGGATTCTCCAGGCAAGAATATTGGAGTGGGTTGCCATTTCCTTCTCCAGGGGATCTTCCCAACCCAGGGATCGAACCCAGGTCTCCCACATTGCAGGCAGACACTTTAACCTCTGCACCAGAGAAGTTGTCCATAGCTGCATGGATTTATCTCTGGACTTTCTATTTTGTCCCATTGATCTGTATTTCTGTCTTTGTGCCAGTACTATAGTGTTGATGATTGTAGCTTTGTAGTATAGTCTAAAGTCAGGAAGCTTGACTCCTCCAGTTCCATTCTTCTTTCTCAAGATTGCTTTGGATATTCGAGGATTTTTGTGTTTCCATACAAACTGTGAAATTATTTGTTCTAGTTCTTTGAAAAATATCATTGGTAGTTTGATAGGGATTGCTTTCAATTGATAGATTGCTTCAGGTAGTATACTCATTTTCACTATACTGATTGTTCCAATCCACAAACATGGTACATTTCTCCATCTATTTCTGTTATCTTTGATTTCTCCCATCAGTGTTTTATAATTTTCAATATATAGGTCTTTTGTTCCTTTAGGCAAATTTATTCCTAAGTATTTTATTCTTTTCATTGCAATGGAGAATGGAATTATTTCCTTGATTTCTCTTTCTGTTTTTTCATTGCTAGTATATAGGAATTCAAATGATTTCTGTGTATTAATTTTATATCCTGAAACTTTACTATATTCATTGATTATCTCTAGCAATTTTCTGATGGTAGCTTTGAGGTTTCTATGAAGAGGATCATGTCATCTTCAAACAGTGAGAGTTTTACTTCTTTTCCAACCTGGATTCCTTTTATTTCTTTTTCTTCTCTGACTGCTGTGGCTAGGACTTCCAAAACCATGTTGAATAGTAGCAGTGAGAGTGGGCATCCTTGCCTTGTGCCTGATTTTAGAGGAAATGTTTTTAATTTTTTGCCATTGAGGATAATGTTTGCACTGGGTTTGTCATATATGGCTTTTATTATGTTGAGGTGTGTTTCTTCTATGCCTGCTTTCTTGCACGGTTTTATCATAAATGGGTATTGAATTTTGTCAAAGACTTTCTTTGCATATATTGAGATAACATGGTTATTAGCTTTCAATTTGTTAATATGGTGTATCACATTGATTGATTTGTGAACACTGAAGAATTCTTGCATCCCAAGAATAAAGTCCACTTGGTCATGATGTATGATCTTTTTAATATGTTGCTGGAATCTGTTTGCTAGAATTTTGTTGAGGATTTTTGCGTCTATGTTCGTCAGTGATACTGGCCTGTAGTTTTCTTTTTCTGTGGCATTTTTGTCTGGTTTTGGTATCAGGGTGATGGTGGCCTCCTAGAATGAGTTTGGGAGTTTGCCTTCCTCTGCAATACTCTGAAAGAGTTTGAGTAGGATAGGCGTTATCTCTTTTCTAAATTTTTAGTAGAAATCACCTGTGAAGCCAAAACTTCCTTCATAGAAAAGTTCAGTTTGTCCTGAGTGTGCATTTTTCAGACATTGCTGAAAATGTGTGAATCTGCCAATTGTAGTCTGCTGGCAAAAACAGTGTTCTCACCCTGTGAAAGCTATACTGTTTCACTTTCAAACCCACTTAAAAAAACTCTTTGTGTGCTGACTCTGTCTTCACTACAATCAATTCTTGGTGCAAGCAAGTTTTCTGAAGCAAATACCATGCTTGGATCTCCTTACGAGCAGCTCATGTATTAGAACACCTAGGTTTATAATGTGCTGTATGGGTATGCGTCTAACAACCCAGAGAAACATCAGTTTACGCAACTTCTTTTTTTGGAAAGTTTAGTTATCCCGAGTGTGCATTTTCAGTGCTGGACACTGCAGGAAAATATGCTGGGCATGAAAAAGCTGATTGGTGTCTGTTGGCAAAAACAGTGATCTCACCCTGTGAAAGTAGAATGTTTCACTCTCAAACCCACTTATGAAAACACTTTGCATGCTGATTCTTCTTCACTACAATCAATTCTTGGTGCAAGCAAGTGAGTTTTCTGAAGGAAACACAGTGCTTGGATCTCCTTACTAGCTCATGTAATAGAACACCTAAGTTTATAATGTGTTGTATGGGCATGCCTCTAATGACTCAGAGAATCATCAGTTCACACAACCACCCTTATGGAAGGTTCAGTTATCCTGAGTGTGCATTTTCAGTGCTGGGACACTGCAGGGAACATGCTGGCTGTGAATCTGCCAATTTCAGTCCACTGGCACAAACAGTATTCTCACCCTACAAATGCCAAAATGTTTCAATCTCAAAATCACTCAAGAAAACACTATGTGTGCTGATTTGCTTTTGCTAGTCAATTCTTTTCAAAGAAAATGACTTTTCTGAAAGAAAATATATGCTTTGATCTCCTTGTTAGGAGCTCATCTAATACAACACCTAGGTCATAATGCATTGTATGGATGTGCCACGTACCCGGAAAACAACCAATTCATACAGCTTCCTTCATGGAAAGGTTTAGTTTGTCCCAACTGTGCATTTTCAGTTCTGGGACATTCCTGGAGAATATGCTGGGTGTGAACCTGCCAGTTGGGGTCTATTGGCACAAACAGTGCTCTCACCCTGGGAAAGCTAGAATTTTTCACACTCAGACCCACCAAGGAAACCACTGTGGGTGCTGATTCTTTCTTCACAACAGTCGATTCTAGGTGCAATCAAGTGACATTTCTGAAATAAACACTGTGCTTCAATCTCCTTACTATGACCTCATCTAATCCAACACCTAGGTTTATAATGTGCTATATGGATATGCCACTGATTACACAGAGAACTGGAGAAGGAAATGGCAACCCACTCCAGTACTCTTGCCTGGAAAATCCCATGGACAGAGGAGCCTGGTAGGCTGCAGTCCATGGAGTTGCAAAGAGTCAGACACAAGTGAGCAACTTCAGTTTCACACAACTTCCTTCATGGAAAGGTTCAGTTTGTCCCAAGTGTGTGTGTTCAGTGCGTGTGTTCAGTGCTGGGTACTGCAGAGAAATATGCCTGATGTGAATTGGGGTCAGCAGGCAAAAACAGTGTTCTCATTTTCTAGGTTTCCCTGGTGGCTCAGACGATAAAGAATCTGCCTGCAGTTGTGGGAGACCTGGGTTTGGTACCGGGGTTGGGAAGATACCCTGGAGAAGGAAATGACAACCCACTCCAGTATCCATGCCTGGAAAATTCCATGGGCCAAAAAGGGGGTCGCAAAAAGTCAGACACAATTGAGTGGCTTTCTTTCTTTCTTTCTTTCTTTCATCCTTTAAAGCTAGAGTGTTTCCCTCTCAAACTCACCTAAGAAAATTATTCAGGTGTTGTTTTTCTCTTCACTGCAGTCAATTCATGGTGCAACCAGCTGACTTTTCAGACAGAAACACTGTGCTTGGATCTCCTTACTAGGGTAAGAACTAAAGAACATCTAGGTTCATAATGTATTGTATGGGTATGCCTCTCAAGACACAGAAAACAACCAATTCACACAATTTCCTTCTTGGAAAGGTTCAGTTTATCTCGAGTGTGCATTTTCAGTGCTCAGACACTGTGGGGAAACATGCTGCATATGAACCTGCCAATTGGGGTCTTCTGGCAAGAACAGTGTTCTCATCTTCGAAAGCTAGACTGTTTCACTCTCAAACCCACACAGGAAAACACTTTGTGTGCTGATTCTGTCTTCACTACAGTCAATCTTTGGCATAATCAGGTGACTTTTCTGAAGAAAACACTGTGCTTAGATCTCCTTTCTAGGATCTAATCGAACACCTAAGTTCATAATGCATTATGGGTATGCCACTCACCACGCTGAGAACAACCAGTTCACACTATTTCCTTAATGGACAGTTTCAATTTGTCATGATTATACATTTTCAGTGCTGAGATATTTCAGGGTAATATGCTGAGTGTGAATCTGCCAACTGGGGTCTTTGCAAAAACAATGTTCTCATCCTGTGAAATCTAGAATGTTTCACACTCAAACCCACCTAGGAAAACACTTTGGACGTTGATTCTCTCTTCACTACACTCAGTTCTAGCTGGAAACAAGTGACTTTACTGATGGAAACACTGTGCCTGGATCTCCTTACTAGGAACTCATCTAATAGAATACCTAGGTCCAAAATGCATTGTATGGGTGTGCCACTCACAACCCAGAGAACAACCAGTTCCCACAACTTCCTTCATGGAAAGTTTCTGTTTGTCCCAAATGTGTATTTTCAGTGTTGGAACATTGTAAGGAAATATGCTGAATGCGAATGTAATTTGGGTCTGCTGGCAAAAGCAATAATGTTTCACTGTCATACCAATCTAAGAAAACACTTTGGGTACTGATTCCCTCTTCACTATAGTCAATTCTCGGCACAAACAAGGGAGTTTTCTGAAAGGAACACTGTGCTGGGATCTCCTTACTAGGAGCTCTTTTAATAGAACACTTAGGTTTGAATGCATAGTGTGGCTATCTACTCAACACAAGCAGAACAACCTGTGAACACCACTTATTTCATGGAGCAATTCAGTGTGTATACATCATTTGTATTTCGACCTTGCACAGAAACTGCAGGCAAACATCTTGTGTGTGAACCCAGGTATAGTGTTCACAGTTAACTATTGTCCCTTGTGAAGCTTGAGAGTTCACCCTTAATAGCTACTTGAAAAACACTACGCTTGCTTGTCTTCTCTCCACTGCAATAAACTCTTTGCTCCAAGTATGTTCTCTGAAATGAACAGTGTGCTTGCCACTTCTTGCTAGGATCTTATTTCACAGAATCCCCAGGCCAAAGCAGCCTAGGATGGATATCCCATCACCACCCACAGAACAACTTGCACGCACAAGTTACCTCATGGACATGTTCACTGTGTCCCAGTCATGTCTTTTCAGTGCTGGGAAACTGCAGGGAAACATTCCTGTGTGAACCAGGAAGTTAAGGTCTAAAGGCAAAAGCAATATGTTCACCCTTAAAAGCTAATACATTGCCCTCTCAAAACCGCAAGAAAAACACTTTGGTTGCTTGGATTCTCTTCACTGCAGTTAACTCTTTGGTCAAATAAGTGAGCTTCCTGAAGGAAACACTCTGTTAGGATCTCCTTTCTTGGTGCTTATTTAAAGGTAATACAGAGTATGTTTTCCTGTGTGTGTGTGTGTGTGTGTGTGTATGTTTGAGTTGTGAAATGACACAGTAGTGACACAACCCTTCAATGGATAAACTTGTTCATGCTGTCTCTCTCTCAGAAAACTGACTCTTTTAAACAAAAGACATTCATGCAGTGACTAGGAAACAAGCAACCAGAGTGTTTTTGAGGCAGCTTCAAAACTGCGATTACCTAGCTATCACATGGAGAAGGCGATGACACCCCACTCCAGTACTCTTGCCTGGAAAATCCCATGGATGGAGGAGCCTGGTAGGCTGTAGTCCATGGGGTCGCTAAGAGTCAGACACGACGGAGCGACTTCACTTTCCCTTTTCATTTTCATGCATTGGAGAAGGAAATGGCAACCCACTCCAGTGTTCTTGCCTGGAGAATCCAGGGATGGGGAGCCTGGTGGGCTGCCGTCTATGGGGTCGCACAGAGTCGGACTCGACTGGAGCAACTTAGCAGCAGCTATCACAAGTAGAAAATACTGCGATTGACTGCAGTCCCAGTTTCCAAGTTGACACATAGCATGCTTCATTGTTCTTTCCCTGTTGTAAGAGGAGACAGTATACTCTGAACCTATCCATGAAGAAACATGTGTGCCCAGGGTGATCTGTGTGTGGTGATTAGAATATCCAATTTACTACTCTGATTAAGACTAGAAGTTCTGTTAGTTGTGCTCTTATAAAAAAGTTACAAGCAGTCTGGTCTTTTGTTTGGTTTTCTAGAACACTCGTTTGACCGAGACATTTCTGCAATGAATAGCAGACAAGCCACCAATGTAGCTTGAAGCCACAACTACATAGCTTTCATAGATGGAAAATACTGCTTTTGACTGAAGATCTCAAGCTTTAAGGTAACACACACCACGTTTCCCTTATGCATTTGACCTATAAGAAGACACAACTGGGACTCAGTGAACCCTTCCATGAAGAAACTGGTGTGCATGAAATTCTCTGTTTGGTGAGTGGAATATCCACATTAATGCACTTGTTAGGCAGAGTTCTTTGAGGTGTCTCCCAGTGAAGAGCTGCAAACATCTTGTGTTTTTTCCAGAAGCTCATCTGTTACACCAGAGACACTGCTGTGGTGAATAGAAGATGAGGAACCAGAGTTTTTCAGGCAGCTCTGAAGTCGCCACTACCTAACTTTCACAGGTGGAAAGTACTGCTTTTTGCCTAGAAGTTGCAATTTCCAACATGACACATAGTAAGTCCCTGTAGTCCAAATTGTGATAAAAAAAACATTTAGGACACATTGGACCCTTCCATGAGGAAACTTTTATGCACAGGGTTTCCTATGTGTGGTGAGCGGAATATTTGAGTTACTACTAGGAGTTAAGCCTAGGAGTTCTGTGAGGTGTGCTTTAGTAAGGAATTGCAAACTATTTGTTCCTCTCAGAAAACTTACTTGTTCAACTGAGTCATTGCTGAAGGAACAAAAGACAAGCAACTAGCATGTTTTTCAGGCAGCTCTGAATCTACAACTAGCTAGCTGTAGCAGGTAAAAAAGACAAAATGTGGCTGCAAGTCCCAAATTTCAAGTTTACAGAGTATGTTACCCTGTATATCTGAGTTGTGAAAGACACAACTGGGACACCCTAAATGCTTCCATGAAGAAACTTATGTGCCTGGCGTGTTCTGGGTGTGGTGAGTGTAATATTTGAGTTACTACACTGATTATGCCCAGGAGTACTGTGGAGGGTACCACACAGGTAAGGAGTTTGCCAAGTAACCTTTTTCTCTCAGAAAAGTTACTTGTGTAACCAGAAACATTGCTGCAGTGAATATCAGACAAGCAACCAGAGTGTTTTTCAGGCAGCTTTGTGCCATGGTCACCTAGCTCTCATAATGAAAAAGATTGCTCTGGCCTTCAAGCTGAAATTTACATATAAACACACAGAGTGTTTCCCTGTCATTTTTGAGATGTGACAAGAGACATTTAGGACCTGCTAGAACCTTCCATCAGAGAAGGCAATGGCAACCCACTCCAGTGTTCTTGCCTAGAGAATCCCAGGGACGGTGGGGCCTGGTGGGCTGCCATCTATGGGGTCGCAGAGAGTCTTAGCAGCAGCACCAGCAGCAGAACCTTCCATGAAGAAATTTTTGTGCGTGAGGCTTTCTGTGTGTGGTGTTTGGAAAACCCAAGTTACTACACTGGTTAGGCCCAGAAGTTCTATGAGCTATTCCACTTGCAAGCAGTCGCAAGCAACCTGTTTCTCTCAGAAAACTCAACTTGTTTGATCGGGATATTGCTGCAACGAATAGAAGACAAGTAACCAGATTGTTTCTCACAGGAAGCTTTGAGGCCACAACCACGAAGTTTTCACAGGTGGAGAATCCTGTTTTCCCTGCATGCTGCAATATTCAAGATAATACCTAGCATGTTTCTCTGTATTTCTGAGTAGTGAAAAGACACCACTGGGGGACATTAAGTCCTTCAATAGAAAAACTTGTGTGCGTGAGGTTTTCTGTGTTTGGAGTGGCATACCCTGTGTTACTACCCTGGTTACGCCTAGGAGTCCTGAGAAATATACTACTAGCAACAAGTGGCAAGCATCTCATTTCTTTCAGAAAACCTGCGTGTTTAATGAGTGACATTGCTGCAGTGAATGTAAGACAAGCAACCAGAGTGTTCTTCAGGCATCTTTTAGCCGCGGTCACCTAGCTTTCATGGTAAACAGTATTGCTTTTGCTTCCAGGTCCTGATTTCCAAGTTGATGTATAGTGAGTTTTCCTGTAGTCTACAAGTTGTAATAGGACACATTTGGGACACATGAGGAAACTTGTGTGCAGAAGCATGTTCTGTGTATGATGAGTGGAATAATCAAGTTCCTACTCTGGTTAGGCCTTGGATTTTCTTGAGGTGGATTTTCTTGAGGTGTACTACTAACCTCTAGTTGCACACACCCTGTTTCAGAAAACTCACTCATTTCATATTGCTGCAATGAATAGAACACAAGCAAACGGAGTGATTTCCAGGAGCTTCTTGCCACATATAACTAGCTTTCAAAGGTGGAAAATACTTGTTCCACCAACAGGCTTCAATTTTCACTTGACACAGCGTGTTTACTCATAGTTTCCTATCAGTGAAAAGACACACCTGGGACACATTAAACCATTACATGAAGAAACTCATTTGTGTAGATATTCTGTATGTAGTTAGGGGTGTACTTGAGGTTCTACTATTTGTAATGCTAAGAGTTCTATGATGTCTGTTCCTACAAAGGAATTGCAAGCACCTTGTTTCTTTAATAAAACACATGTTTAACCAGAGACATTGTTGCAATGAACAGAAGACAAGGAACCAGAGTGTTTTTCAGGCAACTCTGAGGGTGCAACTATTAGCTTTTATAGATGGAAAATACTGCTTTTGTGTGTAGCCATCAGTTTCCAAGATTACAAACAACATATTTGGTTTCAACATTGTGAAAAGACACAATGGAAGCACACTTATCCTTCCATGATGAATCATGTGTAGGTTGTATTCTGTGTGTGGTGAGTGGCATTCCAGAATTACTACTCTAGTTAGCCCTAGAATTTCTGTTTGGTGTGCTCCTAGTGAATTGCAAGCAACCTGTATAGTTCAGAAAGTTCACTTGTTTAACCAGAGACATTGTTGAAATGAATAGAAGACAAGAAGCCATGGAAGCTTTATTTCTGGGAGCTTTGAAGCCGTGGCTACCTAGCTTTCACAGGTGGAAAACACAGCTTTTTCCAGCAGACCCCAATTTCCAAACATATAGACGGTTTCCCTGCCCTGCAGTTTCCAAGCTGTGAAAAGACAACTGTGTCACATTAAACCTTCAGTGAAGAAACGTGTGTGTGCAGCATTTTCAATTTTTGGTGAGTTGAATACCCAAGTTACTACTCTAGTAAGAACTAGGAGTTCTATGAGGTGTGCTCGCAACAAGGAGTTGCCAAGACCCTGTTTCCTTAAGAAAATTCATGTTTAACCAGCGAAATTGCTACACTGGATACAAGACAAGCAACCAGAGTGTTTTTCAGGCAGGTTTGAGGACACAATTACCTAGCTTTCATGGGTGGAAAAAACTGATTTTTTCATGCATACCCCAATTTCCTAGTTGACATACAGCATTTTGTTGTTCAGTCGTTAAGTCATGCCTAACTCTGCAACCTCATGGGCCGCAGCATGCCAGGCTTCCCTGCCCTTCGCTGTCTCCCAGAGTTTGCTCAAACTCATTTCCATTGAGTCCTTCTAACTCATGTCCCTCCAACCATCTCATCCTCTGTTGCCCACTTCTCTTGCCCTCAATCTTTCCCAGCATCAGGATCTTTTCCAATGAGTCAGCTCTTCGCATCAGGTGGCCAAAGTACTGGAGCTTCAGCTTTAGCATCATCCTTCCAATGGATATTCAGGGTTGATTTCCTTTAGGACTAACTGGTTTGATCTCCTTGCTGTCCAAGGGACTCTACAGTTTGCTTCCCTTTAGTTTCTGCATTGTGAAAAAGCATTTGGGACAAACAAGATCCTTCCATGAAAAAAACACTTGAGCAAGATATTCTGTGTGTGGTAAGTAGTATACCCTAGTTAATACTCTGATTATGCTTAGAAGTTATGTGAGTTGTGCTCTTAGCAAAAAGTTGCTCATGCCCTATTTCTTTAAGAAAAATCACATGTTTAACCAGAGGCATTGCTGCAATGAATAGAAGAAAAGCTATCAGAGTGTTTTTTGGGAGCTTTAAGGTTGCAGTGGTCATGTATGGATGTGAGAGTTGGACTGTGAAGAAAGCTGAGCACCGAAGAATTGATGCTTTAGAACTGTAGTATTGGAGAAGACTCTTGAGAGTCCCTTGGACTGCAAGGAGATGCAACCAGTCCATCCTAAAGGAGATCAGTCCTGGGTGTTCATTGGAGGGACTGATGCTAAAGCTGAAACTCCAATACTTTGGCCACCTCATACGAAGAGTTGACTCATTGGAAAAGAGTCTGATGCTGGGAGGGATTGGGGGCAGGAGGAGAAGGGGATGACAGAGGATGCGATGGCTGGATGGCATCACCGACTCGACGGACATGAGTTTGAGTAAACTCCGGGAGTTGGTGATGGACAGGGAGGCCTGGTGTGCTGTGATTCATGGGGTCGCAAAGAGTCAGACATGACTGAGCGACTGAACTGAACTGAACTAAACTGTTTATAATAGTTTTACTTAAAATAGCCAAAACTTGGTGGGGAAAGAAGCAGTTGTTCAACAGATGAACAATATATGTCTGAACAATGCAGAAGTAGCTTAATAAAGGAATGAAATGCAGATACATTTAAAATTTCTGAATATCAAAACATTATCCTTAGAGATCAAAGATGACACAAACAGATGGAGAGATACACCATGTTCTTGGATTCAGTGAATCAATATTGTGAAAATGACTCTACTACCCAAAGCGATCTAGAGAGTCAATGCAAACCCTGTCAAGTTACCAATGGCATTTTTCACAGAATTAGAACAAAAATTTTTACAGTTTGTATGGAAACACAAAAGAACCGAAATAACCAAAGGCATCTTAAGAATGAGAAATGAATCTGGAACAATTAGCCTCCCTCAATTCAGACTATACCACAAAGCTACAGTAATCAAGACAGTATGGCAGTGGCACAAGAACAGAAGTAAAGATCAATGGAGGCTGAAACATAGAAGAAGACTTTGATGTCTTCCAAAGAAGACATACAGATGGCCAAAAACCCATGAAAAGATGCTCAACATCACTCACTATTCTGTCAGTACTAGAGACATGAAAATCAAAACTACAAATGTGGTATTACCTCACACTAATCACAATTGGCATCATCAAAAAATCTACAAACAATGCAGGAGAGGATATAGAGAAAAGGGAAGCCTCTTGTGCTCTTGCTGGGAATGTACATTGATATAGCCACTATGGAGGGCAGTACAGAGGTTCCTTAAAAATCTGAAAATAGACCTTATGACACAGCAATCCCATTACTTGGCAATACCCTGAGAAAACCGTAATTTGAAAAGACACATGCACCCTACTGTTCATGGGGTCACAAGGATTCAGACAGGACTGAGCAACTAAGCACAGAATATGTATATGTATATATAGAATCTAGAAAAATCATACTGATGAATCTATTTACAGAGCAGAAATAGAGATAAACATAAAAAATGAACTCATGGACACAGCAGAGGAGGGAAAGAAGGGGTTGAACTGAGAGAGTAGCATTGACGTATATACACTACCATGTATAAAATGCTAGCTAGTGGGAAGCTGCTGAGCAGCACAGGAAGCTCAGCTTGGTGCTCTTGGATGAGCTAAAGAGGAATGAGGGGTGGAGGAGGATCAACAGGGAGGGTGTATATGTACACATACAAATGATTCACTCATTTTACAGCAGAGACTAATGCAGCATTGTAAAATAACTATAACACAATTAGAAATAAGGAAAAAGAAAGAACAAATAAAAATATGAATATCCAGGACTCCCCTGGTGGTCCAGTGGTGAAGATTCCGTGCTCCCAATACAGGGAACCCAGATTCCTGTACTAGTCAGGGAACTAGATCCCACGTGCCACAACTGAGACCCAGAGCAACCAAATAAAAACCAAATTAAAAAATACAAACATCACAGGCAGCATAAATACACAAAATGTTATCTATATATTTCTAATGAACTTTATAAAGAATGGGTACCTTTCTTTTTAAGGAAAAGACTTGGACATTAACAGAAATAAATTAAGGAAATTTAAAAACAAACAAAAAGCAACCAAAAACTTACTATGCCAAACAATAGGTGTCAGACACAAAGGAAAATACATGATCCAATCTGTATGAAATCCTAGAAAAGTAGATCTAATCTATGGAGATCAGCAGATTATTGGCTGCCTGGGGTTGATTGAAGTGGTTGGGAAAAGGACAAGAGAATATTTGGGGTGATGGATACATTCATCTATTACATATATAGGTAACCCTTAACCAACACAGGTGTGAACTGCACAGGTCCTCTTACACCTGGATTTTTTTTTGATAAATACATACTATGACATGACCCATGGTTTTTGAATCCACAGATGTGAAACTAAGGCTACAGAGGGCTGACTGTAAAGTGTACACATAATTTTTGACTACATGGAGGGTTAATACTTTTTTGCTTTCAAATATCTAAATTTTCTAAAGGGAATGGTGCTCAGAGATATAAATTGTTACTTTCATCCCCACTCGCCTACCTCCCATCTTCATGTTGATATCTAAGAGATGCCTCAAGCTCGGGCAGGTCCACAGCCGTGACTTGTCACTTCCCTGTCTGTTCCTCCAGGGGCCCTCCCCCATAGTTGTCACTGCTTCTTGTTTCTCAGGCCCAAACAACGGTGTCATTCTTGGCTACTTCCTTTCCATCAACCCCAGATACGAAGATATGAATGGAAGAAAAATAAAGTTGATTCTGACTTTCAAATGTATCTAGTCTTACCCATATATGAGTACTTGCTTTATTACACTACTAGTACCAGTCAGCAGTGAAGTGGATTTTAAGTCAGTGGTGCTTTTTTAACTGCCCATGTGCTGCTGCTGCTGCCGCTAAGTCGCTTTAGTCATGTCCGACTCTGTATGGCCCCATACACGGCAGCCCACAGGCTCCTGCATCACTGGGATTCTCGTGGCAAGAATACTGGAGTGGGTTGCCATTTCCTTCTCCAATGCATGAAAGTGAAAAGTGAAAGTGAAGTCGCTCAGGCGTGTCCTATCCTACCGACCCCATGGACTGCAGCCTACCAGGCTCCTCCTTCCATGGGATTTTTCAGGCAAGAGTACTGGAGTGGGTTGCCATTGCCTTCTCTGAACTGCCAATGTAGATGGAATAAAATCAGTCCAACAAAAGTCAGTTCCAAGTGAATAGTGGATCTAAATGGGAAGGTAAGAAAACCTGAAAGAAGACATAGGGGAATATCTTCATGATCACAGGTAGGCAAAAATCCAAGGACAGGAACTCGTGTCTACTTTGTTCATGCCGCGTCTCCAGTGTAATGTGCAGTATTAACAGAAGGAACATAAAGGAAACTTCAACACTTTCTGGAGAAATCTACACACATGCAAGTACGTGAGTCATTGTGAAGATATACAGTGTACTTAATGATCAGATTGAATGTTAGACATGTCACTTCTTATTAGTCTAACATCTAATGCAATCCTAATTAATAACATTCAGACTGATTTTCAGGATAAACTGAGTCTAAGCTTCATACAGAAAACTGAGCAAGAATACCTCAGGAAACGCCTGAGGGAAAAAAAATCAGGTCAAGTGATAAGGTGTGATAAGGCCTGCCAGGAGATGAGACAGATTTTAAAGCCATGATTATTATCATTTTGTTGAAGAAGCCAGGCCACTGTGTAGTACAAGGTGCATTACTGGCTCATGAACCACCACTAAAAATACTGCCAATTATTAAGGTTCTGACTTGTTAGGTGCCTCCCAATTCAGAGATCTCAGGAGTGTGAAGACACGTGTGCCTTGGACTGGCCTTGATGCATGGATTCTCAGAGAGATGCAGAGAACAATGAAAAAGCCAGATACAGACTCCCCAAAATGCATAATTTTAGCAGAAGATTAACATAATATTTCACATAGCTTGGGAAAGGGAGATCTTTTCTTGACTGATAGTGAGAAAACTAGATAGTCATCTAGGAAAAGATATTCTTGTCTCACACTTTATACACACACACACCCTACAGCTGGCCCAAAGGTGTGCAACCAAAAGCCAAGAGACAAACAGTTGTGTAGAAGCCAAGGGATAACAATTATTACATCCTCAGATTAGGAAGCCCTTTCCAAATATGTGAAGAGTCTACAAGCCACAAAAACTGATAATCTGACTGCATAAAAATGAAGCCCAGTGGTGAGGCCAACCCTGTCCCAGAACTGGAGTGAAAATCCAGAAGATAAGATTGGACATAGCCTAGCCCCTAGCCCCAACCCACAGAGTCCTCATTCTCCCCAGAACCCCACCCACATGGCTGGTGTTGTTCCAATTTATATGGGACCTCAGTCAGTTCCTAGAAGAAGAGGGTCACTTTATATAGAAAGCAGGTTGAATGGTGTCCCTGAAAGATTTGTGCCCCAGAAACTGTGAAGGGATCTTGTCTGAAAAAAGGATCTTTGATATCAATAGACCTGCTCCACAAAGGGCTGCTACAAACCATAGATTTGTTAAAAAAATTTTTTTTTCAAGGGAATGATGTGTGAAAGGCATTAACTCAAGACTCAATAAACCAAGACATTCCTGTGCTTAGTGCAGCCCAGGAGGATGCCTCGGTGCCCCCTACCCACTGACCTCACAGAACAGGGTCATCCAGCATTGCAACATCGAAATCTCTTGGAGCTGGCCTGTGCTCTACCTCCCCTGATGTCCTACAAGCTGTTCTGCTTTTAAGGGGCTCTTAAAGTAACAGCTCTATTGAGATAAAATTCACATTAACATGTAATTCATCCAGAGCTTACAACTCAGTGGCTTTTATTATATTCAAAAATAGCCATAAAACTATGTAATTTCAGAAACTTTCATCACCTCAAGATGAAAACCAGGGACTTCCCTTGTGGCTCAGTGCTTGAGAGTTCACCTTGCAATTCAGGGGACTCAGGAACTGGAATCCCACATGCCATTAAGCAACTTGGTCTATGCCCCACAACTACTGAGGCCTGTACACTCTGCAGGCAATACGACAAAACTGGAGGGTCTGTGCACCACAGCAAGTCGTCTGGCAAAATGCAGTGAAGATCCAACATGTAGCAACTAAGACTCGACAAAACCAAATACTTAAAAAAATAAATATCACACTTAAAAGTGTATTTAATATTTTTATAGAAAGATTTTTTAAATTCTAAGTTGCTCTACAATTTTCAGAAGGTTCATACATGATTTCATCTAATCTCCTATATTCCCATAATAATGTTTTTTCTCCCCCCACCTCTATATTGTTCTCCTCACCACTATATTTTATAGATATATAAAATTGTGAACTGTGACAAATAAACGCAAAAAAACACAAATTGATGTAGTGTGCCATCCCGACAGGGCAGGGTGATCCTTGACTTCCCTAGTGACTAGTGAGGCTGAATATCTTTAACTTGCTGGACATTTGTGTGTCTTTGGACAAATGTCTATTTAGCTTCTTTGCCCATGTTCTGAACAGGTTGTTTATGTTCAGTTTTAGGAGTTCTCAATGTTAAAGGTAGAAATCCCTTATAAGATGTGATTTTATCACATTAGACTTAATGTTGGGGTTGCTCAGCATGGTCGGTGGTCATTGTGGACTCAGCCCCTCCTCTGTGCTCACATTCCCTGTCCTCAAAGAAACATGCATGGTTCACTACAGAGAACCCTCTGATGGCACTTCTGAATACTAGAAACTGGTAATGGCCAAATGCGAGGAGAAGACACAGAAAAGGAAACCTGCTTCTGGGGTGCTCCACAAATTGCCAAAGCTCTGAAGTCCTTGCTACTTGGGATTTTGAAAAATGCTTCTTAATATGTAAATGGAGAGAGGAGGCCCATTGGGCTATTTTTGCTCCATTGGGAAAGTAACTTGGATCCCTGCCTCACAAAACACCACCAAAGCATTTAGACACACACTAAGAACCAACACTTGAAAACTTGACACATTTTACAACTATTTTTGATGAGTGAATATCTTTTTAATTGAAGTATTATGGATTTTTAAAGATTTGTTAGTTTAAGGTGTATAGCAAAGTGATTCAGGGATTCAGTGTTTCACGTGCTTCCTTGGACAAAATTCACTCCACATGAGGGTCCCCTGGGCCATGTCCAATACTCAGAACAGGCAATAATCCTGAAAACACAGAGCAGCATGCGGTGGTGCTCGTGGGTCTTTTTTGACTGAATCAATTATTCTAACATGACACACAAAAGAAGCCTAGATGCTAGGAGGCGGATCCCCAAACCTATCTTCAAACAGGAGGCCTTGCTCCCTTGAATATGGGTGCGTGAAACTGCGCTTGGAAGGGAAGAGGTGTGTCATGAATATTTTGTCTGCAGAGAACGAAGCTGTGTGCAGAGAGGATGCACACGGTGGTCCCAGGACACTGAGCACATGGAGACAGTAACTGGATTCTCAGCCCTGCTCTTGGGGCATTGCACTGTCTTCACCCCTGACATACGGTGAGGTGCTCACAGGTGTCCTGGAGAGTATGGTCACATGACCTGGATCTGTCCAATCAGTGTGTCCCATCCTCCCTGGCCACCTTGATTGGCTCAGGACTGGGGCGGTGACCAAACGGCGTCCAGGACCCGGACTCAGAGCTGGAATCAAGGGAAAGAGGACCTCTCGTTCTGCCGGAAGGGGCGGGGCCGGTGAGGTCAGTCTACAGCAGTGGGAGGGGTGTGAGGTCGGCCTGGGGCAGTTGGTAACCTTCCTGCTCCCGTCAGGGCACAGCCGCCAGCCTGAAGATGAGGGCGCTGCTGAGCCCAGGGGTTGAGAGCACCGGTTCCTGCTGTGGTCCCGGAGCTCCACCTGAGACCTGAGGGAAGCCCTCTGCCTGTGAGTCCTCCTGCTTATCTGTGAGCTTGTTTGAACCTCCCTGGGTTTTCTGTCCAGAGGGCTAAGTGGAGACCCTGGAAATGCTAGTGTGTGGGTTTTGGCTGGCTTCAGGGAAGAAATGCCAGATGACAACTGGGAGACTCCAGTCTAATCTGGATTCAGGTGATATCTCTTGAAAGTGAAGTGAAAAGTCCCTCAGTCGTGTCCGACTCTTTGTGACCCCAGAGACTATATGATCCATGGAATTCTGCAGGCAAGAATACTGGAGTGGGCAGCCTTTCCCTTCTCCAGGGGATCTTCCAAACCGAGAGATCAAACCCAGGTCTCCCGCATTGCAGGCAGATTCTTTACCGGCTGAGCCACAAAGGAGGCCCAAGAATATTGGACTGGGTAGCCTGTCCCTTCTGCAGCGGATCAGGATTCCTGACCCAGGAATCGTACCGGGGTCTCCTGCAATGCAGGAGACCAGCTGAGGTATCAGAGAAGCCCAACATCTCTTAAGACCAGCTACTAATTGTAGGATTACCCTAAAGATTCTTCACAGGATTAAGGTAGCAACCTGCTAAGCTGGCAATCAGTGTCCTTATTATAGAGGACAAAACTGGGGCTCTAAGAAGGGGGTAACTCAGCTATAGCAGGGAAGTGTGTAGCCAGACAACCCCCCCAGATCCTGCTGTTAGAACTCAGGGAGGCCACATGGTGGGGCTTGTTCGTGTGACAGGGACTAAGGCACCCAGCCCACTGGGTGCTGTGGGGACCTGACTTGGTAACTGCCATCTGGCAGCTCTGAGACTCATTTGCACTATAGTTGGCACTGAAGAGAGGAAGGGCATCTCCCTTCATCCACCCAACCACACCCTCCGGGTACTCCCACACCCTGCCCCCTTTCTCTTGCTTTGTGAGGAAATTAGAGTCATGCTCATGTGACCACGTTGGCTGTCCACTGTTCACAGGATACCAACTGCAGCTGCTACAGCAGAGGCCAAGAGCCTTTGCCCCTTTGCCTCTTTCCTCTTCTCTTTCACCATCGGGGCCCTCCTCCACACTTGTACACTAGAGGCCTTTTCTGAGACATGCGGGGACCCTCCTTCAGTTTGCAACAGGTTGTATCCACTGCTGTCGTTTCAATGCCTCCCTTGAAACTCAGCTCATGAGCTCCTTTGCCTGCATTGTGGCCCACCTGGCTGCCACGGGAGGGACCGAGCTGACTGTGAAGCCAAAGCTCAGATCTGACAGCTGGGAATCTGTGTATAAAGGACCTGATTATTCATGCTGTAAAGGCTGTAGTAGGCTCCAGGGATCCAGAACTAGGGCTTGGGCCAAAGTGACTCTACAGGCAAATGTTTTGATGCCTGGGGGGGCTTCTGGTTATAGTGGCGCTGGGGCGAGTTTCTTGAGGTTCTGAAGGCCCACTGTGTGCAGGTTCACGGTGCACAGAGAAGAGAAGATGGAGTCTACCCTGGAGGTGGTCACAGCTCCTGGATGAGCCAGACAGGCAGGCAGGTCCCAAAAGCATCTGAGCTGCCTTCATGAGGGAGTGGTGTGGGAGCAGAGGAAGAGAACCAGGTCTGCTCCCTTGTGTGGTGCCCGGGGCAGGTTGTCACCAGACTAAACACTTACCACGGTGATGACCATCGCTGCTGTCTGCAAAGGGTATACACTGGCGTGTGTCTTCATCTGAGCAGTCAGACTGTCTCTAAACTATACTGGCCACGGGCATGGCCTGTCCTTGGACCTTCACATGTTTCTTCTCTTCCTTACTGAACATTCATTTCCAAGAGGGTTTTTGGGCTATAGGATGTTGGGTTTTCTCTAGCTTTGTCCAATGAGGATTGCTTTTCTGTTGTTGGTGTGGTTTGTTTTTCCAGCTCTCTTTCTTGGCTTATTCTGTGAATTTGTTTGTGCCAGAGAAAGAGCTCAGCATCTCCCTTCTGGCTGATATGTCACACAACAGCAATGCCTACCAGGAGATTCTGACCACATTTGCCAAAAGGGCTTCGTTTTGCAGATGACATCTTGAAAGTACCTACACTGTCCTTTCAGATACCCAAAGGCTACCTCAAAAGAAATAAAAACAAGAATTCTCAAGTTTAGTCTTCCAATATGTGGAGAGTCAGAAAAATCCCCTGGAGAAGGGAAAAGCTACCCACTCCAGTATTCTGGCCTAGATAATCCATGGACTGTAAAATCCATGGGGTTGCAAAGAGTCTAACAAGACTAAGCGACTATAACTTTCACTTTCAGTCAGAAAAAAATCCAGTTTTCTGTCATTTCAGTGATTGGCATTGATTGTGGACACCCAAAGAATGGGGAGAAATGGAGAAAGAAGAAGACTAAATGCTGTCAGGTGGGGGAGGGAGGAACAGGGAGTGCTTGACATGAATCCCAGCTTTGCTGAGAAGTGGGGGGGATAGAATGAGAGGGTCCAAATGTAGACACTGGTGATGGTTACACAGCTTTGTGAAGGCCTTAAGATTCCCAGATTGCATCAATTAAAGTAAAATTTATTTAAAAAAACTTAACAGAAAAATATATATAAATCCATAAAAAAAAATAAAACCTCACAAGAAAACTAAACACAAACCAGATTAAAAGAAGCTCAGGGGAAGGGAACTCAATTTCCCCTGGGTGGGGAGCGAGTTGATGGCGTCCATGGGAATCAGACAGGGATGGAGGCGCTGCAGAGCCAACCGTGCTCCTGGACGAGGTGTTTCCAGAAAGGGATCTGGGTCTCTGTCCAGAGCGGGGGCCCATTCTCCCTGCAGGGGTGGGTGAGTCATCATGGGCATCTGGGTCTTGGGCAGGAGCCAGGGCAGGCTCTCCCTGCAGAGGTGGTAACTCATCCCCGGACAGGGGTTCTTCTGCCAAAGCCCGAGCAGGTACAGGTGCAGGTGGAGGTGGAGGTTTTCTCTGAGGGGGTGGGACATCAGTGCCTGGGGCTGGGGGTCCTGCAGGCACAGAGATCCGATCTTCTCAGGGTGCTGGCCAGTACCCAGCTGGCCTGGTGTCTTTGGGAGGGGAAATCTCAGGTCTCGATCTCCCCTCAGTGGATCCCTGGGTCCTGCACCTGTAGCAACCACCTCTGTAGGGACAGGTCTTGGAAGTGGAGCCTGGTTGAATTTGAAGGTCAGAGCTAGACCTGGGAGAAGAGAAAAGTTTGCCCATAGGCTAACCTTGCCATGTGCCTAACTGGGCACTAAAGCTTCCTAGAGATTCCCAAAGAATTCCAGCATAGGAGTCTTCTCTGCAGTCTATAAGATGGGTGGTGTGAGGCCAGCCTTTGCTTCAGGCCCAGCCACAGCTCTAGGGGACTCCTCCCTGTGTGGCTCAGCAGCCCCTCCCCACACCCTCACATGCACAGCCCCAGCCTCCTCACCTCTGTGCTCTGCCGTGCTGGGCTCCAGGTCCTCCTGCTGCCTCAGAGGCAGGGGTTCTCGGGGCTCTGGGTTGGAGCTGGATGTGCTGAGCTTTGTGGGAGCCTGAGACTGGGCCCCAGGGTGTGTCCTGGGTGGTGTCTGGGCCACAGCCTTCCCTGCTTCCTCTTCATTCCCAGTTGGGCTGACCCCTCCGTGGGCACACTCACCTGGAGCCTGCACTGGGGCTCACGGGCAGGGGGGTGGTGGTCCAACCCCTCCGTCAGGGAGGTGGACGGGGTGTCCCCCTCATCGGCCACATCCAGTGGGAAGCTCTGCAATGATAATGACCGTCAGCCAGCCCTGCTTGGAGTTTTCCAAGCTGGGCCTGGCCAGTATGGCTGCTGCTTCTGCCCGCTCGAACTTCTGCTCCCAGCAGAGACATATGTCTGCTCAGGTACCTACCCAGGAGGAAGGAGACCCACCTGAGGGCGTGAGGTCTGCCTGAGCAGCCGGCCCTGCCTGAATTCTTCCCATCCTGCCTAGCCTGCTCTCCCCTGGGGTGTGGACACAACTGGCCCACAGGCTTCTGACCCACATCCGCTTGGGCTTGCTTGAGGCAGACACAGCCCGAGAAACCCCCTTCCACGCACACAGGGAAAGGACTCAGGGTTACCTGGATGGGATGGGAGAGGGGACCTGGCCTGGCCTGGGGCTCCTGTGTTACCTTCCTTTTCCTTCAGGCAAAGGGACAGAGGCCTCTCGGGGGGAGCCTGAGCCAGCGTTGAGCATGTTCCCACACGCTCTGCCTGTGAGCTCTCCCGAGGCCCCGGCCTCTGGGCAGGGGCAAACAGCAGAACATCTTGGCAGCAAGCGATCTGGCTGGGGGCTCCTCTCTGCTGTGGAGGCCTGGATACCCACGTTCCGGGTTCTGTTGGGTTCTGTTGCCAGGAAGTGACATCATTTCCTGGGTTCTTACTAAGGTCCCTTAAACAAAGTTCCCCATGGGAACCTCTGGGTTGACTGTTCACCCACCCTCTTAGGCCATGTGCAGGCACAGTGACACCCACACCACCCACCCCACAGCCTTGAAAGGCCTGGGTGCAGCCAGGGCCTGAGCTCTGAGGACACAGCTGCTTTCAGACCAGGCTCCTTCTTCTCATCTGTGATGTGGCTCTGGACAAGCCATGTGCCCCTCAGGGTTTCCCCAGTCTCTCCTTCTGCAGAATGGGGGTCATTCTCCCATCTACTGCCTAGGACTGTCGGCCTACAAGACCTCCATGCCTTTCAACCTGGGGCTGGTATCACATGGAGCTTGTGCGCTGGGACTTCCCAAAGGAAGGATTCAATACAGGGCTGACCTAGCACAGAATGGGGCAGAAACAGGCCTGGATGGGCTCTGGGACCTAGGAAAAGGCACTCCCCTTCCTGCCTATTTCGAGACCCTGATCCCCCAATGGAGGACTGAAAGAAGACTCGAAGGTCACCTTCTCTTATACAAAAGAGGGCCCAACTTTCTGGTCCTCTTTTTCCACTGAGATTCTGGTTCAAGTGCCCCATCTCGGCTTCTGTGGGTGGCTGAGCTTATAATGGCTCCCTGCATTCTTGTCTTTTACTTTCATAACCTTGGGTCATTTTCCCCGTTCTGGGGTGGATGGACACTGTCATTGCTTCTAACTTCCAGATAGATATATGAAAAGTCTCTAAAATCTACTCATTTCCTCTCTTTTGTTCAGTGTCTCTCTCTAGATGTTTCTCTTTCTTTTCCTTTCTGAATTCAGCCTATGTCTTCCTCTTTCTCTCTCTCTGTCTCTCCTGTGGATGGATGGATGCCTTTGAATGCACATGTATATTGTTAGCTTAGGGATAGGTTTTAGGGACAGGTTAGGTGACTGCAGCCATGAAATTAAAAGACGTTTACTCCTTGGAAGGAAAGTTATGACCAACCTAGATAGCATATTCAAAAGCAGAGACATTACTTTGCCAACAAGGGTCTGTCTAGTCAAGGCTATGGTTTTTCCTGTGGTCATGTATGGATGTGAGAGTTGGACTGTGAAGAAGGCTGAGTGCCGAAGAATTGATCCTTTTGAACTGTGATGTTGGAGAAGACTCTTGAGAGTCCCTTGTACTACAAGGAGATCCAACCAGTCCATTCTGAAGGAGATCAGCCCTGGGATTTCTTTGGAAGGAATGATGCTAAAACTGAAACTCCAGTACTTTGGCCACCTCATGCAAAGAGTTGACTCATTGGAAAAAGACTCTGATGTTGGGAGGGATTAGGGGCAGGAGGAGAAGCGGATGACAGAGGATGAGATGGCTGGATGGCATCACTGACTCGATAGACGTGAGTCTGAGTGAACTCCAGGAGTTGGTGATGGACAGGGAGGCCTAGTGTGCTGCAATTCATGGGGTCGCAAAGAGTCGGACACAACTGTGCGACTGAACTGAACTGAACTAGAGTGAGATAATGGAGAAGGCAGTGGCACCCCACTCCAGTACTCTTGCCTGGAAAATCCCATGGATGGAGGAGCCTGGTAGGCTGCAGTCCATGGGGTCGCAAAGAGTTGGACACGACTGAGCGACTTCACTTTCACTTTTCACTTTCATGCATTGGAGAAGGAAATGGCAACCCACATCAGTGTCTTGCCTGGAGAATCTCAGGGACAGGGGAGCCTGGTGGGCTGCCATCTATGGGGTCGCACAGAGTCGGACACGACTGAAATGACTTAGCAGTAGCAGCAGTAGCAGTAGAGTAAGATAAAGGGTTTAGGTTGGAGTTGGTGTTGGGGGAAGGGACAAGGGTGGTGTGTTTTTTCTTGGAGACTTGAGTGCTGTTTGTTCTTAGTCTATTTTACATATGAACCGCTTATCAGATACATCACTTGCAAGTAGTCTCTCATGTTCAGTTGACTATTTTTTTGATTTGTGAATCCTTAGCTTTTCTGTTGCAAAGCTGTTCAATTGGATGGAAACCCATTGGTGTACCTTGTTTTCCTGTTTCCCTTACTTGAAGAGAGACCCATTTCTGCTTCTGCCCACCAAATGCGAAGGAGACTCTCATGTTAAGGAGCCTACGACCAATGCTTATTTCTAGAAATCTCGTAACATCGGTCTTTGGGTTGATGTGTTTCACTGATATTCAGGTGGTATGAGATAAAAACCAATAGAATTTTTTGGATGTAGCTGTCCGATTTTTCCATGGACATTTACTGAAGACACCTTCTTGTTCCCATTTGTATATTCTCCCCTTCTTTGTCACAGATGAGTTGACCATGGATGCTTGGATTTGTTTCTGGACTCTCAAGTTGATGACATTTCTCCAAAGACACACAAATGTCCAAGTTTTAGATGCTCAGCCTCACTAATCACTAGAGGAGACAAGGATCACCATCCCTCATTAGGATGGCCTACTGCATAAATTGTGTTGTTTTGTGTGTTATTTTTTCAAAGTTCATGATTTTTCAGAGATATAGTTATTTATGGTACTGTGGAAGCATTGGAAACATGCTGTATGAAGAGATGACTGATTTTAAAAATAATGATGTTTAAATATGTATAATTGAGTATTTTATACCTTGTTTGATAAAGCAAAAAGTATTTAAACTGAAGTTGATCGTTTTTTATGGATATTAAAGAATATAGCCATAAAGTTTCACTTTTTACTATCTTCAAAGAAAAAAAGGTAAATTTTTGTTTCCTGTAATGTTATATGAAGGTCAGTCTAAAGGGTTTATTTAAAGCTTGTTCAGATGTATTCATAGCAGTGAAAATGCTGTTAACACCAGAAATGTTTTTCTATGATAGAAAGTCAAGCTGGCCTGTCTTTCTCAATAGCTTTTAATTTTGTGTTTACTACATCATGTTTCTTTTTATTTCTTTAATTGGAGAATAATTACTTTACAGTCTTGTGTTGGTTTCTGCCATACATCAGCATGACTCAGCTACAGGTATACATATGTCCCCTTCCTGCTGAAACTCCCTCCCTTCTCCGTGCCCATCCCACCCCTCCAGGTTGTCACAGAGCACTAGGTTGAGCTCCCTGTGTCACAGAGCAAATTCCCACTTGCTCTGGTTTTACGTAAGCTCATTTATATGTCTCCAAGCTGTTCTCTCAATTGGTCCCACCCTCTCTTCCCCCACTGTGTCCACAAGTCTGTAGTCTGTTCTCTATGTCTGCGTCTCCATCTCTGCCTTACAGATAGGTTCATCAGTCACATCTTTCTAGATTCCACAACCATGCATTAACATACACTTGCCTTTCTCTGACTTACATACTTTTTTTTTTTTTTTGGTGGTACTTTTCTTAATACTTGACCTAATTTGCAATGAAACAGTAGAAGGATTTCATGGACGAAAATGGCAACAACTGAGTGTTACATTTTAGCCTAGCACTCCAGGCCCAAGTAAATCTAGGGTAAATTCATTTCTATGACAGCTTCTTTGATCACATTCACTACTTTTCCCTGTTGTCATGTGTACAATTTTCTGTTCCCTACATAATAATTACACGTGTCAAGTATCATCTGTCAGAAGTTGTATAGCAATGAGGAAATATGTTCATAATGCAGACACCACAAACACCCTCCAAAAGGTGTATGTAATAAGAATACACTTTGTAATGAATTTCACGCCCTGAAAATATAGTTTAAAAATTGAAAAAATGACATTAATATGGGTTACAGATAGGTTTTCAGTGAAGGTGGGCTAGGCTAACAGCTAGGATCCCATCTTTCCTTAAAATGCAGAATTAAATATAAAAGGAACACACAATGGAGAAAAAAAAAAAGACAGTTCTTCAGTAAATGGTGTTGGGAAAACTGGTCATTGACTTTTAGAGATGGGGAAACTGAAATTCAAGCAGACTTGCCGGGCACCAGGGCATCGTCTGGACCAGCCTCTCGTCCTCCTGACCTGGCAGGTGGTCATCCACTTCCCGATGTGCAGCACAGCCGTAACCCAGCCTGTAGGGGTGCACTGGATCATCCAGACGTTGCCCCTGAATAGAGGTTCCCAAGGCCAGCCTGGCTCTCAGGGACTGAAACAGCCTGCTGGATTCAAGGCTGGGATGGCAGTTGAGTGTTGCCAAATGAATGGGAGGGGAGAATAGAGCAGGCTATGACTGAAGTCCAAGGTTCCACCATCCTGGTGGGAAATGTGTTGTCCTAGACTCCAAACATTCACGACATACACTCGATCTGTGGTCTGTGGCTCAGACTTCAGCCTTTCAGGTGGGTCATTTGGGTGACCCTGACTTGAGCAGACACAGCTCTGTGGCCCTACCATTAGCCGTCGCATCCCTGTTGGCCAGAAAGGCAGCTGGACTGAAGGACAGGTGAGCTCGGATCACACCCTGGGGAGCGGGAGCACCAGGGCTGCCTTTGCGTTCCTTCCATTTTATTACAGTTTCCAAGTGTCTAGTTAGGAAGAGTGAAGTTGACCCCATTTTTTTGTGGTGGAATCTAGACAGGGGCAAGGTAGGGATTTTTCTTAGTGTAGGCATGTCTAGAGGCAGCTTTTTCATCAAACTTGCATCTTCAAACACAAGCCCTTCCATGGACTTCACTTACTGAACACATCTTCAGGAATGACAGAGGTTTGTATATATCTGCTGTTTCACCTGTCTACCATCTGTTCTGCCTATCAGAGGGTTTGGGGGGGGGGTGCAAATTTGTTGCTTTCATTGTTCATTTTGTACCTGCACATATATTTCAGCCCTCCTCATATTGTCTGTGACAATAATTTCCTAACAAATTAGGGTTCAGTTCACTTCAATTACTCAGTTGTGTCCAGCTGTTTGTGAACACATGGACTGCAGCACACCAGACCTCCCAGTCCTTCACCAACTCCCAGGGATTACTCAAAGTCATCTCCATTGAGTTGGTCATGCTATCCAACTTCTCATCTTCTGTCACCCCCTTCTCCTCCCACCATCAGTCTTTCCCAGCATCAGGGTCATTCAGATGAGTCAGTTCTTCTCATCAGGTGGCCAAAGTATTGGAGTTTCAGCATCAGTCCTTCCAGTGAATATTCAGGACTGGTTTCCTTTAGGATGGACTGGTTTGATCTCTTTGCTGTCCAAGGGACTCTCAAGAGCCTTCTCCAACACCACAGTTCAAAAGCATAAATTCTTTGGGGCTCAGTTTTCTTTATAGTCCAACTCTCACATCCATACATGACTACTGGAAAAACCATAGCTTTGACTATATGGACCTTTGTTGGCAAAGTAATGTCTCTGCTTTTTAATATGCTGTCTAGGTTGGTCATAACTTTTCTTCCTAGGAGCAAGCATATTTTAATTTCCTGGCTGCTGTCACAATCTGCAGTGATTTTGGAGTCCAAAATAATAAAGTTTCTCACTTTTTCCACTGTTTCCCTATCTATATGCTATGGAATGATGGGACCATATGCCATGATCTTTGTTTTTTTAAATGTTCAGTTTCAAGCCAGCTTTTTCTCTCTCTTTTTCCTTCATCAAGAGGCTCTTCAGTTCCTCTTTGCTTTTTGTCATAAGGGTGGTGTCATCTGCATATCTGAGGTGATTGATATTTCTCTCGGCAATCTTGATTCCAGCTTGTGCTTCATCAAGTCCAGCATTTCTCATGATGTACTCTGCATATCAGTTAAATAAAGAGAATGATAATATACAGCCTTGACTTACTCCTTTCCCAATTTGGAACCAGTCTGTCATTCCATGTCCAAGTCTAACTGTTGCTTCTTGACCTGCATACAGATTTCTCAGGAGGCAGGTCAGGTGCTCTGGTATTCCCATCTCTTGAAGAATTGTAGACAGTTTGTTGTGTTCCACACAGTCAAAGGGTTTGGTGTAGTCAATTAAGCAGAGGTAGATGTTTTTATGGAACTCTCTTCCTTTTCTGATGATCCAAGGGATGCTGGAACTTTGATCTCTGGTTCCTCTGCCTTTTCTAAGTACAGCTTGAACATCTGGAAGTTCACAGTTCATTTACTCATGACCTGGATTGGAGCATTTTTAGCATTACATTGCTAACGTGTGAGATAAGTGCAATTGTGTGGTAGTTTGAGCATTCTTTGGCATTGCCTTTCTTTGGGATTGGAATGAAAACACCTTTTAAGACCCACTTGACTTCGAATTCCAGGATGTCTGGCTCTAGGTGAGTGATCACACCATGGTGATTATCTGGGGTTGTGAAGTTCTTTTTTGCACAATTCTTCTGTATATTCTTGCCACCTCTTCTTAATATCTTCTACTTCTGTTAGGTCCATACAATTTCTGTCTTTTATTGTGCCTATCTTAGTGTGAAAAGTTCCCTTAGTGTCTCTAATTTCCTTGGAGCTATCTCTAGTCTTTCATATTCTCGTTTTCCTCTATTTCTTTTCATTGATCACTGAGGAGGGCTTTCCTATCTCTCCTTCCTATTCTTTGGAACTCTGCATCAAAAGGGTATATTTTTCTTTTTTCCTTTGCCTTTCACTTCTCTTCTTTTCATAGCTATTTGTAAGCCCTCTTCAGACAGCCAGTTTGCCTTTTTACATTTCTTTTTCTTGGGGATGATCTTGATCACTGCTTCCTGTACAGTGTCAGCAACTTCTGTCCACAGTTTTTCAGGAACTCTGTCTACCAGATCTAATCCATTGAATCTATTTGTCACTTCCACTGTGTGATTGTAAGGGATATGATTTAGGTCATACCTGAATGGTCTATTGGTTTTCCCTAGTTCAACTGAAATCTGAATTTGGCAATAAGGAGTTCATGATTTGAGTCACAGTCAGCTCCCAGTCTTGTTTTTGCTGACTGTATAGAGCTTCTTCATCGTTGGCTGTAAAGAATATAATCAGTCTGATTTTGATATTGACCATCTGGTTATGTCCATGTGTAGTGTCATCTCTTGTGTTGTTGGAAGAGGATGTTTGCTATGACCAGTGTGTTCTCTTGGCAAAACTCTGTTAGCCTATGCCCTGCTTCATTCTGTATTCCAGTGTCAAATTAGCCTGTTGCTCCAGCTATTTCTTGACAAATTAGGGTGTGTGAGTGCAAAGTCACTTCATTCGTGTCCCACTCTGTCCGACCCTATATACTGTAGCCTTTCAGGCTCCTCTGTCCATGGTATTCTCCAGGCAAGAATACTGGAGTGGATTGCCATGCCCTCCTCCATGGGATCTTCCTGACCCACATAGAGCCACCTGTGAAGCCACACAAATTAGGGGGATCATATGTATTTTCATTTTGTAATCTATAGCTCTGTACTGCTAAAAGACTCTTAGTTCTGGAAGGATCTCTTTTGTATTGAAATGTTTCTGTGATGAGCTGTGAAAGATACCGGGATTCTTGGCCTCCAGAGATGAGGAAATTGATCCAGTGCCAGTGATGCGGCTTGATTGCTCAGAGCTTTTTATACAATAAAGTTTTATTAAAGTATAAAAAAGATAGATAAAGCTTCTGACATAGAGATCAGAAGGCTAAATTTTTAGCCTGTAATTCTTTCTTCTCATATCATGAACCTTACAAATTCATCTAAAGGGCAAATGTATAATCTTGTACTGAAATTCCATGACAAAGGTAATCAATATCTCATCTAAGAGTTATTGATCACTACTGTTTCTGCAGGGCTTCCCTGCTGGCTCAGTGTTGTAAAGAATCCACCTGGCAGAGAGGAAGACACTGGAACCCACCAAAAAAAGATATCCCATATCAAAGGACAAAGGAGAAGCCAGAGCAAAATGGTAGGAGGGAAACAATTACGATAAAATCAAATCCTATACCTGCAGGGTAGGCCACTCACAAACTGGAGAACAATAATACCAAGGAAGTTCTTGCACTGTAGCGAATTCCATCGACAGAGGAATGGGTAAACGTGGTATATATATACACATACACACAATGGAATATTACTCAGCCATTAAAAAGAATGAAATAAGGCCATTTGCAGCCACATGGATGGATCTAGAGAGTGTCATATTGAGTGAAGTAAGTCAGACAGAGAAGGAGAAATATATGAAAACCCTTACATGTAGAGTCTAAAAAGAAATAATACAAATGAACTTATAAAACAAAAAGAGACTCACAGGGTTGGAAAACAAACTCATGGTTGCCAGGGGGAAGGGATAGTTAGGACTCTGGCAAGGTCATGTACATACTGCTATACTTAAAATGGATAACCAACAAAACCCTAATGTATAGCACACGGAACTCTGCTCAATGTTATGTGCTAGCCTGGATAGGTCTCAGAGGGGTTTGGGGGAGAATGGATATAGGCATATGTATGGCTGAGTCCCTTTACTGTTCACCTGAAACTATTACAACATTGCTAATCGACTATGAAGTCACGCAGTCACGTCGGACGCCTTGTGACCCCATGGACTACGTAGGCCACCAGGCTCCTCTGTCCATGGAATGTTCTAGGCAAGAATACTGGTGTGGGTTGCCATTCCCTTCTCCAGGGCATTTTCCTGATCCAGGTATCAAACCCAGGTGTCCTGTATTGTTTATTGTCTGTCTTTCCTTCTAGAATGTAAGCTCAACAAGGGCATCGACTTTGTATTTTTCTTGTTCACTGTTCGCCTCCCAGAACTTAAAATAGTGACTGGTACATTGTACAATTTCAGTAAGCTTTTATTGGATGAAAACCCCTACCTTAATGTATGGGTACTATCCAACTGACTAAAATTTTACTGAGTACCTATGATGTGTCAAGGCCTGTGCTAGTAAAGTGCAGTGACAGAGTGGTTATCATCTGTGATTTTACAGAGCTAACAATCACAGATAAAATTTCAGACAATTTTCTACTGAACAGGAATATTTTTTTATTGATAAAAAGTTACGTGATTACTTCGTTAAGATTCTACATAATTTAGTTCATTTAGCAACACTTTGTAACAAAAGTTTATCTTCAAAATGCTGTACTCTTACCCCAAGATCCCAAATATTTCAGGAACTACTTCAATTACTTTAAAAACCATCCCTGTTCCTCCATCATGGATTAAGTGATGTCAGCAATAGTAGTAGACTGAATATATTCTAACTAGTCTCTACTTCCAAATTTCTCCCAGGCACTCTCCTTTGATACTTTTCCACACATTTTCTCTTTAATTAAAAAATATAGGTAATTTAATCTCATTAAAAAAAAAAAAACGCTGAGCACTTCTTCCCTATATATAATATGTTCATAGAGATAATCAGACCTTTTGAAGAATTACACACCAGTTTCCCTGATCATAGTAACTTTGCAGTATGCTGATATTATTCAAAGTCCGGCAGGCAGCTTCCAATTCTCCCTCACAAAACACATGGTAATAACGATGAAACACAGGACCTGGGTCACGGGATCCTAATGGACCAAATGGCTCAACACGCTTGTCCTTACCAGGATTTCCCTTAAAATGCCAGGGAACCAGTAAGTCTTGAGAATGAAAAGAAGTCCTGTTAGTATGAATAGGCAACTTGGAATTAGCAACATTCTTTGAATTACATCCCCCATCTTGAAAGTCATTTATGGAGGAGACAGAGTGTGCTGAGTCTTGATTGCCTACATTAGGCAACTGCTTCACAAGCAACTCTTGCACTGATGCATCATTGCTGATTTCCTCTTTCATGCCTTGGCTAGTTCTGTTTTCTCTAAGATACTTGGACTTCTTCTTATTATATTCTTGCTCCATAGCCCAAACATAGATGAGTGCCTTCCCACCAGGTCTTAGGAGTCGAACAAGTTCTTGGAGAGCTGCCACTCTACGCTCCTAGTGGAAAAAAACAAGAAAGAAACAAAACTGTATTGTTGTTTATCAGCCAGAAAGAGATACAGAGAGGAAATGGGAAATATGATTGACTACAGGACTGTTTTCAATTAAGATGGACAGCACAGAAAATCAAACATAAGACAAATCTTATATAAAAAAAAAAAAAAAGGAAAAAAGAAGAATTGTGTTCTGCAGTCAAGGAGGGTAAAAGGATAAATAGAAAAAAAATTTTTTTTTCTTTCCAATAATGGGCACAGAAGGTGTTCTGTTTTGTTTTGAATTCAGTTAAGGTGCCAGTAACTCCAGCACAGAGGAATCTATGTTACTGCTTAGATCAGGAGAAAATGAGTAGTACTCAGGAGTAATAAGATTTTTTTTTCCTATAAAATATTAAATTCACTTATTTTAAAATGAGAAGCATAGTGACTAATTAAAAACATTAGCATACCACTACCAGTTAAATACTTGAGTTTTGAAAAGAAAAGAATATGAAAAGAAGAAAAATAGAAACTCAGATCTTGGGAATGAGAGAAACAGCTGAGGAAGTAAGATGGGAAACAGAAATAGAGAAGAAGCTCAGAGGCTGAGAAGAGAGAACAAATCCTCAAGAGGCCTACAGCTGATCTCTTAAAGTCTCTTATAGCTCAAGTTCTGCAACTCTGTGTATTTGAGGAAGACATTTAAAGATGAGTAAGACTCAGGCAGGAAAAACGCAGAAATACGCAGCAGTAAAGCATAGTCACGACAAATCTCTGTTTAAGAAAGCACAACTCCCATGTAGCTCATCTCCAGTCCACGGGCTTTCTTTCAAAACTGGGGTACACTTTATGACATGGAAAGAAAGGAAAAGCTGAAATGTAGTCCAAGTCAGTGAAATCTATGAACATTTCCTGCCACTTAGTGTTATCCCAGAGGTCTCTGAGACTGCTGCTGCTGCTGCTGCTGCTGGCTAAGTCGCTTCAGTCATGTCCGACTCTGTGCAACCTCATAGACGGCAGCCCACCAGGCTTCCCCATCCCTGGGATTCTCCAGGCAAGAACACTGGAGTGGATTGCCATTTCCTTCTCCAATCCATGAAAGTAAAAAGTGAAAGTGAAGTCGCCCAGTCATGTCCGACTCTTAGCGACCCCATGGACTACAGCTTACCAGGCTCCTCCATCCATGGATTCTCCAGGCAGGAGTACTTCTCTGCTCTGAAACTGCCTCAATTCTTTTCATTCTTTTACTTTATTCTTCTCTCCAGCAGTTATTTCCACCATTTTATCTTCCAGCTCAATGATCCATTCTTCTGCTTCACTTATTCTGCTATTGATTCCTTTTAGAGTATTTTTAATGTCATTAATTGTATTGTTTGCCTCTGTATGTTTATTCTTTAATCCTTCTAGGTCTTTGTTAATTGATTCTTGTATTTTCTCCATTCTATTTTCAAGGTTTCTGATCATCTTTATCATCATTATTCTGAATTCTTTTTCAGGTAGTTTGCCTATTTCCTCTTCATTTATGGACTTCTGTGTTTCTAGTTTATTCCTTCATTTGTGCAGTATTTCTCTGCCTTTTCATCATTTTTTTTTTTTCAAACTTACTGTGTTTGAGGTCTCCTTTCCCCTAGCTTCAAGGTTGAATTCTTTCTTCCTTTTGGTTTCTGCCTTCCTAAGGCTGGTGCAGTGGTCTGTGTAAGCTTCCTAAAGGGTGAGATTTGTGCTGAGTTGTTTTTTTTTTTCCCTCTGATGGGGCAGGGCTGAGTGAGGTGGAAATCCTGTCTCCTGATGATTGGGTTTGTATTTTTGTCTTGTTTGTTGTTTGGATGAGGCATCCTGCACAGGGTGCTACTGGCAGTTGGGTGATGCTGGGTCTTGTATTCAAGTGGTTTCCTTTGTGGGAGTTCTCACTATTTGATACTCTCTAGGATTAGGAGTTCTCTGGTGGCCTAGGGTCTTGGAGTCAGTGCTCCCACTCCAAAGGCTCAGGGCTTGATCTCTTGCCAGAAATGGAGATTCCACAGGTGGTTTGTTATGGCATTAAATGAGATTAAAACAAATACCCAAACATAAGAAACCAAAGATGATCTACAGACAAGTGCAGTTACAAAATCAGGCAAATAATAATTAAAATAATGGAATATACACATAAATACCCATAAGCAAACTCAAAACAGTCCAACAAAAATAAAGTACAATAGACTGACCCTGCAAACAAAGGAAACCAAAAATGATATCCACCAGTTAAGAACAAAATTAACTGAAGCACAAACTGGAAAACAAAACTAAAGCAAGATATCAACTGGGGAATAAAGCAATGAAAACAAAACAAATATGGTGAGAAAAAGAAAGAGAAGAAAGAAAAGAATAGAAATGCAAAGTTAAATAGAGGTAGACAAAGATTTATATACATTAAAGATTAACTGCAAAGGGAAAAGGACAGGAAAAGGATAGGAAAAGTAAACAAAGGAATAAATATAGAAAAAATAATAGGTTAAAAAAATTTTAAGTTAAAATTATAAAAAAAGAGAGAAAAAAAAAAGGAAAACTCCACAGAACTGCAAAAGACCAATGTAGAGGGAGAGGTTTATTATAACAGCAATACAAAGTGTGATTTAAAAAAACTCAAAAGCTTAATTAGATCTCACAGTGCTAATAAAACTGACAACTACAACAAAGGGGGTAAAAAGGAAAAGGGGGAAAAATCCATAAGAAACTAAAGAACAAGTCAAAATGTAAGAATAATAAATGTTTTTCCTGAGTCACTGCTGTCAGAGTCCTTTCCCTCACTGGGAGTCACAGTCCACCTCACCTCCTAGGATGCCCTCCAACACTGTGCTGGTCTCTGGACCTGCTGTGGGGACAGCTCAGACTCTAATCTGGTCCCACTCCTGTGTGTTCTTGCCTCCAATGTCCACAGCTATCAGAACGAGTACATTTTCTTTTGTGGGAGCTCTCAATGTCCTTTTATATATTCTATAGAGACAGTGTCTGCTTAGTTGATCATGTGGATTTAATCTGCAGCTGGTACAGCTGGTGGGAAGGTTTTGGGTCTTCTTCCACACTGCCCCTGGGTTTCAACTGTGGTTTTATTTCCACCTCTGCATGTGGGTCATCCACTGGGGTTTGCTCCTGAGGCTTCCCTGAAGGACTTGGTTTTGCCCCTGTGAGGGCCAGGAGTGGAGGTGGTGCAGCTGTTTGGGTCGCAGGGGTTCTGGCAGCACCAGGTACTCAGGGGAGTTGGCAGCTAAGGCAGCAGGAAATATAGTGCTCTAGAAGGGAGGGCAACCAGTATTGGCCAATACGCTCCAGTATTCTTGCCTGGAGAACCCCCTCCCTGACAGAGAAGCCTGGCAGGCCACAGTCCACAGGGTCACAAAGAGTTGCACACAACTGAAGAGAACCCATGTGCACAGGCGCAAGTCTTTTTTTGCCTGTGGCAGCTCTGTCCCAGTGAGGATTAAGTGTGAAGGTGGCATGGCTGCTTGGGTTGAGGGGACCCTGATGGCACCAAGTGTGCAGGGACACAGACTGCCTCAGCCGAAGGAGTTATGCCCCTATCAGAGTCTTTTTTCAAGCCTCTAGTAGTTGGCAATCAGAAGGCCTCTTTGGCTAGTCTTTCTCCATATTTCCACCCCTTCAGGCACTTAGAGGGCGTCCTTGCCTGGGGTCCTTCTCTGTTGTTTGTGGCATCAGGCACATAGACGGGCCCCCCAACTGGGGTCCTGCTCTGTAGACTGGCGTGTCAGGCACTTAAAGGGGCACCCTGGGTGGGGTCCTATTCTGTTGTTCTGCGTGTCAGGTGCTTGATGGGCCAGCCTATCTATTGTTCAGCTACCAATGCTGGGGTATGGGGAGAGAGAGGCTACAGTGACTGATCCACTATGCATGACTCAGCAGTATCATCTTGCTTCCATGGCTGCCTGGCTTTCTCCACAGGCATGTCCCACCACAATCTCCTCCCTCATGTCCCCTTGGTCCGTCTCTACACAGTTAATAGCAGTCCTTGCCCTGGGATTCCTCCAGCACCCTTACACTCCAGCTCCCAGCTGCTGCGGCTTCTAGGGGACCTGCGTCCCTGTCCGGGGCACATATGGCTGCAGCAAGGACTGTCTGATTCTCATTCCATTTAGGCTGTCACAGATCAGCTGCTTCACTCTCAGCCTTAACTGTTGGACCTAGCAATTGCCCTGATGTGGGGACCATCAGGGTCCCCTGCTTGGGGACCCTGCTTCAGTTCCCCCACCTGCTGAGGGCAGATCCAGTTCTTCCCCCTAGTTGTTTTTCCCCCTAGTTCCTTCATCCTATGGAGTTCTGCGTGGTTCTATATATTCTTTTCTGGTGGTCAAGTACTCTGTCTGCTCTCAGCTGGTGTTCTGCAAGCACTTCTGTGTCTGAAGGTGCACTCCTGATGTATCCGTGCAGAGAGATGTACTCCATGTCCAACTTGTTCCGCCATCTTGTTCCTGCTTCCTGCCACTTAGTTACAAGTTTTTAGAGCAAAAAAGACAATACTTACTGCTGTAGCAAAATGGTGAATAACAGCAATGGAAATGCAAGCGTCACAAGATCCACTGCGAATTGGTACTGCCAAAGCATCACAGACAAAGGCCTGATATTGCCTCTCTCTACAAATGTCCACAAGGTTTTGGCTATGATCACAGCCAATCTGTAAGAGATAAAGAATTACAAAACATCTTGTTTAAATGCCATAAACTTATTAGACAGATTTCATATTCATTGTGAAAGGGTCTAAGACTATGATATTATCAGTTCTTACAGCCAGTACAAAATCATTTATATAATTTACAAGGGAGCATTTATTATTTTAACAGATACCAGACAGAATTCAAATTAGTGAATCGAAACAAATGACTAGAATAAAAATACCATTGGTGGAAACGAGAAGTTCCAATTGGCATCTAATTGATCACCATTCAGAATCTTGAATTTTTTTGTAATATTTTATTTTTTATCTTATTTTATTTGCCATGCCACATGGCATGTGGATCTTAGTTCCCTGACCAGGGATCAAACCTGTGCCCCATGAAGTGGGAGCATGGAGTATTAACCACTGACTGCCAGAGAAGTCCAATATCACACATTTTAAAATGGAAATTATGACATAAATAAAGACATTTAGTCGTTTGGGGGAGCTACAAATAATAGGTTCAAAGTATCTCTTATTAGGATATAAACTATTTAGTAATGGCCCAGATGTCATGAGGATGGCTTACTTTATCCTGCTTCTTTATACTTTCAAGATGTATTACATGCACCATCATAAAATAAAATCACCCTAAATAAAGTTAAATAACTTATTTCATTTTTTAAAGCCATTGATTCTTGTTCTGCTAAATATGTATATCTCAAGAAAGCTGAGCACCGAAGAATTGATGCTTTTGAACTGTGGTGTTGAAGGAGATTCTTGAGAGCTCTTGGACTGCAAGGAGATCAAACTGGTCAATCCTAAAAGAAATCTATCCTGAATATTCATTGGAAGGAGTGATACTGACACAGAAATCCAATACTATGGCCACCTGATATGAAGAACTGATGCATCAAAAGACCTTGATGCTGGGAAAGATTGAATGCAGGAGGAGAAGGGGACAACAGAGGATGAGATGGTTACATGGCATCACTGATAGACATGAGTTTGAGCAAGCTCCGGGAAATGGTGATGGACAGGGAAGCCTGGATGCTGCAGTCCACGGGATCACAAAGAGTCGGACACAGCTGAGTGACTGAACTAAACTGAGCTGACAAGAATACAGTGTTGCATTTGAAATTTGTAAAATGCAATTGAATTAATTTTTTTAGTATAACCAAACCATTTTATGGCAATGAAAACAGTGAAGGCAGCTAACAGCATCCTTTAATCTCCCCAAGCAGGTGAGGCCTAACATGCCTTATGCATATGTCTGGTACTGTGGCAAGTGTCTGTGGGTTAGGACTGCCTGTCTTTTCTCTAGTTTTGCTATTGTTTTGTACACAGCTTTGCTGTTCTAAAGATACCAGATATAGAGGGAGTGACAGAAACAGAGAAAGACAAGAAAGAGAAAAAAAGAGAAAGTGCATGCATGCACGTGCAATGTGCACATATAAACTAGGGAAGGAACTGGAGGTTAAAGTTAAATCACTAATGATTAAAAAAAAATCACTAATGATTATCTCCAGATATTTCTTCTTAATCCAATCTCTACAATAGAGAGGAGATATATATATAAGTAGATTTCATCTAACAGAGGTAGCCACATAAAGTTTATAATTTACTCATTGGAATTTTTGATGTGATAAGTTTTGATTAATGCTGAAGGATCAGTATTCCCTCAGTTCATCTGAGAATAAAGATATGAATCTTCTCATCAAAAGAATTCTTTCTGAGTCAAGTCACACTGCCATGTCAGTAATACTTAATATGAATTTGCTCAATTTCTAATTAACATTCAATAGCTTCAGTATTCCAGCCCACAGCTGCATTAATACCTGAGGTATAATAAAGGTACCAAGCTAGAAGTAAAGTATAGTAATGTCATTTTGATTACATTTTAAGATGGAAAAGTACTAAGAGTCCTTTAGTAACAACAGTGGCACAATTCCCAATTAACTGCTCTTGTTACCTGTGTAAGATATATAATTGGCCTTGTTGTTGTTCAGTGGCCAAGTCATGTCTGACTCTGTGACTATAGCACACCATGCTTTTATGTCCTTCATTTTGATATGTAGTTAGCAAGATAGTTTTTCTGACTTATTTGTTAAGCTACTGGAAACCTAAAAGTTTCCAATCTCTGGAAGGATCAGGTAGAGAGAAAAGGTAAATGTTTCAATTTTGCTTTGTTCTTGTTCAACCACTCAGTTGTGTCTAACTCTTTGTGACCCTGTGGACTGCAGTACACCAGGCTTCCTTGTCCTTCACTATCTCCCTGAGTTTGCTCAAATTCATGTCCATTGAGTCAGTGATGCCATCCAACCATCTCATCTTCAGTTGCCTCCTTCTCCACCTGCTCTCAATCTTTTCCAGCATAAGGGTCTTTTCTAATGAGTCAGCACTTTGCATCAGGTGGCAAAAATATTGGAGCTTCAGCATTGGTCCTTCCAGTGGAAAAGAACCCCAATGCTGGGAAAGATTAAGGGCAAGAGAAGAGGGTGACAGAGGATGAGATGGTTGGATAGCATCACTGACTCAATGGACATGAATTTGAGCAAACTCAGGGAGATAGTGAAGGACAGGGAATCTCAAAGAGTCAGACATGACTTAGGGACTGAACAAGAGACTCTTTAGTTTCTCTTCATTTTCTGGCATTAGAGTGGCATCATCTGCATATCTGAGGTTGTTGACATTTCTCCCAGCAATCTTGATTCTAACTTGTGATTTATCCAGCCCAAGATTTCGCATGATGAACCCTGCATATACATTAAATAAGCAGGGTGACAATACACAGCCTTGACATACTCCTTTCCCAGTTTTGAACCAGTCTCTTGTTCCATGTCTGGTTCTGTTGCTTCTTGACCTGCATACAGGTTTTTCAAAATTTTAAAATCATCAACATAATATTAAATATTCAATTCTAAAGATACTGATAAAAAGGAAAAAGCATTCAACTTAATAACAGAACTAAATCAAGTTTCACTTTTCTTCTATTAAAGTATCAAAAATATTTCAAAACCGAAGTATACTACAGTAATAGCACTGTGATGTAACTTCCTCTCATAACATATTCATTAATACAAATTGGCTGGACCTAGTTTAAAAAGCAATTTTACAAACCATCTTTTAAGAAAGATAAAAATGTTCACAATTTTGACCCCAATATTTATTCTTCGAAAAATTTATCCTAAGAAAATAATCCAAAGTATGGAAAAAGGTAAACAGGCTAATGAAACTGTCTTTAATGAAATCTACCATATGTTACAGCACATTCTTTGTATTAATGTACTTAACTCTTGAGAGTGACAAGATGGTAGAGTAGAAGGACTTGAGCTCACCTCCTCTCACAGAAACACCAAACTACTCTCAAGAAAACACGAAAATCACTACCAACTGCTGAACAACAATCAACAAAGAAGATATTCTACATCCAAAGATAAGAAGAATCCACAATGAGACAGCAGGAAGAGTGCATCTGCAACACAATCAAATTCCATTCTGACTGAATGGGCAACCCACAAACTGGAAAATACATCACAGAGTTTCTCCCACAGGACTGAGAGTTCTGAGCCCCAGATCAGGCTCCCCAGTCTGCAAGCCTAGCATCAGGAGGAGGCCCCAGAGCATTTGGCTTTGAAGGCCAGCAGGGTTTGACTGAAGGAATTTCAGAGGACTAGGGAAAACAGAAACTCCAGTATGGAGGGGGCACACAAGGTTTCATGCACACCAAGACCCATGAACTTGGTGACTTCGCAGGAGCCTATGCTAGACCTACCTGTTTGTCTTGGAGGGTATGCTGCAGGGGCAAGTGTGTATATGTAGGGGTAGGGAGGGCTCTGGCTCATTTCGGGGATAAAAACCCTGGTGGCAGTGAAAGTGAAGTTGCTCAGTCGGGTCTGACTCTTTGCAACCCCGTGGGCAGTAGCCTGCACCAGGCTCCTCCGTCCATGGGATTTTCTAGGCAAGAGTACTGGAGTGGGTTGCTATTTCCTTCTCCAGGGAATCTTCCCGACCCAGGGATCGAACCCAGGTCTCCCGCATTGTAGACAGACGCTTTACCATCTGAGCCACCAGGGAAGGTGGCAGAGGTACCAGCAAACTGGTGTGAGCTCTCCTGGAGACACCAAGACCTGGCCCCACCCAATAGCCTCTGGCTCCAGGGCTGGGATGCCTCAGGCCATATAACCAAAAGGGAGGAAACACAGACCCACCCATCAACAGACAAGTTGCCAAAAGTTTTCTTGAGCCCACAACCACCTCTTAAACACATCTTTTGACACAGCCCAGCCCAGCAGAACAAGACCCAGCTCCACCCACCAGCGGGCAGGTACCAGTCTCTCTAACCAGGAAATTCACATAACCCTCTAGACCAGCTTTACCCACCTACAATCCTGCAGCCTACAGTCTACAATGCTGCAGCCTACAGAATAGAGATTGCAAACACAGAAAGTGTCAACTGCAAATTGGAGCGTGCCAAGGGCATTTGCCTCTGCAGAGATTGAATCCTGTGCTGCTGCAGTTGCTAATGTTCGACACACCCTGAAAAATGAAAGTGAAAGTGAAAGTGAAGTTGCTGAGTTGTGTCCGACTCTTTGCGACCCCATGGACTGTAGCCTACCAGGCTCCTCCCTCCATGGGATTCTCCAGGTAAGAGTCCTGGAGTGAGTTGCCATTTCCTTCTCCAGGGGATCTTCCCGACCCAGGGATCAAACTCGGGTCTTCCACATTCCAGGCAGACGCTTTAACCTCTGAGCCACCAGGGAAGCCGAAAAATGAAATTAAAAGATGCTTACTCCTTGGAAGGAAAGTTATGACCAACCTAGACAGCATATTAAAAAGAAGAGACATTACTTTGCCAACAAAGGTCCGTCTAGTCTAGGCTATGGTTTTTCCAGTAGTCATGTATGGATGTGAGAGTTGGACTATAAAGAAAGCTGAGCGCCGAAGAATTGATGCTTTTGAACTGCAGTGTTGGACAAGACTCTGAGAGTCTCTTGGACTGCAAGGAGATCGAACCAATTCATCCTAAAGGAGATCAGTCCTGGGTGTTCATTGAAAGGACGGATGTTGGAGCTGAAACTCCAATACTTTGGCCACCTGATGGGAAGAGCTGACTCATTTGAAAAGACCCTGATGCTGGGAAAGATTGAAGGCGAGAGGAGAAGGGGACGACAGAGAATGAGATGGTTGGATGGCATCACCGACTCAATGGACATGAGTTTGAGTGGATTCTGGGAGTCAGTGATGGACAGGGAGGCCTGGTGTGTTGCAGTCCATGGAGTCACAAAGAGTTGGACACTACTGAGCGACTGAACTGAACTAAAGGGAGTTCAGGGTGGAGAGTGAGGCACTCAGTGCTCCAAAGAAACTGGTAGAACAGGTCTTTAGATAGTTAGATATTTTCAGGAAATGATTTCACAATCCCAATCCTTACATATCCTCATTTTAGAAAGTACTAAATCCCTACATGGTGACATTGTTGGTGTTGTTGTTGTTCAGTCACTTAAGTTGTTTTTGACTCTTTGCAACCCCATGGACTGCAGCATGCCAGGCATCCCTGTCCTTCACTATCTCCCTGAGTTTGCTCAAACTCATGTCCATTGAGTTGATGATGCCTGATCTTCTGTTGCCTCCTTCTCCTGCCCTCAATCTTTTCCAGCATTAGGGTCTTTTTCAACGAGTTAGCTCTTTGCATCTAGTGGCCAAAGAATTGGAGCTTCAGCTTCAGCTTCAGCACCAGTCCTTCCAATGAATATTCAACATTGATTTCCTTCAGGATTGACTGGTTTGATCTCCTTGCTGTCTAAGAGACTCTGAAGAGTCTTTTCCACCACCACAGTTCGAAAGCATCAATTCTTTGGCACTCAAGCATCTTTATGGGCCAACTCTCACATCCATACATGACTACTGGAAAAACCATAACTTTGACTATATGGACCTCTGTTGGCAAAGTAATGTCTCTGGTTTCTAATACACTGCCTAGGTTTGTCATAGCTTTTCTTCCAAAGAGCAAGTGTCTTAATTTCGTGGGTGCAGTCACTGTCCACAGTGATTTTGGAGTCCAAGAAAATGAAATCTGACACTGAAAAATTTCCACTTTTCCCCTACCTATTTGCCATGAAGTGATGGAGTCAGATGCCATGATCTTTGTTTTTTGAATGTTGAGTTTTAAGCCAGCTTTTTCACTTTCCTCTTTCACCTTCATCAAGGGGCTCTTTAGTTCCTCTTTGATTTCTGCCATGAAGGTGGTGCCATCTGCATATCTGAGATTATTGATATTTCTCTCAGCAATCCTGATTCCAGCTTGTGAATCATCCAGCCCAGCATTTCATATGATGTACTCTGCGTATAAGTTAAATAAGCTGAGTGACAATATACAGCCTTGATGTACTCCTTTCCCAATTTTAAACCAGTCCATTGTTTCATGTCCAGTTCTGTTGCTTCTTGTCCTGCATACAAGTTGATCAGGAGGCAGGTAAGGTGGTCTGGTATTCCCATATCTTCAAGAATATTCCACAGTTTGTTGTGATCCACACAGTCAAAGGCTTTAGCATAGTCAGTGAAGCAGATGTTTTTCTGGAATTCTCTTGCTTTTTCTATGATCCAGCAGAAGTTGGCAATTTGATCTCTAGTTCCTCTGCCTTTTCTAAATCCAGCTTGTACATCTGGAATTTCTTAGTTCACCTACTACTGAAGCCTAGCTTGAAGGATTTTGAGCATAATCTAGCTAGCATGTGGAATGAGTACAATACTACAGTAATTTGAACATCTGCTGGCATCAGGTCCTCATAACTAGCTGAAAACCATTTGTAAAATAAGTACTTGATTGCACTGAACTCTCCCTTCACCAAAATCATATACATTGACCTTCCCCCACCACCACTCTGGAACAGTTTCTCAGAGCTAGCTGAGATGCTGTCTTTGAAGCTGCAGTCCTCATTTTGCACCAAACAAAACCTCACTCGCCCTCTCATGTTGTGCATCATATTTTAGTCAACCCTTATGGCAACCAGTGAGGCAACCCAGATGGACTTCCCTCCTTCACCTGCACTCTACAAGGAAGCAGAGCTTTGGTAGCCGGCCCTTGTGCCCATGTGCTTCCTCAAGGAGTCCAAATGAATTTCGCTGGTTCTTTGATCTCCAGTATTGGTTGATGATACTGAATTTTATTTGGCAGTTGAGCAGGTTACCTGCCCCTCCCAGTTGAAACATACTGGGGGGAGGCGGACAGCTGAACTCTACTCAGACATACCCACTCATGGTCTAGACGCTAAGGGGGCTCAGTTGTAAGATACCAAGAAATACCCCTCCAGTTGAAAAATTTTGGTGGGGGAGGGATGGTTGAAAGACACCAGGAAAAATCCACCAGTGGAAAAGTACTGGTTGGGGGAGGGTCAGTTGAAAGATACTGAGGTTGTTCAGTTGTAGCAGATTGAGTGGTCTGTGCTGAGTTAGGTAAGAGGCTGACATAAGGCTCTTCCTCAATTCAGGTGCCTTAATAGAATTTATTGGGATAAAAGTGAAGAGTGAATTTTATCCACAACACATTCAACTTAAAATGGGAAATACAGCCTCCTAGAAAGAAGGAGCATCAGAAAGTAGCTTCTAACACTTCAGCCAGGGTTATGAACACACAAAACTTATACTTGCAAATAACTACTTAGTTGAGGAAATTATACTGAAGGAGACATCAACCGAAAAAGTTGAGGTTCTTTTGATATTACAAAATTGATATTTTGCATGCATAGTTAGAAAAAGCCAGTCCATAAAATCAAACACACCGAATAGAATGCTTACTTTAGTATCAGAAGGTTCTAGAAAAGGAAATAATAGAGGAACTTCACAGGAAACCAACAAGAAATTGCTTTAAACTATATCAGAACTAAAAAAGGCTGCTAGCACTGACTCTGCTGGGTCACAGATCTAGCAGGACTGAGAAGTCACATTTGGCTTTTCTTTTTTTTTTTTTTTGCCCCATTTTTTTTTTCCTAATTTTATTTTATTTTTAAACTTTACATAATTGTATTAGTTTTGCCAAATATCAAAATGAATCCACCACAGGTATACATGTGTTCCCCAACCTGAACCCTCCTCCCTCCTCCCTCCCCATACCATCCCTCTGGGTCGTCCCAGTGCACTAGCCCCAAGCATCCAGTATCGTGCATCGAACCTGGACTGGCAACTCGTTTCTTACATGATATTTTACATGTTTCAATGCCATTCTCCCAAATCTTCCCACCCTCTACATTTGGCTTTTCTTATGGGTATCTCTTTGGGATCCTCTTGGGGTATTTTTTTTGCCTTTCGGCTTTCATTTTGGGGTATTACATTGCTGTTTATTCCATTTGGCTTTTGATTTCTAGGCATCTCTTTGCCATTTGTTTTATTTGGAATGTGACTTCCAGTTGGTGAGGTTCTGGTTTGCTTTAGTTACTTTGGTTTGAACACAAAGATTGGTTTGAGCACGCAGACATCCAGTATGAACTGCTTGAGCTGAAATGGGAAATGCTTCCTCTAAGGTTCCACAACCAACCTGGGAACCCCTTGGGAAAAACTGTAAATGACTTGTTCTATAGCTCTGATCTAATGACAAAGAAAAATGGCCTAAAAATATTAGATCTCTATGATGGGTAAATGGACTGAAGTTGCCTTACTTTCAGGACTCTTCCCCTATAATCAGCAGTCTGCTGTTACTTCTGCTAAGTCGCTTCAGTCATGTCTGACTCTGTGCGACCCCATAGACAGCAGCCCACCAGGCTCCACCGGTCCTAGGACTCTCCAGGCAAGACACTGGAGTGGGTTGCCATCTCCAATGCATGAAAGTGAAAAGTGAAAGCGAAGTCGCTCAGTCGTGTCCAACTCTTCACGACCCTATGGACTGCAGCCTACCAGGCTCCTCCGTCCATGGGATTTTCCAGGCAAGAGTACTGGAGTGGGTTGCCATTGCCTTTTCCAAATCAACAGCCTGGGGCTGGTCAAACTAAGACCTCTCATCTCCCCCAGAGGGGCAGTCCCCAATGGGACCAAGTTGCCCTGTTATCAGGGCTGATTTGAGCACTATCTAGTCTAAATTTAGGACCATAGAAATATAAAGAGAATTTTTGATAGTGTGCCCATAATAGTCTTTAGACTCCAGAGAAAATTGGCTAAAACTTTTTTGAAATTTTCCTACTAGGAAAAGATGCTTTTCTCTCCCTTTGCCTTGAGACCATGGCCCTCCGGGACACTTGTCTAGATCATTACTAATTCTTGAAACTGAGAAAAAAAAAAAAAATGGAAAAGTCCTTATTCCAACTGTTACATATAAACTAGTGAGTTTTATATTGTGATATGTGATTCATGCCTAAGTTTGGAAAACAAAGTTATGAGATCTCTTGTTGTGTCTATTTGGATATATGTATATCTCAGTGTATGTCTTTGTATTTGGATATTGTTGCTGAAGTTAATTTGTAAATGAGCTATATTTAATTGGTTTAAAGAAAAGTAGGCACTTCAAAATCAAACAATGCTAAGTCCAAGAGAAATTAAGCTAAATGGATTTCAGGTTCATGTGAATTGGGAAATACTAAGGATCTAATTAATACTTGGTATTAATGTTTGTTTGTTGACATGTGTTGGTACTTACATTGACTTTGGTAAATAACAGGACAGGGCTCACATGTGACCACACCAGGGAATCCTTCCCTATTGACTCAGGTTCTGCTTGTGGTGGAAAGTTCACTGGGATTTTCCGTTTTGGACTAGCTTTGTTATGGGAAAGCTTTGTTCCATCTTATAGTCCCCCCAAACACCCAGGGTATTTTTAGAACACTGTGAGACCTTCAACTATGCTTCCATGAAAGAAATTGGTATTTCTCTCTCCTGTGCCCAAGCCCTCAGGAAAAAAAAAAAAAAAAAGAGGGGTTGGGGCAGTGGTAGGGAAAAATCCTTTTGAACGCAAGCAAAAAAACACAAAAAACACTGAGATTTCTGGTTCAGTCTTCATGTAAAAGTTAACAGGTAAAGGAATTTTGAACTGACTTGAAAGTAAGTACTTACAAATTAAATCTAAATATATAAAAAACTGGCCAAGATAAATTTTAGGACTTGTGATCTGGGATATATTCAGTACTGAATTGATATCTGCTACTGAAGTGGCTTAAGCTTGTTGGTTTGATTAATATAGATATGTCTAAAGTTACCAATGTTAAGTATAAATATTCCTGTTGTACCTAGGTTTCAGCTCAGTCGTGTCCAACTTTTTGCAACCCCATGAATTGCAGCACGCCAGGCCTCCCTGTCCATCACCAACTCCCAGAGTTCACTGAGACTCACGTACATCGAGTCAGTGATGCCATCCAGTCATCTCATCCTCTGTCGTCCCTTTCTCCTCCTGCCCCAATCTCTCCCAGCATCAGAGTCTTTTCCAATGAGTCAACTCTTCGAATGAGGTGGCCAAAGTACTGGAGTTTCAGCTTCAGCATCATTCCTTCCAAAGAAATCCCACAGCTGATCTTCAGAATGGACTGGTTGGATCTCCTTGTAGTACAAGGGACTCTCAAGAGTCTTCTCCAACACCACAGTTCAAAAGCATCAATTCTTCGGCGCTCAGCCTTCTTCACAGTCCAACTCTCACATCCATACATGACCACAGGAAAAACCATAGCCTTGACTAGACGAACCTTTGTTGGCAAAGTAACGTCTCTGCTTTTTTTTTTTTAATTTAATTTTTAAACTTTACATAATTGTATTAGTTTTGCCAAATATCAAAATGAATCCGCCACAGGTATACATGTGTTCCCTGAATATGCTATCTAGGTTGGTCATAACTTTCCTTCCAAGGAGTAAGCGTCTTTTAATTTCATGGCTGCAGTCACCATCTGCAGTGATTTTGGAGCCCAAAATAATAAAGTCTGACACTGTTTCCACTGTTTCCCCATCTATTTCCCATGAAGTGATGGGACGGGATGTCATGATCTTCATTTTCTGAATGTTGAGCTTTAAGCCAACTTTTTCACTCTCCACTTTCACTTTCATCAATAGGCCTTTTAGTTCCTCTTCACTTTCTGCCATAAGGGTGGTGTCATCTGCATATCTGAGGTGATTGATATTTCTCCTGGCAATCTTGATTCCAGCTTCTGCTTCTTCCAGCCCAGGGTTTCTCATGATGTACTCTGCATATAAGTTAAATAAGCAGGGTGAGAATATATAGCCTTGACGTACTCCTTTTCCTATTTGGAACCAGTCTGTTGTTCCATGTCCAGTTCTAACTGTTGCTTCCTGACCTGCATACAAATTTCTCAAGAGGCAGATCAGGTGGTCTGGTATTCCCATCTCTTTCAGAATTTTCCACAGCTTACTGTGATCCACACAGTCAAAGGCTTTGGCATAGTCAATAAAGCAGAAATACATGACCACTGGAAAAACCATAGCCTTGACTAGACGGACCTTTGTTGGCAAAGTAATGTCTCTGCTTTTAAATATACTATCTAGGTTGGTCATAACTTTCCTTCCAAGGAGTTCAGTTCAGTCCAGTTCAGTCGCTCAGTGGTGTCCGACTCTTTGCGACCCCATGAACTGCAGCACGTCAGGCCTCCCTGTCCATCACCAACTCCCAGAGTTCACCCAGACTCACGTCCATCGAGTCAGTGATGCCATCCAGCCATCTCATCCTCTGTCGTCCCCTTCTCCTCCTGCCCCAATCCCTCCCAGCATCAGAGTCTTTTCCAATGAGTCAACTCTTCGCATGAAGTGGCCAAAGTACTGGAGTTTCAGCTTTAGCATCATTCCTTCCAAAGAAATCCCAGGGCTGATCTCCTTCAGAATGGACTGGTTGGATCTCCTTGCAGTCCAAGGGACTCTCAAGAGTCTTCTCCAACACCACAGTTCAAAAGCATAAATTCTTTGGTGTTCAGCCTTCTTCACCTAGGTTTACTAGTGGTCAAATAAAACCTTATCTGTTAAAAATCTGTTGACAAGGCAAGTAACTCAATGTAGAAAAAACTGTAAGGAAACTAAGCTATGTTTTCAGTAAAAGAAAGTGTGAGAAATAAAAGAATACTGAAAAGAGTTATGCATAATCAGGATTTCCCAAGACTGAACTGAATTTAGTTGGGTAAACGAACCTTTTTGAGACTAAGCTAAGACTTGGATTTGGCTTTTTCTTTCTGTTCAGAGAAAAGTTTTCTTTGAATGACATTTTTGATCATATGATTTTCAAATCATATGATCAAATATACATTGATAACAGATGATATGAGTTTCTTTGCCTTTAAATTATTTGTATTTGCTTTTGAGATCTCTGGTAACTTTTGTTAAGGAGTAAGTATGGTCTCACAATGACTAATCTTATCTAATCAAGTGATTTTAAACTTTTTGACAAGTTTCCCAAATATCAAATTTTAATTAAAGTTCTTTTGATTTCTGGCTAACTTTGGGATGCTTCAGAGGACCCCGAAACATCCCAAAGAGAGATATTTAATTAGGTTCATTTGGTATGCTGAATTGCATGGAAAGTATTGTTGAGTGAGTAATAAATCACCTCAGATTATATACTATGGTAAATGTTACTAATACAGCTATCCTAGAAATTGTATGGAGTGCCTAAAATTCTGATATGTCCTGGTTAATATGTTATCAGTCATAATTCCAGTTATACTAGTAAAGTGTTGTCATGGCCATAACCAAGTTTCTTTGTCAACTGCATTGTAATCAGATTTTAAATGTGCCTTCAAAGTCTTTTGCCATTATAGACAGTTAAGGTTTTATTTTGATGTTTTTGCAAAAATGCTTCCTCCTCAAGAAGATTTACAGAAAGGACTTTTGGATACATACAAGTCTGACTTTCAGACCATAATGCTGAACCGGGTAAGAAATTAAAGGATTCTAATGGGAAATCTGATGGCTTCCCAAAGGTTAACAAAAGGACAGAATGATCAGGTGAATATGCTTATAACTTTTATGGTTTATATCTGAAAAACTACTGGTTTGCACTGTGTTTTCCAGATATAAGGAAAACCTTCCCCTCAAACTAATTATGACTTAGAGTAATTTGGTAAGTTATACTTTTACAACTTGAGGCCTTGCCTCCAGGTGCATGCAGAGGCAACCTAGTTCAGGCTGAGCTATCTACATTACACAAAGATGGCCAAGTAGAAGGGTATGTGCTCATCTTCTCCTGCGAGAACACCAAAATTAGGACTAGCTGCTGAACAATCATCGATAGGAGAATGTTGGAACCCACAAAAAAAAGATACCCTACGTCCAAGGGCAAAGGAGAAGCTGCAACAAGATGGCAGGAGGGGCACAATCGCATTTAAAATCAAACCTCATACCCACCAGAGAAGCTTGGAAAGTATAAACAAAACCTTGTGTACACAGGAACCGAGGAAAGGAACAGTGACCCCCAACAAGAGACTGAGCCAGACCTGCCTGTGAGTGTTTGAGGGTCTCCTGTGGAGGCCTGGGGTAGCAGTTGCCTGGCATGGGGACAGGGACTCTAGCAGCAGCAGTCCTAGGAGGTGTGGCATGTGGCATCAGTCCTCCTGGACGAGGTTGCCATTAGCCCCACCATAGAGCCACAGGGTGGGCAATCCCAAATTGGAGAACAATTATACCAAAGAAGTTCTGGCACTACTGCGAAAGTTCTAGGCCCCACAACAGACTTCCCAACCTGGAGATCCAACAAAGGGACTGAAAATCCCCAGTGAATTTGACTTTGAAGGTGAGTGGGATTTGATTATAAAATGTCCACAGGACTGGGGAAACAGAGACTATTGGAGGGCACAAACAAAATATTGTGTACACTGGGGCCAAGGAGAAAGGAGCAGTGACCACATAAGAGACTGACCCAGACTTGCCTGTCAGTGTTTGGGAGTCCCCAGCAGAGGCACTGGGTTGACAGTGGCCTGCTGCCAAGTCAGGGCATTGACAGCAGCAATTCTAAGGGCATGGCATGTTGGCATAAATCCTTTTGAAGGAGGTCACCATTATCCCTACTGTAATTTGACCTGAGGCCAAACTATAGGAAGGGAACACAACCCCATCCATCAGTAGAAAACTGGATTAAAGATTTACTGAGCATGGCTTTGCCACTAGAGCAAGAACCAGTTTTCCTCACAGCCAGTCCCTTCCATCAGGAAGCTTGCATAAACCTCTTATCCTCCTCCATCAGAAAGCAGACAGAATGAAAACCACAATAACAGAAAACTAACCAAAATGATCACATGGATCACAACTTTGTGTAACTTAATGAAACTATGAGCCAAGCCTTGAAGGGGGCCACCCAAGCAAGATAAATAGGTCATGGTGTAAAGTTCTGACAAAACATGGTCTACTGGAGAAAAATGGCAAACCATTTTGGCTCCTGCCTTGAGAACCCCATGCAAAGTATGGAAAGACAAAAAGATATGACACTGAAAGATGAACCACCCAGGTCAGTAAGTGTCCAATATCCTACTGGAGAACAGTAGACAAATAGTTCCAGAAGGAATGGGGAAGCTGAGTCAAAACCAAAATAACACACAGTGTGTATGTGACTGGTGTGAAAGTGAAGTCCAATGCTATAAACAATATTACAATAGGAACCTGGAATGTTAGGTCCACGAATCAAGGTAAATTGGAAGTGGTCAAAAAGAGATGACCACCATTTTAGCAATCAGTGAACTAAAACGGACAGGAATGGGCAAATCTAATTCAGATGACCATTATATCTCTTCATGTAAGCAAGAATCCCTTAGAGGAAATGGAGTAGCCCTCATAGTCAACAAGAGTCCAAAATGCAGTACTTGGGTACAATCTCCATTCATTTCCAAAGCAAACCATTTCTACCACAGTAATCCAAGTCCATGCCCCAACCACTAATGCCAAAGAACCTTAAGTTGAGCAGTTCTATGAGGACTTATAAGACCTTCTAGAACTAATACCAAAAAGAGATGCCTCTTTCATCACAGGGTACTGGAATGCAAAAGGATTAAGTCAAGAGATACCTGGAGTAAGAGGCAAGTTTGGCTTTGGAGTACAAAATGAAGCCAGGCAAAGGCTTACAGAGTTTTGCCAAAAGTATGCATTGGTCATAGCAAACACCCTCTTCTAACAACACAAGAGACAATTGCCCATCATGAAAAGATGGTCACATAAAGGACAGAAATGGTATGGACCAAACAGAAGCAGAAAAGATTATGAAGAGGTGGCAAGAATACACATAAGAACTGTACCAAAAAGGTTTTAATGTCCCAGATAACCACGATGGTGTGATCACTCACCTTGAGCCAGATATCCTAGAGTGTGAAGTCAAGTGGGCCCTAGGAAGCATGACTATGAACAAAGCTAGTGGAGGTGATGTAATTCCAGTTGAGCTATTTCAAATCCTAAAAGATGATACTGCTAAAGTGCTGTATTCAATATGCCAACAAATTTGGAAACTCAGCAGTGACCACAGGACTGGAAAATGTCAGTTTTCATTCCAATCCCAAAGAAGGGCAATGCCAAATAATGTTCAAACTATCACACAATTGCACCCATTTCACATGCTAGCATGATTATGCTCAAAATCCTTCAAGCTAGGCTTCAACAGTACATGAACCAAGAACTTCCAGATGTACAAGCTGGACTTAGAAAAAGCATAGAGATCAAACTGCCAACATCTGCTGGATCACAGATAAAACAAGGAAATTACAGAAGAACATTTACTTCTGCATTACTGAGTACAGTAAAGCCACTGACTGGTGTGGATCAAAACACAGAGTGGAAAATTCTTAAAGAGATGGGAATATCAGACCACCTTACCTGCCTTCTGATAAATTGGTGTGCAGGTCAAGAAACAACAGGTAGAACTGGACATGGAACAATGAACTGGTTCAATATTGGGAAAGGAGTATATCAAAGCTGTACATTGTCACCCTGTTCACTTAACTTATATGCAGAGTACATCATGCAAAATGTAAGCCTGAATGAAACTCAGGATGGAATCAAGACTGCCAGGAGAAATACCAATAACCTCCAATATGCAGATGACATCACCCTAATGGCAGAAAGCAAAGAGGAACTAAAGAATCTCTTCATGAAGGCAAAAGAGGAGAGTGAAAAAGCTGGCTTAAAACTCAACATTTATTTCCATACAAATTGTGAAATTATTTGTTCTAGCTCTGTGAAGAATACTGTTGGTAGCTTGATAGGGATTGCATTGTATCTATAAATTGCTTTGGGTAGTATACTCATTTTCACTATATTGATTCTTCCAATCCATGAACATGGTATATTTCTCCATCTATTAGTGTCCTCTTTGATTTCCTTCACCAGTGTTTTATAGTTTTCTATATATAGGTCTTTAGTTTCTTTAGGTAGATATATTCCTAAGTATTTTATTCTTTTCGTTGCAATGGTGAATGGAATTGTTTCCTTAATTTCTCTTTCTGTTTTCTCATTATTAGTGTATAGGAACGCAAGGGATTTCTGTGTGTTGATTTTATATCCTGAAACTTTACTATAATCATTGATTAGTTCTAGTAATTTTCTGGTGGAGTCTTTAGGTTTTCTATGTAGAGGATCATGTCGTCTGCAAATGGTGAGAGTTTTACTTCTTCTTTTCCAATAGCGATCTTGAGAAAGAAAAATGGAACTGGAGGAATCAACCTACCTGACTTCAGGCTCTACTACAAAGCCACAGTTATCAAGACAGTATGGTACTGGCACAAAGACAGAAATATAGATCAATGGAACAAAATAGAAAGCCCAGAGATAAATCCACGCACATATGGACACCTTATCTTTGACAAAGGAGGCAAGAATATACAATGGCTTAAAGACAATCTCTTTAACAAGTGGTGCTGGGAAATCTGGTCAATCACTTGTAAAAGAATGAAACTAGAACACTTTCTAACACCATATACAAAAATAAACTCAAAATGGATTAAAGATCTCAAGACCAGAAACTATAAAACTCCTAGAGGAGAACATAGGCAAAACACTCTCTGACATACATCACAGCAGGATCCTCTATGATCCACCTCCCAGAATATTGGAAATAAAAGTAAAAATAAACAAATGGGACCTAATTAAACTTAAAAGCTTCTGCACATCAAAGGAAACTATTAGCAGGGTGAAAAGACAGCCTTCAGAATGGGAGAAAATAATAGCAAATGAAGCAACTGACAAACAACTAATCTCAAAAATATACAAGCAACTCCTACAGCTCAACTCCAGAAAAATAAATGACCCAATCAAAAAATGGGCCAAAGATCTAAATAGACATTTCTCCAAAGAAGACATACAGATGGCTAACAAACACATGAAAAGATGCTCAACATCACTCATTATCAGAGAAATGCAAATCAAAACCACTATGAGGTACCATTTCACACCAGTCAGAATGGCTGCGATCCAAAAGTCTACAAATAATAAATGCTGGAGAGGGTGTGGAGAAAAGGGAACTCTCTTACACTGTTGGTGGGAATGCAAACTAGTACAGCCACTATGGAGAACAGTGTGGAGATTCCTTAAAAAACTGGAAATAGAACTGCCTTATGATCCAGCAATCCCACTGCTGGGCATACACACTGAGGAAACCAGAAGGGAAAGAGACACGTGTACCCCAATGTTCATCGCAGCACTGTTTATAATAGCCAGGACATGGAAGCAACCTAGATGTCCATCAGCAGATGAATGGATAAGAAAGCTGTGGTACATATACACAATGGAGTATTACTCAGCCATTAAAAAGAATACATTTGAATCAGTTCTAATGAGGTGGATGAAACTGGAGCCTATTATACAGAGTGAAGTAAGCCAGAAGGAAAAACACCAATACAGTATACTAACGCATATATATGGAATTTAGAAAGATGGTAACAATAACCCTGTATACAAGACAGCAAAAGAGACACTGATGTATAGAACAGTCTTATGGACTCTGTGGGAGAGGGAGAGGGTGCGAAGATTTGGGAGAATGGCATTGAAACATGTGAAACGTCATGTATGAAACGAGATGCCAGTCCAGGTTCAATGCACGATGCTGGATGCTTGGGGCTGGTGCACTGGGACGACCCAGAGGGATGGTGTGGGGAGGGAGGAGGGAGGAGGGTTCAGGATGGGGAACACATGTATACTAATTAAATAATTTTCTATTAAAGAAAAAAAAAACTTAAAAACAAACAAACAAACAAAAAACTCAACATTTAAAAAATGAAGATCATGACATCCAGTCCCATCACCTCATGGCAAATGATGGGAAAACAGTGGAAACAGTGACAGACTTTATTTTCTTGGGCTCCAAATCACTGCAGATGTTGACTGAAGCTATGAAATTAAAAGATGCTTGCTCCTTGGAAGAAAAGCTACGACAAACTAGACAGCCTATTAAAAAGGAGAGGCATCACTTCATTGACAAAAGTCTGTATAGTCAAAGCTATGCTTTTTCCAGTAGGGATATTTGGATGTGAGAGCTGGACCATAAAGAAGGCTGAGAGCCAAAGAATTAATGCTTTGGAACTGTGGTGCTAGAGAAGACTCTTGAGGTTTCCATGGACAGTAAGGGGATCAAACCAGATAATCCTAAAGGAAATAACCTCTAAATAGTCATTAGAAGAAGTGCTGCTGAACCTGAAGCTCCAATACTCTGGCCACCTGATGAGAAGAGCCACCTCACTGGAAAAGACCCTATTGCTGGGAAAGATTGAGGGCAGGAGGAAAAGCGGGTGACAGAGGATGAGATGGTTGGATGGCATCAGCAACTCACTGTACTAGAGTCTGAGCATTCTCTGGAAGATAGTGAAAGTCAGGGAAGGCCGGCATGTTATAAGTCCATGGGACTGCAAAGACTTGGACATGAAGGAGCAACTGAACTGAAAGACAACAACAAGAAAGCAAAATTGAAACATTTTTACCTTTTCTCTCTACCCTATCCCTCCAGAGATTGGAAACTCTAAGTTTCCAGTAGCTTTTTCAGATAAATTAGAAAAATTATCTCAGTAAGTGGTCCATATAAAGAAATCTTGGAATTCTGCAGATCAGGAGAAGAGAAGAATTCACCTAGATCTGTTAGGTAAAATCTGTGATAAGCCCTTGGTGTGACTTTCCTAGCCCTAAGAGTTTTAAGTTCAGTCTGAGACTCTTTATAAAAATTTCAGTGAAGCAAAAAAAAAAAAAAATATATATATATATATATGATAGTTATGGTTATATAAACCACCAAGCCAGTTTTATTGAAACCAGCCTTAGTTTGCAAACAGACTTATCTTAATTTAGTTATATTTGGTAAAAATCGAGGTTAATTTTACGGAGAAAAAGATATTTTGATGAATGTTAAATCCCAGTTTGTCGATTGAGGTCTGTATCTACTAAGACTCATTTCCTAGATAGTTGTTTGTTGTTATGCTATACTAATATATATTGTCACCCTGCTTATTTAACTTATATGCAGAGTACATCATGAGAAACCCTGGGCTGGAAGAAGCACAAGCTGGAATCAGGATTGCCGGGAGACATATCAATAACCTCGGATATGCAGATGACACCACTCTTATGGCAGAAAGTGAAGAGGAACTAAAAAGCCCCTTGATGAAAGTGAAAGAGGAGAGTGAAAATGTTGTTTTAAAGCTCAACATTCAGAAAACTAAAATCATGGCATCCGGTCCCATCACTTCATGGGAAATAGATGGGGAAACAGTGGAAACAGTGTCAGACTTTATTATTTTGGGGGGGCTCCAAAATCACTGCAGATGGTGACTGCAGCCATGAAATTAAAAGACTCTTACTCCTTGGAAGGAAAGTTATAACCAACCTAGATAGCATATGCAGAGACATTACTTTGCCAACAAAGGTCCGTCTAGTCAAGACTATGGTTTTTCCAGTGGTCATGTATGGATGTGAGAGTTGGACTGTGAAGAAAGCTGAGCACCGAAGAATTGATGCTTCTGAACTGTGGTGTTGGAGAAGACTCTTGAGAGTCCCTTGGACTGCAAGGAGATCCAACCAGTCCATTCTAAAGGAGATCAGTCCTGGGTGTTCACTGGAAGGACTGATGCTGAAGCTGAAACTCCAACACTTTGGCCACCTCATGTGATGAGCTGACTCATTGGAAAAGACTCTGATGCTGGGAGGGATTGAGGGCAGGGAGAGAAGGGGATGACAGAGGCTGAGATGGCTGGATGGCATCACCAACTCAAAGGATATTAGTTTGAGTCAACTCTGGGAGTTGGTGATGGACCGGGAAGCCTGGCGTGCTGCGATTCATGGGGTTGCAAAGAGTCAGACACAACTGAGCGACTGAACTGAACTGAACTGAATATAAAATTTAACTGAATTATTAAAGGATATTCTAAGCTTTTTTCTGAGACTTATCTCAGTAATCAATCTTTTGACAAAGATGAGATGCCTCACAACCTGCAGCAAGGACTGGAAAAAGACATAACTGGACCCTAACTAGAAGACAAGTGTCTAGAGATCTTTGACTATTAAGACCTAAACCCAGTAATAGCACGCTGAGTAGCCTTCTCCAGAACTAGGAATGAGTCTTCCTAGCAATGTGGAATGGAATGGTCATGAAATGCCTCCCAAAGTATGGTCAAACTTATTACCATGAGGGGGTCCTCTATTGGCACTTTGCAAAGGGCATTTGTCATCTGCCTCTGGAGAGACTGAATCCTCTGTTGCTACAGCTGTTTACTTTCACGCCCTGAAGGGAATTCAGGGTGGAGAGTGAGGCACTCTGTGCTTCAAGGAAACTGGCGAACAAGTCTTTAGGTAGATATTTTCAGAACTGATTTCATGATCCTTATCTCCTCAGATCTAGAAAAGCACTAAATCCCTTCATGGTGACATCACCTCCTCATGCCTAGCAGAAAACCTTTTGTAAGGTAAGCACTGGATTGCACTGAACTCCTCTTTCACCAAAATTATATATATTGAGCTATCTTCCTGACCCAGGAATCGAACCCGGGTTGCCCGCTTTGCAGGCAGACGCTTTACTGTCTGAGCCACCAGGGCAGCCCTATTGAGCTTCTTTCACTATCAATTTGGGGCAGTTTCTCAGCTATCTGAGATACCGTTTCTGGAGCTGCAGTCTTCATTTTGCCCCAAATAAAACCTAACTTGCATTTTCACATTGTGCATGTTTTTCTAGTTGACAAAAGTGAGACAAAGTGAGATGGCAGAGAAATATGTTCCAGATGAAGGGACAAGATGAAAACCGAGAAAAACAAGTAGAGAAATAGGCAATCTAGCAAAAAAAGAGTCCAGAGTAATGATGGTAAAAATGATCCAAGATCTTGAAAAAGAATGGAGGCACAAACTGAGAAGATACAAGAAACATCCAATAGGCACTTCCCCGGTGGTCAGTGGTTAAGAATCTGCCTGCCAGTGCAGGGGACATGGGTTCGATCCCTAGTCTGGGAAGATCCTACATGCTGCAAAGCAACTAAGACTATGCACCACAGCTACTGAAGCCCTTGCGCCTGTGCTCTGCAACCAGATAAGCCACCACAATGAGAAGCCTGTGCACTGCAATGAACAGTAGCCCCTGCTCACTGCAACTAGACAAAGTACAAAGATCCAAAACCTATGGGTGGCAGCAAAAGCAGTTCTAAGAGGGAAGTTTACAGCAATATAGTCTTACTTCAAGAAAGAGAAAAATCTCAAATAAACCTAACCTTACACTTAAAGCAATTAGAGAAAGAAGAACAAACAAAACCAAAGTTAGTGGAAGGAAAAAAATCATACAGATGAGAGCAGGAATAAATGAAATAGATGAAGACAGAGAAAAAAAATTATTGAAAGTAAAAGCTGGTTCTTTGAGAAGATAAACAAAATTGATAAACCTTTAGCCAGGTATATCAAGGCAAAAAGGAGAAAGGACTCAAAACAATAAAATTAGAAATGGGAAAAAAAATCACAACTGATACCACAGAAATCCAAAGGATCTTAAGAGACTGCTGCTGCTGCTGCTGCTGCTGCTACTAAGTTGCTTCCGTCGTGTCCGACTCTGTGCGACCCCACAGACAGCAGCCCACCAGGCTCCCCCTTCCCTGGGATTCTCCAGGCAAGAACACTGGAGTGGGTTGCCATTTTCCTTCTCCAATGCATGAAAGTAAAAAGTGAAAAGTGAAAGTGAAGTTGCTTAGTCGTGTCAGATTACTACAATTAAATAAACTCAAAATGGATTAAAGACCTAAATATAAAACCAGATACTATAAAACTCTTACATACACACACACACAAAAACAGGCAAAAACACTCTTTGATATAAATTGCAGCCATATCTTTTTGGATCCAGCACCAAGAATAATGAAAACAAACAAACAAATAAACAAAAATAAACAAATGGAACCTAATTAAACTTAATAGTTTTTGGACATAAAGGAAACCATAAACAAAATAAGACAACTCAGAGAATGGGAGAAAATATTTGCAAATGAAGCAACCAACAAGGTATTTTGTATATCTCAAAAAAAAAAATCCTGACAAGATATTTTGTATATCTCAAAAATACACAAACCTCTCAGGCAGCTCAACATCAAAAAAACAAACAACTGAATAAAAAAATTGGGCAGAAAATCTAAGTAGACATTTCCATACATACAGACAAAAAGCACAAGAAAAGATGGTCAACATCACTAATAATCGGAGAAATACAAATCAAAACTATAATGAGGTATCACCTCACACCAGTCAGAATGGCCATCATTAAAAGTCTATGAACAATAAAGGCTAGAGTGTGGAGGAAAGGGAACTCTCCTCCACTATTGTTGGGAGTGTAAATTGGCATAGCCACTTTCAAGAAGAGTATAACGGTTATTTAAAAAAAATAAAAATAGAACCACTATATGATCCAGCAATCCCTCATATTAATATGTTTGTGTGTATATACATATATATACACACACACACAACATAATATTACTCTGCCATAAAAATGAAATAATGCCATTTGTGGCAACATGAATGAACCTAGAGGTTTATCATACTAAGTGAAGTAAGAAAGATAAATATATATATTATATTATTAAATATAATATCATGTATATGTACAAATTTTTAAAAAAATGATACAAGTAAACTTATTTACAAAACAGAAACAGACTCATAGACTTAGAAAAAAAACTTATGATTACCAAAAGGGAAATGTGGAAGGAGGGATAACTGAGGAGGTTGGAATTAACAGATACACACTCTCAATATATATAAAACAGACAGTCAAGAGAAATCTACTCAATCCTCTGTAATAACCTATTGGGAAAAGAATCTGAAAAGGAATAGATATATGTATATGAATAACTGAATCACTCTGCTTTACACCTGAAATTACCACAACATTATAAATCAACTACAATCCAACATAATTTTTTTAAAAAACACACAAATAAACAATGTACTTAACTCTTCCATTATCTATTTTACACATAGTAGTGTGTGTGTGTGTGTGTATATATATATATATATATATATATATATATGTATGTCAGTCCTAATTTCCCAATTCTTCCCACCCTCCCTTTCCCTGCCTCCACCGTGTCTACATGCTCATTATCTATGTCTGCATCTCTATTCCTATTCTGCAAATCTACTATTTTTCTAAATTCCACATATATGCATTAATATATGATATTTGTTTTTCTTTTCTGACTTACTTTACTCTGTATGACAGACTCCAGGTCCATCCACATCTCTACAAATGACCCAATTTCGTTCCTTTTCATAGCTGCATACTATTCCATTGGATATATATACCACATCTTCCTTCATCTGTTAATGAACATTTAGGTTGCTTCCATGTCTTGGCTATTGTAAATAGTGCTGCAGTGAACACTGGGGTACATTAATATAACATCATAAAGCAATTATACTTCAATAAAAAATGTATTTAACTCTGATAATAGACTGTGAGTCAGATATTATTATTACCATATTCCTGATGAGAAAACTCCATCTCAAAGAATATAAGTAATTTGCCCTAAGTTGAGCAGTAGTAAAGTGGGTGCAGGGATTTAAACCCAGGTCTGTTACACTCTAAAAATTCATGTTCTTCCTCTTGTCACATTTGTATTTAATATACATGTTCACTACAGTGTTATTTGGTAGCTCCAAACTGAATACAACCAAATGTCAAGTTATAGCCACGTCTTAGAATATTATAAAGTCCAGGAACTATATAAGACTACATATCAAGACAGAAATATTAAGTGATATATTTGAGTTATCAAATTGTATGCATACTCATGACTACATTAAACAAAATATAGGAAAAGAACACTAAAAGGATATCTTCACAATAAACTTGTTTATTATGGCATTAGGATTATAAGGGAATATATTTTACTTCACCCATTTTCTGAGTTGTGCCTATATTGTTTTTATTTCTTAAAAGTATAGAGCACATGAGCCACCCTCTCAAGTCTGGCTCCCACTGGTTCTGTGGTTCTTTTCTGTGTAATCTGCCTTAGTTTTTGTTAAGCCAGCATTTTGTGAGCATAGACTAAGAGACTGTGGTGCAGGAAAAAGGAATGTTATTTCTGGTATGCCAGATTTAAATATCAAACTAAGCAGTGTTTTCTGCGTGTGGGTCCCTACAGTCCCTTCCAAGGCAGGCACCCCGGGAAATTGGTTTTGGGGTGGGGACAGTCTAGGAACAGACCATCCAGCCTCTCCCATCTCCACTCTACTGGGCTCAGCATGAATTAGAAGGATAGGTACCACGTCTGAGTTTCAGATGCTGTTCTCCATATGGTCAGCCACGAGATCCGGAGAAGAGTTGGGGACTGTGGATGAAAAATCACTAAGAGGAAACATCAGGGCATTCTGGCTAAACCAACCTGACAAGGATCATTAAAGATGACAGCACTATCCATCTAGCTGCTCAGAACATAAAGCCAGGCATCTGACTCCTCATTCTCTGGGGGACCTCACATCTAATCCATAGCAAACACTACTAACTCTAGAAACAAATAACAATGAAAACACGACAACTCAAAACCTATGGGACTCAGCAAAAGCAGTTCTAAGAGGGAAGTTTATAGAAATATAATCCTACCTCAAGAAACAAGAAAAACACTGAAGAGCCAACCTAACTTTACACCTAAAACAACTGGAAAAAGAAGAACAAAAAACCCTCAAAATTAGTAGAAGGAAAGAAATCATAAAGATGTGAGCAGAAATAAATGGGGAAAAAAAGAAAGAAACAATAGTAAAGATTAATAAAACCAAAAGCTGGTTCTTTGAGAAGATAAACAAAATTGACAAGCCTTCATCAAGAAAAAAAGAGAGAAGAATCAAATCAACAAAATTAGAAATGAAAAGGAGAGGTTACAATAGACATTGCAGAAATACAAAGATTACAAGAGACTATTCAGTTCAGTTGCTTGGTCGTGTCCGACTCTTTGTGACCCCATGAACCGCAGCACGCCAGGCCTCCCTGTCCATCACCAACTCCCAGAGTCCACCCAAACCAATGTCCATTGTGTCAGTGATACCATCCAACCATCTCATTCTCTGTCGTCCCCTTCTCCTCCTGCCCTCAATCTTTCCCAGCAACAACTATATGGCAATAAAATGGATAGTTTGGGAGAAATGGACAGATTCTTAGAAAAGTCCAATCTTCCAAGACTGAACCAGGAAGAAATAGAAATTATGAAAAACACAATTACAAGCACTGAAATTGAAACTGTGATCAAAAATCTCCCCCCAAAAAAAAGCCCAGGACCGGATGGCTTCACAGGAGAATCTATCAAACCTTTAAAGAAGTGCTAATGCCTATTCTTCTAAAACTCTTCCAAAAGATTACAGAGGAAGGAACACTTCCAAATTCATTCTACGAGGACACCATCACCATGATACCAAAACCAGACAAAGACAATACAAAAAAAAAGAAAACTACAGGCTAATATCACTGATGAGCATAGATGCAAAAATCCTCAACAAAATTTTAGCAAACAGAATTCAGCAACATATCAAAACATATCAAAACAGCAACATATCATACACCATGATCGAGTTGGGTTTATTCCAGAAATGCAAGGATTCTTCAATATATGCAAATCAATCAATGTGATACATCATATTAACAAATTGAAAGATAAAAACCATATGATAATCTAAATAGATGCAGAAAAAGCCTTTGACAAAATTCAGCACCCATTTATGAATTCAGTTCAATTCAGTCGCTCAGTCATGTCCAACTCTTTGCGACCCCATGAATTGCAGCAGGCCAGGCCTCACTGTCCATCACCAACTCCCGGAGTTCACTGAGACTCAAATCCATCGAGTCAGTGATGCCATCCAGCCATCTCATCCTCTGTTGTCCCCTTCTCCTCCTGCCCCCAACCCCTCCCAGCATCAGAGTCTTTTCCAATGAGTCAAGTCTTCACATGAGGTGGCCAAGGTACTGGAGTTTCAGCTTTAGCATCATTTCTTCCAAAGAAATCCCAGGGCTGATCTCCTTCAGAATGGACTGGTTGGATCTCCTTGCAGTCCAAGGGACTCTCAAGAGTCTTCTCCAACACCACAGTTCAATAGCATCAATTCTTCAGCGCTCAGCTTTCTTCACAGTCCAACTCTCACATCCATACATGACCACTGGAAAAACCATAACCTGACTAGATGAAGTTTTGTTGGCAAAGTAATGCCTCTGCTTTTCAATATGCTATCTAGGTTGGTCATAACTTTTCTTCCAAGGAGTAAGCATCTTTTAATTTCATGGCTGCAGTCACCATCTGCAGTGATTTTAGAGTCCCCAAAAATAAAGTCTGACACTGTTTCCACTGTTTCCCCATCTATTTGCCATGAAGTGATGGGACCAGATGCCATGATCTTCGTTTTCTGAATGTTGAGCTTTAAGCCAAAGTTTTCACTGTCCTCTTTCACCTTCATCAAGAGGCTTTTTAGTTCTTCACTTTCTGCCATAAGGATGGTGTCATCTGCATATCCGAGGTTATTGATATTTCTCCCGGCAATCCTGATTCCAGCTTGTGCTTCTTCCAGCCCAGCGTTTCTCATGATGTACTCTGCATATAAGTTAAACAAGCAGGGTGACAATATACAGCCTTGACCTACTCCTTTTCCTATTTGGAACCAGTCTGTTGTTCCATGTCCAGTTCTAACTGTTGCTTCCTGACCTGCATACAGATTTCTCAAGAGGCAGATCAGGTGGTCTGGTATTCCCATCTCTTTCAGAAGTCTCCACAGTTTATTGTGATCCACACAGTCAAAGGCTTTGGCATAGTCAATCAAGCAGAAATAGATGTTTTTCTGGAACTCTCTTGCTTTTTCCATGATCCAGCGGATGTTGGCAATTTGATCTCTGGTTCCTCTGGCTTTTCTAAAACCAGCTTGAACAACTGGAAGTTCATGGTTCACATATTGCTGAAGCCTGGCTTGGAGAATTTTGAGCATTACTTTACTAGTGTGTGGGATGAGTGCAATTGTGCAGTAGTTTGAGCATTCTTTGGCATTGCCTTTCTTTGGGATTGGAATAAAAATTGATCTATTCCAGTCCTGTGGCCACTGCTGAGTTTTCCAAATTTGCTGGCATATTAAGTTCAGCACTTTCACAGCATCATCTTTCAGGATTTGAAATAGCTCAACTGGAATTCCATCACCTCCACTAGCTTTGTTCGTGGTGATCTTATTAAGGCCCCCTTGACTTCACATTCCAGGATGTCTGGCTCTAGGTCAGTGATCACACCATCGTGATTATCTGGGTTGTGAAGATCTTTTTTGTACAGTTCTTCTGTGTATTTATGAATAAACGTCTTCAACTAATGGGCATAGAAGGAACCTACCTCAACTTGGTAAAGGCCATGTAAGATAAGCCTACAGCAAACATTATTCTCAATGGTGAAAAACTGAAAGCATTCCCTAGTCGAAGATCAGGAACAAGACAAGAGTGTCCACTTTCACTACTATTATTCAACATAGTTCTGGAAGTCCTAGCTAAAGCAATCAGAAAAGAAAAAGAAATAAAATGAATCCAGTTTGGAAAAGAAGAATTTAAGCTCTCACTGTTTACAGATGACATGATACTGTACATAGGAAATCCTAAAGATAGTATCAGAAAATTACTAGAGCTGATCAGTGAGTTTAGCAAAGTTGTGGGATACAAAATCAATACACAGAAATCACTTGCATCTCTATATACTAACAATGAAAAATCAGAGAAATTAAGGAATCAATGCCATTCACCATTGCAACAAAAAGAATTAAATATTTAGGAATAAACTTACCTAAGGAGACAAAAGAACTGTACACAGAAAATTATAAGACACTAATGAAAGAAATCAAAGATGACATAATCAGATGGAGAGATATTCCATGTTCCTGGGTAGGAAGAATCAATATTGTGAAAATGACTATACTATCAAATTCAATCTACAGAGTCAATGTGATCCCTATCAAATTACCAATGGCATTTTTCACAGAACTAGAACAAAATGCTTCACAATTTATATGGAAACACAAAAGACCCCAAATAGCCAAAGCAGTCATGAGAATGCAGCTGGAGGAATCAATCTTCCTGACATCAGATTATACTACAAAGCTACAGTCATCAAGACAGTATGGTACTGGCACAAAAACAGAAATACAGACCAATGGAACAAGATAGAAAGCCCAGAAATAAACCCATGCGCCTATGGATACCTTATTTTCAACAAAGGAAGCAAGACCATACAATGGGGCAAAGACAGCCTCTTCAATAAAAGGTGCTGGGAAAACTGGACAGCTACATGTAAAAGAATGAAATTAGAACACTTCCTAACACCATACACAAAGATAAACTCAAAATGGATTAAAGACCTAAATGTAAAAACAGAAACTACAAAACTCTTAGAGTAAAACATAGGCAGAACACTTGATGACAAATCAAAGCAAGATCCTCTATGACCCACCTCCTAGAGTAACAGAAATAAAAACAAAAGTAAAAAAGTGGGACCTGATTAAACTTAAAAGTTTTTGCATAGCAAAGGAAACTATAAGCAAGGTGAAAAGACAACCATCAGAATGGGAGAAAATAATAGCAAATGAGAAAACTGACAGAGGATTAACGTCCAAAACATACAAGCAGCTCATATAACTCAATGCCAGAAAAACAAACAACCCAATCAAAAAGTGGGAAAAAGACCTAAACAGACATTTCTCCAAAGAAAACATACAGATGGCTAACAAACACATGAAAAGATGCTCAACATCATTCATTATTAGAGAAATGCAAATCAAAACTACAATGAGATATCACCTTATACCGGTCAGAATGGCCATCATCAAAAAGTCTACAAACAATAAACGGTGGAGTGGGTGTGGAGAAAAGGGAATGCTCTTGCACTGTTGGTGGGAATAAAAATTGATACAGCTACTATGGAAGACAGTATGGAGATTCCTGAAAAAACTAGGAATAAAACCAGCAATCCCACTCCTAGGCATATACCCTGAGGAAACCAAAATCGAAAAAGACACATATATCCCATTGTTCACTGCAGCACTACTTACAATAGCTAGAACATGGAAGCAACCTAGATGTCCATCAACAGATGAATGGATAAGACGTTGTGGTACACATACACAATGGAATATTACTCAGCCATAAAAAGGAACACATTTGAGTCAGTTCTGATGAGGTGGATGAACCTAGAACCTATTATACAGAGTGAAATGAGTCAGAGAAAGATAAATATCGTATTCTAATGCATACATATGAAATCTAGAAAAATGGTACTCAAGAATTTATTTATAGGACAGAAGTGGAGAAATAGACATAGAGAGTAGACTTATGGACATGGGGGAAGGGAAGGAGAAGGTGAGATGTATGGAAACAGTAACATGGAAACTTATCTTACCATATGTAAAATAGATAGCCAACAGGAATTTGCTGTATGGCTCAGGAAACTCAAATAGGGGCTCTGTATCAACCTAGAGGGGTGGAATGGGGCGGGAGATGGGAGGGAGATTCAAAAGGTAAGGGATAAATGTATTCCTATGGCTGATTAATATTGCGGTTTGACAGAAAACAATAAAATCCTATAAAGCAATTATCCTTCAATAAAAAATAAATTTTAAAAATAGCATATTAAGAACTACTGAGAAAACATGCAATTATAGGAAAATCAGATTGTCAACATATAGTTTAAAGGGCAGAGAAATAAGCAAAGGCATAAAGTACAATGAAAAGATCATATTAAACTCTTGATCTGAATTCTGTCTTGAGTAATAGCTAATCTCTCAGAGCCTCTGTTTTCTCATTATAAAAATACCTGCTTTTCAGGGTTAGCATGAGAATCAAATGAAATGATTCATATTAAATATTTAAATAACTATAAAAGCACTATGCAAATGTTAGTTATTATTGCTATATGAAACAAAGGATGCACAAGATTCTTGTCCTGAATTCTAGATATGAAGAGAAGTCCATGTAACGTACTCTGAGTTAGGGTACCCCACTGAGTTAAAAGACCATGCATTTTGAGGTTGTCACATTTCCTTCAAGATTATAGATCACATCATATATATATATATATATATATATGGTGTGGTATTCTTCAATTTCATGTAAGAAATTGAAGGTGAATTCACAGATTTGCTCCTCACTATTCAACAAACCATTAATAAGTTTCTTTTATGTGTAAGTAAGTGGACATCAGACAGCCCTGCTGTGTCTGAGCTAACAGCCTGATGCTGTCACCATAGCTAGCCTCTAAGGTATCTCTCTTCTTAGAATGCCACACAGTATGAACTCTACAGTTGGAAATGAGGTTAAAACTTGTCCTGACACCTTGTAATCCTGAGCATGTCATAACCTGATCAAGTGTCAGCTTTCCCACTTCCCCATTATAGCACTTAGCACACAGCAGGTACTTGACACTGTTAGGTCCTTTCTGTTCCTTTCTTTACTGGGCAGTCAACAGTTAAAAAGCAAAGCCAAACAAAAACAGAAATGTATAAAAGAAACCTATATAATCATATCTTCAATTCTTACCATTATAGATACCTGACATTATTATTATTTTATTAAATTTGCAATCTCAACTATTTATAACAACCAAGAAAGTTCATACCAAATATTAATTATTTATCTAAGAAATACATCTGGACTAAAAGTACTTTAAGAACAATGCACAAAACATCACTTGGTAAATAAGCTAGGCCAAGCTCTGGGTATGCATATCTCATCTATTATTGGTACAATTATAAAGGCCATAAGTTTCTTGAAGGTATAAAATCTTTTTGGTAAATTTTAACTCTGAAAATAAAGCCAACAGCTAATGCTGATGCTAGGAATGAAAAAGTATGAAAAAGAAGTGTTTCTTAGCCAGAATATAGAACTTTTGAGTTAAATAGCAAAAGAAAAAGTGCATGCATACCTCAGATAGGAAAAGAACAGATTTACTTCTAAAAGAAATGAATAGTTGTTCATAAAACTATTTCTAAGAGAACCCAAGCTAGGATTTAAAAAATATACTTTGTTAGAAACTATATAAAACAGCGACACTAATAATTTTTTTAGATTTTGAGACTATCCTACATTTGAATACTTAGAATAATGTCTCAGGTCACATCGTCTCATGAATGTCAAGAAACGCATGTGTTTTCATGCTCAAAGATGCTGTTCAAAATACACTCAAATATCATTGCTCCATCCAGGTGGAGCCTCAGCAGCTTAAAAGAGTAGGTTTCTCTTTTATCATACATAATTCCATTTCTTGTATAATGAAAACCTTAACTCCAACCCAGACAAGTAGTTTTCATTCATTCATGAACAACATCTACCGAGCCTTCTCTAAGGTCAGAAAATGGCAATAGAAGAGCAGAAAGAAAAGAATACATGCAGCCTGCCACAGATGAAATGAATGCAGATAATGGAGAGTGAGGGCACTTATGATTTTCTAATTCTTCTGAATATATTCCTTCTTGAATCAGCTTTAGATTCTTCGTTCAGATTATCAAGAAATCATTTGTCTCGACTGTAAAAGGATAATGTTATACTGTGACTGAATCAGTGTGGCTGACTTGAACCTAGTTTCACTGTCACAAATGATACCTGACTAGATAAAGCCGTAGGTTACCATAAAGAAAGTGTAAAAGCAGAACTCACTGAAAAACATTTTTGGACAGTACCTTAAGATTAAAACATCAGAAGATATATTGTTTGAACCTATGGTTAGAGCTGTGACAAATCTAAAACCTATTTCCTCTTAAATATAAACAAAGTTAATTCACAAGACCTTATTCTTTATAAACTAAAATTTAGTTGTAAGCATGATGGCAATATATGAATACTTAATGTCTTATTTTTATGAAAAGCAATTCTTTTGTCTGCCTCTTAATGAAGAAAGTCTACCTTTCCTCAACTGTAGTATTACCTTTCTTTCTTTATGTAGGTGTATAATATCTAGGATGAGGTAAAGATTACAAGCAATCTGACATACTACAACAGCCCATGAGTGAACTGCTCTCATTCCCCTTACATAATCCCCTTACTCTAGTCCTTCCTTCCCTAACTTTGAGAAAGGGAAGCTCCAGTCCTCAGAGAGTAGTGCTGACAGGAGTATTTACAAACAACACACTAATGCACGGAGAACTTCCTACTTCCTAACATAGCAGGGAAAAAAAGTGATCCCTAAGAAAAGGAAATTGTAAAAACTGAAAACTTTGGCATCAGAGAGAAGTGGGTTCAATCCTAGGTAGAGCACTATAACCTTGGTCAAATTTTTAATCTACTTGAGGCTTAATTTTCTCAACAGAAAGACAATAAATACTAACCTTTTCTTCTACTATGAGTAAAAGAATACTAGATTTGGAGTCATAAGGCATGGGCTCAAGTTCTAGTTATCTCCTCTAAGACAGGGAAAGGCTACCCACTCCAGTATTCAGGCCTGGAGAATTCCATGAACTACACAGTCCATGGGGTCGCAAAGAGTCAGATACAACTGAGTGACTTTCACTTCTTCTTAGTTGCTCAGTCGTGTTTGACTCTTTGCGACCCCATGGACAGTAGCCTGCCAGGCTCCTCTGTCCATGGGGATTCTCCAGGCAAGAACACTGGAGTGGGTTGCCATGCCTTCCTCCAGGGGATCTTCCCAACCCAAGGATCAAACCCAGGTCTTCCACATTGCAGGCAAATTCTTCACTGTCTGAGCCACCAGGTAAGCCCAATAATAAAATACCAAGGAAATAATATAAAAACTCTGTGAGACTCAATTTCTTCAATTATTAAAGATGGATCAAAGTATCTACTTTATACTTCTTATGAGGAACTAAGCAAAGAAAATGTTTCCTATAAATAAAAATCCTTTTTATAACCTATAAAGTTATATAAGATAGTTTTACTGATAAAGTAATCTTCTTAGAAAGCATAATCTAAAGGGAACAAAAAGCCAAGGAACTACAAATAATGGCATGCCTCTAAATTTCTAGGGGAATAAAAAAGAATAAGAGTGTTCATTAATTTTCAACCTGTTATAAATTTTCTGCAATGACCTAAAAACACAGCATTATAACATGAGGAAGGTGATAACCTTTACAAATAAAGCAAAAATAAAGCCAGAAAAGGTAATTACTTGCCATATATAACTCGTTATTGATGCCAAGATACTTTCCATTTCCACATCCAATATCAGCAACTAATGAACCACTTGGCAAAGCTTTCAAAAACTCGACTATATGTGGCCAAGGGGTGTGTCTCGTGCTGCTGAAGTGCCTAGCAATTTCCTCATAAACCCGATGGACATAATCTTGCTCCAGTTGTAAGGCTTCTTTATCACTCTCTGGAAATGATGCAGGAGTCTCCTTCATCTGGCTATCACAGACCAAAGGGTAACCTGATGAAAAAAATAAAGCAATATAAACCATTTATTTATTTTTAGGCCATGCCATGTGGGATCTTAGACCCCCAAACAGAGATCGAGTCCAGGCCTCCTGCATTGGAAGTGCAAAGTCTTAACCACTGGATTGCCAGGGAAATCCCTAAACCATTATTTTTATCCAAATGAATAATAAAGTTATGACTGCTTTCACAAAAGAAAAGGCAAATCAATCCACATTTGATGACCAGGGATAAGTAGGTTCTTATTTATCATTTTAAAAAAGTAGTTCTTACCAGTTATATATGTGAAGAGTCTAATATAAAAAGGGGTAAATCCATCTGCAACAAAACATGACTGTAATTCTGCATGCCTTATATTGAAGATGCTTATTTCATCTTAGGATTAAGGGTCCTCCTGTTGAAGAAAGGATCTTGATGGGCCTGGCCTAATCTGAAGAAACTTAGCAATTAACAGGATTTAGGGGTTTTGTCTTAGTAGGAGTTCTGGGGACCCTAATACTCTCAGAAGAAGAACCAGACCTAGAAACTGTGTGTGATTTGGTAATAATCACAAGATTTAATGAATACTATTTGAAGTGGTTTATATATATTGTCTCACAGTAACACTGTGAGGTAGGAACCAGTACATTCATTTTACAGATGAGGAAACTGACACAGAACATTAAATAATGATACTAAAGTGACAAAGATGGTAAGTCACAAAGTTAAGATTTGAACCCAGGCAATGGAAACTCCAAAACCCACATTCTCAATGACTACATTGTGCTGCCTCCTTCCAAAAAAAAAGGTAAATCATAAGAAGAACACAAAGTAAATGCGGTGACTGAGGAAATTTAGAATACAATATGTCAAATTAATTTTGAATTTGTTCCCTTTCTTTATAATAACATCTAATATTCATTTCAAATTCTTCCTATTCTCTGCTATGCTCTAAATTCCCTTTATCTTCAGCCAGCCTGTGACACACATCTTTTTATGGGTAGTATACTAGATAATCAGAGAAGGCAATGGCACCCCACTCCAGTACTCTTGCCTGGAAAATCCCATGGACGGAGGAGCCTGGTAGGCTTCAGTCCATGGGGTCGCAAAGAGTCGGGCACGACTGAGTGACTTCACTTTCACTTTTCACTTTCATGCATTGGAGAAGGAAATGGCAACCCACTCCAGTGTTTTTGCCTGGAGAATCCCAGGGACGGGGGAGCCTGGTGGGCTGCCATCTATGGGGTCGGACACGACTGAAGTGACTTAGCAGCAGCATATTAGATAATAAAGGAAAAAGGAGTGTTCCCAGAGAAATCACAGACAAGACTTAAAGCAATATATATAAATCATATGGCAGCAAAGAATTGGGCTATAGCATTGATGACTTCAGGAATTTTCCCTAAATGTAACTAGAAGATGCCAAATCTTAAATGGGGGTGGAACTATCTAGTCCCTACTAATGAGTAAAGTGAGGCTCTAAACACTTTATGTGGACATTTAAGAAAAGAGTAACCCTAGAAACTTTGAGGGCTCTAACATACATGTGGCAACAGATGGGTTAGTATGTCAGTTACAACAGAATTACAATTACACTACAATATACAAATTCCTTTCAACTAGTCTTGGTAAAAATCATATTCTCTTGGAAACTATGAACATCTAAATTAGGTAAAGGGAGGATCACTTAAATCCACAAATTTTGACTAAAAGTATCTAAAAGTTGGCCTTGAACTTTTAAAAAAAAATCTGTAAACTGAATAATCAGAGCTTCTTACACCATCCCTTACACTAAATTAATAAATTCAGCGCTCCCATTTCATTTAGTTTATGCTTTCCAATTTCTTGGTCTCTTTTTTTGTTGTTCTTTCTCAGGCCTTTATCAAGTGTAGTCGAAAAGCTTTTATACACACACACATATACATACATAAATAGTAAGTATAATATATACGTTTTAGAAACTTTACAAATTTTTGCTTAGCTAAAAAATTTATGACATTTTGGTCCCATTTGTTTGACTAAGTATGAATAGAATGCTAGATTTCTAATTTATATTCACTCAAAACTTTATATAGGTCCAATTATTCTGGCATCTAGTATTACTGTTGAAAGTCTTAAAAGCTTATTATTTTATTAATATTTGAAAAAAAATTGAGGCCTGAAACTTCTAAACCAATTCTGAAAGTAAAGAAATATTATTGTTAAAAAAAAAAAAGGAAATTACCATATGATACAGTATTAGTAACTAAAGTTCAGGTTTTGTTCAAATTTCACTTATGCTAGTGTCCATTATTTGTTTTCATACCTTATCTAATATTCCACATTGTATTTAGTTGCACTGAGCAGCTTCAGCTGCATGAAATAAATTTTCCTTTCATTTTTATCCTGTTGCAAATATTTTCCAACTTTCCTTGTTATGGCTTCTTAGATACACCCACCATTTAAAAGTAGACATTTAATTACCAAATGCATGGAGATTTTTAAGTATCCTTGATATTAATTTATCATATTGATATTAATTGCTCACTTAAATGCTTTCTTCTCTGCAATCACTCTCTGTGTTTTTTCAGTCTTTTAACCTTCCTGAGGCTTTCAATGGCTAGCAAAAGATCTCTCTTGGTAAATGTCACACTGCACTTGAAAATATGTGTGTTATTTTCAAATATCTTTTTATATCGATTTCTAACATAATTCCACAGTGATAACAGACTCTGTATGATTTCAAAACCTTTCAGTTCAGTTCAGTAGCTCAGTCGTGTCTGATTTTTTGAGATCCCATGAATTGCAACACGTCACGCTTCCCTGTCAATCACCAACTCCAAGTGCTTGCTCAAACTCATGTTCATCAAGTTGGTGATACCATAAAACCATCTCATCCTCTGTCGTCCCCTTCTCTTCCTGCCTTCAATCTTTCTCATCATCAGGGTCTCTTCCAATGAGGCAGTTTCAATGATGTTCAGGACTGATTTCCTTTAGGATGGACTGGTTGGACCTCCTTGCAGTCCAAGGGACTCTCAAGAGTCTTCCCCAACAACACAGTTCAAAAGCGTCAATTTTTCGGTGCTCAGCTTGCTTTACAGTCCAACTCTCACATCCACACACGACTACTGGAAAAACCATAGCTTTGACTAGATGGACTAGATGACTAGATGGCAAAGTAATGTCTCTGCTTTTTAATATGCTGTCTAGGTTGGTCACAGCTTTTCTTCCAAGGAGTAAGCGTCTTTTAATTTCATGGCTGCAGTCACCATCTGTAGTGATTTTGGAGCCCCAAAAAAATAAAGTCAGTCACTGTTTCCACTGTTTCCCCATCTATTTGCCATGAAGTGATGGGACCGGATGCCATGATCTTAGTTTTCTGAATGTTGAGTTTTAAGCCAGCCTTTTCACTCTCCTTTCACCTTCATGAAGAGGCTCTTTAGTTCTTCACTCTCTGCTATAAGGGTGCTGTCATCTGCATATTCAAGGTTGTTAATATTTCTCCCAGAAATCTTGATGCCAGCTTGTGCTTCATCCAGCCCAGCATTTCATATGATGTATTCTGCACAGAAATTAAATAAGTAAGGTGACAATATACAGTCTTGACGTGCTCCCTTCCCAATTTGGAACCAGTCCGTTGTTCAATGTCTGCCTCTAACTGTTGCTTCTTGACCTGCATACAGGTTTCACAGCAGGCTGGTAGGATGGTCTGGTCTTCCCATCTCTTTAAAAATTTTCCACACGTTGTTATGATCCACACAGTCAAAGGCTTTGGCATAGTCAATAAAGCAGAAGTAGATGTTTTTCTGGAACTCTCTTGCTTTTTTGATGATCCAAAGGATGTTGGCAAGTTGATCTCTGGTTCCTCTACCTTTTTTAAATTCAGCTTGAACATCTCGAAGTTCTCAGTTCACTACTGTTGAAGCCTGGCTTGGAGAATTTTGAGCATTACTTTGCTAGTGTGTGATCATGAAAATTGTACACCTTGTTTTACGTCCCTGGATATTCTAATGTCTCCTGGTTCATAGTCTATGGGAACTTAAATAGAATTTGTACCCTGCTGCTGTGTGAAAATTTGTATAAATCCTTAATTTTGTTGAGCTGGTTCATAGTGCTTTTCAGGTCTATTATATCCTTCTATTTTTCTGTACATTCATTCTATTATTTTTTGAGAGTTTGATAATGAAACTCCAAATAAAAATCTTGATTTATCTACTTAAAAATAATTGTAATATATTGTAAAACTATATATTACTTTTTCTGTATTTTCCAAGTCTCCTGTAAATGTTATCATACTTTTATAACTTAAAAAATAAAAATTACTTAGTTAATGTCCTTAACAACAAGAAAAATAGTGGCATAAGAAAATGAACTTTTCTCTCCTACTAGACTTCAAGTTCCTGGGGTACAGAGCCATGCTTTACTTTTTTATAGCTTGTAAATCTATGGCTGTGTTAGACATTCATCAAATGCTAAATAAACATTTTTAATCAATGAAAAAATTGTGATATTTTAAGTCTTCATTGCCACTTTTAGCAGAAGAAACAAAAATCTGTTAAAACCTATTTTAAGCTTTTCACTAACATGACAATATCAAAAATGAAGCTTTCAAGTTTCCTAACAGAATAATATCATGCACATATAAAAAGGATTTCTAATTTAAAGCATAATTTTAAGATAACTAAGTCCAAAAGCTCCTGTTGAGATACCTTCCATAACTGAAACCACCAAAATGTAAAAAGAATCTTAACATCATTGTCATTACTTATAAAACAAAAAGGGATTTTAATTTATTGAGTCTAAGAAAAACAGGTAATGATGTACTTGTAGAGACAATACAAAACAGCATCCTCCTGACAAGTTTTTGAACACTTTCCAAATAAGACAAACCACTCTTTATCCCCCTAAAGTTATCTACTTATTAGAGAACAATTTGTCATCCTCAAATTTCCCTGTTGCATTAATGAGAAGTAATTTAAAAATGTGATAAGCTGTTTCACGAAAAAATCTATTTTTGTACAGTGATACTTTAATGCCCCCAAACTGTAGTCCTCTTAACCATGAGTACAATAAATAAAACATTTAGAATCCAATAATGCTCAAGTACTATGTTTAAGGAAAATAAAGATGAGTAAGATACAGTTCCTGCCCTCAAGAAATATAAACTCTAATGTGGGTGGTTAAGAAAAGTATAAGTAAGTACAATACAAGGCAGAATATGGTAAATGCCATTACAGGAGTTAAGATAAAGCTCTTCTCAGTTCTGATGGACTTAAAAAGATTTTCAAACTAGATTTACTCCATTTACAGTAGAAACAAATTATATACTTACTACAATTACAAGGTGTTTGCCTCACTTTCCTAAATGTAAATGATGTCCGTATTCCCCTCTTGTTTAAAGTTAAGTCTTCAACATCACTGGTGATAATTCCACTTTTGTGACCCTTGGATGCTTGAACAGTATCAAATTTTCTGGGTGTGATTCTAGAAACAACAGTTAATTTATTTAACATTGTATTCATAAAAAATATTTCAGGTCCTTTAAAAACATTAAGAGAATACAGTAAATCTACAAGAATTTGTTGCAAATGTTTATTGGATCCCCTGAATTACTGTATCGCAGAAAAACAAAGAAATAGAAGTCTCCTGTCTCTTAGGAAATCATCTCCAGGGTAATCATTAAAAGAATTTACAGTTAACTAACTATTCAAGGGGGAAAATAGAATAATAACAAATGTTTAATTAATATCAATGCCAAGAGGAAAAAAAAAATAAGAAACAGATGGCAAAAGGGAAACAGCAAATTTCAATCCAATTATCAGTAATTATGTTGAATGTAAAAGGACTTCAAATCCAATTAAAGAACAAACAATTTCAGATTGGATTTTTTAAAAAAATCCAAGTACATGCTGATTACAAGAGATACACCTTATAATAAAGAAAGAGAATGGCTGAAAAACAGATAGAAAAAAAATACAACATACAAACAACAATTATTTTGCATATACTTAGCAAAGCCAGAGAAAAAGTGGTATAGTTATACTAATCACAGAAAGTAGAAGTGAAATGAAGTGAAGTGAAGTCGCTCAGTCGTGTCTGACTCTTTGCGACCCCATGGGATGTAGCCTACTAGGCTCCTCTGTCCATGGGATTTTCCAGGCAATAGTCCTGGAGTGGATTGCCATTTCCTTCTCCAGGGGATCTTGCTAACACAGGGATCGAACCCGGGTCTCCCGCATTGTAGACAGATGCTTTACTGTCTGAGCCACCAGGGAAGTCTACAGAAAGTAGACTTTAAGGCAACTTGTATTAATAGAGATAAAAAGGAACATTTCATAATGATAAAAGGGTCAATCCAACAAAAAACATAAAATTCTACATATTTGTATGCACCTAATAGGGCATTCTCAAAATATATAATCCAAAAAATGAAAAAAAAAAAATCTAAATGGAGAAATACATAAATATCTTTGGAATTTCTAATATATCTTTCTCAGTAAGTGAAATCTAGCTGTGAGACAAAGACATCAACATCAGAAAACAACAGATAATGGAACAAAAAAGCATATGATTAACACAGATACAATAAGTAAAACAAAGATGCAAAATAAAAAGAGAAAAGTACAAGCCATTGTAAATTTTAGGAAAGTTTAAAGGGAGTCTTGGAAGTAAGATCAAGTTTTTGAATAGAAAAAAGAAATCATTTGGTATGATTCTTGCTAAAAGTCAAAAAACAATGGCCTTTTCAAAGTTAAATTTATAGAGTGAAACGCATAGATCTTAAGTGTATAGTTCATGCGTTTTGGCAAATGTATACAACCATGTAGCCACCATCCCAATCAAGATGTAGAATATTTCCAATTATCCATGAAACTCCCTCATGCCCTTTTCCAGTCAATCAAAGCAACCACTAACCTGGTTTCCATCAGCACAGTTTGCCTGTTCTTGAATTTCATATATAGTTGGCACTATCTTCTCTCTGGCTTTGCCCATTCCACATAATTTGGAGATTGAGCCATGCTTTTTGTGTTTCAGTAGTGCATGTTTTTCTTTAATCACTGAGCAAAGTGTCACTATATGAACATGCTGCAATTTATCCAAAATCTCCTGTTTACTAATATTTAGTATTCCCAGTCTGGGACTATTACAAATAAAGCTTATATACATTTCTTTCAGAAACATTATTTTATACTCCTGGGAAAATACTTAAGAGTGAGATTGTTGGGTCAAAGGGTAAGAAAATACTAGTTTTCCAAAATGGTTGCACAGACTTTTACACTCCCACAAGCAGCATATTAGAGTTTCAGGCTCCTTGACATTCTCACCAAAACAATGTAAGTTTTAAATTTTAATAATTTTAGCAAGTGGAAATTGACATGAAACTGTAGTTATAATTTGTATTTATCTGATGACCAATGATACTGTATTTCTTTTCATGTGCTTTTTAGCCATTCATAGATCCTTCTGGTAAAGGATCTGTTGAACAGATCTTATGCCCAATCCTTTGTTATATACATGTATTATGGATATTCTTCCCCAAGTATAGATTGATTTTTCACATTCTTGATGCTGTCTTTTGATAAACAGAAGTTTTAAATTTGGATGCAGTTATTTTGTCTTCTTTTTCTTCTAGTGTTCTGAAACCTTTCTCAAGGGGGGGAAAAAAAAAACTTTGCCTACCTCAGATTTGCAAAAGTATCCTCTTGTATTGTCTTCTAGACATCTCATAATTTGTGTTTACATTTAAATCTATGATCTACCCCATACTAATTTTTGTGAATGGCATGAGGTATATCAAGGTTAATGCTATTTCCACACAGATCTCTGATTTTCCCAGCACCATCTGTTGAAAATTTTCCATTCCATAATGAACTGTATTGGCATCTTTGTCAAAAATCAGCTGACACTACATCTATGAATATATTCTGTCTCACTGATTTATCTGTACAATACTACTATACTCTTTTGATTAGGTAGCTTTATACACAGTAAATCTTAAACATCAAGTAGAATAAATCCTCCAACATTGTTCCTATGTTCAAGATTGTTTTGGTTATTCTCTATCACTCACATTTCCTGATAAATCTTCAGTTCAGTTCAGTTGCTCAGTCGTGTCTGACTCTTTGCGACCCCATAAACTGCAACACGCCAGGCCTCCCTGTCCATGACCAACTGCCGGAGTTCAATCAAACTCACGTCCATCGAGTTGGTGATGCCATCCAGCCATGTCATCCTCTGTCGTCCCCGTCTCCCCCTGCCCCCAATCCCTCCCATCATCAGAGTCTTTTCCAATGAGTTAACTTTTTGCATGAGGTGGCCAAAGTACTAGAGTTTTAGCTTTAGCATCATTCCTTCCAAAGAACACCCAGGGCTGATCTCCTTTAGAATGGACTGGCTGGATCTCCTTGCTAGGGACTCTCAGGAGTCTTCTCCAATACCAGAGTTCAAAAGCATCAATTCTTTGGTGCTTAGCTTTCTTCACAGTCCAAATCTCACATCCATACATGACCACTGGAAAAACCATAGCCTTGACTAGACGGACCTTTGTTGGCAAAGTAATGTCTCTGCTTTTGAATATGTTATCTAGGTTGGTCATAACTTTCCTTCCAAGGAGTAAGCGTCTTTTAATGTCATGGCTGCAGTCACCATCTGCAGTGATTTTGGAACCCCAAAAAATAAAGTCTGACACTGTTTCCACTGTTTCCCCATCTATTTCCCATGAAGTGATGGGACTGGATGCCATGATCTTCATTTTCTGAATGTTGAGCTTTAAGCCAACTTTTTCACTCTCCTCTTTCACCTTCATCAAGAGGCTTTTTAGATCCTCTTCACTTTCTGCCATAAGGGTGGTGTCATCTGCATATCTGAGGTTATTGATATTTCTCCCGGCAATCTTGATTCCAGCTTGTGCTTCTTCCAGTCCAGCGTTTCTCATGATGTACTCTGCATATAAGTTAAATAAGCAAGGTGACAATATACAGCCTTGACGTACTTTTCCTATTTGGAACCAGTCTGTTGTTCCATATCCAGTTCTAACTGTTGCTTCCTGACCTGCATACAGATTTCTCAAGAGGCAGGTCAGGTGGTCTGGTATTCCCATCTCTTTCAGAATTTTCCACAGTTTATTGTGATCCACACAGTCAAAGGCTTTGGCATAGTCAATAAAGCAGAAATAGATGTTTTTCTGGAACTCTCTTGCTTTTTCGATGATCCAGCGGATGTTGGCAATTTGATCTCTGGTTCCTCTGCCTTTACTAAAACCAGCTTGAACATCTGGAAGTTCATGGTTTGGGATCTGCTTATCAATTTCTACAAAAAAAGTCCTTTTAAGATTGTGATTAGAATTACACTAAATCATTAGACCAATCTGGGAATAACTGCTATCTAACAATATTAAGTTTCCTATCCATGATTATGATATCTCTTATCTCTTCATTTATTTTGGCCTTCTTTAATTTCTCTTAGCAATGTTTCATGATTTTTAGCATACATGTGTTGTGTATCTCTTGTTAAATCTACTCCTAACACTTAACTCATTTGAAGCCAAGTTTTCTGCTTGATTTACTTTAGCAAGGCTATATGCCTATAGAAGTAGATTTCATGCTCACAGAGAATGTGCCAAGCCTGAAAGATGTCAGCAGATTTTTAAAAAGCACAATTTTATACTAAAGTTGTTGATACATCAAGAAACAAATATGTTGACTACACACCTAGAAAAGAGAAAAATCAACCATATAACTAAAGTGGGCTTGATCCTAGAATGAAATAATATGATGTATTTCAATTTTCATTTGGTCACTGTTCACTCAGCCTGATCCTAGAACTGGATTCCCAAAATGCAGCAGAACAAAAAATAAGTGGGACTACATCAAACAAAAAAGTTTCTGCACAACAAAAGGAAATCATTAACAAAATGAAAAAGAAACCTATGGTATTCCTATGGCATGGGAATTCTTATGGAATGGGAGAAAATATTTGCAGATTAAATATCTGATAAGGGTTAATATCCAAAATATATTAAGAACTGGTGGGGGCCAAGATGGTGGAGTAGGAAGACCCTGGGCTCACGTCCTCCCAGCAGCACACCAAAACTACAACTATGTATAGAGCAACTATCAATGAGAACAGCCTGAAGATTAGCAGAAGAGATCTACAACTAAAGACATACAGCAGGAACCACAATGATATGGGTAGAGGGGCAGAGATGTGGTAGAGTCAGGATCCATACCCCAGAGATCTGAGCCCCACATCAGGCTCCCCACTGAAGGTACAACACGGGGAAGATGAGGTCCCAGAACACTTGACTTTGGAAGCCAGCAGGGCTTAATTTCTGGAAAGCCAGAGGGCTAAGGGAAATAAGAGACTCCACTCTTACAGGGAGTCTCACATGCTTCAGGACCCAGGACAGAAGCAGCAATCTGAAAGGAGCCTGGGTCAGACCCACTGACCAATCTTGAAGAGCCTACCAGACAGGCAGAGGCAATTAGTACTTACCTTGGGGACACTGGTGCTGGCATCTACCATTATGGAATCCTCTCTCTTGCTTATTAGGGCTGGGACCTGCCCCTACCCTCCAGCCAGTATGAACCAGTCCTGGCAGGTAGCTGAGTGAGAACACAGCCCCATCCACTAGCAGGACAACTGTCATAGGACCTCTGAGCCTGATCCTGCCTCACCCACCAAAGGGCCCAGGACCTGGCCCTACTCACTGGCTGGTGGCACTAGCCCCAGGAGCCCAAGGACCCTGGCCTGCCCACCAGAGGGCCAACACCAGCTCTAGGGCCCTCAGGCCCCACAGCCAAAGAACCCAGAACTCAGCTCCACCTACCAATGGGCAGATACCAGTCCAGGACCCTGAGGGCCCTGCTGTACTCACCAATGAGCAGACACCAACTTCAGAATACCTTGGGCTCTTCAGCCAGCTGTGTCAGGAACCCGCCGTGCCTCCCAGCAGGCCAATACTAGCACTACACGCACCCCCCTACACACACCTCCCAGGGCTGCATAGCCAGCTCCCTCCTGATCCTGTCTCACTCACCAGCAGGCTGGCACCAGCACCAGGACCATTCTCAACATGCAGCCAGCCATGCCAGGACCAAGCCCCATCCACCAACAGAGGGCAGCTACCCACAGGGTGTGGCCTCACAGACAACCAGGCTGGGGGCAAGCTATGCCTAGCAGACTGCCCACAGAAGGAACCAAGCAGTTCACACAGAGGGCACCCCTGGAGCATATAGCTCTGGTGTCCAAAAGAGAGTGTTCTGCTGGGCCCCACAGAATACTTCTTACATAAGACCACTTCTCTAAGATTGGGAAATGTAACCCAAAAAATACATAGACACAAAAACAGCAATTTAAGCAAAAAGAAGTGACAGAGGAAGAGATTCCAAATGAAAGAACAAGATAAAAGCCCAAAAGAAGAACTAAATGAAGTGGAGACAAGCAATCAACCCAACAGAGAGTTCGAGGTAGTGATCATAAAGATCATAGGAAGGGTAAAAGATAAAACCTAGTTTACAAAGCAAACATGACAAAAATATGATCAAGTTAAGATGAAATTTATTATCCACAAATTCTAGTTTAAAGAGAAAATAGAAAACAACTGACCATAGTTCAAACTATATGCCTCTGCAAAAAAAAAATTAAGAACTCATACAGTACAATAACAAAAACCAAACAATCATTCAAAATCAGGCAGAAGATCTGAATAGATACTTTTTTCAAAGACAACATACAGAATGACTAACTCGTACATAAAAAGGAGCTCAATGTTACTAATAATCAGTGAAATGCAAATCAAAGTCACAATGAGATCAGTCCATGCTTATTAGAATGGCTATTACAAAAATGACAAAAAATAACAAGTGTTGGCAACTATGTGTAGAAAAGACCATCCTTATACATGTCAGTGATTATGTAAACTGGTATATCCCTATGGAAAACAGAAAGGAGATTTCTCAAAAAATGTTAAATAGAACTACCATAGGATCCAGCAATTCCACTTCTGGGTATTTACCTGAAGGAAACAAAAACACTAATTGAAAAAGACATCTGTACCCCTATGCTCACTGAAGCATTTACAATAGCCAAGACATGAAAACAACTGGGAATTACACTAAGTGAAATTAGTTGACAGATGCTATATGATCTCATTTACATGCAATATATAGAACAAAAGAAGGTGAATGTGGTCAAAAGACAACTTCCAGTAATACAGTAAATAAGTTCTGGCTGTAATGGTATCTATAGTTAATAATACTATTTTGAATACTTGAAAGTAGCTAAGACAGTGTATCACAAAAGTTTTCAGTGTAAGAAAAAAATGTTTAACTGTGTGGTTGCGGATATTAACTAGACTTACTGTTTTGCCTATTTTGCAATATATACATGGAATCAGGTTGCTGTACATCTGAAACTAATACAACCCACTCCATATGTAGATGAACATATGGAGAGAGTAACACGGAAACTTAAAATACCATATGTAAAATAGCCAATGGGAATTTGCTGTATGAGTTGGAACTCAAACAGGGGCTCTGTGACAATATAGAAGGGTGGGATGGGGAGGGAGATAGGAAGGAGGTTTGGGAGGGAGGGGACAGGGTGTACCTATGGCTGACTCTTATTGATGTCTGACAGAAAACAACAAAATTCTGTAAAGCAATTATCCTTCAATTAAAAATAGATTAGCAAAAAAAAAAAAAAAATCAGAACTTCTGGGCTGACATCTTTTGAAACTGTTTACTTTTGAAACTAATTAATTCAGAGTATTAGAAAAGAAGTATTTTACAAGTTGTAACCAAGCAGGACCCTACCTGGCCTTCCCCAAGAGATCCCTCCCCCATATCCTCTGCTCTTGATGGTTTAGTCACTAAGTCGTCTCCGACTCTTGTGACCCCGTGGACTATAGCCTGCTAGGCTCCTCTGTCCATGGGGTTCTCCAGGCAAGAATACTGGAGTGGGTTGCCACTTCCTTCTCCGGGGGATCTTCCCAACCTAGGAATCAAAGCCAGGTCTCCTGCATTGCAGGCAAATTCTTTACTGACTAGGTTTGAGGGAAGCCCATCCTCTGCTTCCCTCATAGCTCAATTGGTAAAGAATCCTTTGCTTTTAGCTCCTCTCTAAAGTACCTAGATAATAGTTTCTGATTTGAATTTCCTTAATTGTTTTACAGATGCTAAAACCCCTCCCAAATGAAGGAAATCAACTACTTGATGACCATGAGCACCCAAGACCTACTGGAGCCTAAGGATGAAAATTAACCCCTGTGACACCATCATTTACTTCACTGACATCAACCAATCAGACAACTGTACATAAATGCATCACATAACCTGGGAGACCCCTCCCTCACTCTGACTTTAAAAATGTTTTGCTGAAACCCACTGAGGAGTTCAGGCTTTTTGAAAACTAGCTGTCCCAGACTCCATGTGTAGTACCCAACAATAAATGCTGCAATTTCCTTCACCACAATCTGAAGTCAATAGACTGGATTTTACTGAGTGTGGGCAAGCGAACCCAAGTATGCTTTGGTAACAAAGTCCTGATGCTGTTTCAAAAATGATTTCACTTCTCTCTCCAAAAATTAATTTTTGATTATCAACCTTATATGTTACAGCCTTGTATGCCACATTTGGTTATTAATTCTAGTACTTATGTTTCAGATATGCTCAGTTCAGTTGCTCAGTCGTATCCGATTCTTTGTGACCCTATGGACTGCAGCACACCAGGCCTCCCTGTCCATCACCAACTCCTGGAGTTTACCCAAACTCATGTCCATTGAGTTGGTGATGCCATCCAACCATCTTATCCTCTGTCATCCCCTTCTCCTCCTGCCCTCAATCTTTCGGAGCATCAGGGTCTTTTCAAATGAGTCAGCTCTTCGCATCAGTTGGCCAAAGTATTGGAGTTTCAGCTTCAACATCAGTCCTTCCAGTGAACACTTAGGACTGATTTCCTTTGGGATGGACTGGTTGGATCTCCCTGCAGTCCAAGGGACTCTCAAGAGTCTTCTCCAACACCACAGTTCAAAAGCATCAATTCTTCAGCACTCAGCTTTCTTTACAGTCCAACTCTCACATCCATACATGACCACTGGAAAAACCATAGCCTTGACTAGACGGACCTTTGTTGGCAAAGTAACATCTCTGCTTTTTAACATGCTGTCTAGGTTGGTCATAACTTTTCTTCCAAGGAGTAGGTGTCTTTTAATTTCATGGCTGCAGTCACCATCTGCAGGGACTTGGGAGCCTCCAAAAATAAAGTCAGCCACTGTTTCCACTGTTGCAGATATGCTAGAATTTTCCAATCCACAAAGGGTTTTACTTTTTTCCTTTCAAATACATATGATATTTTTTTCTTAATATATATATTTTATTGAAGTATAGTTGACTTACAGTGTTTCAAGTGCACAGCAAGGTGATTCAGTTATATATATACACATATATTATTTTCAGATTCTTTTCCATTATAGGTTTACAAGATACTGACTATAGTTCCCTGTACTACACAATAAACCTGTGTTGCTTGTTGCCTATTTTTTTAAAAATTAGAAACCTAGCATTCTATTCATACTAAGTTAAGCAAGTGGAATCAAAATGTCATAAATTTTTTAGCTAGGCAAAAATTCATAAGTTTTCTAAAATGTATCTATTATCTTATATATACTATATATATATGTATACAAAGGTTTTTCTACTATGCTTGATAAAGGCTTGAGAAAGAACATCAAAAAGAAGAGATGGAGAAGTTGGAAACAAACTAAATGAAATGGGAGCATTGAATATGAAATAGAAAATGTGAAACAAGATAAAAGATCATCATACAGTCTAGTTATTTTTAAACATGGCTACTCATTAGAAACACATCTGGAGCTCTGGAAAAAAAATGCAAAACCTGGGCATTTGTATTTATGAAAAAATTCTAAGATAATTCTGATATGCATCTGGATTTTTAAAAGTGATAATAGATTTTTCTATTAAATGATAGCTTTGGTGATATAGAATTCTACTATCTTCTATTGACCAATCATGATACAATGGTATTAAGTGAATAATAGTTACATAATCACAATAGTAAAGATGTTTATTAGTTTTCACAATCAATAGCCAGACAAAAAATAAAAGATCATTAGGAAATATGATTAATCTAACAATATAAAATAATTACATATAATTTGGGGGGTTAAGTAGAGTGATGTGGTAAGTTGAAATACATACATGTACATGTTCTCATCTGCCCAGTCTATGTCTTTTGGTTGGTACATTTAATCCATTGGCAACCCACTCCAGTGTTCTTGCCTGGAGAATCCCAGGGACAGGGGAGCCTGGTGGGCTGCCGTCTATGGGGTCGCACAGAGTTGGACACGACTGAAGCAACTTAGCATGATCCTATTACCATTTTCTTAACTGTTTTGGGTTTATTTTGCATAGGTCTTTTCCTTCTCTTGTGTTTTCTACTTAGAGAAGTTCCTTTAGCATTTGTTGTAAAGCTGGTCTAGTGACACTGAATTCTCTTAACTTTTGCTTGTCTGGAAAGCTTTTGATTTTTTCCATCAAATCTGAAGGAGAGTCTTGCTGGGAGACTATTCTTGGTTATAGATTCTTCTCTTTCATCACTTTACATTATGTCATTTCCTTCTGGCTTGCAGAGTTTCTGTTGAGAAATCAGCAGATAATCTTATGGAAGTTCCCTTGTATGTTATTTGTCATTTTTTTCCCTTGTTGTTTTAATATTTTGTCTTTAACTTTTGTCAGTTTGATTATTGTGTGTCTTTGTGTGTTCCTCTTTGAGATTATTCTGCCTGAGACTCTCTGTGCTTCCTGGACTTGGCTGACTGTTTCCTTTCCCATATTGGGGAAGTTTTCAGTTATTATCTCTTCAAATATTATCTCTGGTCCTTTCCCTCTCTTCTCCTTCTGGGACTCCACCTATAATGCAAATGTTCATGCATTTAACATTGTCCCAGAAGTCTCTTTGACTGTCTTCATTTTTTTTCCCCCTATATTCTGTTCTGTGGCAGTGATTTACACCATTTTGTTCTCCAGGTCGCTTATGCATTCTTCTGCCTCAGTTATTCTGCTATTGATTCCTTCTAATCTATTGTTCATCTCTGTCTGCTTGTTCTTTAGTGCTTCTAGGTCTTTGGTAAACACTTCTTACATCTTCTCTATTTTGTTACCAAGATCCTGAATCATCTTTACTATCATTATTCTGATTTCTTTTTCTGGAAGGTTTCCTATCTCCACTTCATTTAGTTTTTTGAGGTGTTTTATCTTGTCCCTTCACGTGGGACATAACTTTCTGCTTTTTCATCCTGATTAACTTTCTGTGATGCTTTTGAGACTGTGGTTCTTCTTGCTTCTTTTATCTGCCCTCTAGTAGATGATGCCAAATGCGGCTTGTATAAGCTTCCTGATGGAGGGATTGAGTGGGGAAAACTGGGTCTTGCTCTGGTGGGCAGGGTCTTGCTCAGTAAAGCTAGAATCCATTTATCTGCTGATGGGTGGGGTTGTTGCTCCCTCCCTGTTGGTTGTTTGGCCTGAGGTGACCCAGCTCTGGGATCTATGAACTCTATGGTAGGGTTAATGGTGACCTCCAAGAGGGCTTATACCAAGGGACATCTTCCAGGACTGCTGCTACCAGTGCCACCATCCTTGTGGCAAGCCCTTGCTGACCCATGCCTCCACAGGAGACTGCCTAACACTAGCAGGTAGGTCTGGCTCAGTCTCCTGTGAGGTCACTCCTCCTTTCCCCTGGGTCTTGGTGCAAGCAAAATTTTGTGCCCTCAAAGAATGGAGTCTCTGTTTCCCCCAGTCCTGTGGAAGTCCTACAATCAAATTCCGCTGATCTTCAAGGTCAGATTCTCTGGGGATTCCCATTCTTTGTTAGATCCCCAAGCTGGAAAGCCTGTCATGGGGCTCAGAACCTTCACAACACTCAGAGAACTTCTTCAGTGTTATTGTTCTCTAGTTTTTGGGTTGTCCACTCAGCGGGTATGGGATTGGATTTTATCGCAATTGCGCTCCTCCTACTATCTCACTGTGGCTTCTTCTTTGTCTTTGGATGTGGGGTATCTTTTTTTGGTGTCGATGGCTGTTCAAGAGTTCAAAACAGTTGCGATTTTGGTGATCTTGCAGGAGATCAGTACACACCCTTCCATTCCACCATCTTAAACCAGAAGCCCCCAATCACATATGATTTTTATTGCTTTCTCTTGTATTATCATACTAAGATGTCCAATATAATATTAAATAGAAGTGATGAGAACAAAAATCCCTGCCTTTTCAATATTTTAGGAAAAAGCATTCAATATTTTATTATTAACTGTGATACTGCCCGTGGGTTTTTCACAGATGCTCTTTAATCACACTTAAGAACTTTTCTTCTTATTCGGTTTGCCAAGTTTTTATCATGAATGGATGCCAAATTCTTTCAAGATATATTTTCTGCATCAATCAAGATGATTATTTTTTCTCTTTTGTTCTTTGATTTCCAACTGTTAAACAATCTTGCAACTCTGGGATAAATTCCACTTAGTCTTGATGTATTTTCATTTTTATATATTGTAGGTTTGAGTTTTCTAATAATTTGTCACAGACTTTTACTATCTCTGAGAGATATTGGTCTGCAATTTCCTTTTTTGTAATGTCCTTGACAAATTTTGGTGTCAGGATAGTGCCAGCTTCATAAAACAAGTTGTAAGAACAGCTCATTTAAAAGAGTTCATGCTAACGGCAATTTTTTAGAAGTAAAAACAAACAAACAGTGCCTGAAATTATATGACTGTTACTCTGATAGCAGAAAATGATTGAAACTAAAATGCTGAACAAAGAACAAAATTCAGTTATTTTATAACAATGAATATCTTGAAACTCTTATTAGCAGTTCTCTCTTAGGTACTAAATAGTTCTCTATTATGGCTCTTTGAAGTCAACTACTTCAGTTGCCTAGAGTTAAATCTTAGGCAAAGGTCAAGCAGTACTTACTGCTTTTGGAACCAATCTCAGATTTTCGGGAATAGGCAATCTATATGTTAAAAATAATTATTTAAGTATCTCTGAACATTTTTTTCCACTGTACTCAAATTATAATCTAGTTGGGAAAACATTAAATAAAAAGATAAAAACATTATTATAAATTTAAATGATAGTTCAATACGATAGAAAAGATAGCACAAGCCAGTAGGAGACAACACAGTCTTTAGGAGTTAAGGGAGAAATTATTTCAGGCTATTGTCATCAGAAAAAACTTTATACATCATAAAGGAAACAAACAAACAAAAAAGTTGAGCTATATGTTAAAAAGAAGTGAATGGAAAGGAAAATGAAATTTATTCCATTAAGAGTTGACAAAAGTGTGAAGGCTACAAGGCACCTGCATAAATTCAGATGAAAGGGAGCAAACAAATTTAGCTGTAACAGTATGGTTAAGAGCGTAGATCCTGAAGGCAGACTCTGATCTTGTCTCTGTCGCTGACTGGTTTTGTAACTTTGTACAAGTTATGGAACCTCCTTATGCTCCAGTTTCCTTTAAAAATGTGGACAAAACCATGAAAAAAAACTTTCCACTGTGATTATATCAGTTACATGAGTTAATGTATGTAAAGCTTTCAGACAGTATCTAGCACAAAGGGCTCCAAAAATATTTAAAAGGAGAGCTCAAACAGATTCATGAACTAACTGAACCCAAGGCTAGTCTAATAACATAAATGAGTGAAGCAGGTAGACTTTAGAAATACACTGTTTGCCATTAAACACATAGGAACTGTCTTCATTTCAAAAAAATTAAGCATTCTCTTCCATTTTTCTTAAAACACACATTCCTATTCCTTCTAGCTTTCCCACCCACTTCTAAAACAGATGTAAGTTTAAGAAATAATTAATTTTCATTTAACTCTGTTATAAGATAAAAACATTAGTATGAGCGCAGTGATAAATGACAACTGATACTCAGTCATACTGCAGGTAATCATAGAAAGCAGTAGGAACCTTAGAGAACCTGAAAATATTGTTGCACCTAAAGAAGGCCATTGATAGTCTCAGCTACTGCTGTCAAAAGATACTGTGGTCTTATGTTTTCAGATGTTCTCAATTTTCAAAAGAAGCTGAAAATTCAGAATCATGTAAAAGCTGCTGATATTCATATACAACCAATTTTTTAAAATTACAATGTTGACTGCCAGTGCCCCAGCTAAACAGTCTGACTGCTATATCTGACTCATGTTCTGCCAGTCTGCCATCTCTGTTTTAGTGCATAGTAACTAGAACAGTAAACTTTAACTATATCCAATTAAAAGTGTTTGGGGACTTCCCTGGTGGCATAGTGGATAGGACTCCACCTGCCAGTGCAGGAGACACAGTTCGATACTTGGTACAGGAGGATTCCACGTGCCTCAGAGCAACTAGGCCCATGTGCCACAACTACTGAAGCCCAGTTTCAAATACTGAATCCTGCATACCTAGAGCCTGTGCTCTGCAACAAGAAAAACCACCTCAACAAATAGTCCAAGCACTGCAACAAAGAGGAGTCCCCCCTCACCACAACTAGAGAAAGTCTGCACAAAAACCAACAAAGACCCAGTGCAGCCAAAAAAAAAAGTATTTGAACTGGCTGTGTGAATCAGTCTTCTTCAGTGGTGCTTTCTAATGCTTTTTAACACAGATCAAAATATTTTTAATTCAAAGTTTATTTCTAGAGTTTATATGTATTTTTAGTACATTAAGTGTGCTTCTTTGATTAATTCTCCCTTCCACTCACATTCCAAGGAACCTTCCAATAGTTGACACACCGTTTCTTTGGTCAGTCTCCCTCTGTTCCTATCACTGTCTCTTCCCTTCACTTTTCTCCCTTCTTCTCTCTCTTTTCTTAACACACACATACATACACACACAGAGACAGGATAAACCCAAGGAGGAAACACCGAGACACACAGTAATTAAACAGACAAAAATTAAAGACAGATAAAATATTAAAAGCAACAAGGGGAAAATGACAAATAACATACAAGGGAACTCCCATCAGGATACCAGCTGATTCCTCAATAGAAAATCTACAAGCCAGAAGGGAATGGCATGATATATTTAAAGTGAAGAAACAAAAGAACCTACAACCAAGAATACTCTACCCAGCAAAACTCTCCTTCAGATTTGATGGAGAAATCAAAACTTTCCAGACAAGTAACAGTTAAAAGAATTCAGCATCACCAAACCAGCTTTACAACAAACACTAAAGGAATTTCTCTAGGAAGAAAACACAAGAGAAGGAAAAGACTGGCAGAAAGTAAACCTAAAACAATTAGGAAAATGGTAATAGGATCATACATATTGATACATACCTTAAATGTAAATGGATTACATGCACCAACCAAAAGATACAGACTGGCTGGGTGGATGAAAACATGTGCATGTATACACTTCCACGTACCACATTACTCTGCTTGACCCTCCCAAATTGTATGCAACTATTTTATATTGTTAAGTTAATCATGCTTGCATTATGGTTTGCAATTGCAACTTTTATTTTTTTTCTGGCTATTGATTGTGAAAACTGATAAACATCTTTTACTCTTGTGGTTACGTAACTATTGCTCACTTAATACCATTGTATCATGATTGGTCAACAGAAAAACAACAGAACTCTATATGACCAAAACTAGGATCTAATAGAAAAATCTGTAATCAATTTTTAAAATCCAGATGCATATAAGAAAAATCTTGAAATTTTTTGAAAAATACAAATGCTCGGTCAGGAGTTCAGTCTCTCAGTCATGTCCGACTCTTTGCAACCACATATACTGCAGCACACCAGCATTCCCTGTCACCAACTCCCAGAGCTTGCTCAAATTCATGTCCTTCATGTTGGTGATGCCATCCAACCATCTCATCCTCTGACATCCCCTTCTCCTCCTGCCTGCAATCTTTCCCATCATCAGGGTCTTTACAGTGAGTCAGTTCTTCACATCAAGTGGTCAAAGTATTGGAGCTTCACCTTCAGCATCAGTTCTTCCAATGAATATTCAGGACTGATATCCTTTAGGAGTGACTGGTTTGATCTCCTTGCTGTCCAAAGGACTCCAAGGGTCTTCTCTAATGCCACAGGTCAAAAGGATCAATTCTTTGGCACTCAGCTTTCTTAATGGTCCAACTCTCACATCTATACATGACTACTGGAAAAACTATAGCTTTGACTAGACGGACCTTTGGCAGTGAAGTAATGTCTCTGCTTTTTAATATGCTGTCTAGGTTTGTCATAGCTTTTCTTCCAAGGAACAAGTGTCTTTTAATTTAATGGCTACAGTCACCATCTGCAGTGATTTTGGAGCCCAAGAAAATAAAGTCTGTCATTGTTTCCATTGTTTCCCCATCTATTTGCCATGAAGTGATGGGACTGGATGCCACGATCTTCGTTTTTTGAATGTTGAGTTTTAAGCCAGCTTTTTCACTCTCCTCTTTCACACTTCATCAAGATGCTCTTTAGTTCTTCACTTTCTGCAATAAGGCTAGTATCATCTGTATTTCTGAGGTTATTGATATTTTTTCCAGAAACCTTGATTCCACCTTGTGCTTCATCCAGCCAGGCATTTTTGCATGGGTACCCTGCATATAAGTTAAATAAGCAGGGTAACAATGTCCAGTCTTGACGTACTCCTTTCCCAATTTGGAACCAGTCTGTTGTTCCATGTCCTTCTTGACCTGCATACAGATTTCTCAGGAGGCAGGTAATGTGGTATTCCTATCTCTTTAACATTTTCCACAGGTTGTTGTGATCCACACAGTCAAAGGCTTTAGCGTAGCCAATAAAGCAGATGTTTTTCTGGAACTCTCTTGCTCTTTCTATGATCCAAAGGATGTTGGCAATTTGATCTCTGGTTCCTCTGTCTTTTCTAAATCCAACTGAACATCTGGAAGGTCTTGGTTCACATACTGTTGAAGCCTAGCTTGAAGGATTTTGAGCATGAGCTTGCTAGCATGTGACATGAGTACAACTGTGCAGTAGGTTGAACATTCTTGGCATTGCTCTTCTTTAGGATTGGAATGAAAACTGACCTTTTCCGGTCCTATGGTCACTGCTGAGTTTTCCAAATTTGCTGGCATATGGAGTGCAGCACTTTAACAGTATCATCTTTTAGGATTTGAAATAGCTTAGCTAGAATTCCATCATCTCCACTAGCTTTGTTTGTAGTGATGCTTCCTAAGGCCCGCTTGATTTCATATTCCAGGATGCCTGGCTCTAGGTGAGTGATCACACCATCCTGGTTATCTGGGTCATTAAGATCTTTTTTGTATACTTCTGTGTATTCTTATCACCTTTGCTTAATATCTTCTGCTTCTGCTAGGTCCATACTGTTTCTGTCCTTTATTGTGCCCATCTTTGCATGAAATGTTACCTTTGTATCTCTAATTTTCTTGAAAAGATCTCTAGTCTTTCCCATTCTATTGTTTTCTTCTATTTCTTTGCATTGATTGCTGAGGAAGGCTTCCTTACCTCTCCTTGCTATTCTTTGGAACTCTACATTCAGATTAATATATATTTCCTTTTCTCCTTTGCCTTTAGTATTTTCAAAATTACAGGGAAGCTGGATCTCATCACCATTTTCAATTGCTGAAAGTGAAAAATATTTTAAATGGATATGAAAAAATAAATCAGGCAAATGTAATCCTTAGTGCACAAAATCAGGCTATCTGTCTTTATGGTTCATTTAGGACACGTTACAAACTCATTTAAATGCTCACTTCTCTGAATTTTTAAAAAATGAGTCAAAAAAAAAAAATCTCCAACCAGGGCAGCATTAATAAGTTCGGAATTCAGCAGTATTTTAAGTGACAATATATGTAAATTTTAGCAGAACGATGCTTCCACCTCAAAAGGCTGAGGATTTATTCCTGCCAAGAATTAATAACCCATTTTATTTACATTAGATTCAATTAAAAAAACTCAGGGTCATTACGTAAAACAACTGGCATTCTTAAAAGTGTAAATGTCAAAAAGACAAAAAAAAGTTGAAAAACTGCTTCAAATTAAAGAATGCTAAAGAGAACTGACAACTAAATGTAATGCAGGATCATGGATCAAATCCTAGATCAGATGGAAAACTTACCATGAGGTACTGACAGACTCTCCTCAACCAAACTTTTGGCAGGTTCTTATGAGCCCAGACCACCAGACCACCTTACCTGCCACCTGAGAAATCTGTACGCAGATCAAGAAGCAACACTTAGAACCAGACATGGAAAAGCCAACTGGTTCAAAATTGGGAAAGGAGTACATTAAGGCTGTATATTATCACCTTGCTTATTTAACTTATATGCAGAGTACATCATGCAAAATGCTGGGCTGGAAGAATGAAGCACAAGCTGGAATCAAGTTTTCCAGGAAAATATCAATAACCTCTGATATGCAGATGACACCACCCTTATGGCAGAAAGAGAAAAAGAACTAAATTGCCTCTTGATGAAGTTCAAAGAGGAGAATGAAAAACCTGGCTTAAAACTCAACATTCAAAAAACTAGGATCATGGCATCTGATCCCATCACTTCATAGGAAATAGATGGGGAAACAATGCAAACAATGACAGACTTTATTTTCTTGAAGGGCTCCAAAATCACTGCAGATGGTGACTGCAGCCATTAAATTAAAAGACACTTACTCCTTGAAAGAAAAGTTATGACAAACCTAGGCAGCATATTAAAAAACAGAGACATTACTTCACCAACAAAGGTCCATATAGTCAAAGCTATAGTTTTTCCAGTTGTCATGTATGGATGTGAGAGCTGGATCATAAAGAAAGCTGAGTGCCAAAGAAATGATGCTTTTGAACTGTGGTGTTGGAGAAGACTCTTGAGAGTCCCTTGGACTGCAAGGAGATCAAACCAGTCAATCCTAAAGGAAATCAGTCTTGAATATTCACTGGAAGGACTGATGCTGAAGCTGAAGCTCCAATACTTTGGTACCTTATGCAAAGAACTGACTCATTGGAAAAGATGCTGATGCTGGGAAAGATTGAAGGCAGAAGGGGGCAACAGAGGACAAGATGGTTGGATGGCATCACTGACTCAATGCACATGAGTTTGAGCAAGCTCTGGGAGTTGGTGATGGACAGGGAAACCTGACGTGCTGCAGTCCATGGGGTTGCAAAGAGCTGGACATGACTGAGCTACTGAACTAAAGTGACTCTGAGCCCAAATAGGCCCTGTCCTTAGGCATGTCTGCTGCTGCTGCTTCTGCTAAGTCACTTCAGTCGTGTCCGACTCTTAGCAACCCCATGGACTGCAGCCCACCAGGCTCCTCCGTCCATGGGATTTTCCAGGCAAGAGTACTGGAGTGGGGTGCATTGCCTTCTCCTAGGCATGTCTAGAGCCCCATTTTAGCAAGAATCCTGTTAAGTCAGTTTAGCCACAATCCACTATCCTCCATTATCTGATCATCCTTGGTAACTGACCAAATTCCTTACACCTATCTTTCCCCCAGGTGATGTCTGATCACTGTGGCCTGCCTTCAGGAAGAATCCTATTGTAGCCAGAATTTTCCCTTCCTACTGATGTTTCTTGTTAGTAATTTTCTATCCATACACACTGCCCTACCCTCAACCCCGGGCTCCCTGCCTATAAATCTCCATTTTTCCTTATTACATTTGAAATTGAGTCCACCCCTATACTCTCTTCCTTTATTCCAACAGTTCCTGAGTAAAATCTGTTTTTGTTGCTCTAACTACTGTCAAGGTCTGGTTTTCTTTAACAGTAGTATAAACTGCAACTAGCAAATTTTCAAAATGGATTGTATGAGCCTGATAAGAGCATTTGATCAATGTTGAATTTCCTGAATTTGAGGCATACACTGCAGTTTCGTAGAATAAGGGGCTGGAAAACTTTTTCTGTAACAAGACCAGATAGTATGTATTTCAGGCATAGAAGGTGATCTATAGTCTCTATCACCATATTCTTTTTTGTTTTTGTTCTTTACAACACTTTAAAAATGTAAAACCACTTTTAGATCAAGAGCTATGTAAAAATAAGGGCTGAAGTTAGCTCAAGAGCCATAGTTTGCCAACCCCTAATACAGACAATGTTCCTGCTCCTTAAAAATATGCAATGAACCATGTAAAGATAAAAGGTCATCATAGCTGCAACTTCCTCTCAAAGACTGAGCAAAAATAATAACAACAATAACACATTAGAGAAAAAAGTGATGACAAACAGTGCAGACACCTGATCAGCATAGTGTACTACCCAGAACTCCTGGGACTCAAGCAATCCTCCCTCCTTAGCTTCAAAAGCTGAGGATTAAAGCCAGATTTCTATTTCTTCCAAACTCTTTCTTCATATTTCTGTGCGGCAGCAGTGGACATAGAGACAAGATTTTGGCAGCAATGAAAACAGACAGCAGAATATTCACAATTGGTAAACCTATGTGAAAGGTGAAGGGAATTCACCATATTATGCTTATAATTTTTCTTTAAATTTGATATTTTTTCAAAATAAAGAGTTTTTTAAAAAGCCATAGATGTCCCTGGGGAAGCCAGGACATGTGCAAGCCTCAATGTGCAAGCCTGAGGCATGGTTCTAGTGGCTCAGAAAAGAATGAGACTCCCACAAGGCAAAAGGTATCCTGTCATCTGGGTCATCTCAGTACATACCCATGGGTCCAAAGGTATCTAGATTCTCCTGTCATCACCAGCAAACTCCGACAAGGCAGCATAACTGGCACTGTCATACCATCTGGGTGCTTAAAATCCATGACAATCTTGAAATAAAGGCAAAAGCATGAAGATCAATCAACCCAAAAAGTCATACACTCCAAAGATAAGAGCAATTCACTGATTCTATCTTTCTAAGCTAATAGAGATTAAAACATGGTAATGTTTATAGGAAAGCATAGCACAGTGGTTCTCAAACTTCAGTGCACATAAGAATCAACTGAATGACTAAAAGTAGGTCTACAGTAAGGCTCAGGAATCTGCATTTCTAACAATTACCTAAGGAAATTATGATGCAGGTGGTCAGAGAAGCATTCATACTATGAAAAACATTAGTAGTCAAATTCAAGGACTTAGAACCTGAAACATTCATATCTTGGCTTTTTCACTTACTGGCCATATGATTCAGGACAACTTATTTAACACCTCTGTGTCCAGTTTCCTCAATTTTTAAAGGATTGTCATAGTATCTGGTACATTGTAAGTACAAAAACAGTAGATATTATTCATATGCAGGCATGCGAAGTCACTTCAGTCATGTCCAACTTTTTGTGACTCTCTGGACTGTAGCCTGCCAGGTTCCTTCGTCCATGGGATTCTCCAGGCAAGAATACTGCAGTGGGTTGCCATGCCTTCCTCCAGAGGATCTTCCTGACTTAGGAACTGAACGTGTATCTCTTATATCTCTTGCACTGGCAAGTGGGTTCTTTATCACTAGTGCCATGTGGGAAGCCCATTTTAGAATATTAACAATTAACAATTTAAGGAGAAGTAACTATTACATGCAGATTTTCATGTAATTCATTTTTCCTTTAAAGTGACACAACATTTTAGACTTAAATATTCTCTTATTTATTTATTTGGCTGCACTGGGTCTTAGTTGCAGTACATGGGATCTAGTTTCCTGACCAGGAATTGAACCTGGGGCTCTTGAATTTGGAGTACCATCTTAGCCATGGGACCACAAGGGAAATCTCTAAATGTGAATTTTTAAAAGGCACATCAAAGGGCTAAAAAAAATTTAAGTGAACAAATCAATCCATGTGAAAAATAAATATGCCAAGTTAGTATCAGCGGGATGAACATTATTTAGCATAATACCTTCATCAGAGGTAAATTTAGGACAGCACTAGGCACCAAAGCAAGCATTTAGTAACTAATACCTATTAATAATAATAATATTGGGTAAAACAGATGATACACATGAAAATTCTTCATAAATTATATAGAATTATATTGATCCTTATTGCAAAATTCAGACTTAAATTGAAGAAAACAGGGAAAACCACCAGGCCATTCAGGTATGACCTAAGTCAAATACTTTATGACTATACAGTAGAAGTGACAAATAGACTCAAGGGATTAGATCTGGTAAACAGAGTGCCTGAAAAACTATGGATGGAGGTTCATAACACTGTACAGCAGGCAGTGATCAAAACCATCCCCAAGAAAAAAAAATGCAAAAAGCAAAAATGGCTAATGCACGATACTGGATACTTGGGGCTGGTGCACTGGGACGACCCAGAGGGATGGTATGGGGAGGGAGGAGGGAGCAGGGTTCAGGATGGGGAACACATGTATACCTGTGGCGGATTCATTTCGATATTTGGCAAAACTAATACAATTATGTAAAGTTTAAAAATAAAATTAAAAAAAAAAGCAAAAATGGTTGTTTGAGGAGGCCTTACAAATAGCTGTAAAAAGCAGAGAAATGAAAGGCAAAAGAGAAAAGGAAAGATACACCCATCTGAATGCAGAGTCCAAAGAATAGCACACAGAGAATAAGAAAGCCTTTTAAAGTGATCAATGCAAAGAAACAGGGCAAAACAATGGGATGGGAAAGACTAGAGATCTTTTCAAGAAAATTAGAGATATAAAGGTAACATTTCATGCAAAGATGAGCACAATAAAGGACAAAAATGGTATGGATCTAATAGAAGCAGAAGATATTGAGACGAGGTAGCAAGAAAACACAGAAGAACTGTACAAGAAAGTCTTAATGACCCAGATAACCATGATGGTGTGATCAATCACCAACAGCCAGACATCCTGGAGCATGAAGTCAAGCAGTCCTTAGGAAGCATCACTAGAAACAAAGCTAGGGGAGGTGATGGAATTCCAGTTGAGCTATTTCAAATCCTAAAAGATGATACTATTAAAGTGCTACGCTCCATATACCAACAAATTTGGAAAACTCAGCAGTGGCCACAGGACTGGAAAAGGTCAGTTTTCATTCCAATTCCAAAGAAGGGCTTGCCCTTCTGCACAGTTGCACTCAGTTCACATGCTAGCAAGATCATGCTCAAAATCCTTCAAGCTAGGTTTCAACAGTATGTGAACCAAGAACTCCCAGATGTACAAGCTGGATTTAGAAAAGGCAGAGGAACCAGAGATCAAATTGCCAACAACCACTGGATCATAGAAAAAGCAAGGGAATTTCAGAAAAACATCTACTTCTGCTTCATTGACTATGCTAAAGCCTTTGACTTTCCACAACAACATGTGGAAAATTCTTAAAGAATTGGGAAAACCAGACCATCCTACCAGCCTCCTGTGAAACTTGTATGTGGGTCAAGAAGCAACAGTTAGAACCAACTGGACATGGAAAAACGAACTGGTTCCAAATTGGGAAGGGAGTATGTCAAGGCTGCATACTGTCACCAGTTTATTTAACTTCTGTGCAGAGTACATCATGCAAAATGCTGGGCTGGATGAAGCACAAGCTGGAATCAAGATTTCCGGGAGGAATATCAATAACTTCAGATATGCTGATGACACCACCCGAATGGCAGAAAGTGAAGAAAAATTAAAGAGCCTCTTGATGAAGTGTGAAAGAGGAGAGTGAGAAAGCTGGATTAAAACTCAACATTCAAAAATCTAAGATCTAAAAGAAAAACAGAAAACGAAGATCATGGCATCCGGTCCCATCACTCCATGGCAAGCAGATAGAGAAAAAATGAAAACAGTGACAGAATTTATTTCCTTGGGCTCCAAAATCACTGCAGAGAGTGATCACTATCATGAAATTAAAAGACATTTGGCTCCCTGAAAGAAAAGCTGTGACCAACCTAGACAGCGTATTAAAAAGTAGAGTCATCACTTTGCCAACAAAGGTCCACATAGTCAAAGCTATGGTTTTTCCAGTAGTCATATATGAATGTGAGAGTTGGACCATGAAGGCTGAGTGCCAAAGAATCAATGTTTTCAAATCTGTGGTACTGAGAAGACTCCTGAGAGTCCCTTGGACAACACAGAGATCAAACCACTCAATCCTAAAGGAAATCAGTCCTGAGTATTCACTGGAAGGACTGATGCTGAAGCTGAAGCTCCAACACTTTGACCACTTGATGCAAAGAGCCAACTCACTGGAAAAGACCTTGATGCTGGGAAAGATTGAGGGCAGGAAGAGAAGCGGGTGAGAGAGGATGAGACAGTTGGATGGCATCACTGACTCAAGGGACATGAGTCTGAGCAAACTCCAGGAGATAGTGAAGGACAGGGAACTCTGGCATGTTAGTCCATGGGGTTGCAAAGAGTCGTACATGAGTGAGCGACTGAACAACAATAATACTGGTCTAAAAAACTCTTTTTCATTTTCTCATATGCCCTTTCAAACTAAGTATAGAAAATAAAGTATGATGATAGAATTTAGTTTTCCAATTATCTATTCCAAATGATGACACATAATTTCAAACAGTCCATAAAGCACTCTCCACACTCCAAAAGCATTCTATTTTAAAAACACTGTAGATAAATTATGTTTGGGACATGAAACGTACTGAAACCTGAAACTTCCCTGAAATGTATAACTAACAGAAGATGGGCTGACAGACTGAGGATCAATAGATGGACAGACATTTAATAAAGCAGATATATTAAAATGTTAACTGTAGTATCTAGGTGGTGAATTTATACAGACTTACTGTATAATATGATCAACTTTTCTGTCTAAAAAATTTCATTATTATATGTTGGGAAAAGGGAGAAAAGTACCACTGTAGCCCATTTTAAAGCAAACATACATATAGGCTTCAATTTTCTGAATAAACACTAAGGTCCACAAAAAAGAAACAATAATAGATTATTATTAATTTGGCTCAGTGGTAAAGAATCTACCTGCAATGCAAGAGACACAGGAGATGTGGGTTCCATCCCTGGGTCAAATCCCTGGGTTGGGAGGATCCCTGGAGGAGGAAATGGAAACCCACTCCAGGATTCTTGCCTGGAAAAACCCCTAGAGAGGAGCCTGGAGGGCTACAGTCCAAATGGTTGCAAAGAGTCAGACACAACTGAGCACACACAAACATGATCAGCTATGACTCAAAGGAATGAAATCAATCTGGGTGAAAACACTTGATGGGAAAATATCATCAGATACTAGACTCAGACTCTACAGTTTTATCACTTCAATTCAGTTGCTCAGTCACATCTGACTCTGCAAAGCCAAGGAGTGAAGAACCCCAGGCTTCCCTGTCCATCACCAACTCCCAGAGCTGGCTCAAACCCATGTCCATTGAGTCAGTGACGCCATCCAGCCATCTCATCCTCTGTCGACCCCTTCTCCTCCTGCCCTCAATCTTTCCCAGCATCAGGGTCTTTGCAAAAGAGTCAGTTCTTCGCATCAGGTAGCCAAAGTATTGGAGTTTCAGCTTCAGCATCACCCTTCCAATGAATATTCAGGACTGATTTGCCTTAGAACTTACTGGTTTGATCTCTTTGCAGTCCAGGGGACTCTCAAAGAGTCTTCTCCAACATGAGAGTTCCAAAAGCATCAATTCTTCAGCACTCCGCTTTCTTTATAGTCCAACTCTCACATCCATACATGACAACAGGAGAAAAGATAGCTTTGACTAGACGGACCTTTGTCAGCAAAGTAATGTCTCTGCTTTTTAATATGCTGTCTACGTTTGTCATAGTTTTTCTTCCAAGGAACAAGTATCTTTTAATTTGATGGCTGCAGTCACCATCTGCAGTGATTTTGGAGCCCCCCAAAATAAAGTCTGTCGCTGTTTCCATTGTTTCCCCATCTATCTGCCATGAAGGGATGGGACTGGATGTCATGATCTTAGTTTTCTGAATGCTGAGCTTTAAGTCGAGTTTTTCACTCTCCTCTTTCACTTTCATCAAGAGACTCTTTAGTTCTTCTTCACTTTCTGCCATTAGGGTGGTGTTATCTGCGTATGAGGTTATTGATATTTCTCCTAGCAATCTTGATTCCAGCTTGTGCTACATCCAGCCAGGCATTTCCCATGATGTACTCTGCATAGAAGTTAAATAGTAAGGAAGGTGACAATATACAGCATTGACATGCTCCTTTCCCAATTTGGAACCAGTCTGTTGTTCCATTTCCAGTTCTAATTGTTGCTTCTTGACCTGCATACAGATTTCTCAGGAGGCAGGTAAGGTGGTCTGGTATTCCCATCTCTTGAAGAATTTTCCACAGTTTGTTGTGAACCACACAGTCAAAGGCTTGGGTGTAGTCAATAAAGAAGAAGTAGACTTTTTCTGGAACTCTCTTGCTTTTGTGATGATTCAACAGAAGTTGGCAACTTGATCTCTGGTTCCTCTGCCTTTTCTAAATCGAGCTGGAACATATGGGAGTTCACGGTTCACATACTGTTGAAGCCTGGCTTGAAAAATTTTGAGCATTACTTTGCTAGCATGTGAGATGAGTCCAATTGTACAGTAGTTTGAACATTCTTTGGCATTGTCTTTCTTTGGGATTGGAATGAAAACTGATCTTTTCCAGTCCTGTGGCCCCTGCTGAGTTTTCCAAATTTGCTGACATATTGAGTGCAGCACTTTCACGGCATCGTCTTTTAGGATTTGAAATAGCTCAATTGGAATTCCATCACCTCCACTAGCTTTGTTTGTAGTGATGCTTCCTAAGGCCCACTTGACTTTGCATTCTAGGATGTCTAGCTCTAGGTGAATGATCATATCATCCTGGTTATCTGGGTCATGAAGATCTTTTTTGTATAGTTTTCTGTGTATTCTTGCTACCTCCTCTCTTAATATCTTCTGCTTCTGTTAGATCCATACCATTTTTGCCCTTTATTGAGCCCATCTTTGCATGAAATGTCCCCTTGGTATCTCTAATTTTCTTGAAGAGATCTCTAGTCTCTTCCATTCTATTGTTTTCCTCTATTTCTTTGCATTGATCACTGAGGAAGGCTTTCTTGTCTCTCCTTGCTATTCTTTGGAACTCTGCATTCAGATGGGTATATCTTTCCTTTTCTCCTTTGACTTTTGCTTCTCTTCTTTTCTCAGCTATTTGTAAGGCCTCCTCAGGCAACCATTTTGCCTTTTTGCATTTCTTTTTCTTGGGGATGGTCTTGATCACTGCCTCCTGTACAATGTCACGAACCTCCATCCATAGTTCTTCAAGCACTCTATCAGGTCTAATCACTTTAATCTAGTTGTCACTTCCACTGTATAATTATAAGGGATTTGATTTAGGTCATACCTGAATGATGTAGTGGTTTTCCATACTTTCTTCAAGTCTGAACTCTGCAATAAGGAGTTCATGATCTGAGTCACAGTCAGCTCCCATTCTTGTTTTTGCTGACTCTATAGAGCTTCTCCATCTTTGGCTGCAAAGAATATAATCAATCAGATTTCGGTATTGACCACCTGGTGATGTCCATGTGTAGAGTCGCCTTTTGTGTTGTTGGAAGAGGGTATTTGCTATGACCAGTGTGTTCTCTTGTCAAAACTCTGTTAGCCTTTGCCCTGCTTCATTTTGTACTCCAAGGCCAAACTTGCCTGTTACTTCATATATCTATTGACTTCCTCCTTTTGCATTCCAGTCCCCTACAATGAAAAGGACATCTTTTTGGGGTGTTAGTTCTAGAAGGTATTGTAGGTCTTCACAGAACCATTCAACTTCAGCTTCTTCAGCACTACTGGTTGGGGCATGGACTTGGATTACTGTGATATTGAATGGTTTGCCTTGGAAACAAACAGAGATCATTCTGTCATTTTTGAGATTGCACCCAAGCACTGCATTTCAGACTCTTTTGTTGATTATGAGGCTATTCCATTTCTTCTAAGGGATTCTTGCCCACAGTAGTAGATATAATGGTCATCTGAGTTAAATTCGTCCATTCCAGTCCATTTGAGTTCACTGATTTCTAAAGTCGATGTTCACTCTTGCCAACTCCTGTCTGACCACTTGTAATTTACCTTGATTCATGGACCTAACACTCCAGGTTCCTATGCAATATTATTTTCTACATCATCAGACTTTACTTCCTTCACCAGTCACATCCACAACTGGATGTTGTTTTTGCTTTGGCTCCATTTCTTCATTCTTTCTGGAGTTATTTCTCCACTCTTCTCCAGTAGCATATTGGGCACCTACCAACCTGGGGAGCTAATCTTTCAGTGTCCTGTCTTTTTGCTTTCTCACACTGTTCATGGGGTTCTCAAGTCAAGAATACTGAAGTGGTTTGCCATTGCCTTCTCCAGTGGACCATGTTTTGTCAAAACTCTACCATGAACTGTCCGTCTTGGATGGCCCTACATGGCATTGCTCATAGTTGCACTGAGTTAGACAAGGCTGTGGTCTATGTGATCAGTTTGATTAGTTTTCTGTGATTCTGGTTTTCATTCTGTCAGCCACCTGATGGATAAGGATAAGAGGCTTATGAAAGCTTCCTGATCAGAGAGACTGACTGTGGGGGAAACTGGGACTTGTTCTGATGGGCGGGGCCATGCTCAGTAAATCTTTAAGCCAATTTTCTGTTGATGGGCAGGACTGTGTTCCCTCCCTGTCATGGTCTCAGGTCAAACAACAGGGAGGGAATATTATAAAATCTATAATGTTTTCCTGAAAACACTGCTTGTTAAAGACCAAGAAAGAAAAAAAAAAAAAAGACTTTTTCAAATATTTATTAAGGATTCACAATCAACAATCCTTGCCAGCAACTGCTGAATCATTCTGCCCTGTGACAGCTTTGCTCCACTGGAAGTTTTTCCAATTATTCTTTTCGGTTTTACATATTTTATTTTCTGAGTCAATAAAGATCAAGTTCGCAGCAAGCTCATGATAAGACAGGAAGAAAGGCAACAGGATACAATCACTATAACAATGACACATCCATTGAGGATACAACAAAACTGGTTATAACCAATGTGGCCCAAGATGGCTGAAGATTCGAATTGCAAAAGCACTTGAGCCTTATTATACTTTTATTGCAGTGCATTAGCATGCTAAATGACACATTCTCAGACACCATGACAGGTTCCAGGTTGACCATAAAAAGACAAAAAGTGGGCTGTGGCCCAGCTCCGGGAAACTTCTGCCCCTTCTCTCAAACGGTTACAACAGTCCTCCTACTTCTTAGCATATGTAATTACCCAGCCCATAAACTAAATACACCACAGCCTGAAATCTTATTCTCGCCTTCTGAGAGTGTCCACATTCTGTCTATGGAATGTTTATCTCTCTACAAGATCTTTTACTTTACTATGGCTCACTCTAGAATTCTTTTCCACATGAAGCCAAGAATCCTCACTTGGCAGCCATCCCAGGAACTCACCCAAGACCTGGGACATGACTGTTTTCTCACACCCCCTTCTCCTGCAACAATGGGGCAAGATTAAAGATAATATTTAGTTCAAAGCAAACAAAAAACCCTAAACATGCAGCTCTCATAAAACCTTTAACACAACCAAATACAACAGAAAGGAAACTGCATAGTTATCAAGTATTTACTGAAGTAAAGATAAGATGTGAGAAATGAAATATTTCCTGCTGAATCAGTAAACAAGGATGTCACAGTCATCAGCAATTGCAGTGACTCATTGGAAAAGACCCTGATGCTGGAAAGACTGAAGACAAAAGAAGGGAGTGACAAAGGATGAGGTGGTTAGAAAGCATCACCAAGTCAATGGACATGAATCTGACCAAACACTGGGAAATACTGGAGGACAGAGAAACCTGGTGTACTGCAGTCCATGGGTCACAAAAAGTCAGACATCTCTTAGTAACTGAACAATAATAATGTGGGCTGGTAAGCTCTGGGGGCACTCAGGAAGAAGAAGAAACCTGTGATCTAGCAGCTATCAGACTGCAACCACTCCCTACAATGAGCCCCATGGAAGTTCAGGATGTGAAAAAGCTCAGGACACTGACCCCAGGACAGCAAGATGCATATTATAGGAATGATTTCAGTGAGCCCAGACACGTGCATCTTCCCATACACAGAAAAGCATTAAATTCCTTAACTTGGGATATCTGGTTTTCTTTTTAACAATCTTTTGACGTTCAGACTACTGCCTTTGGCTACAAAACTTCGCTCCCCTTTTTACCTCCTCAGACCAGTTCTCTCAGGGTTACTTGAGATGCTGTCTCCCAGACTTGAAGTCCTAAAAATTCCCACAGAATAAAACGTAACTCTCAACTTATAGGTTTTGAATATTTTTTAAGTTGACAGATGCATAACCGAAAAGTCCATGACACTGATCTCCTCCATGCTGGCTAAACAGGAAAATGAAAACATATAACACTCTGGGAGCACTTCTGAGAAAGAAGACAAATTTAATCCTGATCCTTATTGGTTAAAAATAGGCTGAGACCTTTAACCTTTTGAAACTCTTAAGGATATATCAACAAGAGACAATAAGACATGAAGAATGATGTGTGATTCATAGAGAATGCAGAAAGCTGAGAGGATATATTTAGCTGGAGAAAATATTTCATGCCTGAGAATTTAGCAGACTACAAAGAAGCCTGCCAAATATAAATCTTCTGTAGTTGCACTAACTTTTCCATGGGATTCAAACTGCAACTGGGCAGGACCCTATTGGGCTTTCCTGGGACAGACCTCTCCCCATAGCCTCTGTTTTAGCTCCTCTCAGTAGTGCCTAGGTAGTAGTATCTGACACATATTTCCTGAGTTTTTAGATGCTAAAACCACCACCAAAGGAAGAAATTAACTACTTGATGATTATGAACATGTAGCTCCCAAACTTCTGGTGCCTAAAGACTGATTATCATCAATCAATCAGAGAACTCTGCAAGAGCTGATCACATACCCTGGGACACTCCCCTCCCTCACCTTGCCTTTTAAAAAGCTTTTCTGAAACTCTTTGAAGACTTCAGGGTTTTAGAGCATAAGCCACCCATTCTTCTTGTATTGATGCCTTTACAAAAAATGCTGCACTCTTCCTCCCCACAATACAGTGTCAGCAGATTGGCTTTACTCTTTTCAGGCAAGCAGATACAAATTTGGTTCAGTAACAACTTGTAAGTAAGTTTGCTTTTTATTTTAAACAGCACACAAAGGATTCCACATACCTCACCATGGCCATGTCTGCCACATTTGTGAGGTAGAAATTGTTAGGTAGTCACTGTAGGGCCAGGACCTCAGTTCATTTTTTTAACTTCAACTCCTTCTCCCATATAAACATTTTGCTCCACTGACTTAAAGCTATACTTGTTGTTCCAGATTCCAGGCATTCAGAGGAAAGTCTCCCTGGCATGGAGGGTCACAAAATATCCAGACTCAAGACAGAACAATCAGTAACTGTTGACCAACTTATCAGATAGGAAAACACTAGATGGACCATTAACTCTTAGCCCATACTTCTGGTCCTTATCCGGTCCTTAAATGATGGCGTGGGGTCATGAGAAAGAGTCACAGGATGGTGACCCAATGTCTAAGAAAACTCAAGGACAGAGGAATTTTTTAAAAAGTCATAAAAATAACAAAACTGGAAGACATAGGGACTTTCAAACTAATTGGTCAGAAATTATATACATCAGGGATGTGAGCCAACCAAAAATGAACAGATCAATACTGGTAAAGATATAAACCGCTATAATTGATGCCCTTTTGGGGCACTTCACCCCCTCTCAGTGTCTATGCTGGGAGCTTTATATTTCTCTCTCTCCTTCAAAATAAAACCCTGCCTGTGTGACTATTTGCGTGTTTATAAAGTTCATTCTTCGGCTCCGTGAACAAGAACTCAGATTACTGTTTTATCCTGACAAGTAGAAAAGGAGAAAAAGAAAAGAAGAGACAAATACAACTGCAGAGATACAAGACTGAAACAAATTACTTACAAAAAAATACAGCAATAACAAAAATATCTGTTAACATGTTCCCTGGATTTATAAATACAGAATCCCACCATATCATAAGATAATTAGTCCACTGTTGGGGTGAAGAGGAACTCAGTATATTTTTAGTAAAATAAATACAGCTTTTTGTCACTCTACAAAAGATGATACTCCCAAAAGTATACTTTCCTAAGCTGAAAAGTACCTAGAAGAGAAGCCTTCTGGTATACCATATTTTTCCAAAGCAGAGGAATTTAAATCTCCTACCTATACTACACGGGATTCCCTGGTTGCTCAGATGGTAAAAAATCTGCCTGCAATTCAGGAGACCCAGGTTCAAGTTCTGGGTTGGGAAGATCCCCTAGAGAAGGGAATGGCAACCCACTCCAGTATTCTTGCCTGGAGAATTCCATGGACAAAGGAGCCTGGTAGACAATAGTTCACGAGGTCACAAAAAGTTGGACATGAATGAATGACTAACACACACACACACACACACATACACACACACACACACCTATATTACACATGACTGCTTAGTTTCCAACCTTTAAGAAAAGTTAAAATCAAAGACCACAAGAAACCAGTTTCCCTTCCTTGACTCCTACCTGGGAGCTACAGACCAGAAGGGAGTGACAGGATATACTTAAAATGATGAAAGGGGAAAACCTAAAAGCAAGATTACTCTACCCAGCGAGGATCTCATTTAGATTCAACAGAGAAATCAAGAGTTTCACAGTAAAGCAAAAGAGAAGAGAATTCAGCACCACCAAACCAGCTTTACAACAAATGCTAAAGGAACTTCTCTAGGCAGAAAACACAAGAGAAGAAAAAGATCCACCAAAACAATTTAAAAAATGGTAAGGGGAACATACATATTGATAAGTAATTTGAATGTAAATGGATTAAATGCTCCAACCAAAAGACACAACTAACTAAATGGATATACAAACAAAACCCTATATATGCTGTCTACAAGTGACCCACTTCAGACCTAGGGGCACATATTGACTGAAAGAAGGGGACAGAAACAGATATTCCATGCAAATGGAAATTAAAAGAAAGCTGGAGTAGCAATACTCATATCAGATAAAATAGACTTTAAAATAAAGAATATTACAAGAGACAAAGAACCATATTACATAATGATCAAGGGATCAATCCAAGAAGATATAACAATTATAAATGTTTCTGCACCCAACATAGGAGCACCTCAATACATAAGGCAGATGCTAACAACCACAAAACGGGAAATCAACAGTAAAATAATAATAGTGGGGGAACTGTTGTTGTTATTCAGTCTAAGTGACTAAGCACTCTTTGTGACCCCATGGACTGCAGCACACCAGGCTTCCTTGTCCTTCACTATCTCCAGAGTCTGCTCAAACTCATGCCCACTGAGTCAGTGATGCCCTCCAACCATCTTATCCTCTGTCGCCCTCTTCTCCTGCCCTCAATCTTTCCTAGCATCATGGTCTTTTCCAGTGAGTTGGCTCTTCATATCAGGTGGCCAAAGTATGGAGCTTCAGCTTCAGCATCAGTCCTTCCAATGAATATTCAGGGTTAATTTCCTTTAAAATTAACTGATTTGATCTCCATGCTGTCCAAGGAACTCTCAAGAGCTTTCTCCAGCACCAAAGATTCAAAAGCATCAATCCTTCAGCACTTAGCATTATTTACGGCACAACTCTCATATCCATACATGACTACTGAAAAAAATCACAGCTTTGACTATATGGACCTTTGTCAGCAAAGTGATTTCTCTGCTTTTTAATATGCTGTCTAGGTTTGTCAAAGCTTTTCTTCCAAGGGCAAGCATCTTTTAATTTCATGGCTGCAGTAACTGTCCACAGTGATTTTGGAGTCTAAGAAAATAAGATGTACCACTGCTTCCATTTTTTCCCCATCTATTTACCATGAAGTGATGGACTGATGCCATGATCTTTGTTTTTTGAATGTTGAGTTTTAAGCCAGCTTTTTCACTCTCCTCTTTCACATTCATCAAGAGGCTTTTTAGTTCTTCTTCACTTTCTGTCATAAGAGTGGTATTGTCTGCGTATCTGAGGTTATTTATATTTCTCCCGGCAATCTTGATTCCTGCTTCTGCTTCCTCCAGCCCAGCATTTCTCATAATGTACTCTGCATATAAGTTAAATAAACAGGGTAACAATATACAGCCTTGACGTACTCCTTTTCCTATTTGGAACCAGTCTGTTGTTCCATGTCCAGTTCTAACTGTTGCTTCCTGACCTGTATACAGGTTTCTCAAGAGGCAGGTCAGGTGGTCTGGTATTCCCATCTCTTTCAGAAGTTTCCACAGTTTATTGTGATCCACACAGTCAAAGGCTTTGGCATAGTCAATCAAGCAGAAATAGATGTTTTTCTGGAATGTTCTTGCTTTTTCAATGATCCAGCGGATGCTGGCAATTTGATCTCTGGTTCCTCTGCCTTTTCTAAAACAAGCTTGAACATCTGGAAGTTCATGCTTCACATATTGCTGAAGCCTGGCTTGGAGAATTTTGAGCATTACTTTACTAGCGTGTGAGATGAGTGCAACTGTGCGGTAGTTTGAGCATTCTTCGGCATTGTCTTTCTTTGGGATTGGAATAAAAACTGACCTTTTCCAGTCCTGTGGCCACTGCTGAGTTTTCCAAATTTGCTGGCATATTGAGTGCAGCACTTTCACAGCATCATCTTTTAGAATCTGAAATAACTCAACTGGAATTCCATCACCTCCACTAGCTTTGTTTGTAGTGATGCTTCCTAAGGCCAACCTGACTTCACATTCCAGGATATCCAGCTCTAGGTGAGTGGGAGTGATCACACCTTTGAGATTATCTGGGTCATGAAGATCTTTTTTGTACAGTTCTTCTGTGTATTCCTGTCATCTCTTCTTAATAACTTCTGCTTCTGTTAGGTCCATACCATTTCTGTCCTTTATTGAGCCCATCTTTGCCTGAAATGTTCCCTTGGTATCTCTAATTTTCTTGAAGAGATCTCTAGTCTTTCCCATTCTATTGTTTTCCTCTATTTCTTTGCATTGATCACTAAGGAAGGCTTTCTTATCTCTCCTTGCTATTCTTTGGAACTCTGCATTCAAATGGGTATGTCTTTCCTTTTCTCCTTTGCTTTTTGCTTCTCTTCTTTTCACAGCTACTTGTAAGGCCTCTTCAGACAGCCATTTTGCTTTTTTGCATTTCTTTTTCTTGGGGATGGTCTTGCTCCCTGTCTCCTGTACAATGTCATGAACCTCCTCTGTCCATAGTTTATCAGGCACTCTGTCTATCAGATCTAGTCCCTTAAATCTATTTCTCACTTCCACTGTATAGTGATAAGGGATTTGATTTCGGTCATACCTGAATGGTGTAGTGGTTTTCCCCACTTTCTTCAATTTAAGTCTGAATCTGGCTTGTATAACTGAAACTAATACTGTAAGGCAATTATACTTCTTTTTTTTTTTTTCCACTAGAGGAAAAAGTGTGTAACTCCAGAGACACCAAATGGAGATAATGATTACAGTAGATTTTCACTGCAACTAGAGGCAAGTTTTCCCCTTCTTTATAACTTATCGTTAAAAACTATATAATCACCTTTTAGGGTGTTGGAGGAATATTTAGGCCCCATTTTTTATACGTCTGTAGGAATGGAGAGAATTTCTATAAGAGTGAAAGTAATAGGAAGACCTGTTTTTCTCCATTTCTTTACTTCCAACTCTCCACAGAGAAGGCACACCTCAGCTCATTGGTTGGTCTAGAGCCAAACCTTCTTCAATGAGCCCTTTCTTCTACTTTTCAAATCTAACTCTAATTCAGAGTTGAAGTATTAATAAATCCAGTTGGCAACAGATCCAAAGCCATTATCTTTCATGTTTTCTCAGCTGCTGACATTCTGTTTTCATTTATCTTTTATTTCATTTCTACACTGGTTACACAGTTAGGAGGAAAAAACAAAGATATTCTTTACTGTTCCCCTAAAGCTACAAGCCAGGATAAGAGGTAAAATGAAAATAAACAAAACAGAGAAGAGCTCTTTTCCCTTCCTGTCCTCATTACTTTTTAAAGCACTTAGTAAGAATCCACACGTGGAGAGGATAAGATGGTTTGGCCTTATCAAACGTATACCCTAGCTCTATAGACACAGTATCAACATGATCACACAAGCTTAGCAAAAGTTCAAAAGCCAAAGCAAAATTCAGCGATGCTGCTAAGTCGCTTCAGTCGTGTCTGACCCTGTGTGACCCCATAGACGGCAGCCCACCAGGCTCCCCTGTCCCTGGGATTCTCCAGGCAAGAACACTGGAGTGGGTTGCCATTTCCTTCTCCAATGCATGAAAGTAAAAAGTGAAAGTCAAGTCGCTCAGTCATGTCCGACTCTTCATGACCCCAAGGATTGCAGCCTACCAGGCTCCTCCACCCATGGGATTTTCCAGGCAAGAGTACTGGAGTGGGTTGCCAAGCAAATGGAGTAACAGACTGCTTCCAAATAGGAAAAGGAGTACGTCAAGGCTGTATATTGTCACCCTGCCTATTTAACTTATATTCAGAGTACATCATGAGAAACTCTCGGCTGGGTGAAGCACAAGCTGGAATCAAGATTGCTGGGAGAAGTATCAATAACCTCCCATATGCAGATGACACCACCCTTATGGCAGAAAGTGAAGAATTAAAGAGCCTCTTGATGAAACTGAAAGAAGAGAATGAAACGTTGGCTTAAAACTCAACATCCAGAAAACTAAGATCATGGTACCTGGTTCCATTAATTCATGGAAAATAGATGGGGAAACTGTGAAAACAGTGACAGACTTTATTTTCTTGGGCTCCAAAATCAATACAGATAGTGACTGCAGCCATGAAATTACAAGACACATGCTCCTTAGAAGAAAAGTTATGACCAAACTAGACAGCATATTAAAAAGCAGACATTACTTTCCCAACAAAGGTCTGTCTAGTCAAAGCTATGGTTTTTCCAGTAGTCATGTATGAATGTGAGAGTTGGACTATAAAGAAAGCTGAGCACTGAAGAACTGATGCTTTTGAATTATGGTGTTGGAGAAGACTCTTGAGAGTCCCTTGGACTGCAAGGAGATCCAACCAGTCCATCCTAAAGGAAATCAGTCCTGAATATTCACTCGAAGGACTGATGCTGAAGCTGAAACTCCAATACTTTGGCCACATGATGCAAAGAACTGACTCATTTGAAAAGACCCTGATGCTGGGAAAGCTTGAGGGCGGGAGAAGGGGATGACAGAGGATGAGGTGGTTGGATGGCATCACTGACTCAATGGACATGAGCTTGAGTAAACTCTGGGAGTTGGTGATGGACAGGAAAGCCTGGCCTTCTGCAGTCTATGGGGTTGCAAAGAGTCGGACACAACTGAGCGACTGATCTGAACTGAACTAAGCATATGCAAAAAATACTAGAAAACAGTATTTACATCCAGGAACAAGGTAAGATTTTGAAACAACCTCATATTTTAAAGACTCTTCTAGATTTGAAATTTTGATTTCTATCTAAAACTCTATCTTCAGTTTGCATGAAGTGAAGTGAAAATCGCTCAGTCATGTCCAACTCTTTACGACCCCATGAACTATATAGTCCCTGGAATTCTCCAGGCCAGAATACTGAAATGGGTAGCCTTTCCCTTCTCCAGGGGATCTTCCCAACCCAGGGATCGAACCCAGGTCTCCCACATTGTGGGCGGATTCTTTACCCGCTGAGCCACAAGGGAAACTGGAGAATACTGGAGTGGATAGTCTATCCCTTCTCTAGCAGATCTTCCTGACCCAGGAATTGAATCGGGGTCTCCTGCATTGCAGGCGGATTCTTTACCAACTGAGCTATGAGGGAAGGCCTCAGAGCTTCAGTTTGCATGGATTGCTTTAAATCATGCTTTTGATAGCTTCTATAGCAGTTTAAGGGCTTCTCTTGTGGCTCAGCTGGTAAAGAATCCACCTGCAATGCAGGAGTCCTGGGTTCAATTCCTGGGTTGGAAAGATCCTCTGGAGAATGCCAAAGTTGCCTACTCCAGTATTCTGGCCTGGAGAATTCCATGGACTGAATATGTATAGTCCCTGGGGTTGCAAAGAGTAGAACATGACTGAGCAACTTTCAAATAGCAGATCAAATAAAGTACAACTATACTATAAAAATATATCAGTGAATAAACATGAACCTCTTCTTTATTTGTAAAGAAAACAACATTACCCATTACTGTTCAAAGTTTTTGACGGGACTGAATCATTAAATATATGTGAACAAGTTTATCAAAATTCCAGACACATTTTAGTTTTATCTATAGACTGCAGTTACTATCTTTAGCCACTAGATGGCAATGTTGCTACAGTAAATCACTGTAAAATGGCCATTTCGGTTTTACTTAACAAAAGTACCATTACAGGGCTTTCCTGCCATCTAGTGAGCTGATACCTAAAACTCTGGACACCTAAAAGAAGAGACTGTGATAATTTCACATTCTATAAGAAATTAAATACTAATGGTGTCTTTACACTTCATTTTTAACTCTTAATTCATCTGAAATGAGAAATGTGAGAAATCCTATGAAAAGGGCATTGCATAAAGTAAGACATTTGCTGATAGCTAATAAAAGTGTTTGAAAATTTACCTCTGATCCCAAACTGAGAGAAATGATCTCATCCTCAAAAGCAGAATGTGTGTCAATATGAGCAGGAATTCCTGAGATTGAAGATAGGGTAACAGGTCACTTCACTTTTCTTTTTAGTACATTTAAGACATCTCTAAATATAGCCTCAAGGATTATAGTGAAAACATCATTTGATAAACAAGAATCTACTATAATTTTAGGTAAAGGAAACATTTAAGATTAATGTAAATAAAATTAAATTTGTTGTTGCTGCTGTTGTTGAGTCTCTAAACCATGTCTAATTCTTTGTGACCCCGTGGACTGCAGCATGCCAGGCTTCCGTGTCCTTCAATATGCCCAGAGTTTGCTCAAATTCATATCTACTGAGTTAGTGATGCTATTTAACCATCTCAATCTCTGCTGCTCCCTTCTTCTTTGGCTTCAACACATTCCCAGCATCAGGGTGTTTACCAAAGAGTCAGCTATTCCCATCTGGTAGCCAAAGTACTGGAGCTTCACTCTCAGCATCAGTCCTTCCAAAGAATATTCAGTATGGATTTCATTTAGGATTACTGCTTTGATCTCCATGGAGTCCAAGGGACTCTCAAGAGCCTTCTGCAGCACACAATCGAAAGCATCAAATCCTTGGTGCACAGCCTTCTTTATGATCAAACTCTCACATCCATACATGACTACAGGAAAACCAACACTTTGACCATATAGACATTTGTTGGCAAAGTGATGTCTCTGCTTTTAGTACACTGTTTAGGTTTGTCGTAGCTTTCCTTCCAAGGAACAAGTATCTTTTAATTTCATGGCTGCAGTCACCGTCCATGGTGATTTTGGAGCCCAAGAAAATAGTCTGTCACTGTTTCTACTTTTCCCCTTTTATTTTCCATGACATGATGGGAACAGATGCCATGATCTTAGCTTTTTGAACGTTGAGTTTTAAGCCAGCTTTTTCAGTCTTCTATTTCACCCTCATCAAGAAGCTCGTTAGTTCCTCTTCAATTTCTGCCATTATCATGGTATCATCTACATATCTGAGGTTCTTGATATTTCTCCCGGTAATCTTACTTCCAGCTTGTGCTTCATCCAGCCTAGCATTTTGTATAATGTACTCTGCATATAAGTTAAATAAGCAGGGTGGCAATACACAGCCTTTCCTAATTTTGAACCACGCCATTGTCCCATGTCTGTTCTAACTCTTGTGTCTTGACTTGCATATCGGTTTCTCAGGAGACCATTAAGGTGGTCAGAGATAAATTAAACTATCTCTTTAATAATTTTCCAGTTTCTTGTGATTCACAAAGGCAAAGGCTTTAGTGTAGTCAATGCAGAAGTAGATGATATTCTGCAACTCCCTTGCTTTATGATCCAATGGATGTTGGCAATTTGATCTCTGGTTCCTCTGTTTTTTCTAAACCCAGCTTATACATCTGGAATTTCTTGGTTTACACACTGCTGAAGCCTAGCCTAAAGGATTTTGAGCACAAGCTTGCTCAAAGTGTGAAATGTGTGCAACTGTACAGAAGTTGGCTTTAGCACTGTCCTTCTTTGGGACTGGAATGAAAACTGATATTTTCCAATACTGTGGCCAGTGCTGAGTTTACCAAATTTGCTGACATACTATGTGCAGAACTTTAACAGCATCATCGTTTAGGATCTGAAACAGCTTACCTGGAATTCCATCACCATTACTAGATTTGTTCATAGTAATGCTTCCCAAGGCCACTTGACTTCACATTCCAGGATGTCTGGCTCTAGGTGGTTATCAAGGTCATTAAGACTTTTTTTTTTCTGTGTATTCTTGCCACCTGTTCTTAATCTCTTTTGCTTCTGTTAGGTCCTCAGTTTTTGTCCTTTGTCGTGCCCATCCTTGCATGAAATGTTCCCTTGATATCCCCAATTTTCCTGAAGAGATCTCTAGTCTTTCCTATTGATTGTTTTCCTCTATTTCTTTGCATTGTCCACTTGCGAAGGCTTTCTTATCTCTCCTTGATATTCTCTGGAACTCTGCATTCAGATGGCTGTTGCCTTTCACTTCTCTTCTCATCTCAGCTATTTGTAAAGCCTCCTTAGACAATCACTTTGCCTTCTTGCACTTCTTTACTTTTGGGATGGCCTCCTGTACAATGTTATGAACCTCTGTCCATAGTTATTCAGGCACTCTATCAGATCTAACTCCTTGAATTTATTCATCACCTCCACCGTATAATCATAAGGAATTTGATTTAGGTTATTCCTGAATGGCCCAGTGGTTTTCCCTACTTTCGTCTATTTAAACCTGAATTTTGCAATAAGGAGCTCATGATCTGAACCACAGTCAGCTTCTGGTCTTGTTTCTGCTGACTGTATAGAGCTTCTCCATCTTCAGCTACAAACAATATAATCAATCTGATTTTGGTATTGAGCATCTAGTGATGTCCACATGTATATTCATCTTTTGTGTTGCTGGAAGAGGGTGTTTGCTATGACCAGTGCATTCTCTTGGCAAAACTCTGTTAGCCTTTGCCCTGCTTCATTTTGTACTTCTAGGCCAAACTTGCCTGTTAATCCAGGTATCATGTGACTTCCTACTTTTGCATTCCAATCCTCTATAATGAAAAGGACACCCTTTTTTTTGGTATTAGTTCTAGAAGGTCTTATAGGTTTTCATAGAACCAGTCAACTTCAGATTCTTCGGTATTAGTGGTTGGGGCATAGATTTGGATTGCTGATACTGAATGGTTTGCCTTGGAAAAGAACCAAGATCAGTTTTGCACCCAAGTACTGCATTTCAGACCCTTCTGTTGATGATGATGGTTACTCCACTTCTTCTAAGGGATTCTTGTCCACAGTAGTAGATATAATGGTCATCTGAATTAAATTCACCCACTCTCACCCATTTAAATTCACTAATTCCTAAGATGTTGATGTTCACTCTTGCCATCTCCTGCATGACCACATCCAGTTTACCTTGATTCAAGGACCTAACATTCCAGGTTCCTATGCAATACTGTTCTTTACAGCACTGGACTTTACTTTCACCACCAGACATATCTACAACTGTCATTTCTGCTTTGGCCCAGCTTCTTCATTCTTTCTGGAGCTATTAGCAATTACCTCCACTCTTCCCCAGTAGTATAATGGACACTTTCTGACCCATGGGGCTCATCTTCCAGATCACAGCCTTCATGGATCACAGCCTTGTTGTGGCGAAGGTGACTGTGTAATTCAATGAACCTATGAGCCATGCTGTGCAGGGTCACTCAAGATGTCAGGTCATAGTGGAGAGTTCTGACAAAATGTGGTCCACTGGAGGAGGGAACGGCAAACCACTCCAGCATTTTTGCCACGAGAATCCCATGAACAGTATGAAAATTAAACTAGGTCTAAACTAAAAATATAACTTTACATTAAAGCACCGTTGTGACTTGACTGTAAAATCAAGACTTGAGAGTCACTGCTTAACCAGGGCATTTCCCAAATCTCATCCCAAGATAGCTAACAAAATCATTCTGACCTATGAATACTGGATTCCCAAGTACTTGTAGAACAAAAACAACAGCCAGGCATGAAAACTAATCTTATGAATATTTAAGATATGGCTTCTTTCACGAGTCTCTCAATCAACACTGCTGTGGTTTTTCAGTCACTAAGTCATGTCCATCTCTTTATTACTCCATGGACTGCAAAATGACAGGTTTTCCTGTCCATCACCATCTCCCAGAGTTTGCTCAAACTCACGTCCACTGAGTAGGTGATGCCACCCAACTGTCTCATCCTCTGTTGTCCTGTTCTCCTCCTGCCTTCAATCTTTCCAAACATCAAGGTCTTTTTCAACAAGTCAGTTCCTCTCATCAGGTGGCCAAAGTAATGGAGCTTCAGCTTCAGCACCAGTCCTCCCAATGAATATTCAGGGTTGATTTCCTTTAGGATTGACTGGTTTGATATCCCTGCTGTCCAAGGGACTCTCAAGAGTCTTCTCCAGCACCAAAGTTTGAAGGCATCAATTCTTTGGCACTCAGCCTTCTTTATGGTCCAGCTCTCACATCCATACATGACTACTGGAAAAAACCATAGCTTTGACTATATGAACCTTTGCTGGCAAAGTGATATCTATGTTTTTCAATATGTGGTTTAGTTTTGTCATAGCTTTTCTTCCAAGAAGGAAGTATCTTTTAATTTCATGGCTACAGTCACCGTCCACAGTGATTCTGGAATCCAAGAAAATAAGTCTACCACTGTTTCCATTTTTTCCCCATTTATTTACTGTGAAGTGATGGGACCGAATGCCATGATCCTCTTTTTTACAAATATTGAGCTTAAGCCAGCTTTTTCACTCTCCTCTTTCACCTCCATCAAGAAGCTCTTTAGTTCCTCTTTGCTTTCTGCCATTAGGGTGGTACCATTTACATACTGAGATTATTGATACTTCTCCCATCAATCTTGATTCCAATTTGTGATTCATCCAGTCCAGCATTTCACATGGTGTACTCTGTATATAAGTTAAATAAGCAGGGTGACAATATACACCCTGAAACTACATTGACTGAGTATCTCTCTTACTTAAAAGAAACTTTGCTACATTGTGAGAGTATATAAAGCTAGTAAGACACAATCCCTGTCTTTAAGGAGTTTATAGACCAATGGAAACTAAGCTATCACAAAACATGATAAATGCAGAGGGAAAAAAAATGCCATAACTTGTCACTAATAAAGCCCTCAATATCATTTGATTAGTACAAATATCAGATGAAGATGCTGACAAGTGCAAAGAAGTTAATAACCTAAAATTTTTCCATTAAAATGTCATCCTAGAATTATCTTCCACATTCTCTACAGAAGAATAAGAAGATCAAGATGATCTAACTAATTAGCCTTCTTCTTGGTACCTATACATTATTTGATTTCTTCAATTTTACATGCTTTCTTTGTTTTTAAAGAAATCTTCTTCCTCTCCAAAAAACAATGCTGAGGGGGGAACAAAAGAATATTACAAATAACAACATGTCAATCTGTTTACACTTAAGATGCAAATTCCTCAAGAAACTGAGTGTAAAATTGCAAAGGGATTAAAATCAACACAGGTAATGGACATAAGCAAATTACTCTAAAAGTAAATTTAAGCAAAAAAATAATATCTTTGATCTTAGGGAGCTATGTAACCCACTAAATTACGAAATTTATGACTGGAATTGTAAAAGAAGAAATACTCACCATGCCCAGGTTCATACTGGTTTATAGTCAATTGATCAGGTTTATGTTTAATGAATCCTTCCTTCAACCATTTCTCTAAAATGCTTTCACAAATGTCAGGAAGACCTGAAATCAGTAATGATAAAAGTGAAACATACTAAATTATTTACTTTTCATGTTTAACCCAAGAATGAAAAAAACAGTCACTGTGATAAAAATCACACAGCGTTTAGTTTAGTAGTCAGATCCAAACATAACAGTAAGTTCACAAGCAAAAGAAAATAAAAACAAAACTTAATAACCTTTTAAAATTATTTTATTAACTTTATCAAATAAAATATACAAAAGAATTTTGCAGACAACAATTTTGGTATTTTTTAAAGTAGCAATAAAATTATAAAATTTACTATATTATATGGAAACTAGCCTGACCAATTTCTTATTAAATTATTAATTTATTTTAAATTTAATTATTTGAAATGAATTCATTTAAAAAACATGTTTTTCAAAGTAGAACTAAGTTACTTTTATTGGGGTCATAAATGTTATTTCATGAGGCAAAGGAAATCCTTAAATAAGATGAAAGTCATAAAAATACACATAAATTGAATTCCAACAAAGACATCTACCAAAGGATTAATATCTAGATTATATGGTAAAATCTTATTATTAGATTGGACTACTCATTAGAAAAAACTAGCAAAGAAGATGAAAAAGAATTCACAGAAAAGGAAATAAAAATGGCCAATCTCACTAGTAATTGGGTATAAAGTTAAAAGTGATATTTCACATGCAACTGAGGTAGGGGGTAAGGAAGTAAGCACTTTGTGAGAGAATGTTGGTATAGCTCTTTTAGGATGCAATCTGTCAGTGTCTACTGACATTTTTAAGTGAGCATAACTTTGACAGAATTCTAATCCAGCAGTTTCATTTCCCTTGAGCAACTCTTGCTTAACAAATAAAGAGGTGTATACAAAGATATTACTGCAGCACAACTTGTAAAAGCCAAAAGCTAGAAATAACCTAAATATCTAGCAAAAGGAAACTAACTGAATAAGCAATTACTGAATATTCAATAAAATGAAAACCTATATAAGATCTCTAACATATACTGTGATAATGTGACAATATATGAATATATAATTCATGACATACAATATACTGCTACATGTTAACAACTATATACTTAAACAGGTTATTTGGATGTAAATTCATTTATAAAGATTGAAATAATATACACTAAACTGTTAACTGTATTACTTCTGAAGAGGTGTATGGAGTAAGGATAGTGCTCAAGAGAAATTAAATTTAGCTTTATTTGTATGTATAACATTTTTAACACAAAACTACACTATTTAATCTAAATGACTTAACATTTAATCAACTGTTTTATATGTTAACATACAAATAACAAATGAAAAATAATCTCAACCATGATATCCTAATATTATATATTAATATTTTTCCTGAACCAGATCTTATTGTTTGCTAACAATTACTTACCCCCAGGTAACGGCTTATCTTTATCTACATTGTTGTTCTCATAGTGGAATTCATAGCCAAAATGCTTTACTCTTCTGTGTTTTAAGGATTTTTGAACTGTATCAAGAGAAGTAAACTATTTAGGAGAAAAAGAACTTCATTCCTTCATATATTTCAAAGTTAACTTTATGAATAAGGATTAATTTAGTAATGGTAATTTTTGTTAACTGCTAAACTATTGTCTTCAGTAAAATTGAACATTCTACTTCATATCTGCTATTCTTTTAAGTCTAAAATAGAAACAATCTTTTAAGGGTTTCACCCAATCAATTTGAAAAAGCTAAACATATACCCTGCCGCTCACATGACTGCTAATGATCTGGAAACAGAGTAACTACTTTGTAAATTTCTCTAGGACGTTCTTAACTACATTATAATCATAGAGTACTGAACTGCTAATTTCTCATTGTAAAAATTGCCTTAGAGTAGAGAGAACCAAATAAGACAATTTACATGTGTCCCTGTGTATCCTTGGGGAATTGGTTCCCTCAGATGCCAAAATCCAAGGAGGATTAAGTCTCTTACATAAAATAGCGCAGCATTTGCATATAAAGTAAACATATCTTTCACATCCTCCAGAATGCTTTAAATCATCTTTAGATTACTTATAATACCTAGTACAATGTATATGACATGTAAAACAGTTGCATATACAATATATATGTGTGTATATATATATACACTGGGCTTCCCTGGTGGCTTAGAGGTTAAAGCATCTGACCGCAATGCGGGAGACCTGGGTTCGATCCCTGGGTCGGGAAGATCCTCTGGAGAAGGAAATGGCAACCCACTCCAGTATTCTTGCCTACAGAATCCCATGGATGGAGGAGCCCGGTGGGCTACAGTCCATGGGGTCACAAAGAGTCAGACACGACTGAGTGACTGCCAAAATCCAAGGAGGATTAAGTCTCTTACATAAAATCGTGCAGCATTTGCGTATAATCTAAACATATCTTTTACATCCTCCAGAATGCTTTAAATCATCTTTGGATTATTACAATACCTAGTACAATGTATATGACATGTAAAACAGTTGCATATACAATATATATCTGTGTATATCGAAAGTTATGACCAACCTAGATAGCATATTCAAAAGCAGAGACATTACTTTGCCAACAAAGGTCCATCAGGTCAAGGCTATGGTTTTTCCATTGGTCATGTATGGATTTGAGAGTTGGACTGTGAAGAAAGCTGAGTGCCGAAGAATTGATGCTTTTCGAACTGTGGTGTTGGAGAAGACTCTTGAGAGTCCCTTGGACTGCAAGGAGATCCAACCAGTCCATTCTGAAGGAGATCAGCCCTGGGTGTTCTTTCGAAGGAATGATGCTAAGCTGAAACTACAGTACTTTGGCCACCACATGCAAACAGTTGACTCATTGGAAAAGACTCTAATGCTGGGAGGGATTGGGAGCAGGAGGAAAGGGGACAACAGAGGATGAGATGGCTGGATGGCATCACCGACTCGATGGACGTGAGTTTGAGTGAACCCTGGGAGTTGGTGATGGACAGGGAGACCTGGTGTGCTGTGATTCATGGGGTCGCAAAGAGTCGGACACGACTGAGCGACTGAGATGAACTGAACTGATATATATGTTGGGCTTCCCTGGTGGCTCAGAGGTTAAAGCATCTGCCCGCAATGTGGGAGACCTGGGTTTGATTCCTGAGTCGGGAAGATCCTCTAGAGAAGGAAATGGCAACCCACTCTAGTATTCTTGCCTGGAGAATCCCATGGATGGAGGAGCCTGGTGGGCTACAGTCCAGGGAGTTGCAAAGAGTTGGACACAACTGAGCAACTTCACTTTCATATATTATGAACTGCCAACATATTTTACCTTTTGGAACTTTCTAGAATTTTACTTCTTTTTCAGATTTTTTCAACCCAGAGTTGATTGAATTCATGCATACAGAACCCATGAATACAGACAACCAAACGTATGTGAAACAGCTTATTAATGTTAGCTCTACAGTTCAGTTCAGTCGCTCAGTCATGTCCAATTCTTTGCAATCCCATGGACCGCAGCACGTCAGGTTTCCCTATTCATCACCAACTCCTGGAGCTCGCTCAAACTTATGTCCTTTGAGTCGGTGATGCCATCCAACCATCGCATCCTCTGTCATCCCCTCCTCCCCCTGCCTTCAATCTTTCCCAGCATCACAGTCTTTTCCAATGAGTCAGTTCTTTGCATCAGGTAGCCAAAGTATTGGAACTTCAGCTTTGGCATCAGTCCTTCCAACGAATATTCAGGACTGATATCCTTTAGGGTTGATGATTTGATCTCCTGGTAGTCCAAGGGACTCTCAAGAGTCTTCTCCAACACCACAGTTCAAAAGCATCAATTCTTTGATGCTCTGGAAAAACATGACTACTGGAAAAACCATAGCTTTGACAAGATGGACCTCTGTCAACTCCACAAATGTTGGCTAATAAATATACATCAATTTGGAGTTTTAAATTGATACCTATATATAAAAGCTATCTATTATTAATGCTCTTAAGAGTTGTTAGTATGACTTACCTAACAGTGGATCCAGAGCACTTTCAGTAATTTTGAGGAAACAGAATTTAATAAACCAAAGGAGAAGAAGACATTTTGCAGAAGCTTTTAAATATCAGATTTAAAGTTTTACTTACAATTTTGATTTTCTGTATCTTCTGTCCAGTTAACACTCTCCAAAAGCATTTTCTCATCCTCAGAAGAAATAATTTCTTCTATTACTTTGAGACCTGGAGGCAAGGCTTGAAGCCCCAACTCTTTCCACTGTGCTGTGGGAAACAAAATTAAAACAGTCAACATACAAAACTTAAAGTTCTCATAGACAAATAATTCTGTTCAGTTAGCCTTTTACCAGTTCACAAAACCCCTGTGAAATGGAGTATGTCCTGCTGTATCAGTAAACAAGGATGGCACAGTGATCAGCGATTTTGGGCCTCCAAATATAATAAATTGCTGAGCCTGGAGGGCGCCCAATGCCTGCAATCCACCAGCTATCAGCTGCTAGCAATCCCTACAGTGAACAAGGAACTAAGGATATAACAAAATCAAGAAACAGGATGCTTGCCCCAGAGAGATGAGGTTTGTAGAAAGAAGGATTTCAGTAAATAAGTCCCAGATGCTTGCATCTTCCCATACTTAGAAAAGCACTAAATCCCTTGAGATACCTGGTTTTCCTTAATTAACAATCTTTTATGTTCAGACTACCTGCCCCTCTTTGTTGCAAACTTTTCTATAACCTGACTGCTTCCCTCACCTCCTCAAAGCAGAGCTTTGAGGGCTACTTGAGATGCTGCCTCCTGGGCTTGAAGTCCCAAGAATTCTCACTGAAAACTCTCTACTTTCAGGCTGTGACTAGTTTTTTTAGTTGACACTTGGCTGATGGACAAGGGAACCAGAGCAGATTCCTCTTCTTCACCTGGATGCTACAGAGATCCAGAGCCTTGGTTCCTTTGCCCATCAGCCTGCTCGGCCAGTCCAGGTGAATCTGGGTGAGTCTCTCCTGGTTCTAGGATTTCCCATTATTGGCTGATGATCCTAAGTTTTATTCAGTGGGGGAAGAAGTTATCCTCGAAACTTGGTTTCAAGGTGTACCTGGCTGCTCAGTTTAGACACAGGGTGGGATACCCTCAGTCAGAGGACTAGAAAGATTCTGCTCCAGCAGGGAACCCTCAGTGTTAAGGCACTGGGAAGGCTCAGTTTGGATACTGAGTAGATAGCCTCAGTTAAGAGACTTTGCTCAGTTAAACACTGAGTAAGGTAGGACTGAGTTATTAGGGGTAAGACTGACTTGTTGTTTTTCCTTGATTTGGTTTACCTTAACAGAGTGGCTCAAAATAAAATAAAAATCTTATGAGAACTTCTGAGCTCCAAAGGGACTCTTCTTTCCAGCCAGCAATGGCTTTCTCAGGTGACAGAAACTTGCAGGACTGGTAGAGGCAGACCTCTAGGTCTGTAGGTGCATGAGGCTGCACCTACAGGGAAACCCACTCACATAATTAACAATCTGCTCAACCAGGGACGTGCATAAGAATGGGCCATTCCCCAATCTGAGCACTTGTGGAAGTCTTATACTTCACTGGGATACCCAAGGCACATAAGAGGGGGCTGAAACAACTCTGAGGCAAAACCAGAAGAGTAAGCCTTCAAGCAGCACACGCTGGTCTGCCACATGATCCTCATTAGCAATTTTGTCTTGACAAACTGACTTCAAAATGGGAAACAAAGGTTTCAAAATAAAAGAAAAAGTAAGGACAAAGTTCTAGTACCCTAGCTGGGCAAATGTATGTTACAAAACTTACAAGTGTTTACTTGATCGGAAATTGGAGAAAATCTCACCCTGGAAATTGAGGGGGCTCTTCACTGCAAACACAGTTAAAGTTAAAACCTGGCTTGGTAAAACCTTCTTTATACAAGATGGTTACATCTCTTTTGCTTAAATTAACTGTGAAATAGGCATGTTCCATTGGGGAATAATTCCCCTGCATGGTATTATAAGACAAGGCATATAGATTACCACTAAGAACATACTAACTGAATGTACTAACCAGCAGTTACCTGAACCACACAAACAAGCAAAAACTGGGAACTAACATGCAAGGGGTAATTAATATAAAACTAGTGATTTTGCTTTAGTTTAACTCATAAACTCAGAATAGTCTTTGCTGAATGTTTTATACAAACCTTTAAAGGCATGATAAATTAAATTCTAAAATTATAGAACACAGAATTTTGTAAAATACATTTCAGTTCAATTAAAATCTTGTCACTGATTTCAGTAACTTTAGGTGATAGAACTGTTCTTCGTGGAGCTAAAAACAACTGTCTTTCTCTTCCAAATCTCTAAAACCAGAATGTGAATACAGGCCATAAGGACCTGAGACTGAGCCCAATTAACTCAAGCACACAAAACCTAAAACAAAGGGGAAAAAATGGCAGTTTTAAAATTCAAACCACTGGAAATGCTCCCTTAGCCAAACTTACAGATAACAAGCCTTAGTCATCTGAGCAAGCAATCTTAATGTATTCTGTTTGTAAACTAGTAAGTTTATATTGTTATATGTGATTCATATCTAAGCTTTTAGTAAAGCCATGAGATCTCTAGTTTGCCTGTTTATGTCTGTGTACACATTATACATATGAGATATCTCTACTTCTAGAAAGTACTATCAAAATTAAGTCTATAAAGAGTTATACTTAATTTTAATAAAAAGCATTTACATTTAAAATGGCAAAGATGATTTTCAGGTTCATGTGAACTGAGAAATATTCACTATTAGGCTGATATCTGATATTGATGCTTAAGATTGTTGATCTAATTAAGACATGTTAAGATTATTGTCAGACAGGACTGAGCGACTGAACTGAACTGAACTGAACTGAAGACGATTGTACCTAACCTAGGTTTAATAAATAAGACCTTACTAGATCTCTTGCAAGAAAAATAACTTGACATGAAATAAATTTAAAGTAAAAGTAAATGAAATAAGAACTTTGGTATAAAGACTTCAATGTAATTACATTTTAGAAATATCTACTTAAAATGATCTTTCCAGATATTTGGTAACTTAAAGTTCTAGAACTGTGTTAAATTAAGTGATGAAAGTTTATTAAATAGCTAAAAAGATACTGAGACATCAATTACTAATAGAAAAATTAAGGTAGTTGGAAATATTGTTGAAAATGTTTGATATCACCTGAGATGTTCTCTATAAGAAAACAAATGTTTTTAAAATTATCACTGGTGTTTATGCTCACCAATTTATAGAATGCTTCCCTGATAGCTCAGTTGGTAAAGAATCCACCTGGAATGCAGGAGACCCTGGTTCAATTCCTGGTTTGGGAAGATCTGCTGGAGAAGGGATAGGCTACCCACTCCAGTATTCTTGGGCTTCCCTTGTGGCTCAGCTGGTAAAGAATCTGCCGGCAATGTGGGAGACCTGGGTTCAATCCCTGGGTTGGGAAGATCCCCTGGAGAAGCGAAAGGCTATCCACTCCAGTATTTTGGCCTGGAGAATTCCATGGACTGTATAGTACATGGGGTCAAAAAGAGTCTGACACGACTGAGCCACTTCACTTTCACTTTCAATTTAAAGACAGTTCATAATTGCTTGTTAGCTTTACTAAAAATCAAAGCTTTAAGAGTTGAGGATTCTAATTTAAACATGTAGTTAATGTGAATAAGAATAACACAGTAACATTTCAGTATACAATAAGAAGTAGAATGCATGATTTCAGTAAAGAAGGTATGAGAAATGGAATTACATTTTATTAAAAAAAAATATGAGCTGGTTAATTTTATTTGGATGGAAAATGAGACACAGGATGGATACAGAAAGTGATGAGAGAGTGTGGAAACAAACCCTGAGGAAAGAGTTCTATACACAGTCAGGATTAACCAAATTTAGACTGAAGTTGTTGAGTAAATGGACTTTAAGTGAGCTAGGACAGGACTGGAATTTAATTTGTTAAAATACTCCTTTTATAATAGATTGTGTGAGTTTCTGCACCCTTAAATGATCTATATTTATTTTCTTTTAATAGTTTTTGTGACTTTGGTTAAAAGAATAGGTATCATTTCATTGACCTATGATCCTGTTATGTTTTAAAACCTTTATGATATTTCTAACAAACTTCCCAAATATCAAAATCTAACTAAAGCTCTTTTAGTCTCCAGCTAACTCTGGGATGGATACTTTGAAGAAGCGTCTTTGAGACATCTCAGAGATGAATATTAAACTAAGTTTATTTGGTATTTTTATCTTCCCAACCCAGGGATTAAACCCAGGTCTCCCACATTTTACACAGATTCTTTACTATCTGAGCCACCAGAGAAGCCCCAACTCAAAAACATTCTCAAGTGATTGAAGATGAACTTTAGGTTGTAATGTATGGATAAATATCATTAATACAGATATTCCAAAATTTATATGACATCCCTAACATCTGGTATGTCCTGATATAATGTTATCAGTCATAATTGTAATGATTATACTAACATATTATATGTTGCAGAAATATCCAAGTTTCCTAATTACATTGTACTCAACTCTATACCATGCTATTTTAAGTTTTGTCCTTTACAGACTATCATAATTTTATACTGCTTTTACACAATAAAGATTTTCAAGAAGACATAGAAAGAACTTTAAAAAAAAATGTGTTTCTGATAGGCTTAATGCTACTAAATTGTATAACAAATTACAAACTGTAATGGAAAACCTGCTTACTTCATACAGATCAAAAGGAATCAATTACATGGGACTAAATGAACTGATAAATGTGATAAATAACTTTGACTTCAGAACATACTAACTTCAATCTGTTTAAATAAACTTTTTTTTTATGCTGTGACTTACAAGTTGATAAAGAATGCCTTTGTAAATAAAGATAAAACATTTTCAGTATTCTCTCTGCCTGCTGCTGCTAAGTCACTTCTGTTGTGTCCGACTCTGTGTGACCCCATAAATGACAGCCCACCAGGCTCCCCCGTCCCTGGGATTCTCCAGGCAAGAACACCGGAGTGGGTTGCCATTTCCTTCTCCAATGCATGAAAGTGAAAAGTGAGTGAAGAAGCTCAGTCGACCTTGCCAAGATTTGGCTTCTCCGGCTGGCCTTCCTATGGACTTGATGGTATTGCAACTTGATTACAACTAGTTATACTAATAATTTGTTCTTTAACTTGTTTTCTGTTTCCAAATTGTTTATATCTTTATCTCTCTGCTACACTATGACTTTGTCAATGTTACTAGCTACATTACTTATAATATTTTTGTCTCTTACAGTATGTGACCAGGCATCCAACAAATGTAATGATGATTACATAACTTCAAGCAACTGGTCAAAAATGTAGTTCTATATGCCATCAATAATTGTGATAGTGTGATTCTAGGTGTGGGAGGAAGCAGGCAAGGGAAAATATCTCGTGGATCCTAATAGGTTAAAAGATAGAGGATCCAGAGAATCTTTTATTATCTGTCAATGAGTCTAATCTACTACCATAGTGGCTCAGACAGTAAAGAGTCTGTCTACAATGCAGGAGACCCAGGTTCGATCCCTGGGTCGAACTTGGGAAGATCCCCTGGAGAAGGAAATGGCAGCCCACTCCAGTATTCTTGCCTGGAAAATCCCATGGACCAAGGAGTGGTGGCTGCACAGGTGCAGGAGGGCCTAGAGGAGCTATTCCACATTCAAGGTCAGGAGGGGCAGCACTGAGGAGATACCAAGGTAAGGAGCAGCAGATGCGCTTTGCTGCAGCAGCCGTGAAGAGATAACCCACGCCAAGGTAAGAGAAACCCAAGTAAGATGGTAGGTGTTGCAAGAGGGCATCAGAAGGCAGACACACTGAAACCATAATCACAGAAAACTAGTCAATCTGATCACACTAGGACCATAGCCTTGTCTAACTCAATGAAAACTAAGCCATGCCCGTGGGGCCACCCAAGATGGGTGGGTCACGGTGGAGAGGTCTGACAGAATATGGTCCACTGGAAAAGAGAATGGCAAACTACTTCAGTATTCTTGCCTTGAGAATCCCATGAACAGTATGAAAAGGCAAAATGATAGGATACCGAAAGAGGAACTCCCTAGGTCAATAGGTGCCCAATATGCTACTGCAGATCAGTGGAGAAATAACCCCAGAGCGAATGAAGGGATGGAGCCAAAGCAAAAACAATACCCAGTTGTGGATGTGACTGGTGATAGAAACAAGGTCCGATGCTGTAAACAGCAATATTGCCTAGGAACCTGGAATGTCAGGTCCATGAATCAAGGCAAATTGGAAGTAGGTCAAACAGGAGATGGCAAGAATGCACGTGGACATTCTAGGAATCAGCGAACTCAAATGGACGGGAATGGGTGAATTTAACTCAGATGACCACTATATCTACTACTGTGGGCAGGAATCCCTTAGAAGAAATGGAGTAGCCATCGTGGTCAACAAAAGAGTCCAAAATGCAGTACCTGGATGCAATTTCAAAAACGACAGAATAATCTCTGTTTGTTTCCAAGGCAAACCATTCAATATCACAGTAATCCCAGTCTATGCCCCAACAAGTAATACTGAAGAAGCTGAACGGTTCTATGAAGACCTACAAGACCTTTTAGAACTAACACCCAAAAAAGATGTCCTTTTCATTATAGGGGACTGGAATGCAGAAGTAGGAAGTCAAGAAACACCTGGAGTAACAGGCAAATTTGGCCTTGGAATACGGAATGAAGGAGGACAAAGACTAATAGAGTTTTGCCAAGAAAATGCACTGGTCATAGCAAACACCCTCTTCCAACAACACAAGAGAAGACTCTACACATGGACATCACCAGATGGTCAACATCAAAATCAGACTGATTATATTCTTTGCAGCCAAAGATGGAGAAGCTCTACACAGTCAACAAAAACAAGACCAGGAGCTGACTGTGGCTCAGATCATGAATTCCTTATTGGCAAATTCAGACTTAAATTGAAGAAAGTAGGGAAAAACCACCAGACCATTCAGGTTGACCTAAATCAAATCCTTTATGATTATACAGTGGAAGTGAGAAATAGATTTAAGGGACTAGATCTGACAGATAGAGTGCCTGATGAACTATGGACGGAGGTTCGTGACATTGTATAGGAGACAGGGATCAAGACCATGTCCATGGGAAAGAAATGCAAAAAAGCAAAATGGCTGTCTGAGGAGGCCTTACAAATAGCTGTGAAAAGAAGAGAAGTGAAAAGCAAAGGAGAAAAGGAAAGATATAAGCATCTGAATGCAGAGTACCAAAAAATAGCAAGAAGAGATTAAGAAAGCCCTCCTCAGGGATCAATGCAAAGAAATAGAGGAAAACAACAGAATGGGGAAGACTAGAGATCTCTTCAAGAAAATTAGAGATACCAAGGGAACATTTTATGCAAAGATGGGCTCGATAAAGGACAGAAATGGTATGGACCTAACAGAAGCAGAAGATATTAAGAAGAGGTGGCAGGAATACACAGAAGAACTGGACAAAAAAGATCTTCACGACCCAGATAATCACGATGGTGTGATCACTCATCTAGAGCCAGACATCCTGGAATGTGAAGTCAAGTGGGCCTTAGAAAGCATCACTACAAACAGAGCTAGTGGAGGTGATGGAATTCCAGTTGAGCTATTCCAAATCCTGAAAGATGATGCTGTTAAAGTGCTGCACTTAATATGTCAGCAAATGTGGAAAACTCAGCAGTGGTCACAGGACTGGAAAAGGTCAGTTTTCATTCCAATCTCAAAGAAAGGCAATGCCAAAGAATGCTCAAACTACCGCACAGTTGCACTCATCTCACATGCTAGTAAAGTAATGCTCAAAATTCTCCAAGCCAGGCTTCAGCAATACCTGAACCATGAACTTCCAGATGTTCAAGCTGGTTTTCAAAAAGGCAGAGGAACCAGAGATCAAAATGCCAACATCTGCCTGATCATCGAAATAGCAAGAGAGTTCCAGAAAAACATCTATTTCTGCTTTATTGACTATGCCAAAGCCTTCGACTGTGTGGATCACAATAAACTGTGGAAAATTCTGAAAGAGATGGGAATACCAGACCACCTGACCTGCCTCTTGAGAAACCTATATGCAGGTCAGGAAGCAACAGTTAGAACTGGACATGGAACAACAGACTGGTTCCAAATAGGAAAAGGAGTACGTCAAGGCTGTATATTGTCACCCTGCTTATTTAACTTATATGCAGAGTACATCATGAGAAATGCTGGACTGGAAGAAGCACAAACTGGAATCAAGATTGATGGGAGAAATATCAATAACCTCAGATTTGCAGATGACACCACCCTTATGGAAGAAAGTGAAGAGGAACTAAAAAGCCTCTTGATGAAAGTGAAAGTGGAGAGTGAAAAAGTTGGCTTAAAGCTCAATATTCAGAAAACGAAGATCATGGCATCTGGTCCCATCACTTCATGGGAAATAGATGGGGAAACAGTGGAAACAGTGTCAGACTTTATTTTTGGGGGCTCCGAAATCACTGCAGATGGTGACTGCAGCCATGAAATTAAAAGACGCTTCTTACTCCTTGGAAGAAAAGTTATGACCAACCTAGATAGCATACTGAAAAGCAGAGACATTACTTTGCCAACAAAGGTCCGTCTAGTCAAGGCTATGGTTTTTCCAGTGATCATGTATGGATGTGAGAGTTGGAGAGTGAAGAAAGCTGAGCGCTGAAGAATTGATGCTTTTTAACTGTGGTGTTGGAGAAGACTCTTTGAGAGTCCCTTGGACTGCAAGGAGATCCAACCAGTCCATTCTGAAGGAGATCAGCCCTGGGATTTCTTTGGAAGGAATGATGCTAAAGCTGAAACCCAGTACTTTGGCCACCTCATGCGAAGAGTTGACTCATTGGAAAAGACCCTGATGCTGGGAGGGATTGGGGGCGGGAGGAGAAGGGGACGACAGAGGATAAGATGGCTGGATGGCATCACTAACTTGATGGACGTGAGTATGAGTGAACTCCGGGAGTTGGTGATGGACAGGGAGGCCTGGCGTGCTGTGATTCATGGGGTCGCAAAGAGTCGGACAGGACTGAGCAACTGAACTGAACTGGACTGAGTCTAATCTGGAAATTACCAGAAGTGGCATATCAACAAGAAAGAACTTTGGTCCAATCTGGGATAATCCGCCAAGTACCATGCGACAAAAAATAGTCATGAAATGTCTCTCAAATATTGGTCAAATTTCCGACCATGGGCAGAGACTGTGAAATGGGAGTATTTCCTGCCATATCAGTAATCAAGGATATAAAAACCATCAGTGATTTCTTGCCTCCAAATGTAAACTGCTGAGCCCAGAGGGCACCCAAAAGAGAGGACAATGCCTTCAATACAGCAACTGTCAGCTGTCACCACTCCCTATGTTGAATGAAGAACTAAGGATATAATAAAATCAAGAAACAGGGGTGGTTCCAAGATGGCAGAGGAACAGGATGGGGCGACCACTTTCTCCCCCACAAATTCATCAAAAGATCATTTGAATATGGAGAAACTTCCACAAAACAACTTCTCAACACTGGCAAAGGACACCAGACACTCATAAAGGTAGCCCAATGTCTTCACAAGGAGGTAGGACAAAAGATAAAAGATGAAAACAAAGATAAAAGATTTAGAGATGGAGACCTGTCCCAGGGAGGGAGTCGTGAAGGAGGAAAAGCTTCCACACAATAGGAAATACTTTCCCAGGCTGTCAGTGGGGAGCTGTGGAGTCTCAGCCACCAGCATAACTGGAAAAAAAAAAAAGAAAACCCACAGAATACACGCCTAACCACAACTACCAGTGGAGAAGTGGCTCAGATACCATCTGCCACCAGTGAGTGGGGGCTGGGCAGGGAGGCACAGGCTGGATCATCAGTCCTTAGGATAAATACCAGGTTTGGATGACCTGCGAACAATCTGAGTAGGCTAATGTGACATAGCAACCAAAACTATGGGATCGCCAGAGAGATGAAAAAAAAAAAAGGATGTTTCCTACAAAAGGCTCTAACGCCAGTGGTAACACCTGGAGCACTCACAGAACAAAAGACTGCATCTGCATCCTAGCAAATACCAAAGGAGAGGAAGCTAGCTGCTATTTGAAGCCCTCCCTCCCCGGAGGCAGAGAGGCAGGTGTGCGACAGCCAGAGTCGCAAGGCAAGGGGCCACTGCAATGTTGGCCCAAGAGACTGCATCTTTCACCAAGCTGTAAACAGGCTGCCAGCTAACTACATCTTCCTGGGATCCTGGAAGGTCCACATCCACCAGGAGAGTCACAGCCTGAGATCAGCTTCCCAGAGGAGACACATGGGACACATGGGACTAGGCCCTCGTGGCACACACAGGAAACCAAGCAGCAGGGACTAGGGAGGTGGGTAAGATGCATGACCCACCTGGGACCGTGGGCTCGCCAAGCACTGGTCGCTTGAGCAGCTTGGACCTGGGATGAGCACTAAACAGACACCCCATCTGGGCCTGTACCCTTGTGGGGCACCCAGGAACCTGAGAGGCTTAGACTTGTGAAGTGCACAAAACACAGGATCCACTTGGGACAGGACCCTCACGGAGCACCCTGAGCCTGAGCACTGTGGACCCGGAAAGTACACTCCGCCTTGGGCTGTGGCAAACCCAGGGTGGTCCATCCAATGCGAGCATTGCCCACACATGCCAGCAGTATTTGTTTGCAATGTTCCCCCCTCTCCACAGCACAACTGAACAAGTGAGCCAAAATAAGTGGCCATCTTCGCCCCCTCATGTCAAGGCAGAAATTAAGACACTGAAGATACTTGCAAACAGAGCAAGCCAAAATAAACAAAGAAGGGGTAGCCACCCTGGAAGTGACAGGTGCAACAAATTAAAACCCTGACGTTAATGCTGATACTGTGTATTTTGGGGGCAGCTATAGACCTGGAGAACAAGTACAAGCCAGAACACAATCTGACACAGAACTGAACCCACATTGCCCGCAACAGCTCCATAGAAATCCCTACATGTATTTTTACTATTATCACCTTTCAATTTTTGAAAACTTGAATTCTTTATTACTCCTTTAACTTTCATTTTTATAGCCTACTGTCACCTTTCTAAAAAAAAAAGAAACTATTTTTTAAAAAACAAATTCCATAAAAAGATAAAAAATATCTTTTTAATTTTTGTGATCAATTTTATATTTTCTATATTGGATCTTTGGGAGTTTAACCTCTAGTCTAAGTTTTTAATCTTTGCTTTTTGATATTTATTATTAATTTTCTATCTTTAAGAATCTAATCTTCAATATCCATTTTCACTCAGGGATTTGATTACTGGCTTGATAGCTCTCTCCCCTTTTGACTCTTCCCTTTTCTCCTCCTGGTCACCTCTATCACCCTCCTCCCTTTTCTCTTCTCTATATAACTGTGAATTTCTCTGGGTATTCTTAGCTGTGGAGAGGACTTAGGGACTTTATTACTGGCTTGACTTCTCTCTCCACTTTTGTCTCTTCCCTTTTCTCCTCCTGGTCACCTCTATCTCCCTCCTCTTTTCTCTCTACAACTCTGTGAAACTCTCTGTGTGTTTCTGGCTGTTCATAGTTGTTTCACCACTAACCTGGGGGTTTTATCTTCTATGCTGTATGGATGGAGAAGTCGTGAGGCTACAGTAAGATTGGGAACAAAACCCAGAGGTAGGAGGCTCAACTCCAGAACTTTAGAATATCAGAGAATTCCTGACTCAGGGAACATTAATAGACAAGAGCCCACCTTAAAGACTCCATACCTACACTGAAACCAAGCTCCACCAAAAGCCAGCAAGTTTCAGTTCAAGACACCACACTAATTCTCCAGCAAAATAGGAACACAACCCTGAACATTAAAAGATGGGCAGCCCAAAGCTATACCAAACCCACAGACAACCCAAAACTACTACTGAACATCTCATGGCACTCTGGAGAGAAGAGATCCAGCTCCAACCACCAGAATACAGACACAGGTTCCCCCACCCAAGAAACCTTGACAAGCTGCTGGTCCAACCCCACCCACAGTGAGCAGACTCCACAATTAAGAGGAACCACAACCTTCCAGACTACAGAAAGGGCACCCCAAACACAGCAAGCTAAGCAAAATGAAAACACAGAAATCTCCAGCAGGTGAAGAAACATGATAAAAACCCACCAAACCAAACACAAAACAGGTAAACAGGGAGTCTATCTGAAGAAGAACTCGGGATAATTATATTAAAGATGATCCAAAGTTTTGTAAACAAAATGGAGTTACAGATAAATAAACGAGACAAGGATCGAGAAGATGCAAGAAATGTTTAACAAGGATCTAGAAGAAACAAAGAAGAGTCAATCAATAACGAACAATGCAATAACTAAGATTAAAAACACTCTGGAGGAAACCAACAGCAGAATAACTGAGACAGAAGAGAGGAAAAGTGAGGTGGAAGATAGAATGGTGGAAATAAATTAAGAAGAGAGGGAAAAATAAAAAGAAATGAGGACAACCTCAGAGACCACTGGGACAATGTTAAACGCCCCAACAGCTGAATCATACATGTCCCAGAAGAAGAAGAAGACAAAAAGAAAGGGCATGAGAAAGCACTTGAGGAGATAATGGTTGAAAACTTCCCTAAAATGGGGAAGGAAATAGCCAACCAAGTCCAAAAAACTCAGAGAATCCCAAACAGGATGAACCCAAGGCAAAACACCACAAGACACATATTAATCAAACTAACAAAAATTATACACAAAGACCAAATATTAAAAGCAGCAAGGGAGAAGCAATAAATCATACACAAGGGGATCCCCATAAGGATAACAGCTGATCTTTCAAAAGAAACTCTTCTGATTAGAAGGGAATGGCAGGGCATATTTAAAGTGATGAAAGAGAAAAACCTACAACCAAGATTACTCTACCCAGCATGGATCTCATTCAGATATGAAGGAGAATTCAAAAGCTTTAAAGACAAGCAAAAGCTGAGAGAATTCAGCACCACCAAACCAGCTCTTCAACAAATGCTAAAGAATCTTCTCTAGACAGAAAACACAGAGGTTTATAAAAATGAACCCAAAATAACAAAGTAAATGGTAATGGGATCATACTTATCAATAATTTACCTTATACATAAATGGGTTAAATGCTCCAACCAAGAGACAAAGACTAGCCAAATGGATACAAAACAAAACCCCTATATATGCTATCGACAAGAGACCCACATCAAACCTAGGCACACATACAGATTGAAAGTGAGAGGCTGGAAGATGATATTTCATGCAAATGGAGACCAAAAGAAAGCAGGAGTAGCAATACTCATATTAGATAAAATAGACTTTGAAATAAAAACCATGACAAGGAACAAAGAAGGACACTACATAATGATCAAGGGACTAATCCAAGAAAAAGATATAACAATTATAAATATATATGCACCGAACACAGGAGCACTTCAATAATGTAAGGCAAATGCTAACAAGTATGAAAGGGGAAATTAACAGCAACACAATAATAGTGGGGGAATTTAATACCCCATTTACACCTATGGATAGATCAGCCAAACAGAAAATTAGCAAGGAAACACAAGCTTCAAACTATGCAATGGACCAGTTAGACCTAACTGATATCTACAGGGCATTTCACCCCAAAACAATGGATTTTGCCTTTTTCTCAAGTGCACACGGAACATTCTCCAGGATAGATCATATCCTAGGCCTAAAATCTAGTCTTGGTAAATTTTAAAAACTTGAAATTGTTTCAAGCATCCTTTCTGATCACAATGCAGTAACATTAGATAATAACTACAGGGAAAAAAAACTATAAAAAACACAAACATAAGGAAGCTAAACAACATGCTTCTGAATAACCAACAGATCATAGAAGAAATCAAAAAGGAAATCAAAATATGCATAGAAACAAATGATAATGAAAACATAACAATCCAAAACCTATGGGATTCAATAAAAGCAATGCTAAGAGGGAGGTTCATAGCAATACAAGCCTACCTCAAGAAACAAGAGAAACATCAAATAAACAACCTAACTTTACACATAAGCAACTAGAAAACAACAACAACAACAACAATAAAACCCAAAGTTAGTAGAAGGAAAGAAATCATAAAAATCAGAGCAGAAATAAATGAAAAAGAAATGAAGTGGACTATAATAAAGATAAACAAAACTAAAAGCTGGTTCTTTGAGAATATAAACAAAATAGACAAACCGTTAAACAAAATAAACAAAATAGACAAAATAGACAAGCCAGACTCATCAATGAAAAAAGGAAGAAGAATCAAATCAACAGAATTAGAAATAAAAATGGAGATATCACAACAGACAACACAGAAATACAAGAGATCATAAGAGACTACTATGATCAACTATATGTGAATAAAATGGACAACTTGGAAGAAATGGACAAAAGTCTTAGAAAAGTATAACCTTCCATAACTGAACCAGGAAGAAATAGAAAATCTGAACAGACCAATTACAAGCACGGAAATAGAAACTGTAATCAAAAATCTTCCAACAAACAAAAGCCTAGGACCAGATGGCTTCACAGGTGAATTCTACCAAAAATGTAAAGAGCTAATACCTATCCTACTCAAACTCTTCCAGAATATTGGAAGGTAAACTCTGAAACTCATTCTATGAGGCCACCATCACTCTAATACCAAAACCAGACAAAGATGCCACACACAAAAAAATAGAAGCAAACTCCAAGCTAATATCACTGATGAACATAGATGCAAAATCCTCAACAAAACTCTACCAAATAGAATCCACCAACATATTTAAAAGATCAAACATCATGACCAAGCGGGCTTTGTTTCAGGGATGCAAGGATTCTTCAATATTCACAAATCAATGTCATACACCACATTAACAAAATTAAAGATAAAAACCATATGATTATTTCAACAGATGCAGAGAAACCCATTTATGATTAAAAAAAAAAAAAAACTCTGCAGAAAGCAGGAATAGAAGGAGCATACCTCAACATAATGAAAACCACATATGACAAACCCACAGAGAACATTATCCTCAATGGTGAAAAACTACAAGGATTTTCTCTAAAATGAGGAAAAAAGGGTGCCAACTCTCACAACTACTTTTCAACAGTTTTGGAAGGCCTAGCCACAGCAATCAGAGAAGAAGAAATAGAAGGAATCCAAATTGGAAAAGAAGTGAAACTCTCACTGTTTGCAGATGACATGATCCTCTACATAGAAAACCCTAAAGACTCCACCAGAAAATTACTAGAGTTAATCAATGAATATAGTAAAGTTGCAGGATATAAAATTAATACACAGATATCACTTGAATTCCTATACACTAACAATGAAAAAACAGAAAGAGAAATTAAGGAAACAATCCCATTCACCATTGCAATGAAAAGAATAAAATACTTAGGAATAAATTTACCTGAAGAAACAAAAGACCTATATATAGAAAACTATAAAACAATGATGAAAGAAATCAAAGATGACACAAATAGATGGAGAAATATACCATGTTCGTGATTGGAAGAATCAATGTAGTGAAAATAACTACACTACCCAAAGCAATCTATAGATTCAATGCAATTCCTATAAAGCTACCAATGGTATTTTCAACAGAACTAGAACAAATAATTTCACAGTTTGTATGGAAACACAAAAAACCTCAAAGAGCCAAAGCAATCTTGAGAAAGAAGAATGGAACTGGAGGAATCAACCTGCCTGAATTCAGACTATATTACAAAGCTACAGTCATCAACACAGTATGGTATTGGCACAAAGACAGAAATATAGATCAATGGAACAAAATAGAAAGCCCAGAGATACATCCATGCACCTCTGGACACCTTATATTTTTGACAAAGGAGGCAAAAACATACAATTGAGAAAAGACAGTCTCTCTAGCAAGTGGTGCTGGGAAAATTGGTCAACCATGTGTAAAAGAATGAAACTAGAACACTTTCGAACGCCATACGCAAAAATAACTTCAAAATGGATTAAAGATCTAAATGTAACACCAGAAACTATAAAATTTTAGTGGAAAATATAGACAGAACACTTAAACCACAGGAAGATCCTCTATGTCCCAACTCCCAGAGTAATGGAAATAAAACAAAAATAAACAAATGGAACCTAATTAAACTTAAAAGCTTTTGCAAACAAAGGAAACTATAAGCAATGTGAAAAGGCAGTCTTCACAAGAAAATAACAGCAAATGAAACAACTGACAAAGAATTAATCTCCAAAATATACAAGCAGCCCATGCAACTCAATACCAGAAAAACAAATAACCCAGTCAAAAAATGGCCAAATAACTAGAGACATTTCTCCAAAGAAGACATACAGATGGCTAATAAACACGTGAAAAGATGCTCAACATCACTCGTTATTAGAGAAATGCAAATCAAAACCATGATGAGGTATCATCTCATGCCAGTCAGAATGGCCACCAACAAAATGTCTACAAACAATAAATGTTGGAGAGGGTGTGGAGTAAAGGGAACTCTCTTACACTGTTGGTGGGAATGCATACTGGTACAGCCATTATGGAGAACCATATGGAGATTTCTTATAAAACTACAAATAGAACTGTCATATGACCCAGCAATCCCACTGCTGGGCATGTACACCAAGAAAACCAGAATTGAAAGAGACACATGTACCCCAATGTTCACTGCAGCACTGTTTACAATAGGTAGGACATGAAAACAACCAAGGTGTCCATTGGCAGATGCATGGAAGTTGTGGTACATAAACACAATGGAATATTATGCAACTATAAAAGGGAAGACATTTGAGTCAGTTCTAATGAGGTGGATAAACTGGAATCTATCATACAGAGTGAAGTAAGTGAGAAAGAGAAATACCAATTCAGTATAATAACACATATATATGGAATTTACAAAGATGGTAATGACAATCCTATATACAAGGCAGCAAAAGAGACACAGATGTAAAGAACAGACTTTTGGACTCTGTGGGAGAAGGTGAAAGTGGGATAATTTGGGAGAATATCACTGAAACATGTATATTACCATATGTAAAATAGATGACCATGCAAGTTCAATGCATGGAGCAGAGCACCCAAAGTCAGTCAGTGCTCTGGGACAACCCAGAGAGATGGGGTAGGGAGGGAGATGAGTGCGGGGTTCAGGATTGGCAGACATATGTGCACCTGTAGCTGACTCATGTCGATGAATGGCAAAAACCATCACAATACTGTAAAGTTAATTATTCTTCAATTAAAATAGTTAAATTTTTTTTTAAGTCAAGAAACAGGATTCTGGCCCCACATAGGTGAGGTTCACATGGAAGAAATTATTTCAGTATACCCAGACGCTTGCATATTTCTAAACTTAGAAAAGTGTTAAATTCCTTAACTTGAAAGATATATGATTTTCCCTAATTAACAGTAATCTTTGACATTGAGACTACCTGCCCCACTGTATTGCAAACTCCTACATAACTTGACTGCTTCCCCCACTGCCTCAAAGCAGTTTCTCAGGACTACTTGAGATGCTGTCTCCTGGGCTTGAAGTCCTAAACATTCCCACCAAATAAAACATAACTGTCAATTTCTAGGTTGTGACTTGTTTTTTCAGTCAACATTCTAAGCCTCATTTTTAGAAATCATAATGTTGAAAGGCATATAACATGTCAGTATGTGTGCTGCCAAAGGGAGCCCAGCACACAACATATTAAAAATACAAAAATTAAGGCTGAGATAAAAATCATGGTACATTTTATCCACTGCAATTACCAATAGCAAATACAACAGTATTTACTTAAGTATTTTGTTTGAACACGATCAGGCCACTTTTTAAATCTAAGAAAGTTTTCTCATATCTACAGTATGCCCCTCCATAAACAAACCAGATTCTAAATACTTAATATAAAATTTAAATATTTATTTTTACTTCTATGGTCAAGTAATAGAAAAATGTGAAATAACAGTATGGTGGTTTCTCAAAAATCTAGAGTTGCTATATGACCCAGCAATTCCACTCCTGGGCATACATCTGGACAAAACTATAATTCAAAAAGATACACACACACCAATGTTCCCAGTAGCATTATTTACAACAGCCAAGACATGGAAGAAACATTAATGCCCATGGACAGATGAATGGATAAAGAAGATGTATGTGTACACACACACACACATATATATATATAATGGAATACTACTCAGCCATAAAAAAATGAAAGAATGCCACCTGTAGCAACATGGATCGAAACACAGATTATCATACTAAGGTAAGTGAGAAAGAGAGAGACAAATACCATATGATATCACTTATATGTGGAATCTAAAATATGACACATATGATCTTATTTACAAAACAGAAACAGATTTACAGATATAGGGAGCAGATTTTTGGTTGCTTGCCAAGGGCAGGGAAGTAGGAGAGGCATGGTTTGTGAGTTTGGGGTTAGCAGATGCAAGCTACTGCATATAAAACGGATACACAACAAGGTCCTACTGTGTAGCACAGGAAACTATATTCAATATCCCATATAAACCACAGTGTAAAATATATCACATATATATATAACTGAATCACCTCACTATATACCAGAAACTAATACAACATTGTAAGTCAACTATACTTCAATTTAAAAAAAAGAAAGTCTCTGGATCTAATATAGGATTTCAAATAAAAACCATTCCAAAATTCATTTCATGCAATTTCTTACACTGTTCAACATGCTGGAGGAAAACCCAATGATAATATTCTCTGATTAAGATTTATTCTTAAACCATATAATTTTTAAAAACTGACCACAAAAACAAAATATGAAAACAATCTGCTTTGCAAAATCTGAAAGCTTAAGTCAGATTTAAAATTAAGTACATATAGACACTGAGAATTATAACTTATAAAACATATTTTTAATGGAGTTATTTAAAGTTTCCTTTGAGTCTTATTTTAAAAAACATCATTTTGACATATACTCACTTACTTACCCACAGCTTATCTAGACAAAACTGTTTAACTGCCTAAACAGGTAGCAAATGAATATAATAGCAGGAGATGAGATGTTTAAACATCAAAGTTCATCTCAATATATCTCATTTCCATGGGTCAGTGGTGAAAAGATGGAATAACCCCTACAGCAATTTTGTAAAGCAGTCTGTCAAACTTTTATTTAAATTAGTTAATTGAATTTATTTAAATAAAATCAAATTTTAAAATCCACAGAATCATGCTGGACAACACAGATATAAAATATAAACATATTTCTACCAACACAGAAAGTTCAACTGACTATCACCACTATAAAGCTTCATGCATCTTTGGTGGCTAAAGCTGTTCCTCCATAATCGTGAACCTTGGCACACAATCATTTGGATCACAATTAATTCCTAAGTGATTAATTGAAAGCTTCTAGGTAGACATTGTAAAATAAATCTGAACCCTTAACAATAAATACTGAAAAACACAATTAGACAGCAGGGTTCCAAAATAAATAACATATATAATAAAGATATTGTTAGCTTGGTGGGACCAGCTCCTCAGAAATAATTAACTGTATCTCAATCATCTCCCTTCAACTACTAGTCCCATACCTATACAATACTAGGCGTTTAAAGAATGTTAAAAAAAAGAGGGGTTTGCTTAACCCCAAAATGGGATGTCCTATTTTGTTTCACAATAACTAAAACTTTCGACTTAGATATGAAAGAAAACTCACACAAAAGCAAAAACATTTTTAAAAAGATACCTGTCTGATATACCTTTTTCCACAAAATTCAAGTACAGGATGATCTTTTGTCCTAAATCATCTACTATTTCTTTACCATTGAGAGTATCATAGGCTGTCTTGGATTCTTCTACAGTTTTGTATCTTACACATGAGTAGGGTTTATTAGGTGGCATTAAGAGAGCATCCACCAATCCACATTTCTCTAAAACCGGAAGCAGTTGGTTCCTACTCACTTGATTACCCAAACCACCATTGGCAACAATCAGACTCTAAAAAGACAAAAAAAGAAAGTAATATGAGCAGTTGATATCAACCTGTTATTTTTAAATAACATTTTAAAATAAAATATTGTAAATGATACTGATTTTTAAATAGCCTTTTAGTGACCATAAACACAAATTAAAAGATAACTTTCACTGTTCATAAATTTAACATAATGAAACAGAAAGAAGAGGTAGAGAGGAGAAGAAACGAGGATTTACATAAATCTTGCTTTTTGGCTAGACACTGTGCTATATATTTTTATACTCAATCTTCATTAAAACAATCTTCACAACAATCTTGTATGTGCTCAGTCACATCGACTCTTTGTGGCCCCACAGACTATAGCCCACCAAGCTCTTCTGTCCATGGAGTTTTCCAGGCAAGAATACTTCAGGGGATCTTCCCAATCAAGGGACTGAACCTGCATCCCTGCAACTCCTTCATTGGCAGGTAGATTCATCACTAGCACAACCTGAGAAGCCCTCACAATAATCCTACAAAGTGGGTAATATTAGCCCCACTTCATATGGAAAGAAACTAAAAATCAGAAAATGAGGTTAAGGTAGTAATTGTTTGGGGCTGAATTTCAAATTTACTTCTGTCAGTTTCCAGAATCTATACTTTTTGATATAACCATTATACAATGTTTACTAAAAACTAAAGGTAAAGGTACTGGCTCAAAGAAAAAAACAACTACGAGTTCTATTGAATACGAATTAGGAAAAGTTTCCTGTATCTGGATAATCCAGTCATTTTGCAATTAAATTTTTTTTCTTTGAAAATATCATGCTTACTTCCTTGTCATTTGCAATCCTGTTCAACTTTACTCAAGGAATTTGGTGGGGAAGAGGTCTCCTATTTTTATCCTGATGCTTGAAGCCTCATAGTCTCTATACTTAAAAACATTCTTCACCATGTTAAGATCTTGAAATTCTGAAGCATAACAAAAGTAAACAACTAATGGCCTACCCGCGTCAGTTTCATCATTTACACCAGACACTGGCAAAGCTTTTCTGAAAAATGCCAGAGAGTAAATATTCTAGGTTTCACACATCATACAAGGCTCTGTCACATAGTTCCATTAATTATTTTTTGTTGTTCAGTCATCCAGTTGTGTCCAACTCTTTGCAACCCCAGGGACTGCAGCATGCCAGGTCTCCCTGTCCCTCATCATCTCCTGAAGTTTGCCCAAGTTCATGTCCATTGCATCAGTGTTGACATCCAGCCATCTCATTCTCTGACACCCTCTTCTTCTGCCCTCAATCTTTTCCAAGCATCAGGGACTTTTCTAATGAGTCGGCTGTTTGCACCAGTTGACCAAAATACTGGAGCTTCAGCTTCAGCATCAGTTCTTCCAAAGTGTATTCAGGGTTGATTTCCCTTAAGATTAACTGGTTTGATCTCCTTGCCGTCCAAGGGACTTTCAGGAGTCTTCTCTAGCACCATAGTTTGCAGGCATCAATTCTTTGATGTTCTACCTTCTTTACAGTCCAGCTCTCACAACTGTGCATGACCACTGGGGAGACCACAGCCTTGACTATTACAAACCTTTTGTCAGCAGAGTAATGTGTCTGCATTTCAATATACTGTCTAGGTTTGTCATAGTTTTCCAGCCAAGAAGCAATCATCTTCTGATTTCTTGGCTGCAGTTACCATCTGCAGTGATTTTAGAGCCCAAGAGAAGGAAATCTGTCACTACTTCCACCTTTTCCCCTTCTATTTTCCATGCAGTAATAGGGCAGGATGCCGTGATCTTATTATTAATATTTAGTTTTAAGCTAGCTATTTCACTCTCCTCCTTCACCCTTATCAAGAGGTTGATCAAGAGGTTCTTTAGTGCCTCTTCACTTTTTGCCACTAGAGTGGTATCATCCATGTAACTGAGATTGTTGATGCTTCTCCCGCCTATCTTGATTCTAGCTTATAACTCATCCAGCCTGGCATTTCTCATAATGTGCTCAGCGTACAGGTTAAATAAACAGGGTGACAGCAGACAGCCCTGTCATACTTTCTTAATTCTGAACCAATCAGTTGTTCTGTACAGGGTTCTAACTGTTGCTTCATGACCCACAGAAAGGTTTCTCAGGAGACAGGTTAAATGTGTCTGGTATTCCCATCTCTTTGAGAGCTTTCCACAATTTGTTATGATCCACACAGTCAAAGGCTTTAGTATAGTTGATGAAACAGAGATAGATGTTTTTCTGGAATTCCCTTGCTTTCTCTATTATCAGGCGAGTGTTGGCAATTTGATCTCTGGTTACTATGCCCTTTCTAAACCCAGGTAGATCGTCTGGAAGTTCTTGGTTCATGTATTGCTGAAGCCCAGTGTGCAAGATTTTAAGCATAACCTTACTAGCATGGGAGATGAGTGCAACTGTCTGATGGTTTGAACATTCTTTAGTACTACCCTTCTTGGGGACTGGAATGAGGATTGACCTTTTCCAGTCCTGTAGCCACTGCTGGGTCTTCTAGATGTGCTGATATATTGAGTGCAGCACTTTGACAGCATCATCCTTTGGGGTTGTGAACAGCTACTAGAATTCCATCGCATCCACTAGCTTTCTTAACAGCAGTGCTTCCTAAGTAAGGCCCACTTGACTTCACACTCCAGAATATCTGGCCCTGGGCTCTGGGTAACTGATCACACTATCATACTTATCCAGTTCATCAAGATCTTTTTTGTACAATTCTTCTGTGTATTCTTTCCATCTCTTCTTGATCTCTTCAGCATCTACTAAGTCTCTATTTAGTTGTAATTTTTTAACAACCCTTAAAATGTAAAACTCTTTCTTAGCTAACAAGTCAGATTTGACCTGAAGACAGTAGTCTGCCAACACTTGATTTATATGAAGCTGGAGTTTAGAACATAATGTATCAGTTTCATATGTATAAAATGAGAAGGTTCATATCTAGAACCTTGTTTTAAAAGAATATAAAAGAAATTATTATAAAATTGGATAATAAGTAAAACTCTGCTCTGTTATGGGGCAGCCAATAGTTTATATGTACGGTGGCTCAGTGGTAAAGAATCCACCCGCAGTGTAGGAGAAACAGGTTTGATCCCTGGGTGGGGAAGGTGCCCTGGAGAAGGAAACGTCAACCCACTCCAGTATTATTGCCTGGGAAATCCCATGGACAGAGGAGCCTGGCAGACTACCATCCATGGGGTTTCAAAAGAGCTGAACAGGACTTAATGACAAAAGAACATGTAAGTATATACACACACACACACAATAAACATACTAATACAATACTATAAAATATGGTATAAAATTTAGTCTCAGATGGTTTATCCTGGATTCATTAAGTGAGATTATAAATTAAAGTACCAGAATAGCTTTGGTCATATGTAGCCATAATACAAAAATATTTCCAGTATTCCCAAATCTAAGGACACACAAGTTTTGTAACTGACAAGGATCCATAGCCCTACCTAGGAATTGGGGAAGACAGTGAGAGGTGACCTGAGGAGTAGCAGTACTCAGAAATGCTGTCCAAGTGATTTGTGGGCAATGCTAAAGTCAAACCACACAAAAACAAGTGCAATGCGGGAAGGAAGGGAGGAACTTACTTACTATTTCATGTGGGCTATACAATTAATGCTTACTTTAATAAACAGTTGTTCAGTCAAGCAATTTTTCCAGTAATATGAAGAAAAGAATTCAGATTTTTTTAAAGTTATCTCAGTCCTGATAGGTTGAGGACCATGGCTCTAGAAAAACCTAACAATCTCTATAACATTGTACAAAGATACCTACGTGCATGCGTGCTAAGTTGCTTTAGTCATGTGTGACTCTGTGCAACCCTAAGGACTGCAGCCTGCCAGGCTCCTCTGTCCACAGGTTCTCTAGGCAAGATCACTGGAGTGGATTGCCATGCCTCCTCCAAGGGATCTTCTGACCCAGGGATCAAACCTACGTCTCTTAAGACTCCTGTACTGGCAGGCGGGTTCTTTACCACTATTACCACCGGGAAGTCCACAAAGATATCTATATTTATGACATATAGTAAAAAAAGCATTTGTTCTCCTCTAGATATATAATATATAATTGGAAGTCCTTCTACAAATGTTTTCTCTTCCTTTAAAAGTACTGAGGAGAAAAAAATAATCAAGTCCAAATAAAATGACACTTTGGGAGCCATGAAGATGAGGTTAAAACTTCTAAAGATCTAAAAGAGAAGTTCATCTCAACCAGAAACAAGTTTCAGAGGCAGCAAAGAAACCCATTTCTTTTCTTACTACTTTTCTACACAACCCCTGTAAGGGGAAAAAAAGCCAGTTATGCTTGAGAATTGATGAAAATAGAGTATGTCATTAATCTTCTGAAAGCCTCACAGCCGCAGTGGCTCTTGGCAGTAAGTGTGTGCATATATATTAATTCTAATCTATTATCTACTCCATCCTTTTTTGTGGGATTTGGTTTAAATTATCTGAAGTTATTAATTTGTGTGTGTGTGTGTGCTTTTATTGAAGGTCTTCTTCAGGAAAGGAAAAGTCCTCCACTAGGCTGGTTTTTAGATGATGCCTTACAACTGTTTCTTCAGTGCTTAGTGTTTGATAAGGATTTTGCATCTGCAAAGCACATTTCTTATCAGCCCCATCTTGGCGCTCCTGCTCTCCACTGCAGAACCAGGCCACAGGAACGCATCTCACACCACAAGCAGCTTACCTAATTACATTAAACTGTATTTCATCGGTTGTGGAGCCCACGAGCCACCCAGCATCGTCAGCACAGGCAGCGGGAGCAGGAGTACCTGGAGGCCCGTGACCATGAGGGAACAGTACAGGAGCCTGGGCGTGAGGCACACTGTGCAAGGACACCACGGGTGGGTGAGCCTGAAGCTACTAATATGTAAAGAAATCTAAGCAGGGCTAATACTAAAGCTCCACTCATTCCTAAACTGCGATGCAGCACAGAAGACAGAACAAGAGTGACAGAAGAGTACTAGTCTGAGAATCAAGAGATCTAAGTTTTGATCTCAGCTTCACCTTCTAAACTGTATGTCTTTGGCCCTCAGTAGTAAGTTCCCTTACTATCCTTATCCTATATCTTTACAATCAGAACGAATAGCATAAGAATACTTTATACTCATATGGTATTTCAATGACTAGGAAGTACTATCATACACATGTTCTCTTTAGAATCTAACAACCCAATGTAATAAAAAGGTATGTAATAGTATGTCCTTACAAATGAAGAAAGCTGAGGTCAAAGGGTACTGCTCATGTACAAATGAGTGGAGAAGCTAAGAGTTAAGCTAACTTCTCCTCATTCATAGCCCAGGAAGAGTTGTGTGTGTGTGTGTGTGTGTGTGTGTATACATGCATACATATATATCATTTAATCATTGCCCATCAGAAATATAAAAAGGTTTTATAAATAAAATCTGATAAATAAAAAAATGTTTCACAGCATATAATCAAAATACTTTATAATAGAGATGAAGTTAGGAATAGAAGAAAGAAGACTGCATTAGGGTACAAAAGATCTAGCTTTAGATTTCAACTCAGCACCTTATGTCAATGGACATATCACAACCTCTCAGAACCTTAGTTTTCTCACCTATCTCACAATGACTTCTAGGAAATTAAATATAATAATGAATATAAGTATGCTTTATAAACTGTAAATAGATATATGGTGTTATTGTTATTAATGCAGAATTGCAGTTTCCTCTAGTTCAAACAACACAATCAATGGAAATTCAAGCTATACTAGGCTATGTCCCAAAACAGAAAGTTAGAAGCTCCTATCATATATATATATATATATATATATATATATACACACATTTAACAGAGATTGTAACACATGATGGAACTTCTTCTCTGAGCAATTATTAACAATGCTACTTAGAACACAATAACATGACAATACATTTAAATTCAAATTATAATAATAGTTCTAGGTTACCTGAGTAGCATAAGATACTGTCTCAATGCCTTCATGTCTCAGCAAAGTATGCCTGGCTTTAATTTGTTTCCTTAAGAGTTTCTTCTCAGTTTTACTGAGTTTGTAATTACTTTGGTGGTTGCTATCCATGACAATCCTGGAGGAAAAAAGAAAGGACAAAATGTCAATCTTAGGAATCAGAAAGGGATAGTTATAATACTGTTCATGTATTTTATACTTTATAAATGTTTCTATGTGACAATTTTTAAACACCTACTATACTTTTCACCAACCAAGAGAAGTGAGAACAAACAGATGCATGGACAACAAAGGAATATTTAAGAAGGTAAGAAAGAAGCAAGAACATCTAACAGCATCCCTGGTAGGTTCTACAAAACAGTCCGTGCTTTAGTGCTATTAAGTGGGCTGTTTTCCCATATCCAATCTCTTTATTTATGAAGTCATAAGTAAAATGCGCCAGACAAATCTCACATGTTCTTGTTATTGTTGTTCAGTCACTAAGTCGTATCCTACTCTTTGCAGCTTCATGGAGTGCAGCACACCAGGCTTCCCTGTCCTTTACTTTCTCCTGGCGTTTGCTCAAACTCATGTCCACTGAGTCAGTAATGCCATCCAACCGTCTCATCCTCTGCTGCCCCCTTCTCTTCCTGCCCTCAGTCTTTCCCAGCATCAGGTTCTTTTCCAATGAGTCAGCTCTTTCCATCAGGTGGCCAAAGTACTGGAGCTTCAGCTTCAGCATCAGTTCTTTCAATAGTCAGGGCTGATTTCCTTTAGGATTGACTGGTTTGATCTCCTTGCTGTCCAAAGGACTCTAAACAGTGTTTTCCAGCATCACAATCCAAAAGCATCAATTCTTTGGCACTCAGCCTTCTTTGTGTTCCAACTCTCACATCCATACATGACTACTGGAAAAACCATAGCTTTGACTTTATGGACCTTTGTCAGCAAAGTGATGTCTCTGCTTTTGAATATGCTGTCTAGGTTTGTTATAGCTTTCCTTCCAAGGAGCAAGTGTCTTCCAATTTCATGGCTACAGTCACCATGTGCAGTGATTTTGGAGCCCAAGAAAATAAAAGCTGTCACTGTTTCCACTTTTTTCCCATCTATTTGCCATGAAGTGAAGGGACTGGATGCCATGATCTTAGTTTTTTGAATGTTGAGTTTTAAGCCAGCTTTTTCACTCTCCTCTTTTACCTTCATCAATATTAGGAAAGGAAAAAAAAAGAAACAAAACAAAAAATTCACAGTAGAATATACAGTATGATTCCATTATATAAAGTTCAAAATTCAAAAGTAAGCCATATGTTGTTCAGAAATACATATATAGCATAAAAGCAAGGAAATAATAAATACAAAGTACAGGAGAGAAGTTATTTCAGGGGAGAAGAGAGAACTACGATATGAAAGGGACACACAGAAGTATTAAAAGTATTTAAGCTAGGTGGTGGTTTAGGTGTTTATTTTATTATTTTTATAAACTCTGTATGTTAAATATTTGGTATCTATAACTGTCAAAATAACAGGTATAAGAAACCATAGAATTATGTTTTCACTTTTTAAAGATATGTCAATCAGTAAGTAGTTCCTGAGTGCTTTCCCCAAAAGGTCTTCACACTATCCAAATCAGCTCCCTGCACCATGTTTATTACAGAAGCCCGTTTTATAGCAAAATAAATACAGAATTTAACAAAATTTGTGATGTTTAATTTGTTGGCTTAATTCCTCCATCAGGATGTAAACTCCAGGAGAACAGGAATGCCAACACATAGCAGGTGCTCAATAAAAGTTTGTTAAAGGGATAAACAAATGATGAGTGAACACACACATGCCTACTTAAGGACTCAGCACTCTACAGCATACAAATTCAATACATGGTTTATGCTTTCAACACAGGTTTATAAGTTAGTTGAGGAAAACAGACAAACATTAAACAATGAAAGAATATGACATATCTTTAAGTAATTAAGTGTTAATGTTCTTTAAGAGTGATATAGAGACAAAAAAGATAAGATTGATGTTAACTGGAAAAGTTTGGGAGAACTTCAAAACAGAAGGGGACTTGAGATGAGTATCACAGGACAAGAAGATTACACAGTCATACGGAAGGGAAGGGATCCAGAGAGGCAATAAAGAACAGAAGCTAAAAACAGAAATGGATGTGTCTGGCAAAGACACTGAGTAGCGACATAATTTTTTAGAAGAGAGAATGCTGGCTGACCCACCAATTCCACTCTTCACCCACTTGAAAGCCTTCAAAGCTAGCAAACAAAATAAACTTATGAACTTAAATAAAATAATTTCAAAGTGGCTCTTAAAGAGTCAAAACTCTATTAGTTTTTATATACAGAATAAAAATGTTGAGACTACTGAAAAAACGGCAGTAATCCAGCTTAAATAATACATGTAGCACATGAGACAGGAGGTAAGGCCAGTAAAATAGGCGAGCTGGACAGCACAATAGGGAAATGAGAGGCAAGAGGACTTGCAATAATCCAGTTTAAGAAGTAGAAATGCTGTGTCTCATCCAGGGTAAAGGCTGTAGAAAGAAGGAAAAGGCAAACAGGGAGAGAGGGCAAAAGATAAGTTTTTTTTAGGCTGTGATGACTACTCAATAGGCGGTGATGACTACTCAGACACGAGGAAGAGAAGAATCGGACTGGTGGCTCAGACGGTAAAGAATCTTGCAGGAGACCTGGGTTCAATCCCTGGGTCAGGAAGATCCCCTGGAGAAGCGAATGTCTACCCATTTCAGTATTCTTGTCTGGAGAATTCCACGGACAGAGGAGCCTGGTGGGCTACAGTCCACGGAGTCACAAAGAGTGAGATCGGACTGAGTGCCTATTACTTTCACTTTGACTTTACTAACAGGACAGAGTGAGTGACAGAGAGGCTACAGTAATATCATTCCCAATTCTGACCGCAAAGTCAGAAGACGGTCAGGAAGAGCAGATCAGTAAGGGGAAGTGATAAGTCAGATTTAGGATATCATATGTTTGAATTACTGGTGAGATACACAGTTTCAATGTCTAGCTGGCAGGTGAAAATATAAAGTGGCAAAGGAGAAGAAATAGGGTTAGAAAGAAAGTTTCTGGAGTCATCATTAGACAAGAAGGAGATAGCTGAATATACATTTTTAACACTGCACTATTTGTTCTGTTTGTCCCCTTCCACTGGACTACGAGCTCTTTAATGACAAAAATTAAATATTTTTGTTTCCCCACAGCCTCCTCAGACAATATAACACAGTGTTTAGAGGTCGAAGTTCTAGTTCAAACCTCAGCTTTACCCTTTATTAGCTATCATGAACCTGTGTGAGTTACTAAGTTTTTTCTGTACTTAGGTTTCTTCACCTATAAAATAGGAATAAGAGTGCCTATTCGTGGCACATAACTCCATCCAAACCCTGCCCTAAAAAATGTGACCAAACTCTACCATGGTTTATAGTAGCATAAAGCCATATCTTAGGATGATCCCAGCTTCTCATTAAAATGAATGCCTGAACCTAGAGGTATATCAACAGATGAATGGATAAAGAAACTGCAGTACATATATACAATGGAATACTACTTAGCCATAAATAGAAACACATTTGAGTCAGTTCTAATGAGGTGGATGAACCTAGAGCCTATTATACAAAGTAAATCAGAAAGAAAAAAAAAAACAAATATTGTATTAATGCATATATATGGAATCTAGAAGGATGGTACTAACAAACTCGTTCACAGAGCAGCGATGGAGATGCAGACATAGAGAACAGATTTACGGACAAGAGTGGCGGAGAAGAGGAAGAGGGTGAGATAAATGGAAAGAGTAGCATGGATGCATCAGAGAAGGCAATGGGAAGCCACTCCAGTACTCTTGCCTGGAAAATCCCATGGATGGACGAGCCTGGTAGGCTGTAGTCCATGGAGTCACTAAGAGTCAGACACAACGAGCGACTTCACTTTCACTTATCACTTTCATGCACTGGAGAAGGAAATGGCAACCCACTCCAGTGTTCTTGCCTGGAGAATCCCAGGGACGGGGGAGCCTGGTGGGCTGCCGTCTATGGGGTCGCACAGAGTCGGACACGACTAAAGTGACTTAGCAGCAGCAGCAGCAGCATGGATGCATATACACTAACGTATGTAAATAGATAACCAATGGGAATTTGCTGTATGACTCAGGGAACTCAAACTGAGGCTCTGTAACAACTTAGAGGGGTGGAAATGGGTGGGAGACATGAGGGAGATTCAAGAAGGAGGCAACATATGTACACCTAAGGTGAATTCAAGTTGATGCATGACAGAAATCAAACCAATATTATATGCCAATCATCAATCAATTAAAAATAAGTATTTTTTTTTAAATGTTTGACTGAGAAAACTTAAAATGCTGCCAGGAAATTTTGCTATTTGTTCTAGCAACTCATAACAATGCCTCTGACCTTCCTTTTTTTTAAGGCACTTATTAAAAACAGCTTACAGTTGTGAACATGTATCAGTATCTCTTACAATTCAGAAGTTTTTCTCTCAAGGACCTGAGTGTTATTCTTTTGAAATGTATTTTGGGTTTGTTATGGTGTGCTTTTTTTTTTTTTTTTGGCTGCACCATGTGGCTTGTGAGATCTTATTTCCCTGACCAGGGATTAAACCCATACCCTTAGCAATGAAAGCATGGAGTCCTAACCACTGAACTGGCAGGGAAATTTCCCCTTTGAAATGTAATCATCAGGAAGCACAGGGCCTCTATGACCGTCTTTGTGACAGGATGGAATCCTAACTTTGATAACTGCCAGCTAACAAACAGGTGGCCTAAGTGCATTTCCACTGACCAACTCTACTGAGCTGGTACATCAGGAAGATCCCCTGGAGACGGAAATGGCAACCCATTCCAGTATTCTTGCCTAAAGAATCCCATGGACAGAGGCGCCTGCGGGGCTACCGCCCATGCGGTCACAAAGAATCACACAGGACTGAGAGACCAACACTTTCACTTTCACTCTACTGAGCGCCCCCACACACCCTAAGCACTTACAAACAAATTGGAGCAGAGCTTAGCTCTTTCCCCTACTGTCCATAATTACCTAAATAAAATCTGTTTTCACTATTTTAACTAATGTCTGGCTGTGCTACTCTCTGACATAATTTCATAACTTTCTTAAATGACTACATATGTCTATTACTAAATTACTGTTAATTTCCAGAAGAGCCAGATGAGACTGGTTTAAAGACCAAGAAAAGCTGAGGGGGCCTCAAAGAATTATCTTATTGCCATTCCATTCCAAGATCACCATTTTTGCAGTCAGCAATGAAGAATGGGGATGAATCTACTAAGAGTTTTTTTCTAAATATGTTACATGAGCAAAGACTGCAAAGTGGAAGAAATGAGAAAGAAAAGAATCTGAATACATTGTTTTAAGTCTGACACTAAGAGTCACCAGCAGATGGAGCCTCATAATCACATTTCTGGTATCCCCTTTCCCTTCTTCCCTCAGTCAGGCAATAGTACTACAAGTGAAGACAGGTCTGAGTCCCCTTAACAAGGAAAAGACTGATACCAGCTGCTGAGACCTGGAGGGGCCCCTTTCTAACAAGGCCAATTCCCTGGCCAAGGAATTTCCACTACTGCACAAAGGTGTGCACATGCCTTGCCATGTTATGGGACTGTTATGGGATGTGACAAGAGCAAGGTCACTATTTTATGAGAATATTAGCCATGCTGTGTCTGGCCTAAGCACACTCCCCATAGGATAATAAGAATTTTGCAATCGCATCTGGTCTGTAAGAAAGTTTAACCCCAATACATTCTATTGGATACTGCCCTAAGTGGAAATAATAATATATGTCTTATGGTCTCCTTGAATAAGAGCCTATAATGAACCAAGTAGTACAGACAAATGTTCCTGTGCTTGTACATAAATTAAATTAATAGCAAAGATTGGAAACAATTTGAGGCTTGGCTATAAAGTATATAGTACAGATATACAAATTACACATACAAATTTCTAGGACATACACATTATCAGTAATATGGGTTGACTCAAGGAAGGGAAAATAGGTAGACTGGGTACAGGAATGAGAAGGAGTGAAAGCTCCTCTTTTGCAACTTTTCAATTTAGTAGCTATTCAAATTGCATTATCAATTTTAAAAGGGGGGAAAAATGATTAGCAAAAACTGACCCCATCACTTGTCATATCACTTCACTTTAATTCTTTGAAGAACAACTACTCTATCTTTTTTAATGCCCTCTTTAATGTGTTTATTCTGTTTTCCTCCTTTAACTTACTAAAATGGAAGAAAAGCTATAACAAAGACGACTCGTTGGAAAAGACCCTGATGCTGGGAAAGACTGAGGGCAAGAGGAGAAGGGGACAACAGAGGATGAGATGGTTGGATGGCATCATCGATTCAATGTATAAGAGTTTGAGCAAAACTTATACAAAAGTGAAGGGCATGGTAGCCAGGAATGCTGCAGTCCACGGTGTCGCAAAATCAGACACCACTGAGCAACTGAACAACAATAAAATGATAGTAGAGATTTTTGTCTGTATTATTCACCCTGTAACACCCAGCACCTAGAGCAGGACCTAGCACATAGTAGCCAATCGATAAACTCTTACTGAGTAAGCCTAAACTTACTGAATTTGCCATCTTACGTTCTAAACCTCTTCTTCAGAATTGAGTTTGGTGGCCCTCTTCAATGTTTTCATTAATATATGATGTGCAACTATATCCCTGCATTTTCACATCATATTATAACTACTTTGTTGTGTGCTGCGTTCACCCAGAAGGCTGTCGCCTAATTGAAGGCACAGAATTTGAGTGTCTGGCATTCAGAAAGTACACAGTAAATATTTGCTAAATGAAATCAGCCAAAACTATTGGCTCACACTACGAAAAGCACAAGAGTCTCAGGGATTACTCAAAAAAAGGGCATAGGAAGATACGGCAACCCACTCCAGTGTTCTTGCCTGGAGAATCCCAGGGACGGCGGAGTCTGGTGGGCTGCCGTCTGTGGGGTCGCACAGAGTCGGACATGAAGCGACTTAGCAGCAGCAGCAGCAGACCACCAGCAACACTCTCGTCACTGCACTGGCAGGAATCAGAAAAACTCAAGCTAACACCACAGACCAATACTCCCCAGATTACAATCGCTTGTCTCCAAACCCTCCAAAAAGACTGACACAGGCACCACGGGAGCACATGCACCTCAAACTCTAACAGAACCACTCAACGCACAGACACCCTACTGCCCACGGACAATCCCTCCTCTCCCTGGTGAGGTCCGAAGCTCATGCGGCAGAAACAGGACACCGGAAAAGGCAACAAGGGAAAGCGGAGATATGCAGCCTTCGTTCCGACCAATAAGAAGTACCACAAATCTCCACCTTGGCTCAGGAGCGGTTCTCAGCAAACGAGAGCTCTCTCCTTCGCCAAGTTCTCCCACTCTAACACAGAAAACCGAGACGGATATTCTCACACAACTCACCCGGGCGCCGCCATGTTGGAGAAAAACTGCACTACATTTCCCATGAGCCTTGTGGGCGATGAACGGCGCTCCCAGAATCCCTTTCGCCTCCCAGAAACTAGCTAAAACTGTCTCTGCCAAGAGTGTTTAATTACTGAGGTGCCTCCTCTCCGGTCCAGTGAAAATTACGTTGTCTTTTGAGGGGGTGTAGTAAGCGTTGTGAGTGCAGCTTACTTGGAGTAGCTTCCCAAATGGACATGGTCAAACAGGTTTGTGTCCCTCGGGCCCTGATTAGTACCCACCTCCTCCTTGGACTGCGTGCATCTTTCTTCCTGAGTCTTATTAGGGGTATGGGTGGGGACTCTGGAGTCTAAAAGATGACTTGCAAGGACAAGAGAGAGGGAGGTGACTATGTATGAAGGTGCCCCGGAATGATGAATACCACAGAAAGATGTGTGGAAGAATGTTGAGGGAGGTAAGACAGGAAAGATGGGTTGTCCTATATAATGGAAGACTTTACACCATTCTGTTGTGTAGGCCTAAGGGGATCCCTGAAAGGGACTAATATGACCAGAGCTTCTGGTGGGAGGTAGGAAGAGAGACTAAAAGAAGACTAGGTACAGGCTATTGCAGTGCTGAAGTGAAAAGGGAAAAGATTTGGTAATAGATCAGAAATAAAAGATACCAGGAGATGATGATGATTAGCTATTGTTTCTGCTGTAATGTTATTTGTGTGATGTGAATGTATTATAACCATTCTGCTTGCATTGATTATGAGCTGTGTAAGTGCAGGGAAGGAAACTTGGGAGTAGAAAAGAAATTACTTCCTTATGGTGCTGCTGCTGCTGCTAAGTCGCTTCAGTCGTGTTCGACTCTGTGCGACCCCATAGACGGCCGCCCACCAGGCTCCCCCGTCCCTGGGATTCTCCAGGCAGGAGCACTGGAGTGGGTTATGGTGCTGATGTGGTGCCCCCATTTGCACCATACCACAGTGGACTATCAAGAAAACTTAAGGTTGGCTTCCCAGGAAAAGTGGCATTAATAAGAGTGTTGTTGAGTGGATCAATGATTTATATGGAGAAAAAATTAAAAGGAAAGAACAAGATGCAAAGGCAGATAGGCAGCCACTGCGATAGTCCAGTAAAAAAGAGGGTGAGGCTAAAACTGAATAGCAAAAGGGAAGAGGTAACATCAAGCTAAAGATACCAAATCAAGCTGATATTGCACTTTGCAAACTACTGTAGAGGGCATAAGAGAAAACATGTTCAATTTTCACATTGCATTCTTGCTTCTGCTCTACTGGATGTTCAAACAGACAAACAATAACAACAGCAAAAGGCACATACCACTAGGACTTTCTGTGATGACTCAAAGGCTTGAGTTGCCTGGTATGCTACCCACTAGTGACATCTGACTTTTGAGCATTTCAAATGTAGCTAGTACAACTAAGGAACTAAGTTTGATTTTTTTAACTAATTTAAATGTAAAGAGCTAGCTGCTGCTGCTGCTGCTGCTGCTGCTAAGTCGCCTCAGTCGTGTCTGACTCTGTGCGACCCCAGAGACAGCAGCCCACCAGGCTCCCCCATCCCTGGGATTCTCCAGGCAAGAACACTGGAGTGTGTTGCCATTTCCTTCTCCAGTGCATGAAAGTGAAAAGTGAAAGTGAAGTCGCTCAGTCATGTCCAACTCCTAGCGACCCCATGGACTGCAGCCCACCAGGCTCCTCCGTCCATGGGATTTTTCAGGCAAGGGTACTAGAGTGGGGTGCCATTGCCTTCTCCGAAGAGCTAGCTAGCTAGCTAGTGGACAAAATATGACATTATGTCCTGCTAACCAATTTCAGTTTATTTCATCTCTATATCCACTCTGCTTGATGGTACTGGAGCTTTTAAAACTTGAATTTCTTAGCCTCTGTGAAACAACTCCTAGTTTTCTTTATACTTTTTGATCACTTGTTTTCAGAGTTTTTCACTAGCTTCTCTCTCTTTCCATGATTAAATGCAGGCAATCCTTCGTGTTTTGTGTTTGACCCTTTTATCTACAATCTCCCTGTCTGCCTCTTCAACAGATTTGTGAATCTTCTCCTAATTTTTATCTTCAATCCTTTCTTCCCTTTAGGAGGCAGTTTGATTTAGTAAAAACAATATGAACACTGGAGCGTGTGACCTGAAGTAGAAATTGCAAAATAACATTTGCCATTTCAATCAATGGGGATTTATGTAACAATTTGACTATCAAATAGAAAGTAGCTATTAGTGGTTGTTCATTCCTTTTCTACCCTCCTGATCCTGAGTTATAGACCCAAATTTCCAACCACTTGTTGTCCATCCATTCCTCCTTAAAAAAAGTAGATACATATATATATATATATATATATATATATATATATAATTTGGCCACTCCTCATGGCATGAGGGATCTTAGTTTCCCAACCAGGGATCAAACCCCAGGCCCCTGCAGTGAAAGTGCCAAGTCCTAACCACTGGACTGTCACAGAAACCCAATACAGAAAAAAATTTTCATTCAAAGACAGCCAATCCAAAAAGTGGTACTGGGAAAACTGGACAGCTACATGTAAAAGAATGAAACTAGAATGCTGTCTAACACCATACACGAAAATAAATTCAAAATGGAGTCAAGATTTAAATGTAGGGCCAAAAATTATAAAACTATTAGAGGAAAAGATGTTCAATATCACTCATCATTAGAGAAATGCAAATCAAAACCACAATGAGGTGACACACAGTCATAATGGACATCATTTAAAAATCTACAAACAATAAATGTTGGAGAGGGTGTGGAGAAAAGGGAACCCCCTTGCACTGCTGGTGGAAATGTAAACTGATACAACCACTATGGAGAACAGTATGGAGATTCCTTAAAAAACTAATTATAGAACTACCATATCACCCAACAATTACATTACTGTGCATATACCCTGAAAAAACCATAATTGAAAGAAATGCATGCACCCCACTGTTCATTCAGCATTTTTTTTACAATAACTAGGACATGGAAGCAACCTAGATATCATTCAACAGATGAATGGATACAGAAGTTGTGGTACATATATACAATGGAATATCACTCAGCTGTAAAAAGAATGTATTTGAGCCAATCTTTGTGAGGTAGATGAACCTACAGCCTGTTGTATAGAGTGAACTAAGTCAGAGAAAGATAAATATTGTATATTAATGCATGTATATGGAATCTAGAACAATAGTATGGATGAACCTGTTTGCAGGGCAGCAATGGAGATACAGACATAGAGAACAGACTTGTGGACACAGTGGGGAAGCAGAAGGTGGGGAGAATTGAGAATAGCATGGAAACGTATACTTCACCATATGTAAAACAGATAGCCAGTGGGACTCTGCTGTGTAACACACAGAGCTCAACTCAGTGAGCTGTGGCAACCTGGGTGGGATAGGATGGGAGGTGGGAGGGAGGTTTATGACGGAAGGGACATATGTATACCTGTGGTTGATTCATGTTAATGTATGGCAGAAACCAGCACAATATTGTAAAGCAATTATCCTTCCATAAATTTTTTTTTAATTTTTTATTCAGTACTTTTTATACAAGCCCTTATCTTTTGCTCAGAATATTGCATGGATCATTTTTCCCAGAGATTACTCCCTGAAGTGATTTCCAGCTACATTAAGACCCTGATTTATTCATTGTATAACTTCGGTGTCTTCCATAGTCTTGTAATAACAGAAATTCAATAAATGTTGAACTGAAAAGAAACCTAATTTGAAGATAGAATTCATTTTTACCTGAGCCAAAAGCTTTACACAGTGATTTACAATAATTTTTCAAAGGTATTAAACGCTTACTTAATAACTTACCTTAGTAAAACCCATTCTCAATTTCATGATAGGTGAGACTAGTGCAGAGGTTGGCATGATCTTTCCATAAAGGCCCATATAATAAACTCTCAGCTTTGTGGCCACATATGGTCTCTGGTCAGATATTCCTGTTGTTGTTGCGGGGTCGGGGAGAGGGCCACAAGTACAAATGCTTTAAGAATATGAAAACCTTTTGGACCTCCCTGTTAGTCCAGTGGTTAAGACTTTACCCTCCAAATGCAGGGGCACAGGTCCCACCCCTGGTCAGGGAGAATCCCACATGCCATGTGGCACAGCCAAAAGCAAGAATATGAAAACCCTTCTTAGCTGCCTGGCTTATGCCAGCAGGATTTGGCTCATGGCTGTAGTTTGCTGACCCCTAGATCCTCTTTCCTGGACTCCATAATCCTGAATACAGTCTCAAGGTTAAGCTAAGATTGGCACCACAATCTGAAGACCCTTATTACAAATTATAGTATAAATGAATTTAATCAGATTAGTCAATTACTACATTTTACAGTGTAGTAAAGTAGAGATCTGTCCCACAGCAGAGTTCCAAAAACTAGGGATACGAGCAACATGTCATTTAGAATTGCTTTTAGTTGCTAGTGACAGAAAACTGAACTGACTGCTTGTAAACAAATAGTTATTTTTCCTCAAATGACAAGCTATCCAGACAAAAAGCAGTCACTGGCACTGGTTCTGCTATTCTAAAATATCATCAAGAGGATCTAGGTGGTTTCTAGTCTCCTGCTCCACCATCCTTAGTATGTTGAGTTTATCTTCATTCTTGATGTCCCCTGGTTACAAGGTAGCTGCTGCCACTCTAGACACCTTGTCCACCCTCCCCCACACACTAGCATCTCTAGCTGGGTACAGTAAGCCGAGTCTCCATCTTTTCATCTAGGAAATGGAATCTCCCTCATTTCTTTGACTACATATGGCTTACATATAATATTATGCATGATAATGGACACCCAGAGATATCCACACTCTAATCCTGGGAACTTGTGAATATGCAGATATAATAAAGTTTGCAGAACTTTAAGAAGATTATCCAGGGACCCAATATAACATGATTCCTTAAGAGCAAAACATTTACCAAAGCTGGAGCTAGAAGAGATCAAGCAGAAGAAGTCAAAAAAGTTTCAACTGTGAAGGATTCAACACACTTCTACTTTCTGAGATGTAATGGTCCATCTGCAAAGACTGAAGAGAGGCTCCTATGAGCTAATAAGGAAATGGGGACCTCAGTCCTACAACCACAAGGAACTAATTTCTACCAACAAACTGAAAAGTGTGGAAGCAGATCCTTTCCAGAGCATTTTCATAAGAGCTCAGCCAGTCAACACCTTGATTCTGTCCTTAAAAAACTCACAGCAGAGAGACCAAGCAAGCTAACCCAAACTTCTGGCCTTTGTAACAGTGAAATAACAAATTTGTGATAATTTTTTACATCAGCAATAGGAAACTCTTATTACACATGCTTACTCCAGACCAATCATTAGCTAAAGGGAGGGGAATTACCATGACTACTTTAAGCTAGTGATGATTAATTCTGAGGGGCTGGTATGAGGCCCATACTCCCTGAGATTAAGAGGCCTTGATACTATATCTGGAGAAAAATAAAATTAGGAGTCTATTAGCAAGAAAATGGCACCCCACTCCAGTACTCTTGCTTGGAAAATCCCATGGACAGAGGAGTATGTTGGGCTGCAGTCCATGGGGTCGCTGGGAGTCGGACACGACTGAGCGACTTCACTTTCACTTTTCACTTTCATGCATTGGAGAGGGAAATGGCAACCCACTCCAGTGTTCTTGCCTGGAGAATCCCAGGAACGGGGGAGCCTGGTGGGCTGCTGTCTACGGGGTCGCACAGAGTCGGAAACAACTGAAGTGACTTAGCATAGCATAGCAAGAAAAAAATAAGAGAACATCTGTTGGATAAACAGTTAACAGCATGCTCCATTGGGGGTTCAAAATTTCATTTGGCTGTATTATCATAATATGGTCTATCTCAAAACCTAAGAGAAAAGGATGCTAGAAAGAAGAGTACTCTCATCAACTAATAAATATTCAAACGTAGCATTCTAATAGTTATTATATTTCATTCAAGATTCCTCACTCAGAAAACACTGAAAATGTTCCCAAAGCCTTGAAAATTGTTAATATTTATTATGGTTCCAAAATATGATTTCACTACAGCTTCAAATTCAATTCCTAGGACTTCCCTGGTGGTCCAGTGGTTAAGAATATGCCTGCCAACACCTGGGAAATAGGTTTGATCCCACATGCCACGTGGCAACTAACAAGAAAAGCCACTAAATGAGAAACCTCCACACAGCAACTAGAGAGTAGCCCTCACTTACTGCAGCTAGTATATTGTCAGCCTGCTTATTTAACTTATATGCAGAGTACATCATGAGAAACCCTGGGCTGGAGGAAGCACAAGCTGGAATCAAGATTGCCAGGAGAAATATCTATAACCTCAGATATGCAGATGACACCACCCTTAAGGCAGAAAGTGAAGAAGAACTAAAGAGCCTCTTGATGAAAGTGTAAGGAGAGTGAACAAGTTCGCTTAAAGCTCAACATTCAGAAAACGAAGATCATGGCATCCAGTCCCATCACTTCATGGCAAATAGATGGGGAAACAGTGGAAATAGTGACTGACTTTATTTTGGGGGGCTCCAAAATCACTACAGATGGTGATTGCAGCCATGAAATTAAAAGATGCTTACTCCTTGGAGGGAAAGTTATGACCAACCTAGACAGCATATTGAAAAGCAGAGACATTACTTTGCCAACAAGGTCCATCTAGTCAAGTCTATGGTTTTTCCAGTGGTCATGTATGGATGCGAGAGTTGGACTATAAAGAAAGCTGAGCGCCAAAGAATTGATGCTTTTGAACTGTGGTGTTGGAGGAGACTCTTGAGAGTCCCTTGGACTGCAAGGAGATCCAACCAGTCCATCCTAAAGGAGATCAGTCCTGGGTGTCCATTGGAAGGACTGATGCTGAAGCTGAAACTCCAATACTTTGGCCACCTGATGCAAAGAGCTGACTCATTTGAAAGGACCCTGGTGCTAGGAAGGATTGAGGGCAGGAGGAGAAGGGAACGACAGAGGATGAGATGATTGGATGGCATCACTGACTCAATAGACATGGGTTTGGGTGGACTCCAGGAGTTGGTGATGGACAGGGAGGCCTGGCATGCTGCGGTTCATGGGGTCGCAAAGAGTTGGACGCGACTGAACTGAACTGAACTGCAACTAGAGAAAATCCGCACACAGAAACAAAGACCCAGCCAAGTCAAAAAAAGAAGTTTAAAAAAATTCAATTCCTATACTTCACTTATGAGATTGCTAATTTCCCCTCCTCCATCTACCCCCCACTGCATACCATCTGTTTTTTTCTACTTCCTGTATTTCCCCCTCTGTCCTTAGTGACAAGTGTGTTCATTTTGCTTTTTTCTTTTTCCTATTTTTGATTTTTAAAAAACATTTTTATTTCTCAGTCTTTCCTCTCCACTTATTTCATCAATCCTGGATAACTGACAAATTTATACGAAATTTACTTTCCAAACTTCACCTTCTCTGCTGCATCCTTGGATTGCTGGCTTCTTGAAACTCCATCAAGAACGTATTATTTAAAACCACTTGATGTTCACTGTGACATTTTGAGGACTGAATGCATTATTCATTGCTATAGTGATGAAAATTCAATGAAAAGTTTGCAGTTTTATAAGTCATATGATGAAAGTATTGCCATGCAGTAACAGAGGCAAAAGTAATAAAAAAAAGAAAAGGGGCCAGTCTTTAATATGTAATACAAAACATAAGATTCTGCTTGGAGGATTGTGTTTTGGTCCATTGCAAAATATGTTAGCTATAAAGTATTGACCAACTCCCACCACCACCCCTTCCCCACAAAATGGTTAATTCTTGATGCTGAAAAATTGCTTACTTCCAGAATATTTTTCTGCAACATATTTTTCAAGTAGAAGAGAGTAAAAACATAACAGATATAGGGTTTTCCTAGTGGTTCAGTGGCAAAGAATCTGCCTGCCAATGCAGGAGACACAGATTCAAGAAGATCCCACGTGCTGTGTAGCAACTAAGTCCATGGGTCACAACTAGTGAGTCTGTGCTCTAGAGCCCAGGAGTCACAACAGTTTGCCCACATGCCTCAACTACTGAAGCCCTCATGTCCTAGAACCCGTGCTCTGCAAAAAGAGAAGTCACCACACTGAGAAGACTGAAACCTGTGACTAGAGAGCAGTGCCCACTCACCACAGCTAGAGAAAAGCCAGTGCAGCAACAAAGACCCAGCACAGCCAAAAATAAGTTGTAAAAAAAAAAGAGAGAGAGAGAGATAATTCAGGGTGCAGGAAAATCTTTAGAGTGGCCAAAGGAGTAGGATTTATGATTTTTTTAAGTTATGATAAAACAATTTCTGTAATGTTTGTCTTTACAAGAAAAAATTTCTCTTAAAAATATATAAACAATTCATTTTAAAATGTCTACCTGCTTTAATGGCTTCATACTATCATTAATCTCTCAAAGACCCCAAAATACAAAGATACTTGCCCAGAGAGGGCAATTTCATCATTAACTATCCTGGGTATAAATCCATATTTCATATAATCTTTATAATCAGTTCTACTTTGGGGAGACTTGCTAGAGCTGATTAGGTGACCTTAACTTTTACTTACATGATGACTGAGACCTCTTATTAGGAGCATCCATTTTGCCACTTTCTGTTGGTTATTTGTGCTTAGATTATGATCTTCATCTTCACTGCAGAGAATTTACAGTTTTCTAACTCACTTGTCCATTTTGCAGAAATAGTTTGGGGGTTATATAAGCATTTACCATGGAATCGTAAGTTATTTTATCTGCTTCCACTTCATTCTCCTCATGTCAGCTACTTACATTCACACCAATCTACAAATGTGTGCAACTGCTGCTAAGTCACTTCAGTCGTGTCTGACTCTGTGCGACCCCAGAGACGGCAGCCCACCAGGCTCCCCCATCCCTGGGATTCTCCAGGCAAGAACACTGGAGTGGGTTGCCATTTCCTTATCCAATGCATGAAAATGAAAAGAGAAAGTGAAGTAGCTCAGTCGTCTTCAACTCTTAGCGACCCCATAGACTGCAGCCCACTAGGCTCCTCCGTCCATGGGATTCTCCAGGCAAGAGTACTGGAGTGGGATGCCATTGCCTTCTCCACTACAGATGTGTACTGAGGATTAAATTGTGTAATATTTTAAAGCATTTATTAATACAGCAATGCCTAGCATAGAGGAGTCCAAACATGTTATGTAATAATGCTAATGATAATAGTCAGTATCTCACACATAATTGTATGCTCATCTGGTATTTATTTTAAAAAAACCTCAGAGAATTGAAAAACTTGTCTACATGCTGGAAAATCTACACTGCCTTGCCCACCTCACTTCTGGTGCTCCCAATAAACCATGAGAACTAACCTCATTGGTTCCTCTAAGACAAAATTCAGCACTGTGTTATATTTTCTCCACTAAAAATACATAATATCCCAAAAGGCTTTCCCTGCCTGCCAGGCACAAGAATCATGTCTTGCTTAAAGCAAAGCAGGGAGGGGCCAGAGGCAGCCTCCCTGCCTGCGAACTCCCACTCTAATGTCTTCTTTTAGAGCACTTCTTAAAATCTGTGACATGTGACAATCAGACATGCAGATATAATGAAACCCCCGGTATACTAAATGTGAGTAGAGATTAACTTGATAGGTAGAATTCCAACACATTTTCCCAGATAACCTAAGCTGTGCACACTGCACATCAGAGGCCTGCACTTGAGCTTATGTCTCAAAGGATGGTCCTCAGACTAGTTGCATCAGAATCACTGCAATACTTGCAAAAACACCGAGGTCCATACCCCGTTAGATATAATAAATCAGCTAAAATCAATATATGTTTTAGTAGTTTCTCTGAACCCCAGTGAATTATAGTGTCTGTTTCAAAATCTCTGGGGCCAGCACCCAACCATCTTCTTGCTTAACAAGCAGTCTTGCTTCTAACCATTGAAGAAAATTATCAACATAGAGCTCTTAAAAATCTGTTCCAGAGTAACAAACTGTCAAGTTTCTAATGTATTTTGAATTTTTATTTCAGATGAAATGTAATTTTATAAGGTTCAAGGGACCAAGAAGATACAGACGATACAGTGCTCAGATTATCAAATTATTAAAGAACCCATATGTGGGGAAATTAACAAGATGGCACCAGTCAGGTTCTCTCACCCCACGCTCTCATGCCCTCTCACCCCATGTTCTGTAAACAGTAACTCTGCATGCTTATGTAACAGCTGAGATCACTTATAGCATAGTGCTTGCCCATCATGAGGTACTCTCTTGGCCACAGGCTACTTTTGTTTGGAAAGCATACATAAGCTTCAACTGAAAAGCCCTGGGGGCTGCTGCATGGAGGCTACATTGGAGGAGCGTCATGGTTATGTTATATGAGGTTATGGTACGGCTACATTATGGTTGTGTTATGGTTTAGTATAGCTGCTGTTACAGCTGCTGCATCAGCCCAGAGAGAGGCTGTATTATGGCTGCCATGCCAGCCAAGAGAGAATAAATGTGCTGCTGTTCCTACAGTGCCTCAAGTCTTCTTCCAGCCTCTTAGCTCAAGCTTTTCCTACCCTGGGTTCAAAGAACAGTGTGAACAGTAAGACAATTGGCATTATGAACAGGATCAATGACACACCATAAAATTATCTTAAAATAATTCTAATTATTGACATTTCCATATCTCATTTTACAGATAAAGCAACTTAAAAGACAAACTGTATAAACTATTTAGGAAATAGTTTTTAAGACTGATTTACATTCATGTCTGTGCTCTTATATGAATAAAAGGGCACAGTTTTATAAGTTAAAACATATCTATCTACAGCTACATTTTTGTGAGGTATTAAATACTATACTTAGGAGAAGGCAATGGCTCCCCACTCTGGTACTCTTGCCTGGAAAATCCCATGGACAGAGGAGCCTGGTAGGCTGCAGTCCATGGGGTCGCTAAAGGACACGACTGAGCGACTTCACTTTCATGCATTGGAGAAGGAAATGGCAACCCAGTCTAGTGTTCTTGCTTGGAGAATCCCAGGGACGGGGGAGCCTTGTGGACTGCCGTGTATGGGGTCGCACAGAGTCGGACACAACTGAAGCAACTTAGCAGCAGCAGCAGCAGCAAATATTATACTTAACATACTTTATTATTTAATCCTAGAAAACACAACCCTGGGAATAAATTTTATGTCCTCAATTTGACAAATATGGAATCTGAGGCTCAGCGAAGTTAAGCAACTTCTCCTAGATCACATAATTAATAGTAGAAGAAGGACTCCAGCCCAAAGCTCTGCCTCTTTTCTAATTGCAATCTTTATGCTCAGGAACACCATTGCAGAGAAAATGTCTGATATTTTAAAGTCTATCCAAAGCTATGATTCAAATATAGACATGATAAATGAAAAAATGTTTTATTTAAATGTTGCATTTCTTAAGCAAACACATGCAGAAATAATTTACACAGTATAACTTTAAACCTTCAATAAATATAGTGTACCCAGAGTCTCACAAGCTGGAAACAAGATTGTTGGGAGAAATATCAATAACCTCAGATATGCAGATGACACCACCCTTATGGCAGAAAGTGAAGAGGAACTAAAAAGCCTCTTGATGAAAGTGAAAGAGGAGAGAGAAAAAGTTGGCTTAAAGCTCAACATTCAGAAAACTAAGATCATGGCATCCAGTCCCATCACTTCATGGCAAATAGATGGGGAAACAGTGGCTGACTTTATTTTTCTGGACTCCAAAATCACTGCAGATGGTGATTGCAGCCATGAAATTAAAAGACGCTTACTCCTTGGAAGGAAAGTTATGACCAAACTAGACAGAGTATTAAAAGCAGAGACATTACTTTGCCAACAAAGGTCCGTCTGGTCAAGGCTATGGTTTTTCCAGTGGTCATGTATGGATGTGAAAGTTGGACTGTGAAGAAAGCTGAGTGCTGAAGAATTGATGCTTTTGAACTGTGGTGTTGGAGAAGATTCTTAAGAGTCCCTTGGACTGCAAGGAGATCCAACCAGTCCATTCTAAAGGAGATCAGTCCTGGGTGTTCTTTAGAAAGAATGATGCTAAAGCTGAAACTCCAGTACTTTGGCCATCTCATGCAAAGAATTGACTCATTGGAAAATACTCTGATGCTGGGAGAGATTGGGGGCAGGAGGAGAAGGGGACAACAGAGGATGAGATGGCTGGATGGCATCACCAAATCAATGGACGTGAGTTTGAGTGAACTCCAGGAGTTGGTGATGGACAGGGAGGCCTGGAGTGCTGCAATCCATGGGGTTGCAAAGAGTCAGACACGACTGAGCAAATGAACTGAACGGAACCCAGAATCTTATTTGAAAGCTTAGATGCTTTATTATTAATTTCCAAAAAAGACAAGCAGCATTAATTGTCTTGTTTTCTTTTGTTGTTTCAGTTTGTGTCATAAATGATTGGCTGTCACCATTTTCTCAACCAATTTGAAATCATAGCTTCAGGGACCATGTGGGTTAGTAGAAAGTTAACTAGACCTAGAATTTAACTAGATCTTTCCAACATCTCTAAGAAACCTGTTGACATTCTCAGAATGAGAAATTAATAATTAGCATTGATTATGGAACTCTTCATGAAATCTAAACATAATAGGAATAACTTTGAAAAATCATATGAAACAAGAAACTTAGTGAAACTGAATTATTGAGGCAATAATAAAGGTAGACCATGATCTCAAGTTAAAATGTTTTCCATGCCTGTGAAAATAATTGCTTGGGGTTTATGAGTCTCTGACAGATTTCTTATGCTTCTGTTACAAATTCCTCCATAGTTTTGAATGCTCTTCCAATTTATAGTCCAATGACTATAAATATTATCATGACAGTGGCTTCATGTTGTTGTGGCTAAGTTTTGTCTGACTCTTTGTGACCTCATGGACTGTAGCCCACCAGGATCCTCTGTCCATGGGATTTCCCAGGCAAGAATACTGAAGTGGGTTGCCATTTGCTTCTCCACGGGATCTTCCTGACTGAAGGATCTAACCCACGTTTCCTGCATTGGCAGGTAGATTCTTTACCACTGAGCCACCTGGGAAGCCCAGAATAATGTTAATTGGTTCTAATCTGACCCAAGGATGTTGAGGTGGGTAAAGTAATTAAACAAGCCTTGGATGAGAGTTCAGGAAACAAAAGGAGTTAGTGACAAATTGTTAAAGAAATGGAATCTAGAACGTAAGGAACTATACTAAACTCATAGCCATATTCCTTTAATATAGCAGGTACTTTTGATTAGGAGATAGCAATAGTGGAAGCAGGAACTTGCAGAAACAAAAGAGATACCAACAGTATTTGGAAGTCAGGAACTTGCCTCAAAAGTTCCATAATCACCAAAGTCTTCTGGCTGACATGGAGGCCTTTAGGAAGTTCCACTTCACTGAAGTGATCCCAGATATTCTCCCATTTAAAGAACAAATAGAAATCTAAGTACTAAAATCAAATTAGGAGTAGTGAACAACTGTTATCAAGCCATGGTAGCAAAAGGTTTCTCAGAAGCCAGCTTCGTTTAAACCAAGAAAAATCAACTATAATTTGACCAAAGACAAAGAACTATAATAAGAAACAGAAAGATTACAAGGATTTAAGACTCAAGTAATAGAACAGAGACAAAGCAAATCTGACTGGGAACAAAAGACGTTGACACAGTGGTCACTGCCAAAAATCTAAATGGGGCACCTGGTTCTGACAATTACTAGAGCAGTGGTGGGGAGCATATGAACAGACTGCCTGGGAGGACTGAAATCAAGACTAGGATGTTATTTTGGCAATGGAGAATGATTGTTTATTTAAGGGTAGTTCAGTTTCTTGGTTGTACTGAAGGTTTCTATGAGAGTAGCTAAAAATGAATGCTGTAAATCACAAGCACCTCCTTCCTTTACATTAGTTGTTGAAGTAAATACAGTGATGGAGGGCTGAAACCATGGTGTCAAAATGAGTCAGATAAGAGAAGGCAAATGAATTGTTTTACCTGTATGTTAAAGAGACGGGTAGGGAGAGGCTATCAGGCTTAATCACCAAATGGGAACACGTTACAGTAAAGAGTTCACTTCTAGTACAATGCCATGCATTCTTGGTTGTGCCATTTTATAAAGTATGGCTTGGTCTCAAGATGATCTGGAATTGTCTTTAGTTCTTCTAGAAAAGTCTATCACAGAGATGGTGGTTGAAGCTATAAGTACCTAGGAATATTGAAAGTGGAGAAGTGGGTCAAACTAATAACTGAAGAACAGCTGAAAACCTTTGCTTGGTGTTCTAAATAAATGCTCATATTTGAATGATCATTTGAATTTCCCAAGCGAAAACTGTGCCTCAGGATACTATTTCCTTCCCCTAGCTATGCTGCTGCTGCTAAGTCGCTTCAGTCGTGTTCGACTCTGTGCGACCCCATAGACGGCAGCCCACCAGGCTCCCCTGTCCCTGGGATTCTCCAGGCAAGAACACTGGAGTGGGTTGCCATTTCCCCTAGCTATACTTTTCTGTTAAAGCAGGGTTAAAACCACATATATTAGGTTGGATAAAGTAAGAATTTCTTGGTTGTACTGAAGTCTTCTTTTAAATTATAGGACATAGTGAAGTGAAAAAGAAAGTGAAGTCACTTCAGTTGTGTCTGACTCTTTGTGACCCCATGGACTGTAACCCCCCAGGCTCCATGGGATTCTCCAGGCAAGAATACTAGAGTAGGTTGCCTTTCCCTTCTCCAGGGGATTTTCCCAACCCAGGGATCAAACCCAGGTCTCCCATATTGCAAGCGGGAAAGGCAAAAGGGTTGTCAATTCTTGGGGGAGTATGCACATAACTTTGGCATCGATGATCATGGCCAGCCCTGGACTGAGCAGGAGCAGCAAAACGTGGGGGCAGGCTCTGGTCTGGCCCTAGCCAGGCTGTGACATTAACTACAGGGAATGATGCGCCCGGGCATGATGCAAAGCTATGATCCATGCCATGCAAGGCCACCCAAGACAGACAAGTCACAATGAAGAGTTCTGACAAAACATGGTCCACTGGAGAAGGAAACAGCAACCCACTCCAATATTTTTGCCTTGAGAATTGACAATATGAAAAGGCAAAAAGATATGACACCAGAAGATGAGCCTCCCAAGTTGGAAGGTATCCAGTATGATACTGGGAAAGAGTGGAGGGCAGTTACTAACAGCTCCAGTAAGAATGAAACAGCTAGGCCAAAGTGGGAATGATGCTCGTTGTGGATGTGTCTGGTGGTAAAAGTAAAGTTCGATGCTGTGAAGAACAATATTACATTGGAACCTGGAATGTTACGTACGTGAATCAAGATAAACTGGACGTGGTCACAGAGGATAGCAAGATTGAACGTTAACATCTTAGGAATCAGTGAACTAAAATGGACTGGAATGGGTGAATTTAATTCAATGACCATTATATCTACTACTGTGGGCAAGAATCCCATAGAAGAAATGGAGTAGCCCTCATAGTCAACAAAAGAGTAAAAAATGCAGTGCTTGTGTGCAACCTCAAAAACTGCTATCAGTTCGTTTCCAAGGCAAATCATTCAATACCACAGTAATCCAAGTCTATGCCCCAACAACTGATGCTGAAGAAACTGAAGTTGACCAATTCTGTGAAGACCTACAAGACCTTCTAGAACTAACACCACAAGAAAGATGTCCTTTTCATCACAGGGGATTGGAATGCAAATGTAGAAAGTCAAGAGATACCCAGAATAAAAGGAAAATTTGGCCTTACCTGTACATAATTAAGCAGTTCAAAAGGCTAACAGAGTTTTAACAAGAGAACACACCGGACATAAAAAACACCCCTTTCCAACAACACAAGAGATGACTCTACATATGGACATCAACAGATGGTCAATACCAAAATCAGATTGATTTAGTTCTTTGCATCCAAATATGGAGAAGCCCTATATACAGTGAGCAAAAACAAGACCAGGAGTTTACTGTGGCTCAGATCATGAGCTCCTTATTGCAAAATTCAGACTTAAATTGAAGAAAGTAGGGAAAACCGCTAGGACATTCAGGTATGCTATGCTATGCTAAGTCACTTCAGTCGTGTCCGACTCTGTGTGACCCCATAGACGGCAGCCTACCAGGCTCCCCTGTCCCTGGGATTCTCCAGGCAAGAACACTGGAGTGGGTTGCCATTTCCTTCTCCAATGCATGAAAGTGAAAAGTGAAAGTGAAGTCACTCAGTCTTGTCTGACTCTTAGCGACCCCATGGACTGCAGCCTACCAGGCTCCTCCACCCATGGGATTTTCCAGGCAAGAGTACTGGAGTGGGGTGCCATTGCCTTCTCCAGGACATTCAGGTATGACCTAAATCAAATCCCTTATGATTATACAGTGGAGGTAATGAATAGATTCAAGGGATTAGATCTAGTAGACAGAGTACCCGAAGAACTATGGACAGAAGTTCATAACATTGTACAGGAGGCAGTGACCAAAACCATTCCAAAGAAAAAGAAATGTAAGAAGGCAAAGTGGTTGTCTGAGGAGACTTTACAAATACCTGAGGAAAGAAGAGAAACGTAAGGCAAGGGAGAAAGGAAAAGATATACCCAACTGAATGCAGGGTTCCAGAGACCAGCAAGGAGAGATAAGAAGCCCTTCTAAAACAATGCAAAGAAATAGAGGAAAACAATAGAATGGGAAAGACTAAAGATCTCTTCAACAAAACTGGAGATATCAAGGAAATATTTCACTCAAGGATGGACACAACAAAGGAAAGAAATGATGAGGAGTTAACAAAGCAGAAAAGATTAAGAAGGGTCAAGAACACACAGGACTATACAAAAAAGGTTTTAATGACCTGGATAATCATGATGGTATTGGCCAGTCACCTAGAACTAGACATCCTGGAGTGTGAAGTCAAGTGATCTTTAGGAAACATTACCATGAACAAAGTAGTGGAGGTGTTGGAAGCCCAGACGAGCTGTTTCAAATCCTAAAGATGATGCTGTAAAAGTGCAGCACTCTATATGTCAGCAAATTTGGAAAACTCAGCAGTGACCACAGGACTGGAAAAGGTCAATTTTCATTCCAATCCCAAAGAATGGCAAATGATAAAGAATGTTCCAACTACCATATGATTACATTCATTTCTCATGCTAGCAAGGTAATGCTCAAATCCTTCAAGCTAGCCTTCAGCAGTTCATGAACTGAGAACTTGCCACAGTTTCAAGTTATGTACAGGTATCAGAAGAGGAAACCCAAAGCAGCCCTGACAGGAGAGAACTTAAGCCCTTTAATGTGGAGCTGAGCCATCTCCACCCTTGGTGTATACTGGGCATGTGACTGCAAAAGTCTGACTGCTACAACTGACATAGGTCTGCTGTAAACAGCTGAGGCTTGAGCACTTCTCTGCTGTGATACACCTCAATTTCTCTTAGAGAAAGACATCCAGCCTAGGATTCAAACACTGTTTTACTACTCCTCTCTCACACTATTGCTGTTTTCCTCCCTACAACTTTGTCAGAGCCTATCCATAAATGCCATTATGGGCATCACACAGCAAGTTGCTTACCTCCTGAGGCAAATGATCTTCAGCCTTATTTTCATGTGACTGGTAAAAGAGTTCATGATTAGATTCTAGGCCCCCAAAAGCTAGAAAACAGTAAGTCAACATCAAATAGCTAGACAGGATTTCTGTAACTTCCTCCTCACTGTCAAATCACCCAGGAAGAAGGCTTCACTGTGATGAGATGTCCTATTTGCTGAGTCTTCAAGAGTTGGTCCTCCTCAGTAAGAAAGGAATGTAAGACCTCACAGCAGAATTCTCTTTCAGCAACTGCTGGTTTAAATGCCCTACACCATATTGTTGGGCTTCCCAGGTAGCTCAGCTGGTAAAGAATCTACCTGCAATGCAGGAGAACCTGGTTCTATCCCTCGATTGGGAAGATCCCCTGCAGAAGGGATAAGCTATTCACTCCAGCATTTTTAGACTTCCCTGGTGGCTCAGATGGTAAAGAATCTGCTTGCAATGTGGGAAACCTGGGTTCGATCCATGGGTTAGGAGGAAGGCATGGCAATCCACTCCAGTATTCTTGTCTGGAAAATCCCCATGGACAGAGGAGCCTGGTGGGCTAGAGTCCATGGGGTTGCTAAGAGTCAGACTTGGCTGAGCAACTAAGAACAGAGCATATTGTTTCCAGGGTAAAGTCAAGGCCTGGGAGGCACAGGTGAGACTCAGAGTCCACTCATGTTATTCTTTGCAAGTTAGGTTGTCAAAGGCAACTCTCCAACTCCCTAGTGGATGTAAAGCCCTAAAAGATACACATGTACTCAGGTAAGGATAAAACACATTTGGTAGTCTCAGTTCAGTTCAGTTCAGTTCAGTCGCTCAGCCGTGTCTCCATGAATTGCAGCATGCCAGGCCTCCCTGTCTATCACCAACTCCCAGAGTTCACTCAGACTCACGTCCACTGAGTTGGTGATGCCATCCAGCCATCTCATCCTCTGTCATCCCCTTCTTCTCCTGCCCCCAATCCCTCCCAGCATCAGAGTCTTTTCCAATGAGTCAGCTCTTCGCATGAGGTTGCCAAAGTCCTGGAGTTTCAGCTTTAGCATCATTCCTTCCAAAGAACACCCAGGGCTGATCTCCTTTAGAATGGACTGGTTGGATCTCCTTGCAGTCCAAGGGACTCTCAAGAGTCTTCTCCAACACTACAGTTCAAAAGCATCAATTCTTTAGCGTTCAGCTTTCTTCACAGTCCAACTTTCACATCCATACATGACCACTGTAAAAACCATAACCTTGACTGGAAGGACCTTTGTTGGCAAAGTAATGTCTCTGCTTTTCAGTGTGCTATCTAGGTTGGTCATAACTTTCCTTCCAAGGAGTAAGCGTCTTTTAATTTCATGGCTGCAGTCACCATCTGCAGTGATTTGGAGCCCCAAAAAATAAAGTCTGACACTGTTTCCACTATTTCCCCATCTATTTCCCATGAAGTGATGGGACCAGAGGCCATGATCATCGTTTTCTGAATGTTGAGCTTTAAGCCAACTTTTTCACTCTCCACTTTCATCAAGAGGCTCTTTAGTTCCTCTTCACTTTCTGCCATAAAGGTGGTGTCATCTGCATATCTGAGGTTATTGATATTTCTCCCGGCAATTTTGATTCCAGCTTGTGCTTCTTCCAGCCCAGCATTTCTCATGATGTACTCTGCATATAAGTTAAATAAGCAGGGTGACAAAAATAGTAAAAGGAGTACATCAAGGCTGTATATTGTCACCCTGCTTATTTGGTAGTCTAGCAGCAGCTAAAAACAGGAGAAGCCACCAGCAAGAAGAGTCAGGACCTCTTCAACCACTGTTGGCAGGGTCTGCTTAAACCCCAGGGGAAGTACAGAACTGCACATAGAAACTAAACATCAGTCCACCAGTGTTGCTCGAAAACAGTATATTCAGAAAACAGGACAGACTTGTAAGTGACATGCAAGCAACAGAAGGTGGCAACGTCATCACAAAACAGTGACAAAAGGAAGAGAGATCCAACAGCAGGCAAACCTTAGAATTCCCAGCAGGCATCTTCACCAGGAAGTCCCTTCCTGACCCAGGGATTGACCCCTGTCTCTAGCATCTCCTGCACTGGCAGTCAGGTTCTTTACCACTAGTGCCACCTGGGAAGCCACAGCAGGAAGTCCACCAGGAGGTAAAAGGCTTGAAGAGTTTACAAGCAAAGTGATCTCCTTTGGAGAACTCCTAAAAGCAAAGCAGGGTCTCCCTTCTCATAGAAAGCAAATTTGTTCCCAGGACATGGATTCAGAAGTAATGGACAGGAAGCACTTTCAAAAGGCTCCCAGACTAAACCTGAAACTGAGCAGCGGGTAGGAGCCTTACAGAGGCTTTCAAATCCCTGTTGGGGGAAGCAGCTGGGGCAACAGCTGCTTTGGGTCTACAGGTGCGCTCAAAAGGCTCCCACTGGGAGAACAAGCCAAGCCTTCAGGTCACAGAGATGGAGGGGGCATCTGATTTATACCTCTTAGAGTGGTCAGGTAGGCCCCATCTCCTGGTTTCTTTCAACTATTCAAATTTTACATTGTTAATTCAATTTTTCTTAATCAAGCTATAAACTCTTTGAAGCCCACAGCTTATACTTTTGTATCTTACACTTTGGCATCCAGGATTAAGTACTGCATATAAGTAGTACTAATATATATTTGCTGACTCATTCTACTGCTAATTTAGAGGCAGCATGGTACAATAGAGAAGCACCCTGCATAGAAACACAAGCATTTAATTCTGGCAAATCTTGTCACTTTTATGCACTTCAGTTCTTTCTGCCCCTTCATGAATATGCATGTACTATAAGCTTAAAACTTTCCCAGTTTTGTTGTTCTGAGAGACCCTGCTTTGGGAAGATCCCTGGTGTTCTCCTTACTTGCTGCAAGTAATAATAAATATTTCCTTCTCCTAATCTTATGCTTAGTTGTGTCTTTTGGCTTGACACATGACAACAGGTGAACCCAGTTTGGTGTAACACTGTTAATTTTTAAATTATGCTTCTTTAAGACTTACGGTTTCTTAAACATGCCTCAGGAGCCATCGTGCACAATGCAAGTGTGAAGAGGAAAGGGACACTGGTCCATGACCACTTTATTGAGAGCAGATTCACTTTTGTTGGTTTTACATTTTGGAGTTCAGAGTTGAAGTTTCATTTGTAAGAACGTTGTTGAACCCAAGTTCAACAAACCGTGAGGCCAAAAAACCAAAGCATCAGAATCTAGAGCAGAGAAAGCCTTATTGCAAGGGCCAATAAATCAAGGAGATTGGAGAGGAGGGTGGGTGCTCATGGTCTAATGACCCAAAATTTCAGGTGAAGTCTGACCTTCCTCTGAGTGATGGGTGGTAAGGTAACAGGGTGGTGTCCCCGGAATCCCAATCACAGCCTCTGGTTCCAACCAGTCTGGGGTCCTTGTGCTTATGCTCAGCTGGAAGTTATCATCCTCCCCCTGGGTGGGGGCCTTAGTCCCTATAGGAGAACTCAGAAGTGTATCAGGTTGTCATGTATATCCCTTGAGGAGGAACCAGGACCCTGCCTCATGGCTGCACTAGTTTTCTTGACTGTCTTTCCTTTGTTTCTGTTATCCCTTAAACGCCTTACTCCCCTAACTCATAACTGTTTGAATCTGCCTTTGGAACTCAAGGAAGCTCTGAGAGGCTGAAACATTCCTACAAACAAGAAACAGGAGACATAGAAAGCCTTTTTAAAAAAAATCTGGGTGGGCTTTACTAGGTCCTGCTTGGTTTCTAGAGTTCTGTAACTAAATATTTTTGAGTCACCTGACTCAATTATTTCAAAGGTCCTTTTCACTTTAACATGATTTTGTAATTTCATAGACATTAGGTGGGAAGAATCTTATTAATTGAATTCCATCCTAGTGCAAGAACTGTGCTTCCCTTTACCCTCACTTTCCATTTTTGCCAAGGTGAAATAAAGACAGCTGTGTTGTTTGCTTCTAACCACATACCTCTTTCACACCCTTCAGTTCAGTCATTTCAAATGTGTGACAACCTCCCTTTCCTCCAGCCTAATTAGTGTTCTAATTTTTAGGAGACTTATCTGAGACACCTCTATCTCTGCTAGCCTTAGATACATCTCTGATTCTTTTGATTTTTCCCTTTCAATGATGTTTTTATCTCTTACTTCTTACTATTACTTCTTTGCTGGCATAATGTTTGTTTTTTTCACCCCTCTGCCTATTCATACCCAAGGGTTCTCAAAACCACTAAGAAATTTATGTGAGTGACATCTGTAGATTAACAGACTCAACAATGGAGAAGGAAAAATGATACAGGAAGAAGAAATGGAAAATATGATAGGAAATAAGGAAACCAAGAGGAGTAATAGAAGAAGGAGGTATGTATGGTCTCTCTGTAACCAAGCAGGACCCTATGTGGGCTTTCTGGGACAGACCCTTCCTTCTATGTCCTCTGCCTGCCTCTTGTTGTAGAAAAGCTACAGTCTCCCAGTCTTCCGCTGACTTACAAAAGCCTGTCTCAACAATTAATGGTTGAAAGTGCTACTGAAGAGTGAGTTCTTGTCCTATCACAAAAGGATTCAGAGACAAAACATGGAGATCAAGAAAACAAAGCAAGGATTTATTAAGCACTTTATTACACTCAAAAGGGAAGAGTGGGCGGACTCACGTGAGTAATTACCATGAACTTCTTTGGCAAACTAGTTATATCAGTTCACTTCAGTCACTCAGTCGTGTCTGACTCTTTGCGACCCCATGAATTGCAGCACGCTAGGCATCCCTGTCCATCACCAACTCCCAGAGTTCACTCAGACTCACGTCCATCGAGTCAGTGATGCCATCCAGCCATCTCATCCTCTGTTGTCCCCTTCTTCTCCTGCCCTCAATCCCTCCCAGCATCAGAGTCTTTTCCAATGAGTCAACTCTTTGCATCAGGTGGCCAAAGTATTGGAGTTTAAGCCTTAGCATCATTCCTTCCAAAGAAATCCCAGGGCTGATCTCCTTCAGAATGGACTAGTTGGATCTCCTTGCAGTCCAAGGGACTCTCAAGAGTCTTCTCCAACACCACAGTTCAAAAGCATCAATTCTTCAGCTCTCAGCTTTCTTCACAGTCCATCTCTCACATCCATACATGACCACTGGAAAAACCATAGCCTTAACTAGATGGACGTTTGTTGGGAAAGTAATGTCTCTGCTTTTCAATGTGCTATCTAGGTTGGTCATAACTTTTCTTCCAAGGAGTGAGCGTCTTTTAATTTCATGGCTGCAATCACCATCTGCAGTGATTTTGGAGCCCCCAAAAATAAAGTCTGACACTGTTTCCACTGTTTCTCCATCTATTTCCCATGAAGTGATGGGACCAGAGGCCATGATCTTCGTTTTCTGAATGTTGAGCTTTAAGCCAACTTTTTCACTCTCCACTTTCACTTTCATCAAGAGGCTTTTTAGTTCCTCTTCACTTTCTGCCATAAGGGTGGTGTCATCTGCATATCTGAGGTTATTGATATTTTTCCTGGCAATCTTGATTCCAGCTTGTGCTTCTTCCAGCCCAGTGTTTCTCATGATGTACTCTGCATATAAGTTAAATAAGCAGGGTGACAATATACAGCCTTGACGTACTCCTTTTCCTATTTGGAACCAGTCTGTTGTTCCATGTCCAGTATATGGTGGTGTAAAAATAAATGGGCAGAATATTCATTGGGGAGGGATGGTTTGGGGGTCATATTTCTTGATTTTCATCCCAGCTCTATCATCCCAAAGAGAGGAAGGATTTTTGTCCTTATTTACCCTTGGACAGCAAGGCGATCAAACCAATCAATCCCAAAGGAAATCAACCCTGAATATTCATTGGAAGGACTGATGCTGGAGCTGACACTCCAATACCTTGTCCACCTGATGTGAAGAGCTGACTCATTGGAAAAGACCCTAATGCTGGGAAAGATTGAAGGCAAAAGGAGAAGGGGGTGGCAGAGGAGAGATAGTTAGATAGCATCTAACTAGATAGGCTAGTTACATAGACTCATTGGACATCAATTTGAGCAAACTCTCTGAGATAGTGAAGGACAGAGAAGCCTGGCAAGTTGCAGTCCATGAGGTCACAAAGAGTCAGACACAACTTAATGACTGAAGAACAACAACAAAAGCCTTGATCAGAAGTGTTACAGCATCAGTGCATGATGGGTACTGATGCTGCTAAGTTGCTTCAGTCGTGTCCAACTCTGCTGGCAGCCCACCAGGCTCCCCCGTCCCTGGGATTCTCCAGGCAAGTACACTGGAGTGGGTTGCCATTTCCTTCTCCAATGCATGAGAGCGAAAAGTGAAATTGAAGTCGCTCAGTCGTGTCCAACCCTCAGCGACCCTATGGACTGCAATCTACCAGGCTCCTCCATCCATGGGATTTTCCAGGCAAGAGTACTGGAGTGGGGTGCCATTGCCTTCTCCAGGTACTACTTATCTGCAAGGATAATTCCATTTTAATGAGAGAATAAGCAAAATGTTACATTAAGATGCTGAAAATTCCTGCATTTTCCCACCTATCTTTGTCTACCTCCAGGACACCTATCTCCTCAAGGTATATGGCTTCCTGTCAGTCGGAGGTTTCTGCTTTTCTTTGTTTGCCCAAAGACTCCTGTTGTTTACAAGATGTATGTTTTCCTGCCATTTAGCCTGGCCCCCTTTCTCTGCTCATATTTAGTGATTTTGTTTGTTGTTGTTTTAGTTGCTGATTCATGTCTGACTCTTTTGTGACCCCTCAGACTGTACTCATCAGGCTGCTCTGTCCATGGGATTTCCCAGGCAAAAACACAGGAGTGGGTTGCCATTTCCTTCTTCAGGGGATCTTCCTGATGCAGGGATCAAACATGCATCTCCTACATTGGCAGGCAAATTCTTTGCCACTGAGCCACCTGGGAAGCCCATATTTTGCTATATATCTGTTCTAATAAAAGGATGTGAATATGTAGTAGCTGGGCAAGGAGAACTGGTAACAATTTAAACATAAGTTAGCTACATGGCAGTCACAGAATCCTTAGTTCCTTTCTAAAATACATAGATAACAGTACCTGATGCACATTTCCTAAATTGTTTTACAGATACAAAAACTCCATGAAATGGAAGTTAACTATTTGATGACCAGGAGCACATAACAGCCTGCAGACCTACCCAAGTCCCAAAACTGATAACGTTAGCCCTTGTGACATGGCCCTGTTACCTCACCATCAACCAGTCAGAATTGTACATGATCTGATTACATACCTTGTGAACCCCCCACCCCCGTCACCTTGCCTTTAAATATGCATTCCTTAAACCCCTCAGGAAGTTCAGATATTTTGAGCATTAGCTGCCCTGGACTCCCTGTCTACCACTTTACGATAAATGCTGTACTTTCTTTCACCACAATTTGGTCTCTGACTGGCTTTACTGTGCATGGGTGAGAGAACACAACATCTTGGTATACAGTGATATTTATTCTTTTCTTCTGCTTCTCTAAAACATGCTCCAAACTGCCATTAAATATGGCACTGCTTTGGCTAACAATTTTTAAAAACTTGCACTTTTTCTTTCATCTCATCAAAGAGCAGTCAACTAGCATAATTTTGAAAGACAATATCACATAGTAGGTCACATGTGGACTCCATAGATAAATGACCTGGAATCTTGCCAGCTCTGATCTTGATCTCTCTGTACTTCAGGTTCTTTAATATGGGATAATAATAGACCTCACCTTCACAACTGTCATGATGATGAAATAAGATGATACAAGTAAAATGTTTTGAATAAATCCTGGCACAAAGAACCTTATTCTAAAAAAATATTTTGCTTTACAGCTTTGCCCCCACCTTTTTCTAATACATCATGTTCCTTTGTAAATGCATTGGCCCAGTCTCCTGTGGCCTTACCGTGCCTACCACAGCCTAATAAATGTTAATGGTAAACAATAGCAATCATTGCTTCTCTCTGTGGAATGGCTATTGCTCTTGCTGTTTTGCTAGAAAAATACTAGTTTCACTCAGGCAGAGAAAGGTGGTAACCACATCATAATATATCCACAATAGGCCTGTTTAGGAGGTTTAGCCTTGGGCAACAAACAAATTTTATAATTTTATTGCAAGAATATAAAAAACAAGTGAGCTACAGTTCATGCTTTTACATAACTTGGCTTATCTCCTATGTGTCTGACTCTTATTAATCAGCTGTGCACTTTAGAATCACCTGGGAGTTTTTAAAAACAATATATACCTAGGCCCTGTCCCTAAAGGATTCTGATTCACTAGGCCTAGGTGATGTTCTGGCACGTTTATTTGGAATTGTTTATCTAAGTGGTTCTGATGTAGAACTAGTGTTCCAAGTATTCCTGGCCCATTGCCTTCCATCCAAAAAAAGCAATTTCAACTACTGGAGTTAAGAAAATCACCCACAATTTTTATGGCCTCTCCATATAAGTAGGTATACCAGCGATTTCTTAACAAATTATCTAATCACAGAAGTAAATGCCTGTAGTTTAAGTTTATAATCATGAAATTATGATTTTATAATTATGAATTATTTTCCATTTGGATTGAGGTACCAGAAACTCTTTGGGTGAGGTTTTCTACCATTTTAATGAGTAGAAAAGGGAGACTTTGTGGATAAGATGGTGGCTCCACCTGTAGACTCCAGTGCTGGGAAGCCTCAGACCAAACATTCAATCAGACTAGAACACAGCCTCACTCATCAGCAGACAGACTGTTTAAAGTCTCCATGAATAAACAACTGCTTGATAAAAAACACAGACCCAGACACAGCCCTACTCACCAGATGGACAAAACCCAGATCCACCCACCAGAGAGTGGGTATAAGTCTCTCACATGAGGAAGCTTGCACAAGTCTCTAGACAGCCTCATTGACCAGGAGGTGAGGAGCAGAAGCTAGAAGAACTACAACCCTGAAGCTTGAGGAATGGAATACGCAAACACAGAAAGCTAGATAAAATGAGATGGCAGAAGAATATGTCCCAGATGAAGGCACAAGATAAAAACCCCAGAAGAATGTTGTATGAAAGGAGAGAAGGTTAGCACTCCCCTTGATGAGGACGGAAGAGGCTCTCAGGCCTGACAACATGTGTATGGTTAAGGCATTCCCTCCTACTTTGTGGCAGCTAAGCACAGTTTATTACAAACATACAATGGAGAAAAGACAGTCTCTTTAACAAGTGGTGCCGGGAAAACTGGTTAACCACGTGTCAAAGAAAGAAACTAGAACACTTTCTAACACTATATGCAAAAATAAACTCAAAATGGATTAAGCTCTAAATGTAACACCAGAAACTATTTAACTCTTAGGGGAAAACATAGGCAGAACACTCACTGACATAAATCACAGCAGGATCCTCTATGACCCACCTCCCGGAGTAGTGGAAATAAAAACAAAAATAAACAAGTGGGACCCAAATTAAACTTTAATTAAATCAATGAGCTAAAGGAAATCAGTCCAGAATATTCATTGAAAGGACTGACGCTAAAGCTGAAACTCCAATACTTTGGCCACTGATGTGAAGAACTGACTCATTGGAAAAGACACTGATGTTGGGAAAGATTGAAGGCAGGAGGAGAAAGGGACACCAGGGGTTGAGATGGTTGGATGGCATCACTGACTCAACGGATATGAGTTTGAGCAAGCTTCAGGAGTTGGCGATGGACAGGGACGCCTGGCATGCTGCAGTCCATGGGGTTGCAGAGTCGGACATGACTGAGCAATTGAACTGAACTGAAATGAATTGAATTAAATTTAAAAGATTTTGCATAATGAAGGTAACTATAAGCAAGGTGAAAAGGCAGTCTTCAGAATGGGAGAAAATAATAACAAACGAAACAACTGGCAAAGAATTAATCTCCAAAATATAAAAGGAGCTCATGCAACTCAATACCAGGAAAATTAACACCCAAGCAAAAAGTGGGCCAAAAAATTAAACAGACATTTCTCCAAAGGAGACATACAGATGGCTACTAAACACATGAAAAGATGCTCAGCATCACTCATTATTAGACAAATGCAAATCAAAACCACAATGAGGCATCATCTCATGCCACTCAGGATGGCCACCATCAAAAAGTCTACGTACAATAAATGATGGAGAGGGTGTGGAAAAAAGGGAACCCTCTTACACTGTTGGTGGGAATGCAAACTGGTACAGCCACTGTGGATAACAGTGTGGAGATTCCTTTAAAAACTGGAAATAGAACTGCCATACAACCCAGCAATCCCACTGCTGGGCATACATATCAAGGAAACCAGAATTGAAAGAGAAACATGAACCCCAATGTTCATTGCAGCACTGTTTACAATAGCTAGGACATGGAAGCAACCCAGATGTCCATCCACAGATGAATGGATAAGGAAGTTATAGTACATATACACAATGGAATACTACTCAGCTATAAAAGGGAACACAATTAAGTCAGTTCTAATGAGGTGGATGAAACTGGAGAATATTAAACAGAGTATAGTAAGTCAGAAGGAGAAACACCAATACAATATATTAACACATATATATGGAATTTAGAAAGATGGTAATGATGATCCTATATGCAAGGCAGCAAAAGAAACACAGATGCAAAGAACAGACTTTTGGACTCTGTGGGAGGAGGCAAGGGTGGGACAATTTGAGAGAATAGCATTGAAACATGTATATTACTATATGTGAAACAGATGACCAGTACAAGTTCTATGCATAAAGCAGGGCACTCAAAGCTGGTGCTCTGGGACAATGCAGAGGGATGGGGTAGGGAGGGAGATGGAAGGGGGGTTCAGGATGGGGGAACACATGTGTACCCGTAGCAGATTCATGTCAATGTATGGCAAAAACCATCACAATATGTAAATAAATTATCCTCCAATTAAAATAATTTAATTAAAAATAAATAAACAAAAATTTTTTTAAAAAGAAAGAACATGTTGAAGTGCTGAAAGAATAAACAAATATTCACAGGAAACAAAAATTAAAAATGGACAAATGGGTCTGCATCAAACTTAAAAACTTATATTCATCAAAATACACAGCAAACAGAATAAAAAGGCAACCTGTGGAATAGGAGAAAATATTTACAATCATTTACCTGATAAGGGATATCTAGAATATATCAAGAACTACAACTCAACAAGATATTACTTTGCCAACAAAGGTCCATCTAGTCAAGGCTATGGTTTTTCTAGTGGTCATGTATGGATGTGAGAATTGGACTGTGAAGAGAGCTGAGTGCTGAAGAATTGATGCTTTTGAACTGTGGTGTTGGAGAAGACTCTTGAGAGTCCCTTGGACTGCAAAGAGATCCAACCAGTTCATTCTAAAGGAGATCAGTCCTGGGTGTTCATTGGAAGGACTGATGCTGAAGCTGAAACTCCAATACTTTGGTTACCTCATGTGAAAAGTTGACTCATTGGAAAAGACCCTGATGTTGAGAGGGATTAGGGGTAGGAGGAGAAGGGGACAACAGATGATGAGATGACTGGATGGCATCACCGACTCGATGGACATGAGTTTGAGTGAACTCCAGGAGTTGGTGATAGACAGGGAGGCCTGGTGTGCTGTGATTCATGGGGTCACAAAGAGTCGGACATGACTGAGCAACTGAACTGAACTGAACAACTCAACAAAAAGAAGTAACTCAATTTAAAAATCAGCAATGGCTCTAAAGCAATTATCTTTCAATAAAAAATAAATTAATTTTAAAAAATCAGCAAAGGACTTGAAAAAACATTTTTCCAAATATGATATACAAATGGTGAATAAGCATATGAAATAATACTCAAAATCACTAACTGTCAGAGAGATATAAACTTAAAGCACAATGAGATATTACCTCCACAGTATTAACACAGCTGCTATTAAACAAAATGAAAAAGAAACAAATATTGGTGGGCATGTGGAGAAATTGGAACCCTTGCTCCAACCCTGATGATAAGATTGTAAAATGGTATAACTGCTATGGAAAACAGTATAAGAATACCTCAAAAAACAGAAAATAAATCTACTATATGACTCAGCAATCCCACTTCTGGGTAAATATCCAAAAGAATTGAAAGCAGGGCCTCAAAGAAATATTTGCATATCTAAACTTAAAGTAGCATTATTTATAATAGCCAAGAAGTAGAGTCAACCCAAATGTCCATCAAAAGATAAATGGATAAAGTGTGGTATATACATAGAATGCAGCCTGGAAAAGGAAAGAAATTCTGTCACACAATGTAACATAGATACATTGAGGACATTATGCTAAGTGAAATAATCCAGTTACAAGAGGACAAATACACATATGGCTGATTACTTCTGCTGTTCATCTGAAACTAACACAGCACCATTAACTGGCTATATATCCCAATACAAAATAAAAAGTTTAACGTTTGGGGAAAAAAAAGAGGACACATATTATATGATTCTACTTACATGAGATACCTCAAGAAGTCAAAATCATAGAAACAGAAAGTAGAATGGGTTTAGGCTTGGAAGATGGGGGACAGGAAGAACTGTTTTTAATGGGTATCAAGTTTCAAATGTGCAATATGAAAAAGTTATGGAGATCTGTTTTACAATCATGCAAATATATGCAACACTACTGAACTGTACACTTAAAATGGATCAGATAGTAAAAATTGTATGTGTTTTTAATCACAGTAAAAAAAAAAAAAGAACAAATGTTAACCTAGGGGACAATGGTGGAAATCACTACTGTGAAACAGAATGAATGAAAAGAAATTAAGACAGTGTAAGAGAGATGGGGGGACAACATTAAATGTAGCATTATTTGCATTATAGAGATTACGGAAAGAGAAGAGAAATAAAAAGGACCTCAGAAAGTAGTTGAAGAGTTGAAAATTTTCCTAACATGGGAAAGGAAACAGTTTTCCAAATTCCAAGCAGGATAAAGCCAAGGATGAACATGCTGAGACACATCATAATCAAACTGACAAGAATTAAAGGCAAAGAAAAATATTGAAACCAACCAGGGGAGACAACCAATAATGAACAAAAGAATGTCCATAAGGCTGTCAGCTCATTTCTCAGTAGAAATTCTGCAAACCAGAAGGTAGTTTTACAATATATTTAAAATGACAAAAAGGAAGAACCTACAACCAAGGGTACTCTACCCAGCAAGTCTTTCATTCAGATTTGACAGAGAAATCAAAAGCTTTACAGACAAGCAAAAGCTAAGAGAATTCAGCACCAACAGAACCACTATGAAATAAATGCTACAGGAACTTCTCTAGGCTGAAAAGAAAAGGACATAACTAGAAATAAGAAAATTATAAATGGAAAAACTCACTGGCAAAGGCAAACATACAGTAAAGGTACCAACACACAAATATGATATCAAAACCAGAAGTTGTGAAGACAGAACAAATGCAAGATATTGGAAATGCATTTGATATTAAAAGACAAACAACTTAAAACAGTCTTTTTTGTATATAGACTGCTATATCAAAGCCTCATGGTAAGGACAAACTGAAATTCTACAATAGATATACACAAAAAAGAAAAAGGAATCCACACACAATACTGAAGTTGGTCATCGAATATCAAGAGGAGAGAACACAAAAAGGGAAAAAAAACACCTACAAAAAGAAATCACAAACAATTAACAAAATGGCAATAAGAATATGCATATCAATAATCACCTGAAATGTAAACGGATTATATGATCTGACAAATAGATGAAGACTGAATGAAAAAAAATATATATATATAAAACAATGTTCATAAAAATGCTGTCTACAAGAGAACCAATTCAGATCTAGGTACACATACCAACTGAAAGTGAAGGGATGGAAAAAGATATACCATCAAAATGGAAATCAAAAGAACATTGGAATAGCAATACTCATATTAGATGAAATAGACTTGAAAATAAAGACTGTTACAAGAGATGAAGGACATTACATCATGATGATGAGATCAATCCAAGAAGAACCTATAGCAATTTTAAATACATACGCACTCATCAAGAAGAATCTCAACTTACCACCATAAAAGGAGAAATCAACTCTACACAATAATAGTGGTGGAATTTAATACCCCACTGTCATCAACAGACAGATCATCCAGATAGAAAATCAATAAGGAAAAACAGACCTTAAATGACAAAGTAAACCGGAAGGATTTAATTCACATTTATAGAGCATTCCACCCAAAAACAGTAGGATACACGTTCTTCTCAAGTATACACAGAGTTGATCCATGCTGGGCCACAAGTCTCAGAATATTTAAGAAAATTTAAATCAATCAAACATCTTTTCTGACCCAAATGTTATGAAATTAGAACTCAACTACAAGAAAAAAAAAACCTATAAAAAAACAAAAACATGTGGAGGCTAAACAATCTGATAATAAACAACCAATGGATCAGTGAAGAAATTAAAGAGGTAATCAAAAAAATACCTAGAGGCAAATGAAAATGAAAACAAGATGATCCAAAAGCTATGGGATATAGGGCAGAAAGGGTGGGTAGGATGAACTGACAGACTGGGACTGACATATATGCACTACAATGTATAGTCAGTCAGTCAGTCCGTTCAGTCACTCAGTCGTGTCCGACTCTATGTGACCCCATGAACCGCAGCACGCCAGGCCTCCATGTCCATCACCAACTCCCGGAGTCCACCCAAACCCATGTCCGTCGAGTTGGTGATGCCATCCAACCATCTCATCCTCTGTCGTCCCCTTCTCCTCCTGCTCTCAATCTTTCCCAGCATCAGGGACTCTTCAAATGAGTCAGTTGTTCGCATCATGTGGCCAAAGTATTGGAGTTTCAGCTTCAACATCAGTCCTTCCAATGAACACCCAGGACTGGTCTCCTTTAGGATGGACTGGTTGGATCTCCTTGCAGTCCAAGGTACTCTTAAGAGTCTCCTCCAACACCACGGTTCAAAAGCATCAATTCTTCAGCTCTCAGCTTTCTTTATAGTCCAACTCTCACATCCATACATGACCACTGGAAAAACCATAGCCTTGACTAGACGGACCTTTGTTGGCAAAGTATTGTCTCTTTTTAATATGCTATCTATGTTGGCCATAACTTTCCTTCCAAGGAGTAAGCATCTTTTAATTTCATGGCTGCAATAACCATCTGCAGTGATTTTGGAGCCACCAAAAATAAAGTCAGCCACTGTTTCCCCATCTATTTCCCATGACGTGATGGGACCAGATGCCATGATCTTAGTTTTCTGAATGTTGAACTTTAAGCCAACTTTTTCACTTTCCTCCTTCACTTTCATCAAGAGGCTTTTTAGTTCCTCTTCACTTTCTGCCATAAGAGTGGTGTCATCTGCATATCTGAGGTTATTGATATTTCTCCCAACAAACTTGATTCCAGGTTGTGCTTCCTCCAGCCCAGCGTTTCTCATGATATATTCTGTTGCTGCTGCTGCTAAGTCACTTCAGTCGTGTCCGACTCTGTGCGACCCCATAGACGGCAGCCCACCAGGCTCCCCCGTCCCTGGAATTCTCTAGGCAAGAACACTGGAGTGGGTTGCCATTTCCTTCTCCAGTGCATGAAAGTGAAAAGTGAAAGTGAAGTCACTTAGTCGTGTCCGACCCTCAGTGACCCCATGGACTGCAGCCTTCCAGGCTCCTCCTTCCATGGGATTTTCTAGGCAAGAGTACTGGAGTGGGGTGCCATTGCCTTCTGCATATAAGTTAAATAAGCAGGGTGACAATATGCAGTCTTGACACATTCCTTTTCCTATTTGGAGCCAGTCTGCTGTTCCACATCCAGCTCTAACAATGTACAGAGCTAATAACAAATGAGAACCTACTACATAGCACAGGGAACTCAACTCAATGCACTGTGATGACCGAAATTGGAATGAAATCTGAAAAAGAGTGGATACATGTATGTGTATAACTGGTTCAGTTTGCTGCACAGAAGAAACTAACATAATATTGTAAGCAACTATAATCTAATTAAAAAAAAAAAAACCCATAGGATGCAGCAAAAGTAGTTCTAAGAGGAAAGTTTGTAATAATGTAATATTACCTTGGAAACTAGAAAAACTTCAAACAACCTAACTTTATACCTAAAGCAACTGGAGAAAAAAAGCAAACAAACAAAGCACAAAGTTTGTAGGAGGAAAGAAATCATAAAGATCAGAGCAGATATAAATGAAATGAAGATGAAAAAAACAACTGAAAAGATCAATGAATCTAAAAGCTGGTTCTTTGAAGAGATAAACAAAATTGATAAACCTTTAGCCAAACTCATCAAGAAAGAGTGAGAAGGCTCAAGTCAATAAAATCAGAAATGAAAAAGGAGAAGTTACAACAATCACCACAGAAATACAAAGAATCATAGAAGACTACTACAGGCAACTATACATCAATAACATGGACAACCTAGAAGAAGTGGACAAATTTTTAAAAAGGTACAATCTACCAAGATTGAACCAGGAAGATAGTAAATATGAATCTTCAAGCGTAAGTACTGAAATTGCAATTGTGATTTTAAAACTTCAACAAACAACAGTTCAGGACTTTCACAGGTAAATTCTGTCAAACATTTAAAGAAGAGTTAACAGCTATCCTTCTGAAACTATTTCAAAAAAATCTCAGAGGGAAGAAGTCTCACCAACCCATTCTTTGAGGCCACCATCACCCTGACACCAAAACCAGACAAAAATACAACAACAAAAAGAAAATTACAGGCCAATATCACTGATGAACACAGACACAAAAATCCTCAATAAAATGTTAGCAATCTGAATCTAGCCATACATTAAAATTATCATACACCATGATGCAGTGTGATTTATCCCAGGGATGCAAAAATTTTTCAGTAACTGCAAATCAATTCGTTTGATGCAGCTCATCAAAAACTTGAAGAATTAAAAACCATACAATCATCTCAATAGAGGCAAAAAAGCTTTTGGAAAAAAATCAACACCCATTTATGATAAAGACTCTTCAGAAAGTGGATATAAAGGGAACATATCTCAACCTAATAAAGGCCATATATGACAAACCTACAGCTAATAACATACTCAATGGGGAAAGCTGAAAGCAATCCCTCTAAGATTAGGAACAAGACAAGGATGTCCACTCTCACCACTTTTATTTAACATAGTTTTTGAATTCTAAGCCACAGCAATCAGAGAAGGAAAAAAATAAATAAAAAGAATCCAAATTGGAAAATAAGTTAAACTGTAATTGTTTGAGGATGACATGATACTCTAAATAGAAAACCTTAGAGATGCTACCAGAAAACTACTAGTCTTCATCAATAAATTCAGTAAATTTTCAGGATACAAAATCAATACACAGAAACCTGTTGTATTTCTATGCACTAAAAACAAAAGATCAGAAAGAGCAATTGAGGAAATAATTCCATGCGTGCATGCCAAGTCACTTCAGTCATGTCTGACTCTTTGCGACCCCATGGATTGTAGCCCGCCAGGTTTCTCTGTCCATAGAAATATCCAGGCAAGAATACTGGAGTGGGTTGCTGTCCCTCCTCCAAGGGATCCTTGCAACACAGGGATGGAACCCCAACTCTTATGTCTCCTGCATTGATGGGTGGGTTCTTTACTACTGGCACCACCTGTGGAGCCTGAAACAATCCCACTTACTACATAGCAAAAAGAATAAAATACCTAGGAATAAACATACCTGAGGACACAAAATACCTGTACTCCAAAATGAAAGAATATGTCTTTCATATTTTTTTAAATTTTATTTAACTTTAAAATATTGTATTGGTTTTGCCATATATCAAAATGAATCTGCCACAGGTATACATGTGTTCCCCATCCTGACCCCTCCTCCCTCCTCCCTCCCCATACCATCCCTCTGGGTCGTCCCAGTGCACCAGCCCCAAGCATCCAGTATCGTGCATCGAACCTGGACTGGTGACTCGTTTCATATATGATATTATACATATTTCAAAGCCATTCTCCCAAATCATCCCACCCTCTCCTTCTCCCACAGAGTCCAAAAGACTGTTCCATACATCAGTGTCTCTTTTGCTGTCTCGTATACAGGGTTATTGTTACCATCTTTCTAAATTCCATATATATGCGTTAGTATACTGTATAAGTGTTTTTCTTTCTGGCTTACTTCGCTCCAGTTTCATCCACCTCATTAGAACTGATTCAAATGTATTCTTTTTAATGGCTGAGTAATACTCCATTGTGTATATGTACCACAGCTTTCTTATCCATTCATCTGCTGATGGACATCTAGGTTGCTTCCATGTCCTGGCTATTATAAACAGAGCTGTGATGAACATTGGGGTACACGTGTCTCTTTCAATTCTGGTTTCCTCAGTGTGTATGCCCAGCAGTGGGATTGCTGGATCATAAGGCAGTTCTATTTCTAGTTTTTTAAGGAATCTCCACACTGTTCTCCATAGTGGCTATACTAGTTTGCATTCCCACCAACAGTGTAAGAGGGTTCCCTTTTGTCCACACCCTCTCCAGCATTTATTGCTTGTAGACTTTTGGATTGCAGCCATTCTGACTGGTGTGAAATGGTACCTCATAGTGGTTTTGATATGCATTTCTCTGATAATGAGGGATGTTGAGCATCTTTTCATGTGTTTGTTAGCCATCTGTATGTCTTCTTTGGAGAAATGTCTATTTCATTCTTTGGCCCGTTTTTTGATTGGGTCATTTATTTTTCTGGAATTGAGCTGTAGGAGGTGCTTGTATATTTTTGAGATTAGTTGTTTGTCAGTTGCTTAATTTGCTATTATTTTCTCCCATTCTGAAGACTGTCTTTTCACCTTGCTTATAGTTTCCTTTGTTGTGCAGAAGCTTTTAAGTTTAATTAGGTCTCATTTGTTTATTTTTGCTTTTATTTCCAATATTCTGGGAAGTGGGTCATAGAGGATCCTGCTGTGATGTACGTTGGAGAGTGTTTTGCCTATGTTCTCCTCTAGGAGTTTTATAGTTTCTGGTCTTATGTTTAGATCTTTAATCCATTTTGAGTTTATTTTTGTATATGGTGTTAGAAAGTGCTCTAAACAACAAATAACACACAAGGGAATTCCCATAAGGATAACAGCTGATCTTTGAATAGAAACTCTCCAAGCCAGGAGGGAATGGCAAGACATACTTAAAGTGATGAAAGAAAATAACCTACAGCCCAGATTATTGTACCCAGCAAGGATCTCATTCAAATATGAAGGAGAAATCAAAAGCTTTTCAGACAAGCAAAAGCTGAGAGAATTCAGCACCACCAAACCAGCTCTCCAACAAATACTAAAGGATATTCTCTAGACAGGAAACACAAAAACGGTGTATAAACTCGAACCCAAAACAATAAATAAATGGCAATGGGATCATACTTATCAATAATTACCTTAAACGTAAATGGGTTGAATGCCCCAACCAAAAGACAAAGACTGGCTGAATGGATACAGAAATAAGACCCCTACATATGTTGTCTACAAGAGACCCACCTCAAAACAGGGGACACATACAGACTGAAAGTGAAGGGCTGGAAAAAGATTTTCCATGCAAATAGGGACCAAAAGAAAGCAGGAGTAGCAATACTCATATCAGATAAAATAGACTTTAAAACAAAGGCTGTGAAAAGAGACAAAGAAGGTCACTACATAATGATCAAAGGATCAATCCAAGAAGAAGATATAAAATTATAAATATATATGCACCCAACATAGGAGCACCGCAATATGTAAGACAAATGCTAACAAGTATGAAAGGAGAAACTAACAATAACACAATAATAGTGGGAGACTTTAATACCCCATTCACACCTATGGATAGATCAACTAAACAGAAAATTAACAAGGAAACACAAACTTTAAATGATACAATAGATCAGTTAGACCTAATTGATATCTATAGGACATTTCATCCCGAAACAATGAATTTCACCTTTTTCTCAAGCGCACACGGAACCTTCTCCAGGATAGATCACATCCTGGGCCATAAATCTAGCCTTGGTAAATTCAGAAAAATTGAAATTATTCCAAGCATCTTTTCTGACCACAATGCAGTAAGATTAGATCTCAATTACAGGAGAAAAACTATTGAAAATTCCAACATATGGAGGCTGAACAACACGCTGCTGAATAACCAACAAATCACAGAAGAAATCAAAAAAGAAATCAAAATTTGCATAGAAACGAATGAAAGTGAAAACACAACAACCCAAAACCTGTGGGACACTGTAAAAGCAGTCCTAAGAGGAAAGTTCATGGCAATACAGGCATACCTCAAGAAACAAGAAAAAAGTCAAATAAATAACCTAACTCTACACCTAAAGCAACTAGAAAAGGAAGCAATGAAGAACCCCAGGGTTAGCAGAAGGAAAGAAATCTTAAAAATTAGGGGCAGAAATAAATGCAAAAGAAACAAAAGAAACCATAGCAAAAATCAACAAAGCCAAAAGCTGGTTCTTTGAAACGATAAATAAAATTGACAAACCATTAGCCAGACTCATCAAGAAACAAAGGGAGAAAAATCAAATCAATAAAATTAGAAATGAAAATGGAGAGATCACAACAGACAACACAGAAATACAAAATAAGAGACTACTATCAGCAATTATATGGCAATAAAATGGACAACGTGGAAGAAATGGACAAATTCTTAGAAAAGTACAACTTTCCAAAACTGGACCAGGAAGAAATAGAAAATCTTAACAGACCCATCACAAGCATGGAAATTGAAACTGTAATCAAAAATCTTCCAGCAAACAAAAGCCCAGGTCCAGACAGCTTCACAGCTGAATTCTTCCAAAAATTTAGAGAAGAGCTAACACCTATCCTACTCAAAATCTTCCAGACAATTGCAGAGGAAGGTAAACTTCCAAACTCATTCTATGAGGCCACCATCACCCTAATACCAAAACCTGACAAAGATCCCACAAAAAAAGAAAACTACAGGCCAATATCACTGATGTACATGGATGCAAAAATCCTTAACAAAATTCTAGCAATCAGAATCCAACAACACATTAAAAAGATCATACACCATGACCAAGTGGGCTTTATCCCAGGGATGCAAGGATTCTTCAATATCCACAAATCAATCAATGTAATACACCACATTAACAAATTGAAAAATAAAAACCATATGATTATTTCAATAGATGCAGAGAAAGTCTTTGACAAAATTCAACATCCATTTATGATAAGAACTCTCCAGAAAGCAGGAATAGAAGGAACATACCTCAATATAATAAAAGCTATATATGACAAACCCACAGCAAACATTATCCTCAATGGTGAAAAATTGAAAGCATTCCCTCTAAAGTCAGGAACAAGACAAGGGTGCCCACTTTCACCATTACTATTCAACATAGTTTTGGAAGTTTTGGCCACAGCAATCAGAGCAGAAAAAGAAATAAAAGGAATCCAAATTGGAAAAGAAGAAGTAAAGCTCTCATTGTTTGCAGATGACATGATCCTCTACATAGAAAACCCTAAAGACTCCACCAGAAAATTACTAGAACTAACCAATGAATATAGTAAAGTTGCAGGATATAAAATTAATACACAGAAATCCCTTGCATTCCTATACACTAATAATGAGGAAATAGAGAAATTAAGGAAACAATTCCATTCACCACTGCAACAAAAAGAATAAAATACTTAGGAATATATCTACCTAAAGAAACTAAAGACCTATATATAGAAAACTATAAAACACTGGTGGAAGAAATCAAAGAGGTCACTAATAGATGGAGAAATATACCATGTTCATGGATTGGAAGAATCAATATAGTGAAAATGAGTATACTACCCAAAGCAATTTATAGATTCAATGCAATCCCTATCAAGCTACCAATGGTATTCTTCACAGAGCTAGAACAAACAATTTCAAAATTTGTATGGAAATACAAAAAACCTCGAATAGCCAAAGCTATCTTGAGAAAGAAGAATGGAACTGAAGGAATCAGTCTGCCTGACTTCAGGCTCTACTACAAAGCCATAGTCATCAAGACAGTATGGTACTGGCACAAAGACAGAAATATAGATCAATGGAACAAAATAGAAAGCCCAGAGATAAATCCACACACATATGGACACCTTATCTTTGACAAAGGAGGCAAGAAAATACAATGGATTAAAGACAATCTCTTTAACAAGTGGTGCTGGAAAAACTGGTCAACCACTTGTAAAAGAATGAAACTAGAGCACTTTCTAACACCATACACAAAAATAAACTCAAAATGGATTAAAGATCTAAAAGTAAGACCAGAAACTATAAAACTCCTAGAGGAGAACATAGGCAAAACACTCTCTGATGTATTTTTGATGAAAGAAATAAAAAATATCACAAACAGGTGGAAAGATATACCATGTTGTTGAATTGGTAGAGTCAATGTTGTGAAAATGAATATATTACTCAAAGCAATATACAGATTCAAGGCAGTCCCTATCAAATTACCAATGGCATTTTTCATAGAACTAGAACAAAAAATCTTAAAATTTGTATGGAGACACAAAAGACCCCAAATAGCAAAAGCAATCTTGAGTAAGAAAAATGGAGCTGGAAAAATCACACTCCCTTATGTTAAATTATACTACAAAGATACTAGTCACCAAAACAGTATGGTATTGGCAGAAAAACAGAAATAAAGATCAATGGAACAGGATGGAATGCCCAGAAATAAACCCATGCACCTATGGTCAATTAATCTGTGACAAAGGAAGCAAAAATATATGATGGAGAAAAGACAGTCTCTTCAACGAGTGGTGCTGGGAAAACTGGACAGCTACAAGCAAAAGAATGAAAGTAGAATATTCTCTAATCCCATACACAAAACTAAACTCAAAATGGATTAAAGCCCTAAATGTAAGGCCAGATACTATAAAACTCTTAAATAAAAACATAAGCAGAACACTCTTTGTTTTCAATTGCAGCAACAGATTTTTCAATCCATCTCCTCGAGTAATGGAAATAAAAACAAAAATAATCAAATGAGACCTAATAAACTCCACAGCTTTTGCGCAGCAAAGGAAACCATAAACAAAATGAAAAGACAATCCACAGAATAGAAGCAAATATTTGCATACAATTCAACCAACATAAGAGTAATCTCCAAACAGCTCATGAAGCTCAATATCAAAAAAACAAATAGTCCAATGAAGAAATGGGCAGAAGACCTAAACAGACATTTAAAAGACACTGAAATGGCCAAGAAACACATGAAAAAAATGCTTAACATTATTAGAGTATTGCAAATCAAAACTAAAAGAGTTATTACCTCACATTAGTAAGAATAGCCATCATTGAAACGTGTGTGCTGAAGTCCATGGGGTCACACAGAGTCAGACATGACTGAGTGACTGAACTGACTGACTTTAGTAGGTACTCAAGAACAGTTTGTTGAAGTTAAAGAATCATGAATTTATAAATAATGTTTTTGAATTTCAGAAATGCTTCATAGAAGAAACACCCTTTCTACAATAACAACAGAAAGAACAGAAACTCTAAACCCAACTGTTAAGTGGAATTTCAAGAATGAAAAGTCAGATTTTCAAAGGCTGCTCTAGATTTTCACTGAAATATTTAAATACACCATGCCATGAAATATAAAGTTATAGAATTTTATATGACACACCACTGAACTAAGCAGAGACATGCAATTCAGTGGAATATTTTTACTATATGTAGGAAATTTCTGGGCATACTAAAGAAAGACATATCAGTGACACTCCTTCCAATGGAGTCCTATCAAAATCTGTCCATATCTGTAATTTACCACTTACTCTTCAGCATTAATTTCACCTTTTCCATGATGTTTTCTACTTCCAGGGATTTTTGAGGGCAGGCTTCACATTATTTATCTTCTATCTTTATTGCCCACCAATAAATGCTGAATGAAAATAGAATGTCATTGTAATTTGCATGTTTTTCAGTTTCTGTGTTAAATTTAAAAAAGAAATGTCTCCGTGTATATGGTAACATATTTTATGAATCAAATATTGAGACATCATTTAAAATACAATCTGACAATGAAAATATTTGAGATCTGGAGAGTCAGAAAATTCTGGACAGATGAATACCTCAGCCATGTTAACAAAAACCTAAATCAAATTCTTCTCCACCACATAAATATCATGAAAAGAAATCCTGCTTTCTTTATTATATCTTCCCCTCTTTCAACAACAGGATGATAGATTCTGAGGGAAAGAAATTAATTTAAAGCACTAATATCTATGACAAACTTAATCTTCAGTGCTGTGTTACTTGAAAATGAATTAAGTATATAGATTTTCAAAGAAAATTATTCAGCTTTGAAATATAAAAATTCTGTTTCACAGATGCAAATAAGCCTTTAGGTTTCATGTTGATTTTAAGATAATAGAATATAGAAGATGAAGCAAATGGACAATACATATGTGGGGTAAACAGTACAAAAATATTTTTGGAAGAACAACTAATTCACAATATGTGTTAGAATAAGAAATTTGTTATTATGTTGTGTAATAGCTATTTGTTATAACTTTTGTCACAGCTATATTTCAGTTGTATCTTTTCAAACCATCTGTTTTAAGTGTAATTATGCTTGAGATTTTTTTCTTTCACCTTTTTTTTTTAACTCTGGACTATATGTCCTGCAGAATTCTCCTAAATAAACTAGGTCCTGAGTTGAATTTTTCACTCTATCCACGTTTACCATATAGATTGCACCCAAACATCAACAAAATGCTGTTCACTGGCAGATTTACCATGATAAAGAATATAACAAAAGATAGGCCATTATTTAATGAAAGTTGTATATGAGATCAGAATTATTTAAGCTACTTAGGTACCTTGTCCTGAAAAAAGTACAGATATAAAATTTTTGTTTCTGATTCCTGACCATCACTCATTTCCCTCCACTATCTCCAATGGACACTATTTTCTTCCTAGTGATGGGAACTGTCTCTTTTTCTAAGAACAGAGACTTCTATCCACAATAGATTAGAAACAGAGGAACCACTTCCTTGTCATGCTGGCCACAGATTTCCTGACTGCATCTTCCAAGTTAATGCCAGAAGTAACAGGGAGTTGGGTGTTGCTGAATATGCTCTGAGACTCTTGGACCTTGATTCCTTCAAGCCTGATCGCCAGATATGAGTTCTAGTTTTCAAGAGTCTTTGATGGTGCCATCAGTAATATTAGCAAATTTCACTATTCACCTTAGGATCAGCAATAAGCAGTTAAAATATTTAATACACTTGAGCTTCCCTAACACTGAGATCCCAAGAAGTTGGCTGGACTTTGACCATGAAGAGAATTGATGTCATATGGAGCAATGTCTAGCCCAGCACCATTCACACAGCACATGGTATTCCCATTTAATTTGATGTATTTTAGGTCACATCTGATAACTTTTTAGTAGATGTATTTTTTATTTGTTGTTCATGGCAAATATATCTTTTTGTAGATATAGTGAATTGTCCTCAAAGTTTATCTTGGCATCAAACAGACAACTTGTCCTTCTGGAACTTCACCAAAAGGTTTTACTTCAACCTAAGATAAATTTCTAGCAAAAAATTACATAATAAATCTGATTCAGAGCCTGATTTTCCTGGAACCATAGAAGCCTAAATTTTCTCCTTTCTGCTAAACTTGACTGTTCTTCAAAACTGTTTTAAAAATGTAAATTTGTGCCTTAAAAATAGATTCTGGTACGGAAGTTGCCACTGATTGAATGTCAATGTCCCTGCCTGAGGCTGCCCATCTGTAAAAGCCTTTGTAAGATGAGCCCATTAAAATTTCCAAGTAGGAGCATCATACACAGTGTTGGTATATTTGAACTATTATCTTGTTGTCTAACACTAGTTTCTTATTCTTAGATTTCTGCAGGATCAACCATCTTTCAGAGATTAATTATATTTTCTTGTACCTGAGAACCAAGACTCATAGATGTTTTGAGCCTACATTGTTATACTGGAATGACATCTTAAACAAACACCAACCACAAAGGAGTCTGACTGGTTGATTGAGATGAGAAGAGAAAGAGGCTTAGTAGAGATTTAATTCTTTATTGGAAACAAACCTGAATAAAAATCCCAATTATGTGTGTGTGTGTGTGTGTGAACGTGCACATATGTTTGTGGTTACATTTTGTAGTTTTTTTTCCTTGTAGTTGATTTCTAGTTTCATAGCATTATGGTTGGAAAAGATGCTTGATATTATTTCAGTTTTCTTAAATTTTATTGAGACTTGTTTTTGACCTAGCATGTGATCTATGTTAGAGAATATCCCATGCGTATTTGAAAAGAATGTGTATTATGCTGTTTTTTGATAAAATGTTCTACACATATCTATTAAGTCCACTTTGTCTAACGTGTCTTTTAATGTCAGTGTTTTCATAGTGATTTTTTTTTCTGGATGATACGTCCATTGATGTAAGTAGGATATTAAAGTCTCATACTCTTATTTTGTTACTGTCAATTGTTCCTTTATGTCTGTAAGTATTTGCTTTATGTGTTTAAGTGCTCTTATGTTGGGTGCTACGTATTTACAATTGTTGTATTTTTATGTTGGATTGATCTCTCAATCATTATGTATTATCTTTCTTTGTTTCTTGTTACAGTCCTTGTTTTCAAGTCTATTTTTTCTAGCATAAGTATTACTACTCCAGATTTTTAAAAAATTTCCATTTGCCTGGAATGTCTTTTTTCATCCCTTCACTTTTATTCTGTGTGTGTCTTTAGATCTGAAGTGCATCCCTTGTAGGCAGTAAATATATGAGTCTTGTTTTTGTATCCATTCAGCTACTCTACGTCTTTTGATTGGAGCATTTTCTCCATTTACACTTAAAATAATTTTTGATGTATGTACTCACTGCCATTTTGTTAATTATTTTGGAGTTGTTTCTGTAGTCCTTTTTTGTTTCTTTTTTTTTTCTTTTGTTCTATTGTGTCTTGATAACTATCTTTAGTGTTATGTTTGGATTCCTTTCTCTTTTGATATTTGTATCTATTATAGATTTTTGGTTTGTGGTTACTATGAGGTTTATTTATAGAAATTTAAATATATACATAATTATTACTAGGTGCTGATCTCTTAATTTCAAATGCATTTTTTAAAGCCTGCATTTTTATTCCCTGCAACATATTTATTTTTGACATCATATTTTTTATATCATATTTTATATCTTTTTGCTTTGTGTGTTCCTTAACTACTTATTGTGAAAATAGATGATTTTACCACTTTTGTCTGTTAGCCTTCCTTCTATCTTTGTACATGGTTGATTTACTACCTTTACCATATTTACCTTTACCAATGAATTTTTCCTTTCATAATTTTCATGCTTTTAGTTGTGGCCTTTTCTTTTTAATTTAGAGAAATTCCTTTAACATTTCTTGTAAAAGTGGTTTCATGGTGACAAACTCTTTTAGCTTTGCTTCTCTATAAAATTTTTTTATCTCTCCTTAAAATCGGAATGAAAACTGTGCCAGGAATTCTTGGCTGCAGGTTTTTCCCTTTCATCACTTTAAATATATCATGCCAATTCCTTCTGACCTGCAAAGTTTCTGCTGAAAATTCAACTGATAGCCTTATGGGTCTCCACTCCAGTGTTCTTGCCTGGAGAATCCTAGGGACGGGGAAGCCTGGTGGGCTGCCGTCTCTGGGGTCGCACAGAGTGGGACACGACTGAAGCGACTTAGCAGCAGCAGCAGCCTTATGGCAGTTCCCTTGTATATAACTTGTTGCTTTTCCCTTTTTGTTTTTAATATTCTCTATTTTTAAGTACTGCCATTTTAATTACTGTGTGTCCTCTTTGTGTTGATCTTATTTGGAACTCTCTGTGCTTCCTGAACCTGAATGTCTGTTTCATTTTCCAGGCTAGGGAAGTTTTTAGCTCTTACATTTTCAAATACGTTCTTGTCCCCTTTCTATTCTCTTTCTAGGACTGCTTTAATTTGAATATTATCATGCTTAGTATTGTCTCAGAGGTCTCTTAGACTATTTTTATCTTATTCTTTTTTCTGTTCAGCTTCAGTTATTTTCACTACTCTGTCATCCAGCTCACGGATAAATTCCTCTGTATCATTTAATCTACTGGTGATTCTTTCTAGCATATTTTTCATTTTAGTTATTGTGTTCTTCATCTGTTTGGTTCATTTTTATATTTTCCAACTCATTAAAAACCTCTAACTTCTCACTCTGTTCATCCATTCTTCTCTCAAGTCCTTTGATCATCTTTACATTCAATACCTCGAGTTCATAGTTCAAGGTATTTTATCCATCTTTGTATCTCCAATATCTAAGACAGTGTATTATACATACTAAGTAAAGTGTTAGTTGCTCAGTTGGGTCTGACTCTTTGCAACCCCATGGATTATAAACTCTGTCCATGGAATTATCCAAGCAAGAATACTGGAGTGGAGGCACTCAATAAATGATTATTAAGTGAATTACATTTTGGACCAGTCTTTAGGCCAACTGGAAAGCCTTCTCCAGATCATGTTTTAAGAACTACTGCCATAGAAACATATCTATAAATCTTCCTTTATTTTATTTAAAGAAGTCCCTAGCAGAATGAATAACTCATGTAATCTCAGTCACAGTTTTATCAACACAGATATTAAAAGCCATTCTGGGTCCAACTCTCACTTCCGTTTAGGACACAGAACTCCATAGGCCTATAAAATTTGTTCTATTAGAAAAGAGTGGTCTTAAATTAATTTTTAAATTTTACACAACAGTTAAGCAACGGCCTAATGGTTTTTTAAGCCCATAGTTTTCATTTCTACTTTCATTATGAAACTGATACATTCAACACATACATCTTCTATTACAAATTCTTCAAGTAACAACACTTAAGACCAAAGCTAGATTAAAAATGAATAAATGGGCCATGAATTCCACTCCACCCACAAAATGATTCAAGCAGGAAATTTCTACTTAACCATTGCTCAATCTAACCTTGCTAAAGAAAGAGACCTTTGGGTGGAGAAGTTGTTATGCAAATAAATTCCTAAGGATGATGCTCAGTAAGAGAGTCACCTGTCTGGAAAAGACTAATCCCTGTGTCACTTGTAATGGATCAATCTGGAGTCCAAATAGATGACAGAGCATAGTATCTCCTAGGTCTTCCCTTCCTCCTCGGATCCACTACTGAGGCAGACTTTAGAGGCACAACTTCTTCCTCCATGGATTCCCTACTCATCACATCTAAATACTACATCAGGTGATTTCAGTTTCTTCAATTATCTCTCTGTGAATCTCATGGTAATCTGGTAAATATGCTTTTTATGTGGAAATAATGGCAGGTGGATTCATGGCTAACATTTATGGCCCACTGCTGCTGCTGCTGCTAAGTCACTTCAGTCGTGTCCGACTCTGTGTGACCCTGGGATTCTCCAGGCAAGAATACTGGAGTGGGGTGCCATTGCCTTCTCCATTATGGTCCACTATGGGACAACAATTATGCTAAGCATTTAACAAATCATTTATGAGTTTAATCCTGCCAGCAACAACACAGGGTAAATATCCTTTAGTTTATTATATTATCATCCTCACTCTAGAGATAAAACTGAAAGAGGTTAAGGCCAGGTTGCTTAACTTCCAGGCTAGTACCTGAACATTATGTAACATTGCTGTAACAAATGTCACCAAACACAATTAATTCAAACAATTAACTGTGGTACAGGGTGGGACCTTGGACCTTTGCTGCAGTGATGTAATGCTTGCACCTGGACAAACATCTCCTTGAGCAACAAAATACAAAGAAACTATAAGAGACTAAAAATAACTGTAGGCATGCATCAGTTCACTTCAGTTGCTCAGTCGTGTCCGACTCTTTGCGACCCCATGAATCACAGCACGCCAGGCCTCCCTGTCCATCACCAACTCCCGGAGTTCACCCAGGCTCACTTCCATCGAGTCAGTGATGCCATCCAGCCATCTCATCCTCTGTCGTCCCCTTCTCCTCTTGCCCCCAATCCCTCCCAGCATCAGAGTCTTTTCCAATGAGTCAACTCTTCGCATCAGGTGGCCAAAGTACTGGAGTTTCAGCCTTAGCATCATTCCTTCCAAAGAAATCCCAGGGCTGATCTCCTTCAGAATGGACTGGTTGGATCTCTTTGCAGTCCAAGGGACTCTCAAGAGTCTTCTCCAGCACCACAGTTCAAAAGCATCAATTCTTCAGTGCTCAGCCTTCTTCACAGTCCAACTCTCACATCCATACATGACCACAGGAAAAAACCATAGCCTTGACTAGATGGACCTTTGTTGGCAAAGTAATGTCTCTGCTTTTGAATATGCTATCTAGGTAGGACATAACTTTCCTTCCAAGGAGTAAGCGTCTTTGAATTTCATGGCTGCAGTCACCATCTGCAGTAGGCATGCATAGTTGGGGCAAATTAGGCACAAAAAGATACAAAAAGACCAAAAGACCCAGCTGCCACTTCTGGAGAGCTGGGCGCAAAAGCCAGGTGTCAGGAGCAGAAGCAAGGTACTGTGCATGGCCTCCACACTTAACACCACTGAAAGAGTAGACAAACAGTTAAGCTACCCCTCCTGCCTGACACATGGACACACCCCTACCCTTACTCCATATAAGAAACTAGCTTGCCCCCACTCTGGGTAGTGGGCAAGGGAAGCTATTACTTGTTTTCACTTCTTCCTGCAGCCACTGCTGCTGCTACTGCTGCTACTGCTAAGTCGCTTCAGTCATGTCCAACTCTGTGTGACCCCATAGACGGCAGCCCACCAGGCTCCCCCATCCCTGGGATTCTCCAGGCAAGAACACTGGAGTGGGTTGCCATTTCCTTTTCCAATGCATGAAAGTGAAAAGTGAAAGTGAAGTCGCTCAGTCATGTCCGACTCTTAGCGACCCCATGGACTGCAGCCTACCAGGCTCCTCTGTCCATGGGATTTTCCAGGCAAGAGTACTGGAGTGGGCTGCCATTGCCTTCTCCACCACAGGAGCCTCAATAAATCCTTCCCTGAATTTCTTGTCTGGCACTTAGTCAACTTCTATTGATTGGGGAAGGCCAAGATTTCACACTACCTGAGTATAAGTCCCTGGCAGTTTGGCAGCCCATGAGGACTTCCTGAATTAATTCAAATATATATTAGTCCCAACAAGTCTATAACCTGAAATTCTATAAACTTATGTGTCATCCTACTAGGTTGTCTATTAGCTATATTTTCCCAAAGTTTATTAACTGATGAGAAATGCTTTGTTTTTCTTGTGACAAAGCTATGTATCATAGTAGTTTTCCTTGAAACAGTACCTAGTAGTCAGCTAAAAGATAAAGGATATTTTATCATGGGGATATTTTATTGGTATAGACTAGCGCCGAAGAATTGATGCTTTTGAACTGTGGTGTTGGAGAAGACTCTTGAGAGTCCCTTGGACTGCAAGGAGATCCAACCAGTCCATTCTGAAGGAGATCAGCCTTGGGATTTCTTTGGAAGGAATGATGCTGAAGCTGAAACTCCAGTACTTTGGCCACCTGATGCGAAGAGTTGACTCATTGGAAAAGACTCTGATGCTGGGAGGGATTGGGGGCAGGAGGAGAAGGGGACGACAGAGGATGAGATGGCTGGATGGCATCACTGACTCGATGGATGTGAGTCTGAGTTGAACTCCGGGAGTTGGTGATGGACAGGGAGGCCTGGCGTGCTTCGATTCATGGGGTCGCAAAGAGTCTGACACGACTGAGCGACTGAACTGAACTGAGCTCAAGAAAGGAAGAGAATACCTACTCTACTGAGGTTGATTAGGAAAAGGAAAGAAAGGTTGGGCTTCCCTGGTGGCTCAGATGGGAAAGAGTCTGCCTGCAATGCAAGAAACCCAGGTTTCGGGAAGATCCTCTGGAGAAGGAAATGGCAATCCACTCCAGTATTCTTGCCTGGAGAATTCCATGAAACAGAAGAGCCTGGTGGGCTACAGTCCATGGTGTCACAAAGAGTCGGACATGACTAAGTGATTAACTTACAATAACAAGCTAATTCCTAGGGCGATGACGCTCAGTAGTCTTTCTTCTCTGGTGCAGTGGGGTGAGCTGGATGTCCATTTTTTAAAAACATGGTGGGTTGAGAATGTGGAAAAGAGAAAAATTTTAAGGATAGCTGCTGTGAATTGGAGGAGGTAATAGTAATACTGATTTATAGATGATAGATTGTGGCTTTAGCTAAAACACACAAATTTGTAATGAACTTTGGCTAGGATTTTTTTCCACAATGCTCTGTGGATCCTTAAGGGTAGAAATCTGTAAATTTGTGACTGGAGGGAAATTAATAGAGTAGGAAAGGGAAAAACTGTCTCCAATCCTAGGCTTATTAAGAAGACTAATAAGAAAAGATGTATATAGTCTAAGAGATTGAGAAGAGTTGAGAACCTGTATATATTCATTCATTATTTCACAATCTTTTATGCAGGATCTATCACATATCAGTTATCTGTTAAATTCTTTAATACAAGGTGAATGAGATCCTGCCCCGAGTTAAACATTAATACGTGGCAAGGCTGCCTCTAAATACTATGGAATACATGTATACAAACATACTTTGGAAAAGTTGATTCTAAGTGGTGCCAAGTCTGTCTCACATTCAGATTATAAGAGAAACAGAGAGAAAAACTTAAGTTATTCAGACAGTAGGTAGAACCAAACAGTCAACTAATACAGAGAATAACTAGGAACATAAACAGAGGTCAAAGGTGGTAAGAAGGTGAAGGTTTAGGAGGTAAATGATCCTGGAAGAGATGTTTGAGATGTAGGAGATATGAGAGTCCAGGCTGAATATGGCCACTGGAGAAATGCCATTCTTTGAGGTTAGATAAAAGATTTAATTTGGTGTGGGGATTAAACTCTATGGGCTTCCCGTACCCCTTCCAGTTCATCATTTGAATTGCAGGTCCCTACCTAGAGGAGCTAGCTGAAGGAGTCAAATGAAAAGAATAAAAATAATTGGCAGGGATCCAAGTCCATGTAGTTTGGTGGACCAAGGGCTATCATTATTTTTACTGATATTTTTGAGAGAAGGAATCAAGGCCTATAGATTAATTTGATGAACACAAAGGCAAAAATGCTTGGTTTGTGTCCTTGGAGATTATTTACTTTGTAGGTGTTTATTGCCTATCTTCTTCAAGCTAGATTTTAAGCGCTATGAGGGCAAAGACCATGTCTGTCTTATTCATAATTGTTTTCCCAGAACAATGCCTGCACAGTAAACTGTTTTACATTAAACAATAGCAGTAGACTGTGATCAGCGCTGTACCATCAGAATGCATTGGTGCTCTGGAAGCAGAGCATTAGCTCTACCTTGCAGTTAGGGGAAGCATTCTGAAAGAAGGTGGCATTTGAATTTGAAGAATGGGTAGGACTTTGTAAAGCAGAATGGAAAGAGAAGAGTCTTCCAGAAAGTTTGGAACACCATAAATAAAGGCAAAGCATTACGAAACACATGGAATGTTCGGGAGCTATTGAAAAGTTTATTTTTTGAGCAATGGTACTTTAAAATGTATGCAGTATCAGTGGAAAGTAAATTTCTTCCCATGCAAGTATACTTTACTTTATGGAATAGTAGTAAAAGAAGAATAGTAAATTACTTTAAAAATCGGCTTTGGAGTGAAATTCTTTTGTCATGTGGATAAACCTGTCAACAGTGAATCTCTCCTAAAAAGCTTTGCCTTCCAAAGAGGACTCATATATGGCTGCCCAAGAGGTTTTATTTTAGAAGTATGAAGAAGCTGAAGAGTATAAAGGGAAGGTAATAGTGGATAATGCTTCTAACAACAATAAAAAAAAATTGGAAGGATAAAGGGTAATGCTTATATGATGTGAGGAAGGAACACAATTTGTTCACCATTTAAGGGCTATCACTAACCTAGCCTTTCATAAAAACTGTATGGTGGAGGTGGAACCTACAGGAATTTTATTCAGTGAACATTTACTATGTAACAGGTGCTTTGCAATCATTGTCTCACTTAATCCTTACGCCAGTCCAGAGAGGAAGTCCAGGACTTACCATTTTATAGATGAGGTAACAGAGAGGAAGAATAGCTGGGTAAACTACTCGAGTAGTAAATGAAACCGAAACCGAGGCCTACCTCCAAGGTCATAGTCTTTCCCCTACTCTATCCTGCTTCTAACTTAAGAAACTGTTTAGAGAGAAAAACGTTCTTCTTAATACGAAACACAATACAAAATAAAGGCACAGGTCTCCGTGTGTGTGTGCGTGTGTGCGTGTGTGTGTGTGTGTATTAAGTGAGTTCAGAGCCAAGTCCTCTTGCACTGTGAAGCAAAGTTCCCCAAACAGCCCCAGGTCTTGTTGTTCATAATTCATCCATTATAATTAACCCCAGGGTTAAGGTATTGTTTCTGAAACCTGATAAAAATGCAAATATGTAACCTGAGAGGATTGACGTGACCTCAATTACAAACCAAACTAAAAAGCTGGCTCTTTAACTTGACCGGACTGGTCTAGTAATCGGGAAAGGAGGGTACTGCTGAGGCATCCCTGTAGGTGAGGACCCCAGGCTCAGGGAAGCAGGTGAGGGGTGAATGTCTGGATTGGAGAGATCTCACTTGGTAAAATAAGCTGAGCAAAAAACAAACTTGGCGCTCTGAACAATTCTCCGAGAAGGGAGCAAGGAATACATCTTGCCTTCTTATTCCAGGATTCTTTAGGAGCCCCATAGACAAGTCTCCTGAGGTTCACCATATTCCAGCCTGTACTCCTTGCTTTCTGCCCAAGCAGCCAGGTCTGCAGATTTAACCCTTCCCCTCCAGACGCCCGCGCTCCCTCCCCCGCGACTGGGCATGCTCAGTGGCTTCCCGGGTTGTGCTTCCAGGGAAACCTCCGCACGCCCTACCCGGGGCTGCTCTCTGTTGCCTGCTCGCCGCCCGCCGCCTGGGGCCCATCCCAGCTTGCTCAGCTCCTAGCGACCCAAATTCCGGCCCTGCCCCCGCCCCGCCCGCGTCCGCAGCTAGTGCGGCAGCCCTGGTCCAAGCTCCGCGCTGGGACCGACCTCGTCCAGCGCCGGGCGGAGCGCGCAGCCGGAGCGCTTGGGAGAGCAGAGATGGAGACCCGACTGCCGCACGCCGGGACCTGCTGAGCTTTTGCGGCCGCCGAGTTCACGTGAGTAGCGGCGCCCTGGGGCGACCCACCGGGAGCCGAGAGGAGAGGCGCGAATGCCCTTGAAGAGGAGCGAGGTGGCGGCGAGGACGCGAGGCATCGCGCGAGCTGTGCAGCGTGTGGGGCGCAGCAGGAATGCTGCGGGTGTGGGAGGAGGGTGTTGCAATGAAAAGTGCATACTACCTCGGTGCAGGGGCTTCGTGGTCATTGAGGACCGTCATCTGTCCCCTCATCTTGCCACCCCAAATTAGCACCCGGGGGATGCAGGTAGGCAGGAGAAGCTGTTTACATCTTGGCTGGGGCGCTAATCACCTATTGACCGAACGCCGAAAGCTTTTGAGGAGGCATGGTTGGCAGAGACCAAAATAGGAGCGGAGACAAGGGCGGCAGGGCAGGGCGAGTGGCCCGTCGGGGTCTCGGGGCCCCCTGCCCCACGGCCTGAGGCCCTAGGGGCAGTGCAGGACTTCGGGTTGGCGGGCCGCAGAGCTGGAGGGTCATCAGCGCCCGGAACCCGGGGACCTGTCTTAGGAGCTGACGCTCGGTGCCTCCTACTACCAGGAAACCCCTCACTTACGAGAACATCTCTTTCCTAGGCAGGTAGAATTGAACAGGCGACTGGGGAGCGACGGCTGACAGAGCTATTAAAAGCAAAACAGTTAAGTGTGGTGGTGAGCTGTGCGATTGTGAGTGCCTTTCGCCGCCCCCCGACCCCGTCCCCGCCCCCGCCCCTCAAGTGTGGGTGCTTCTATTCACCGTGTTTCCTCCCCACCTGTAAGTGGCGAGTCCGGTAACACACCTTATAAATATTTCAGGAACGACCTCGTAGGCTCGGTTGCTTCAGATCAAGTTTAATGAATATGTTTGTCAGCCTTTATGCTCCGCACAGGCAGGTAGAAGCCCCGTGCCTCAGTTTGCCAGATCTCATCCCTTTCCTATACCAACTAGGAAAAAGATACTGCCAACCCCACGGTGAGCTTTAGATTGGTACCGTAAATTTGAGTCTGTCGTTCGGAGAGACCAGTCTTGGGCAGATATCCAAGCGTTGTTCTGCATCTCTGCAGTGTGCGTGTTGAGCCTGGAGCTTGACAAACCGGAGCTTCCAATATGGTGGAAAGCAGGTAATATGCTTATGTTGGAATAAACGTCTTAATTCATTATCATCTTAAGACACCAAGTAGTTACACAGAATTAGTCATTGTCTCCCTAGAAGTTGAATCTGAGATCTAGTTGAAATTTTAAGAAAGGCAAAATTTGTATCCCTCTACAACTGGGAGACATTTCTCTCTCCTGAATTCTTCCGTGGGAATAAGAAATGAAGGTCTTTTCCATAATCACTGTCAAGAATAAGGAAACAACACAGTAATGTAGGAAACTTTCAGGATTGGAAGAAGCTGTAGGGCATCTTTCCTCACACTTTGGGTTATAACTTCCACTATAACACACACACCATTAATGCGCTACAGTGGTACTCCTTTGCTGAAGAAACCTGCTTTTTCCTCCCTTAGTGAGACTCTTAGTATGTCTCTAAACAATGTGAGGAATTCCTCTGTTGACCAAGATTTCAAGCCTCTAAGATTTACATTATGCTGAAAGAGACAAGTCTTTTCTCTTGTAAGACCATGCACATTGAAGCTAAACAATTCGGTGTACAGATATTTCTCATTTAGAGAAGACTTTTCTAGCAAAGCCCCACTGCAGTTACATCACAGGCTCCACCTCCGCCTCCGGGGCTGCTTCTCCCCAGCCTGTTAGTGAGGACAGTATGTCTCACTGTGCTTGATGAAGAAAAGGAATCCCCGAATGAAAGACATATATTTCTCATATTGTGTTTTCAAACTTAAAATTTCAAAAAATTTTTCATTATTAATACATAAATGCAAGGACTTAATTCAGAAATAGTATTGATAATGACTCTGAATATCAGCTTTCCAAGAAATCTGGGGCAACATTACAGTATTCTCTGTGCTGAAATTATTGATAGATGGTATTAGAAGTGAATTCTATGAAATTAACAAAATAAGTAAAAATTTTGTATAAGAAACAGCATTTCCTAAAGTATGTTACTGACTTGCTCAGAAAGTAACTCAGTATCATTAACAGACATAAAATATGGCCAGTTGAGAAGTTTGCAGAGCTCAGAAACAAGCCTCCAGGTGCTCTAAAGAAGCATTCTTTGAGTCCTGTGAGAATTTTTAGAGTCACTGGTAAAGCTGTCAGATTTGGCAAATAAAAATATAAGCTGCTCATGAGTTAAATTTGAATTTCAGATAAACAATGAATAATTGTTTTTAGTACAAGTATATCCCATGCACAATTTGAGGTATACTAAAAATTGTTTTATTTGTTGTTCATCTGAAATTCAGTTTTGACTGAGCTGCCTGTATTTTATCTGGCAACTCTATAGTCACTGGAAATATTTCGGTCCTCTTTTTGGGGTCATTGTGTTTTGAAAATTGAAAGTGGAGCAGAAATCATATGCTTTTTTACAGACAATCTGGGACAAGTCCAGTTCTGGTTCAAGCTATTGAAAATAACTCATGCTTAAAAGTGAGATGCATACGCATTTGGATTCACCTTGTTGTACAGCAGAAACTAACACAACATTGTAAAGCAGTTATATTCCAATTAAAAAAAATTTTAAATACTTTTAAAAAGTGAATCGTTCAACACATCTCTGCTTGCTAGATTTAGTGAGAGGTGCCAAAAGATACAAAGATGAGTAAGGGAAGTGGGGGTAGAGGAAGAGCTCTGTATCATAAGATATGAGACTTCCAGGGTCCACTCGAGGAGCCTGGGAAAGCCACTGAATTCTGCTTAGCGGCTCTAGTCAAAAATGATGAGCAGTTTTGACAGGTCTGACCTTGAATGAGAGAGATCTTACCCTGGGAGGTAAGGAATAAAGAAATTCATGCCTTTATACCTAATGGAGTGGAGCTAGAGGTTGACGGCCTCAGTCAGAGGACAAAGAAGCCTGCTGAGAATGAGGAAAATGAAAAGGGAATGCTAAAGGACATTACATAGTTGGTGATGGGAATGGAAAAGGGAGCTGAAAAGGGACAAGTCCAAGGATTGGTAAACGGTACTTGGGTGAATGCATCTCACTGCATTAAAAAAATAGTTTGTTTGCCTTTTGACTAATACTTAAAGGGCTTCTTCACAGTTCTGCTACCTTCCTGGTTTCCTCAGGTGAAAAAAATCATCATCAAACAAATCTGGTATATAGCATTTTAAAGTTTTGTTATTTTTATGTAAAAGATGATATTTAAATTTGATATTTGTGATGCTGATCAATATTTGGTTGCTTTTGCCCAAATTCCTGAAATAAGATAAGCCGATGTTTTGGCTTTAGCAAGTCTGTTGCTTCAAATAGGAAAAGATACTAAATTGCAATCATTTTCTGATTTAGTTCAGCTATCTTTAAAGAAGCAGATTCTGATAATGGAAAAAAATGTAGATTTTACAGAAATAGAACTATATGAAAATAGCCATATGCTTATAGTACTAGAAAATACCTACTCAGAATATTTCAAATGTAATTAATTCCAAAAACACACCACTTATATTTATGTCTTTGAAGACCCAGTGGGTACTTTCACTATTGATCATTATAGGAATTTTCCAGGGAAGTTGAAGATCAAACCACTATGGTCCAAATAGAGAACAGAAAATCTCCTTTTTCTGAAGGTTCCTGTTTGCCAGTCTCAAGCAAATGATGGTAGAGTGCCATCCTAGATTTCATGTCTGTTTACAGATATAGTTATCTCTAGGGACCATCTTCAGAAAAGCTTCATATAATTGAATATCCATGCAGTGCTGTGCTATGCTTGGTAGTTCGGTCGTGTCCAACTATTTGGGACCCCATGGACTGCAGCCTGCCAGGCTCCTCTGTCCATGGGGATTCTCCAGGCAAAAATGCTGGAGTGGGTTGCCATGCCCTCCTCCAGGGGATCTTCCCAAGCCAGGGATTGAACCCAGGTCTCCCGCATTACAAGCAGATTCTTTACCGTTTGAGCCACCGGGCCCAAGAATGCTAGAGTGGATAGCCTACCCCTTCCTTCAGGGGATCTTCCTGACCCAGGAATCGAACCGGGTCTCCTGCATTGCAGGTGGATTCTTTACTAGCTGAGCTACCAGGGAAGCCCTGAGTATCCATATGTATGGTTAAATTTCTACTTTATATTACAGTAAATAAGCATATAAAATATAAACTTTAAATTACAGTAAGTTTTTTAAATCACAAAATTACTCTATGCTTAAATGCGTAGTGAAGCAGTTAATTCAGGTTTTTCCTTATCAAATGATTATTCCTTAAAAATAAAACAGAAAACACTGTTTCAAGTATTTATATTGTTCTTCTTTGTAGTGTCTGGCAAACATATCCTGCCTTATAATTCTGATAGTACATGAGAAAAAAAGTGATCAAAGACATCTTGAAGTTGCCAAAATCTCAAAGCAATTAGACTACAGTTTCTATTTTCAGCAGGGTTTCACTTATTAAAGTGATATGACTTATTAAAGAAAGCCTTACTTCAGTGATCTCTAAAGACAGCTTATGCGAACTGTCACCCAGAAAAAGCTTTAACTGAAATTGTGTGCTCAGTTCACATTCTAAGTCTTCAGTAAATAGTCTGAATTTAGAGACTCTGAAGACAGTTTGTTTTTGCATCCCAGGAACTTTTAGCCCTCCAGTTCATTTATGCTGACCATGAGCAAGTCTTATTTAACATCAGTTTCTGTGCTGAAAAATGAAAGATATACACATTTCAAAAGAGAATATTGTGTCAACTTCAATCATCTTTGTCTATAAAATAAACATTAACTGTGTTCTAAGGGATAAATAACTTCAATCTCAATGTAATTAGACAATTTCTATATTGTCTGTGTACAATCTGTAATGTTTTTGATGCCACCAGAATAATTCAGAATTTGCTATGTTTGATCTTTTGCTTTTTTTAAATATAAATCAGATGATTGTGGTAAATGTTTAAGGAGAGCTCATTGCTGCTGCTGCTACTAAGTCGCTTCAGTAGTGTTCGACTCTATGCTACCACATAGACGGCAGCCCACCAGGCTCCCTCGTCCCTGGGATTCTCCAGGCAAGAACACTGGAGTGGGTTGCCATTTCCTTTTCCAATGCATGAAAGTGAAAAGTGAAAGTGAAGTCGCTCAGTCATGTCCGACTCTTAGCGACCCCATGGACTGCAGCCTACCAGGCTCCTCTGTCCATGGGATTTTCCAGGCAAGAGTACTGGAGTGGGTTGCCATTGTCTTCTCCAAGGAGAGCTCATTAAGCCCCCTTAAAATCAGTTTCAAACAAGCTAATGACTACAGATTCAAAAGTCTACATAACTTTTAAATGTAGTTTCCATTTTAATTATTGGGATTGGGACTTTGTTAATTAGAACGTGTGGTATAAGGTCTTATTTCAGCTGATATAACTCTCAGTCCTTTTTCCCTTGTATAAGTAAAGCTACCATATGTTTAGAAGCTTTCATTCATGATGAAACTAATAACTTATTTATACCATGGCTACTTTTTGGTTTAGCAAATGTCATCAATGATAACATAAACTCTGTTCCCTATTGTTTTTTTTTTTACATTACAGTTTGGCATTATAAATATTTTAAGTGTGAATCAGTCTCTGGCATGAATTAACTATACAAATATATTTCTTCCTTTTGCTTCAGAAGAAGAATCAAGATGCTGTGCCCTTCAGTATTTGAAAGCCAAATTTTCTGAAGATTCTATATTCTGGTAGAACAGTTATATTTTAATTTGAAATTTTCTTTGGTCTTAGAATCCATTTAGATTAGCAAAAATCTTAAAACAGTTGTTTTTAATTGAGAAGTTTTATCATATATTCTTTAAAATGGTAAACATTTATCAAAGCTATTTTAATTAATATATATTATGCACATCATTAATCATAACAGTTGTAAATATATATTCACCCTTCATAGGACCACCTAAATACATAACTTAAAACTTTGAAAGCTTACATTAAAATATCTGGCATAGAAATTTGGTTTTCATATTCTGTCTCATGTATGATCTCTATGTAGCCCAATATGTGAACTAGTACATGAAAATCAAGACATAAAACAGAAAGATTGGATTATAGTTTTTGATGTTTTGTATCAAGTATTTCTTCTATTATTCCCTTAAATTGTAGATAACATAGAATATTTAAAATAGAGCCAGACTCATCAAATTTTTACATCTGTACCAACCTTCTGGAATATATCTGTCAACTAGACTCTTGAGTAATCTTTGTAGATGAAATGAAAAAATGAGATCTGGGATGAGATCTAATAGCTGGATTCATCAGCTGGAACCAAAGAATGTTTCTAAGTGTGAAAGCCACATAGAAGCTTGTTCCTGTTGGCCTGCTTCAGATCTCTTCCCTTGACCCTGACATTTCTACAGTTTTATCAATGCCTCAGATATACTTGGGCTTCCCAGGTGGCTCAATGGTGAAGAAATCCCCTATCAATGTAGGAGATGCTGGAAAGACGTAGGCTGGATCCCTAGGTTAGGAAGATCCTCTGGAGGAGGAATTGGCAATCCACTCCAGTATTCTTGCTGGGAAAATCCCATGGACAGAGGAGCCTGGCAGGCTACAGTCCAGAGGGTTGCCAAGAGTCAGACGCAACTGAGTGATTGAGCACATACACACAGAGATAGACTATACATATATCAGGTTTGTTGATAATGCAAAGCTCCAAGAACTAGTGAATTTGAATGACAATCAGGGTTACACTTAATATCCCTTAGCCCAGAGCAAGAGCTGAAACTAAAATTATGTGCAGAAAGAGTTGGTTTCATTTAGTTTCTAAGATTAGTTGCTAAGGTCAGGGAGTAGAAGTCCTTCTTTAACAACAGTTTGAGTTGTAAAAGTTAGTTCACTTGAGTATTAACCAACAGTACAGAAGAAATTAATGCTTTCTTTGGTTGCATTCATAGAGTCCATATTAAAAAGATCAAAAACAGACACTATTAACTCACTGTACTGAAAGTGATGCATTTTGGGCCATCTATCAGGAAATGTAGTAAGGGAATGCCTGACTCTTGTGAGCCTGGGTAGGATGTTGGCTCATATGACCTTAAAAGCACCTCCTAAATCTGATTATGCATTTTACATTGAGTTCTTAGGCATTTACTATGAACCTGCCAACATCTAATTAACTTAGTAACATTTATGTAGCACATAACTATTGTACATCCTTTCCTTGATTAATAATGAATATCTCTCCTCATTCTTTTCTACTTAAAGATTATTCCTTAGATAGTTAACCAATCATCACTTAAATGCTTCTACTTTGTGACCACCAGTGGGTTCACCTAGTTAAGATCAGACTTGAAATTCTTAGATAAAATAATATGTTCTTTGAATAGCCACAGAGTAGCCACAAAGGATCATGTTCAGGTTCTAAAATAAAATGGCAAAAAGTAGACAAAGATGAAAGGCAGACATGTATTCACTCAGTGTATTCTAGTGTACTCTGTCTGCAGTGTGTTTTGGCTTTCAAAGGTATTTGTTTATATAGAGTGGACACCCATCTTTACTCTTGAACACTGCTGTCTGAACCCCTTTCCTGTGTTGAGGGGGCTGTCTCACATTATGAGACAGAGGCCACTTCTCACCATAGCAGCTAAAAGTGCCAGATGCTTTTTCTCCCAGGCATCCTTGCGTGAGATAAGACGTGGACTCATCAGAGACATGGACCCAGAGTCTGCCCCAGAAGCACATATTTTTTTGGCAATACTCTTGATCAGTCCTAGGGAGGGGTCAGTGGAGCCAGCTATTGATTCTGGACCTGATAATGGAAGTAAAGGTGTCTTTATTAGACTGGCTTTATGTTGTCATTTTAAGCATTATTTTTGTCTACGTTTCACTGGACACGACTGAAGTGACTTAGCAGCAGCAGCAGCATCAACCTCTAAACCCAGTTCTCCAGCCCTCCTGGAGATTCTGTAGATTACCTTCAAATTCATTTTCTGCTTAAATAGGAGAGCTAGTTTCCATTCCTTGTCATAATAAGAAACCCTGACTGGTATGAGGCAAACAAGTCCATGCTTACACTGGCATCTTAGTCAGTCACTGGTGCCTACTGAGTACAAAGTACTCTGAAAGGCTCAAGAGGAAATATTTATTCATTTTCTGAGTATTTCTTTAACAAGGCACCTTGCTTGGCATTTGGTAGGAAAGGCAAGCAAAACTGGTATTTTCAAATTAGTGGTATGAGGACAAGTAGGAGAAGGTAGGGATGCCACTGTCAAACTTTGATAAAGGCAGATATTCTTTGAATTTCTGACTCTCAAGATTTAGTTAGTGTAGGGATGAAAGGTTGGGGTGAGAAAGAATGCTTTGGGGGAAAAATATATGTGTCATCAATGCTAAGAGTCAAATTGTTTTCTTCATCTTAACATTTATGAAATTAGAACACATTAGAAAAATTAGAAAACAAGTGTGTCATTTTTTAATTGCCACCTTTTTCTCCTCAACCCATCTAACATATTTCACCAAGTCTAAGATGTCATTGAATATATACTACTACATTTTTACCATTAAGAAAAAAGGCTCTGTAAGTAATTACTAAAAAATGATGATACGTAACAGCATAGTGGGGGCTCTAGAGTAGATTTAAAGAGAACTTAAGATAATTAGGTCGGTCATGGAAATGTTGTGAGTTAAATACCAAATTCTGTTTCGTTGTTCTAGTAGTCTACCAAAGCTGTTAAAGAATAGTAGTAGATTTATGTTATGAACAAATTCAGGTACTAATCATTTTAACTTTACTTGACTTTAAAATGTGCCTGTATACTTACAGTGATTCTCAGTTTGTGGATGGCACATTTATTTTTGATGGCTTTTCTATTTGTACAAAAGTCAACAGAATAACATAATGGATCCTAGTATTCAACAGTTATCAATTCATGATAAATGCTGTTCGATTTTTAGCCCCTACTCTCTATCCACCCAATTTTATTTTGAATCAAATCTCAGACATCATACCATACCATTTGTAAATATTTCAGTGTATATCTCTAAAACACATACTCAAAATACTGTTTTTCTGCTTTCCTAGAAATAAAATTTATAGTTTGTAGCACCTTTTTAAATAAACAAATTGTGTGTTTATTTTAATTAGGTTTTAAGCTACCTTTTGGGGGAGGTTTTTAAAAAGAAAACCATCTGAAGAATACTTCAGTGTCCACTGATTTATTTGTAAGACATTTATATGATGCTAGTAGGTCATATTATAATCCTGCAGTAATATATATCTTGATTTCCCACTCTGCAACTTTGTTTTGAATATGTTCTCTAGTTGAAGATGTGTTTAAAGAATATACTGCTGTTCTTGCCATTTCCAAAGCAATCTTCAGAAATGTCATATCTATTCTGTTATTATTTTGGGCCCCAAGAGGAGGATTCCTAGTTATTATATCAAATGACTTGAACTGTGTCAACATTTGTCAGCTCAAACTCTTCCACTTTCCCATTAAATATTTTCAATACATTTTAATTTGTGTCAAATTCAACAAACAACCTACAGCGTGTGGTCTGGTGGCATACTATTCTAAAGTAACTTGGGCTTTTTGAATCTATCTACTTGATGTAAGCAACTGACTAGTTCCTTGAACCTTAGTTTCTTCTTTTTTGTTTTTTTAAAGTGTGGGTTCACCGAGTTTAAGGCCATTGGACCTCAGGAGGCTGGAAACACCACCCTATGTATGTCACCTTAAAAAAAAAAAAAATTTTGTCTTTAATCAAAGTAATATATATCATTTAAAATGTCATATAATTATACAGTATTATAATGTAAAATAGGCCTGTTGCCCAGTCCTTTTCCATTCCACATGTGTTTCTCAGGTATACTCACTTTAATTCTTTTAGCTTATTCTTCTGGTGTATTCCACCTTACTTTTAAATAATACGCTAATATTGCTATTTCTCAATATTTAAAAATATCATATCTACTGATTTTCTACTATAAAAGTGAAGATTTAACTTTCATATGTAACATCTTTCCCTTATGTGCATTCTTTTCTCTTTCCTCACTTCTCCCATTATCTCTGTTTTCACCTAAGAGAGTTTCACATGTATCTTGCTTTGGATGGTTTTCTGAAGGGTAAATCTGAGGACTAGTGATCTGTCTGCCACTGTTCTGGGAGCTGAATGGGAGAAGAAGGCTGGATAAATCTCACATTTATCATGTAGACTTTTGTTTAACTTCCTAGTATTCGGTATAGAGCTCAGCCTCATTTCTTGTTTCTAGAAGTTCAGAACCTATTTAACTCATCCCCTTCAAAAGTTAATCTCACCTCTTCTGATGGAATGGAGAGGCGTTATGCCTATTCTCTTTAGGTAGGGAGGAGATCTAGGCCCTAACTTATCCTTATGAAAACTTTCAATCAAGTTGTGTTGATTCATTCTGCATTCCCATTTTTAGAGGAGTTTGGCATCCCTAACTCCTGAACATGACTGAGATTCTGTACTCTGAATTGTATTGCCTTTGGGTTTACTTCCCTCACTGTAGGTTTAGTCAGATAGGTGAAGTACATTGCCATTTGCTTATCTTTCAGCTTCCAGATTCTGCTGACATCTCATATGCACTCCTGTTGCCCTTAGCCTTATGGATTTATGCTTTTGATTTATTTACGTTAGTTGAATTCAGTTCAGTCACTCAGTTGTGTCCGACTCCTTGAGACCCCATGGACTGCAACACACAATGCTTCCCTGTCCATCACCAACTTGGGAAGCTTGCTCAAACTCATGTCCATTGAGTCAGTGATGCCATCCAACCCTCTCATCCTCTGTTGTCCCCTTCTCCTACCTTCTGTCTTTCCCAGCATCAAGGTCTTTTCCAATGAGTCAGTTCTGTGCATCAGGTGGCCAAAGTATTGGAGTTTCAGCTTCAGCATCAGTCCTTCCAATGAATATTCAGGACTGATTTCCTTTAGGACTGACTGGTTTGACCTCCTTGCAGTCCAAGGGACTCTCAAGAGTCTTCTCCAGCACCACAGTTCAAAAACATCAATTCTTCAGTGCTTAGCTTGCTTTATAGTCCAACTCTCACATCCATACCTGACCACTGGAAAAACCATAGCTTTGACTAGACGGACCTTTGTTGGCAAAGTAATGTCTCTGCTTTTTAATATGCTGTCTAGGTTGGTGTTAGTTGGATTATGTGTTGGATTACATGTGTTTTATTTGTTGTGTTTAGATGGAAGTCTATAAACATATTTAGATGACAAAAATACACAGAAGAACTGTATAAAAAGATCTTAATGACCCAGATAACCACAATGGTGTGATCACTCACCTGGAGCCAGACATCCTGGAATGCGAAGTCAAGTGGGCCTTAGGAAGCATCACTACAAACAAAACTAGTAGAGGTGATGGAATTCCAGCTGAGCTATTTCAAATCCTAAAAGATGATGCTGTGAAAGTGCTGCACTCAATATGCCAGCAAATTTGGAAAAGTCAGCAGTGGCCACAGGACTGGAAAAGGTCAATTTTCATTCCAGTCCCAAAGAAAGGCACTGCCAAAGAATGTTCAAACTACCACACTTCCGCTGGGTGATAGAGAAAGCAAGAGAATTCCAGAAAAACATCTACTTCTGCTTTATTGTTTACACCAAAGTCTTTAACTGTGTGGATCACAACAAACTGGAAAATTCTTCAAAAGATGGGACTACCAGATGACCTTACCTGCCTCCTGAGAAATCTGTATGCAGGTCAAGAAGCAACAGTTAGAACTCGACATGGAACAACAGACTGATTCCAGATTGGCAAAGGAGTACGTCAGGGCTATATAACATTGTGCTTATTTAACTTCTATGCAAAGTACATCATTCGAAATGCCAGGCTGGATGAAGCTCAAGCTGGAGTCAAGATTGCTGGGAGAAATATCAATAACTTCAGACATGCAGTTGACACCACCCTAGTGGCAGAAAGCAAAGAGGAACTAGAGTCTCTTGATGAAAGTGAAAGAAGAGACTGAAAAAGCTCAGAGCTTCTATATTGACTTCAGAAAAGGCAGTGTGGGCAAAGACTGTTTTACTTATTTTGAGTCTCTAGTGAATGTAATGAGTGCATAATGATATTTATTGACTAGAATTAAGAACTGAGGTCTCTTCCTACCAATTGGCTGTCTGTCCTTGGATAAATCATTTATTGAATTTGTTTGAGGCCACACAAGGTCACTTAGGAAAGGTATAGCAGAAGAATAGGAACATTGGGGAACACCTATACTTAAAGGGCAGGCAGAGGAAGAGTGTGAGATAGACAGAAAATCAGGAGAACATGGAAACATGGAAGCCAAAAGCAGACCTTTCAAGAAGTAGCATCACATTAAACCATATCAAACAAAGATAAGAAAATAGAGCTTGGATTAGGCCATGCTCTGCCTTCAACCAAACATTTATATACTCACTTAGTCTATGTATAGATAAATGTTTATCATTCCTGAGATGTTTATGATCAGAGTGATCTTTGTAGTAAAAGGAAGTAGTCTTGAACCCTGTGTATAGGTGAGAATGTGAATGGAATGACTATGATGACTATGATAGGGGAAGGGAACCAGAGCTCAGAGAGACTATGCAGTATAGAGTTGGGAGGCTAAGAAGGACGTGAGTTAGTCATATGTGATCACCCTATAACATATTATAGACTTAATTAACCTGATTTACCTGGAGAAGGAAATGGCAACCCACTTCAGTATTCTTGCCTAGAGAATCCCATGGACAGAAGAGCCTTGTGAGCTACAGTCCATGGGGTCTCAAAGAGTTAGACATGACTTAGCAACTAAACAACAACCTGGTTTAACCTGAATAAAAATGTTTGAGTCAGAGAATATGTTTTATGTTTCATCATACTGCAGATGGTGATTGCAGCCATGAAATTAAAAGACGCTTACTCCTTGGAAGGAAAGTTATGACCAACCTAGACAGCTTATTCAAAAGCAGAGACTACCTTGTCAACAAAGGTCCGTCTAGTTAAGGCTATGGTTTTTCCCAGTAGTCATGTATGGATGTGAGAGTTGGACTATAAAGAAAGCTGAGCACCGAAGAATTGATGCTTCTGAACTGTGGTATTGGAGGAGACTCTTGAGAGTCCCTTGGACTGCAAGGAGATCCAGCCAGTCCATCCTAAAGGAGATCAGTCCTGGGTGTTCATTGGAAGGATTGATGTTGAAGCTGAAACTCCAATACTTTGGCCACCTGATGTGAAGAGCTGACTCATTTGAAAAGACCCTGGTGCTGGGAAAGATTGAGGGCAGGAGGAGAAGGGGACGACAGAGGATGAGATGGTTGAATGGCATCACGGACTCGATGGACATGGGTTTGGGTGGACTCCAGGAGTTGGTAATGGACAGGGAGGCCTGATGTGCTGTGGTTCATGGGGTTGCAAAGAGTTGGACACGACTAAGCAACTGAACTGAACTGAAGCTTCATCAAGTTAAAGTCAGCAGGCTGGTGTATAAAATACTTGAGAAGTCTATCAAGGCTACTATTTTGTTAGAGTGCTGTGCAAACAAAAAGTAAATTCAAATTTTCCCTGAGCTTAGGCCATGGCCAGCCACTTCAGAAATGCTGTTTTGGCTACAAAGGAGTAGATTAACTCAGCACCACTTATGGAAAAACAATTCAAAGGACATTTCTCACCAGTAGTGTCTCAGAGTATCATACATTGCATACCAATTATGATTTGTTCCTGTCTTTTATGTAATTTTCTAGTTAACAGTAATTAATATATTAACAGATGTGCCTCTTTAAAACAAAGCTAGATTTAAAAAATAAAGCAATTCTTTTTGCTTTCTCTAGAAAACATTTAGAGAAGTTATTTAATGAGCACCCAGTGAGCAGGGACTTAAATACCATTTGCAAAATGCTTTCTTCTACCATCCAAAGCTGTTTTTGGTGTTTCCTCTTTAGGGGCAGATAATTAGAATTAATTGCTATTTTTGTTTCCTGTTTGGAGAACAAATAATTAGAACTAATTACTATCTTCCTTCCCATCACTTGTCCTACACAACCAGAAAGTCAGTTTGATTCTACCTTTGAATTATTTTTTACTTCTGTTTGCTTCTCTTTATCACAATCTTTGGTGTGCCAGTTCAGGTCACAACCTGCCAGAATTTATCTAAACAGTCTCTTAAGTGATTCTTGACAAAATGATCTTTTACTGTAGGGGAGGATATAATAAGAATGATAAGACAGTAATAATAATACTAGAAATAAGTAGCAACTCATTGATTGCATATTACATTTAACTATGCTATGCTTTGGTTGATTCACTTCTTAGAGCAGTCCTTCTAAATGTACTTGTGATTTCTCTCCCCATCTAACTGAACCCCAGAGGGATTAAGCAACTTGTCTAAAGCCATTTGGCTATTGGTGAAACTCAGACATGAATTCTGTCTCCAGAACTTGTGCTCTTAACCAGCATGCATATTCTCTGTCATATTTGACAAATTTCCCTTAAATAGTAAGGATCCTTTGTAGTATTAAACTAAGTTGCCCTATCCAGAAAGGGCTTCCCCTGTGGCTCAGTGGTAAAGAATCCACCTGCAGTTCAGCAGCCGCAGGAGATTCAGGTTCCATCCTTGGAGGAGGGCATGACAACCCACTCCAGTATTCTTGCCTGGGAAGGTCATTGGACAGAGGACCCTGGTGGATTACAGTCCACTGGGTCACAAAGAGTAGGACACAACTGAAGCAACACAATTTAGCACACATGCACATGTTACCCAGAACAGTACTGGCACACAAATATTCAAGAAGTTTTTGTTTTGTTTTAATGGAAAGACTGAGGAACCACTATGTACAGGTCATGAAGCTGAAGTATTATAATACTTCATTTATCCCACATCATCATGAATGAGTTTATTTTTTTAGGTAAACCAGTTTTCTAGCTAACTGAAATTAAACCATTAAGTATAATTTTTAGAAATTTTTATAAAAATCTTTCTGAAATGTACTCCATTACTTTATTGCCTTATGACAATCCTAATTTAATATTATCCTGATAGCAAAAAGTATTGTTAGGAACAACAAATGTTGCATATGCTGTTTATTTATCATTTCCTCTGGGCTGTAGTTTAAATTACCATTTATATGCTGAGGAAACCCAAATCTTTGTATACAACTAAGATTTCTCTCCTAACTTTCAGAAACATGTATATCTACAATCCCTCTTGAGCCTGAAAATTCAAAATGAACCCAAGATCCCCAGATACAACCAGACCCCCAAATCCGCATTTCCAAAATTCCATGTCTTACTGGAAAATTCCACTGTCTACCTAGTTGCTAGCCATAAACATGGGCATAATGTTTGACTCCTCCTTTTCCTTCACTAACCACCCTCAATCAGTCAGTTAACAAAAGTCCTATTGATTTTACCTTCTAAATATCTCTCAGATCCATCACAATTTGTCTCTGTCTTTTGCCTTATCCTCCCATTATTATGTTTGCCTAGATGATTGTAACAACCTTAAAAATGATGCACCTACTTATATTTCACCACAATCTAATTTATTCTCCATACTACAGTGAGATTACATTTTTAAGACTACAACTCTGATCATGGCACATCCCAGTCTATAACTTTCAGTAGTTCTTCACTGCTCATGGGATAAGTTTCAGAGGTCTTTAATATCACATAAAGTTTTCAATGACCTGATCCTTTCTTGACCATCCATATTTTGCCATCTCAGTTTTTACCTGTTCTTCTCATTGAGCACTAGGTCATATTGAATGTTTTCTCCTCCGTACATTGTGTATAATATATTCTTGCTTCTAGGATTTTGCATGTGCTATTTGGGGGAACCCCCAAACCCTACATCTAAGGTAAGCATCTCTTACATTCACTGTCCCAGCACCCATTTTCACTTGTAATATTGTGGTTAAGTACCTATTTGTTTTTGTATTGATACACCAGCTTCTCTTCTCTCTTCCTTAAGACTGTTGGGTCAGGAAGATGGAATTCATAACCTCTTGTTCACCCTGTATCCTTAGTGCCTAACTGTGTTTAGAGCATAGTAGGCACTAACATATTGTAATAATTTTTTAAAATGGCTTTAGATTCACAGAAGCATTACAAAGATACTATAGAGTTTCCTTATACTAGTGCCCAGTTTCCTCTATTGTTAATTGTGTGTGTGTGTAGGAATGTGTGCTCAGTTGTGTCCAACTCTTTGTGACCCCATGGACTGTAGCCCGCCACACTCCTTTGCCCATGGAATTTTCCAGGCAAGAATACCAGAGCAGGTTGCCATTTCCTTCTCCAGAGGATCTTCCTGACCCAGGGATCTAACCCACATCTCTTGCGTCTCCTTCATTGGCAGGCAGATTCTTTACCAGATGAGCCATTACTCAGCCACAAAAAGAAACAAAACGGGGCCATTTGTAGTGAGGTGAGTGGACCTAGAGTCTGTCATACAGAGTAAAGTAAGTCAGAAAAAGAAAAACAAATATCATATAATATCATATATTAACATATATGTGTGAAATCTAGGAAAAAAGGGTACAGATGAACCTATTTGCAAGGGAGGAATAGAGACGCAGATGTAGAGAATGGACATGTGGAAATGGGAGGGTGGAACAAATTGGGAGCAGTGTGTGACATACACACACTGGCATGTGTGAACAGATAGCTGGGGGAAGCTGCTGTATAGCACAGGGAGCTCAGTTTGGTGCTTAGTGATGACCAGAGGGGTGGGATGGGGGGTGGGAGGAAGGCTCAAGGGGGAGGGGATATATGTATACACATAGCCAATTCACTTTGTTGTATAAAACAAAGAAACTAAAACAACATTGTGAAGCAATTATACTCTAATTTTTTAAAATCTTATATTAATATGCTACATTTGTCACAACTAATGGACGGATACTGATCCCTGTTAACGAAAATCTCTGCTTATTCAGATTTCCCTAGTTTTAACTTAATGTCCTTTTTCTGTCCTAGGATCTGATCCTTGATACCACAGTGTATTTAATAATCGTAACTCCATAGGCATCTCTTGACTGGGACAGCTCCTCAGACTTTCCTTGTTTTTGATCTTGAGAGTTTTGAGCAATACTGGTTATTTTCTGGTATAGCCCTCATTAAGTACTTGTCTGATGTTTTTATCATGATTAATCTGGGTTTAAAGGAGAAAAACCACAGAGGTAAATTGCTGTTATTTTTCTTTTTTTAAAGGATTTAATTGCTGCCCCTCCAAATCTGAAATATACTGATGCTCCAAGAAAGTGAAAAGTTTTGTCAGTTTGGCCAAAGATAAACATCACTGGTTAACAACTTTCATATATTCACAAACCTCATCTTCAATACTATGACATACTTTCTGACAATCACACTGCCTCGATTTTATATCTTTGTAGTTTCCTATTCACCCACTCCAGTACTCTTGCCTGGAAAATCCCATGGACAGAGGAGCCTGATAGGCTACAGTCCATGGGGTCGCAAAGAGTCGGACACGACTGAGTGACTTTACTTTACATTATTCACCCAGCATCCCAAACACTGAGTCCCACATTCAGACACATCAAGGCCTTCCTAAGCCCAACCCTATTCCAAACACATATTCTAAGTAACTAGCCAAAGCTTTGTCCATAGCTCACAGATCTCAGCTGTTCACCCCCCACAACTTCTGCTTCCTAATTCCACAGGGTATTGACCACAAGTCCATGGAGAAAGTCTTACGTCATGTATACTTTTGTCTGAACCTGGACATCTAGAAGCTGGACCAAAACTCTTAGGATTCCTTGGAGGTGGCCAGGCAAGGTCAGTACGTCAGTGTGGACTGGGCAGACCAGCACCTGAGAGAAGAGATGACCATCTCCCTTGTCCGTCCAGCAAATTTTCAGTTTGGGGCTGCATTTCTTAAAGTGCCATTTCATTACGTTATATCAAGGGTATATACTGTCAACATGAATTATCACTGTAATATTAATCTTTATCATCTGCCCAAGTTAATATTTGTCAGCTTTCTCAACTGTAAAGTTACTTACTTCTCCCCTTTCATTATTGTACCCAGGAAGTCACTACAGACATACCTCAGAGATTTTGTGGGCCTGTTTCTAAACCAATGCCATTAACTGAATTGTAAGAATTTTTTGGTTTGCCAGTGCGTATACACATTATGTTTAAACTATACCATAGTCTATTAAGTGTGCAATGACATTATGTCTAAAAAATGTACATGCCTTAATTAATAATATAACGTATTTATTGCTAAAAATGCTGGCCAACATCTGAGCCTTCTGTAAGTCATAATCTTTTTTCTGGTGGACTGTCTTACCTTGATGTTGATGGCTGCCAACTGATCACGGTGGTGGTTACTAAAGATTGGAGTGACTGTATCAATTTCTTAAGACAGCAGCAAAGTTTGGTGAATCAATTGACTCTCTCATGAACAATTTCTGTGTAGTGTTTGATGGCATTTTACCCACAGAAGAACTTCTTTCAAAATTGAAGTCAATCTCTCAAACTCTGCTTCTGCTTTATCAATTAAGTTTATGTAATAATCTAAATCCATTGTTGTCATTTCAATAATCTTCACAACATTTTCACCCAGAGTTGATTGCTTCTCAAGAAACCACTTTCTTTGCAACTTCTAATCTGCTCAAGTTTTATGAGATTGCAGCAATTCAGTCATAGCCTCAGACTCTGCTTCTAATTCTAGTTCTCTTACTGTTCCTACCATATTTGCAGTTACTTCCTCCACTGAAGTCCTCAGCCCCTCAAAGTCATCCATGAAAGTTGGAATCAAATTCTTCCAAAATCCTGTTCATCATGAATGTTCTTAGTAACATCTGGAATGGTGAATCCTTTCCAAAATGTTTTCATTTGACTTTGCCCAGATCCATTAGAGGAATCACCATCTATGGCAGCTATAGTGTTACTAACATATTTCTTAGATAGTAAGAATTAAAATTTGGAATGACTCCTTGACCCATGGCCTACAGGATGGATTTTGTGTTAGCAAACATAAGAACAGTATAGATTTCATTGTATATCTCCATCAGTGCTCGTGGGTGACCAGGTGTATTAAGTAGTAATATATTTAAAGGAATCCTTTTTTTCTAGCAAAATTTCCCAACAGTGGGCTTAAAAGAGTCAGTAAACCATGTTGTAAGGAGATGTGCTGTCATCCAGACTTTGTTGTCCCACTTATAGAGCACAGGAAGAGTAGATCTAGCCTAATTCTTAAGGGCCCTAGGATTTTCTGAATAAGTGAGCATTAACTTTAAGTTCACCAACTGCATTGGCCCTTAACAAGAGAGTCAGCCTGTCTTTTGAAACTTTGAAGTCAGGCAATAACTTCTTTTCATTTCTGAAAGTCTTTGATGGCATTTCCAATAGAAGACTGTTCTGTCTACATTGAAAAACTGCTTCATGAAGCCACATTCATGAATTATCTTAAGCTTCATACTTTTTAAAAGACACAAAAGTACAAAGAATAGTATACAGCCCCATCACTCAGAATGAACACATTTACCATTTATTTTGCTTTTTAATAAATAAAATATTTTTAAAATTGGAGGCCTTTATTTCACTCTCCAGTCCTAAAACCCTCCCTCTTCTCAGAAGCAACCACAATCTTAAGTTGACACATAAAATTTTTTTCATGCATAAAATATTTTACAGAAATTGCTGTGTATTAAAATACTGGCAAAACTCCCAACAAACAAAAGTCTAGCCACCAGGTGGCTTCAAAAGTGAGTTCTACCAGACATTTAGAGAAGACTTAATACCTATCCTTCTTAAACTACTCCAAAAAATTGCAGAGGAAGAAATTCTTCTGAATTCATTTGATTAACTCACCATGATACCAAAACCAGACAAAGATATCACACAAAAGGAAAATTAAAACCAGTATCACTGATCAACATAGTTGCAAAAAACTCAAGAAAATATTAGCAAATTGAATCCAACAATACACTAAAAGGATCATTTACCATACTCAAGTGGGATTTATCTCAGGGATGCAAGTAGCCATAAATCAATCAATGTGATATACCATATTAACAAATTGAAGAATAAAAATCATACTATTGAGAGGGGCAAGAGACAAGATGGTGGAATAGAAGAACTTGAGTTTACCTCCCCTCATGAAAAAAACCAGAATCACAGCTAACTGCTGAACGACCATGAACAAAAGACTCAAACCTACTCCAAAAGATATTCTACGCCAAAAGACAAAGAAGCCACAATAAGATGATAGGAGGAGCACTTTTATGATATAATCAGATCCCATACCTGCCAGGTGAATGACCCACAAACTAGAAAATAATTGTATTTCAGAGGTTCTGCATAGGAGTGAGAGTTCTGAATCCCAACCTCAGGGTCTGGCATTGGGAGGAGGAGCTGCCAAAACATCTGGAATTGAAGGCCAGTGGGACTTGAGTGCAGGAGCTATGCAGGACTGGGGGAAACAGAGACTGTATTCTTGGAGGATGCACACAAGGTTTCATGTGCACTGGGACCCAAAGCAAAGCAGTGACTCCACAGGAGCCTGGGCCAGGCTTACCTTCAGGTCTTGGAGGGTCTCCTGGGAGGTAGGAAATGTCTGTGGCTCACTGTAAGGACACTGGTGGGGGCCCCAGAGAATATTCATTGGCGTGAGCGCTCCTGAAGGACACCATTTTGGCAACAAGACTGGCCCCACACAACAGCATGCGGGCTCCAGTGCTGGGACACCTCAAGCCAAACAACCACCAGGATGGTTAAAAATACCTAAAGTCATCCTGAGCCTACTGCCACCTCTAAATGCACCCCTTGATGTGGCCCTGTCCACCACAGGAACAAGAACCAGCTCCACCCACCAGAGGACAGGCCAGTCCCTCCCACCAGGAAGCCTGCACAACCTTCTAGACCAGCAACCCTCACCAGGGGGCAGACACCACAAAACAGGAAAGAACTACAGTCCTACAATCTGAGGAATAGAGACCACAAACACAGAAAGGTAGACAATAAGAAATGGCAGGGAAATACGTTCCAGATGAAGGAACAAAATATAACCCTGAAAGAACAACCAAGTGAAGTAGAGATATGCAAACTACCCAAAAAAGAATTCAGAGTAATGATAGTAAAGATCATCCAAGATCTTGGAAAAAGAATGGAGACACAGACTGAAAGGATACAGGGAATGTTTAATAAAGAGCTAGAAGCTTTAAAGAACAAACATAAATGAACAATATAAATTCAACACCCATTTATAATAAAGTGGACATAGAGGGAACATACCTCATCATAATAATGTCATACATGACAGACCCACAGCTAACATCATACTCAACAGTGAAAAACTGAAAGATATTTCCTCTAAGACCAGGAACACGACAAGGATGTCCACTCTCACCGCTTCTATGCAACATAGTTTTGGAATTCTGAGCCATGGCAATCAGAGAAGAAAAAGAAAAAGGAATCCAAACTGGAAAAGAAGAAGCAAAAGTGTCACTCTTTGCAGATGACATAATACTATACATAGAAAATCCTAAAGATGCTACCAGAAAATTCCTAGAGCTCATCAACAAATTAAGTAAATTTGGAGGATACAAAATTACTACACAGAAATCTGTTGCATTTCTGTACACTAACAACAAAAGATGAGAAAGAACAATTAAGGAAGCATCCTGCTTACTATCATATCAGAAAGAATAAAATACCTAGCAATAAATGTACCAGAAGATACAAAAGCTATAAGATGTATTATAGCATTTGTATTTGTATTCCAAAAACTATAAGATGCTGATGAAAGAAATCAAAGATGTCACAAACAGATGAAAAGATATACCATGTTCTTGAATTGTCAATATTGTGAAAATGACTATACTACCCAAGACAATATACGTATTCAATGCAATTCCCATCAAATTACCAATGGTATTTTTCACAGAACTAGAAGGAAAAAAAATCTTAAAATTTTTATGGAGACACAAAAGACCACAAATAGCCAAAGCAATCTTAAGAAAGAAAAGTGGATTCAGACTATACTACAAAGCTACAGTCGTCAAAACAGTGTGGTGCTATCAGAAAAACAGAAATAAAATCAATGGAGCAAGATGGAAAGCCCAGAAATAAATGCACACGGCTATGGTCAATTACTCTCTGACTAAGAAGACATTGAAGGTGGCAAGACAAGGGGATGACAGAGGATGGGATGGTTGGATGGCATCACTGACTCAATGGAGATGAGTTTGGGTAAACTCTGGGAGTTGTTGATGGACAGGGAGGCCTGGCTTGCTGCAGTAGTCCATGGGGTTGCAGGGAGTCAGACATGACTGAGTGACTGAACTGAACTGAACTGAACTGAAAGAGGTGAAATATATGACAGAGATACTATTGTCTCTTTAATAAGTGGTGCTGGGAAAACTGGGCAACTGCATGCAAAAGAATGAAAGTAGAACATTCTCTAACACCGTGTATAAAAATAAACTCCAAATGGATTAAAATCCTAAGTGTAAGGCCAGATACTATAAAACTCTTAGAGGAAAACATAGGCAAAGCATTCCTTGACATAAATTGCAGCAAGATTTTTTTTATCCACCACACAGAATAATGAAAATAAAAACTAAGTAAATGGGATCTAATTAAATTCAAAAACATTTGGACAACAAAGGTAACCATAAATGAACTGAAGACAGCCCACTAAATGGGAGAAAATATTTGCAAATGAAGCAACAACAAGGGATTAATCTCCAAAATATACAAACAGCTCATGCAGCTCAAAAAAAAAAAAAAAAAAAGCACAATAGCCCAATCAAAAATGGGCAGATGATCTAAATAAACATTTCTCCAGAGAAGGCATACAGATGGCCAAAAACACATGAAAAGATGTTCAACATTGCTAGTTATTCATGAAATACAAATCAAAACCAATGAACTGTCACCTCAAACTGGTCAGAATGGCCATTATCAAAAAGTTTACAACCAGTAAATGCTGGCATGAGTGTGGAGAAGAGGTAAATCTTATCTACTGTTGATGGGAATGTAAATTGGTATAGCCACTGTGAAAAACAATATGGAGCATTCTTTAAAAACTAAAAATATTACTACCATATGACCCAGCAATTCCACTCCAGAGTATGTTCCCAAAAGATATGAAAGCAATAATTTGTAAAGATATATGCACTCAATATCATAGCAGCATTATTTACAGTTGCCAATATATGGAAGCAACCAAAGTGTCCATCAATAGATGAGTGGGTAAAAAAGGATGTGGTATATATACACAGTGGAATACTACTCAGCCATAAAAATGAACAGAATTTTGCTGTTTGCAACTTGGAGGGTGTTATGCTAAGTGGAATAAGTGAATACCATACTGCATGATATTTCTTATATATGGAACATAAAAAATAAAACCAACTAGTAAGTAGAACAAAAAAGAAACATATTCAGATATAGAGAACATACTAGTGGTTACCTGTGGGGAGAGGGATGAGGGAATAGCCAGAGAAAAGTAGGGGATTAAGAGAGATTAATATAAACTACTATATATATAACAAATAAGCTATAAGGATATATTGTACAGAACAGGGAATATATTGAATATTTTACAATAAGTATAAATGGAATATAACCTTTAAGAATTATGAATCACTATGTTGTACATCTGAAACTTATGTAATATTGTAAATCATCTATACTTCAACTTGAGAAGAGACTGGCTTTTGTTTAGGCTGAGTTTCCACATTCCTAGGCTGTTCTAGTTGGTAATTGTGTCTCTACTGAAAGCCACTTGTCCACACATTTAGTTTCTTGCCTTGTCTTTGTTGCAACTAGTGTTGTTTTTCTTTCTCTTATTAAGGTAACTTCATTCTGCTGTTGCTCTCAGCCACTCTGTCTTCTCTATATGTTTCTTCATGCTGCTAAGTTGCTTCAGTCGTGTCCGACTCTGTGCGACCCCATAGACAGCAGCCTACCAGGCTCCCCTGTCCTTGGGATTCTCCAGGCAAGAACACTGGAGTGGGTTGCCATTTCTCCAATGCGTGAAAGTGAAAAGTGAAAGTGAAGTCGCTCAGTCGTGTCCGACTCTAGCAACCCCATGGACTGCAGCCCACCAGGCTCCTCCGTCCATGGGATTTTCCAGGCAAAAGTACTGGAGTGGGGTGCCATTGCCTCATCCCAATTTACTGCTTTGTAGGCAGCTGCTGATGTCCTTCCTTGTTGGAAGAAGACCGTTAGCTTGATATTGCAGATTTTGTGAAAGTGTGTTATAAACTGACACGCATGAAAGAAATATATAATTTCACCATTTTATTTAGAGTGCCCTCCAGAGATGGGGTTCACTTCAGTTCAGTTCAGTTGTGTCCGACTCTCTGCGACCCCATGAGTCTCAGCATGCCAGGCCTCCCTGTCCATCACCAACTCCCGGAGTTCACTCAGACTCACATCCATCGAGTCAGTGATGCCATCCAGCCGTCTCATCCTCTGTCGTCCCCTTCTCCTCCTGCCCCCAATCCCTCCCAGCATCAGAGTCTTTTCCAATGAGTCAACTCTTCACATGAGGTGGCCAAAGTACTGGAGTTTCAGCTTTAGCCTCATTCCTTCCAAAGAACACCCAGGGCTGATCACCTTTAGAATGGACTGTTCGATCTCCTTGCAGTCCAAGGGACTCTCAAGAGTCTTCTCCAACACCACAGTTCAAAAGCATCAATTCTTCCGCACTCAGCTAGGGACATATTATTCATTTGTTTCGAGTACTTGCTTTTTATCAGCTTTGTTTTTTTTTTAGCTTAAAAAACATCACCAGTTGCTTCTAGTTATTTTTTGAGTTATACTTCTGAAAGGCTGAGGCTGCCAGATTGAAGACCATCTGATATCTGGAAATCAGAATAGTTAATTTATTGGTTCTTCATTTTTCTCTTTCATATAAATACTATTCTTCAAGATATAGGAACAGTATCCAAAATAGATGAAAAGTTTACTTTTGAAGAGATTGCTCTTGAAACTAACAATTTCTCCAGCAAGCGACTTGAAAGACATTGTGTAATTATAAAGTGAAAGGCTTTAGCTTTAATCTCCACCCATTGAATTACATTGCTGTGTGGTCAGTTTGGTTGTTAAAAGTTTTGGGTACATAGCACCTTATCTGCTTACTAAGATTAGCAGAAATTTGATTTTTCTAGCCCCATTAACAGTAAATATATCTAATTTCTTCCCACAGTTTACTTTGACAAAGGCAAATTTGGAGACACTTACGACCAGTTTGTATAACATCTGGATAATCAAAATAGTCACAATGAAGCACTTCTTGAGGTGAGTATTAATGGTTTCCTGGATGAGCCTTATGAAATGGAGAGACTTCCTTAACAATTAGTATAGTATTTCTGTTCACCATTTGTGATCCTATAAGCAGGTCTCTTTGGATTGCATGTAATAGCATTGTTTTGGCTAAGAATGATTTAGCCATAGAGTTCCTTCTGCCAACTTTATATGCATACTGATGCTAGGAGAGAATACTTGCAAATAGGAGATTACAAGAGAATATAGGCACAAAAGCATGGGGCAGGTATACTTCGATGGTTTAGGTTTGAGGAATTAGTAGTCAAGGAATCAGTATAATTTGTATAGAATCTTTTTCTTTGAAAAAAGTAATTTTAAATATAGATTTTGGTTGGCCGGCCAATCCGTACAAGCATTTTCAAATCTTCATTTTTGGAGAAAAATATATATTCTAAGCTTTTGCTTTGCCTGCCTCAGTGATGCCTCTGAGATCTTCACTAATTTTTGGTTCCCTGAATATTATGCTGTATAGGGTGCCATATATGTTTGTGTACTTTAGAATGATCTTGTTTTGTTTTGAAAGCCATTTAGTTGGACATATAGTCATAATTACTTTTAAGAGTATTGACTGTCATTCACAGTTCTATAAATAAAATGCTCAGAGAAATTTTACATTAAATTAAAATATGACAAAATAAAGTTAATTTGGTCCTGAATGTTAGAAAATAAAACACACCCTCTACAATATTGAGTTTCTTTCCTGCAAGTTGGTGACCTACCTATATTTCATATTCTCATCCCTTGTTCTGGCTATTTTCTCTAAGAAAATAATTAGTTGGCTTATTTCTTTTAGGAAATGATTTAATTCTTTCAGTAGATGCAATTTAAGATTTTCTTTTTCCCACTGGTTTTCATTGCATTGTTATTTCTGGAGCACCTAAATTATTTGTGTGGAATTCACTATGTTTTGGTTGGCTACTGGTGTTTATCCAATCTTAGAATTGTGAAAACCTCTCAGAAGGTTAGAACTAAATTATTTACATACATTAGCATTTATTTTGTTGTACCAAATATTTCTCAACCTGTTTATTTTAGATGTGTAAAAAGATAGTATTTGAAAAATCACTGGGACATTTACCATCAAAGTATTTAACTCATACATTTTTGGTTGCCATGGCAATTAACCTGTTTACACATTCATGAAAAATTAGTAACTATAAATCTCCCTTGAATGTAAATGTGGTGTTTTTTAGTTGTAGAATCATATTAACAGAGAGCTTTAATACTGGTTGAAGATTAGGAGTTCCTTTTGTAAAACGGGGGGGGGGGGGGGGGGTGGTAGTGGTGAAGCGTGTACCAAGCCTTGAACTACTGAATTTCTTCTTCAATGTTTTATTTGTTTTAAAAAAAACCTGAGTGGCCTCAAAACCAGCCATTTAAAGAGAAATAGCATTTGTTTCTGTTAGATTATGTTAAGTTGCGTAGGTATAGAGATTATATTTTTAATATTAATTTGTATTTTATGATTTAAAACCGATACAGTGGGAAATCTACCACTCTAATTTCACACAGAGCAGCACCAAGGGTGATGGAACTGGCATATCCCTATCAGTTATGTGTTCTCATACAAATTGTTCTCTTTTAACTTGGCACATTTGTTGTATAAACTTTACTTAACATTGAAACTGAAGCTAGGAAAATAAGCTACACATCAAGAAAGAAATGAGGATTTTCTCGTTAATCCTTGGTTTTGAAATAACAAAAGGAAACTCAATCATCATTTCTTCTTAGTTAATTATTGCTTTTGACTTTAATTTTTGTTTTTAATTCTTATTAAGTTATAACTTGTGTGTATTCATTATATGTTAATGTTTGTGGGATTTGGAGGAATAAGAGGGCAAGAAGCAAGAATCCTGCATCACAGGCCCTATCAGGTAATTTAGATTGCCTTCTGTTCCCTGTGGTCCGTTCCTACAGATGCTGGACAATTTGGCAATCTTTACATTGGAACTAAAGAGATAGTTACATAAATATAACTTGAACAAATCATGTGTTAATTCCTGAGCTCAGCAAATATATTATGCAGAATAAGGAGTTGACTTTCACTGAGGAGAATTGGCATCATTTAAAAGCCCACAGAGTGATTAATCTGTCTACTTCTGAATTACTCTAGAATGAGCAATTTCTGAGGTCATGTACAGCCTCAGAAGAAATGAAGTTAATCTTAAAGAAACCAAGTGTGGGAAAAAAATGAGTTTTAATCCACATTTAAGGTACATGGAGCCCACACTCTTCTCTCTGACTACCTGCTACCATCACATATGTTAATGGTGTAACTACTCAAAGCTTAAGGGAATAGGAAAAACATGACATGAGACACATGTATACCTGTGGCGGATTCATTTTGATATTTGGCAAAACTAATACAATTATGTAAAGTTTAAAAATAAAATAAAATTAGAGAAAAAAAATAAATAAATAAAACTATAAAAAAAAATAGAAATAAATGCTATAGGATTAATACACCCAGATGAAGGGTGTGTTTTAAGTTCACATTAGATATGGGATATTGGATAAGTACCCCATAGTCACCCAGTATGACTTTAGCCATGATCTGCATTAAAAAAAAACACGGGATAAAACTGAGAAGAAAGTGTGTCTATGTGTGATCAGAAAGAGGGGACACTTTTTGAGTCCAAAATAGAACTGAAGCTTAGAGTTTAGTTTATTTAATATATTTCATTAATTTCAATTCAATTGATGTTTATAACAGAGAGGACCTAACACTTATATCAAGATCTTTTCCTTTACTAGAATTTAGTTATTGAGATTATATACATTTAAGGTCACTGGAACATTATTAATTTTGAATTTTTCTAATAAAGGGGATATTAGGAGTCACCCCATATAAATAATTGCTTCCAGCTATTTCAGCCTCAAGATCTCAGTTTCTTGGCATGGACCTTACTGGTTACTTTCCTTCCTTAAGCAGAAGAGAGGAAAGTGAAAACATCTGCCAACCTCAAACCTCCATGGGAGAAACTGAGATATAGAGCAGACTTGTACTGGCTATGAAACAATAGAGGGAGAAACAGTATTTCCCTGCTATGATTAATAGATACAGGCTTCCAGTTCACAAAAATATCTGTAAATGGAGTTTTAGAAGTCATTCACACTTGATTAATATCTTCATCCACTGATTGAATTAGTAACATTTAGTACTACTAATAATTCTAGTACTATGCCACATTTTAACTTTTATTTTCTCTTCATAACAACTGTAATAAAAGAGGAATTAATACTTCACTTTATAGCACGGGGCAAAAAGTTTATTAACAAAGTTAAAAAAAACTCATGCAAAGCACACAGATATTGAATGCACACCTATCTGACGTCAAAGTTTTTTTCTCTTAATATCTGTATCATGTTACTCCCTTACTGTATACCTGTTGTGAGGTGTTCTGGGTGATACAAAAATGAATATGAGGTGGCCTGTTCTCTAAAGTAGCATACCACTTGGTAACGAGATAAAGCCACACTTACAAAATTAAGATGTAAGAAAGAATGTGATTGGTGACATGCTGCAGCTATTTTGTGACAGGAATATTCAGGGAAGGCCTCACTGAGTTGATGTTGAAGGAAAGAGATAGAGGATGTAATACATGGAGAAGGTGCTTGAGCAAAGCCTAAGAAAGTATGACCAGCTGCCACAAGCATCAAGTGGTCAAGGCTTATTGGCTGTAAATCCTTTTTAGGATGAGTACAAGATAAGGTGCAAAGATAAATTTGGGGGGCAGTTCTTGGACACCTTTGGAAGCATGGCATAAAACAGCCCAGAAGCATGGTAACACTTTCACCAAGAAATAATATGGACCTTAAAGAAAAAGATGAACCTGAAAGTGAAAGTTAGTCACTCAGTCGTGTCTGACTCTTTTGTGACGCCATCGACTGTAGCCCACCAGGCTCCTCTGTCCATGGAATTCTCCAGGCAAGAATGCTAGAGTTGGTTGCCATTTCCTTCTCCAGGGGATCTTCCCAACCCTGGGATCGAACCTGGGTCTCCTGCATTGCAGGTGGATTCTTTACTGTTTGAGCCACTAGGGAAGCCCTTATATAAAAAGATGTCAGACCAAAAAAAAAAAAAAAGAAAATCTTTTTTCCTTAAAACATATGTCTAACTTTATCTTAGAGCCAGATATCTAGTCCATTCCTTCCATTATGAGTAGCTTGTGCACAGTCATACAGTATTGAGGGTAGATTTGAAGTCAGACTTCAGACACTTCCCTATTTAATTGGGTAGCATTTCCATTCAGCACCAACTAATTTCCACTGCTTTTGCTGGGCTGAAGGTGCAGGTTCATGTAATTCTTCCAGAATTTGATTAGCCTCACTTGAGACTTTAACTGAGCATATTTTTTGGATGTTGAAGCAAAGTCCTGAAAAAATGGTAGATTTATGGTACACCCGAATACCTCTCTCATTGTAGACTGGTACTTTTAGCCATAGTTTTCTCTTTTTTTTTTTAGGACACATACATACACACCACATATGTATATACATACATAAATATACACATGTATACATACATATATATATATATCTATGTATGTGTATATATTATATATAGACCCATACAGAGGTACACATGTTTACACATATATATTTCAAATTATTTTGTTTCCTGTATTAAAACAAAGTATCCATACCCTTATTGGAATATGTTAACCTGAAGAGTTTTCTAGGCAGTTTCCTATAGGTGACCTCATCAGAGCTTGCCATGACATGTTTTTTGAACCTACAATATTAGTTCTCCTGCCCTGTCTGTTTGCTTTCCCAGGTTAGGGACTTTTTCAACTCTTATGTCTTCAGATATATGCTCTGTCCCTTTCTCTCTTTTCTCTTTCTGGGACCCATATAATGTGAATGTTAGTATACTTGATGTGGTCACAGAGATCTCTTAAACTGGCCTCATTTGTTTTACTTCTCTGTTTAGCTTCAGTGATTTCCACTACTGTGTTTCCAGCTCACTGATTTGTTGCCTGTGTCTCATCTAAGTTGCTGCTGCTGCTGCTAAGTCACGTCAGTCGTGTCTGACTCTGTGCAACCCCATAGACGGCAGCTCACCAGGCTCCCGTCCCTGGGATTCTCCAGGCAAGAATATTGGAGTGGGTTGCCATTTCCTTCTCCAGTGCATGAAAGTGAAAAGTGAAAGTGAAGTCCCTCAGTTGTGTCCAACTCTTCGTGACCCCCATGGACTGTAGCCCACCAGGCTCCTCCGTCCATGGGATTTCCCAAGCAAGAGTACTGGAGTGGGGTGCCATTGCCTTCTCCCTCATCTAAGCTACTGTTGATTCTTTCTAGAGTATTTCTTATTTCAATTATTGTATTCTTCATCTCTGTTTGGTTCTTCTTAATATTTTCTAAATCTTTATTAAAAAATTCTAATTTCTTACTCTGTTCATCCAATCTTCTGCCAAGTTCTTTGCACATCTTTAAGTCATTAACTTTACCTCTGTATCAGGTAGATTGTCTATCTCTACTTCACCTGGTTCTTCTGGGGTTTTATCTTGTTCCTTTGGAAGATATTTTTCTGCCATCTCATTTTGCTTGATTTGCTGTTTTTATTTTTATTTTTTTAATATAAATTTATTTGTTTTAATTGAAGGCTAATTACTTTACAATATTGTGGTGGTTTTGCCATACATTGACATGAATCCGCCACAGGTGTACATGTGTTCCCCATCCTGAATCCCCCTCCCACCCTCCCCATCCCATCCCTCTGAGTCATCCCAGTGCACCAGCCCTGAGCACCCTGTCTCATGCCTCGAACCTGTACTGGCGATTTGTTTCACATATGATAATATACATGTTTCAATGCCATTCTTCCAAATCATCCCTCCCTCTCCCACAGAGTCCAAAAGACTGTTCTATACATCTGTGTCTCTTTTGCTGTCTTGGCATACAGGGTTATCGTTACCATCTTTCTAAATTCTATATATGTGTGTTAGTATACTGTATTGGTGTTTTTCTTTCTGGCTTACTTGACTCTGTATAATAGGCTCCAGTTTCTGCTGTTTTTATTTCCATGTATTTGGAAGGTTTGTTTTGTTTTCTGACCTTGGAGAACTGGTCTTTCATAGGTGATGTCTTATGTATCCCAGCAGTACACTCACCTCTTATTACCAGAGCTCAGTGCTCTTGGGGTGCCCCCTATGTGGACTACATGCATCCTTATACTGTGTGTGTGTTAGTTGCTTAGTCGTGTCTGATTCTTTGCAACCCCGTAGACTGTAGCCCACCAGCCCCTCCATCCATAGGATTCTCCAGGCAAGAACATCAGAGTAGGTTGCCATTTCCTTCCCCAAAAGGAACTATAGAAAGTAAGAAAGTGAAGTCACACAGTTGTATCCGACTCTTTGTGACCCCATGGACTATAGCCTACGAGGCTCCTCCATCCATGGAATTTTCCAGGCAAGAGTACTGGAGCGGGTTGCCATTTACTTCTCCACCTTCTACTGCAGTGGGCTGAATACTGTAGATGGTCTGGTAGGCATGGCTATTCTTACCTCTCACCCCTACCCCTGCCTTGGTCAGTTGGTTGCAAAGCCTGCTTTGTGCAGAAGCTGCTGGCAGCTGGTGGCAGGGATGGGTCACAAGATAGCACTTTGGGGATTCCAGAGGCTAGTGTTGGCCCTCCTGTGGGTTGACCTGGGATCCAGGACAAGTGTTTGTGGGGCTGGGGGTGTTTGATCAAATGTTGGTCTGCTGATGGCCGGAGCCTGTTCATTATATGGCCCACTGCAGGGCCTGGAGTGTCCCCAGATAGTTTCAGCTCATTGGTGAGTGGGCTGGATCCCACAATGACTGGCTGAGGTGTTCAAAATGTCTCAGAACTGGTATCCTATCAGCCTGGGGTAGGCAGAGCCAGGTTCTGGGTTCTCCGGCTGCATAGCCCTGGGGGTCCTGGAGCTGATGTAGGGTGGTATCTTGTGTGTTGCTGGGTGAGGCCAACTCCTGACACAGCTGGCTGCAGGGTCTGGGGTGTCCCAAAGCTTGTATAATCCCACTAGTGATCTAGGGGCTGGATCCTAGGGTGCCTGGCTCAGAGGTCTTAGAACTGGTGTTGGCCTGCTGTTGGATAGGCTGGGTTGTGACATGTTAGGCTGTGGGGGTACTGCCGTGGTCCTGGAAGTGGTGTCTGTCTCCTGGTGGGTGAGCCCTGGTCCTGGGGTCTCAGGCTGTAGGACCCAGGGTCCTGAAGCTGGTGTCAGCATGCTGGTGGACAGGGCTGAGGCCCTGGGGTCCTAGGGCTAGTGCTGGTGCCCTGGTGTGTGGGGCCAGGTCCTGGGCCCTCTAGTGGGCAGGGGTCTTAAGGCAGTAGTCCTGTTGGTAGATGGGACCGTGTTCCTACCCAGCTGATTGCTTAGCCTAAGGCATCCCAGTACTGGTGCTGACAGGCCGGTGGGTAGGGCCAGGTCCCAGAGCTAAGTTCCAGGGAGGATTCTAAAATGTCACTTGCCAGCACACATGTCCCTATGGTAGGACACACTCCCCACAATGGCTGCTGCCAGTGTCTGTGTCCCCAGGGTGAGCTCCAGTTGCCTCCTGCCTCTCCAAAAGGCTCTCCAAGATCAGCAGGTAGGTCTGACCCAGGCTCCTTTCAAATGACTGCTTCTGCCCTGGTTGCCAGAGCGTGTGAGATTTTGTGTTGTTGTTGAGTCACTCAGTCATGTCTGACTCTTTGGGATTCCATGGACTGTAGCCTACCAGGCTCCTCTGTCCATGGAAACTTTACTGGACTGATTGCCATTTTCTTCTTGGAGATCTTCCAGACCTAGAAATCAAACCAGCATCTCCTGCATTAGCAGGCAGATTCTTTACCTGAGCCACCAGGGAAGCCCCGTGAGATTTTGTGTGTGCCCTTTAACAGTGAGGTCTTTTTCCTACCGCTCTCCGGGTCCCCTGATTGGCCTTCAGACCTTAACCTTTTGGTGATCATCATCCTGGTGCAGGATCCCCAGACTGGGAAGTCTAATGTTGGGCTTGACCTCTTTGCTCCATGTGGAGACCCTCTGCAGTTGTGATTGTTCTCTCATTTGTGGGTCATCTACCCAGGGGTCTGACTGTGCCTCATCTCCACCCCTCCTACCTGTCTTGTTGTGGTTCCTTCTTTATATCTTTAGTTGTAGAAGATCTTTTCTGCTAGTCTTCTGGTCTTATCAGCTGTTGCTCTGTAAATAGTTACAAGTTTGGTGTGCCATGGAAGGAGGTGAGCAAGCAGTCTTCCTACTCTGCCATCTTGGTCAGTCCCCTTGTCTAAATGCTTCCTAAATGTCAAAGCATAATGTGTTTGCTGATTCTCTTATAAATAAACTAGTAAGTATGTTGTCCAAATAGAAAAAAAACCTGAATTTTAAAAATAAATCTTGTAAAATGGATGGATTTAACATTGTTTTTAATTAAATAGTGATCTCATTAGCAATTTAAGAGAAGCTTATGTCTCTCTTCTTTGAAAGGAAAAGAATAAACCATTATTATTTCAGTTGTACCACAGTCAGCTATTGCTCCCTAATCCCTCATATAAAATGTCCCAGAATTAAAAAATAGTGCCCTTTACTATAGCAATAGCATTTGGAATAATGTCTATCCATGATAGATTTATACCCACTAATTTTAGAAGGCAGCATGTCTTTTCAGATAAAGAATGATGGAAAAGAGCCGGAGAGGGCCTTCCTTGCTGGTCCAGTGGCTGGGACACTGTGCTTCTACTTCAGGGCATGCAGGTTCCATCCCTGGTCAGGCAACTAAGATACCACATGCCACAAGGCCAAAAAAAAAAAAAAAAGAATGATGGAATTCCATCCAAGGGGCTGCACACTGCCTCACTGCTGCTTAATGTGAGGGAGATAATCTTGTTTCTCTAGAGGCCCACAAATGGTTTATTTGTATGATTTCACATTTCTAATCCATGTATCAAGTCCTCCAGAGCCTCTTTTCCTATGGATTCTCATTATTTAGAAGGACCCATTTACTAGGCCAAATACCTGTTGATGAGTTAATTTCCACCTGACTGCCAGTGCTCCTAATTGGGAACTTCAATAGAGCAACTAAAAATTTTTAAAATGTCATTTCAGAAAGTACATGTGATGTTGGAAACATTCAGTAGTCTGCTGTTCTTTATGGCCATTCAGATGAAAGTATTTCATTTAAGAAAGTTGTTTTGATCCAAGAATTGTGATTATTTTGTATGTGTCTTTCCTCACCAGTAGTGTATTTCTTGTTTATTATAGGATTCCTTCAAGCAAGAATTAACTTTCAGTAGCAAATTCATTGAAACTGTTCAAAATAAGCTACTTTTCTCTTCCTGTTCCAAAAGAAGATATCAGAGTCACAAATTTAAGATGATGGAGTAGTGTACAGGTACCCACACCCCCACCCCACAAACAGGAGACCACAGGGTCCTAGGTACATCTCCTGTTTTCGAGGCCTTATCACTGCTGAATGGATTCCCCTAACAAAGACGCACGAGACAGGAGCTCACTTTTATTTGGTAGAGATAGGATTCAGTTTGAATAATTTACATTGGGTGGCTATTCTTGTGCAAACTAGGGGATGAATGTTAAATGATAAAAGTGATCATTTTTGCCTTATGGAAGGACATTGCTGTGAATTCAGCCATAAACTTCACTCTGCAGCATATTAGTAAATAACAGTAACAGAAAATGTTGGAAATAGAATATGAGTAAGTAGCTCTTGTGTATTTATTCAATTTTTGTTCCTGGACAGGGACATGAACCCTGGGCCCTGTATAAGACTGTATAAGTAGCTCTTATGTTAAATCAGATTCTTCCAGTGCTTAAGCAAGGCATTCATCTTTGAAACTGCAGTAGCTCCTTTTGGAACATGATCAAGAAGCTGTGATTGAAAAAAGAGAAACAAACACAAAAAACCTGCTATCTGTACATATATTTATTAAAAATAGGAGATGGTGGGAATTCCCTGACAAGCCAGCGGTTAGGACTCTGTGCTTTGAGTGTGGGCCTTGGTTCAATTCCTGGGCAGAGAACTATGATCCAGCAAGCCATGCAGCGTGGCAAACACACACACACACAAAAGCACACACATATGAAAGAACAGGAGATGTGACAGTATTTTCTTTTTTTAGTCTTGAGAATTTGATTGTTAAGTTCCTATACAATATAGCAGAGCTTTACAGTAGTGATTTGAGAATCTTCCATAAGAACTAAGAAAACTAAGGATAGTGTTATGAAGAATAAATCAAACTATCTTCCTAAATAAAACTAAGACTGTTGGTTTGATGATTCAAGTTAGGAAATAACAAAACAAGCTGCGCTTTAAACCCTCTGAACATAGGGTTCAGGTGGTAAAGAATATATGTCAGTAATTCTTCTAAGAATAGGAACAGAAGGATAGGATTAAAGAAAGCAAATGGGATCTGCCACATAGGTATATTTGAGATGCCTTCATTCCAAGCATGCGGTCAGAAAGGAGATAAAATTAAAAGAAGGAAAAGTACTATAAATCCAAAAGTTCCTATTCCTAAACACAGAATGGAAAGGGACACACCTTTCTCCCTTTCTCCCTCCTTCCTTTCTTTCTTTTTTCCTAAACCAACTACTGATTAGCTTCAGTTCAGTTCAGTTCAGTTGCTCAGTCATGTCCAACTCTTTGCAACCCCATGAATCGCAGCACTCCAGGCCTCCCTGTCCATCACCAACTCCCAGAGTTCACTCAGACGCAAGTCCATCGAGTCAGTGATGCCATCCAGCCATCTCATCCTCTGTCATCCCCTTCTTCTCCTGCCCCCAATCCCTCCCAGCATCAGAGTCTTTTCCAATGAGTCAACTCTTCGCATGAGGTGGCCAAAGTACTAGAGTTTGAGCTTTAGCATCATTCCTTTCAAAGAAGGAATTCCTTCCCAGGGCTGATCTCCTTCAGAATGGAGGAGATCTCTTAAGGTTGGATCTCTTAAGAGCATTTAAAGATGCACTTCTTAATTTCTTCCTTTTCAGGGTAAACATGACAAACGACTTTAACATTCTTCCCAAATATTTAATCATTTTTATTGTTCTCTGGACCTTAAGCAGTTTTCCCACAAACTTTATAATTAACACACTGAAATAGATTCAAACATTTAAGGAATGATCTCCTGGTAGGTAGCATTTGATGATGAGGAACAGCCATCCTGAGGTGCTCATATGGAGGTTTTGCTGATCTGGTCCTTTCATGAGGAAGCAACTTGGGTACTTGTTCTCATCAAAATAAGACTTCCAAATTAAGAGGTAGCACTGATGTTTCCTTCTCTGACCATGCCTTAGGTTTATGATCTAAATGCAAAATAAATAGTATCTGGCAAAACATGGTTTGATCTGATGATTGGCTGGAAAATACCTCACATACAAAGAAAGTACAGTGCCTACTATAACAAGCTGGTTGCTTAATGAAATATTTATGGGCATGTTGGCCAATTAGAAAAACAAGGGGAAAAAATAAAAATATATCCTGGATACTATTGATAAATAACATAATTGGACTATCAGCCCAGAAATTATGAAAGGGTAAGGAAGCAGTGTATAAAAGTCAGTGCCTGTAATGCAGGAGACCCAGGTTCAATCTCTGGATCTGGAAGATCCCCTGGAAAAGGGAATGGATACCTACTCCAGTATTGCTGCCTGGAGAATTAATGGACAGAGGAGTCTAACAGACTACAGCCCATGTGGTCACAGAGTCAGACACAACTGAGTGACTAACACTTTCACAACTGAAAGGAGCATTTCTCTTTCATGATTTGTGATATTCTTCCTGTGATTATATGAGAGAGTTGTGATGTACTTTACAGAGCTAGTGAGCCCTAAGAAATGAGACATCATCTTTAACCCCTCATTGTGGGTTTCCACCAGATGTTGTTGTCTTTGACTGTGTGAATATCCTCAGGGGAACTGAAAAAAAGAAATGCATAGAACATGATATCTTTTCTCTCCTTTTGTGTAAGATTGTCTGATGCAAAATAATTCCCCAAGCATTTTCTTCTCATATGCAAGGAGGCCAGTGGGAGAAATCATAGATGGGCTATAAGCCTCTCTACATCTGACTGCTTCCTGCCACCTAGAAGGTCACCTCTAGGTCTCAAGCCACATCTTTGTATAGATCTGATGAAGAATTTGCATGGGGGAAATTTTCTGCAGTTTAACTTAATTGGCTTGTACCTAAATAGGGTGAATACAAAGATACTCCTTAAACAGTAATTAGAACCTTTTCTCTAGGCAGATTTAGAGAACTATAAGAACCTGATTATTATGCAGTCCTAATGTATAGACTTAAAAGAGGCTTCATCTGAGTAGCTGGCCCACATGCTAGACAGACTTTACAGGAAGTTGCACATGGGTACCATAAGGGCAGATATCATGGAAAGCTTTATTTTTGACTTAGTAATAGGATTAATGCCAACCAGTTATTAATATCATTACCGTTTGGCTGATAACCAGTTAATAAGGATATTGCTCAATCTTTTCTTCTGTCATAGCTATCCAATAGTTGGAAAAATAGAAAATTTTTTCAAGAAAGCGAGTTGAAGTTGTGTATAATTTCTTACTCATCTAATTAAAATGTTCCGTTAATTATTTTCAGGGTTACATTTTTTAGAAGCTGGTAATCTAAATCTTAACAGATCTTAGAACATATTTGACTAAAACAGTTGAATTGCAGACTTCACAACACAGTAAATCCATTTTTTTGTCTTTCAGTAGAATCTGACTTCATATAGAAATTTCATATCTACTTGTTTGTAGTGATTTTTCGTGATCACTGTTATAACTTTCTTTTTTCTTAAAATAATGTATACATATTAAAAAAGAAAATTACTTAACCAGAAAAGCAAGTAAAAATTACTCATGATTCCATTACCCAGACAAACCTCTGTTAACCTTTTTGTTGAATATCCTGCCAATCTGTTTCTCCTTGTTTGTATATCATCATTAAATTTTTTGTTTTATTTATTATAAGAAAAGATATATTATTCCATACATGTTCTTTGGATATTTTATGTTATTAGGTACTCTAGAATCCAATTTTATTATCTACAAAGGATTCTCTCATATTTTAGTGTAGCGGTTTTGGTTACTTATATGTTTCCTCTGTTCCCTTTGCATTTATATGATATAAACTTCATGCTTTTGTACAAGTTAGTTTGTTGGAATTGTTGTTTTTAACTTAAGCTGTTCGAAGTATTGGAGCCAGAGCAGTTGAACAAAGGAACACAATTAAGGTATTTGTTCAAATCAGGGAATCATCACATCACAGAGGCTTAACTACACTAATTAATTAGTTAACTACACTAATTCATCTGAGTGACCCTGGATCACCTTATGTTAGAATTGGAGGAAATTAGTGAACATGTGAGAAAAATATCTTTTAGAAATGACACCAATAAGAAGTATTATAAATAATTCTGCCTTTTAGGAAAACAACTCTACCTTCTAGGGAAACTCTAGTATTCAAAGAAGATGAGTTGAATACAAGTTCCTGGATAATAAATCTTTACCTCTATAGCCTGAGTCATTTGAGACTCCTAACAGTATCATGAAGTAGTAGACATATTAAAAACTAAATATGTGGACTTACATATTAAATATGTAAATATGTAGATTCACATATTAAATATGTAGACTTGTATTAAAAACTAAAAGTTGCCATAAAATGCAAATTCACATGTGCCAGAGACATTGTGGATAAGTACATGATTGGTGACGATATATTTTATAGTTTGTCCCCTAAAGTATAGTTCCAATACTTTATTGGAGTGAGATAGGGTGTACAATGAAGAAAACTTTGTTTAGCAGGAGCCCGGAACAAACTTGTCAAGAGGGGGAGATTTTGGAAAGTTTAAATCAGAGAATGTTGGAGAACCAAAGGTCAACATGCTTGTTCAGTGAGCTGATAAGGAGGCATTCTGGCACATCCAAGAAGTATTGGGATTGGTCAGCAGAAAAGACAGGTGGCCACACAATCGAGCCTTAAAGAGGACAATAGTACCAAAACAAAAGCAGAGGAAAGGAGAAAAATGGGAGCAAGGGAAGAAATAAACAGTAGCCAAAAAAGGCACCAAGGAAAAACTGGAAATTTACGAGGGTGAGCTGAGAGGCTATTCATGGAGGCAGAAGATGAGGGTTGCTATAGCATGTTCTTCCCATGGCTATAGGAGAGACAGCTTCTAAAACACAAGGATTCTGTATTCAAGGTACTGATTGGTTTTAAAAATATTTTTAGCCAAAGGTAGGAAAAGAAAGGATTCCCATGCTTCACCCTCTGTTGGTGTATCAAATTTACTAGAATAGGCATTCTGGAGCTTGCTGTCATAGTAGGTATGTCCTTACAGACCTAGGGCTTCACTCCTGATGATGGATTTTGTAGCTACCTCAAATAAAGTAACATGGGATTGAAATAAGGAAATATGCGTGTGAACCCAAGAAGTCTAATGGTTGGTTTTCTTCTGGGCTTGTTGCTTGCTGGTGGTGGCTGCTTTCTATTCTCTTCCAGAGTTCTGTTGGAAGAGTGCTGTCTTTTATTTTTGACAGAATGCTGATCCAGGTGTGCCTGTTTTTTTATTGTAAATTTTTGTGGCGTTGCCTGAAATTTGTAATGAGAAAACTGACTGGAAGATGTGAACTGCAACGAATCTGTTATAATACCAAGCCTGGAGCTTCTAGAACCATGAAAATTGGTAAGCATGAAACAAAGAAGTAAGCACAATGTAGACTTTCTGTAATTGAAGATACAGTGTTATATTTCAGTACAATAATTGTAAACCACTTGTAAAAGATAATATTTGAATAGCTTTTAAAATTATCTCTTTTCCAGAAACATCACTGAGAGATTCAAAAAGTAAGGTAGGTAAAATTGTTTCTATATTTTTCAGCAACTTCTCACTTGGAGGCTTACCTCCAATCATCCAAAAGTAAAAATTTTCAGAAACAAAATTTACCTCTGGCTATGGGCTTCCCTGGTGGCTCAGATGGTAGAGAGTCTGCCTGCAATGCAGGAGACCCAGGTTCAATCCCTGGGTCAGGAATATTCCCTGGAGAAAGAAATAGCAACCCCCTCCAGTATTCTTGCCTGGGAAATCCCATGGACAGAGGAGCCTGGCAGGCTACAGTCCATGCGGTCACGAAGAGGTGGACACAACTGAGCGACTGAGCACATGTATACTAAGGCAAACTGAGAAGAAAGAATTTTTTCCCATCACAAACCACTGTGCTTTTTATCTAAAAGCAGGTACTCATGAATTTCCAGACAGATTTATGCTGCACATATTACTTCATTGTTGAATTCATCCCTTTTTATATCTCATTTCCAAATCATAAATATTCCATGGAAATAAGAGAAGTGTTATCTCTCTGCTACTTCCTCAATATCCAAATCATTTAACTTTATACTCAAGATTTTCCAAGCCACTATGCTAGCATTTCTAGCACATAGTTAAGCACCCACATAAGAAAGAAAAATTTGTTTCTTAAGATTCTTGAATATTTAACTTTGACATCCTTAAGACTGTATCTCCTATGTACTTCACACAGTCATAGACATATACTCATTAACAATGGAAACCATGTGTATTCAGTGAGAAAAAGAAAATATAATATTTCTATGTGAGTAACTTGAAACAGATGGAAGTGGTAAAAAAAACAAGCTTATGTATTTTTGTTTTATGTTTATTACCTTATTCAGAAAAACACCAAATTTACTAGAATTTAAAGACTACATGAATTTTTGTTTTTAAGCTTTAAACAAATATTTGAAGCCCCAATTTAATTAGACCCCACTTAAGATACTAGTGTTCATGACAAGGGAACTGATTTAAACTTGTTTTCTAGCTATTACAGACTTCAGTGAGTGTTCATCCTGATGCTATTGAAAAAACTATAGACGACATCATGGAACTGAAAAAAATTAACCCCGACATAAATCCACAGTAAGAATATGTTCATCATGTTATAAATATAAAACAGAAGTCACATGCCACATACTTAGTATTTCTAAATATGCTGTTTCTAAATACTTTCTCACACACGCTTTCTCTCTCTCTCTCTCCTTTCTCTGCCCCAGATAATTATCTGCATGTTTTGACTTTCAGGTGAAAAATAAAGAAAAAAGATGCCTTTTTCATTTTTGTAAATAGCAGCAACTTTGTAATTCTGTTGTGATTTATGTTTATGCTTTGAGGTGCAATGAATGTAAGAAATCTGATGGACGCCCTTGATATCAGAAGATGAAATAAAGGGTGCCCATCCATCAACAGTCACTCCATATGCTGCCTATGTTTTACATTAACAGTAAATGTACAAATTGTAAATGTGCCTGAGCTGACTCTGCTCTATGAAGAATATTTCTTCAGTTCATGACAGACTGTTAATCTTGGAGACAGTTATTACCTGCTTGTGAAGAAGACAGACATGTGTGGGAGGAGAGATGACTTTTATATGAAGACTTTAGAATTTTGTAATTAGTTGTCTTATCTTGGAAGTATTAAAATGCATTTGGCAATGTACATGATATTTAAAATTAGCTTTATATTTTCCATTGGGTACAGGAATTTTTCTGTAAAATTTTAGTCTAAGGATATTGGGTAGAATAAATTCTGTATGCAGATACAGTCAGATACAGTTTAGGTAGGTAACAGTCAAATTGTCTTTTAGATGTGCATACTTAAGAACTTCAGATGTTACATTCAGGGTGCACTTAGCATAGGTCTCTTATGTTGGAGGGATTCCAGGTACTAGCTAATTGCTCATCACAAAACTCCATTTCCACATGGTATCCATAGCATTCTTCTGCAGATGCTTCAGCTAATTAGCTGCTTTCCCTTATTCAGCTTTATTAAATATGATTTAATTATATAGTAAATGTCTTTTTGAAACCTGACTTATTTCTCTGAAATGGTGGTAAGAATGCAATTCATTTAAAATTTAAGATTACAATTAAGCATGAGAGATATATTAGACCTATAGAGATTGGGTTAGATTTAATAGCAAATCTTTTCTGTCTCTTTTATGAAAGTTATATATTTCATTCAGAAGTGTTTCCTTACCATCTATTCTTTTGATTTCCTTTAGGAAGAAAAAACTTTTATAGGTAGTATTTAATTGTGGTTTTGGACCGTGAATTTTAAATCATTATAACTGGGCTCAAACACAGCTTCATTAATCAAAATAGGAACCATTACAATCAACACATTTTTGCCAATGAGAAATTTTTGTTTATTCCTGTAGCATACAAACCCATGCTTTGGGATTTGACAAACCCTTGGAAAGCATTTTCTGCCTCCTGCTGATTGTAGAAGCGTTTTCCTTGCAAAAAGTTGTTGAGTTGCTTGAAAAAGTAGTAGTTGTACTTTGAGAGGTCAGGTGAACATAGTGGATACGCAGAACTTCGTAGCCCAGTTTGTTCAACTTTTGAAGTCTTGGTTGTGCAACATGTGGTTGGGCATTGTCGTGGAGAATTGGGCCCTTTCTGTAGGCCAGTGCTGGTTGCAGGCATTGTGGTTTTCGGTGCAAATCTTCAGTTTGCTGAGCATACTTCTCAGATGTAATGGTTTCGCCGGGATTCAGAAAGCTGTAGTGGATCAGATCAGCAGCAGACCGTCAAACAGTGATCATGACCTTTTTTTCATGCAAGTTTGCCTGTGAGAAGTGCTTTGTAGCTTCTTCTGGTTCAGCCATTGAACTGGTTGTTGCCAGTTGTCATATAAAATCCACTTTCATGACACATCACAATCCAATCAAGAAAAGCTTTGCTGTTGTTACATAGAATAAAACACTTCAAAATGACAGTTTTTGATTTGCAGTCAGTTCATGAGGTATCCACTTATCGAGCTTATTCACCTTTCCAATTTGCTTCAAATCCTGAATGACCATAAAATGGTTGATGTTGAGTTCTTCGCCAACTTCTTGTGTTAAAAGGTTCAGCTTCGATGATTGCTCTCAGTTGGTCATTGTCAGCTTCCAGTGACTGACCATTGCGCTCCTCAGTTCCAAGGCTCTCATCTTCTTTGCAAAACTTCTTGAACCACCACTGCACTGTATGTTCATAAGCAGTTCCTGGGCCAAATGCAGTGAGTTGTCTCCATTGCTTTACAATCCATTTAAACTCGAATGAGAAAATTGTTCAGATTTGCTTTTTGCCTAAACATCATTTCCACAGTGTCAAATAAATTTAAAATAAAAAGCATCTAATAAGTCATTAGCAAAAAACGTAAAGCAAGAAATGTGCATTAAAATGATGTATAACATGGCCACATTTATTTAAGACTGTATTCCAATATCAAATGGCAAATTTCAACAATGCAGAAATTAGGGTTAGGGTTAGCGTTTAGGGTTATGGTTAGACCCTGACCCAATAGATTGTATTTTACAGCCGAATATGAATTTTAGTGTTTTTTTTTTTCCAGTTTGACATTGACAAAATGTGATCTTTAAAAAATTAAATAATTTTCTGGAAAAAAAATCAAGAAATAGAGCTGGGGGAAATACCATGTAATCTATCAAGCCATCACTACTATTAACCTTACTTTGTTTTATACATTTTTTCAGGTGCCACTTATGGTGGTGGTAAGAATTACTACTGTAAAATTGAATTGGCTCCCTTGTTCTCTTTTTTATTTTTCCCACTCTCCTCTTTGCTCCAAATTAACTGTCTTCTCTGTCCTCTGTTGATTTTCTGGGTGATGAGTACCACTGTGCCTTTTTCCTAAGTTTAAATATCAGATTTAGGTTTTTTTTTTAAATTGAACATTCAGTTTTATATCAGTTTAGTGTTCTGGGTTATCTGACACTGCCCTTTGTGTTTGAAATAAACATACAGTCCTAAAATAAGATTTTCTATTGCCCTCAACTTTGAGTTAAACTCTATACATCTCTTCCCTCTCCAAAAAGATGGTTATGACACTGTCGTTGTGATTATGATGACCCCCCATTCCAACAAAAAATGTTTAAATTTAGTGAGTGAATTAGAAGTCAGAGTATATTGAGCAGTAATTCTTGGCTTGCATCATATGAAATTGCTATTGTTGAATCACAAAGTTGAATGACTATAAGGAAACTAGCAGCCATCAAATGAATACAGGAGGGTAATTTATGTAACAGTAATTTATGGAAAAACAGGATCTTGGTGATTATTTAGTCACCTGTTTAATGAACTCGTAATGTTATTTGACTGCTTAAGGAGACTCTATTTCACATTTTGTGTTATAGGAGAGAAAAACAGCATTCAGATCACAGGAAATAATGATCATCTCTATGTCATGCTTGCCAGGTTGATTTTTGTTCCAGTGATATGTTTTAAGGGGACTGATAATCAAACAACCTGTACATTCAGAGAAGACTGAGCAAGATAGTAAAACATCTGAAAACCATGTCCCATGAGAAGGAACAGCAGAAAGTGGGGATTTGAGATAAGACCCTGGAGATGAGACTGGAAGAAAGAATTCGTCTTAAAATTAATAGACGTGGCAGGGAAATGTGGAAATATATTTTCTCTGAGAACAGCATTTGAACCATTTTGTAATAAAGCACATTTGGTTTCAGCATAAGAAAAAGCATTCAGACAAGTAGAGTGGTTCGAATGAAATGGGAAATGTAAAGTAGTGAGTTCTTTCTCTTGGCATTGACTTATCTGTCAGGGGTGCTTGCAAGCAGAAGTGTTTTAATTTTTGTTGCTTTCATTTGTTTTGAAATTTCTCTTACCCCTAAGCCCCTGGGACGATTTCTTTCTCTCACACTAAATAGCTGCCCACACACACCCTTCTGAAGAGTTTCTGATGTATCTACCTAAGGGAGTAAAATGATCCCTAAGAAACTATGACCACCTGTATTTTCTACATCTTTCAAGTCACCTGCATAAAGAGCTCCCATGTTTTTAAGCCATATTATTGCAATTTGACTTAAGAAAAGACTGGAATGAGAGGTAAATTTTAACTGACTTCCACAATTGTCCATGTGGAGTTTCAGTTAAAAATTGTGCTTCTATTAGATCCTATTTGAGCAATTTCCTAAATATTATATAAATATGAAAAGCCCTATTGTACATACATTAAGTGAACAAACGCCAAAGAATATGTTTTGTTTTTCCTCATATGTGTTTCTTCTATTTTTTAACACCTTAGATTGGGAATCTCTCTTCAGGCTTGCCTTCTGCAAATTGTTGGCTACAGAAACCTTATTGCAGATGTGGAAAAACTGCGCAGAGAATCCTACGATTCTGATAATCCCCAACATGAAGAAATGCTTTTGAAGGTCAGTCCTTGAACACATTTCAGTTCTTCACTTAGGTCAGCTGTTTGTCAAGCCCCTACTGTGTGCTAGGCACCGGTCTGGATGTGGGGGAAACCAGGGTGAATATGACACGAACACTGAAATAATAGGTAAAACCTACTTTTTCTTGCTAGTTCAGATGTTGAAGGTAAATTTTTCAGTAGAAAATCCATGTGAGAAGTTAAAGCCAATTTTCATGTGTGATCTAAAAAGGCATGAGAGGTGATTTATATGGCCTCTCACATTTGGCTCAAGTTTAGATTATTTAGAGCTTCCCTGGTGGCTCAAATGGTAAGGAATATGCCTGCAATGCACGAGGCCTGGGTTCGATCCCCAGGTTGGGAAGATCCCCTGGAGAAGGGAATGACAACCCACTCCAGTATTCTTGCCTGGAAAATTTCATGGACAGAGGAGCCTGGTGGGCTACAGTCCATGAGGTTGCAAAGAGTCAGACACAGCTGAGCAACTATAATACTTTCACATTCACTTAGATTGTTTAACTGTGTCGAAAACCAATAGAAATAGCATTAGTCAAAGAGTGACCTAGGATTTCCACTTATGGCTTTTAGTAGACGTCAAAGAAGATGAAGTTGGTTTCTGCTTCCACAATAGCTCCCTGGGGAAATTACCGAAGATCTTAATGAGGATTATTTATTCATGTAACTTGGAGAGTATTAAAGAGTAGGTAAAAGTTTATATATGGTGTATTAAAGCTGTTTGAAGAATAATATGCAGTTTTAAACACTCCTTCTTGGCTGTCAAAGCAAAATCTTCAAAATCTTATCTGATCTGATACTATATTATGACACATCAATAAAACTTTAAAAAATGAAGACAAGTCTTTAGAACTATTCATCTGAAATGTTTTATAAATTCATTTCTGAAAATAGATGCTCTTTAAGTTGGAGTGCTTCTTTGTCCTTTCCTAGAATTCAAAATGGCGGTAATGAAATTGGAAGAAAACATTTGTTTAGCCGCTTTAACTTATTTCATTGAAAAATGTAAATAGAAACTATAATTTGAAAAGTGTATCCTTTTGTGATTTTGTGTGTAGTATATATTTTTGTGTATGTAAATGCTTAAGCAGATGACTCATTTATCCGTACTAATTAGTGCTAGATCTGATGTCAGTCATTAAAAGTAACAATAGTTTTATTCTTAACAATAGTTTCTTCTTTTTCTCCTCTGCTTACTTTTAGCTACTTAGTGGCTGAGCTTCATCTCTTTGGTTAGTTTTTTCCTGTGTTCTGCTAGGGATAGTCAACTTTAATTAAAGGAACTCAAAGGTGGGAAATAAGAGGTGATGAAAGAGAAAAGACATGTTGTAGTTAACGCACTGGCCATATGCTCCTGAGCAGTTCATTAAAATGACTAAAATGCCCTCTGAATCAATGACATTTGGGTACCTGATATACATCATCTTAGTTGATCTGTTGTTTGTGTCCTGGCACACAGGTTTTCAGCAAATACGAGTGAATGAATGAATTATTGAAGTCATAGATACAGATCAAGAACTTTTATGATACAATTTGAGTATGTCAGTGTTATTTTTATAGTCATAACTATACGAGATAGGCAGGGGGACGATTTTTGTTGTTATTTAGTAGCTAAGTTGTGTCTGACTCTTTTGTGACCATGCGTACTGTAGCCTGCTAGGCTTCTCTATCCATGGGTTTCCCAGACAAGAATACTGGAGTAGGTTGCCATTTCCTTCTCCAGGGGATCTTCCTAACCCAGGGATCAAAGCTGTGTCTCCTGCATTGGCAGGTGGATTCTTGATGGTCATTATCTTAATTTTTTTCATCATTAACTTTATTTAAAAAACTTTTTATAGAGGTACTGTTGATGTACAGTATTATGTTTCAGGTTATACACAATGAAAGTGAAAGTGAAAGTGGCTCAGTTGTGTCCAGCTCTTTGAGACCCCATGGACTATACAGTCCATGGAATTCTCCAGGCCAGAATGCTAGAGTGGGTAGCCTTTCCCTTCTCCAGGGGATCTTCCCCACCCAGGGATTGAACCCAGGTCTCCTGCATTGCAGGAGGATTCTTTACCAACTGAACTATCAGAGATGCCCTAAATAATAATTCATATTTTCAAAGGTTATACTCCATTTACTTATAAAATATTGGATATATTTCCTGTGCTTTACAAAATATCCTTATAGCTTATTTTATATATAGTAGTTTGTACCTCTTAATGCCCTACCCTTATCTTGCCCCTCCATGCTTCCGTCTCTCAACCGGTAACCACCAGTTCTCTATATCTATGATACTTGTTTAACGTTTTATTTACTAGTTTATTTTTTTAGGTTCCATATGTAAGTGATATTGTGTAGTATTTTTCTTTCTCTATTTGATTTATTTCACTTAGCATAATATCCTCCAAGTCCATGGGGCTGAATCCCATTGTATGTATAATATATATACCATGTCTTTATCTGTTTATCTGTTGCTGGGCACTTAGTTTGCTTCCGTATCCTGGCAACTGTAAATAATGCTGCTTTGAACATTGTAGTACATGTATCTTTTCAAATTAGTGTTTTCAGGTTTTTTTGAACATATATCCAGGAGTGGAATTGCAGAGTCATATAGTAGTTCTACTTTTAGTTTTCTGAGAAACTGCCATACTGTTCTCAGTGGATGCACCAATTTATATTACAACCAACAGTATACGAAGGTTATCTTTTCTCTACATCCTCACCAGCATTTTTTCCTTGTGGTTTTTTTTGATGATCGCCATTTTGACAGGAATGAGGTGATTTCTCACTGTGGTTTTGATTTGCATTTCTCTGAGGATTAATGATGTTGAGCATCTTTTAATGTATCTGTTGGTGAAATATATGCCCTCTTAGAAAAAAATGTTTATTCAAATCTTCTGCCTATTTTTAATCATATTTTAAAAAATTTTATTGCAGTACAGTTGATGTGCAATGTTATGTTAGTTTCTGGGGGCTTCCTAGGTGGCTCGAGTGGTAAAGAATCCCCCTGCCAATGCAGGATACTCAAGAGACAATAGCTTCTGGTGTACAGCAAAGTGATTCAGTTTCATACACACACATATACATATTCTTTTTCGTATTCCTTTTCATTATGGTTTATTACAGAATACTGAACATAGTTCCCTGTGCTGTACAGTAGGAATTGTTGTTTATCCATTCCATATTTAATAGTTTGCATGTGCTAATCCCAGATTCCCAATCAATCCCTCCTTACCTACCCTCTTGGCAACCACAGATCTGTTTTCTATGTTCTGAGTCCATTTCTATTTCATAATAAGTTCATTTGCATCACACTTTAGATTTCACGTATAAGTGACACCATATGATATCTGTCTTTCTCACTTACTTCCCTTAGTATGATTATCTCTCTGTTGTTGTTCAGTCAGTCAGTCATGTCTGACTCTCTGCGACCCCATGGACTGCAGCATGCCAGGCTTCCCTGTCCTTCACCATCTCCCAAAACTTGCTGAAACTCATGTCCATTGAGTCAGTGATGCCCTCCAATCATTTCCTCTGTCTTCCCGTTCTCCTCCTGCCTTCAATCTTTCCCAGAATCAGGATCTTTTCCAATGAGTCATTTCTTCCCATCAGGTGGCCAAAGTATTGGAGCTTCAGCTTCAGCATCAGTCCTTCCAATGGATATTCATTCAGGACTGATTTCCTTTAGGATTGACTGGTTTGATCTCCTTGCTGTGATCTCCAAGTGACTCTCAACAGTCTTCTCCAATACCACAGTTTCTGCAAATGGCATTATTTCATTCTTTTTTATGGCTGAGTTGTGTTCTGTTTTTATCCATTCATTTGTCAATGGACAATTATGTTGCTTCTATAACTGGGCTGCTGTAAATATTGCTGCTATGAACATTGAGGTACAGGTGTCTTTTCAGATTATACTTTTGTCCAGATATATGCCCAGGAATGGGATTGCTGGATCAGATGACAGGTCTATTTTTAGTCTGTTGAGGAGACGCCACAGTGTTTTCCACAGTAGCTATACCAGTTTACATTCCCACGAACAGTGTAGGAGGATTCTCTTTCCCCAACACCTCTCCAGTGTTTGCTGTTTGTAGATGTTTTAATGATGGGCCATTCTGACCAGAGTGAAGTGATATCTCATTGTGGATTTGATTGGCACTTCTCTAATAATTAATAATGTTGAGCATTTTTTTTCATATGCCTATTGGCCTTCTCTATGTTTTCCTTGGAGAAATGTCTGTGTAGATCTTCTGCCTATTTTTTGGTTGGGGTTGTTTGTTGTTTTGTTATTGAGTTGCATGAGCAGTTTGTATATTTTGGAAACTGAGCCCTCGTTGGTTGCATTGTTTGCAAACATATTCTCCCAGTCCATAGATTGTCTTTTCATTCTGTTTATGAATGCCTTGGCTAGGGAAAAGCTTGTAAGTTTGGTTATTCCCTGTTTATTTATTTTTTCTTATATTTCCATTGCCTGGGGAGGTTACTGGTGCTGGACTTTGTTTATTGAGAGGTTTTTTTTTGTTTTTTTGTATTACTGATTCACTTTCATTACTGGCAATAGAACTGTTTATATTTTCTATTTCTTCCCCATTCAGCCCTAGGATATTGCACTTTCTAGGAATTTGTCCATTTCTTCTAGGTTGTTCATTTCATTGGCATACAGTTGTTTACAGTAGTCTCTTACAATCCTTTATGGGCTTTCCTGGTGGCTCAAATGGTAAAGAGTCTGCCTGCAGTACGGGAGACCTGGGTTCGATCCCTGAGTCAGGCAGTCCCTTGGAGAAGGAAATGGCAACCCACTCCAGTATTCTTGCCTGGGAAATCCCATGGATGGAGGAGCCTGGCAGGCTACAGTCCATGGGGTCACCAAGAGTCGGACACGACTGAGTGACTTCACTTCCTTCACGATCCTTTATGTTCTGTGGTGTCAGTTGTACTTACTTGTTTTTTTCCTTGTTGAGTCTAGCTAAAGGTTTATCTATTTTATCTTTTCAAAGAACTAGCTTTTAATTTCATTGATCTTTATATTATTTTCTTTGTCTCTATTTCATTTATTTCTGCTCTGATCTTTATGATTTCTTTACTTCTACTAACTTAGGTTTTTGTTTGTTCTTTTTTGAGTTGCTTTAGATGTAAGATTAGGTCTTTATTTGAGATTTTTCTTGTTTCCTGAGGTAAGGTTGTATTGATATAAACTTCCCTCTTGAAACTACTTTTGCTGCATTCCTGGGTTTCAGATCATTGTGCTTTCATTTGTCTCTAGGTGTTTTTTTACTTTCTCTGATTTCTTCAGTGATCCATTGGTTTTTACTTTTATATTACTGGCCTCCATGTGTTTGTGTTTATTGTAGTTTTTCTTGTAGTTTATTGCTAATCTCGTAGCACTCTGATTACAAAAGATGCTGGATATGACTTCAGTTTTCTTAAATTTTTAAGGCTGACCTTGTGGCCTAGCACGTAGTTAATCCTGGAATATGTCCCATTGCTCACGAGAGTAACGTATATTCAGCTGCTTTTGAATGGAATGCTCTATAAATATCAGTTAAGTCCATCTGCTCTAATATGTCATTTAAGGCCTATTTCCTTATGATTTTCTGTCTGGATGATCTGTTTGTTAATGAAAGCAGAGTGTTAAGCCCCCCACTATGATTGTGCTACTGTTGATTTCTCCCTTTATGGTTGTTAGTATTTGCCTTACATATTGAAGTGCCTCCTATATTGGATGCATACATGTTTACAACTGTTATACCTCCTTTTTATACCGGTCCCTTGATCATTATCAGAGAAGGCAATGGCAACCCACTCCAGTATTCTTGCCTGGAGAATCCCAGGGACGGGAGAGCCTGGTGGGCTGCTGTCTATGGGGTCGGACAGAGTCGGACACGACTGAAGTGACTTAGCAGCAGCAGCAGTAGCTTGATCATTATGTAGCATCCTTCTTTGTCTCTTATAACAGTCTTTGTTTTAAATTCTATTTTGGCTGATACGAGTATTGCTACTCTAACTATCCTTTGATTTTCTTTTGCGTGGAATACTTTCTTCCAATGCATCACTTTCAGTCTGTATATATCCCTACATCTGAGGTGGGTCTCTTGTAGACAGCATATATAGGGGTCTTGTTTTAGTATTCACCCAGCCAGTCTGTGTCTTTTTATTGGCACATTTAACCCATTTACATTTAAGTGTATTCCTATATCAGTTTTCTTAATTGTTTTGGGTTTGTTTTTATAGGTCTCTTTTTTCCCTTCGTCTTTCATTTTCTTCTCTTGTGATGACCATCTTTGGTGTTGTGTTTGGGTTGCTTTTACTTTTCTGTGTGTATCTATTGTAGTTTGGAGGTTTGCTGTTCCCATAAAGTTGTGCTGTAACAGTTCATCTATTTACATGGTTTTTTGTCTGTTTGTTTTGTTTTGTAAATTGCTAGTCTCTTTCCCACCTAGAGAAGTTCCTTTTGTTGCATAGTTGATCGGGTGGTTCTCTTAGCTTTTGCTTGTCTGTGAACCTTTTGATTTCTCCATCAAATCTGAATGAGAGCCTTCTGGGTAGAGTATTCTTGGTTGTCGGTTCTTCCCTTTCATCCCTTTAAATATTTTGTGCCACTCCTTTCTGTCTTGCAGAGTTTTTCCTGAGAAATCAGCTGATAACTTTATGAGAGTCCCCTTGTATGTTATGTGTAGTTTTTCCCTTGTTGCTTTTAAGATTTTATCTTTGTCTTTAATTTTTGTCAGTTTGATTACTCTGTGTCTCATTGTGTTTCTCCTTGGGTTTGTCCTGCCTTGGACTCTCTTCTATATCTTTGTTAACCATTTCTTGCATCTTCTAAATCTTTGCCTCCATTTTCCCCCAACATCCTGTATCATCTTCACTAGCATTATTCTGAATTCTTTTTCTGGAAGATTGCCTATTTCCACTTCATTTAGTTGTTTTTCTGGGATTTCATCTTTTTCTTTCCTCTGGAACATAATCTTCTGTCTTTTCATTTTGTTTAACTTTCTGTGATTGTAGTTTTCTTTCTGGATGCTGCAGGATTTCAGTTCTTTATGCTTCTGTCTGCCCTCTGGTTGACAAGGCAATCTAAGAGGCTTGTGCAAGCTTATTGATGGGAGGGACTGGTGGCTAGTAGAACTGTCTCTTTCTCTGGTGGGCAGGACTGTGCTCAGTAAAACTTTAATCTGCTGATGGGTGGGCCTGCACTCCTTTTCTGTCAGTTGTTTGGACTGAGGAACCCAGCCCTGGAGCCAGAGGCTCGATGGTGGGGCAAATGGTGGCCTCTAGGAGGGCTTACACCAATGAGTACTTCCTAGAACTTCTGCTACCAGTGCCCTTGTACACACAGTAAACCGCAGCCACCCCTACACCTCTTCAGGAGACCCTCCAACACTAGCAGATAGATCTGGTTCTGTATCCTTTGTTCACTGCTCCTTTTCCCTGGACTCTGATGCACACAAGACTTTGTGTATGCACTCTAAGAGTAGAGTCTCTGTTTTCCCTAGTCCTGTGGAAGTCCTGCAGTCGAATCCACATTGGCCTTCAAGGTCAGATTTCCTGAGCAGTCCTATTCCCTTTGCCTAACCCCCAGGTTGGGAAGCCTGACGTGGGACTCAGAACCTTTGCAACAGTGGGAAAACTTCTATGGTATAATTGTTCTCCAATTTGTGGGTCACCACTACACTAATATGGAATTTGATTTCATTGTAATTGTGCTCCTCCTACCATCTCATTGTGGCTTCTCCTTTGTCATTATACATAGGGTGCTTTTTTTGGTGGGTTCCAGCATCTTCCTTTTGATGGTTGCTCAGCATTTAGTTGTGATTTTGGTTCTTTTGCAGAAGGAGGTGAGCACACGTTCTTCTGCTTCACCATCTTGAAATTATCTCCTGCTTTTTTTTAATTTTTATGATCTAGTAGGTTGATTATATTTCCCAAACTTGGAGTAGTGGCTTTTTGTAGGAGATATCCTATGTGTCCCAGCAGTAAACTTCCCTCTCTTTACCTGAGCTTTATGTTTTAGGGATTCCCCCTGTGAGAACTGCAAGGGTTCTTCTGTTGTGGTGGGCTGACTATGTGGGCAGTATGGCAGGCTTGTTAGTCACCGATCCCATTGGACCAGCTCAGGAGGCAGCTGCTGCAGAATCCTGGGTAGCCCTGAGGCTAGTACTGGCACACTGGTGGGTGGAGTACAGATCTAAGGATCTGGCTACAGGACCCAGGGGGTCCTGGAGCTGGTGTCAGATTGCTAGTGGATGGAGTCAGTTCCTGATACAGTTGGGTGTAGGGTCTGGAGCATCCCAAAGCTTGTATTGTTAGCCTGCTAATAGGTGGGGCCAGAGCCTAGCTGGTCCCAGTGCAGGGCCTGGCCTACTGGTAGATAGGCCATGTATGTAGGCTTGTGACTGTTATCTGCTCCCTGGTGGGTGAGGCTGCTCTAGAGGCTAGAGAAGGTTCCCTAGAGAGCAGGGCCAGAACCCAGGTGATTCTTAGACTGATATCTGCTTGGTAATTGATGGATCTGGATTCTTGGTTCTCTGATTAGAAGGGCCATATTCCAGAAGCAACTGTGGGTTTAAAATGTCATAAGGTCACCTAGTCTGCTGGTGGGTGGGAGCTCTGTCCCCATCCAGTTAGTTGCTTGGCCTGAGATGTCCAAGTGCTGGTGCCTACAGTGTTCTGGGCCAGAGCAGGGGTGGGTCCTCTGTCTACAATGGTGCTTGCCAGTACCATTGTCCATGTGGTAGAATGAACTCCTCAAAATGGTAGTCATAAGAGTCTGTATTCTCGGGGTGAGCTGCAGTTGCCTTCTGCTGCCCTAGAAGACTCTGCAAGATCAGCAGGTAGGTCTGACCCAGGTGCCTATCAAATTAATGCTTCTTCCCTCAGGCCCACTGCATGTGAGATTTTGTGTGTGCCTTTTAAGGGTGAAGTCTCTATTTCCCCCAGCCCTTTGGTAATTTAGAAAGAAAAACCCCACTGACCCGCAAAGTCAGATACTCTGGGGGCTCATCTTCCCAGCACAAGACCCCCAGGCTGGGGAGTCTGATGTGAGACTTAGACCTCTCACTCCTTGGAGAGAACCTCTGCATTTCTAATTATTCTCCCATTTGTGGATCACCCACCTGGAGTATGGGACATGACTATATTGCAACTCCACCCCTTCTACCTGTCTTGTTATTCCTTCTGTTAATCTTCAGTTGTAGAAGATTTTTTTTCTGGTAGATTTTGGTCTTTTTCATTGATGATTTTTCTGTAAATAGTTGTGATTTTGATGTGCCTGTAGTAGGAAGTGAGCTCAGAATCTTTCTACTTTGCCATCTTGCCCAATCTTGGTTTTCATTACTTCAGAGATAAGCAAACTAAAGTATGTTAGTCCAGTCTCCGATTCACACAGCTAGTGAATTACAAAGCTATGGCTGTCTCCCTCTATAATAGGCACCTTGAGGAAAGACATATTTTCTACTCTCAAATGGCTTGTAATCTAATTTGGGAGGTGCTCTACATCTTCAAAAGACACTAAATCTTATCCATAGAGTGTCTCTAAGTTCAGTTCAGTTCAGTCTCTCAGTCGTGTCCTACTCTTTGTGACCCCATGAATCACAGCACCAGGCCTCCCTGTCCATCACCATCTCCCAGAGTTCACTCAGACTCACATCCATCGAGTCAGTGATGCCATCCAGCCATCTCATCCTCTGTCATCCCCTTCTCCTCCTGCCCCAATCCCTCCCAGCATCAGAGTCTTTTCCAATGAGTCAACTCTTCGCATGAGGTGGCCAAAGTACTGGAGTTTCAACTTTAGCATCATTCCTTCCAAAGAAATCCCAGGGCTGATCTCCTTCAGAATGGACTGGTTGGATCTCCTTGCAGTCCAAGAGACTCTCAAGAGTTTTCTCCAGCACCACAGTTCAAAAGCATCAATTCTTTGGCGCTCAGCTTTCTTCACAGTCCAGCTCTCATGTGTCTCTAAAATACCTCTCAAATGATTCCTGTTCCCACTGCCTTATTTTAGCCATCATTTCCAACTTGAGCTATTAGAATAGCCTTTTAATTCTGCCACTAACTATTAGCCTTCTCCCTTCCATCTTCTAAAATACCACTGGAGGGATTATTTTCATTGTATTCTCAATTACAAACTTCAGGTTTTCGGTGTCTGGTAGAAGAAAACCAGAAGGCATCTTCACATGCATTTTGGACCCTTTCCAGTTTATTTCTTTAAGCTATTTCTCCTTTATCCTATTATGTACAGCTCCCCCATACTCTGTCATTCACCATGACCCAGATTAAGCCATGCCATCCAACTGTGGTACCCTGTTACCCATTACTCTCAGAGTAGAATCTGGCTCATTTTTTTAAAAATGTTGTTCATTGAGTTTTGAAATCTTTTCTAGCAGATTTAGGCATAGGATCTTTATTGTCTTCTTCAGTTAATTAAAATTCCGTAGCTGATAATAATAAAATCAATAATAAGATGTTCCTTGAGTGTTTAATATGTGTCAATTGTTAAAGTAAAGGTTTTATAGCATTATTCCATTTAATTGTCACAATAACCAATATTGGTATTATACCCATTTTGCAGATGAAGAAAATTGATATTATTCTCATTTTTCACATAGTTAGAAAGGGCTTTTAATTCCTGCACTAGGCTATCTCTCAAGGGAGAAACTATGTCTTGTTCATATTTGTTATTTCCAGTGGCTGGCCTGTGGTTTATGTTTAACTTATTGAGCTTAGGTTTCTTCATCTTTAAGATGGATAATAATATCATTATTATCTACTTCACAAAATTGTTTAGAGCTAAAGTAAGCACACCAAAACTTGTAGGTCAAAATCTGGCCTGCCACCCATTTTTCTAAGTAAGGTTTTATAGGAACACATCCATGCTCATTCATTTATGTGTTGTCTATGGCTGCTTTTGTACCCCATTGAAAAAATCAAGTAGTTGTGGCAGTGAACTTATGGCCAATAAAGCCTTAAGATATTTGCTGTCTAACCCTTTACAGACAAAGTTTGCTGACCCTTGGTTTAGACGCTTGAGTGATATATTGCCAAATTATTTAATTGCTTTCATGTATATAAACATGCTGCTGCTGCTAAGTCACTTCAGTTGTGTCCGACTCTGTGCGACCCCATAGACGGCAGCCCATCAGGCTCGACCGTCCCCAGGATTCTCCAGGCAAGAACACTGGAGCAGATTGCCATTTCCTTCTCCAATGCATGAAAGCAAAAAGTGAAAGTGAAGTCGCTCAGTCATGTCCAACTCCTAGCGACCCCATGGACTGCAGCCTACCAGGGCTCCTCCATCCATGGGATTTTCCAGGCAAGAGTACTGGAGTGGGGTGCCATTGCCTTCTCCATATAAACATAGGAGACCAAAGGAGACCATTATCAGTGGTTCTCCTTATAAACCATGAAAAAGAAATCTGAGGCTTCCCTGGTGGCTCAGCAAAGAATCTGTCTGCCAGTGCAGGAGACACAGGTTCCATCCCTGGCCCAGAAAGATGCCACATGTCACAGATCAACTAAGCCCAGGCACGACAACTACTAAGCCCATGTGCTGCAGCTATTAAAGCCCATGTTTCTAGAGCCTCCACTCTGTAACAAGAGAAGTGACTGCAATGAGGAGCCCAGGTACTGCAACTAGAGAATGGCCCCTGCTCACCACAACTAGAGGAAGAGCCCAGCAATGAAGTCCCAGAACAGCCAAATAAATAAAATTATTTTAAAAACCCAAAATTATAAAATTATTTTAAAAAGAAAAGAAAAAAACCTTGATTTTTATGGTTGTTTAAACATAGGCTGGGATACAACTGATTAACATCACTTTACATTGATGTAGCACTGTCCATATGCGTTACTCAAATGGACATTCCTATTAAGTGTTTTCTAACCAAGTTAATAGTAAAGGCAAAAATTTAGGTGGATTCGTGTACTTAACAGAAAAAATATAACCCAAAATTAAAAGGTCTGATCATAGAGCTGCTTCTTCTTCAGTGGATAGATAGACAAATGCCCTTGCTCTTTCTGTTCTGTGGCAGACCAGAGACAGGGCAGAAGTGTTCAAATACGCTTGCAATAAAGTCTGAATGCAAAGAGGAGAGAATTAAACAGAGCACAGGATGATGGACTGACTCCGCATGCAGCTTTCACATCTCTAGCTTGTCATCTGCACAAGAATGACCCTTCTAACCCTTGTCTCCTGCAGTTGGCAGGTGGCTTTGTAATCATTCTACTCTCAGTAGTACAGCCTTAGATGGCTAGACTCATCAAAGCCCCTCACCAGAGGCCCACCACCTTAGTTAAGATTTCAGTCAGCTTCCAGGCGCAAGAAATGACCTTACCTTTCAGAGCTACCCTGCTGCCTCCTGTTATTTTTCTGGGAAGAGCTTATCTATCAGAGGAGAATCCAGTAGGCAGTTACTCAAGCATTCTTACAGGAAATGTACAATTGGTAGCACTTCATGTAAGTGGTTTAGCATAATTGACTTTCATTTTCCATGAAAGTGACACGTTAAGAAATTAAGAACACTTTTTAGCCATTAATCTAGTCTGTTGTGATATACTGAATTATTAAAATGGAATTTCTTTTTTAAATTTATTTTTAAAACATTTTATCACTCAAAGCTTTTACTTTCCCAAACCAAGTATTCTCCAAATGAAGGAAGTTTATCCTTTAACTGTAGAAGTGAAATGCTTGCTGTTGGCATTTTATTCCACTCACTTGATCAAACCAGGTATTTTTAAACTGTGTAGGGCCTTGAGATTACTTCCAGATATTGTTCAAGTGAATATGATGAGCTTTGCATTCTGTTTTTGTTTGCTTGGTTTTCACTGTGGCAGTAACCAAATCAGTTCCCAGAGGATTTTTTTTTTAAGGAAATCTTTTCTCTCAGTTTTTTGTACTTTTCCAGTGAATTACAACATTTTGTCTTTGGATGAATAAACAGCACTGGCAAATTCTTATATGGGCAATATAAAAAGAGATTTCTGGGGGCTTCCCTGGTGGCTCAGGAGTAGAGAATCCACCCACCAATGCAGGAGACACTGGTTCGATCCCTGACTTGTGAAAATCAGAAATATGTCAGAGCAGCTAAGCCTGTTTGCCACAACTATTGAGCCTGTGCTCTAGAGCCCAGGAGTGGCAACTACTGAGCCCATGTGCTGAAACTACTGAAGCAGTAGAGCCCATGTTTCATAAAAAGAGAAGCCACTGCAATGAAAAGCCTATGCATTGAAACCAGAGAGTAGCCCTGCTTGCCACAACTAGAGAAAAGCTTGCTGAGCAATGGAGAACCAACACAGCCAAAACTAACTAAATTTTAAAAAAAAAGAGAGAGTTTTTTTATATCAGTTTGATATTTTATTTTCAAGCATGATAGATATACTTTCTTTTCTCTGAAATTTTTTTCTCACCCTTTAGATTGAATTTACCTGTTGTGCTAAAACATAAAATATTGTATCACTTGAATAATAAGTAATTTTGCATTCATGCCTAAAAGAACTTTGATGAATTACAACTCTTTTTGTTAGTATTTCCTGTCATTGGACTTTGCTTTATACTATGTCAGATGTGATATATACAGTTCCCTTTAAGCTTTAAAATCCATATAACATAGAATTAGCAATTTAGAAGGTGAATTATGTCTTAAATAGTAATAAGAAATTTTATATTTCTGTTTATACTTGTCTATAATGAAGATATAACATGAAATATTATTAATAGCCTAAAAAGTAAATTTGGCCTAAAAGTAAATTTACATACCCATCTTCATTTACTAGAAAGAACTAATATTTTGAACATTACATGTTTATACAGTTGTGGGTCTCAGTCTTTCTCACTCTCTCAAGTAATAATACATTCTGAGTTTATTTTTCTATAGGAAGTTTAAAAAGTACAACCAGTTTCTTAAGCAATAAAGAGCATAATGTCTAGAATTTATATCTGTCCAGTAAAATGCAATTGATCATAAATTATTTTAGGTAACTCTTAACAATGATAATATCTTTTTGAGGTTTATTCATGAATGTTATTGATCTTTCTTTTTTATTTTTTGTTGTTGCTTAGTCGCTCACTCATGTCTGACTTTTTATGACCCTGTGGACTACAGCATGCCAAGCTTCCCTGTCCTTCACTTTCTCCCAGAGTTTGCTCAAACGCATGTCCGTTGAGTTGATGATGCCATCCAACTATCTCATCCTCTGTCACCCTTTTCTCCTGCCCTCAATCTTTCCCAGCATCAAGGTCTTTTTCAGTGAGTCAACTCTTGGCATCAGGTGGCCAAACTATTGGAGCTTCAGCTTCAGCATCAGTCCTTCCAGTGAATATTCAGACTTGATTTCCTTTAGGATTGACTGGTTTAATTCTCTTTGCTGTCCAAGGGACTCTCAAGAATCTTCTTTAGGACTGCAGTCCAAAAGCATGAATTCTTCGGTGCTCAGCCTTCTTTCTGGTCCAGCTCTCACATCTGCACATGACTACTGGAAAAACCATAGCTTTGGCTAGATGGACCTTTGTTGACGAAGTGATGTCTCTGTTTTTTAATATGCTGTCTAGGTTTGTCATAGCTTTTCTTCCAAGGAGCAAGCATCTATTAATTTCATGCTGCAGTCACAGTCCACAGTGATTTTGGAGCCCAGGAAAATAAAATCTGTCACTATTTTCACTTTTTCCCCCATCTATTTGCCATGAAGTGATGGGAACGGATTCTATGATCTTAGGTTTTTGAATATTGAGTTAAGCCAGCTTTTTCACTCTCTTCGTTCACCTTCATCAAGAGACTCCTTTGTTCTTCTTCGCTTTCTGCCATAAAGGTTGTATCATCTGCATATCTGAGGTTATTGATGTTTCTCCCAGCAAATTTGATTCCAGCTTGAGCTTCATCCAGCCCAGCATTTCACATGATGTTCTCTATATACAAGTTAAATAAGCAGGGTGACAATATATTTTTATTTTTAATTGAAGTGTAATTGCTTTACAGTGTTGTACAACCACATGAAATAGCTCTAAATGTGCACATATCCTCTCTCTGTCGAGCTTCCCCACCACCATCACACCCTCTAGGTCATCACAGAGCACCATGCTGAGCTCCCTGTGTTCTGTACCAACTTCCCACTAGCTATCTGTGTTACACATGGGAGTATATATATTCCAGTGCTTCTCTCTCAATCCATCCCACCCTCTCCTTCCCCAGCTGTGTCCACAAGCCCATTCTCTACTTCTGTGTCTCTGTTCTTGCCCTGTAAATAGGTTCATCAGTACCATTTTTCTAGATTCCACATATATGTATTAATATATGATATTTGTTTTCCACATTCTGACCTACTTCACTTTGTATAACAGGCTCTAGGTTCATCCACCTCACTACAACTGACCCAAGTTCATTCTTTTTATGGCTGAGCAATATTCCATTGTATAGATTGTACCACAATTTCTTTATCCATATTCTGTCCGTGGACATCTAAGTTGCTTCCATGTCCTACTTATTGTAAATAGTGCTGCAGTGAACATTGGGATACATGTGTCTTTTTGAATTATGGTTTTCTCAGGGTATATGCCTAGTAGTGGGATTTCTGGTTCATACGGTAGTTTTATTCCTAGTTTTTTGAGTAATCTCCATACTGTTCTCCATAGTGACTGTATCCATTTACATTCCCACCAACAATGCAAGAGGGTTCCCTTTTTCTACATTCTCTCTCGCGTGTTATTGTTTGTAGACTTTGTGATGATGACCATTCTAGTGGGTGTGAGGTGATACCTCATGGTGGTTTTGATTTGCATTTCTCTAATAATGAGCGTACTGAGCATTTTTTCATGTGTTTGTTGACCATTTTCTGTGTCTTCTTTGGAGGAATGTCTGGTTAGGTCTTCTGCCCATTTTTTGATTGTTTTTCTGATCCTGTGTTGCATAAACTGCTTGTATAGTTTGGAGACTGATCTTTTGTCAGTTGTTTCATTTGCGGTTATTTCCTCCCATTCTGAGGATTGTCTTTTCCTTTGTTTATAGTTTTTGTTTATAGTTTTCTTTGCTTTGCCAAAGCTTTTAAGTTTAATTAGGTCCTGCTACTTTATTTTTGTTTTTGTTTCCATTACTCTAAGAGGTGGGTCAAAAGGATCTTGCTGTGAATTGTGTCAAAGAGTGTCCTTTTTCCTCTTAAGAGTTTTGAGTTTCTGGCCTTATATTTAAGGCTTTAACCCATTTTGAGTTTATTTTTGTGTATGGTGTTAGAAGGTGTTCTAGTTTCATTCTTTTACATGTAGCTGTCCGATTTTCCGAGCACCACTTATTGAAGAGGCTATCTTTTCCCCATTGTATATTCTTGCATCCTTTGTCAAAGCTAAGGTGCCCATAGGTACGTGGGTTTATCTCTGGGCTTTTTCTCTTATTTCCTTCGTCTATATGCCTGTTTTTGTGCCAGTACAATATGCCTTGATGACTAGCTTTGTAGTATAGTCTGAATTCAGGAAGATTGATTTCTCTACCTCTATTTTTCTTTCTCAGGGTTTCTTTGGCTGTTCAGGATCTTTTGTGTTTCCATAAAAATAGAGAAATTTTTTGATCTAGTTCTGTGAAAAAATGTCATTAGTAATTTGATAGGGATTCCATTGAATCTGTAGATTGCTTTGGGTAGGATAGTCATTTTCACATATTGATTCTTGTAATCCAAGAACATCTTTCTTTATTCAACTATATGATGCTTATTTATTCTTGTCCCTGTTATTCAATGAAAAATGAAACTCAAGTCAGTTCACTTTCTTTTTGTTAACAGTGCTGCTAATAGTTTTGCTATAAAGTTAGCTAATCATTTCTGAGGACTTGACTAATGCATGACCTCAAAATTATTCCTTTTCTTCCCTTCCCTTTATTCTCTTACATGTTTTTGAAGATTCCAAAACACTTTTGTAGAAGATTTTGTGTATGTCACTTCATGGGAAATAGATGGGGAAACAGTGGAAACAGTGGCAGACTTTATTTATTTGGGCTCCAAAATCACTGCAGATGGTGATTGCACCCATGAAATTAAAGGACACTTACTCCTTGGGAGGAAAGTTATGACCAACCTAGATAGCATATTCAAAAGCAGAGACATTACTTTGCCAACAGAGGTCCATCTAGTCAAGGCTGTGGTTTTTCCAGTGATCATGTATGGATGTGAGAGTTGGACTGTGAAGAAGGCTGAGCGCTGAAGAATTGATGCTTTTGAACTGTGGTGTTGGAGAAGACTCTTGAGAGTCCCTTGGACTGCAAGGAGATCCAACCAGTTCATTCTAAAGGAGATTGGTCCTGGGTGTTCTTTGGAAGGAATGATGCTAAAGCTGAAACTCCAGTACTTTGGCAACCTCATGTGAAGAGTTGACTCATTGGAAAAGACTCTGATGCTGGGAGGGATTGGGGGCAGGAGGAGAAGGGGATGACAGAGGATGAGATGGCTAGATGACATCACTGACTCAATGGATGTGAGTTTGAGTGAACTCCAGGAGTTGGTGATGGACAGGGAGGCCTGGCATGCTGCGATTCATGGGGTCGCAAAGAGTCAGACACGACTGAGCGACTGAACTGAACTGCACTGATACACACATATACACATAAACCTATCACTGACTAGGAACTAAAACAGAAAGATTAAAAACACTAAAATATACACAAGTATACATTCCATTGCCTTCAGATCAATGATATCATCACATGTCATTCAGCCTCTGGAAAATTCCACTGTATTTTTATGAGAAGATGAGAGTGAAAAGACAACTGACCTCTTAGTTCTATTACAAAATAATTTTTGCTTCCCCGGCTTCCTGGAAACATCTTAGGCTCCCTCGAGGAGTCTTTCAGTCATACTTTGAGAGCTATTGTCATAGATAATTGAAAGATAATCAGATCTGCAATTGTAATATACTTGCATATATTCAGATTTCCAAAGTTCTTCTTAATAGTGTAGTTTACTAAATTTTAGCCAGTAAGAAATAGTATTGTATGTGTGTATATTAACAAGCTAATTTTTCCCTTGTCTTCAGTTATGGAAATTCTTGAAGCCCAATACTCCACTGGAGTCCCGGATTTCTAAGCAATGGTGTGAAATTGGTTTCCAAGGTGATGATCCTAAAACAGATTTCCGAGGAATGGGACTTTTGGGACTGTACAATTTGCAGTAAGTAAAATGAAGAATGGTTGAGCTTTAAAGTTATGTCTGGCCTCCTTATATAGAAATGTCAAAGTTGAGTTATTAGTCCTAGAAGCTACTTCCCAGAAGACTCCAAGTAAACATTCAAGTCCTCTGACTTCAACTCAGGTTCATAAAATTTAAAAAACTACTACCATCTTCCTTTTATCTGGCAAACTTCATGCATTCTTTTAAACAAGTCTCAAATTTATTTTAATTATTTATTATGAAAAATTTCAGTTGTATACAAAAACAGAGGGAAGATTATAAAGAATCCCCTTTATACTGATCATCCAGATTTAGTAATTATTGACATTTTGAAATACTTGCAGCACTTTTTTTTTGGTAGAATTATGTTAATGAAAATCTTATACTGTTTGTAGTTTCAGTCTCATATGTCAATATGTAGCTTTAGAAGACATGAATATTACCTTACATTAACCCCAATGACATTATTACACCTAACAAAATTAACAATGATTCCTTGGTATTATCTATATCCTGACCATATTCAAATTTCCTAATTCTCTCAAAAATGTCTTTTATAGCTGGTTTGTCATAATCCAGTTCCATGTAAGATCTATGCATTGCACTTAATGATTATCTTTCTGGTCTTTTTTAATTCAAGCAATTTCCCCCCCTCTATCCTCTCCTTTTGCACTCCCAGTCATGTCATTAAACTCATACAAGAATCTAGGTCAAGTTTCCAGTACTATAAAATGTCCCACAGTCTATATTTGTCTGTTTGCATCTGTACCCATCCCGGTATTTCTTGAAAATAAGAGATATTCGGAAACACTTGAATAGGTTCATGTTGAGAGTGTCGCATCCCCACTCTCAGTTTTATGCTGAGATGAATCAGAGGAATCACAGCCTGATGGCTCAGTTGCCATCTAGCCATTTAACCATTTCCTCCAGTGATCGTCACTGAACCAATTAATTGTACATAGAATGCTTCTCTAATTTTGTTATTCTTCCCACAGTTTTTGGCTGGAATTCTGTAAAGACAGTTTCTTTTATTAAATATGGTTGTTTGATTTCTCTAAAATACAGGCAGGCTAGCTGCTCAAGTAAATAAGTTACCAGTTTTCAGAGGGAGGAGTTGGTGCCCTAGTTCTTTTGTTAGTGATCACACTTTTTTTTTCTTGGCTTTATCTCTATATTTTTAATTATCATTTTAACTCCTGGTTTTTGTATGTTTATGTGATTTAATAATTGTCCTCATTATTTTTTTCATGCTTAAATTAGGTCATTTGTAGCCATTCATTTTCAAGAAAAAAGGAGTCCTTGTAGGTTGTTCCTAGGAAGGGTAGTGATATGTTTTTAAAAGAAGAAAACTGACATTTTTAATAGCACCCATTTTCCCCCTAGATCTTTGCTTTTATTTTAAATTTAAGAAGTTTAATATCACCCATGCCTTTTCTTAAGATGGTAAATATTTTATACAATTTTAAAGGTCATATTAAATTTACAGTTATTAGAAAATTTTGCTTCCATTCCCCACGTTTTAAAATACATCCTTATAGCTTGTCCTACACCCAACAGTTTGTATCTCTTTTAGCCTGATTTTGTCCCTCCTCCCTCTCTCCACTGGTAACCACTAGTTTGTTCTTTGTGTGAATAGTCACCCATTCTTTTATGAAGTGTTTTAAATGTTACATTATTATGTAATGTGTGAATGAATAGAAAAGTAAAGGTGGGGTTGCAAATAAGTATGTAAAGGATGAGCTTTTGATAAGTACAGCTGGGACGTTCTATTTGAAAAATAAATATCTATCTTGCCTCAGTTTACAAGATGAATGTCAAAAACAACTGTTTACAACTTTTAGGAGAAAATCTTTGAAATATGTGAGTAAAGAGGGATCTCTTAAAGACAAAAACCAAAAAAGCCCAGCTGTAAAAGAGAAATCAATGGCTCTCAGACATTAAAAGTGAAACTTTCTGTAAGATAAGCCACCATAGACAAAATGAAAACCAAGATTGACATTCATATACATGATAAAGGATCCATCTCTAGTATATTAGGCTCTGAGGGTTTATTTATCTTATTTATTTGAATGTATTTGTAGATATACTGGACCAAGAAATAGTAACAGATAGGCTATAAAAGAAGAAACCTAGATGATCAACAAAAGTATGAAGAGACTCAATTTCATTAATAATCACAGATATGTTTATGAAATTTGCTGACTATCTTTGAACTTTTTGTAAGAAAATTTAAGAGCTTGTTTTATCCTTTAGATATATTCAGGAAATTATATACACATCAAATCAAATAATATATGCTATACTTAATTGTATTTTATAATTGCCTTTACGAAGTAACTTTTATGATATATTTTTGAGGGTATGTAAGCTTTTTGTATTTGTTAGGAAATTCATTGCCCCTTTTCCCCCAAAACAGAATTTTAACATCTCTATGCTCTGTAAGATATTTTCATCCAAAATTTACCCCAAGAATATTCTCCAAGAAAATACACTGACCCTCATCTAGTCTCATCCTTTCTCTGCTGTTTGGCTGTCAGAACCTCTCACCATGTTGCCTTCAACCAGGCCTTTTCTGCCTTCTGAGGGGCCTCATCCTGCCTTCCTATTAAGAGTCTGTAACCCTCTTCTGTAAAGCAATTATCCTTCAATTAAAAAATAAATTAAAAGCAAACAAACAAAAGAATCTATAACTCTCATTAAGAATATCTTTGGCTCTCTGGGGAATGGTAAAGTTCATAATTAAATGTTCAAACCTACTGGAATCATTCCTAAAACTTTGTGGATTTTACAACTACCCTATTAGATTCTCATTGTATTTAGAAAATTCTGTTATGAAAAGCTGTTCATTCTCTGGAGGAGCTGAAACAAGTGATATCACTTATGTTGGTATCCATCTCTGAATCCGAAATGACCTCAAATTGGATTGAAATGAATGTATTCATAAGGTCTGGAGTTATGGTTTTCTTTTCCCTCCAACTGCAGGTATTTTGCAGAAAGAGATGCTGCAGCAGCTCAGCAGGTCCTCTCTGATTCTCTTCACCCCAAATGCAGGTAATCATTAAAAATAAAAGGTGAATTAGGTTTTGTAAATTAGGTAGAATTAACTTCATCTCCTATATGGCTCTATTGATGAGATTCTCAAGAGAGTCAAGCCACCAAAAGTGAGGCTTACAGCTCTTTTAAACAAGCACTTTTGACAAATGCTGAATAGGAAAGTTAAAATGTCAGACTTGTTACAGGTTTTAGGATGTAGAGTGGCACAGTTCAAGTGAAATATGTATTTACCTGAAGGGATTAGTAGTACCCCTGATGTCTGAGAAGACTGAGTAGTAGATGGGCATAGAGGAAGGAGACAGTAGAGTAGGAAAGAAGTGAAACACAAGAGACCAGAGAGGGGGAATAGAGGGAAGAATGGAAGTCTTGGAGTCAGAGACCAAGTGAGAACGTCTGAAATTGCTGAGGCTCTTTTATTTTCTTAATAAAATTCCAGATTGTAAATTGTTTGTGTTTTCATTTAACTTTCTAAATTTTTTTTAACCGATTGCATTAAGGGATATCACTAAAGAGGAAATAAGGTATTTTTCTTTGCTTTTGCTTTTTCTCACTTTTATTTTAGGCTAAGTATGGGTAAGAATTTTTCAAGAAATATAAATTCATGAAAAATTTCTAAAAGCAAACATTTCCCGACATTTTATATAATATAGTTTGTTACATTTGGCCTGCGTTTTGGTAAAGGAAAAATCAGATTAGACTGACCTGATAGAAAATGTCAGAGTTTTTCTACAACTGTGTCTATTGAAAAAACATTTTGAAATGTCACCTAAGGCTGAACACATTACCACATATCTCTGATCCCATCTACTCCAAGAGATGGACATTTTATTTGGGAATTTTGTTGCACAAAGCATATTAACGCTTCTATTAATGTATTTCTAATTGTATTATTATGAAGAGTATATTCATGCTTTAGCACTCTCATTATAAGGAGTTCTTCTATTATATATTCATATTTTTGTATCACTTTTTGCTCCTCAGCATGAACAGAGTCCTTGTTAGTGTTCATGATTACTAAATAAGTCCCAAATTTTATCATACCACTCTCAGAATCTGTGAGTGGTATAGATTGACTTTGGGGCTCCCCTCTTATCTTATATTATACTGACTGTAGCTTCAATGGCTAAGATTCATTAAATTATACTATACTTCCCAAATTTATAATTATAATCTTTTATAAGGTTAAATTTTCATTTTGTTTATCTTTTATTTACTTTGAGAAAAACACTAAGATCCCTTAACTCTTTCTTCATACATTGCGTGGCTAAAATCAAGCTATTTTAATTTTTTAACTACATTGAATTACGTGTTTCTGTTAATGTAGAGATTCTGAAGTCTCTATAATTAAAATTGGCTGAGGAGTCTGTCTGCACTGTTATTCTGTGGAAAAGCATTAAGTAGAAGACATAAATCCTTCATGGTCCTTGGGAAGTGGCAATAAGCTTAAAATATTTGTTAATAAACTATTGGAGAGGGATTAGTTTTGTCTATGAACCATTCTGAAAGAAAAGCTTTATAATTTTATATCCTGTGTTGGCCATCAGAGAGGAAGTATTAAGGGTTTGTGTGTTTACACTTAAGAAGAGACTAGAATGTGTGGGGTGGAGGGGCATGCAAATCCTTTGTCCCTCAAGCTACAAATAAAATTGACTAGATGAAGTTCAACTATTAACCACTTCAAATTGATGGTAAATGTCATTGAATGCAAATCAGAATGTCTTGAAATTACCACTGTCCTTCACCAGTATCTGAAAGAAATATTTATTAACCCATTGTGATATCACCCCAGATTCTTTCAGACCCTGAATATTTCAGGTGCTGAACAGGGAGAAGCCAGTAAATACTAAAGGAAGGTTTTCCCTGTCTACCCTTCAGCAAGCATTATACATTGTTGCTCTTGTCAAGATCTATCCTGAAGTAACTTGAGGGATAAAAGTAGATTGGAGTTTAAGAGGAGAATTTTGACAGTTTGTTTTTGTGCTTGTTTGTGGTGTGGATGTTTCCTGAAGAGAGGAATTCCTTCTGTTTGGGCTCGGACATCCTATAGAGTATCATTACTTATAAGTATTGAAATGAGTGGAGGTCATTTGGCCTTTTCTTACATTTCCAATGCAGATAGATTTAATTTAACAAAATACAGAGACACTATGAATTTATAAAGCTTTGTTGAAAAGAGCTGCTTATAAATTTGTTTATACAAAATTTCTTAAATTTCACACCTAACTCTTTTTAGTTTGGGTATGAGTCGGTTAAGGTAAAAATCTCCCGATGCCTCTTTGGCTGATAATTGGCAGTTACACTTTAAAAAGAAGTGGCTTATTTTGACATGAATTAAAGACAGTTACTTTGAAGTAGAGCCAGTCATTTATAGAGTAGAAAGTACTTAGAGTAAAACACCAATTTTGCATCATGTTTTTGTGGGCTTGTGCTGTGTATAACATGTGTGTCTTTTGATGTAGTGTTTGCATTGTTTTATGAAGAACTCTTTCTCTTACTTAGATGGAAGCTAAATGTTCGTAATAACTCTAGTTTGAAAATTGTATTTAGTTCCAAGACTAATGACAGTTTTTAGTGTAGAGCACTGAATGAAGGTCACATTGGCCACAGAGAAGAGTCCAAGGTGGTTCCTGCCTACAAGATGTTGGCAGTATGGAAGTGGGTGAGAAGGGGCATAAGAAAGTACACAAAATAATAGAATGCAAGTTAGTATTTTCAGAATGCCTTTATTTTAGTACCATTTCTTCAGATAGTCTTATTCATAAGCTCCAATTATAAAAAATGTGTTAAAATGTGTCTGCTATGGGTTAGTTATCTCAGCTTAGCAAGAGGATATGCTATAGCACTTGTTGGAACAGAATTTTTAAAGCTTATGTGTCTCTCCTTCCCTTCTCCCCTCCCTCCCCCCTCTTTTTCTGTCCTTCTTTCTTTCTTTCACTATCAGTAAATGTTTATTTGGAATCTGCTGTGTATAAGACATCACAAATAAGGTTAAATAATATAATTACCATGAGGGAAAACCAGATGAAGTGCAGTGTGGGAAATCATGAGAAAGTGAGGTAGAATCTTGCTAGAGGAGAGAGCAATACCAGATGAGGTTTCATGGAGGAAGTATTGTTTGATAATTAATGGATAACATAAAAGAGTACATTTGACTTTTAGGTCTGTCTCTCACTACTGTACTATAGTGAATAAGGGATAAATACCATGGCTTTAAATAATTCCATTTCTGAGCTCTGTACAAATTGCATTGTAGCTTTTTAGTTAATAACATTTAAATTGATTAGTGTTTCATAACTTAGTTATAGGCTTCCCCACATCTAGTCAACAGTTTAAAGAAAAAACATTAAAAGAGAACAGCTGCTAATTAGAGATCAGATCTTACATATTTACTTATTTGTTCACTCATTTATTCAGCAAGTTCAGCAAAGCAGAATGGGAGAAGAAAAGGATGGATAAAGCAATTGGGTGAGTCTGGGACTCCATATATAACGGGTTGTCAGTCTGAGCCAGAACCAGAACAAAATGTCCTAAGAGCACTGCAAAAAATGGCAAGGATGAAAATCCACTTGTCCTGATGGAAATAAATAATCCAGTTTTGAAAAGGACCTGTTTATGTTATTTGGATTTACTTATATGATTATATGATACTCCTTTGCTTGTGTTCTAGTCATAAGGTTTAGAAAGTTATAACTGTATGGAAATGATTTTCAAAAATCATAATTTGGAATTGTATTTGCTAGTTTGCTTTTAAGGATTTCTATCAAGTGTCTAGCTATTAGTTCAAATTTTACTTTAGGACATAATGCCTCATGTCATCCAAAAATATTTCTGAACAGAGTACTTCTTTTTTATGTGCTGGATTTACAGTACCAGAGAAGACTTAAGAATCCATTTGACTTAATTTTGAATAGACATGTGGAAAATGAACTAGAAAATATACCCTGAGTATTAAGATACTAATTTTTCCTCATTTTAAAAGTAATATTTGATTTATTATAGAAAATTTCAAAAATATAGAGAAGTAAACAGAAACACCCTAGTCATATTGCTCTAATATACCCATATTAATATTTTATAGCATTTAATTCTTAGAATATTTTTGTTCACATTTGAATGTATATAATAAAACTTGGCTTGTTCCTTATATATTGTTTTATATCCTGCTTAAATCATCTTTAGGAATATAGTTTTACTAGCTGTAGTACACGATGAGATTACCATAATTTATTTCACCAATCATGTTCTTTAGGATATGTGAATAATTTACATATCTTTGCCATATAAATGACTATCATTGCATATAAGGCTTTTTCATTTTCTTTTTTTTTCTCATATATTTGGGAATGGAATTAGTATGTTAAAGCATACAAACTTTCAATTCTCTTGGCAAACATTATTAAAATTTTCTGTTAATTAATAAGATTCAGAGTTTTGATAAGGCTGTGAGGAAGGGAAATCTGCCATTCTCATAATTTAATAGTAATGTAAAAATCAAATTACCATTTTTTTGAGATGCTTACTTCCCATATGTGACACACAGTTGGTGTTGTGGCTTGTACTTTACAGGTACTCGTTTGCAATTGTGGGCATCAATATAACTGATCTGGCATATAATCTACTGGTGAGCGGAGCACTAAAAACTCATTTCTACAACATCGCTCCAGAAGCTCCAACATTATCGCACTTTCAGCAAACATTCTGTAAGTGTCTCGTTGCTTAATTATTGACATAGACTTCTGTAGAGAACACTTTCAGCAAGGGCTGAAGCTGAGAGATCTTTGTGATTTGGTTGCTTTGGAGCCATTGAACTCCTCCTTTCGTTTGTATTTTGTTTTCTCATTCAAAACCACATATTTTCAGGCATCATGAATCTTTTCTCATTCCCTCCTCTTACCTAATATTCAATGTATCAACTTCCCATCTGACTTAAAGACATCATGGATGTCTTTCTCCCTCTGATCCAGCATGACACTTAACCGTACAGGCTTTGAAAACAGCCTGAGTTGACTCCAGATCTACATTTACTACCCTCCCCTAAACCTCAGCCATCTCATCTATAAAATGGATGCAAAATGAGATGAAGATAAAATGTTTCTTTTATTGGCTAGTCCCATTGTTAGTGCTCCGTGAGCATTAGAAAGAGGAGGTGGGGGTTTAGTGGGGGATACAGATGGTGGTGGAGTTGTTGGTATTAATTTTACCACTACCACTATTGCTACAGAGGGTAGTATTTGCAGTTCCTTCTAACTGTAGGTGCTAATAGAGGGAATTATTGTTGACCCTGAACCTGAGGTTGCAGTTGTGCTGAGGTTTCAGATGATAAAGATCAGACTGTTTAGTAGAGTCCTGGTATGCTATTGTCCAGTTTTAAAGGCAGAATCTTAAAATGTAGCTATATGTCGTTATTATCTTTGCAGGCCAGACGTTAACTGGTTTGGAGGAACATAGAAAGATAATCTGCCAAATCATCAAGTAACCCTAAGCAACTTATAGAAGAAATGCCTTTTAAGTTATTTTGTAGTTTTTGTTGTTCAGTCGCCAAATCGCGTCGGACTTTTTGTGACCCCATGGACTGGAGCACGCCAGGCTCCTGTTCATTTAGACATTGCTTATTGCACTGATGGCTTTACTTAAGCTTTTTTTTTAGCAAGAAACTGTCAAAGTTCTTCTCCTTTTTTTTTTTTTTTTTTAGCTTTTTTTTTTCCTTCTGTTAAGTTGGTAACCAGGTCTGCACTGTTTCTAATTATGGTTAAGACCCCATCATTCCACCCCAAATCTACCACAGGAAAGTGTTGTTCCCTGGTTCATTTTTAAAATGTGATAAAGTCAAAAGTTAACAGATATTTATTTTATTTAGATTCCTAAATTAATAGTGCTTATATTATCTAGGATTCTGTCATCTCTTATATCTGCCTAATCAGGACATCCAGGGCTTCCCTGGTGGCTCAGAGGTTAAAGCGTCTGCCTGCAATGTGGGAGGCCTGGGTTCGATCCCTGGGTCGGGAAGATCCCCTGGAGAAGGAAATGGCAACCCACTCCAGTATTCTTGCCTGGAGAATCCCATGGATGGAGGAGCCTGGTGGGCTACAGTCCACGGGGTCACAAAGAGTCAGACACAACTGAGCGAGAGACTTAATCAGGACATCTGCTTTAGAAAGCAGATCCCTAACAGGTGGCATGGAAAGTAAGAAGCAACCTGATTTATTCCACAAGACTCTCCAAAAGGTTTAAGAATTGGCAGCATTAAATATCTCATAAATGAGGGTTAACATAAGACCAAAACTGGCAAGTTTGCTTGAAAATATGTTAAGAATCTCTTAGAGGCCTAAATCCCATTTTCCAAGAGACAGCTTCTGTCCTGACGCCTCCTCAGCAAAGGCTGGTTACTTTCCAGAGAGAGAAAAAGAAAGGGTTTCTGGTCTTATGAGAATCAGGTACAGCTAATGGCAAACCATACTGAAAGTGATGATGAAGACTGAGACCCAGGCTCCTTCTCCTACCCGGTTCCTATCACTTTGGCAGCCAGTCAAGAGATTGACAAAGGCCTTCTCTGAAATCTGAACATCCCAAGAGAAAATAGCTGAAAACGCTGACCTCTGGGTCTGTCCCGTGAAACAGCCTAGCCGTATCACTCTACAGTCATGCTCACTATCAGCAAAACCTACCTAGTGCTTAGCACTTCCAATTAACTTTTACTCCAATTGGCTTTTTATTTAGTAAAATACACTGCAGAGAGCCAAATTATTATCAGATGTTTGAGTGAGATGCTTAAAAACATGTCCTTAAATTCTTTGACACTTCTTCTGTTAAAAAGTAGGGTTTTTGTGTTCCTGTCATCCCAGCCCAATTGGGCTGACCAGTTGGTTGACCAGTAGAATAAGCAGAATTCATTCTATGTGACTTCTAGGGCTACATTAGGAAAGGCTTTCATTTGTGGGTAAAGAATATGTGGTACATATATACAATGGAATGCAGTACTACTCAGCCATAAAAAAAAGAATGAAATAATGCCATTTGTAGTAACATGAATGCAACTAGAGATTATAATACTAAGTGAAGTAAGTCAGAAAGAGAAAGACAAATACCATATGATATCACTTATATGTAGAATCTAAATTATGACACAAACGAACCTCTCTATGAAACAAAAACAAACCCAGAGATGTAGAGAACAGATTTGTGGTTGCCAAGGAACAGCAGATTGGGGAAGGGATGGAATGAGGTTGGAGTTAGCAGACACAACTCCAACAAGATAAACAACAAGGTCTTACTGTATATCCTAGGGAACTATATTCAGTATCCTATGATAAACCATAATGGAAAAGAATATTATAAAGAATGTGCATATATGTATAACTGAGTCACTTTACTATGCAGAAGAAATTAACAAAACATTGTAACACAACTATATATCAATAAAATAATATTTTTAAAGAAAAAAAGTTTTGATCTGGAGATCAAGGATTGAGCTGCCTTTGGAAGCATGAACCACCATTTAAGGGATCTGATTCCTTTGTGTTGTGAGGAAATCCAGGACATACAGAGGAGCCATATGTAGTAATCGAGACTGACAGCCTCAGAGGAGGTCCCAGTGGATAGTCAGCATCCACTAGACATGTGAGTGAATATGCCTCCAAATGATTCCTGCCACCAGCTGTCAAGTCACCACCCCCAACCTTCAGATCTTCCCATTTGAGACTCCAGGCATTGTGGATCCATCCCTCTTATCAGTCAGTCAGTTCAGTTGCTCAGTCATGTCCAACTCTTTGTGACCCTGTGGACCCTTTGAGAGCCCATGGACTTCCCGGTCCATCACTAACTCCCAGAGCACATTAAACTCAAGTCCATTGAATCAATCATACCATCCAACCATCTCATCTTCTATCATCCTCTTCTCCTCCTGCCTTCAATCTTTCCGAGCATTAGAGTCTTTTCCAATAAGTCGGTTCTTTGCCTCAGGTGGCAAAAGTATTAGAGTTTCAGCTTCAGCATCAGTCCTTCCAGTGAATGTTCAGGACTGATTTCCTTTAGGATTGACTGGTTTGATCTCTTTGCTGTCCAAGGGACTCTCAAGAGTCTTCTCCAACGCTAGAGTTCAAAAGCATCAATTCTTTGGCACTCAGCTTGCTTTATGGTCCAACTCTCACATCTATACATGACTAGTGGAAAAACCAGAGCTTTAACTAGACAGAACTTTGTTGGTAAAGTAATGTCTCTGCTTTTTAATATACTGTCTAGTTTGGTCATGGCTTTTCTTCCAGGGAGCGAGTGTCGTTTAATTTCATGGCTACAGTCACCATCTGCAGTGATTTTGGAACCTAAGAAAATAAAGTCTGTCACTATTTACACTGTTTCCCCATCTATTTCCCATAAAGTGTTGGGACCAGATGCCATGATCTTCGTTTTTTGAATGCTGAGTTTTAAGCTAGCTTTTTCACTCTCCTCTTTCACTTTCATCAAGAGGCCCTCTAGTTCCTCTTCACTTTCTGCCATAAGAGTGGTATCATCTGCATATCTGAGGTTATTGATATTTCTCCTGGCAGTCTTAATACCAACTTGTGCTTCATCCAGTCCGGCACTTCACATGATGTACTCTTAATATAAGTTAAATAAGCAAGGTGAGAATATAGAGCCTTGACGTACTCCTTTCCCTATTTGGAACCAGTCTGTTGTTCCATGTCCGGTTCTAACTGTTGCTTCTTGACCTGCATACAGATTTCTCAGGAGGCAGATAAGGTGGTCTGGTATTCCCATCTCTTGAAGAATTTTCCACAATTTGTTGTGATCCACACAGTCAAAGGCTATAGCACAGTCAATGAAGCAGAAATCACGTTTAGAATCCCTCTTATGCCCTTTCCTAATTCCTGATAACCCATTGAATAAATGAGTATATTAAAATGGTTCTTTTAAGCCACAGAATTTTGGAATAATTTCTCAAGCAGCCCTCTGTTCATTTCAGTTCAGTTGCTCAGTCATTTGTGACTCTTTACAACAACATGGACTGCAGCACACCAGGCATCCCTGTCTATCACCCAGCTCCCAGAGCTTGCTCAAACTCATGTCCATCGAGTCGGTGATGCCATCCAACCAGCTCATCCTCTGTCGTCCCCTTCTCCTCCTGCCTTCAATCTTTCCCAGCATCAGGGTCTTTTCAAATGAGTCAGTTCTTCACATCAGGTGGCCAGAGTATTGAAGTTTCAGCTTCAGCATCAGTCCTTCCAGTGAACACCCAGGACTGATTTCCTTTAGGATGGACTGGTTGGATCTCCTTGCAGCCCAAGGGACTCTCAAGAGTCTTCCCCAATACCACAATTCAAAAGCATCAATTCTTCAGCACTCAGCTTTCTTTATAGTCCAATTCTCACATGCATAATGACTACTGGAAAAATTATAGCTTTGGCTAGACAGATCTTTGTCACCAAAGTAATGTCTCTGGTTTTTAATATGCTATCTAGGTTGGTCATAGCTTTCTTCCAAGGAGCAATCATCTTCTAATTTTATGGCTGTGGAGCCCCCCAAAATAAAGTCTGTTACTGTTTCCACCGTTTCCCCATCTATTTGCCATGAAGTGATGGGACCAGATACCATGATCTTCTTTTTTTGAATGCTGAGTTTTAAGCCAGCTTTTTCACTCTCCTCTTTCACTTTCATCAAGAGACTCTTTAGTTCCTCTGTGCTTTCTGCCATAAAAGGGTGGTGTCATCTGCGTATCTGAGGTTATTGTTATTTCTCCCAGCAGTCTTGATTCCAGCTTGTGATTCATCCAACTAAGCATTTCACATGATGTATTCTGCATATAAGTTAAATAAGCAGAGTGACAATATGTAACCTTAACATACTCCTTTCCCGATTTGAAACCTGTCTTTTTTTCCATTTCCGGTTCTAACTGTTGCTTCTTGACTTGCATACAGATTTCGCAGGAGACAGGTCAGGTGGTCTAGTAGTCCCATCTCTTGAAGAATTTTCCGCAGTTGTGATCCACACAGTCAAAGGCTTTGGCATAGTCAATAATGCAGACATAGATGTTTTTCTGGAACTCACTTGCTTTTTCCATGATCCAACAGATGTTGACAATTTGATCTCTGGTTCCTCTGCCTTTTCTAAGTCCAGCTTGAACATCCGGAAGTTCATGGTTCACATACTGTTGAAGCCTAGCTTGGAGAACTTTGAGCATTACTTTGCTAGTCTATGAGAGATGAGTGCAACTGTGCAGTTATTTGAACACTCTTTGGCATTGCCTTTCTTTGGGATTGGAATGAAAACTGACCTTTCCAGTCCTGTGGCCACTGCTAAATTTTCAAATTTGCTGGCATATTGAGTGCAGCCCTAGATAGCAAAAACAGTAAGGAAAGCCTCAAGCATGAAAGAGAGTCTAAAGCAGGCAGAAATAAAGCCGCTCTAAAGAAATAGAAACAAGGCAGAGAGAAGAAAACTTTAAAAATGTGTATCATTACTGTCCCCAGGAGATAAGAGCAGAATTGCTACTATGAAACACGAACAAGGTGCCATAGAATGAGCACTCAGAGAACAAAAGAGTACTCTTAGAAATTAAAAATCAGATTACATAAATGAAACCTTGAGGGAGAATTAGAAGATAAAGCTGGAAACTCTTCCAGAAAGTAGAACAAGAAATATAGATGGGAAACAGAAAAGAAAGATTTGAAAGGACCATTCTTAGACATCTATAATAGAAGGGCTAGAAAAAGAACAGTGAAACTAAGGGGAATGAATCAAAGTAGTACATCAAGAAAAATATTCACAACTGAAGGATGACTTTCATATTTCAGCTGGTAAGAACTAGCATAATAGATTAAAATGGATTCACACTCAGGTCCATATCATTGTGAAATTTTATGACTTAGGGAAGAAATGATTCTAAATATTTCCAAGTCTGTCACATAAAGAATTGAGAATTAAGGTGGCATTGAACTTCTCAACAGCAACATTTTATTCTAGAAAATGGTAGAATAATGTCTTCAAACATTTGAGAATGTTATTTAAAATCTAAGGGAATATAGTTTCCGATTTAGAATTCTATAACCAGTCTAACTTACTAGTTAAGTGTGGGAATAAAATAAACACATTTTTTAAATACAAGGTCTTAAACATTTTACTTTTTTGTATCTTTATAAGAAAGTTCTTAAAGGATGTATTTCCAGGAAATAAGAGAGTAATCCTTACAGGAATAAGTGGGGTCCAGAAAGCAGGAGATCTATAAAGAAAGAGAAGAGAATCTTCAGAATGAAGGAAGTAAAAAAATCAAGCAATGGAAAATATGTTATTTAGAGATATGGAAGTCAGTAATCAAAGAATCAACTGAATGAATTGAAATGTTTATTTAAAGAAGCAGGAATTAGGATAGGAAGGGTTTCTGGGGTTTTGTTTGTGTTTTGTAACAAAACTTCTAAACTATTTGACTCTATGTATAGTTTGACGCTCTTCATCATTAATTGGGCTTCCCTTGTGGCTCAGCTGGTAAAGAATCCGCCTGCAGGGCAGGAGACCTGGGTTCGATCCCTGGGTTGGGAAGATCCCCTGGAGAAGGAAAAGGCTACCCACTCCAGTATTCTGGCCTGGAGAATTCCATGGACTGTATAGCCCTTGGGGTCTCAAAGAGTTGGACACAACTGAGTGACTTTCACTTTCACTTTCATCATTAATTATTGGGGCTTCCCTGGTGGTTCAGTGGTAAAGAATCTGCCTGCAAATGCAGGAAGTTAGATCCCTGGATTGGGAAGATACTCTGGAGGAGGAAATGGCAACCCACTCCAGTATTCTTGCCTGGGAAATCCCATGGACAGAGGAGCCTGGCGGGCTAGTCCACATGGTTGAAAAAGAGTTGGACATGACTTAGCGACTAAACAACAGCATCACTAATTATTAGAGAAATATAAATCAAAACTACAATAAGATTTCACCTCACTCTGGTCAGAATGGCCATCATAAAAAAATCTACAAATAATAAATGCTGGAGCGGGCATGGAACAAAAGGAACCCTCCTACACTGTTGGTGAGAATGTAAGTTGATACAGCTACTATGGAGAACAGTGTAGACGTTCCTTAAAAAAAAAAAAAAAAAATAGAACTGCAATCCCATTCTTGGGCATATATCCAGAGAAGACTATAATTCAAAAGGTTACATGCACGCCATGTTCATTGCAGCATTATTTACAGTAGCCAAGGAATGGAAGCAACCTAAATGTCCATCAACAGATGAATGGATAAAGAAGATATGATATAGACAGATGGATAGATACACACACACACACAATGCAGTATTACTCAGACATAAAAAAAGAATGAAATAATGCCAATTATAGCAGCATGGATGGACCTTGAGATTATCCTACTAAATGAAGTTAACCAGGCAAAGACAAATATCATATGATATAGCTTTTATGTGAAATCTGAAAAAAATACAAATGAACTTAGTAACAACAACAAAAAAGATAGACTGACCCACAGCAGTGGAAAACAAATTATGGCTACCAAAGGGGAAAGGTGGGGAGGTTAACTTAGGAGGTTGGGATTTACTTATACACACTATACATAAAATAGATAACTAAGAAGGACCTATTGTATAGCATAAAAGTATACTGACTATGTTGTAATAACCAAAAAGGGAAAGAATATGAAAAAGAATAGGTATATATATGTATAACTGAATTATTTTGCTGTACACCTGAAACTAATAACAACATTGTAAATCAGCTGTACATCAATAAGTTCATTGACTATTCTAAAGCTTTTGACTGTGGATCACACAAACTGTGGAAAATTCATCAGAGATTGGAATACCAGACCATCTTACCTGCCTCCTGAAAAACCTGTATGTAGGTCAAGAAGCAACAGTTAAAACTGGACAGGGAACAATGGACTGGTTCCACATTGGCAAAGGAGTAGGTCAAGGCTGCATATTGATATTGTCACCCTGCTTATTTAACTTCTGTGCAGAGTACACCGTGCAAAATGCCAGGCTGGAAGACTCACAAGCTGAGATCAAGATTGCCAGGAGAATTATCGACAACCTCAGATATGCAGATGATTCCACTCGACAGAAATTGAAGAGGAACTAAAAAGAGTCACTTGATGAGGGTGAAAGAGGAGAGTGAAAAAACTGGCTTGAGACTCAACATTAAAAAAACTAAGATCATGGCATTCGGTCCCATCATTTCATGTAAATAGATGGGGAAAAAGTGGAAACAGGGCAGATTTTATCTTCTTGAGCTGTAAAATCACTGCAGATGGTGACTGTAGCCACAAAATTAAAAGATGCTTGCTCCTTGGAAGAAAAGCAATGACAAACCTAGACAGTGTATTAAAAAGCAGAGACATCACTTTGCCGACAAAGATCCATAGAGTCAAAGCTGTGACTTTGCCAGTAGACATATATGGATGTGAGAATTGGACCATAAAGAAAACTGCCCAAAAAATTGATGCTTTTGAATTGTGGTGCTGGAGAAAAAGACTCTTGAGAGTCCGTTAGACACCAAGGAGATCATACCAGTCAATCCTAAAGGAAACGAATTCTGAATATTCATAAGGACTGATGCTAAAGCTGAAGCTCCAGTACTTTGACCACCTATGTGAAGAGCCAATTCACTGGAAAAGACGCTGATGCTGGGAAAGATTGAGAGTAGGAGGAGAAGGGCAACAGAGGATGAGATGGTTGGATAGTATCAGAACTGAGTAGACATGAATTTATGCAGACTCTGGGAGATAGTGAAGGACAGGGAAGCATGGCATGCTACAGTCCATGGGGTCACAGAGAGTCAGACACAACTTAGCAACTGAACAGCAAAAACATGTATAACTTGAATAAAAAAGCAAATTTTAAAATACTTAAATTTTCATGACTTATTAATGGAAAGTGAAAGTCTCTTGTATTTGTGATTACAGCTCTTACTTTGACAACTAGGTGATTATATTTACTCCTATAATAGAGGGACTAGGCCTCTTTAGAAGAAGCTAACTGCCCTGGATTTTTTATTCCTCTATCAAACGTAATCCGTTCTGCACATCTCCTCTGTAATATTCTTGCAGTTACCTGTGTCCTTAGGTATGTTTCTGTTGTGTACTAATCAAATGCAGTGAAGCAAAACCAGGACACAGTCAGGCAACAACAAATTTGCTGCAGTCCTGGGTTGGAAAGGCAAGTTTGTATTCCGAACAGGCATTTCATCTAGGTGAACGAATATATAAGAGCTCTGTTACTTTGACTTTACAGTATTACTCAGTGAGCACTGACTGCGCTGCCACGTCAATGTGCTATGAGAATTACATTCGATCTAAAGCTCCACTGAACGTGCAGCTGCATTGAAATGAAATGAGATTAGGTGTAGTGAGCAGAAGGAAGTACAATGGCCACAAGAGAAAAAAGAATTAGCTTTTCTTTGACCTTCAAAAGAAGGAACTATACACAGGAATAATAACCAGAAGAAGTGAATCCACTGGAAAAGGCAGTTTATTTCATGTCCTAGCTTCCAGCCATAATTGTGTGATTGTACACCATTCAGGTATCTGTTTAAACCCGCTGTCCTCATCTGTAAAATTTAGACTTATCTGCATTTCCTATTCTATAAAGCTGTTGTAAGAATTAAATAAGACTGTAAGCAATAAAACTGTAAGCAATTATAAAAGAGACTGGCTTCTCTTTCCTTCCTCTGCTCTCCATGTCATTATGTTAGCTTCCTTAGCTAACAAATCATTATCTGAAATTTTCTGCCTTGGTCCCTCTCCAAAAAACTGAGAGTTGGGGAGCATGGAGCTCTACCTTATCCTTGTATCTGTTACATGTTTGTTAATTAGCAGATGAGCCAATTGGTCAGTAAGCCAAATGGATTTGTGAACACTCTGTAATGTTATACAAATGAGTGAAGTTTTGTGATTATGATATGTACCCTGGAAGCCAAGCCACCATTTTCACATTTTGATTAGAATAATGTTACAGTGTCTAATTATTTTTCTGATGTGATAGAGAAAGAGTCTCAGGGAATCGGTTTTCAAGATTTACAGCTTGACTTTTGTAGCCTTGAGAGGGAGGAGAATGGTGTTAGATTATTAAAAAACCCCTCCACCTTCAACTCTTATTCTAGTCATTTAAACCTTTCAAAATGTTTTCCTATAGTTGCCTGTAAGGTAGAAAAATGGTGAAACCAAATGGATTTGTATTCTTCTAAAACCCCTGTGCCGTCTTAGATAACATTCAGAGTGAGTGAAATTCACACTGTGGAAAATGAATTCCTCATTAAAGAATTTTTCACAGTGCCTGTTTATTGTCAACAGTGGTAAATAAAGCAAAGCTAGGGGAGGCAATGGTATTCAGTTGAGCTATTTTAAATCCTGAAAGATGATGCTGTGAAAGTGCTGAACTTAATATGCCAGCAAATTTGGAAAACTCAGCAGTGGCCACAGGACTGGAAAAGGTCAGTTTTCATTCCAATCCCAAAGAAAGGCAATGCCAAAGAGTGTTCAAACTACTGCACAATTGCACTCATCTCACAGGCTAGCAAAGTAAAGCTCAAAGTTCTCCAAACTAGGCTTCAATAATATGTGAACCATGAACTTCCAGATGTTCAAGCTGGACTTAGAAAAGGCAGAGGAACCAGAAATCAAATTGCCAACATCTGTTGGAACATCAAAAAAGCAAGAGAGTTCCAGAAAATCATCTACTTCTGCTTTATTGACTATGCCAAAGCCTTTGACTGTGTGGATCACAACAAACTGGAAAATTCTTCAAGAGATGGGACTACCAGACCACCTGACCTGCCTCCTGAAAAATCTGTATGCAGATCAAGAAGCAACAGTTAGAACTGGACATGGAACAACAGACTGGTTCCAAATAGAGAAAGGAGTATGTCAAGGCTGTATATTGTCACCCTGCTTATTTAATTTATATGCAGAGTACATCAGCCAAAATGCTGGACTGGATGAAGCACAAGCTGGAATCAAGATAGCCAGGAGAAATATCAATAACCTCAGATATGCAGAGGACACCACCCTTAAGGCAGAAAGTGAAGAAGAACTAAAGAGCCTCTTGATGAAAGTGAAAGAGGAGAGTGAAAAAGTTGGCTTAAAGCTCAACATTCAGAAAACTAAGATCATGGCATCTGGTCCCATCACTCCATGGCCAATAGATGGGGAAACAATGGAAGCAGTGACAGACTTTATTTTTTGGACTCCAAAATCACTGCAGATGGTGACTGCAGCCATGAAATTAAAAGACACTTGCTCCTTGGAAGAAAAGCTATGACCAACCTAGACTGCATATTAAAAAACAGAGACATTACTTTGCCGACAAAGGTCTGTCTAGTCAAAGCTCTGGTTTTTCCACTAGTCATGTATAGATGTGAGAGTTGGACTGTGAAGAAAGCTGAGCGCCGAAGAATTGATGCTTCTCAGCTGTGGTGTTGGAGAAGACTCTTGAGAGTCCCTTGGGCTGCAAGGAGATCAAACCAGTCAGTTCTAAAGGAAATCAGTCCTGAATATTCAATGGAAGGACTGATGCTGAAGCTAAAACTCCAATACTTTGGCCACCTGATGTGAAGAACTGACTCATTGGAAAAGACCCTGATGCTGGGAAAGATTGAAGGCAGGAGGAAAAGGGGATGACAGAGGATGAGCTGGTTGGATGGCATCACTGACTCAATGGACATGAGTTTGAGCAAGCTCCAGGAGTTGGTGATGGACAGGGAAGTCTGGCGTACTGCAATTCATGGGGTCGCAAAGAGTTGGATACTACTGAGTAACTGAACTGAACTGATTCACCTTTCAGTTTTAAATGTGGTAGAAGGAGGTCACAGTTGGGAAGCAGAATACAGTAAGTAAGTTCTCATGTCAAATACTTAGCATTTATTCCAAAATGTCCCCAATCTAGACAACGTTTTTGAGACAAAAAGATTTGAATATGAAATTATGGTTCAAAGCAAAAGTGTCTTATTAACAATTTCATGTAGTTTAATGACCAGTCTGTATTGTTCAGAGTTGATTTATAGTTTTCATTGTCTCATAATAGTCAAAATGCAATTGCTTGACTTGTCAGGGTAATTTAAAACTTGATTCAAATCAAATTTCAAGAGAAAAAAGGCTAAGTGGAGTACTTTTGAAAAATCAGACCATTATGTTAATTTAACTAGGAGGGGAAGAATGAAGTAGTTACTGTCTACCTTTCAGAATATGTTCCAGATGTTATTCATATTCTAGAAATGGCAGAATTGATTTTTTCCAGTATTCTTGCCTGGGAATCCCAGGGACAGAGGAACCTGGTGGGCTGCCGTCTTATGGGGTCACACAGAGTCCAACACGACTGAAGCGACTTAGCAGCAGCTCTAGAAGAGTGAGAATAATTCTGGGACCAGGTGCAAAAATCTTGTAGATTGGTAGCTTCTACTTGCACTAGTTTTAAAGAATAATTTTTAACACTAGTGTTTATTGCATTTGCACTCTATAGTTGCTGATACTTGGTTTGACATCTCTTTCAGCATTCAGGGTGATTTTGAATAAGATTAAGGATTTTTTTTTTTCCTCTTGCATTCTTGTCACTTATCCTATCTCTAACAGGTTATCTGATGCACGAGTTTCATAAGTTTTGGATTGAAGAGGACCCTATGGACATAATGGAATTTAATCGTGTGCGAGAGAAATTCCGCAAGAGGATCATAAAACAGCTGCAGAATCCAGACATGGCATTGTGCCCGCACTTTGCTGCCTCAGAAGGTTTAATCAACATGTAGTCACCCACACTTGTTTCAATGGATAGCCCGGAACACTGCCTCATTATTGTGTTAGATCTCTGCTTAGGTCCTGGCTCATGCACTGAATGCACTCAGTGATTGTATGCATGCCTTTTGTTACAGTGTTTTCATATCTTGGTCATAATTACCAGATCCCCAGATACCACCATGTCTGGAGTATCTGTCCTCCAGTGACTGCTCATATTGTGGCATCATGCAGTGTTACATCTTGCCTTGACACCCAGTATGGAGAGAGTTTTCTATTTTTTTAAATTGTCTTCCTCTCACTCATAATTTAGCATTGAAGAATTGTATTTCTCTAGCTGTATTTTATATGTAAAAGATTTAGCTGAATTTTGTTCTGTGAAAGCCTTTTAATTTATTGATATGTTTTGTGACTACAGCTGCTAGCTCTTCAGACCAGGTTCATGCTTGGACCTCATTCCAATAAAGTATAAGACTTTAAAATGATACAAACAGACACATGATAAGATAAATCATTATTACAAACACCCCTGCACTTCATGAAAATGTAACAAGGCTTACAAGAAGCAAATTTAGGTAGGTGTTGTTTTTGTCTGAAGTACTACAGAATTATATTATAATTTACCCCCAGTTGTAATTGTGGCATTGTCATCTGGACATCATATTATTTTATTCTCATAATTTTTCTGGCTTGGATGCCTAAATATATTTATGATGCTTCAGCCTCAGAAAAGAAGTATGCATACTGCAAATGCTGCAAAAGCTTTTTCACTGCCTGCCTCTTGCTGAACTCAGAGTTAAACCCAGGCCCTTTTGTGATCCAAGCATCTTTGCTTGGGGCACTGAGTGCTGGCTGGTTTGTTGTCTATGTCAAAAAGTAATATTAAAAAAATTTTTTGCAAGAAAATGTGTTGCAAGAGAAGAACCTGACTTATGAAACTAATGGCCCTGTCTTTTATCAATGGAAGAAGTAAATTGCTTGGCAGGGGAACAAAATCAAATCATTTCGAAACTGCTTAAAGTAATTTTAAAAACCATGATTTAGTTCAGAGTTATGATTATAGTCTGTTGAATAGTATTTACCATGGCATTTCATCCCCATGGTATTTTATACCTTCTGACTATCAATTTTAGTATTATTAGACATTTGTGTAATCATTTGCTTATTTAAGTGAATTTTGAGTACGGCCTAACTCAGTTATGAATAAATTACCTGTCATTCTACTATAATGTATAGTGGATTTCATTTTAATATTTTTGTGTTTGTACACCTTCTGAATATGCAAATATGCGGGTGGGTAGAATGTCAAAGACTGACAACCTGGAGCTAAATATAAATCATGAGTAACCAGGTATGAATTACAGTGTGTTATGTCTGAGAGATTGCTTTTATTTAACTAACCTTGAGGCCTGATGTTGCTTTAATGAATGAATAAGATCCAGCTTTTTCTTTGCAACTTCCTTTAAAGCCTAATTTCTCTACTGTTAGCTGATATAGAAGATTTTAAGGTGCCTGTTGTTTCCAGTCCATTCCAGCTCCTCTAGGATTTTGCTGTCCTTTCCCTTTCAGCTGCGTGCCAGGTGGCAGGATTTTGCACTGCATCTTACATACCTTTGTGCCTTTTCTTAGAATGGGGAAAGGAAGGAGTTGATTTAATGCATGATATATACCATGAATAGTGACAGGAATATATATTCCTCTTCAGAATAAGTGAGAATTTGTAAACCTGGTAAATGACCTGTTTTGGGAGCCCTGAGTTTCCACCACAGCTGACACTGTTATATATGAAGGTGTTATTCTATTTCACGCTTTTGTAAGCCACATATATGCATTGTCTCTTCCTATCCAGTATAGTCATGTGTCACTAACATGGTTCGATAATGTATCATATTTAACCAGCTCATGTCTCTTCTGTAAGGCAGAGATCAGTTCAGTTCAGTCGATCAATCGTGTGTAACTCTTTGCAAGCTTGCAGCATGCCAGGCTTCCCTGTTGGAGAAGGAAATGGCAGCCTACTCTAATATTCTTGCCTGGAAAATCCCATGGATGGAGGAGCCTGGTAGGCGGCAGTCCATGGGGTCGCTAAGAGTCAGATACAACTGAGCGACTTCACTTTCACTTTCATGCATTGGAGAAGGAAATGGCAACCCACTCCAGTGTTCTTGCCTGGAGAATCCCAGGGACGGGGGAGCCTGGTGGGCTGCCATCTGTGGCACAGAGTTGGACATGACTGAAGTGACTTAGCAGTAGCAGCAGGCTTCCCTGTCTATCACCAACTCCCAGAGCTTGCTGAAACTTCTGTCCATCAAATCAGTGATGCCATCCAACCAAGCTCATCCTCTGTCATGCCCGTCTCCTCCTGCCTTCAATCATTCCCTGCATCAGGGGCCTTTTCCAATGAGTTAGTTCTTGTATCAGGTAGCCAAAATATTGGAGTTTCAGCTTCAGCATCAGTCCTTCCAATGAATATTCAGGACTGATTTCCTTTAGGATTGACTGCTTTGATCTCCTTGCAGTCCAAAGGACTCTCAAGAGTCTTCTCCAACACCACAGTTCAGAAGCATCAATTCTTTGGTGCTCAGTTTTCTTTATAGTTCAACTCTCAAATCCATATATGACTACTGGAAAAACCATAGCTTTGACTAGACAGACCTTTGTCTTTGCTTTTGAATATACTGTCTAGGTTGGTCATAACTTTTCTTCCAAGCAGCACGCATCTTTTAATTTCATGGCTGCAGTCACCATCTGCAGTGATTTTGGAGCCCAAGAAAATTAAGTCTGTCACTGTTTCCATTGTTTCCCCATCTATTGGCCATGAAGTGATGGAACCAGATCCCATGATCTTAGTTTTCTGAATGTTGAGTTTTAAGCCAACTTTTTCACTCCCCTCTTTCACTTTCATCAAGAGGTTCTTTAGTTCCTCTTTGCTTTCTGCCATAGGGTTGGTATCATCTGCATATCTGAGGTTATTGACACTTCTTCCAGCAATTTTTATTCCAGCTTGTGCTTCATCCAACCTGGCATTTCACGTAACGTACTCTGCATATAAGTTAAATAAGCAGGGTGACAATATACAGCCTCAACGTACTCTTTTCCCTATTTGGAACCAGTCTGTTGTTCCATGTCCAGTTCTAACTGTTGCTTCTTGACCTGAATACAGATTTCTCAGAAGGAAGATAAGGTGGTCTGGTATTCTCATCTCTTGAATACTTTTCCACAGTTTGTTGTGATCTACACAGTCAAAGGCTTTGGTGTAGTCAATAAAGCAGAAGTAAATGTTTTTCTGGAACTCTCTTGCTTTTTCAGTGATCCAACAGATGTTGGCAATTTGATCTCTGGTTCCTCTGCCTTTTCTAAGTCCAGCTTGAACATCTGGAAATTCACGGTTCACATACTGTTGAAGCTTAGCTTGGAGAATTTTGAGCATTTCTTTGCTAGCATGTGAGATGAGAGCAATTGTGTAGTAGTTTGAACACTCTTTGGCATTGCCTTTCTTTGGGATTGGAATGAAAACTGACCTTTTCCAGTCCTGTGGCCACTGCTGAGTTTTCCAAATTTGCTGGCATATTGAGTGCAGCACTTTTACAGCATCATCTTTTAGGATTTGAAAGAGCTCAACTGGTATTCTATCACTTCCACTAGCTTCGTTCGTAGTGATGCCTCTTAAGGCCCACTTGATTTCACACTCCAGGTTGTCTGGCTTTAGGTGAGTGATTACACCATCGTGGTTATCTGGGTCATTAAGATCTTTTTTGTATAGTTCTTCTGTGTATTCTTGCCACCTCTGCTTAATATCTTGTTTCTGTTAGGTCCATACCATTTCTGTCCTTTATTGTGCCCATCTTTGCATGAAATGTTCTCTTTGTACCTCTAATTTTCTTGAAGAGATCTCTAGTCTTTCCCATTCTATTGTTTTCCTCTATTTCTTTGCACTGATCACTGAGGAAGGCTTTCTTATCTCTCCTTGCTGTTCTTTGGAACTCTGCATTCAGATGTATATATCTTTCCTTTTCTCCTTTGCCTTTAGCTTCTCTTCTTTTCTCAGCTATTTGTAAGGCCTCCACAAACAATAGGTTTGCCTTTTTACATTTCTTTTTCTTGGGGATGGTCTTGATCACTGCCTCCTATACAGTGTCACAAACCTCCATTCATAGTTCATCAGGCACTCTGTCTATCAAATCAGGCAGAGATGGTTGATGGTAACAAAGCTAGGAGCTTTCCCTCCCAGCTCCTTGAATTTCTCTCTGTTGTTTCTTAACACGACTACACAATTTTAGGATGAACAGACTCTGCCAACTCCTTCTAGTTCTGATTATTATTAGATTTCTTGTTCACACCTCTTTGTGAAAGATGTATTCTATCCTGTCATATGAAGTGAGGTGTGAAAAAAAAAGGGGAGAAACTTTCAAAGGCATATTTTAAAGTGGGATGTCGCTATGTGTTTTTCCCTTGAACATTTTTAGCTTGCTTATAGTTACTTCATTGAACAAGGGTCAACCACTTAAAATGTAAATTAGGTAGCATGCCCTTACCAGGTTTTTCAAAACACTACTTGCTATGATAAAAAACAGTTTGCCCAAGAAAGAAAACTTTTTGAAGCACCATTTCTGAAAATTGTGACTTAAATCTGATTTTCCTTCTCACACTTCTTGTTATTGTAGTGAAAAAAAATATTTTTTGCTTGGTGACCCACCATCGTTACTCTTTGAATTGAAGCTTAAATATATACTAGACCTGAAAAAAAGGTCTGAAAGATACATCTTCCAAACCAGGTACTTCTGAGAGAAAAAGAGGATGTTGTTAATTTCTTTAGGACAGTAGGGTGAACTGGGACAATTTGAGGAAACTGAGATATTAGGTGAGAGACAAAGAGACAGACATAAGTAGGAATCATCCTACTCATCCAAGCAGACAAATGCAAACTAATTTCACTTTCTAACCTCTGGCAGGAAAAATACGTCATAGGGACATAGATATTTTGATATCTAATATACTACCCCCAAATCTTAAGACACATCAGAGATAAGGGCTTGGTCTGAACTGAAAGGTGGGCTTATAGCAGGTCAGCAATGGGGATACAAAGTCCAGCAACCAAACTTCATGGTGACAAACTATCCTGATCCATAAACACAGAGGGCCAGATCATACTGAACAGGAATGAGGAGGGAACCTCCTCCAGGATTGGTGGAATGTAGAGCTAGGGAATGGGAGGTGGAGGGAAGAAAAAAGAGGCAGAAAGGAAAAGTGCCAGCCAAGCCCAGAGCCACATCCAGGAAACTGAGCCATAGTGACACACGCTTCATCAACGCAATGCCTCTGACTTTTCAGGGAGCCTGACAAAAGTGACTGCTCTAATCCAGAAACAAAATGGCAAAAAAGCAGGACAAAGTATAATATCAAGTCCTAGAAGATGAAAGAGATTCTGGTATGGATTCTGTTTCAAGAATTAACATTTAGTGAGGGTTGCTGCCAGATGCCAGGACTGCTAGTCCTTCCCTTACATTATTTCATCTCCTCAACAACATGCAAATTGAGATTATTTGCATGCTTGTTTTTCTAGACAAACAAGATTAGAGAATTTAAAAATATTGCCAGAAGTCTCAAGAGAAAGAAAGTCACAAGGAAGTATTACCTCACACCTGTTGGAATGGTTATTATCAAAAAGGAAAGAAATAGCAAGTGTTGGTAAGGATATGAAGAAAAAGGAATCCCTTGTGTGCTACTGATGGGAATGTAAATTGGTATAACCACTGTGGGAAACAGTATAGTTCAGTTCAGTCGCTCAGTCGTGTCTGACTCTTTGCGAACCCATGAATTGCAGCACACCAGGCCTCCCTGTCCATCACCAGCTCCCGGAGTTCACTCAAACTCACATCCATCGAGTCAGTGATGCCATCCAGCCATCTCATCCTCTGTTGTCCCCTTTTCCTCCTGCCCCCAATCCCTCCCAGCATCAGAGTCTTTTCCAATGAGTCAACTCAGAAACGGTACAGAGGGTCCTAAAAATAGAACTACCCTAGGATCCAGAAATTCCACTTTTGGATATATATCCAAAGGAAATGAAAACACTTAATTCAAAAAGATACATGCACCTCCAGGTTCATTGCAGCGTTATTTATAATAGCCACATCATGAGATTAACCTAACTGTCCTTCGATGGATGGATAGGTAAAGAAAACATGATATATTTATATACACAATGGAATATTATTCAGCCATGGTGAAGAGGGAAATCCTTTCATTCGTAACAACATAGATGGATCTTAAGTCAGACAAAGAAAAACAAATACCATATGATCTCACTTATATGTGAAATCTATTTTTTAAAGCAACTTTTAGATACAAAGAACAGATAGGTAGTTGCCAGAGGCATGATGTATGGGCTGGGCCAAATGTGTGAAGATAGTCAAAAGGTAATAAATGAATAAACAAATAAGTAGCATCACACAGTGGTGATGTGATCTACCTATTGTCAAAAGACAATAGATAGATCATAGATACATAGATGATAGATACAGCATAACAAGATCTTGAACCCAGAGCCTTAAGCGCCGACTTAATCATTATGCTGGCTACCTAGTTGGAATTATTTTCTACTGTCAAGGGTAGATTATAAACACGTAGATTATATACCCCTCCCAAGTTATAATACACTATACATAAATAACATCTCTTGCTCAGATGTCCGTGGGATGAATTCATACTTAACCATACTATCCCTCAGAACTTGCCATATTTTTGGCCAGAATTTCTTCCTTGATACAGAAAGAACAATTCCAACAGGATTATGAGCTCTATCTCCAGATCCTTGCCTCCTCCAAGAGCAAGAGAAGCCTGCATACCTCCTTCTGGCCCTGCAGTGGAAAACCTCAGCAAAGTGCCCTTGCAGGGCCTGACTGCAATATATTCAGGTTAGTAGCTATAAGGCATATCTGTAGAAAAAAGAGCTTTATAGAACTTCAAAGATGTGAATTCTTTATAAATAAAACAATCCTTTTACTTCAAAGATTCTTATGTCCCATGACCTGACATAGCTGCCAGAATGCTACTACTCATAGGCACCTGAACATGTGTGATGTCATCTGTTAACAACCCTGGGATACTTCACAGGGGGTAGGGTTGCAAAAAATAAAATGTTGACTTAGTCCCTTTCTATTATTTTATCTATTATGTACCTAGCATTGTGGCCTGTCTTGCAAAAGAGACTATAGAGGAAAGTTGATGGCAACTAGAAAAGTGTGGCAAAGAGAAGGGAAAGCTGAGATTAAATTTGTAAAACAACAGTTAAACCCCCTCTGTCATGCAAGGTGAATCAAGACAAAGTTGGGGATGAGGGGAACCCTTTCATGGTAGATCACTGCCCACCATACAAGAGCTTGAGTGAATTCCACAGCATCCCAAGACATGAGTTTGGAATAGGCTTTCCTAGGGAAATTTCAAAGCAAGTATTAGTAAGAGAAAAAAAGGTATAAATGATTCCCATTGTCCCAAGGCTACCAGGGCCTGTGTGCTGTGCCAGACACACTGTCAGTCTGGGTCCAGGTGAAGAGCTCCTGCACTCCTCTTCCTCTTCTCTTTGGGGGCAAACCGAAACACACCTCGGCAGAGGAAATGAACTGATAGGTGCATATTGTGGCCAGGCAGTCTGGATCTGGCTGCCAGCTGCTCTATCCCTGCAGACTTTGGGGTCTATGGGATGTTACCGTAAGGAAGGAAATCTCCAGTCCTCAGGGAGGCTGAGCTTGCATGTAGGTCCTTCTGCTGGGAGAAAGAAGAACAGCTGGTTTGTTCCAGAAGCCCAGAGAGAGATTTTGAGTTATTTTTTTGCCAAATCTCATATCACACCCATACAGTTATATTCTAGATGTATTAGCTCTTCTGTGCAAATCGTGTAGCAATTACTGAGAAATAGGAACATCAACAGCCTGAAGTGGTATGATACCAGGAGTTTTGTAATCCACTTTTGGTTAAGTTTTTACTATTTCTGCAGGGTACACTAGGAAAAATCTGCAGGCAGAAGACACATATTCCAGTTTATGTGCTGCTAGCCTCCTCAGGCTAATGACTTACCCTCTCAAACTTGGCTTACCATCTGTAACAGAAAAATAATAATGGCAGCTCCCTTTCAGAAGATTACTGTAAGAATAAAAATCAAATAAACAAACTATCATTCATTAAAGTGCTTGGGAAGCTCCAAAGTACCAATTAAACACATTGGTAGTAATTACGGTACTAATTATGTCTAATTATGGTTGGCTTTTATCTGTTTGGTTTTTGGCTGTGAGCTTACTCTAACAGAAAATTAAGCTATAAAATTTGTCCTTGTAGCCAGTGTCCCCATTAATTTTATTCAGCAAGCATTTATTGAGAACTTATTTTTGTATCAGGGATTTGCCAACTCTGGGGATCAAATGGAAAAGAATATGGTGCTATTGATCTCATAGAACTCATAGTCTAAATCTACTGCCTTGCTTCTTGCTCTGAAAAATATTGATCTGGTCATTCTTCACTGAAACCTTACATGGTTTAGTCTCAACTGTTAATAGTTTTAGAAGTAAATCAAACACGTCCTTTGCTTTCCTTCAATTTACTTTGTCAATATAACTTGACACTGTACCCACCTCTAACAAAGGACTGCATGTTTTGTTATTACCCAGAGGCACAAACAGGAGTTAGTATAGAGAAAGTGGAAAGTTGTTATGGACTGGATATTTGTGTCCTCCCAAATTCCTATGCTGAAATCCTAACCCTCAAGGTGATGGTATTAGGAAGTGGGATCTTTTATCACCTTTGGTGGTAAAACTCATAAATAGGACTAGAGCCCTTATAAAAAAAAGACAGGAGAGAGCTTCCTTTCTCTCTCTCTCTCTCCATACCCTCTCCCTTTCTCTGCTTTTTGAGGGTACAGTGAAAAGATGGCCATCTACTTAGAAGACAGTCCTCACCAGACACTAATGTTGCACCTTGATCTTGACTTTTCAGCTTTCAGAGCTGTGAAAAACAAAAGTTTCCTGTTTAAGCCACTCATTCCATAGTATTGTTATAGCAACTCCCCCAAATTAAGACATCAATGCGGATGCAGGTCCCAGGCGAATTGCCAGCCCTCCCACCCCAAATGCTTCTTGAGGAGTTTCCCACAGTAGCCAAAGCTGCTGCTGCCCCAGATGCACACACCGACAGATGGCCATTCTCAAAGAGTTTCCTTCTTTCAAGGTGTCAGGCAGGGTGGCTAGCTTCCTACATGCTGGAGAAAACAGTCTTCACTTACTAGCCAAACTCTTCACCTCACTGAAGAGAAACCACCTAATTGCAACTTGGCAGGTAGCTCAGTGGTAAAGAATCTGCCTGCAAATGCAGGAGATGCAAATTTGATCCATGGGTTGAGAAGATCCCCTGGAGAAGTAAATGGCAACCCACTCCAGTATTCTTGCCTGGGAAATCCCATGCACAAAGAAGCCTGGTGGGCTGAGTTGGACACAACTTAGCAACTGAATATGCACAACTATCAGAGAAATTATTTGAAGTCTGAACCTAGAATGAACCCAGGAGCTTGAAAACACCAAGAGAATGACAATCAAAATAATGCAACTCTGCTGTGCAAATGTTCTGACCTTATTTAAGAGCATACCAAAACAGAATAGAGCCATTCTTAAATAAACCAAAGACTCTCACACAGATTAACAACAATCTGAATCTTTTTTCATGATTTAGAATAAAGATAGTAAATGTAATTTAGAGTACTAGCCAGTTCAAAGAAAGCTATTAAAATAGTCTTATGAAATAACTAGACTTGGAGTTACATTTACACATAACTAATTTCCTGGCTTTTAGGGCCTAACTTGTACTTGTGTTCCTGCTGCTGCTAAGTTGCTTCAGTTGTGTCCGACTCTGTGCGACCCCATAGACGGCAGCCCACCAGGCTCCCCCATCCCTGGGATTCTCCAGGCAAGAACACTGGAGTGGGCTGCCATTTCCTTCTCCAATGCATGAAAGTGAAAAGTGAAAGTGAAGTCACTCAGTCGTGTCTGACTCTTTGCGACCCTATGGACTGCAGCCTACCAGGCTCCTCCATCCATGGGATTTTCCAGGCAAGAGTACTGGAGTGGGATGCCATTGCCTTCTCCAACTTGTGTTCCTACCTCTCTTTAAATATGAAATGAATTAACATGCATGAATGTGCCACACAAATGTGAAGATCCATCTTAAAATGCTATTAACTTGCTGTGGATTTTTAATGGATTAATGTGTTTAATCATTTGTTTTATTTTTGTTTTGTTTGTAATCATTTAAGTTGTGAAGTTTAATAGAGATATAAGAAATGTAGCAAAAATAAAATATAAATTATTTACACCACTCAGGTCAAGGAAGAAAATATTATCAGCGTCTCAGAAGCGCTCCCTTCATGCCCACTCCTTTGAAGTCATAACTCATCATTTGGATGGTAGAATCTGTTTTAGTTTACTATATAGTTTTACCACCTGAATGTGTGTTTTATATGTATGTATTGCCATCCCTGTTGGGTTTTTCCTTCTTTTAAACTTCATCTAAATGCAGTTATACTGTATATAACCTGATGGGTCCAACTTTCTCCCTCAAAATTTGAAATTCATCTATATTATTGTATATAGTAGAGTTGTTTTATTTTCATTGCTGAATGTTTTCTATGGTGTGAACATATCATAGTTTATTCTCTCCATCTGACAACGCTTGCCTTTTCTTGGACTCTTACTTCCACAAATACTTAATTTGACTATTGATATGATTGGATTTAGTTCTATGATTTTATGATTTGTTATTTATCTCATCTGTTTTTAAACTTTATTTTCAATAGACTATATTTTTTGAGCACTTTTAGGTTCACAGGAAAATTGAGCAGAAGTTTCAGAGTTTTCTCATCTGTTCCCTGTTCTCACGCATGCTGTCATTAACAATATCTCCCACCAGAATAGTACAGTGGTTCTAACTGCTGACTCTACACTGGCACATCGTAATCACCCCAAATCCATAATTTACAGTACGGCTCACTTTTGATGTTGTACATTACATGGATTTGAACAAATATATAATGGCATGTTCTTTGATCTTTTTTCCTGTCTAGCCTTCTTTTAGCTTAATTGATTACTTATAAAATTTCCGATTAACTTTAGCTTTTTAGCAAAGTTTTCCTTACTTTTAAAAAATTTATTTTAATTGGAGTATAATTACTTTATAATATTGTGGTGGCTTTTGCCACACATTGACGTGAATCAGCCATGGGTGCACATGTGTCCCAACTATCCTGAACCCCTTCCCACCTTCCTCCACATCCCAACCCTCTGGGTTGTCTCAGAGCACCGGCTTTGAGTGCCCTGCTTCATGCTTCAAACTTGCACTCATCATCTATTTCACATATGGTAATATACATGTTTCAGTGCTATTCTCTCAAATCATCCCACTGTTGCCTTCTCCCACATAGTGCAGAAGTCTGTTCTTTACATCTGTCTCTCTTTTGCTGTCTTGCATATAGGGTCGTCATTACCATCTTTCTAAATTCCATATAAATGCATTAATATACTGTATTGGTGTTTCTCTTTCTGACTCACTTCGTCTGTAAAATAGGTTCCATTTTCATCCACCTCATTAGAACTAACTCCAATGCATTCCTTTTTATAACTGAGTAATATTCTATTGTGTATATGTACCACAACTTCCTTATCCATGCATCTGCCAATGGACACCTAGGTTGCTTCCATGTCCTAGCTACTGTAAAGAGTGCTGCAATGAACATTGGGGTACATGTGTCTCTTTCAATTCTGGTTTCCTTAGTGTGTATGCCCAGCAGTGGGATTGCTGGGTTTTATGGCAGTTCTATTTCCAGTTTTTTAAGAAATCTCCACACTGTTCTCCATAGTGGCTATACCAGTTTGAATTCCCATCAACAGTGTAAGAGGGTTCCCTTTTTTCCACACCCTCTCCAGCATTTACTGTCTGTAGACTTTTTGATGGCAGCCATTCTGACCAGCATGAGATGGTACCTCATTGTGATTTTGATTTGCATTTCTCTGATAATGAGTGATATTGAGCATCTTTTCATGTGCTTATTAGCCATCTATATGTCTTCTTTGGAGAAATGTCTGTTTAGTTGTTTGGCCCACTTTTTGATTGGGTTGTACTTTTTTTGGTATTGAGCTGTATGAGCTACTTGTATATTTTGGAGATTAATTCTTTGTCAGTTGTTTCATTTGCTATTATTCTCTTCCATTCTGAAGGCTGCCTTTTCACCTTAATTATAATTTCCTTCATTATGCAAAAGCTTTTAAATTTAATTAGGTACCATTTGTTTATTTTTGTTTTTATTTCCATTACTCTGGGAGGTGGGTCACAGAGGATCTTGCTGTGATTATAGTTTCTGGTCTTACATTTAGATATTTAATCCATTTTGAGTTTATTTTTGTGTATGGTGTTAGAAAGTGTTGTGGTTTCAGTCTTTTACACATGGTTGACCAGTTTCCCCAGCACCACTTGTTAAAGAGACTGTCTTTTCTCCATTGTATGTTTTTGCCTACTGTGTCAAAAATAAAGTGTCCATAGGTACGTGGATTTATCTCTGGGCTTTCTATTTTGTTCCATTGATCTATATTTCTGTCTTTGTGTGAGTACCATACTGTCTTGATGACTGTAGGTCTGTAGTATAGACTGAAGTCAGGCAGGTTGATTCCTCCAGTTCCATTCTTCTTTCTCAAGATTGCTTTGGCTATTTGAGGCTTTTTATGTTTCCATACAAATTGTGAAATTATTTGTTCTAGTTCTGTGAAAAATACCATTGGTAACTTGAAACGGGTTGTGTTGAATCTATAGGTTGCTTTGGGTAGTATATTCATTTTCACTATATTGATTCTTCCAATACACAAACATGGTATATTTCTCCATCTATTTGTGTCATCTTTGATATCTTTCATCAGTTTTTTATAGTTTTCTATATATAGGTCTTTTGTTTCTTTAGGTAAATTTATTACTAAGTATTTTATTCTTTTTGTCACAATGGTGAATGGGATTGTTTCCTTAATTTCTTTCTGTTTTTTCATTGTTAGTGTATAGGAATGCAAAGGATTTCTGTGTATAAAATTAATACACAGAATATAAAATTAATATCCTGAAACTTTACTATATTCATTGATTAGCTCTAGTAAGTTTCTGGTGGAATCTTTATGGTTTTCAATGTAGAAGATCATGTCATCTGCAAACAATGAGAGTTTTCTTCTTTTCCAATCTGGATTCCTTTTATTTCTTTTTCTTCTCTGATTGCTGTGGCTAGGACTTCCAAAACTATATTGAATAGTAGAGGTGAGAGTGGGCACCCTTGTCTTGTTTGTGGTTTTAGAGGAAATGCTTTTAATTTTTCACCATTATTATTCATTTTTTATGACTCATCTTTAGTTCTTCTAGGTCCTTTCTAAATATTTCTTGCATTGTCTCAATCCTTGTCTCTAGTCTATTTATTTGTAACTACATTTTGTTGTCTAGATTTGGGATCATCTTTACTATTATTATTCTGAATTATTTTTCAGGTAGAATCCTTATCTCCTCCTCTTTTGTTTGGTTGGGTGGATTTTTATCATGTTCCTTCACCTGCTGGACATTTCTCTGTCTTTTCGTTTTGTTTAGCTTGCTGTGTTTGGGGTGCCCTTTCTGCAGGCTGGAAGTACATGGCTCCTCTTAATTGTGGGGTCCACTCCCTGTGGGTGAGGTTGGACCAGTGGTTTCTCAAGGTTTTCTCTTGGAGGAGCTTGCATCTGTATTCTGGTGAGTGGAGCTGGATCTCTTATCCCTGGAGTGCAATGCAAGTGTCCAGTAGTGAGTTTTGAGGTGTCTGTGGGTTTGGCATAGCTTTGGGCAGCCTGTCTTTTAATGTTCTTGGCTGTGTTCCTATATTGCTGGAGAATTAGCATGATGTGTCTTACACTGGAACTTGCTGGCTCTTGGGTGGAGCTTGGTTTCAGCATAGGTATGGAGACTTTTGGGTGAGCTCTTGTCTATTAATGTTTCCTAGAGTCAGGAGTTTTCTGATGGTCTAAAGTTCTGGAGTTAAGCCTCCTGCCTCTGGCTTTCAGGCCTTCTCTTACAGTAGCTCCAAGACTTCTCTGTCCATACAGCACAGAAGATAAAGCCCCTACATTAATGGTGAAACAATTCTCCACAGCCAGGAACACTCAGAGAAATTTTCAGTTATATAGAGAAGAGAAGATGGAGGAAGGAGATAGAGGTGGTCGACCTAGAGGAGAAAAGGGAGAGAGCAATCAAGCCAGTAATCAAATCCCTAAGTGAAAATGGATATTGAAAATTAGATTCTTAAAGGTACAAAATTGATAACAAATATCAAAAAGCAATGATTAAAAACCTAGAATAGAGGTTAAACTCTCAAAAATACAATATAAAAAATACAAAACAAAATCTATCACAAAAATTTTAAAAAATATATATGGAATTTGTTTTTTTTTAATAGAAGTTATTTAAATGTTAATAATAGGCTATATAAATGAAAGTTAAAGGAATAATAACTAAAATTTTTTAAAAATTAAAAAATGATAATAGTAAAAATTTATCTGGGAATTTCTCTAGAGCTGTTGTGAGCAGTATGGGGTCAGTTCAGTGTCAAATAGTCCCTCGTTCCAACTTGGACTTGTTCTCAAGCTCTATGGTTGCCCCTCAAATGCACAGTCTCATCATTAACTGCAGGGATTTAATCTGCTACACCTGTCACTTCCAGAGTATTTTCCCCTTCTTTGTTTATTTCTGCTTCCTTTGTTTGCAAGTCTCTTCAGTGTCTAACTTTCCCTGACACAAGGGAGTAAAGGAGGCCACTCATTTAGGCTCACTTCTTCAGTTGTACTGTGGGGAGGGAGGGACACCGCAAACAAATTCCGCTGGCATATATGGGGAGTGCTCACCATGGATGGGCCACGCTGGGTTTGCCAGAGGCCCAAGAGTCACTTCCCGGGTCCACACTGCTAAGGCTTCAGGGTGCTCTGCAAGGGCACTGTCCCAGGTGGGCGCTGCATGTCGTGCACTTCCCAGGTCTAAGCCACTCAGGTTCTCAGGTCCTCCACAAGGGCACAGACCCAGATGGATTGTGTGTTTTGTGCCCTTCCCAGGTCCAAGCAGCCAAAGTGACCGGGTGCTTGGTGAGTGCACTGTCCCAGGCGGGCCGTGCGTCTTATGCACCTCCCTAGTCCCAGCCTCTCAGTGTCCTAGGTGTGCCTTTAGGGCAGTCTCATGCGTGCCATGTGTCTCCTCTGGGGAGCTGACCTCAGGCTGTGACACTCCTGACAGATGTCAACCGTCCAGGATCCCAGGAAGATGTGGTTATCAATGGGGAGCCTGCTCATGGTTTGGTGGAAGATGCAGTCTCTGGGGCCAAGATTGCAGCAGCCCCTTGCCTTGTGGTTCTGGCTATTGCACAACTGCCTCTCTGCCTCTGCGGAGGAAGGGTCCTCTATGGCAGCTGTCTTGCTCTCCTCTGCTATTTGATCAATCCTTTGTTCTGTGAGCATGCCAGGGGTCACCGTATGGAGTTAGAACCTCTTGTGGGAAAGGGTTTTTGTTTTTTTGTTTCTTTGGCAATCCCCCGGTTTGGGTTGCTATCTCACATCAGCTCCCTCAGATTGCCCTCAGGGAATTCAGGCCCAGTCCTTACCCTAAGGACCAATGATGCAGCTTGTGCCTCCCTGCCCAGCCCCCACTCGCTGCTGGTGGATGCAAACATCAGTGTCACTTCTCTTGTAGTAGTTGTAGTTAGGTGTGTATTCTGTGGGGTTTTTTTTTTTTCTCCTGGTTATGTTGCCCTCTGAGATTCCAAAGTTCCCCACAGACACGCCTGTGAGAGGGTTTCCTACTGTGTGGAAACTTCTCCTCCTTCATGACTCCCTCCCCAGGATGTCTCCATCCCCAAATCTTTTGTCTTTGTTTTCATCTTTTATATTTTGTCCTACATCCTTTCAGAGAGACTGGGCTGCCATTCTGTGTGCCTGATGTCCTCTACCAGCATTCAGAAGTTGTTTTGTGAAAGTTGTTCAACATTCAAATGATCTTTTGATGAATCTGGGAGGGGAGAAAGTGGTCTCTCCATCCTATTCCTTTACCATCTTGGGACCACCTCTAATTATGTTATTTTTTAATTTTTCTCCTCAGCTTCTGAAAGCATTTTTAATTAAACTTCTTAATATAACTGTATTTCATACCACAGTGCTATCAAAAGGACTAATATGGAGAGATCCCATATACCCTTCATCCATTTACCCCCAATGATAACTAATCCACCCAAATTCGATTTCACCAGTTATGTTAAAATAACTTTTCATATCTCTAGGATAAATGCCTAAGTGTGCAATTGCTAAATCATATGGTAATTCATGTTTAGTTTTCTAAGAATCAGTCCAATTGTTTTCCAGAGGGGCTATACCATTTTACATTAAAGATAATTTCTTGGTACAACAAATAATGCTAATCATTCCCCAGTATTTTCTTGACTCATCTCTCATAGTAACTGAAATCCCTAGTAATAAGCTGGAGGGCATGGCTACCCAAGACTAAAGACTTACATTTCCTGCATTCTCTTCCAGCTAGAAGTGATCATTTGACAAATTTTATTAAGTAGAATGTAAGTGGGAGTGTTGTGAGAAGCTTCTAAGAATGTTCCATTAAAGAAATGCCCTCTGTCCCTTTACTTGTTTCTAGTTCCCTCTGCTACTATAAACTGGATGTGATACTTGCCATCTTGGACCATAAATACAAAAGCCACATTGTAAGGATGTGAGTGATAAGTTAAATGTGGCCAGGTCCCTGAGGGCCTCAGCTGATCTACCAGCCCTAGACTGTCTTCTCCAGACTTTTATGTGAAGGTGTAACACATTATCTTTCAGTTTCAGTTGGTTTAGTCTGTTCTTTATTTAAGTCTTTATTGTTTATAAGTGGACAGAATTCTGACAGAATATACCAGGTGCCAAAGCATGGAGACATACATGATCCATCCAGGGAACACCATTAGCTCAGCACACCTTTGGACAGAGTATTTATTGACACCTAACTAAAAATGAGGCAGAAGCCAAGGGTGGAGGCAGAGGCCTGATCATGAAGGGTGTGGTATACCACGCCTGCTAATATTCAGGAACACAGAACTTGGATTAAAAATTTTCCCTAACAAGTCAAAAAATACCCACATTCCCAGATGTGCTCTCTCACAAACGACTGAAAGGGAGCCTTGACCTTGACACTATGCTGGAGCTTTCCCTGAATCTACTGCCTTCTGCAGGTCTGCCAGGCCGCTCAGCCCTCCTGGCTTCATTGTTGATTTGGCACTGACACTGCAGCTGTGGGTCATGCAGGCATTATATGAGATAATCTAGAGTCATCCATCCCCATCACCTGGTCCCTCTAGCAGAAAGTTTGTAGCTACCATCTCACTAAGGATGTTTAAGAAGACCACTAGTTTGTTTTCTTTTCTTTTTTAAATTTTATCAGTAATAATTTGAGTCACTGAAGCAAAAATTCCAGGCAGTACATCTTCTGTCAACACTTCACAACTCTTTGAATAATGGGACCATGAATATATATGTCTTATCACTGATGCAAGGAATGACAGTTTCAGCTCAAACAACCATATTTATTTCCATCTCACTGATCACCCTGAATATCCTGTTTTTGTTTCCTACCACCCAGCAGCTCCATGTACCTGATGCAGATTTGTTTATAGTCCTGTTATATAAGTAGAATATCCCTGAAAAATGTTCTTTTTTCTTTTCTTCACAATCAGAGGGCTAGGGAACTGTGCATCCATTCATCCATTCATCAGCAAATATTCCCCGGGGGCCGGTTATATGTCAGGCATTATGCTAATCTCAAGGGTACAAAGAGGAATAAGATGAGCTCATTGCCTGCAAGTCCAGCTGGAAGATAGACACACAATCCATTACACTACAGTGAGGTGAGTCAAATAGTTGGACTGTATTAGGTGCTATGGGAGACAACACCATGGGGACAGTATGGACAAAGGCACCAAGGTGAACAAAGCACAATCTGGGCAGAGTATTATAAGCAGTTCAGCCTTGTCAGAGGTCTGAGAACACAGAATAAGAATGGCCTCCAAAGTTTTCTTAAAGAGTTGGCACTTGAGGGTGAATTCAAGAGGTCAAAAGGAAGACAGCAAGATTGTTGGGAGATTGGTAGTGCAGTTCAGGTAACAAATTATTGGGGATCAAACTGGAAATGTAGGGGTGGATATGTAGAAGAGGGAAAAGATTCAAAAACTGTTTGAAAGATTAAATCAGAAGGAATTAGCAACTGAGGTGGAGAGTATGCATTTGGAAAGATTGTGATAGAAGTATCAAGGTATGATAGAGGGAAAAGAAGGAATAGAAAAATTTGTAGATTATTTTATGAAATTTTCATCTATTTTAAATAGATGAAATCTGAATCTTCCCATCAAGATTCTTGTCTCTTTTCAAATATTCAAATCTGATTCATCAGTAAAGTTTTGTCATTTCCCTCATATATGTCTCACTTCTTACTGGCTTTGTACCTGTGGATTTGTTTTCTTTCCCTGTTGCTATTGTAAATGGTCTCTCACTAAAAAAAGTCCCTGATAGTAATAAACTACTCTGAGAAGTAAGGAAGATGGCAGGAAAGAGTTGGACACAGGGCTGCAGCCTAAACAGGTTGCTATAGGAGGCACTGGAACAGCCAGAGGTCTCGGAAGAACAGGGCCCGGAAGTGCTAAAATATAGAAGTTGAAAAAACAGGTAGTTGGCAAATCAACCTACAGGTTTCCATTCACACATTTATTGAAATATTATTAGGTACCACAGTGGCCTAGGCCCTGGGGCAAAATAAGCTGAGGAGAGAAGATTCATATTCATGAAATGAACAGAGCATAATGATACTTGTTGAGAGAGCTAATTCTTAGGTAGGTTGATAAGGAGTCTGGGGGCCCTCAAGAAGGAGGAGGAGGAAGAGGAGAAAGGAACAAGCTTTTTTTTTTTTTTTTTTCTACATTTCTTCCTCTTAGTCACATAATATACTTTTTTTTCTTAAGCTCTCGGTTGTTATGGCAACAATCTATTTCACCTAAGACTAATTTTCTTTAAGCCCAGAGCTAATGATTACACAACAAAACAACTCATCTTGCTCAAGGATATGTTTTCCCTTAAATTCTGTGCTAATGATTATATAACAACAAAGTATCTTCCTTGAAAACAAGTTTCTCCTTCTTAAGAACCTTCTGACTAACCCTAAAATGTATGTTGTGGGAGTGGGTCTGGTAAGACATTTACAACCTTGAGACATTCTTTTGATCTATTGTTAGTAACCGATTGAAAAAGTATATAAGGCCTTGATAAGACTAGTGAGTGGGGCACTCTCTATCTGATGTCTGTGTCAGAAGCTTTTGCTATCCCTTTTTTCACTGTAATAAAACTTTTGCCACATGAAACTCTGAGTGCCTGAAGCCCCATCTCTGGTCCCGAAGCTAAATTCTCTCCTTCTAAGATCACAAATCCAACACAATTCACCATAAGCTATCATCTTGGGGGCTTATCTGGGATCTTCAAGACAAAGTAAGGACAAGGTAAGCAGAAAGCTTTAGTCTCTCTGCTTTCTCATACAAATTTTCTGCCTTTTTTTTTTTTTTTTTTACTAACTCTACAGCGTGCCTGTGTGTGTGATTGACTGAAAGTCTGAGACGTACAAAACAAGAACAAGGAAGTGTTGAGCCCGGCTTTGTGGTTCTGTGGCGCCTTGTAACGACTAAAGGCAGCCCTGAAAGGGGAGCCTATCAGGGGTTTATACTCACCCTGCCAATGCCAAGAGGCACCCACCATCCCTGCAAAGGGGAGCGGCGAGAAATGGGCAAAGCACGTGGACTGAACTTTCCTTTCTCGGTCATCTTTCTCTGGTCTCTTTGACCATCTCTTAACTGCCTGGGGAATTAGAACTACTAACCTAATCTGTTGAATCGTAGACTTTCAAGGGACTTGTGATCCATGCTATTACTATGTACTGTTGTTTAGACCCCAAGCTTGGATTGATAGTCATGAGGCACCCAGCCTTGCAAGGATCCAAAAGCTACATCTTGGTTGTTTGCTCATGCACTGCTGATGGAAGCTAGGTGGAGCTCTAGCTCCAGGAGTGTCTCTCTCTTGGCTGCTTCCATACAGGCCCAGAGCCCCAGAAGTGAGTCCTTTGCAATGGCTATACCTCCGGACTATATGGATGGAAGTGCTGCTAATGAACATGAGGTTTCTAAAAAGATAGGATGGGAACCCAGAATCCAGCCAGACTGGGAATACAGTAGGATTCTTTCCTTGGTAATGCTAGCTCTTCAATTCAGTTCAGTTCAGTTCAGTTGCTCAGTCCTGTCCGACTCTTTGCGACCCCATGAATCGCAGCATGCCAGGCCTCCCTGTCCATCACCAACTCCCTGAGTGCACTGAGACTCACGTCGATAGAGTCAGTGATGCCATCCAGGCATCTCATCTTCTGTCGTCCCCTTCTCCTCCTGCCCCCAATCCCTCCCAGCATCAGAGTCTTTTCCAATGAGTCAACTCTTCGCATGAGGTGGCCAAAGTACTGGAGTTTCAGCGTCAGCATCATTCCTTCCAAAGAAATCCCAAGGCTGATCTCCTTCAGAATGGACTGGTTGGATCTCCTTGCAGTCCAAGGGACTCTCAAGAGTCTTCTCCAACACCACAGTTCAAAAGCATCAATTCTTCAGCGCTCAGCTTTCTTCACAGTCCACCTCTCACATCCATACATGACCACAGGCAAAACCATAGCCTTGACTAGACGAACCTTTGTTGGCAAAGTAATGTCTCTGCTTTTCAATATGCTATTTAGGTTGGTCATAACTTTCCTTCCAAGGAGTAAGCATCTTTTAATTTCATGGCTGCAATCACCATCTGCAGTGATTTTGGAGCCCCAAAAGTTAAAGTCTGACACTGTTTCCACTGTTTCCCCATCTATTTCCCATGAAGTGATGGGACCGGATGCCATGATCTTTGTTTTCTGAATGTTGAGCTTTAAGCCAACTTTTTCACTCTTCTCTTTCACCTTCATCAAGAGGCTCTTTAGTTCCTCTTCACTTTCTGCCATAAGGGTGGTGTCATCTGCATATCTGAGGTTATTGATATTTCTCCCGGCAATCTTGACTCCAGCTTGTGCTTCTTCCAGCCCAGCATTTCTCATGATGTATTCTGCATATAAGTTAAATAAGCAGGCTGACAATATACAGCCTTGACGTACTCCTTTTCCTATTTGGAACCAGTCTGTTGTTCGATGTCCAGTTCTAACTGTTGTTTCCTGACCTGCATACAAAGTTCTCAAGAGGCAGGTCAGGTGGTCTGGTGTTCCCATGTCTTGAAGAATTTTCCACAGTTTATTGTGATCCACACAGTCAAAGGCTTTGGCATAGTCAGTAAAGCAGAAATAGATATTTTTCTGGAACTCTCTTGCTTTTTCTTTGATCCAACAGATGCTGGCAATTTGATCTCTGGTTCCTCTGCCTTTTCTAAAACCAGCTTGAACATCTGGAAGTTCACGTATTGCTGAAGCCTGGCTTGAAGAGTTTTGAGCATTACTTTACTAGCGTGTGAGATGAGTGCAATTGTGCGGTAGTTTGAGCATTCTTTGGCATTGCCATTTTTTGGGGTTGGAATAAAAACTGACCTTTTCCAGTCCTGTGGCCACTACTGAGTTTTCCAAATTTGCTGGCATATTGAATGCAGCACTTTCACAGCATCATCTTTCAGGATTTGAAATAGCTCAACTGGAATTCCATCACCTCCACTAGCTTTGTTTGTAGTGATGCTTTCTAAGGCCCACTTGACTTCACATTCCAGTATGTCTGGCTCTAGGTCAGTGATCACACCATCGTTATCTGGGTCGTGAAGCTCTTTTTTGTACAGTTCTGTGTATTCTTGCCACCTCTTCTTAATATCTTCTGCTTCTGTTAGGTCCATATAATATCTGTCCTTTATCAAGCCCATCTTTGCATGAAATGTCCCCTTGGTATCTCTAATTTTCTTGAAGAGATCTCTAGTCTTTCCCTTTCTGTTGTTTTCCTCTATTTCTTTGCATTGATGACCGAGGAAGGCTTTCTTATCTCTTCTTGCTATTCTTTGGAACTCTGCATTCAGATGCTTATATCTTTCCTTTTCTCCTTTGCTTTTCACTTCTCTTCTTTTCACAGCTATTTGTAAGGCCTCTCCAGACAGCCATTTTGCTCTTTTGCATTTCTTTTCCATGGGGATGGTCTTGATCTCTGTCTCCTGTACAATGTCACAAACCTCCGTCCATAGTTCATCAGGCACTCTATCTATCAGATCTAGGCCCTTAAATCTATTTCTCACTTCCACTGTATAATCATAAGGGATTTGATTTGGGTCATACCTGAATGGTCTAGTGGTTTTCCCTACTTTCTTCAATTTCAGTCTGAATTTGGCAATAAGGAGTTCATGATCTGAGCCACAGTCAGCTCCTGGTCTTGTTTTTGTTGACTGTATAGAGCTTCTCTATCTTTGGCTGCAAAGAATATAATCAATCTGATTTTGGTGTTGACCATCTGGTGAGGTCCATGTATAGAGTCTTCTCTTGTGTTGTTGGAAGATGGTGTTTGCTATGACCAGTGCATTTTCTTGGCAAAACTCTATTAGCCTTTGCCCTGCTTCATTCCGTATTCCAAGGCCAAATTTGCCTGTTACTCCAGGTGTTTCTTGACTTCCTACTTTTGCATTCCAGTCCCCTATAATGAAAACGACATCTTTTTTAGGTGTTAGTTCTAAAAGGTCTTGTAGGTCTTCATAGAACCGTTCAACTTCAGTTTCTTCAGCATTACTGGTTGGGGCATAGACTTGGATTACTGTGATATTGAATGGTTTGCCTTGGAAATGAACAGAGATCATTCTGTCATTTTTGAGATTGCATCCAAGTACTGCATTTCAAACTCTTTTGTTGACCATGATGGCCACTCCATTTCTTCTGAGGGATTCCTGCCCGCAGTAGTATAATGGTCATCTGAGTTAAATTCACCCATTGCAGTCCATTTTAGTTCACTGATTCCTAGAACATCGACATTCACTCTTGCCATCTCTTGTTTGGCCACTTCCAATTTGCCTTGATTCATGGACCTGACATTCCAGGTTCCTATGCAATATTGCTCTTATAGCATTGGACCTTGCTTCTATCACCAGTCACATCCACAACTGGGTATTGTTTTTGCTTTGGCTCCATCCCTTCATTCTTTCTGGAGTTATTTCTCCACTGATCTCCAGTAGCATATTGGGCACCTACTGACCTGGGGAGTTCCTCTTTCAGTATCCTATCACTTTGCCTTTTCATACTGTTCATGGGGTTCTCAAGACAGGAATACTGAAGTGGTTTGCCATTCTATTCTCCAGTACACCACATGCTAGCTCTTAGCGGACCAGATAAAGTTCTCCAGTGGCTTCTGTCTTAACTCCCTAGACATTCCTTTTGTGGAATCTATGAAAATGAACTGGAAGCATTGGCCCTTGTAGCTCGAGGACAAAAATCACTTTTTTCTTGCTGGCCAACCCTCCACCACCTCTTTTGCTATCACATATAGTGGTGTGGTGACACTTGGAAGAGACATCTTGGGTTTTTCTGTTCATCCCTTTATGACTCACTGCTTCTACGGAGGTCGGGAATATGCTCAAGCACGTGCACAGGCACACAGAACACAGATGCTTTCCCTAGTGCTCCTAGCTTGGGAAACATTCCAGAAGACTACTCTGCTCCACCCCAGGTGGCACCAGAGGAAAAGGGGAAATCAAGCCAAGGTCCTAATGGTAAGGAATTAGAAATCAATTTGGGATGCCCATCAAGTCTATCCCTGGTGCATCTCCACCCCATCTCGGTGGTAGAGCAAGGAGGGCTGACAAGAATGAGCAAGTTGCCTCTGTTGGTAAGGGACAGACTAAGTTCAACCAGGGAAGCAAAGCTTTGGTGGAAAGCCTGACTCCACCCCAATCTAGAGCAAGGAGGGATGATTCCAGAAGAAAAAAGCCACAGTGCTGGATGCCACTTTCTTCCTTCTTACAGATGGGAGATAACAGTTCCAGAACCACCCTTTTGAAATGTATTTTAAACTGGGATAAATTCGATCCCTGAGCTTGACATTACTTGGAGAGATGTAGTGTGTATCTTAGGACACAGGCTGACTCCTGACTCAAAAACTCGGGTTTTGGAAAAAAGCTACTGCTTTTGGAGATGAATGGCTTGAACATGGGTCAATAGGAAAGAGGGAACAAGAGATAGCAGCCTTCCCTATGGGGGAGTCAGACAGTCCCCACAATAGAGTCAGACTGGGACTATAACATGGCTAAAGGAAGATGGGATCAGAGTCACTTTGTCAGATGTATTCCTGAAGGACTCAAGTGGGCATATGCTAAGACTAAATTCTGCCAAATTGGCAAGCATAGAATAGGGAGAGAAGGAAGCTCCTGGTAAATTCCTAGATTGACTATGGGAAACCCTTCTCATATTCACTGAGATTGATTCTGAAAGTGCAAAGGGAGGAGTGACCTTAAAAGATAGATTTCTCACTCAGTTGACTGCAGATATCTGCTATAAGCTATTAAAACAGGTGTTTAGATTAAATCAGTCCTTAGATAAACTACTGCAGCTGGCTCAAATGGTCTTCTATGGCAGAGAGTATGAGGAGGAGGAGAAGAGGCAGAAAAAGACTAGGGAGAGACTGAAACCCTAGCGATGGCTGTCAGATCTGCTCTGAAACAGTCTGAGGAAAAATGCCCAGAGGGACCCAGGTGACAAGGGATGGACTTACTATTACACTGGAAAGGGGGGACACAAAGCAGGGTTGTCGTCAATCATTTAAGCCCCCTCCAGCTCCATGTCTGGTCTGCACAGGACCACACTGGAGACTGCCCTCAGAAGCATAAGCCCCAGGGGTCGGACTCTCAAGACAATCAGGAGTGTAGGTGCCTGGGAACCACCCCCCCCCCACCACCACAACCTTCCATCCTAATTACATCTGAGGAACCCCGGGTGCTAAAAACTGCGGGGGTGGGGGGCAATCAGTCGATTTCCTTTTGGACACTGGGGCAACGTTCCCTGTGCTCACTCAAGCCCCTGACCCACTGCTCCTGATCCACTACCATAATGCGGCTCTCTGGTTGAGCCAAATGCCATTATTTCCGTCATCCTTTAAGCTGCAACTGCGACTTTGTGCTGTTTTCTCAAGAGTTCTAATTGTGCCAGAGTCTCCCTCACCCCTTCTGGGGAGGAATATACTGAGCAAGGTCCAGGCCTCTGTTTTCATGTATATGAAATTCACTCTTTCTCTCCCATTAACTGAATAAAATATAAGTCCTAGAGTGTCAGCTGATGGAAAAGCTGGGTCGAGCACAAATGCTGTTCCTCTCATTATCAAGCTCAAAGACCCTCACCTATTTCTTTATCAAAAGCAGTATCCATTAAAGCAAGGTTAAGGAGGGGTTAAAACCCATCATTGACAATTTAAAGGAACTGGGGCTATTAATTCTCTGTAACAGTCCATGAAACACTCCTATTTGGGTGTAAAAAAGTCAAATGATAAATGGAAATTAGATCAAAATTTATAAATAATAAATGAGGCTGTGGTTTGTTTACACCCCATGGTGCCTAGACATTATACTTTATTGTTTGAAATTCCTGAACAAGCCAAATATTTTTCAGTCATTGATTTAAAGGATGCTTTCTAGAATTAAACCTTTAATAAACTAAAATCTTCCTCAGTTATCAATGCAAAGAAATGGAGGAAAACAATAGAATGAGAAAGACTAGCAATCTCTTCAAGAAAATTAGAGATACCAAGGCAACATTTCATGAAAAGATGGACACAATAAAGGATAGAAATGGCATGGACCTAACAGAAGCAGAAGATATTAAAAAGAGGTGGCAAGAATACACAGAAGAAATGTACAAAAAAGATCTTCACGACCCACATAATCACGATGGTGTGATCACTCATCTAGAGCCAGACATCCCGGAGTGTGAAGACAAGAGTGCCTTAGGAAGTATCACTACCAGCAAAGCTAGTGGAGGTGATGGCATTCCAGTTGAGCTCTTTCAAATCCTAAAAGATGATGCTGTGAAAGTGCTGCACCCAATATGCCAGCAAATTTGGAAAACTCAGCAGTGACCACAGGACTGGAAAAGGTCAGTTTTCATTCCAATCCCAAAGAAAGGCAATATGAAAGATGTTCAAGCTACCACACAATTGCACTCATCTCACACGCTAGCAATGTAATGCTCAAAATTCTCTAAGCCTGGCTTTAACAGTACGTGAACCATGAACTTCCTGATGCTCAAGCTGGACTTAGAAAAGTCAGAGGAACCAGAGATCAAATTGCCAACATCAGTTGGATCATTGAAAAAGCAACAGAATTCCAAAAAAACATCTACTTCTTCTTTATTGAGTATGCCAAAGCCTTTGACTGTGTGGATCACAGCAAACTGAAAAATCTTCAAGAGATGGGGATACCAGACCACCTGACCTGTGTCCTGAGAAATCTGTATGCAGGTCAGGAAGCAACAGTTAGAACAAGACATGGGACAACAGACTGGTTCCAAATTGGGAAAGGAGTACGTTAAGGCTGTATATTGTCACCCTGTCTATTTAACTTCTGTGCAGAGTACATCATGAGAAATGCTGGGCTGGATGAAGCACAAGCTGGAATCAAGATTGCTGGGAGAAATATCAATAACTTCAGATATGCAGATGACACCACCTTTAAGGCAGAAAGTGAAAAATTAAAGTCTCTTGATGAAAGTGAAAGAGGAAAGTGAAAAAGCTGGGTTAAAACTCAACATTCAGAAAACTAATATCATGGCATCTGGTCCCATCACTTCATGGCAAATATATGGGGAAACAGTGGAAACAGTGGCAGACTTTATTTTTTGGGCTCCAAAATCAATGCAGATGGTTACTGCAGCCATGAAATTAAAAGATGCTTGCTCCTTGGAAGAAAAGTTATGATCAAACTAGAAAGCATATTAAAAAGCAGAGACATTACTTTACTGACAAAGGTCTGTCTAGTTAAGGCTATGATTTTTTCAGTAGTCATATATGGATACAAGAGTTGGACTACAAAGAAAGCTGAGCACTGAAGAACTGATGCTTTTGAACTGTCATGTTGGCTAAGACTGTTGAGAGTCCCTTGGACGGCAAGGAGATCAAACCAGTCAATCCAAAAGGAAATCAGTCCTGAATATTCATTGGAAGGATTGATGCTGAAGCTGAAACTCCAATATTTTGGCCACCTTATGTGAAGAACTGACTCACTGGAAAAGACGGTGATGGACAGGGAAGCCTCTACAGTCCATGGGGTCGCAAAGAGTCGGACATGACTAAGACATTGAACTGACACTAAACCATCCTCTACCTACCATGACTTCAAGACAATTGAGAGGATTCTTGGGCATTACAGGCAATTGCTGCATTTGGATTCCGGGTTATGGGGAACTTGCCCAGCCTTAATATAAACTTATAACTGAAACTCAACAGGCCAAGACTGGTAAGTTTATCTGGTCATCAGAGATTCAAAGGTTTTCAAGGCTCTTCAAACTGCTCTCCTGCAGACTCCTGCTTTAAGCTTGCCCACAGGGTCAAGGTTTAATCTGTTTGTTACTGAAAGAAAAGGTATGGCCTTGGGAGTGATGACACAACCCAGAGGGCCTCAACAACCTGTAGCTTATACAAATGAAGAATTCAGATTAGTTCAGTTCAGTCACTCAGTCGTGTCCAACTCTTTGCAACCCCATGGACCGCAGCACACCAGGACTCCCTTTCCATTACCAACTCCTGGAGTTTACTCAAACTCATTTCCATTGAGTCAGTGATGCCATCCAACCATCTCATCCTCTGTCTTCCCCTTCTCCTCCCACCTTCAATCTTTCCCTGCATGGGGGTCTTTTCCAATGAGTCAGTTCTTCATATCAGATGGCCAAAGTATTAGAGTTTCAGCTTCAACATCAGTCCTTCCAATGAATATTCAGGACTGATTTCCTTTAGGATGGACTGGTTGGATCTCCTTGCAGTCCAAAGGACTCTCAAGAATCTTCTTCAACACCACAATTCAAAAGCATCAATTCTTCAGTGCTCAGCTTTCTTTATGATCCAACTCTCACACCCATACATGACTACTGGAAAAACCATAGCCTTGACTAGACAGACCTTTGTTGGCAAAGTAATGTCTCTGTTTTTCAATATGCTGTCTAGGTTGGTCATAACTTTTCTTCCAAGGAGTAACAGCCTTTTAATTTCATGGTTGCAGTCAACATCTACAGTGACTTTGGTCTCCCCCAAAATAAAGTCTGTTACTGTTTTCACTGTTTCCCAATCTATTTGCCATAAAGTGATGGGACCAGATGCCATGATCTTAGTTTTCTGAATGTTGAGTTTTAAGTCAACTTTTTCACTCTCCTCTTTCACTTTCATCAAGAGGCTCTTTAGTTCTTCTTTGCTTTCTGCCACAAGGGTGGTATTATCTGCATATGAAGTTATTGATATTTCTCCCAGCAATCTTGATTCCAGTTTGTGCTTCATCCAGCCAGGCATTTCTCATGATGTATTCTGCATAGAAGTTAAATAAGCAGGGTGACAGTATACAACCTTTATGTACTCCTTTCCCAATTTGGAACAAGTCTATTGTTTCATGTCCGGTTCTGACTACTGCTTCTTGACCTGCATACAGATTTCTCAGGAGACAGGTAAGGTGGTTTGGTGTTCCCGTCTCTTGAAGAATTTTCCACAGTTTGTTGTGATCCACACAGTTAAAGGCCTTGGTGTAGTCAATGAAGCAGAAGTAGATGTTTTTCTGGAACTCTCTTGCTTTTTAGATGATACAATGAATGTTGGCAATTTGATCTTTGATTCCTCTGCCTTTTCTAAATCTAGCTTGAACAGCTGGAAGTTCTCAGTTCACATACTGTTGAAGCCCGGCTTGGAGAACTTTGAGCATTACTTTTTAGCATGTGAGATGAGTGCTATTGTAAGGTAGTTTGAATATTTTTTTAGCATTACCTTCCTTTGGGATTGGAATGAATCTGCCATTCATTCATTGGAATTAATCTGCCAAACTGTGGGTTAGGGAATTAATTTACTTGTCATAGAACAAATTGCTAGTAAGTGTCTGAGTCAGGATTAAAACTTCAGTCTAATTGTCATCAAAGCCCATGTTTTCCCACTATGTTCTCTTCTGAGGAAGAAACTGTGGAAAGAATTCCTTTGGCATATCTCAAGGAAAAGGATATTGTGTCACTAGGAAGATTGTCTAGCCAAGATCCTATGATGATTCATATTTAGATCATGTTCCTTGAGAGTAGGGAAAGAGATCTGTAAGCAACTGGTTTTAGCATCTGAGAGTTGTAAAGAAAGTTCTCAGGGAAACCATCCAATGATATTGTTGGAAATCTCAGAGGTCACAGGGCTATTTATTCCTCTGCACAGCTAAAATTTCAACCCTTGCTAAAATTTTTGTTCTATTTCCAGCCATAATGAAGGTTAAAGTGTTTATTATTAAGCAACCATAAAAAAGAGTGAGAGATTCAACAAACTTCTGATTCAAGCACCTCTGAGCCCACTCTTTTCAGGTAACTGTTCAATTATAAAGCTTGATATTAAATAGAGAGTCCTGGGCATCCAGTTAGGATGATGTGCCAACATACTTTCCAGTCCATGGCAAGAGAAACATGGTCATAAATATCCTCACAATCGCACAGTTTCAATTGTATAAATGTGGAATATTCAGAAGAACAATTGCCAATGTAATTGAATTGCAAATAAAAAGCAATAGTTATAAAAATATATGCCCTATAGAAAAAAGTGAAGGTCAGATACTATGACATGATTTCTCTCAGAAGAGGTAAGCTTTCATGTTCCTCTCCATATATGAGTGATAATGTGGCTTTTACAGCTAGGTGTGAAGCATTAGGCTTGCTTTATCTTTTCATTGTAGATAGAAGGAATATCTTATTATTGGGGGGATTGGTTTGCAGATTTACTGCAACCTGAGCTAAAAGTTCATATTAACTATCATGGTATCAGAATAAGCATATTTGGGACACAGAAAATACCAGGAAAAGATGGAAAAGGGGAGATAGAACCAACTACAGAGATCTACAAGGAAAATATATTTTGTTATACACAACTTTCTCAGGAAGAGAATGCTTTATGACTCAGGAGCTAACCATCAGTAATGTTAAATATCAGAGATATGATTTTTCATGAGACATTCAAAATGGACTGGTCCAAAGCCATCATTAAATTCAATGACATATGGTATCATATACAATGTGTTTCAGGTTGGTGATCTCTCAAATTACAAATGGTTCATTTCCAAAATCAAAGTGTGATTGTTTCATCACTTGTATCAAAAATCAAATCTTACAAGTTTAGCTTTCCACTTTTTTGGTTAGTCAGCTACAGTCATTCTGACAGAGTGGAGATGTAATCCATGACTGACTGGGCCTGAAGGGGGAGGGAGATCAAGATGGTAGAGTAAGATGGTATAGAGATCACCTCCCTCTAAAAACACATCAAAAATACATCTACACATGAAACAATACTCACAGAAAACTAATAGGAAACAGGCAGAAGGACTCCTACAAGGTTGTGAGAAAGATATACACATAATCAGGTAGAGTGGGAAGCAAAGCATTAGGCTGGGACATGGGCCCCTGGGAGGGGACTCAGAAGAAAAGGGAGATCACATGGTAGACACTCATTCTGGGGAGTGAGTTAGTCAAGCCACAGACTGAGCATCCCAGCCCTGGGATCCCATGCAGGGGAGGCAAGCTTTCTGAGCTAATCTGGGAACCACTGGGGCAGATAGGCTGAAGAAGCCTAGACTCCACTCAGGAGTGGGAAGGTGCTAGATTTTCCATAGATAGGGCAGAGAGAAGTTTGCCTTAGCATTTACTGCTTCCACCACACTCCCAGTCTGTGTGAAGTCCCAGTCCCACTCACTCCATGCCACAGCTTGGCACTGGATCTATGATGGTCAGGACCAGGGGAAACACTGGATCTAGGGACACAGAAGCAATGTGGGTGTGATCCAGGTAGGGTGGCAGTGGGCATTATTGGCACTTAAATGCACCACAGAAGCAACCCACACTTCTGATAGAAGTGCAGCCAATTGAACTCCCACAACTCCACACCATACTTCTCAGGTTTAGCCAAATGAATGCTTCAGCACCACCCACTCCATGACACAACCTAGCACTAGATCTCAGGTGGATGGAATGAAGGAAAAGATACAACCACGGGCTGCATTTGAGCAGAGCCAAAGACACTGAACAGGCAGCACCTCTGTAAGTGCACAAACACGTGGCATAAGCACCCTTCCTTTGGGGCAAAGTCCCAGTGAAGGAAGAAGGGAAAACATACACTTAAAGGGAACAGAGCCAGCTCAAGCTCAACCCTCAGGGCTTTCAATTAAGAAACTTTGGAACAATTTGGGAGCCAGTGATGATGGCCACTGATCAAAGATGATGTCCCACGTCACACCCTGAGAAGTCTCTATCTCCTCCAAAACCAGCCACACTCCATACCAAGGTGATAGCGGTCGGCAGATATGAAAGACATGACTGGCATCCACAGCAAATCCAGCTCTCCCCCTCAAAGGCACTGGAGACACACAGTCTACACAAGGACACTCCTACAAAGACAATCCTTCAAAAGCACAGTAGGTGGCTGTTCCATCTGAATTCATAGAGACAAAGTTAAATAAAATGAAAAGGCAGAGGAACTGCTCTCAACTGAAAGAGCAAGAGAAAGAAATAAAAAATGAAAGAGAGTCTATTAGGAAATGAATTCAAAGTGTGGGTAATAAAAATACTAATTGAATTAGGACAGATAATTAATCTAAGGACTGAATCATTTTTAAAAACACCTAGAAAATATCAAGAAGATCGAGAAAAAAATAGATAACTTAATATTTGAGATTAAAAGCACTCCAGAAGCAATGAACAGCAGACTAAATGACACAAAGAGTGCATAAGTGATCTGGAAGACAGACTAATAGAAATCACTCAATCACAACAGCAGACAGAAAGACAGATTTTAAAAAATGAAAGCAACATACAGATCTTAAACCTTTCATATTCCCATTATAGAGATTTCAGAAGGAGAAGAGAAAGAGAAAAAGATACAAAATTTATTTAAACAAATTATGGTTGAAAACTTCCTAAACCTAAAGAAGAAAACAGATAATCAGGTACAAAAATCACAGAAGAAGGTCCCATCAAGATGAACCTAAATGGACCCAAACCAAGATGTATCACATTAAAATGGCAAAAGTTAGAGAATTCTAAAGGTATCAAGAGAAAGGCAGTCATATACAAGGGATTCTCAATAAAAGTATTATCTGATTGCTCTATATAAACTTTATAGACCAAGAGAGAGTGGCATGATACAAGAAACCCACTTCAGACCTGAAGTCACATATAGACTGAAAGTGAGAGGATGGAAAAATATATTTCATGCAAATGGCAAGCAAAAGAAAGCTGGAGCAGCAATCCTCATATCACGCAAAATAGACCTTAAAATAAAGAATATTGCAAGAGATAAGGAAGGACACTACATAATGATCAAGGGATCAATCCAAGAAGAAGACATAACAATTGTAAATATCTATGCATGCAACATAGGAGCACCTCAATACATAAGACAACACTAAGAGACACAAAAGGAGAAACTGACAGTAACAAAATAATAGTAGGAGACTTTAACACCCCATTCACACAAATGGACAGGTCACCAAAACAGAAAATTAATAAGGAAACACAAGTCTTAAATGATACATTAGATGAGATGGATCTCACTGATAACATCAGGACATTCCATCCAAATGC